>NW_027361980.1:0-1237373 GCF_039654945.1 Dendrobates tinctorius | reverse complement strand
ACCCTAACCCTAACCCTAACCCTAACCCTAACCCTAACCCTAACCCTAACCCTAACCCTAACCCTAACCCTAACCCTAACCCTAACCCTAACCCTAACCCTAACCCTAACCCTAACCCTAACCCTAACCCTAACCCTAACCCTAACCCTAACCCTAACCCTAACCCTAACCCTAACCCTAACCCTAACCCTAACCCTAACCCTAACCCTAACCCTAACCCTAACCCTAACCCTAACCCTAACCCTAACCCTAACCCTAACCCTAACCCTAACCCTAACCCTAACCCTAACCCTAACCCTAACCCTAACCCTAACCCTAACCCTAACCCTAACCCTAACCCTAACCCTAACCCTAACCCTAACCCTAACCCTAACCCTAACCCTAACCCTAACCCTAACCCTAACCCTAACCCTAACCCTAACCCTAACCCTAACCCTAACCCTAACCCTAACCCTAACCCTAACCCTAACCCTAACCCTAACCCTAACCCTAACCCTAACCCTAACCCTAACCCTAACCCTAACCCTAACCCTAACCCTAACCCTAACCCTAACCCTAACCCTAACCCTAACCCTAACCCTAACCCTAACCCTAACCCTAACCCTAACCCTAACCCTAACCCTAACCCTAACCCTAACCCTAACCCTAACCCTAACCCTAACCCTAACCCTAACCCTAACCCTAACCCTAACCCTAACCCTAACCCTAACCCTAACCCTAACCCTAACCCTAACCCTAACCCTAACCCTAACCCTAACCCTAACCCTAACCCTAACCCTAACCCTAACCCTAACCCTAACCCTAACCCTAACCCTAACCCTAACCCTAACCCTAACCCTAACCCTAACCCTAACCCTAACCCTAACCCTAACCCTAACCCTAACCCTAACCCTAACCCTATACCCTAACCCTAACCCTAACCCTAACCCTAACCCTAACCCTAACCCTAACCCTAACCCTAACCCTAACCCTAACCCTAACCCTAACCCTAACCCTAACCCTAACCCTAACCCTAACCCTAACCCTAACCCTAACCCTAACCCTAACCCTAACCCTAACCCTAACCCTAACCCTAACCCTAACCCTAACCCTAACCCTAACCCTAACCCTAACCCTAACCCTAACCCTAACCCTAACCCTAACCCTAACCCTAACCCTAACCCTAACCCTAACCCTAACCCTAACCCTAACCCTAACCCTAACCCTAACCCTAACCCTAACCCTAACCCTAACCCTAACCCTAACCCTAACCCTAACCCTAACCCTAACCCTAACCCTAACCCTAACCCTAACCCTAACCCTAACCCTAACCCTAACCCTAACCCTAACCCTAACCCTAACCCTAACCCTAACCCTAACCCTAACCCTAACCCTAACCCTAACCCTAACCCTAACCCTAACCCTAACCCTAACCCTAACCCTAACCCTAACCCTAACCCTAACCCTAACCCTAACCCTAACCCTAACCCTAACCCTAACCCTAACCCTAACCCTAACCCTAACCCTAACCCTAACCCTAACCCTAACCCTAACCCTAACCCTAACCCTAACCCTAACCCTAACCCTAACCCTAACCCTAACCCTAACCCTAACCCTAACCCTAACCCTAACCCTAACCCTAACCCTAACCCTAACCCTAACCCTAACCCTAACCCTAACCCTAACCCTAACCCTAACCCTAACCCTAACCCTAACCCTAACCCTAACCCTAACCCTAACCCTAACCCTAACCCTAACCCTAACCCTAACCCTAACCCTAACCCTAACCCTAACCCTAACCCTAACCCTAACCCTAACCCTAACCCTAACCCTAACCCTAACCCTAACCCTAACCCTAACCCTAACCCTAACCCTAACCCTAACCCTAACCCTAACCCTAACCCTAACCCTAACCCTAACCCTAACCCTAACCCTAACCCTAACCCTAACCCTAACCCTAACCCTAACCCTAACCCTAACCCTAACCCTAACCCTAACCCTAACCCTAACCCTAACCCTAACCCTAACCCTAACCCTAACCCTAACCCTAACCCTAACCCTAACCCTAACCCTAACCCTAACCCTAACCCTAACCCTAACCCTAACCCTAACCCTAACCCTAACCCTAACCCTAACCCTAACCCTAACCCTAACCCTAACCCTAACCCTAACCCTAACCCTAACCCTAACCCTAACCCTAACCCTAACCCTAACCCTAACCCTAACCCTAACCCTAACCCTAACCCTAACCCTAACCCTAACCCTAACCCTAACCCTAACCCTAACCCTAACCCTAACCCTAACCCTAACCCTAACCCTAACCCTAACCCTAACCCTAACCCTAACCCTAACCCTAACCCTAACCCTAACCCTAACCCTAACCCTAACCCTAACCCTAACCCTAACCCTAACCCTAACCCTAACCCTAACCCTAACCCTAACCCTAACCCTAACCCTAACCCTAACCCTAACCCTAACCCTAACCCTAACCCTAACCCTAACCCTAACCCTAACCCTAACCCTAACCCTAACCCTAACCCTAACCCTAACCCTAACCCTAACCCTAACCCTAACCCTAACCCTAACCCTAACCCTAACCCTAACCCTAACCCTAACCCTAACCCTAACCCTAACCCTAACCCTAACCCTAACCCTAACCCTAACCCTAACCCTAACCCTAACCCTAACCCTAACCCTAACCCTAACCCTAACCCTAACCCTAACCCTAACCCTAACCCTAACCCTAACCCTAACCCTAACCCTAACCCTAACCCTAACCCTAACCCTAACCCTAACCCTAACCCTAACCCTAACCCTAACCCTAACCCTAACCCTAACCCTAACCCTAACCCTAACCCTAACCCTAACCCTAACCCTAACCCTAACCCTAACCCTAACCCTAACCCTAACCCTAACCCTAACCCTAACCCTAACCCTAACCCTAACCCTAACCCTAACCCTAACCCTAACCCTAACCCTAACCCTAACCCTAACCCTAACCCTAACCCTAACCCTAACCCTAACCCTAACCCTAACCCTAACCCTAACCCTAACCCTAACCCTAACCCTAACCCTAACCCTAACCCTAACCCTAACCCTAACCCTAACCCTAACCCTAACCCTAACCCTAACCCTAACCCTAACCCTAACCCTAACCCTAACCCTAACCCTAACCCTAACCCTAACCCTAACCCTAACCCTAACCCTAACCCTAACCCTAACCCTAACCCTAACCCTAACCCTAACCCTAACCCTAACCCTAACCCTAACCCTAACCCTAACCCTAACCCTAACCCTAACCCTAACCCTAACCCTAACCCTAACCCTAACCCTAACCCTAACCCTAACCCTAACCCTAACCCTAACCCTAACCCTAACCCTAACCCTAACCCTAACCCTAACCCTAACCCTAACCCTAACCCTAACCCTAACCCTAACCCTAACCCTAACCCTAACCCTAACCCTAACCCTAACCCTAACCCTAACCCTAACCCTAACCCTAACCCTAACCCTAACCCTAACCCTAACCCTAACCCTAACCCTAACCCTAACCCTAACCCTAACCCTAACCCTAACCCTAACCCTAACCCTAACCCTAACCCTAACCCTAACCCTAACCCTAACCCTAACCCTAACCCTAACCCTAACCCTAACCCTAACCCTAACCCTAACCCTAACCCTAACCCTAACCCTAACCCTAACCCTAACCCTAACCCTAACCCTAACCCTAACCCTAACCCTAACCCTAACCCTAACCCTAACCCTAACCCTAACCCTAACCCTAACCCTAACCCTAACCCTAACCCTAACCCTAACCCTAACCCTAACCCTAACCCTAACCCTAACCCTAACCCTAACCCTAACCCTAACCCTAACCCTAACCCTAACCCTAACCCTAACCCTAACCCTAACCCTAACCCTAACCCTAACCCTAACCCTAACCCTAACCCTAACCCTAACCCTAACCCTAACCCTAACCCTAACCCTAACCCTAACCCTAACCCTAACCCTAACCCTAACCCTAACCCTAACCCTAACCCTAACCCTAACCCTAACCCTAACCCTAACCCTAACCCTAACCCTAACCCTAACCCTAACCCTAACCCTAACCCTAACCCTAACCCTAACCCTAACCCTAACCCTAACCCTAACCCTAACCCTAACCCTAACCCTAACCCTAACCCTAACCCTAACCCTAACCCTAACCCTAACCCTAACCCTAACCCTAACCCTAACCCTAACCCTAACCCTAACCCTAACCCTAACCCTAACCCTAACCCTAACCCTAACCCTAACCCTAACCCTAACCCTAACCCTAACCCTAACCCTAACCCTAACCCTAACCCTAACCCTAACCCTAACCCTAACCCTAACCCTAACCCTAACCCTAACCCTAACCCTAACCCTAACCCTAACCCTAACCCTAACCCTAACCCTAACCCTAACCCTAACCCTAACCCTAACCCTAACCCTAACCCTAACCCTAACCCTAACCCTAACCCTAACCCTAACCCTAACCCTAACCCTAACCCTAACCCTAACCCTAACCCTAACCCTAACCCTAACCCTAACCCTAACCCTAACCCTAACCCTAACCCTAACCCTAACCCTAACCCTAACCCTAACCCTAACCCTAACCCTAACCCTAACCCTAACCCTAACCCTAACCCTAACCCTAACCCTAACCCTAACCCTAACCCTAACCCTAACCCTAACCCTAACCCTAACCCTAACCCTAACCCTAACCCTAACCCTAACCCTAACCCTAACCCTAACCCTAACCCTAACCCTAACCCTAACCCTAACCCTAACCCTAACCCTAACCCTAACCCTAACCCTAACCCTAACCCTAACCCTAACCCTAACCCTAACCCTAACCCTAACCCTAACCCTAACCCTAACCCTAACCCTAACCCTAACCCTAACCCTAACCCTAACCCTAACCCTAACCCTAACCCTAACCCTAACCCTAACCCTAACCCTAACCCTAACCCTAACCCTAACCCTAACCCTAACCCTAACCCTAACCCTAACCCTAACCCTAACCCTAACCCTAACCCTAACCCTAACCCTAACCCTAACCCTAACCCTAACCCTAACCCTAACCCTAACCCTAACCCTAACCCTAACCCTAACCCTAACCCTAACCCTAACCCTAACCCTAACCCTAACCCTAACCCTAACCCTAACCCTAACCCTAACCCTAACCCTAACCCTAACCCTAACCCTAACCCTAACCCTAACCCTAACCCTAACCCTAACCCTAACCCTAACCCTAACCCTAACCCTAACCCTAACCCTAACCCTAACCCTAACCCTAACCCTAACCCTAACCCTAACCCTAACCCTAACCCTAACCCTAACCCTAACCCTAACCCTAACCCTAACCCTAACCCTAACCCTAACCCTAACCCTAACCCTAACCCTAACCCTAACCCTAACCCTAACCCTAACCCTAACCCTAACCCTAACCCTAACCCTAACCCTAACCCTAACCCTAACCCTAACCCTAACCCTAACCCTAACCCTAACCCTAACCCTAACCCTAACCCTAACCCTAACCCTAACCCTAACCCTAACCCTAACCCTAACCCTAACCCTAACCCTAACCCTAACCCTAACCCTAACCCTAACCCTAACCCTAACCCTAACCCTAACCCTAACCCTAACCCTAACCCTAACCCTAACCCTAACCCTAACCCTAACCCTAACCCTAACCCTAACCCTAACCCTAACCCTAACCCTAACCCTAACCCTAACCCTAACCCTAACCCTAACCCTAACCCTAACCCTAACCCTAACCCTAACCCTAACCCTAACCCTAACCCTAACCCTAACCCTAACCCTAACCCTAACCCTAACCCTAACCCTAACCCTAACCCTAACCCTAACCCTAACCCTAACCCTAACCCTAACCCTAACCCTAACCCTAACCCTAACCCTAACCCTAACCCTAACCCTAACCCTAACCCTAACCCTAACCCTAACCCTAACCCTAACCCTAACCCTAACCCTAACCCTAACCCTAACCCTAACCCTAACCCTAACCCTAACCCTAACCCTAACCCTAACCCTAACCCTAACCCTAACCCTAACCCTAACCCTAACCCTAACCCTAACCCTAACCCTAACCCTAACCCTAACCCTAACCCTAACCCTAACCCTAACCCTAACCCTAACCCTAACCCTAACCCTAACCCTAACCCTAACCCTAACCCTAACCCTAACCCTAACCCTAACCCTAACCCTAACCCTAACCCTAACCCTAACCCTAACCCTAACCCTAACCCTAACCCTAACCCTAACCCTAACCCTAACCCTAACCCTAACCCTAACCCTAACCCTAACCCTAACCCTAACCCTAACCCTAACCCTAACCCTAACCCTAACCCTAACCCTAACCCTAACCCTAACCCTAACCCTAACCCTAACCCTAACCCTAACCCTAACCCTAACCCTAACCCTAACCCTAACCCTAACCCTAACCCTAACCCTAACCCTAACCCTAACCCTAACCCTAACCCTAACCCTAACCCTAACCCTAACCCTAACCCTAACCCTAACCCTAACCCTAACCCTAACCCTAACCCTAACCCTAACCCTAACCCTAACCCTAACCCTAACCCTAACCCTAACCCTAACCCTAACCCTAACCCTAACCCTAACCCTAACCCTAACCCTAACCCTAACCCTAACCCTAACCCTAACCCTAACCCTAACCCTAACCCTAACCCTAACCCTAACCCTAACCCTAACCCTAACCCTAACCCTAACCCTAACCCTAACCCTAACCCTAACCCTAACCCTAACCCTAACCCTAACCCTAACCCTAACCCTAACCCTAACCCTAACCCTAACCCTAACCCTAACCCTAACCCTAACCCTAACCCTAACCCTAACCCTAACCCTAACCCTAACCCTAACCCTAACCCTAACCCTAACCCTAACCCTAACCCTAACCCTAACCCTAACCCTAACCCTAACCCTAACCCTAACCCTAACCCTAACCCTAACCCTAACCCTAACCCTAACCCTAACCCTAACCCTAACCCTAACCCTAACCCTAACCCTAACCCTAACCCTAACCCTAACCCTAACCCTAACCCTAACCCTAACCCTAACCCTAACCCTAACCCTAACCCTAACCCTAACCCTAACCCTAACCCTAACCCTAACCCTAACCCTAACCCTAACCCTAACCCTAACCCTAACCCTAACCCTAACCCTAACCCTAACCCTAACCCTAACCCTAACCCTAACCCTAACCCTAACCCTAACCCTAACCCTAACCCTAACCCTAACCCTAACCCTAACCCTAACCCTAACCCTAACCCTAACCCTAACCCTAACCCTAACCCTAACCCTAACCCTAACCCTAACCCTAACCCTAACCCTAACCCTAACCCTAACCCTAACCCTAACCCTAACCCTAACCCTAACCCTAACCCTAACCCTAACCCTAACCCTAACCCTAACCCTAACCCTAACCCTAACCCTAACCCTAACCCTAACCCTAACCCTAACCCTAACCCTAACCCTAACCCTAACCCTAACCCTAACCCTAACCCTAACCCTAACCCTAACCCTAACCCTAACCCTAACCCTAACCCTAACCCTAACCCTAACCCTAACCCTAACCCTAACCCTAACCCTAACCCTAACCCTAACCCTAACCCTAACCCTAACCCTAACCCTAACCCTAACCCTAACCCTAACCCTAACCCTAACCCTAACCCTAACCCTAACCCTAACCCTAACCCTAACCCTAACCCTAACCCTAACCCTAACCCTAACCCTAACCCTAACCCTAACCCTAACCCTAACCCTAACCCTAACCCTAACCCTAACCCTAACCCTAACCCTAACCCTAACCCTAACCCTAACCCTAACCCTAACCCTAACCCTAACCCTAACCCTAACCCTAACCCTAACCCTAACCCTAACCCTAACCCTAACCCTAACCCTAACCCTAACCCTAACCCTAACCCTAACCCTAACCCTAACCCTAACCCTAACCCTAACCCTAACCCTAACCCTAACCCTAACCCTAACCCTAACCCTAACCCTAACCCTAACCCTAACCCTAACCCTAACCCTAACCCTAACCCTAACCCTAACCCTAACCCTAACCCTAACCCTAACCCTAACCCTAACCCTAACCCTAACCCTAACCCTAACCCTAACCCTAACCCTAACCCTAACCCTAACCCTAACCCTAACCCTAACCCTAACCCTAACCCTAACCCTAACCCTAACCCTAACCCTAACCCTAACCCTAACCCTAACCCTAACCCTAACCCTAACCCTAACCCTAACCCTAACCCTAACCCTAACCCTAACCCTAACCCTAACCCTAACCCTAACCCTAACCCTAACCCTAACCCTAACCCTAACCCTAACCCTAACCCTAACCCTAACCCTAACCCTAACCCTAACCCTAACCCTAACCCTAACCCTAACCCTAACCCTAACCCTAACCCTAACCCTAACCCTAACCCTAACCCTAACCCTAACCCTAACCCTAACCCTAACCCTAACCCTAACCCTAACCCTAACCCTAACCCTAACCCTAACCCTAACCCTAACCCTAACCCTAACCCTAACCCTAACCCTAACCCTAACCCTAACCCTAACCCTAACCCTAACCCTAACCCTAACCCTAACCCTAACCCTAACCCTAACCCTAACCCTAACCCTAACCCTAACCCTAACCCTAACCCTAACCCTAACCCTAACCCTAACCCTAACCCTAACCCTAACCCTAACCCTAACCCTAACCCTAACCCTAACCCTAACCCTAACCCTAACCCTAACCCTAACCCTAACCCTAACCCTAACCCTAACCCTAACCCTAACCCTAACCCTAACCCTAACCCTAACCCTAACCCTAACCCTAACCCTAACCCTAACCCTAACCCTAACCCTAACCCTAACCCTAACCCTAACCCTAACCCTAACCCTAACCCTAACCCTAACCCTAACCCTAACCCTAACCCTAACCCTAACCCTAACCCTAACCCTAACCCTAACCCTAACCCTAACCCTAACCCTAACCCTAACCCTAACCCTAACCCTAACCCTAACCCTAACCCTAACCCTAACCCTAACCCTAACCCTAACCCTAACCCTAACCCTAACCCTAACCCTAACCCTAACCCTAACCCTAACCCTAACCCTAACCCTAACCCTAACCCTAACCCTAACCCTAACCCTAACCCTAACCCTAACCCTAACCCTAACCCTAACCCTAACCCTAACCCTAACCCTAACCCTAACCCTAACCCTAACCCTAACCCTAACCCTAACCCTAACCCTAACCCTAACCCTAACCCTAACCCTAACCCTAACCCTAACCCTAACCCTAACCCTAACCCTAACCCTAACCCTAACCCTAACCCTAACCCTAACCCTAACCCTAACCCTAACCCTAACCCTAACCCTAACCCTAACCCTAACCCTAACCCTAACCCTAACCCTAACCCTAACCCTAACCCTAACCCTAACCCTAACCCTAACCCTAACCCTAACCCTAACCCTAACCCTAACCCTAACCCTAACCCTAACCCTAACCCTAACCCTAACCCTAACCCTAACCCTAACCCTAACCCTAACCCTAACCCTAACCCTAACCCTAACCCTAACCCTAACCCTAACCCTAACCCTAACCCTAACCCTAACCCTAACCCTAACCCTAACCCTAACCCTAACCCTAACCCTAACCCTAACCCTAACCCTAACCCTAACCCTAACCCTAACCCTAACCCTAACCCTAACCCTAACCCTAACCCTAACCCTAACCCTAACCCTAACCCTAACCCTAACCCTAACCCTAACCCTAACCCTAACCCTAACCCTAACCCTAACCCTAACCCTAACCCTAACCCTAACCCTAACCCTAACCCTAACCCTAACCCTAACCCTAACCCTAACCCTAACCCTAACCCTAACCCTAACCCTAACCCTAACCCTAACCCTAACCCTAACCCTAACCCTAACCCTAACCCTAACCCTAACCCTAACCCTAACCCTAACCCTAACCCTAACCCTAACCCTAACCCTAACCCTAACCCTAACCCTAACCCTAACCCTAACCCTAACCCTAACCCTAACCCTAACCCTAACCCTAACCCTAACCCTAACCCTAACCCTAACCCTAACCCTAACCCTAACCCTAACCCTAACCCTAACCCTAACCCTAACCCTAACCCTAACCCTAACCCTAACCCTAACCCTAACCCTAACCCTAACCCTAACCCTAACCCTAACCCTAACCCTAACCCTAACCCTAACCCTAACCCTAACCCTAACCCTAACCCTAACCCTAACCCTAACCCTAACCCTAACCCTAACCCTAACCCTAACCCTAACCCTAACCCTAACCCTAACCCTAACCCTAACCCTAACCCTAACCCTAACCCTAACCCTAACCCTAACCCTAACCCTAACCCTAACCCTAACCCTAACCCTAACCCTAACCCTAACCCTAACCCTAACCCTAACCCTAACCCTAACCCTAACCCTAACCCTAACCCTAACCCTAACCCTAACCCTAACCCTAACCCTAACCCTAACCCTAACCCTAACCCTAACCCTAACCCTAACCCTAACCCTAACCCTAACCCTAACCCTAACCCTAACCCTAACCCTAACCCTAACCCTAACCCTAACCCTAACCCTAACCCTAACCCTAACCCTAACCCTAACCCTAACCCTAACCCTAACCCTAACCCTAACCCTAACCCTAACCCTAACCCTAACCCTAACCCTAACCCTAACCCTAACCCTAACCCTAACCCTAACCCTAACCCTAACCCTAACCCTAACCCTAACCCTAACCCTAACCCTAACCCTAACCCTAACCCTAACCCTAACCCTAACCCTAACCCTAACCCTAACCCTAACCCTAACCCTAACCCTAACCCTAACCCTAACCCTAACCCTAACCCTAACCCTAACCCTAACCCTAACCCTAACCCTAACCCTAACCCTAACCCTAACCCTAACCCTAACCCTAACCCTAACCCTAACCCTAACCCTAACCCTAACCCTAACCCTAACCCTAACCCTAACCCTAACCCTAACCCTAACCCTAACCCTAACCCTAACCCTAACCCTAACCCTAACCCTAACCCTAACCCTAACCCTAACCCTAACCCTAACCCTAACCCTAACCCTAACCCTAACCCTAACCCTAACCCTAACCCTAACCCTAACCCTAACCCTAACCCTAACCCTAACCCTAACCCTAACCCTAACCCTAACCCTAACCCTAACCCTAACCCTAACCCTAACCCTAACCCTAACCCTAACCCTAACCCTAACCCTAACCCTAACCCTAACCCTAACCCTAACCCTAACCCTAACCCTAACCCTAACCCTAACCCTAACCCTAACCCTAACCCTAACCCTAACCCTAACCCTAACCCTAACCCTAACCCTAACCCTAACCCTAACCCTAACCCTAACCCTAACCCTAACCCTAACCCTAACCCTAACCCTAACCCTAACCCTAACCCTAACCCTAACCCTAACCCTAACCCTAACCCTAACCCTAACCCTAACCCTAACCCTAACCCTAACCCTAACCCTAACCCTAACCCTAACCCTAACCCTAACCCTAACCCTAACCCTAACCCTAACCCTAACCCTAACCCTAACCCTAACCCTAACCCTAACCCTAACCCTAACCCTAACCCTAACCCTAACCCTAACCCTAACCCTAACCCTAACCCTAACCCTAACCCTAACCCTAACCCTAACCCTAACCCTAACCCTAACCCTAACCCTAACCCTAACCCTAACCCTAACCCTAACCCTAACCCTAACCCTAACCCTAACCCTAACCCTAACCCTAACCCTAACCCTAACCCTAACCCTAACCCTAACCCTAACCCTAACCCTAACCCTAACCCTAACCCTAACCCTAACCCTAACCCTAACCCTAACCCTAACCCTAACCCTAACCCTAACCCTAACCCTAACCCTAACCCTAACCCTAACCCTAACCCTAACCCTAACCCTAACCCTAACCCTAACCCTAACCCTAACCCTAACCCTAACCCTAACCCTAACCCTAACCCTAACCCTAACCCTAACCCTAACCCTAACCCTAACCCTAACCCTAACCCTAACCCTAACCCTAACCCTAACCCTAACCCTAACCCTAACCCTAACCCTAACCCTAACCCTAACCCTAACCCTAACCCTAACCCTAACCCTAACCCTAACCCTAACCCTAACCCTAACCCTAACCCTAACCCTAACCCTAACCCTAACCCTAACCCTAACCCTAACCCTAACCCTAACCCTAACCCTAACCCTAACCCTAACCCTAACCCTAACCCTAACCCTAACCCTAACCCTAACCCTAACCCTAACCCTAACCCTAACCCTAACCCTAACCCTAACCCTAACCCTAACCCTAACCCTAACCCTAACCCTAACCCTAACCCTAACCCTAACCCTAACCCTAACCCTAACCCTAACCCTAACCCTAACCCTAACCCTAACCCTAACCCTAACCCTAACCCTAACCCTAACCCTAACCCTAACCCTAACCCTAACCCTAACCCTAACCCTAACCCTAACCCTAACCCTAACCCTAACCCTAACCCTAACCCTAACCCTAACCCTAACCCTAACCCTAACCCTAACCCTAACCCTAACCCTAACCCTAACCCTAACCCTAACCCTAACCCTAACCCTAACCCTAACCCTAACCCTAACCCTAACCCTAACCCTAACCCTAACCCTAACCCTAACCCTAACCCTAACCCTAACCCTAACCCTAACCCTAACCCTAACCCTAACCCTAACCCTAACCCTAACCCTAACCCTAACCCTAACCCTAACCCTAACCCTAACCCTAACCCTAACCCTAACCCTAACCCTAACCCTAACCCTAACCCTAACCCTAACCCTAACCCTAACCCTAACCCTAACCCTAACCCTAACCCTAACCCTAACCCTAACCCTAACCCTAACCCTAACCCTAACCCTAACCCTAACCCTAACCCTAACCCTAACCCTAACCCTAACCCTAACCCTAACCCTAACCCTAACCCTAACCCTAACCCTAACCCTAACCCTAACCCTAACCCTAACCCTAACCCTAACCCTAACCCTAACCCTAACCCTAACCCTAACCCTAACCCTAACCCTAACCCTAACCCTAACCCTAACCCTAACCCTAACCCTAACCCTAACCCTAACCCTAACCCTAACCCTAACCCTAACCCTAACCCTAACCCTAACCCTAACCCTAACCCTAACCCTAACCCTAACCCTAACCCTAACCCTAACCCTAACCCTAACCCTAACCCTAACCCTAACCCTAACCCTAACCCTAACCCTAACCCTAACCCTAACCCTAACCCTAACCCTAACCCTAACCCTAACCCTAACCCTAACCCTAACCCTAACCCTAACCCTAACCCTAACCCTAACCCTAACCCTAACCCTAACCCTAACCCTAACCCTAACCCTAACCCTAACCCTAACCCTAACCCTAACCCTAACCCTAACCCTAACCCTAACCCTAACCCTAACCCTAACCCTAACCCTAACCCTAACCCTAACCCTAACCCTAACCCTAACCCTAACCCTAACCCTAACCCTAACCCTAACCCTAACCCTAACCCTAACCCTAACCCTAACCCTAACCCTAACCCTAACCCTAACCCTAACCCTAACCCTAACCCTAACCCTAACCCTAACCCTAACCCTAACCCTAACCCTAACCCTAACCCTAACCCTAACCCTAACCCTAACCCTAACCCTAACCCTAACCCTAACCCTAACCCTAACCCTAACCCTAACCCTAACCCTAACCCTAACCCTAACCCTAACCCTAACCCTAACCCTAACCCTAACCCTAACCCTAACCCTAACCCTAACCCTAACCCTAACCCTAACCCTAACCCTAACCCTAACCCTAACCCTAACCCTAACCCTAACCCTAACCCTAACCCTAACCCTAACCCTAACCCTAACCCTAACCCTAACCCTAACCCTAACCCTAACCCTAACCCTAACCCTAACCCTAACCCTAACCCTAACCCTAACCCTAACCCTAACCCTAACCCTAACCCTAACCCTAACCCTAACCCTAACCCTAACCCTAACCCTAACCCTAACCCTAACCCTAACCCTAACCCTAACCCTAACCCTAACCCTAACCCTAACCCTAACCCTAACCCTAACCCTAACCCTAACCCTAACCCTAACCCTAACCCTAACCCTAACCCTAACCCTAACCCTAACCCTAACCCTAACCCTAACCCTAACCCTAACCCTAACCCTAACCCTAACCCTAACCCTAACCCTAACCCTAACCCTAACCCTAACCCTAACCCTAACCCTAACCCTAACCCTAACCCTAACCCTAACCCTAACCCTAACCCTAACCCTAACCCTAACCCTAACCCTAACCCTAACCCTAACCCTAACCCTAACCCTAACCCTAACCCTAACCCTAACCCTAACCCTAACCCTAACCCTAACCCTAACCCTAACCCTAACCCTAACCCTAACCCTAACCCTAACCCTAACCCTAACCCTAACCCTAACCCTAACCCTAACCCTAACCCTAACCCTAACCCTAACCCTAACCCTAACCCTAACCCTAACCCTAACCCTAACCCTAACCCTAACCCTAACCCTAACCCTAAGGTACCCTAACCCTAACCCTAAGGTACCCTAACCCTAAGGTACCCTAACCCTAACCCTAACCCTAACCCTAACCCTAACCCTAACCCTAACCCTAACCCTAACCCTAACCCTAACCCTAACCCTAACCCTAACCCTAACCCTAACCCTAACCCTAACCCTAACCCTAACCCTAACCCTAACCCTAACCCTAACCCTAACCCTAACCCTAACCCTAACCCTAACCCTAACCCTAACCCTAACCCTAACCCTAACCCTAACCCTAACCCTAACCCTAACCCTAACCCTAACCCTAACCCTAACCCTAACCCTAACCCTAACCCTAACCCTAACCCTAACCCTAACCCTAACCCTAACCCTAACCCTAACCCTAACCCTAACCCTAACCCTAACCCTAACCCTAACCCTAACCCTAACCCTAACCCTAACCCTAACCCTAACCCTAACCCGTACCCTAACCCTAACCCTAACCCTAACCCTAACCCTAACCCTAACCCGTACCCTAACCCTAACCCTAACCCGTACCCTAACCCTAACCCGTACCCTAACCCTAACCCGTACCCTAACCCGTACCCTAACCCGTACCCTAACCCGTACCCTAACCCGTACCCTAACCCGTACCCTAACCCGTACCCTAACCCGTACCCTAACCCTAACCCGTACCCTAACCCGTACCCTAACCCGTACCCTAACCCGTACCCTAACCCGTACCCTAACCCGTACCCTAACCCGTACCCTAACCCGTACCCTAACCCGTACCCTAACCCGTACCCTAACCCGTACCCGTACCCTAACCCGTACCCGTACCCTAACCCGTACCCTAACCCGTACCCGTACCCGTACCCTAACCCGTACCCGTACCCTAACCCGTACCCGTACCCTAACCCGTACCCGTACCCTAACCCGTACCCTAACCCGTACCCTAACCCGTACCCTAACCCGTACCCTAACCCGTACCCTAACCCGTACCCTAACCCGTACCCTAACCCTAACCCGTACCCTAACCCTAACCCGTACCCTAACCCTAACCCGTACCCTAACCCTAACCCGTACCCTAACCCTAACCCGTACCCTAACC
Organism: Dendrobates tinctorius; assembly: GCF_039654945.1. Lineage (NCBI taxonomy): Eukaryota > Metazoa > Chordata > Amphibia > Anura > Dendrobatidae > Dendrobates > Dendrobates tinctorius. Next base: position 1,221,649 of record NW_027361980.1, on the reverse strand, counting down.
CTAACCCGTACCCTAACCCTAACCCGTACCCTAACCCTAACCCGTACCCTAACCCTAAGGTACCCTAACCCTAAGGTACCCTAACCCTAACCCACCCTAACCCTAACCCTAACCCTAACCCACCCTAACCCTAACCCTAACGTACCCTAACCCTAACGTACCCTAACCCTAACCCGTACCCTAACCCGTACCCTAACCCGTACCCTAACCCGTACCCTAACCCGTACCCTAACCCGTACCCTAACCCGTACCCTAACCCGTACCCTAACCCTAAGGTACCCTAACCCTAACCCGTACCCTAACCCGTACCCTAAGGTACCCTAACCCTAAGGTACCCTAACCCTAAGGTACCCTAACCCTAAGGTACCCTAACCCTAACCCTAAGGTACCCTAACCCTAAGGAACCCTAACCCGTACCCTAACCCGTACCCTAAGGTACCCTAACCCGTACCCTAACCCTAAGGTACCCTAACCCTAAGGTTAGGTTTAGGGCAGGGAAATGGGGAAGTATAGAAACCCTAACTCGGGATCCCTTCGGGATCCCTCGCTCGGGTAAACCCTAACCCACGACTCGGGATCCCTTCGGGATCCCTCGCTTGAGTAAACCCTAACCCTAGGGGATCCAACCATAACCCTAAGGTTAGGTTTAGGGCAGGGAAATGGGGGAGTATAGAAACCCTAATCCCTACTCTAACCCTTGGGGATCCAGCCCAATCCCCAAGGGTTAGGTTTAGGGCAGGGAAATGGGGAAGTATAGAAACCCTAACTCGGGGTCCCTCGCTCGGGTAAACCCTAACCCACGACTCGGGATCCCTTCGGGATCCCTCGCTTGAGTAAACCCTAACCCTAACCCTTGGGGATCCAACCCTAAGGTTAGGTTTAGGGCAGGGAAATGGGGGAGTATAGAAACCCTAATCCCTACTCTAACCCTAACCCTTGGGGATCCAGCCCAATCCCCAAGGGTTAGGTTTAGGGCAGGGAAATGGGGAAGTATAGAAACCCTAACTCGGGATCCCTCGCTCGGGATCCCTTCGGGATCCCTCGCTCGGGTAAACCCTAACCCACGACTCGGGATCCCTTCAGGATCCCTCGCTTGAGTAAACCCTAACCCTAACCCTAACCCCTAACCCACGACTCGGGATCCCTTGCTTGAGTAAACCCTAACCCACGACTCGGAATCCCTTCAGGATCCCTCGCTTGAGTAAACCCTAACCCACGACTCGGAATCCCTTCGGGATCCCTCGCTTGAGTAAACCCTAACCCTAACCCCTAACCCCTAACCCACGACTCGGGATCCCTTGCTTGAGTAAACCCTAACCCACGACTCGGAATCCCTTCAGGATCCCTCGCTTGAGTAAACCCTAACCCACGACTCGGAATCCCTTCGGGATCCCTCGCTTGAGTAAACCCTAACCCTAACCCACGACTCGGGATCCCTTCGGGATCCCTCGCTTGAGTAAACCCTAACCCACGACTCGGGATACCTTCAGGATCCCTCGCTTGAGTAAACCCTAACCCACGACTCGGGATCCCTTGCTTGAGTAAACCCTAACCCACGACTCGGGATCCCTTCAGGATCCCTCGCTTGAGTAAACCCTAACCCACGACTCGGGATCCCTTCAGGATCACTCGCTTGAGTAAACCCTAACCCACAACTCGGGATCCCTTCGGGATCCCTCGCTTGAGTAAACCCTAACCCACGACTCGGGATCCCTCGCTTGAGTAAACCCTAACCCACAACTCGGGATCACTTCGGGATCCCTCGCTTGAGTAAACCCTAACCCACGACTCGGGATCCCTTCGGGATCCCACCAAAATCTTCGTATGTCCCTATAACCCTATGTTCTTACATTGAAGAGACTATGGCATGTTTTTGTGACATCCATCTGTGAGTCCTCCTTCAAGCACCAAAATCTTCGCATCTCCCTATAACCCTAACCCTCGTATCTCCCTATAACCCTATGGCATGCTTTTGTGACAGCCATCTGTGAGTCCTCCTTCAAGCACCAAAATCTTCAGATCCCCCTATAATCCTAAGGCATGTTTTTGTGACAGCCATCTGTGAGTCCTCCTTCAAGCACCAAAATCTTCGGATCCCCCTATAATCCTAACCCTCGTATCTCCCTATAACCCTATGGCATGCTTTTGTGACAGCCATCTGTGAGTCCTCCTTCAAGCACCAAAATCTTCGGATCCCCCTATAATCCTAAGGCATGTTTTTGTGACAGCCATCTGTGAGTCCTCCTTCAAGCACCAAAATCTTCGGATCCCCCTATAATCCTAACTCTCGTATCTCCCTATAACCCTATGGCATGTTTTTGTGACATCCATCTGTGAGTCCTCCTTCAAGCACCAAAATCTTCGCATCTCCCTATAACCCTAACCCTCGTATCTCCCTATAACCCTATGGCATGCTTTTGTGACAGCCATCTGTGAGTCCTCCTTCAAGCACCAAAATCTTCGGATCCCCCTATAATCCTAAGGCATGTTTTTGTGACAGCCATCTGTGAGTCCTCCTTCAAGCACCAAAATCTTCGGATCCCCCTATAATCCTAACTCTCGTATCTCCCTATAACCCTATGGCATGTTTTTGTGACAGCCATCTGTGAGTCCTCCTTCAAGCACCAAAATCTTCGGATCGCCCTATAACCCTAACCCCTAACCCTCTTTCAAGCACAAAAATCTTCGTATCTCCCTATAACCCCATGTTCTTACAAAAACATGCCATAGTCTCTTCAATGTGACAACCATCTGTGAGTCCTCCTTCAAGCACCAAAATCTTCAGATCTCCCTATAATCCTAACCCTAAGGCATGTTTTTGTGACAGCCATCTGTGAGTCCTCCTTCAAGCACCAAAATCTTCGCATCTCCCTATAACCCTAACGTACCCTAACCCATACCCTCTGTGAGTCCCCCTTCAAGCACCAATATCTTCATATCTCACTATAACCCTAACCCTGTCCACAATACTAGTACATTCATGATGCACAAAACACAGCATCCTAAAATCACTTGTACACCTGGGGACATGACTAAAGCAATGGAATGTATAAAAACCAGAGTGCACTCAGTAGAGGTTTCAAAACTGGTTTATTAACAAAAGACAACATTTTTACACAATTTTATCTTGCCATTCTACACATCCTACATGAGATCTAAAGTAGGCCACAAATAGGTCATTAGTTGAAGTTGGCCAAATGAGGGACCAGAGAGTGTGCGGAGTGAATTCAGGCAATGGTTTTGCAGCTGGTTCATCGAGTTCAAAGTTAGAGTGCTCTTTAGCCATCACAAAATTGTGTAGAACAACACACTCCTTCACCACATCATGCACTGCCTCCAATTTTAGATTAATGGCTGTGCCAAGAATGCACCATCTGGAGACAAGAATCCCAAGAGCACACTACAGTTCTTCGTGCCCTGGTCAGTCTGTAATTAAATATTTTTCTTGTGTGGTCCAAGTCCCAGCTGGAGTAGGGTTTCAGCAGCTTTTGGCACATTTTAAAGGCCTCATCCCCAACCATCACAAATAGCTGTGGCAGACCTTCAGTGTGGAGACGAGGCCATGGAAAGGGGAAATTAAAATCATGGACATGGGCTGTAGGTTGTATGGCAAAGTTCTTAAAGCCTGCAAGTCATTCCCCTGGCCAAATGCCCCAATGTCCACTGTAACAGACAGTCCGCATCTCCAATGGTCATGACTACAGTAAAAAAAAAAAAAAAAAAAAATCCTTTTTGTAGTTATAGTACTCAGATCAAGTTCTTTTCAGTTTAACTATCCATATGGGATTCCCATCCAACACACCCAAAAAGTAGGTGAAATTGCAGACTGTCCAGAATTCTTCAACAATATCAAATCGACTTTTCCATAGTGGCCAGGGTCATAAATTCTAACCAGAGAAGGTCCCATAATGCCCAGCAGATATCCACAAATATTCCTGACAAGGTGGACATTCCAAGCCAGTACTGGAAGTGGAATGAAGAAAGGGTTTCTCCAGTAGCCAGAAACTGCCAGAGAAAGAACAAAAATTAGTAATAGTTTGGCAAAGCATGGAAAATAACCAACAAAATATTACAACATCGCATTACAATAATTATGCATGCTTAAAAATCGTACATGGCAAAACAATTATGCAGACATTGCTTGCTAAATATTACACACATTAATGTGACCAGGAGCCATTCCTCAGGAGGAATCACACAACAGAGCTTGTGTCCTGTCTCCAGATGGCTCCTTGAACACGAGCAAGCAAATCCATGAAGGTTTCTTGGGACATCCAAGTATAGTCACTCAATTTCACTAGGTTTCCCTGAAGCTCACTGTGGAAAGTGGTACGCTTCACAGCTCTCATGGACTTCAATAATCAGATGTCTCCAAAAACGTCACTGCCGCCATCTTTGCCATCTCTCCACCCCCCCTTTGTGCTGTGTCTGGATTTTACATTTGCTTGCCAGCAATAATGTCCAGATTCAAGTTGTAGGGAAACTCTTCCAGCACAGATCCATGTTGACTAAGGAAAAAGCAAAAAAATCAGAATACTTCAGCTGTTAACAGGGTCTATTATAAAGAATTCCCATAACATGCCCACTGGTGTCCCATTTGTGGAGTCTGTTTCAAGACTTTTGCTAGGATTTTCATCCTGTGAAATGTGACACAGACAACACATACACCTAAAATACAAACACATGCAAAATTGCATGGAAAAGCATACAAACACTGTTTTTTGGCACCATGCACACACACACTGATGCATCTAAAAATTGCTGCGCTTACATGCATTTGCTGTTTGCATTTCAAGTGCTCACAAGAGGCTGCGCAAAAACACGCAAATGTGAAACTACCTTAACCGCTAACCCCTACCCCAACTCATTAACACAGTGATGAGGGACCAATTCCATCACATGAGACAGGTTCTGTTGTGCTGGTCACCTCTACCAACCCCAAGGGCAATTTCTCTCTCCCTCCCATACCCTTGTGGGCCATCTCTCATACCTCTATGGCATACAAAGATGGCAGCAGACTGAGTAAGCTTGCATGCACACTTATAGATCAGCAGTGGGGGTGTAGCATTTGTTGGTGTCACTTTTGACACCAATTGTCATTACTGCACAATGGGATAGTACTACCAGTAAGCACCATAGTTGTCCAGCTGAAGCAAATGAGGCAGCATATGGGACACTTGAAGCTACCATTAGCAGGGCAGAGACAGTCATACAAGCATCGCTGCGGCAGGTGTGTGGATGAGTCTAGCATCCAGGATACTGCCGGGATATCTGGGTGAAATTGCAGCATCTGTGTACAGAATAGTGCATCTTCCTAACAAGGCATCTTGGATGCGGCTACTGCTGCAACATGCATTTATTATCATTGATAGCAGATAAATTTGGCCATATTTAGCATCTGAATATATTCGAGAAACACTACACCCCCATCACTATACTAGAGGCAAACAAGCACGTAAAACTTTCACTACATTTTATTTGTGGAAAGAGATTACAGTTAAGCAAAATACATTTAATACACAAACAAGATACAAGGAAAAAATGAATAAAGTTTGTAGTAACACAAATCATTTCTTTTCTTCATTCAGTGTACACTCAAGAGTCTTTGGGCTTAATCTAAAGGAAAATATGGGTGTCACGGGGTCCTTCTTCAAAACCACACTATCAGAGCGAGGGAAGTGTGAACAATCCCAAAACCTTTATTATAGGCAAAACCAAAAGGTCCATAAACAATCTACCACACTGAGAATACAATAGTCCAGAACAAATATGCAGTTCACTAACAGGATGAATGTCAAAGGAGATGAGAATCCAATAATATAGTAGACAGTGGATAAAATAGGTCCATATGCTTCCCTTTCTCTCTCTGATGTGCCGTCTTCACATGATCATCACCACACACACAAACTGACTTGTCCAGCCCCTGTCCTCCACAGCCCCCTCCTTATGTCCAGGGGTAGTCAGACAAGTTGGGGTGATTTTCTGGACTCCCAGATGTGACAAAGGAGCCTTGTGGATTCAGAAACTACAGGGGGTCATCAAGAGACATACATACAGTCAGGCTGTAGACATACAAAGCAACAAGAAAAACACCAAAATCAGCGAAATCGAAATATATACAAAATGATATCCACATAGCCCATCACAACCTCTCACCCCATAATAAGGGACCATGCCATGAGGTCTAGACAGGCCTAGGTCCACATTGATCAAATCATTTATAATTCCTTGTACAGTGGCAGGGGTAGGTCAGCCTGGGGATCCTATGGTTCTTCTTGTCGAGACAGTCAAACAGCATTCTGGTGTTGGCTTCCCTGCTTATATTGGATGGAGAAGCTGTAGGATTGTAAGGATAAGTTCCACCACAGCAATCTTCCATTCTCCCCAGATACGCGCTTCAGCCATGTGAGGGGGTTGTCTGTACCATTTGTAAAGTCTCTGCCATACAAGTATGGCTGCAATATTTTTTAGCACCCATACGTTGGCAAGGCACTCCTTTTCAATAGTGGCATAGTGAAATTCCCAATCCAGTTGTTTCCAACTGGCAAAAGCAACAGGATGTTCTTCTCAGGTGGCATTCACTTGGCCAAGTACTGCCCCAATTCCAAAGGTGGCTGCATCTTTCTGCACAAGGAACCTGTGCTTATAATCAGAGGCAGCCAAGACAGGAGCAGTGATGAGGGCGGTCTTTAATGCTGAAAAGGCATCCTTACATGCAGTCGTCCATGTCGCAATCTGATACATGTTCTTGCGGGTCAGGTCGGTTAAGGGCTTGGCCAAGGTGCAGAAGTTAGAAACTAATTTGCGATAGTAACCAGCAGTTCCTAAAAATGCAAGTACCTGCTTTTTAATCTGGGTTCTACACCAGTTGCTTATGGCTTCCACCTTGGGAGGCTCAGGCCTTAGGGATGGCTGAGGTGCAATACCTTGGGCATAGAGTAGGGGGTGGGACCCTATTTGGCACTTATCTGGGTGAATGGTCAGTCCTGCAGTAAGGATACAGTCTAGCACTATGCCCAAGTGTTTAAGATGTTCCTCCCAGGCGGTGCTAAAAATGGCAAGGTCATCCAAGTAAGCACAGGCAAAGTCCTGACATAGATTGACTGTTAGAACAACCAACCAGTCTCTGGAAAGTAGCAGGAGCAGTTTACATCCCAAAGGGCATTCCCAGGAACTCAAAAAAACACAAATGGAGTAAGGAAAGCCAAGCGCCCTCCGTTAGGGATATCTGCCAGTTCCCCTTGCTCAAGTCTAACGTGGTCACAAATTGGGCACTGGCCAGACAATTTAATAGATCACCAATCCTGGCCATGAGGTAAGCAACACTCTTGGTGGCATCATTTAATCATCTGTAATCAACACAGAATCGTGTCGTACAATCCTTCTTTGGGACTAGGATGACAGGAGAGGCCCAAGAACTGTGAGATGGATGAATAACTCCCAGTCATTTCATCTCCTACAGTTCATTTTTATCATACCTTGAACAGCCTCTGGAATCCAGTAGGCAGCCTGCTGGATGGAGCATTGTCTGGGGGTTTCCACATGGTGGCTGATGAGAGTAGTCGTCCCCAGCATTGACAGGAAAGCAGCAGCCCTCAGTACTGCAAAAATATCGTCCTTTTGTATATCCGATAAATGGGAGCCCAGAGGGACTTATTCCTGTGATCCTCCCACTTGGGCAGCCTAGAAAAGATCATAGCGACACTCATTGCCGGCACTATCACTAGGGGGTTGACAGACGGCTAGACCAGGCAGACATCAGTCATGGTAGTCTTTCAGCATGTTAACGTGGATGGTTTTCTGTTGTCGACTACTAGAGTCCAGAGCCAAAACATAGTTAGGCTCATTAATTTTCTTGACAACCTGATAAGGGCCTTCCCACACTGCTTGAAGCTTATTGGCTGGGGAAGAAGTTCTCATGAGCACTTGTTGTCCTTCCATTAATTCCCAGTTCCTCACATTATGGTCATGCCAAGATTTTTTGGTTTGTCTAAAGAACATCAGCAAATGGCCAGTCCAAAGTAGCTAGCTGGGAGAGAGTCTCTGAACTCTAAAACATAGGGAACGATGGGCATTCTGGTATCGGAGATCTCTCCCTCTAAATTAAATGTTCTTTCAGAAGAGTGAGGTCCACAGACCTTCTGGCTAAGCAGTAGTTTGAAGGGAGAGAACCCTGTGGACTCTTGGGGAACCTCCCAATAGGCGAAAAGGAGATGTGGCAGGTACTTTTCCCAGTCTCTCAACATCAGCAAGAACCCTTACCACATTTTTCAAGGTTCCATTAAAGTGTTCACATAGTACATTGGTCTGCAGGTGGTGTGAATGGCTCTAACACCACAGGTATGCCATAGGGACTGGACCAGATATGACATGAACTGAGGGCCTTGAGCCCATAATATTTCACTAGGAAACCCTACACGGGTAAAGATGGTAGCAAGGGCCTCTGCTACCTTTACTGCTGTAAAACTGGACAGGGCCAAAGCTTCAGGATACCTAGTGGCATAGTCCACCACGGTCAGGATATATTTTTTCCAAGACCACCTGGGGTGGGCCAGAAGACCTGTGATGTCGACAGCTACACGTTGAAATACTTCAATTATGGGCAGGGATTGCAGGGGCACCTTATGTCGAGCTCCCAGATGACACATTGGCTGACACACATCGCAGGTGCGGCAATAATTGGCTACTGAGTGCAAGATGCCAGGCCAGTACAAACTTTAGGCAAGTCAATTTTCAGTCCTTTTCCTCCCTTGATGCCCACCCAAGGGGATGTCATGGGCCAGTTAGAGTAGCTGTGCCCTGTACTTCTGAGGGACAAGGAGTTGCCTGGTCGTTGCATCAGGGTTGTCCTGGTCAATGACCTTTGTTACACAACAGTGCAGTCAGTTTTCTTCAGTGAAGCCATCCCCATTATCTCCCATGTGCCCATTTTCTGCCTTTCACCTAAGGGATGCTAAGGTAGTGTCACCCTCTATTTCTCTCAAAGACTCCGCTCTGTCCCAAGACTCTCCCAATGTAGTAGCAGCAAACATATCGCTTACCGACTGATGCGATTCATGGGTGTGATGTACAATATCTGCAAGATATGTTTTCTGTTGCAATGTGCTAACAAATCCTCCATCCTAGGACATTGTAAACTGTCAGTAGTAGGAATTCCTTCCCCCCAGGTTTTACCAACCCTGCCACTTCCTCTGGAAGAGCAGGAATGTTAATTAGCTAGACCATCTTCCTCACACCATTTGGCTTCTCTCAGCTGAAAGAAAAATGCGGGAAAAAGGTCTTTGTTTGAAATAAAACTTTAAGAGCCTGCCCTGCGAAAACCGTACCAAGTAGAGATATGAAAATCATATTTTTGTAACCTGAGCGGTCCCAGCTTCGAGACCGCGTATGTTTCGAAGTTCTACCCTGTCCAGAACATGAGATAGGATTTGCGCCCAAATGGATGGTCATATCGCATAGATGTTTGATGTTTTCTTGATAGGCTCATTACGCTGGGAAACATGATACCACTGATGAGTCCATACCAGCTTCTCCCATAAAGTTATAGCTAATCTAAGTTTTGTAGCCAAAACATAACTTGGATAAGAGAGGTGGGATCAACCCAGAATGCACCTCTCTGTGATGTCACATAGGAAAGTCTATAAGGCATTCCCTGGCAGAACCAGCTCAGAACAGCTGCAGAGTCCGTGCTGACAAGAACTCAGATGAGCGGAGAAGTGCAGCTCCGCCTCCACCCACCTTAGCCGCATGGTCTGCCTAAGGAACAATAGGGAACTGTGAGTGTAATCTCTTTGTTTTCGCCACTTTTATTTTATACCTGTACTGTACATATTTTATGTCTCAATTTTATAGCAACTTTTATCTGTAATCACTGTCCTCTTTCGGAAAATAAATGAAATAATTATTTAGATCTGTCTCTATGCTCTAAGACTCGAACTATACGCCTTTGATAGATAATCGCTACTAATTCAAGGGGTTTGCCACGGACCCTCTTAATTTAACACTGTGAATTAAGTAACCGTGACTGGTGGCAGCGCGTTGTGTATGGCTATTACGGCTTGCTGGCAGTACAGAAGGGTCTTATATTGCTGAATAAGGGTCTGCGGCCACAGCATTGATAATTCCCTTACTGCAGAAGCCTAATTGCCGGTTCACAACAGGCAGCCCGTCCGGCGACCAATTATCCTAGGTGCAGTTCCCTGACTGACCTGAGAGTAAGGGGGGCGCCGGAGAGAGCTGCGAGTTCCAAGGTGGAACTGAGAAAGTGGGATATACACAAATCCCCGCAGTACTTGGAAGATTGATAGCAGTGGTGGGGCATCCAAATTAAACTCCCCCTGCGGCAAATTGTAGAGCGAGATTAGCTTGCTGGATATTTTTGTCACATGGTGCCAGTGGTGGGATAACTAAGATAAGCCCCACTGCGCCTGTGATAGCCGTGTGCCGGCATTGTGTCACGTCCCTCCGTCCGCTGATACACCGGTGTCAGTGGTGGGATTGTGACATAGTGGTGACACAGGGTCCGCTGTCCGTCGCGTTTTGGTGGCAGCGGGACCCCCGTTAGTCGTCGCCCGTAAGTGGACGAACGGCCGTGGGCTGTTCGTCACATATTGGTGGCAGAGCGGTGGGATAATCCTAGAGCATTAGTGATTTGGTTTGAGCAATCATTCCTCTCACTAAAAACCTGCACGGTTCCTGCGGGAATCCTGCATCATAGGTTTTGGAGAACAGACTCAGTGGTTACTAGTCCTGAGACATTAGTGTGTACTTGCAAGTATCCCCCTCCCGTTTCTTCGTTTTTCTTTTTCTATCTTTTATTTGGCAACCATGGTGGCGATGACAGTGGAGTGGTATCAGAAGCAGAAAAAGGACACCCTTGCTGGGTTATGCACGTACCGAGGCATAGACGCCGCAGGCGGAACCAAAGATCAAATGATCGCGGCTCTAGTGCTGCTGGACAACGACCAGAATCCAGCGAGCGCAGAAGTTGGCCCAAGTTGCCATGGGGCTGCAGCAGAGGCTCCACTCCTGAGCGCTGGCCCCACATTCAACCAGAACGGGGTGGACCCCTATCTGCAAATGGCCTTGGACGAACTCCCCGCCGAAGACAGGGATGGGCGGGTGAGGCTGATCCAGCAATATCGGCAGGAGGCCCAAGCCGAACGTGAGCGCCAAGCTGAGGCTGAGAGAGCCGAGCGCCAGGCGCAGAGGGCCCATGAACTGGAGGTACTCCAGCGGGGTGGGAATGCCCCCACAGCCCGAAGCAGTGAGCCCAGCAGCGTCCAGACTCCTAAACCCCGGCCAGAGCATTTTCCCGTGATGGAAAAGGATGGGGACTTGGACACATTTCTGCGAGCCTTTGAGAAAGCCTGCAGACAGTACCAGCTGCCTAGAGACCAATGGGCAAGGTACTTGACCCCAGGGCTAAAAGGCAAAGCCCTGGAGGCATTTGCTTCTCTTCCGCCAGAAGCCGATGATGACTATGACGCCATAAAGCAGGCGCTGATCGCCAAATACCGGCTGACACCTGAGGTATACCGAAAGAAGTTCCGGCACCTCCAACGTGGCCCACATGATAGCTACAGTGATGTGGTGCAAGGACTCAGGACCCACTTTGACCAGTGGATCCATGGACTGTCCGTTGAAACCTTTGAGCAGCTACGGGACCTGATGATCAAAGACCAGTTCCTGCATCTCTGCCCAGCTGAGGTCCGACAGTTCATCCTGGACCGCGAACCAACGAACGCGGACAAAGCGGCGCAGATCGCCGACAACCACGAGGCCAACCGGAAGCCCGAGACGCGGAGGCCAGTCGCCACCAGCTGGAAAGGGGGTAAGCCAGCAACCAACCCCAATGCCCCAGCTAGCCGTCCCTCCGGAGGCCCTGTCCCTGTTGCCAACAACAGGCCGGCTACTGACAGTCGCCTGTGTCACCACTGCAAGCGGCCTGGTCACTTCTCTTACACCTGTCCGGATAGGCCGAAGAACCACCCAGCCAAGGCCCCCGGGCCCAACGCCTCTGTTCTTTTGGTGGGAGGTGTGGTTGGGAGGGCTGACGACAACGTTCAACCTGTTCAGGTGGGGGCCCGTCTTGCTACAGGCCTCAAGGACACCGGGGCTGAACGAACCCTCATCCGTCCTGGACTGGCGGCCCCTGAAGAGTTTGTTGAGGGGAAAACCTTGACTGTCACCGGGATTGGAGGAACCCGTTGTCCCTTGCCAGTGGCATGAGTTTTTCTTGATTGGGGTGCCGGGAGCGGGTTGAGGGAGGTGGGAGTGTCTGAAAATTTGCCCACTGATGTTTTATTGGGGACTGACTTGGGGAGGATGGTTGCATACTATGTCCCTGACACCCTTCCCCAAACTGATAATAAGGGTAACGTTAACCCTGATGATGATGTTGATGATGGGAAACTGAATGTGTTACCAGCTAATGCCTTGATGAGTAATGATGCAACTAACAACCATTCTTTCCCAAGGTATGATGCTGATGCTGATGTGAATGTACCAAAGCAAACTGATAACCATTCTTTTCCTAGGAATGATGATGTTGATGTATCTGTGCCGACTGAACCCGTTAACCCTTTCTTTGAAACGGTAGATGTGTCCACAGGTACCGAGGTGCTCAGCCCCGTCACTCTGCGGAGTGAGACGGCTGAGGAACCCCTGGCAGGAGCAAGCAACGGTGCTCAACAGAATGGGGAGGTGCATGGGGACCATGAGGAAGGTAATGCCATGCAGCTGACCAGTGCCACCGAGGAAGGTAACTGGCCCATAAGTAGCACTGCTCCTAAAGTGTTGGAGGTGGATGGGGAGGGAGAGCCCAGGGCAGCACCGGCTGGTGGGTCTGTAGAAATCCCCAGGGAGACAGCATACATAGCAGCTGTCACACGCAGTCAGAGTGCCCAGATCGCAGGTAACGCACTGTCTTCTGGACCCTCTGCTGCTACAGGAGAGACTGAACCAGAGGTGAACCCAGAGCCGGTTCCAGAGGGTCCCAGTAAAGGAGGTACCCTGACGTCACTTCTGGCAGCCTCCAGCATGGAATTCCAGGCTGCTCTGCACTCAGATGCCAGCCTGGAGAAATTGAGAGGTCTCGCCGAGACGCCCACCTCCAAGCCTGATAAGGAGAGGGTGTTCTGGGAACGAGGAAGGTTGTACCGGGAGACAGTACCCGGAGATCCTAAAAAGGAGTGGTTGAGGGAAAGACAGCTGGTCGTCCCCTATCAGTTCAGAAGCGAGTTGTTGCGGATTGCCCATGAGATTCCACTCGCTGGACACTTGGGGATCAGCAAAACAAAGGCACGGCTGTCTCAACACTTCTATTGGCCCAAGATGGGGACAGATGTAACACACTACTGCCGCTCCTGCACCACCTGTCAAAAAGTGGGTAAGGCGGGGCCTGCTCTTAAGGCTCCCCTTATTCCTTTGCCGGTGATAGAGGAGCCTTTCCAGAGAATCGCGGTGGACATTGTAGGACCGCTGTCCATCCCCAGCAGCTCCGGAAAGCGATACATTCTCACCGTGGTAGACTACGCTACCCGGTACCCAGAGGCAGTAGCTCTGTCTTCAACCAGGGCAGATAAGGTGGCTGACGCACTGGTGACCATCTTTTCAAGAGTAGGATTTCCCAGGGAGATGCTTACCGATCAAGGGCCCCAATTCATGTCTCGCCTAATGGAGGCTCTGTGAGAAAATGCAGGTGACGCAGCTGGTATCGAGTCCGTATCACCCACAGACTAATGGTTTGTGTGAACGTTTCAACGGTACCCTCAAACAGATGCTCTGCATACTGGTTGAGACCCAAGGGCGCGACTGGGAGCGGTACCTCCCACACCTGCTGTTCGCTTACAGAGAAGTTCCGCAGGCCTCGACCGGGTTCTCCCCCTTCGAGCTCCTGTATGGCAGGCGAGTCCGGGGACCCCTTGGGTTGATAAGAGAATCCTGGGAAGATGAGCCAAACCCCACAGAAGTGTCCATCGTGGATTATGTCATGCGCTTCCGTGACAAGATGCAGACCTTGACGCAGTTGGTGCATGACAACATGACGCAGGCTCAGGCTGACCAGAAGCACTGGTACGACCAGAACGCCCGGGAGCAGACCTACCAGGTGGGCCAAAAGGTGTGGGCGCTGGTCCCTGTACCAACGGATAAGCTTCAGGCAGCCTGGGAAGGCCCGTACGTCGTCCACCAACAGCTCAACCCGGTCACCTACGTGGTCACGCTTGACCATGCTCGGGGTAGGCGCAAGGCCTTTCACGTCAACATGCTGAAGGCGCACTACGAACGTGAAGCTTGCGTCCTACCGGTCTGCAATCTGCCAGAGGATGGGGAGGAAGATCCCCTCCTGGACATGCTGGCCCAGGCCAAGGCCGATGGGTCCATTGAGGACATGGAGATAAGTGGTTCGCTCACCGTGTCCCAGCAGTTGCAGTTGATGGCCACCCTGAAACTCTTCCGGCCCGTGTTCACCAACCAACCGGGGAGGACGGAGTTAACGGTTCATGAGGTGGACACCGGGAATCACGCCCCATTACGGCGAACACCTTATCGGATCTCTGAAACGGTGCAACAAGTCATGCGCCAAGAGATCGATGAGATGTTAAGGCTGGGGGTGATTCGACGGTCAAAAAGCGCGTGGGCTTCACCTGTAGTCCTCGTGCCTAAAAAGGATCGAACCACCCGGTTCTGCGTGGACTACAGGGGGCTCAACACCATCACAACCTCTGATGCCCACCCAATGCCGCGCATCGAGGATCTGCTCGAGCGGTTGACAAACGCCAACTACATATCCATCATGGATTTGAGTCGGGGATACTGGCAGATTCCCCTGAGCCCTGAGGCGCAGGAGAAATCCGCCTTTATCACCCCCTTTGGACTGTACGAGTCCACGGTCATGCCCTTCGGCATGAAGAATGCCCCTGCCACTTTCCAGCGGATGGTCAACCACCTGCTTCGGGGACTGGATGAGTACGCAGTGGCGTACTTAGACGATATTGCCGTCTTCAGTTCTACCTGGGAGGAACACCTTCAGCACCTCCAGGAGGTGCTCAAGCGTCTTCACAAGGCAGGCCTGACCATCAAGCCGGGGAAGTGCCAGATAGGCATGCACAAGGTCCACTACCTGGGGCACCGGGTAGGCGGGGGTTCCATGAGTCCGGAGCCAGGAAAAGTGGACGCAATCGTGTCCTGGCCCACCCCCAGGACCAAGAAACAGGTGAAGTCCTTCTTGGGCACTGCAGGGTACTATAGGCGGTTCGTACAGGACTATAGCGCCCTTGCCAAACCCTTGACTGACCTCAACAAGCAGAGGCTACCCCAAACAGTCAACTGGACAGATGACTGTGAGGCGGCTTTCCAAGCTTTGAAAGCAGCCCTGTGCAACTCTCCAGTGTTGAGAGCAGTCGACAGCAGTCGCCCGTTTCTGGTACAGACCGACGCCAGCGAGTTTGGCCTCGGTGCTGTGCTTAGCCAGGTCGACTCGGGGGACCAAGAGCACCCCGTGTTGTACCTGAGCCGGAAACTTTTGCCGAGGGAAGTGGCATACTCGACCATCGAGAAGGAGTGTCTGGCCATGGTGTGGGCACTGCAGCCCTACCTGTACGGGCGCACCTTCACGGTGGTAACTGACCACAACCCTCTGAGCTGGTTGCACACAGTGTCTGGAACCAATGGAAGATTGCTCCGCTGGAGCCTTGCCCTTCAACAGTACGATTTTACTGTAAAACACAGGAAGGGCAGTGAAAACGGCAATGCCGATGGGTTGTCCCGCCGGGGCGAACCCGCTGAGGTGCGCATGGCAGATTACCGAGAGGTAATGCCTCCTTAGCGCCCTCTTAAGGGGGGGGGTTGTGATGTACAATGTCTGCAAGATATGTTTTCTGTTGCAATGTGCTAACAAATCCTCCATCCTAGGACATTGTAAACTGTCAGTAGTAGGACTTCCTTCCCCCCAGGTTTTATCAACCCTGCCACTTCCTCTGGAAGAGCAGGAATGTTAATTAGCTAGACCATCTTCCTCACACCATTTGGCTTCTCTCAGCTGAAAGAGAAAAATGCGGGAAAAAGGTCTTTGTTTGAAATAAAACTTTAAGAGCCTGCCCTGCGAAAACCGTACCAAGTAGAGATATGAAAATCATATTTTTGTAACCTGAGCGGTCCCAGCTTCGAGACCGCGTATGTTTCGAAGTTCTACCCTGTCCAGAACATGAGATAGGATTTGCGCCCAAATGGATGGTCATATCGCATAGATGTTTGATGTTTTCTTGATAGGCTCATTACGCTGGGAAACATGATACCACTGATGAGTCCATACCAGCTTCTCCCATAAAGTTATAGCTAATCTAAGTTTTGTAGCCAAAACATAACTTGGATAAGAGGGGTGGGATCAACCCAGAATGCACCTCTCTGTGATGTCACATAGGAAAGTCTATAAGGCATTCCCTGGCAGAACCAGCTCAGAACAGCTGCATAGTCCGTGCTGACAAGAACTCAGATGAGCGGAGAAGTGCAGCTCCGCCTCCACCCACCTTAGCCGCATGGTCTGCCTAAGGAACAATAGGGAACTGTGAGTGTAATCTTTGTTTTCTCCACTTTTATTTTATACCTGTACTGTACATATTTTATGTCTCAATTTTATAGCAACTTTTATCTGTAATCACTGTCCTCTTTCGGAAAATAAATGAAATAATTATTTAGATCTGTCTCTATGCTCTAAGACTCGAACTATACGCCTTTGATAGATAATCGCTACTAATTCAAGGGGTTTGCCACGGACCCTCTTAATTTAACACTGTGAATTAAGTAACCGTGACTGGTGGCAGCGCGTTGTGTACGGCTATTACGGCTTGCTGGCAGTACAGAAGGGTCTTATATTGCTGAATAAGGGTCTGCGGCCACAGCATTGATAATTCCCTTACTGCAGAAGCCTAATTGCCGGTTCACAACAGGCAGCCCGTCCGGCGACCAATTATCCTAGGTGCAGTTCCCTGACTGACCTGAGGGTAAGGGGGGCGCCGGAGAGAGCTGCGAGTTCCAAGGTGGAACTGAGAAAGTGGGATATACACAAATCCCCGCAGTACTTGGAAGATTGATAGCAGTGGTGGGGCATCCAAATTAAACTCCCCCTGCGGCAAATTGTAGAGCGAGATTAGCTTGCTGGATATTTTTGTCACATGGTGCCAGTGGTGGGATAACTAAGATAAGCCCCACTGCGCCTGTGATAGCCGTGTGCCGGCATTGTGTCACGTCCCTCCGTCCGCTGATACACCGGTGTCAGTGGTGGGATTGTGACATAGTGGTGACACAGGGTCCGCTGTCCGTCGCGTTTTGGTGGCAGCGGGACCCCCGTTAGTCGTCGCCCGTAAGTGGATGAACGGCCGTGGGCTGTTCGTCACAGTGTCCGTGGGTGACTGCGGGCACAAAAGCGATAAAAACCAGTCACCTTGGCTGCAGGTAATCATATGTGGTGGACAAATGTCTTCTACTCACCGGTCCATTTGGAAGAGTTTCCCACATTCACATGGAGCATAACACACGGTGTTCCCCTCCATCTGGATCTGCAGCACATGGCTTTTCCTCTGCAATGCGGCACGCACCCCGGTGCGCGAGTCAGCCACACGTGAAAGATGCCAGCGGAGGTGATCGAAAATAATTTCCCGGAATTCTGCATAAGTAATCCCATGGGTCGAACCAGCCACAGCGGTGGCGCCTCATGGATGCCAAGCATCCATAGCGCTTGTGTAAAGATCCCAGCTTTGAGCCATCTCTCATGATCACGTATACGGCATCACGGGCTTTGACTCACCCACTGGGATGGCACCTACGTGGCTGATGATCATCCATAGCGTTTGCATAACGATACCCAAGGTATCCTATCCCCCTAACACAGTATGGATCCAGAAAAATCAAGTTCACAATAAGTATTTTTAACTCCTGTATTCTTTTGTTTACCGTTACAGCAATGTCTGCCCTGCTGCATAGTCATATGCACTCCATTACCTTTTGGAACCCACATACAGTATGGACCCAGGAAAATCCACTTCACATTATTGTCTACTCCCATACTCGTTTGCACAGTGACAGCAATGTCTGCCCTGTTGCAGAGTCATATGCACCCCATGACACCTTTGAAACCACATACAGTATGGAGCCCGGAAAATCAATTTCACAAGGTAGGGAGTCAGTCCCATAGTCGGGTATTCAGTCCCATAGTCAGGTAGTGAGTCAGTCAGGTAGTGTGTCAGTCACCATAGTCAGGTTGTGAGTAAGTCAGGTAGTCAGTTGGGTAGTGAATCACCATAGTGAGGTAGTGAGTCAGTCAGGTAATCGGGTAGTGAGTCAGTCCCATAGTCAGGTAGTGAGTAAGTCAGGTAGTGAGTCAGTCACCATAGTCAGGTAGTGAGTCAGTGCCATAGTCAGGTAGTGAGTCAGTCACCTTAGTCAGGTAGCGAGTCAGTCAGGTAGTCAGTCCGTCTGATTTTACCGTCCATCCGATTTTACCATTCCTCTCCCTGTCAGTGTGATTTTAACACCCCCCTCCATTCGTGTGATTTTATCATCCCTCTGTCAGTGTGATTTGCCGGCTTTTCAAAGGAGGTACGGTTCAACAGGAAGTTATTTTTTTCTCTGGGAGCATTCAACTTTGTGTAAACTAATAAAGAAAAAAAAAAATGCATGAAAAGACGCGCCAAAAAACGCACCTAAACCAGCATTTTTGTCGCAGCTTCTTCGATGCCAGGAAATCAGGTTTTGCTGCAGAAGGAAAAGCATCAAAAACGCCCTGTGTGAACTTACCCTCAAGAATGCTGTTAAAGAAGTGTTAAATGGGTGGCGCCTAGGATTAAAGGTAGCAAATCCATTATAGTACATTTATTTTTACAGCTGTTTATAGGGGCATTAGAGAACTACACAGCATTCCTAAAAAGATGTATAAAATGTCCTCTGCAGCTCCATGATTGAGGCCTCATCAATGTTTAACACGATAATGAACCTTGATTACAGTTCTCTACAGCTCTTTTCTGTAGATACTCCTAATGCAGAGGACTATAAAAAAAAAGTACAAAGAGACCAATGCAGCCCTGTGAGAAGCCTCAGAACTCTCAGTGGCCCCTGGGAGCCTGCTAAACCAGGCTGAATACCCGAGTTGTCTACCTGGGCTTCTTACAGGTGCATAGAAAGGCTGGACTCTGAGCTAGGGAGTCCTGCTGCTCTCTGGCCTTTTCTCGGATATCCAGCTTTTATTGGTACATACAAAGGGTTATGGTCGGAACATAGATCAGGGTTGTATGATCTCCACCACACTACAGGGAATGTGAATTGCAACAATTGTCCCAATGTTTGTGGCAAATCACCATGACCAAATCATCAGTATCATGAGAATGCATTCCCGTGGTAAAGGACACATTATCTGATAATTCTGCATGTGCTCTGTAAGTATTCTGTAAATGCGACATTGCCGGCAACTGCTCCTCTCTGTAGGTCAGAACAACAAACATGCTTTGCGATTGATGTCTAGTACAAGTAACCAGTGTGTAATGAAGATCACCGACCTTTACCTTTTCTGTGTCCTGCAGGCGAGCATCAATGAACACACATCATCTGGATGAATGAGACGTCCGATCCTCTGTTTTTGGGGCTCATTGTTCCACCATTTTGGAAATTGGAAACATGGCAGCATCGTAACCACAGGATAATGTAGTGGAAACAAACAACAGAACAGTTAAAATATAGAAAGGGCAATATTCACAGATAAAAATGCACCTCTGCTGCATGAGTTATCAAAGTGATCTATCCATCAGGTGTGAGAAGACTGTTTCTGTACCTTGGCACCATCTTGGGGCTATACCCTTTACTGTCCATTTTTATTCATTGAGATCAAGCTTTTTGGCTACTATGCACACCATATCTCTGTACTATGGTATAGGGGATATTTACTAATTATCCTTACATGTTGTTTGCTCTTACATATTACCACATTGTGATGTATTATATTGTTTTCTCCCCATTGATCTACTAAATTGATTGTAATTTCAATGTCTCATTTGATTAACTAGATTTTTTTTTTTTTATCTGTTAGAACTGAAAACATTTTTAAGCCATCATGACTGACATTTCAGTGTTGTACACCTTTGGCGCTTACTGTTCCACCATTTTGTAAATTGTAAACATGGCAATATAGTAACTGCAGAATAATGTAGCGGAAACGAACAAAACAGTCACATAATCGGTCAGTCAGGGAGTCACAGTCAGGGAGTCACATAGTCAGGGAGTCTTCACGGGGCAGTAAGGGAAAACAGGGGGATGTGGAACTAGGGCCCCTGAACTGCCCCTAAGACTAAGGGGGCCCCTGACTTTCCTTAACTTGGGTGTATACTAAAGGTAGTGAGGCCCAAGTCTCTGACCTGTCCCTATCTCCTGTTCAGCCCTGAACTAAACACCCAACCCCCTCCTCAGGGGGTGAGACAGGGAATAAAGTAAACTGCACCAAAAACCAGGGAAAGGTTAATACAGACACCTCGGTATTAAAGCAACTTAAAACATGAACTTAGCTTTGTCTGCTGCCAAAGCTCCAAGTAGCAGAGAAAGGCACTTGAGAGCAGCAGACAACTGAAGATCCGCAGAACTCTGTCAGTTCCTGAACTCCAGCTTGGTTGGTTTCCAAAGAGAAACAATATCACCAACAGTTAGTTGGTGCACCTGGTGAGCTTATGTAGGAAGGTGGGAGTGGTTTCTGCCTGCATATGTAATCACAATGCAGTAACACCAGCGGCCACCGGGGGGGGAAAAAAAACTCACCAACTAATAATGCAGTAACACCAGCAGCCACCGGGGCAAAAACTATTAACCCCCAATGGCCTGAAAGGAAAAAAAAAAAAAAGTTTTAATATGAGCCCAGATTTGCCACAGATCCAAAAATGGATCGTGACAGTAGTCACATAGTCAGGTAGTCAGTCAGGAATTCATGTAGGTAGACATAGTCAGGTAGTCAGTCAGGTAGCATTTGGGTCTAGATTGAGGAAGGTGCTTTTAACCCCAGTTGCATCAGAAATTATCTGGTCTAGCCTGGCACCTTGAAAAGCTAGATTGATGAGCGCATTTAAGGTGGTGTCTGCATTCCATGTTTTCAACCAAAGAATGCGGCGTATGGCCACGATGTTGCTGTTCGCTCTTGCTGAACAAGTGGCTGCATCCAAGGAGGCAGCTAGAAGGTATCTGCCAGCATGATCAATTTGGTGCGCTAACTCCGCCAGCTCATCTTGAGTTGCTGACGTTAAGAACCCCTTACGAAGTATCTTGGCCCAGGCTGAGATGGCCTTCACCACCCATGTGGAGGCAAAGCTGGGACAGAAAGAGGCGCCGGTTGACTCAAACAGATTTAGCCAGTGATTCAATCTGCCTGTCAGTTGAATCCTTAGGGTTACGGTCACGCACCGTCCGGTAGGGATAGAACTGTCATGGAAGAGGATGGGCGGGCAGTGGGAAGCTTTCAGAACATGGAGGATGATGTGTGAAGCTTTCAGAGGATGGAGGAGGCTGTGTGATGGCTGCGGTGCACTGTGTGGAATGCTGTGTTGGGGCTGTGGGGCGCTGGAGACGACTACGGAGCCACACGGCCTCCTGGTGTGACTTCACCAAGTGTCATGCCAACTGACTGTATATACACATACATGTGTCATGACAGCTACTTAGACTTTACATACATGGATTTTTACTTACCCAAACCAAGGATGAAGAGGCTGGCCCACATTACAATAGAGGCTGGAGAGCAGATTCGCCTATTGGGGTAAAGACTACAAGTTTCCCTAAGAAGCCAGTTTAGTCTTCAGGATGCCTTGTTATCTAGTTGAAAAAGGCCTTCTTGGGTCATGACTAGTGTTGAGCATTCCAATACCGCAAGTATCGGGTATCGGCCGATACTTGCTGTATCGGAATTCCGATACCGACTTCCGATATTTTTTCAATATCGGAAGTCGGCATCGGAATCGGAAGTTCAAAGTTGATTGACAGCCTGACGTCATCATGATGCGCGGTGTGTGCGCGCATCATGATGCGCCGTCATTTCGGGCCTTCCGGGGGTCTCTGCCGGCCTGCCGGGGGGCTGTGTGGACTGCCCGGGGTCTGTACCGGCCTGCCGGGGGGCTGTGCCGGCCTGCCGGGGGGCTGTGTGGACTGCCCGGGGTCTGTACCGGCCTGCTGGGGGGCTGTTCCGGCCTGCCGGTGGTCTGTGCACCCTGTGGGGGTCTGTACCGGCCTGCCGGGGGGCTGTGCCGGCCTGCCGGGGGGCTGTGCTGATGTCCGGGGGGCTGTGCAAGCATCGTCCGATGGGACTATAAGTCCCATCTGGCGATGCCTGCTACCATGACAGTGATTGACACATTAGCCAATGATGGGACAGTAGTAGTCCCATCATCCGGCTAATGTGTTAAATGTTAAAAAAAAAAAAAAAATACTACATACATGCTACATACTACATGCATGCTACATACATACTACATGCATGCTACATACATGCTACATGCATGCTACATGCATGCTACATGCATACTACATGCATAACACATATATACTACATGCATGCTACATACATACTACATGCTACACATATATACTACATACAATACATTCATACAATACATACATAGACATACAGTACATATAACATAGAGTAACATACTTACCAATACTTGTCACATTGTTCCCCGAAGCCATTGTCTTTTACGGAATAAATATTAACATAACAAACCACAAAAATACTCACCCACGATCCGAAGCAGTCCACGAGTGTGTCCCACGACGATCTTGGGTAGAGAACTGCAGCATCAGCTGATGCCGCCGTTCTCTACGGGCTGCAGGAATCCAATGACGGAAGGTAGGTATTCTTCCGCACTGTATTCCTCCGCCACTTAAAAAAAAAAAGTCCCTAGTCTCACTTTATGCCATTGCTGTGTGGGAATTTCCCACGCATCAATGGCATAAAGTGAGACTAGGGACTTTTTTTGTTTTTTTAAGTGGCGGAGGAATACAGTGCGGAAGGATACCTACCTTCCGTCATTGGATTCCTGCAGCCCGTAGAGAACGGCGGCATCAGCTGATGCTGCAGTTCTCTACCCAAGATCGTCGTGGGACACACTCGTGGACTGCTTCGGATCGTGGGTGAGTATTTTTGTGGTTTGTTATGTTAATATTTATTCCGTAGACGACAATGGCTTCGGGGAACAATGTGACAAGTATTGGTAAGTATGTTACTCTATGTTATATGTACTGTATGTCTATGTATGTATTGTATGAATGTATTGTATGTAGTATATATGTGGTATGTATGTAGCATGTAGTATGTATGTAGTATGTAGTATGTATGTAGCATGCATGTAGTATATATGTAGTATGTATGTAGCATGTAGTATATATGTGTTATGTATGTAGCATGTATGTAGCATGCATGTAGTATGTATGTAGTATGCATGTAGCATGTAGTATGTATGTAGCATGCATGTAGTATATATGTAGTATGTATGTAGCATGTAGTATGTATGTAGCATGCATGTAGTATGCATGTAGTATGTATGTAGCATGCAGTATGTATGTAGCATGCATGTAGTATATATGTAGTATGTATGTAGCATGCAGTATGTATGTAGCATGCATGTAGTATATATGTAGTATGTATGTAGCATGCATGTAGTATGTATGTAGCATGTAGTATGTATGTAGCATGCATGTAGTATATATGTAGCATATATGTAGTATGTATGTAGCATGTAGTATATATGTAGTATGCATGTTGCATGTAGTATATATGTAGTATGAATGTAGCATGTATGTAGTATGAATGTAGCATGTAATTTTTTTTTTTTTTTTTTACATTCAACACATTAGCCGGATGATGGGACTACTACTGTCCCATCATTGGCTAATGTGTCAATCACTGTCATGGTAGCAGGCATCGCCCGATGGGACTTGTAGTCCCATCGGACGATGCCTGCACAGACCCCCGAAGCCTGCACAGCCCCCCGGCAGGCCGGCACAGCCCCCCGGCAGGCCGGCACAGCCCACCGGAGCCGGCACAGCCCACCGGCAGGCCGGCACAGACCCCCTGGCAGGCCGGCACAGCCCCCCGAAAGGCCCGTACAGACCCCAGAGAGGCTGTACAAGGCAAAAACAGGGTTTTTCTTATTCCGATACCGGAAGTCCCATAGACTTGAATGGGACTTCCGGTATCGGAGATACCGAAATTTTTTTTTTTTTTTTTTTTTTTTTTTTTTTTTTTTTTTTTAAGATCGGCCGATCCATTCCGATCCGATACTTTGAAGTATCGGACGGTATCGCTCAACTCTAGTCATGACACAACACAGAACCAGACCGCAATCAGAGGGCAATAAAACTTTCACACTCCTTATCTATGAACTGTTCCAATATTTATGTTGATCCCTCTCCCATAATGACAATTCTGCTGCATGTCACTTGTCTCATCTATTGCGTTATTTCTGTGCATAAATATGTGATTCTTCAGATGTTGTATTAGTCTAGCCTGATGAAGAGACCCGAGTAGTCTCGAAAGCTTGCAATGTGTTACCTTTTAATGGCTAACTGAAAATATGTTATCAACCACTGAGGACTCTCAATTCTAAATATTGCATTAAGCTGAACTATCACTGGGGGACAGGGATACACGGTTATGGCCATAAACATTCCGACAGATGATAGATAAGGAGTATTACAGATTTATTGGTTCTGTGTCCTGATGTCCCCCATAAAGTCTGAGGAGCAAATTCCTTAATTGATATAAAAAGACAAATCCATGCGACACATTCATTCCTGCACTGTTTCAAAAGTTGTCACAAGTTCACAATCCCAGACTCAGTCCTCTAAGGCTGTGTGCACACGCTGCTGCACCTGCAGAAATCTGCAGGTCAAAAGATCTGCGGTTTAGCCCTGTGGTTTCACACCTTTACAATGGAGGAGGTGTGAAACCGCTGTGGATTCCGCAGAAAGTAGTGACATGCTGCGGATTGGAAACCCGCGTGGAAAATTCAGCACCGTGTGCACTGCAGTTTTTCTTTTCCATAGGTTATAATGGTACTGTTCACCGCAGCAAAAACTGCTGCATATCCACAGGGCCAAAACCGCCACGGATCCGCAGTAGAAGCCACAGCGTGTGCACATACCCTAAGAGTTGAAGGTATGTTTTAAATAGTTAATTTCATGCCCATGGTGCTGTGATCAGGGATATAAAAATGTATGCCAGCACATGGCATCTACATAGCACAGTCGTTGCAGAGCATTACCCCTCATCTGTTGATGGTGAAAGAGTTAATGGGAATATTTAAAGGCTGGGTGCCTGGTCACATGACACACCCAGCAGCAGCTCATCTGACTAAGGAGCCACAGAAGCTAACCCTTAAATGGAATTAATTTTGCATATTAACTATTGCAATTCACAAAGACTGCAGAGCAGTCTCCAGGTGACAGCCTTACTCTCTCCCCCATCTGTACTATGTGCCCACTGTGCATATTTTTTCAGGGAAAAAAAAAAAACGTAATTAGACCTACCGGTAATTGTGTTTCCAGGAATCCATCCTGACAGCACACTGGAGGATGTCCTTCTCATCCACAGTGGGACAGGAAACCACGAGAGTTCAAAAGGATCCTCCCCCTACCATCCCTCGGTGATCTCACAAAGTAACACATCTGGATGGATGCAAACATAGTCTTTATTTACACCAACATTCTTCATACACATGTTACATCACAGTTGTATGGAAAGTATTATCGGGAGGGATCGAACAGTGCTGTCAGGATGGATTCCTGGAAACACAATTACCGGTAGGTCTAATTACCATTTTCCAGGTCACCACCTGACAGCACACTGGAGTAGTACCAAAATCAAGAAAAAAGAGGGGGAGAAGCCAGCGCTGCTTGTGGTCAGAACGTAATACATAAAGTGTGAAAACACACATTGGTTTCTATCTGTATTCAAAAATGAGACATTTAGCAAAAAATTGATCAATTGTTTGAGCTACCCCGCCACGTCAAGGCAGTCTCGTATGGGGAGTCCTACTCTACGTTTTTTATGTTTGCTGTGCCATTGCGGCCTCCTAAATGTATAAAAGCAAGACCTCATTACATGCACACTGTACCTCAAGCATTTCAAAATCGTTCCTATGGCACCAGAGGACAAGCGCAGATAAAGGTTAGCCAGGTCCATGCAGACATTTCAGGTCCAACCTCCACACTGCCTGACCAGCACCACAGATAAAGGAAGATCCAGGCCCAGATACAGGTGCGTAATCAAATAAAGCCTAGGGCAGGGCAGGGCCGCTGTTAATGTGAACAGCAGCCTAGATCAATCACTAAGAAAACAGAAAGAATAGCGTACATGACCCAGCGCGCACGGCTACAGTGGTGGTCAGCCACAAAACCAATATCAAGAAAAAAGAGGGGGAGAAGCCAGCGCTGCTTGTGGTCAGAACGTAATACATAAAGTGTGAAAACACACATTGGTTTCTATCTGTATTCAAAAATGAGACATTTAGCAAAAAATTGATCAATTGTTTGAGCTACCCCGCCACGTCAAGGCAGTCTCGTATGGGGAGTCCTACTCTACGTTTTTTATGTTTGCTGTGCCATTGCGGCCTCCTAAATGTATAAAAGCAAGACCTCATTACATGCACACTGTACCTCAAGCATTTCAAAATCGTTCCTATGGCACCAGAGGACAAGCGCAGATAAAGGTTAGCCAGGTCCATGCAGACATTTCAGGTCCAACCTCCACACTGCCTGACCAGCACCACAGATAAAGGAAGATCCAGGCCCAGATACAGGTGCGTAATCAAATAAAGCCTAGGGCAGGGCAGGGCCGCTGTTAATGTGAACAGCAGCCTAGATCAATCACTAAGAAAACAGAAAGAATAGCGTACATGACCCAGCGCGCACGGCTACAGTGGTGGTCAGCCACAAAACCAATATCAAGAAAAAAGAGGGGGAGAAGCCAGCGCTGCTTGTGGTCAGAACGTAATACATAAAGTGTGAAAACACACATTGGTTTCTATCTGTATTCAAAAATGAGACATTTAGCAAAAAATTGATCAATTGTTTGAGCTACCCCGCCACGTCAAGGCAGTCTCGTATGGGGAGTCCTACTCTACGTTTTTTATGTTTGCTGTGCCATTGCGGCCTCCTAAATGTATAAAAGCAAGACCTCATTACATGCACACTGTACCTCAAGCATTTCAAAATCGTTCCTATGGCACCAGAGGACAAGCGCAGATAAAGGTTAGCCAGGTCCATGCAGACATTTCAGGTCCAACCTCCACACTGCCTGACCAGCACCACAGATAAAGGAAGATCCAGGCCCAGATACAGGTGCGTAATCAAATAAAGCCTAGGGCAGGGCAGGGCCGCTGTTAATGTGAACAGCAGCCTAGATCAATCACTAAGAAAACAGAAAGAATAGCGTACATGACCCAGCGCGCACGGCTACAGTGGTGGTCAGCCACAAAACCAATATCAAGAAAAAAGAGGGGGAGAAGCCAGCGCTGCTTGTGGTCAGAACGTAATACATAAAGTGTGAAAACACACATTGG
Source organism: Dendrobates tinctorius (assembly GCF_039654945.1). Classification (NCBI taxonomy): domain Eukaryota; kingdom Metazoa; phylum Chordata; class Amphibia; order Anura; family Dendrobatidae; genus Dendrobates; species Dendrobates tinctorius. The sequence continues at coordinate 1,194,065 of NW_027361980.1, read as the reverse complement.
TTTCTATCTGTATTCAAAAATGAGACATTTAGCAAAAAATTGATCAATTGTTTGAGCTACCCCGCCACGTCAAGGCAGTCTCGTATGGGGAGTCCTACTCTACGTTTTTTATGTTTGCTGTGCCATTGCGGCCTCCTAAATGTATAAAAGCAAGACCTCATTACATGCACACTGTACCTCAAGCATTTCAAAATCGTTCCTATGGCACCAGAGGACAAGCGCAGATAAAGGTTAGCCAGGTCCATGCAGACATTTCAGGTCCAACCTCCACACTGCCTGACCAGCACCACAGATAAAGGAAGATCCAGGCCCAGATACAGGTGCGTAATCAAATAAAGCCTAGGGCAGGGCAGGGCCGCTGTTAATGTGAACAGCAGCCTAGATCAATCACTAAGAAAACAGAAAGAATAGCGTACATGACCCAGCGCGCACGGCTACAGTGGTGGTCAGCCACAAAACCAATATCAAGAAAAAAGAGGGGGAGAAGCCAGCGCTGCTTGTGGTCAGAACGTAATACATAAAGTGTGAAAACACACATTGGTTTCTATCTGTATTCAAAAATGAGACATTTAGCAAAAAATTGATCAATTGTTTGAGCTACCCCGCCACGTCAAGGCAGTCTCGTATGGGGAGTCCTACTCTACGTTTTTTATGTTTGCTGTGCCATTGCGGCCTCCTAAATGTATAAAAGCAAGACCTCATTACATGCACACTGTACCTCAAGCATTTCAAAATCGTTCCTATGGCACCAGAGGACAAGCGCAGATAAAGGTTAGCCAGGTCCATGCAGACATTTCAGGTCCAACCTCCACACTGCCTGACCAGCACCACAGATAAAGGAAGATCCAGGCCCAGATACAGGTGCGTAATCAAATAAAGCCTAGGGCAGGGCAGGGCCGCTGTTAATGTGAACAGCAGCCTAGATCAATCACTAAGAAAACAGAAAGAATAGCGTACATGACCCAGCGCGCACGGCTACAGTGGTGGTCAGCCACAAAACCAATATCAAGAAAAAAGAGGGGGAGAAGCCAGCGCTGCTTGTGGTCAGAACGTAATACATAAAGTGTGAAAACACACATTGGTTTCTATCTGTATTCAAAAATGAGACATTTAGCAAAAAATTGATCAATTGTTTGAGCTACCCCGCCACGTCAAGGCAGTCTCGTATGGGGAGTCCTACTCTACGTTTTTTATGTTTGCTGTGCCATTGCGGCCTCCTAAATGTATAAAAGCAAGACCTCATTACATGCACACTGTACCTCAAGCATTTCAAAATCGTTCCTATGGCACCAGAGGACAAGCGCAGATAAAGGTTAGCCAGGTCCATGCAGACATTTCAGGTCCAACCTCCACACTGCCTGACCAGCACCACAGATAAAGGAAGATCCAGGCCCAGATACAGGTGCGTAATCAAATAAAGCCTAGGGCAGGGCAGGGCCGCTGTTAATGTGAACAGCAGCCTAGATCAATCACTAAGAAAACAGAAAGAATAGCGTACATGACCCAGCGCGCACGGCTACAGTGGTGGTCAGCCACAAAACCAATATCAAGAAAAAAGAGGGGGAGAAGCCAGCGCTGCTTGTGGTCAGAACGTAATACATAAAGTGTGAAAACACACATTGGTTTCTATCTGTATTCAAAAATGAGACATTTAGCAAAAAATTGATCAATTGTTTGAGCTACCCCGCCACGTCAAGGCAGTCTCGTATGGGGAGTCCTACTCTACGTTTTTTATGTTTGCTGTGCCATTGCGGCCTCCTAAATGTATAAAAGCAAGACCTCATTACATGCACACTGTACCTCAAGCATTTCAAAATCGTTCCTATGGCACCAGAGGACAAGCGCAGATAAAGGTTAGCCAGGTCCATGCAGACATTTCAGGTCCAACCTCCACACTGCCTGACCAGCACCACAGATAAAGGAAGATCCAGGCCCAGATACAGGTGCGTAATCAAATAAAGCCTAGGGCAGGGCAGGGCCGCTGTTAATGTGAACAGCAGCCTAGATCAATCACTAAGAAAACAGAAAGAATAGCGTACATGACCCAGCGCGCACGGCTACAGTGGTGGTCAGCCACAAAACCAATATCAAGAAAAAAGAGGGGGAGAAGCCAGCGCTGCTTGTGGTCAGAACGTAATACATAAAGTGTGAAAACACACATTGGTTTCTATCTGTATTCAAAAATGAGACATTTAGCAAAAAATTGATCAATTGTTTGAGCTACCCCGCCACGTCAAGGCAGTCTCGTATGGGGAGTCCTACTCTACGTTTTTTATGTTTGCTGTGCCATTGCGGCCTCCTAAATGTATAAAAGCAAGACCTCATTACATGCACACTGTACCTCAAGCATTTCAAAATCGTTCCTATGGCACCAGAGGACAAGCGCAGATAAAGGTTAGCCAGGTCCATGCAGACATTTCAGGTCCAACCTCCACACTGCCTGACCAGCACCACAGATAAAGGAAGATCCAGGCCCAGATACAGGTGCGTAATCAAATAAAGCCTAGGGCAGGGCAGGGCCGCTGTTAATGTGAACAGCAGCCTAGATCAATCACTAAGAAAACAGAAAGAATAGCGTACATGACCCAGCGCGCACGGCTACAGTGGTGGTCAGCCACAAAACCAATATCAAGAAAAAAGAGGGGGAGAAGCCAGCGCTGCTTGTGGTCAGAACGTAATACATAAAGTGTGAAAACACACATTGGTTTCTATCTGTATTCAAAAATGAGACATTTAGCAAAAAATTGATCAATTGTTTGAGCTACCCCGCCACGTCAAGGCAGTCTCGTATGGGGAGTCCTACTCTACGTTTTTTATGTTTGCTGTGCCATTGCGGCCTCCTAAATGTATAAAAGCAAGACCTCATTACATGCACACTGTACCTCAAGCATTTCAAAATCGTTCCTATGGCACCAGAGGACAAGCGCAGATAAAGGTTAGCCAGGTCCATGCAGACATTTCAGGTCCAACCTCCACACTGCCTGACCAGCACCACAGATAAAGGAAGATCCAGGCCCAGATACAGGTGCGTAATCAAATAAAGCCTAGGGCAGGGCAGGGCCGCTGTTAATGTGAACAGCAGCCTAGATCAATCACTAAGAAAACAGAAAGAATAGCGTACATGACCCAGCGCGCACGGCTACAGTGGTGGTCAGCCACAAAACCAATATCAAGAAAAAAGAGGGGGAGAAGCCAGCGCTGCTTGTGGTCAGAACGTAATACATAAAGTGTGAAAACACACATTGGTTTCTATCTGTATTCAAAAATGAGACATTTAGCAAAAAATTGATCAATTGTTTGAGCTACCCCGCCACGTCAAGGCAGTCTCGTATGGGGAGTCCTACTCTACGTTTTTTATGTTTGCTGTGCCATTGCGGCCTCCTAAATGTATAAAAGCAAGACCTCATTACATGCACACTGTACCTCAAGCATTTCAAAATCGTTCCTATGGCACCAGAGGACAAGCGCAGATAAAGGTTAGCCAGGTCCATGCAGACATTTCAGGTCCAACCTCCACACTGCCTGACCAGCACCACAGATAAAGGAAGATCCAGGCCCAGATACAGGTGCGTAATCAAATAAAGCCTAGGGCAGGGCAGGGCCGCTGTTAATGTGAACAGCAGCCTAGATCAATCACTAAGAAAACAGAAAGAATAGCGTACATGACCCAGCGCGCACGGCTACAGTGGTGGTCAGCCACAAAACCAATATCAAGAAAAAAGAGGGGGAGAAGCCAGCGCTGCTTGTGGTCAGAACGTAATACATAAAGTGTGAAAACACACATTGGTTTCTATCTGTATTCAAAAATGAGACATTTAGCAAAAAATTGATCAATTGTTTGAGCTACCCCGCCACGTCAAGGCAGTCTCGTATGGGGAGTCCTACTCTGGATCGTCCTTTATCATGTGGTGCTGGACAGGCAGTGTGGAGGTTGGACCTGAAATGTCTGCTTGGACCTGGCTAATCTTTATCTGCGCTTGTCCTCTCTGGTGCCATAGGAGCGATTCTGAAATGCTTGAGGTACAGTGTGCATGTAATGAGGTCTTGCTTTTATACATTTAGGAGGCCGTAATGGCACAGCGAATATAAAAAACGTAGAGTAGGACTCCCCATACGAGACTGCCTTGACGTGGCGGGGTAGCTCAAACAATTGATCAATTTTTTGCTAAATGTCTCATTTTTGAATACAGATTGAAACCTATGTGTGTTTTCACACTTTATGTATTACGTTCTGACCACAAGCAGCGCTGGCTTCTCCCCCTCTTTTTTCTTGGAGTAGTACCAAAGTATATTGGTCCTAGGGTGGGACTACTGCATGGAGTATGTTTCTCCCACAAGTAAGCTGTGTGGATGCTATGTCTAGTTTATAGTGCTTGGAGAAAGTACTAAGACTGGTCCAAGACGCTGCCCTGCAGATCTGTTCTGCCGAGGCGCCCCCCCCCCCCTTTCTGCCCATGAAGCAGCCATGGCCCTGGTTGAGTGGGCTTTAAGGTTCCCCGGGGGAATCTGACCCTGTGATCTGTATGCTATGCTAATAGTGGATCTAATCCACCTTGCTATTGTTGATTTTGACTCCTTCTTCCCCTTGTTGGGGCCTCTGTATTGGACGAAGAGGCTGCTATCCTGCCTCCAGGGTCTGGTTGCGTCCAGGTATCTGAGTACAGTTTCCCTTACGTCCAAATTATGGTAGGTTCTTTCCCTGCTATTCTTGGGAGACTGGAAAAAGGAAGGGAGTACTACTTTCTGGTTCATGTTAGAGTTTGAGATAACTTTGGGCAGGAAAGCCGGGTTGAGTCTTAGGACTAAACGGTCACTAAACACCTGTAAATAGGGGTCTTGGGTTGATAAGGCCTGCAGTTCTCCTAACCCTTTGGCTGAGGTGACTGCCACTAGAAAGGCTGTTTTGAGAGAGAGAGAGAGAGATTACCGATATTTATCTCTGCCCCTAGCTGATATGGTTGTTTGCATAGCGTATTGAGGACTAGGTTAAGGTCCCAGGGTGGTATGCTCTTCCTAATTAGGGGTTTAAGCCTTTTCACTGCTCTCGAGAACCGTGCTACCCATGGGTGTTATGATAGAGCTGTGTCATAGAACATGCTCAAGGCTGCTATCTGCACTCTCAGAGTGCTGGGCCTAAGGCCCTTTCTGAACCCTTCCTGCAAGAAATCAAGTATCTTAGGGATGTTGGGCTGGTCAGTTCCGACTGTCGCCTCTCCACAAAAGCTGCAGAACTTTTTCCAGATCTTGTTATATATCGCCGCAGTCACGGGTTTCCTGCTGGCTTGTAAGGTGGAAATAACTTCGTCCGATAGACCTCTTGCTCTTAGGTCCTGCCATTCAGGATCCAGGCTGACAACTGGAAAGCCTCTGGTCTTTGATGTAGGACCAGGCCCTGATGGAGGAGGTCTTCTCTTCTTGGCAGGAGAATGGGTTCCTCATCCGCTAATTTCCTGAGTAGGGGAAACCAACTTCTTCTTGGCCAGTAGGGAACCACCAGTATGACCCTGGCTCTGTCCTCACAGATTTTTCTGAGGACCCGTGAAACGAAGGCTAGGGGCGGGAAGGCGTACAACAGACCCCTGCTCCAGAATTGTGATAGAGCATCTATTCCCGCCGGATCTCCCAGGGTGTTCAGGGAGTAGAATGTCCTGAGCTTTGTATTCCATTTGTCCGCAAGCAGGTCTATGGTCGGTTGTCCCCAACGATCGCACAGGCTGCTGAACACTTCGTCGTTGAGCTCCCAGCCAGTTGCAGTTATCCTTTTCCTGCTGAGGAAGTCTGCGAACTGGTTCCAGGAGCCCTACAAATGCACGGCCGAGATTGAGAGGACCTCCTTTTCTGCCTATCTGAAAATCTGATCGGCTAAGCCCTGAAGTGCTGGGTGTCTTGGTCCGCCCTGGTGACGGAGAAAGGCCACTGTTGTGGTATTGTCTGACAATTTTTAAGTGTCTGTTCTTCACGTGAGACCCGGCGACGAGCAGTACTTTCCAGACTGCATGCAGTTCTCTGATGTTGGAGGACCTGTTGCTGTCCTCCGGACTCCATCGCTCCTGGTAGTACCTCCCTGCAACATGTCCGCCCCAGCCGAATAGACTCGCATCCGTTGTTACTACAACTGAACCCATGAGACACCCCTCTTTAGGTTTCTCGGAATGGTCCACCACAATAGCGATCTTCTGGCTCGGGGGGGGGGGGGTCAACAGTATCTTGCTGTCCAGTGAGCTCTGCCTTCTGTCCCAGGAGGCTAGGACTGTGCGTTGCAGGTCGAGGGAGTGGAACTGACTCCATCTGACACAGGAAATGCATGAAGTCATCAGCCCCAGGACTCATTGTGTCTCTGATCGATACCGGATTCTTTGAGAATTGCCGGATCTTCTTCGGCATCATGGTCTGCTTTTCGGTTGGTAGATAAGACATTCTTCTTTCAGAGTCTAGCATGACCCCCAAGAAATTTATTTTGGGCTTGGGTACAAGATCTGACTTCAACCAATTTACGATCCATCCTAAACTCTGCAGCATGGAGATCAAAGACTGACAGTCGGCCCTGAGCTGCGCTGCCGAATTGGCTATAATTAGGATGTCGTCTAGATACGGGACCACCAAGATGTTCCGGTCCCTTAAGTAGGCCACTACCTTTATCATTATTTTTGTGAAGACTCTCAGGGCTGACGCCGAAGGGTAGGCAGCAAAACTGATAATGGTAAATCGTGCCGTCCCTTTCGACCGCGAACCTGAGGTACTTTTGGTAATCCAGTGTGGATAGGGACATGATAATATGCGTTTTTTTCGATCTAGCGGGCACATTACTGCTCCCTTCCCCAGGAGTGGAATCGTAGATCTTATTGATTCCATTTTGAAGCGTCTGTATGTTACCCATTTGTTTAGGGGTTTGAGGTTTATTATGGTTCTGTTTCTCCCCCCCCTCCCCCCCAAGGGTTTTTTTTTCTTGCGAAGAGGCCTGAGTAGTGTCCTCTGCCTTCTTCCTGGGTGGGAACCGGAGCAATCGCTCCCATGAGTAGATCTTGAATGTCCAACCACATGGGGAAGCGGAACTGAGACGCAAATTGGTGACTAAAAACCTATTTGGGGGCCGGGAGTTGAATTCTATCTTGTACCCCTGAGAAGTGACCTGTAGTACCCAGGGGCTGGAGGTAATTTTCTGCCACTCTCCCGCAAACTTGAGGAATCACCCCCCTACTCTGGTGGCGTCATTTTTTTGCGGGAGCTGGACCCAGGGCCGGAAAAGATGTTGTTATCTCTGTTCCTATTTATACCCTCACCCCCTTTGGGGTAGCTCCATCGACCCGACTTGCCCTTCCCCCTGTATTGCGTTCTCTGGTTGTAACGGGGCTGATATCTCTTACGCTTCTCTTCATCTGATGCTTTTTCCAGGATGTCATCGAGCACGGGCCCGGAGACCCTGCCCCCGAGAAGGAAATGGAGCACAGTTTATTTTTTGATTGCACGTCGCCCCCCCAACTTTTAAGCCAGATAGCCCTTCTGGCTGTGTTGGACAAGGCCTGGCTCCTGGCCGTGAACCTAATTGATTCTGCCGAGGCGTCGGCCAAAAACCCAGTAGCTAACTTAAGTAAAGGGTGGGACTTCAGAATGGTTTCTACTCGGGGTTCTGACAGATGCTCCTCCAGGTCATCTATCCATAGATGCATGGAGCATGCTACTGACGTTGCAGCTATATTCGTTTTTATGACCACTGCTGAGCTTTCCCAGGCCCTTTTTAAGAGCCCATCTGCCTTACAATCTAGGGGTTCCTTCAAGCTTGAGGATTCCTCGAACGGAATTGCAGTCTTCTTGGACACCTTTGCTACTGGGATGTCTATCTTGGGGACCTCCTCCCAGACTTTGACCTCTTCCGGGTCAAACGGCAGGCATAACCTAAAGTCTCTGGGGATAGTTAACCTTTTTTCTGCCTCCTCCCATTCCTCCAGTATCATTGCCCGTATGTGGGTATTTACTGGGAAGACCTTTGAAGTCTGGGATCGCAACCCTCCAAACATTTCATCCTGAATTGAGAGGGAAGGAGGGGGTTCCTCGATCTGCATAGTTTGCTGTACCGCCCCTAATAGTTCGTCTGTATCCCCAGACGAAAACAGATATTTCCTTCCCCTTTCCAGGTGCTCTCTGATCTCCTCCTCCTCTGCGTCTGACTGACAGAATGTCTTCAGACGACGTATCCGATTCCCTCTGTCTCTTCCTGGATAAGTGGGGATTCGCCTGCGGGGTCTTGGAAGTGGCTAGACCGGATACCAAGGCCTGTACTTCCTCCCTGATTATCGCTCTCATGTTAGACATGAAAGTATCCTGCTCCTCCCCTACTATACGCTTTGCACAAGCGCCACAAAGGGTCTTTTGCCACGTGTCCTTTAGCTTCTTAGAGGAAACCGGACACTTCTTATCCTTCCGCTTAGGGTCCTTTCTCTCAGAGGTGGAGGCTCCCCCCTAGAACATATAAAATACGGGTTCTATGGGGTCTATTATTATGGGCTCTGCAGTGACCTCTTCAGAGGTTACTCACGTGACCCTGGCTCTCTGCTCCCGTCTCCATCTTCTGGTCCTCCATTGGTAATGGTGGAGATCGCCGCTGTCTGTTGGCCACTGTGGAGACACAGACCTGTAAGTGGTGATGGGTCTCCTCCCTGGCCCCCCCCCCCGGAGCAGAGCCTGCGTACCACCTTGTCTGCGCTGTTCCGTTCCTACAGACGCCTGCCCACTTCCCTGGTGGGCCTATGCCGCTGCGGTTTGTGGTACCGGGCGGTCGCTGACAGCGGGCTTTGCAGCGATGCGCGCTCCTGCCAGAAGTGACGCGCCCGTTCGTGATGCGCACCCCGGCCTGTGCGTCTGGATGGGGGGTGACTGCTACGGCGCCCTCGGCCTTCTTCCCCTCTATGTCGCGTGCCTCCTGACTCCGGGCACGGCGATGAGTTCTCCGGGGCAGGCGGGTGCGGCAGCTGTCGGTGAGCCGCTTGTGGGCTCAGTCAGCTCCCAGAGGTGGTCTGGCGGTTGTGGCGTCCAGAGTCGAGAGCCCCCCCCCGATCAGGAAGAAGCGACTCTGCATCCGGGAGCAGCACTACACCGGAATAGCTGAGGGACCCTCTGTCGGGTGTCAGCTGCAAATCTCTTCAGGTAGGAAGGGAAAAGGCTGGGCCCCCCGATCCTGACCATCTGCATGGAACAGTTGGATATTCCGCTCGTCGTTCCTATCCGCAGTGGGACAGGAAAAACACTGAGGGATGGTAGGGGGAGGATCCTTTTGAACTCTCGTGGTTTCCTGTCCCACTGCGGATGAGAAGGACGTCCTCCAGTGTGCTGTCAGGTGGTGACCTGGAAAAAGATGTTTCAAAAACGCACCCATGCATTTGTGGTGCATTTTTTTTTTCAGTGCTGCATATTCCAGCTGATTAGAATGGATGTCAACTTAAAACCGCAGGGGGGAAAAGAAAAAAAAAAACAAAAAAAAAAAAAAACGATTTCCGCAACAAAAAAAAAAAAAACATTTTTAATTACCGTAGCTAAGAATGAAAGGGCCAGCCTTACTACATTATCATTGAGTGGTGGCAGGCCATCAGAGGGTGGGGGAGGCTGTGGCAGGCCGTCAGAGGATGGAGGAGACTATGCTATGCTGTGTGGGGCTGCGATGCTGTGTGTGGTGTGTTGTGTGGGGGCCACGGTGGAGTGTGCGGTGTGGCAGCTGTGGTGCACTGTGTGGGGGGCTGTGCGGTGTGTGCTGTGGTGCACTGTATGGGGTGCTGTGTTGGGGCTGTGCTATGCTGTGTGGGGCTGCGTTGTGCTGTGTGGGGGCTGCAGTGCGGTGTGTGCTGTGTGGTGCTGGAGAGGACTAAAGAGCCACACAGCCCCCTGGTGTGACTTCCAGCAAGTGTCATGACAACTGACTGTATATACACATACATGTACTGTATGTACATGTGCCATGACAGCTACTTATGTAGGGTCAGTGGGCCGGGCTTGGAGGGGGTGGTTCCTCGATATACCACGCAGTGACATACAGACAAGATAGAGGCAAGTTTTGGGTGCAACAGGTCCAAGTTTATTTTCCACCATCAGACTGATGGCCCTCACAGCACACCGCAATATCTTTCTCATGGCCCTCCGCGTCCAGGGCCGCTTCACACACCGTACTTTACACCAGGGACGTATTTATGCGTACCGCCCCTTTTTCACTCTGACGATCTTGTCAGCTCAGTCACTGTGGCCGCCTTAGGCCCATACACCATCAGCACTTTACTGGTCAGTTTCGTCATTCCGAATACGGTGTCCTACACCCAGAGCCTCGTCTATACTGCGGTTCTTCCTGTCAGGGCCACCCCCCTGACTTCCTTTCACCTCAGTCCCCCTGGTTTGGTTTTCCTCACAGTGCACAAACTGTCATAGCCCTCCTGTCACTGGAACTTTCTGAAACCATCCTGTCAAATTTATATCATTCCCGGTTCCTCCGCCCCCCATGACCAACGTTTCCTAAGCTGATGTCAAGTCCTTTGCTCACACTCCTCCCTGCCCTCTAATGGTTAACCCAAGGTACTGCACATCCACTACACTTTCTCAGCCGTTTCCCCACTGTAGTAACTGACACCTGTCTAAACCTTTCTTTATCTGTTCTGACACATCTGTCCGGTCACGTTCCCTACACATACATGGATTTTTACTTACCCAAACCAAGGATGAAGAGGCTGGTCCACATTACAATGGAAGCCGGAGAGCAACGTCGTCTCTCCGTAGTGAAGACACCCATTAGGGAAACTTAGTAGTCTTTGCCCCAAGGAGCCACATAGCTGGGAAAAAAAAAAAAAAAAAAAATATAATATTGATTAATAATTTATTTTAAGTCCTATTAGTACATTAAATCTCTTGTCATCCATGAGTGTATATTCCCGGCAGACACAGCGAGTTGGGCCGACTTCAGCAAGTGTTACCTGTGGGCTACGCTCCGTTACCAAATGACAAACAGGGAAAAAAAAACAAAAAACGGATTACTTACCGGTAATACTCTTTTGTAGAGTCCACGACAGCACCCACTGAGAGAGGGGATCCGCCCCCGGAACAGGAAACCTACAGAGAGATAAATGGGGCGGTCCCCCTCGCTCCCTCAGTTTGTGTTACCGAGAACAACGGAGGAACCGCCATACATGTTTTAGACAAACTGGGCGATTCATCTATCTTACCCCTATGCAGTTTTAAGCTTACTAAGTTTAATCACATATCTAACTTAAATCATAATCTCCACCACCAAGGAGACCCATGTGTGAATAAATTCTTACGGGAGGGAAGTGAGCGGGTGCTGTCGTGGACTCTACAAAAGAGTATTACCGGTAAGTAATCCGGTTTTTCCTCTTCACCACGACAGCACCCACTGAGAGATTTCCAGAGATAATCACTTGGGCGGGCACACCGTGTTAAGGACTGATCTACCAAAAGCTAGATCCTCGGTAGAGGACAAATCTAGTCTATAGTGACTATAAAAGGTAGATGGAGAAGACCAGGTTGCAGCCTTCCATATTTGTTCAAATTGGGATGTTCGCCCTCTCGGCCCAGGAGGATGATATGGCTCTAGTAGAGTGCGCCTTAATCCCCAGTGGAGGGTCTTCTCCTTTTGTCAGATACGCCATTGTGATCGCATCTCTAATCCATCTGGATATCGTGCCTGATGTAACTGCAGACCCCTTCCTGCTGCCCTGGAAGGAGACAAAGAGACCTACTCTGCCTCCAGGGACTGGTCCTATCTATATAGGCTAGCACGGCTCTCTTCACATCTAAGGTGTGATATCTCTCCTCGTCCTGTGTTGACGGGTTCTCATAGAATGAAGGTAGGCATATCTCTTGAGATCTATGAAATTTAGTTGCCCGTTTGGGCAGGTAGGACGGGTCCGTCTTTAAAATCAGACTGTCTCGTGTTGTTAACAGGAACGGTGGGTCTACTGATAAAGCGTGAAGATCACTCACTCTCCTGGCCGATACTAAGGCCACCAGCATAGCCGTTTTCAATGAGAGGCACTTTACTGATGCTGAGCTTATGGGCTCAAACGGTGCCTGAGTGAAGGCATCCAAAACTAGAGTAAGGTTCCACGCTGGTAGTCGAGGCACATGCACCGGTTCTGTTCGTTGACAGGCCGAGATAAACCGAGTCACCCATCTATTTGCTGCCACGTTATAGTTAAACAGGGCTCCTAGGGCTGACACGTGGACCTTAAGAGTGCTTACTGAGAGTCTAAGCTCTCGGCCTCTTTGTAGAAACTCTAGAATGGCCGTAATGGGTACTTCACCAGCTAGTTTTGTTGGGTGAAAGGCCAGGAACTTCCTCCACACTTTAGCATATATTTTTGTCGTGGACTCCTTCCTGCTTTGTAGCAGGGTATTGATTAGGTTCTTTGAGAAACCCTTCTGCCTCAGTAGCTCCCTTTCAAATTCCAGGCCGCTAGGTGCAGGGCTTTGGCTTGTGGATGGTAGCAGGGTCCCTGCGAGAGAAGATTCTGGTGCAGCGGCAGGATCCACGGGTCGGTTACCGACATGGCTCTCAGCCATGAAAACCACGGTCTTTTTGGCCAAAACGGGGCTATCAAGATGACCCTCGCCCTCTCCTGTCTTATTTTCCTGACTACTGTTGGTAGTAGCACCATCGGAGGAAAGGCATAGGCTAGCTGGAATGCCCAGGGTGCTTGGAGGGCATCTAGAATATCTGGGTTGTCCGACCTGTAGAGAGAAGCAAACCTTTTTACGAGCCTGTTGGCTCTGGTTGCGAATAGGTCTATCTCCGGTCTGCCCCATTCTGATGCTATCATTTCGAAGACGTCTCTGCTGAGGACCCACTCTCCCTGGTATAGGGCCTGGCGACTGAGATAGTCTGCTCGGGAGTTGTCCACTCCTCTTATATGGAGCGCTGACAAGGAGAGAAGATGGAGCTCGGCCATCTCCAGAATCTTTCCCGCGATAGACATCAGTGGCATTGACCGCGTGCCTCCTTGCCGGTTTATATAGGCCACTGCGGTGGTATTGTCTGTCTGGATCTTTACGTGGGTGCCTCTTAACTGCGGGAGGAAGTGAGATATCGCGTAAAAAAAAAAAAAAAAAAAAAAAAAAAAAAAAAAAAAAAAAAAAAAAAAAATCGCTGTTAGCTCCTTTACATTAGAGGAGGCCTCTATTTCATTCTCACGCCACAAGCCTTGTACCATGTGCTCCTCTAGGTGGGCTCCCCAACCTAAGGGGCTGGCATCCGTGGTGAGTATCTTGGAGGGAGTCACCCACCACTGTACTCCCTTCGATAGATTGGAAGGAATTAACCACCATTTTAGGGATTCAACCACCTCGGGCGATAGGGACATCTTCCCTTCCAGCCACCCCTGCAGTCTATCTCCTGCAGAATAGCCCACTGTAGTTCTCTAGAGTGGAACTGAGCCCATTGCACTGCTGGAATGCACGATATCAGTGACCCCAGCAAGGACATGCCTTGTCTCAATGATATTACGGGTCCTCCTGTAGCCTTCTGTACTTTGTCGATTATGGCCATTACTTTGGCGTTTGGCAGAAAGCACTCCTCAGTTACGGAGTCTACTTGCAGGCCCAAAAACCTTTGACAGGTCACTGGCTCTAGTCTGGACTTCTCCCAGTTAATTAGCCAACCCAGTGTTTGTAGGGATGAGATAATCCTAGCTATTCTTGCTTCACACTGTGAAACAGAATTCCCCACTATGAGTAGGTCGTCTAAGTAAGGGACAACTAGGGTGTCATTCAGCCTTACATACGACATTACTTCCAGCATTAATTTGGTAAATACCCGAGGAGCCATGGATAGCCCGAATGGCATTGCCGCAAACTGGAAATGCTGAATCCGACCTCTGAACCAGACTGCTACCCGCAGGAACCTCTGGTGCCCTCGATATATGGGGAGATGGTAGTAGGCGTCCTTTAGGTCCAAGACCGCCATATAACACCTGGGAAACAAAAGCTTTATTGCAGACTTAATCGACTCCATTTTAAACGACCTTAGTCTTAGGAAGGTATTAAGTTTCTTTAAATTTATTATAGTCCTGTAAGAGCCATCTGGTTTTGGGACTAAGAATAGAGGAGAATAAAAGCCCATCCCTGTTTCGTCGACTGGGACCTCCACTAGGACCTGCTTAGTTAGCAGTACCGCAATCTCCATCTCCAGTGCTTCCTGCTGTGATCGGGACTTCATAGAAGTCAATAAGAAGGAGTTCGGTGGATACCGAACAAATTCTAATTTTAGGCCTGATGATACAATACTTAGGGCCCACGGGTTTGATGTCACCTTCATCCATTGGCAGCTGAATCTTAATAGCCTGCCACCTACCGGTGTAACGGTTTTATCGGGATCTGTCTCCTCTAAAGGGACGTTTCCCGAATAGGTTGCCTCTTTGCTTGGGGTCCTTATTTCCCCAGCGGTCCTGGGGTCTAAAGTCTTTCTTTTTACCGAACGGCGGCTTCCTGTAGGCCCTCCTGTTGAACGGAACATACGGGTTAGGGAACCCCTTCTTCCTCTCCCCCGCTTTTGTCAAAATCTCATCCAGTTCCGTACCAAACAGGTACTTACCCTGGCAGGGCATAGCACACAATCTAGTTTTTGTTTGTGTGTCTCCTTTCCACCCCTTCAACCATAAGGCCCGCCTGCCTGCATTGGTCAGTCCTGCCGCTCTAGCCGACAACCGGAGAGAGTCCGCGGAGGAGTCGGAGAGGAAGGCCGCTGCTCCCTTAATGAGGGGCATAGAGGAAAGAAGCCTACTCCTAGCTACTCCATTCTTAATATTGTCCTCCAAGTCGTTCAGCCACACCAACATAGATCTTGCCGTACACGTGGCTGCTATTGCGGGCTTAAAGGCTGCCGTACAAGCTTCCCAAGATCTTTTGAGGAATGTATCGGTCTTACGATCCGAAGAATCAGCCAAAGTTCCCGAATCCTCCACCGGCAAGGAGGATCTACGGGAGGTAGAGGCCACTGCCGCATCCACCTTGGGGGCTCTCGACCAGGCCGTTAACTCCTCATCGTCAAAGGGATACTTACGCTTTGACGTTAAGGGGAGGAAGGTCCTCTGACCTTGTTTCTCCCATTCCCTCTTAACTAGGTCTTTTACAGCTGGGACCACTGGGAATGCTCGGACCTTTTTACGGGAAATACCCACAAACATTATGTCCTGAGGGGTCTTGGGGTCCTTACTCTCCGGCAACCCCATGGTATTTCGGACAGACTTCACAAGATTACTGACACTGTCCGTGGGGAAGCACGTCTGATCCTCGTCCTCTGAGGAAAGGTATTCCTGGGACTTATCGGAATCTAGTTCTCCGGTATCTGACGGCGACCTTGACGCCAGCGAGACTCCTCCTTTAGATGAACGTATTTCTCTCACGGAGGAGTGACCCCCTAGACTACTGGAACCGCCTAAGGCCCGTAGTTCCTCTCTTATCATTGCCCGGATATCCTCCTTCTTTCGTGAGGATTCCTCCTGCAAGGCCTCCTCAACACATGATTGGCATAATCTCTTTGGGTGGCCATCCGGGAGGGGCTGCGGACATAAGGCACACTCTCTATGTTTCGCCTTCTCTGTTCTTTTAGCCTAAAGGGGGTATGGACCAGAAAGAGAAGGCTATCAATTATCTAACCTGACCAAAAAACACTCACCCGTGAATTTCGTCAGCAACTACCGGCTGCGGTGTCCGGGACCCAGGCTGAGGCGAGGCATGGGACGACTTCTTTTCCTTACGTTTCTTCTCTAACGGCTCATCTTGCCTGGAAGGCCCACTGGATTCCTTCCTAGAGCTGCCACTTCTTCTGGTGCTATTGGTTCTCCTCGTAGCACTGCTCTGTCTACTGCCAAGTGGGGATACCACTAGCTGACCTAATGGGAGCGAAGCTGGGTCATCTAAGGACGACATGACTGCGCACTAGCGCTGTGTCTGTGGCTTCCTTTTAAAGCCTTTGCTATAGCTGCTCCTCCTTATCTTCTTTCTCTTTTTTTTTTTTTTTCCCCCCCTACTGCGCATGCGCGGGCGTTGTCCCGCGGTCTCTGCCTTCGGCCTGATCCCGGAAGTCCTCCTTCACTTCCGGGTTGCCTCTCCTGAAGCGCTGGGTCACCGCAAATGAAAATGCGGCCGGCGACACCGCGCGTCTGCGCCCCCCTCCACGCCTTCTCCTACCGCAGGTATGACTCCCAGCAGCGCCGCTCAGCACACACCGCACAAGCCCTTCTGCCACTCTGGGGGGGGGGGGCGCGCGCGGCCTCAGTACGCCCGATGGCGTTTGTAATGCGTCTACCCCTCATCCTCTTCTGCGGGTTCCTTCCCAGGAACAGGAAACCAAACTGAGGGAGCGAGGGGGACCGCCCCATTTATCTCTCTGTAGGTTTCCTGTTCCGGGGGCGGATCCCCTCTCTCAGTGGGTGCTGTCGTGGCGAAGAGGAAAAAAAAAGTATATATATTTTTATTAGAATACAAATACAGTAATTCCCCAAGTCCTATTAGTGTTCACAGCAGTGATAAAGCCCCCCTAGCCTGCATGTTAATGTGCTATTGACTAGTGTCCGCATTTTGCAATAATCAAAAGATAAATTCTATGTCATCAGCCGACATAGTAAAGGATAATATGGACAAGTTGCAATTAGGGAAAACTGCTGAGAAACACTCCAAGAAGAGGCAACCAAGAGTCCAGATAAAATTATTACACTTATATCAAGAACAGATGACAGACATAAGGGAAGATAGTGGACAATGAAGTGCGGATAGTCATAAACCGCATGGGTGAAACAAGTGAATTAGACTACGGGTGATTCTGTTTCCAGGTAGTCCCTCAGGACAGCACCATGGAGGTAGTCCTTCCTTGACCTATAGTGGGACAGGATCACAGAGAGGTTAAAAATGCCCCTCACACCACCACCCTTCAGTGTTTTTTCAAAGTACCACCGAGGACGGATGGAAATGGTCTAAATGCACCCTTACAAACGCGTATATAAGACCCCTGAACAGCTCCATCTCATTCTCGAGCCATGGTGACCTGATGGATGAGCAATCTGCCGGAAGCTCGATCCCATGCAAGCCTAAAGACAAACATAAGGGAGAGAATTAAGGGTGCTGTCCTGAGGGACTACCTGGAAACAGAATTACCGGTAGGTCTAATTCCCTTATTCCTCCATTACGTCCCTCCGGACAGCACCACGGAGGATAACAAAAAGGTCCCAGGGTGGGTACAGAAGCCCAAAGTCCTAGGTAAGAACCAGGCTAGATCTGTATGGGGGGGGGGAAATTATATAGAAAGCGATCCAAAGATAATCACTGCAGTGAGAGTGTCTGATATCTACTATATAATCGTCTAATTCTGTGTCTGTTGGGTTGCAACCAATCAGCGACAGGCACAGTCCGGCCACGAATTAGCACGGAATTCGAAAGACGAATGCCACCATCGGGAGATCAGCGGCACTAGCCGCTGATCTTCCGATGGTTGCCACAGGTCATCTCCTGCTTCGGGTTTATTCTTAAATCTTCATAAATAAACTATACATATTCTCGAATAGCCAATGTGTTAGAAAAGAATCAGGCCACCATCTAGTATGTCTATAATGGCAATTTCAGTATGAATGTGGTAAACAAGGTATGCAGCAGAAAGTGAGACATCTGTTTTACCCCAATAATCAATAATGAACCATAGTGAATTACAGTTATTGTGATAGATACTTAACACTGCAGTCACAGAATAGGTTTAAAAACCATATTGCCCAGCAAATGTATGGCGATAGCCACAAGACAATGAGGACCGTACAGACCAGTAATCGGCTGCATGTGCTTAAGAACACAGGACTGTTCCTTCATCAGTCCTCCTGGGCTCGGATTTAGGCTGTGCGCCCACATATAAAAGAAAAAACACACACACACACACACACACACACACACACACACTAAACGCTCAGGAAACTGATCCTTCCCAGAATCCTTTCCGCGCTTTTTTTTTTTTTGCACAAAAACGTGCGTTTTTCCCGCGCATTTTCTGGGAACATTGGAAAAGGCTAAAAACGCTCAGCAATGCAGAAATGAATGAGTATGCTACGTTTTTAGCCGCTAAGCGTTTAAAAATGCATGCATTGGCACAAAAGGCCACAAATGCATTAAATTTAATAGAAAGCTTCTTTTAAGTATTTCTGCAGTGTCTGATCCGGCTCAAACGCAAATAAAAAAAAAAACACCCACAGGCACACAGCCTAAACCTTCGTTCGGGTCGAGCCTACCATACTACAAGGAGACCTGCAGGACAGAGACCCTGCACTGCTGGAACATCAACGCCATAACAGTTAGTACATGGATAATGGCAGTGCATTGGGACGTATGTACCTTACTAATCCAGGAGATCATGTCTATTCCGAATACTTAAATGTCTAAACCCCAAGAAGGGGGTTGGATATTATTGAAACTAAAAGGAAATACTCCATCTGGCAGGTAATATCTCCTCTCACTACCAACATCGGTCTTCTTTTTAGAAGTGTTGAAAGAGAAATGTGGCTCATCACTCCTGTTTTACTGATGTTATAGCCTAAAAGGCATTAGAGATATTTATACCCCCGACTGCCATGGTGGGAGTAACCACACTATAACTAGAGGGAAGTAGGTTTCCTCCCATCACAGAGGGGACTGTCTATTGCTAAGCAGAAGGACTATGGGATTCTCAACTATAAGAGTCCTGGATGCAGCTTCTTTCACCTTAGGAGCCCTGACTGCTGGAAGAGCAGTGGGTATGGGATGACGCAGTGCTGCTGATTCGCCACAAGGTGCAAAAGAAAGTGATGTCGTCCCTTGTAAACATAATACAATGGATTTCTGGGACAAGAATCTGTCTACCGGGTGTCGATCAAGAGGCACTATGAAACACTAATGCAATATGATGCATAGACGCACTGACGCAATATGATGCACTATGACGCTATATGACTCAGAGGCAATATGACGCATAGAGGCACTGTGAAGCAATATGAATAGACGCATTATGATGCAAAATGACGCATAGGGACACTATGATGCAACATGATGATGCATAGAGGCACTATGAAGCAATATGACGCATAGACGCACTATGACGCAATATAGAGCATAGATGCACCATGAAGCAATATGACAGAGGCACTGTGAAGAAATATGATGCATAGAGGCACTATAACGCATAGAGGCACTGTGAAGCAATATGAATAGACGCACTATGATGCGCTATAATGCAATATGATGCGTAGAGGCACTATGAAGCACTATTTCACATAGAAGCTCTATGAAACACTATGAAGCAATATCACACAGAGGCATTATGAAGCGCTATAATGCAATATGACGCATAGAGGCACTAAGAAGCGCTGTAGTATGACACTTAGAGGCACTATGAAGCAATATGATGCATAGAGGCACTATGAAGCGCCATTATGCAATATAACGCATAGAGGCATTATGAAGTGCTATAATGCAATATGATGCATAGAATCACTATGAAGCAATATGACGCATACAGGCACTATGAAACGCTATAATGCAATATGACGCATAGAGGCACTATGAAGCAATATGACAGAGGCACTATGAAGCAATATGACGCATAGGCGCTATAAAGCAATATGACGCATAGAGGCACTAAAATGCAATATGATGCAGAGAGGCACTATGAAGCGCTATGACGCAGAGAGGCACTATGAAGCGCTATGACGCGCTATGACGCAGAGAGGCACTATGAAGCGCTATGACGCAGAGAGGCACTATGAAGCGCTATGACGCAGAGAGGCACTATGAAGCGCTATGACGCAGAGAGGCACTATGAAGCGCTATGACGCAGAGAGGCACTATGAAGCCCTATGACGCAGAGAGGCACTATGAAGCCCTATGACGCAGAGAGGCACCATGAAGCGCTATAATGCAGTATGACGCATAGAGGCACTATGAAGCGCAATAATGCAATATGACGCATAGAGGCACTATAATGCAATATGACGCATAGAGGCACTATGAAACAATATGATGCACAGAGGCAATATGACAGAGGCACTATGAAGCGCTATAATGCAATATGATGCGTAGAGGCACTATGAAGCACTATTTCACATAGAAGCTCTATGAAACAATATCACACAGAGGCATTATGAAGCGCTATAATGCAATATGACGCATAGAGGCACTAAGAAGCGCTGTAGTATGACACTTAGAGGCACTATGAAGCAATATGATGCATAGAGGCACTATGAAGCGCTATAATGCAATATGACGCATAGAGGAATTATGAAGTGCTATAATGCAATATGATGCATAGAATCACTATGAAGCAATATGACGCATACAGGCACTATGAAACGCTATAATGCAATATGACGCATAGAGGCACTATGAAGCAATATGACAGAGGCACTATGAAGCAATATGACGCATAGAGGCACTAAAATGCAATATGATGCATAGAGGCACTATGAAGCGCTATGACGCAGAGAGGCACTATGAAGCGCTATGATGCAGAGAGGCACTATGAAGCGCTATGACGCAGAGAGGCACCATGAAGCGCTATAATGCAGTATGACGCATAGAGGCACTATGAAGCAATATGACGCATAGAGGCACTATGAAGCACTATAATGCAATATGACGCATAGAGGCACTATGAAGCGCAATAATGCAATATGACGCATAGAGGCACTATGAAGCACTATAATGCAATATGACGCATAGAGGCACTATGAAGCGCTATAATGCACAGAGGCAATATGACACAGAGGCACTATGATGCAATATGACGCATAGAGGCACTATGAAGCATATGACGCACAGAGGCACTATGAAGCGCTATAATGCAACATGACGCATAGAGGCACTATGAAGCAATATGAAGCAGAGGCGCTATAAAGCAATATGACGCATAGAGGCACTATGAAGCGCTATAATGCAGTATGACACAGATGCAATATGACACAGAGGCACTATGAAGTGCTATAATGCAGTATGACGCATAGAGGCACTATGAAGCAATATGACGCATAGGCGCTATAATGCAATATGACGCATAGAGGCACTGTAATGCAATATGATGCATAGAGGCACTATGAAGCAATATGACAGAGGCACTATGATGCATAGAGGCACTATGATGCATAGAGGCACTATGAAGCGCTATGATGCAATATGACGCATAGAGGCACTATGAAGCAATATGACGCATAGAGGCACTATGAAGCAATATGATGCATAGAGGCGCTATGAAGCAATGAGGCATAGAGGCACTATGAAGTGCTGTAATGCAATATGACGCATAGAGGCACTATGAAGCAATATGACAGAGGCACTAGGAAACAATATGACGCATAGGCGCTATAATGCAATATGACGCATAGAGGCACTATGAAGCACTATAATGCAATATGACGCATAGAGGCACTATAATGCAATATGATGCATAGAGGCACTATGAAGCAATATGACACAGAGGCACTATGATGCATAGAGGCACTATGAAGAGCTATGATGCAATATGACGCATAGAGGCACTATGAAGCAATATGACGCATAGAGGCACTATAATGCAATATGACGCATAGAGGCACTATGAAGCAATATGATGCATAGAGGCACTATGATGCAATATGAGGCACTATGAAGTGCTGTAATGCAATATGACGCATAGAGGCACTTTGAAGCACTATAATGCAATATGATGCATAGAGGCACTATGAAGTAATATGACACAGGCACTATGAAACAATATGACGCATAGGCGCTATAATGCATAGAGGCACTATGAAGCGCTATAATGCAATATGACGCATAGAGGCACTATTAAGAAATATGATGCATAGAGGCACTATGAAACCATATGATGCACAGAGGCACTATAATGCAATATGACGCATAGAGGCACTATGAAGTGCTGTAATGCAATATGACGCATAGAGGCACTGTGAAGCACTATAATGCAATATGATGCATAGAGGCACTATGAAGCACTATGACACAGAGGCACTATGACGCATAGAGGCACTATGAAGCGCTATGATGCAATATGACACGCTATAATGCAATATGACGCATAGAGGCACTATGAAGCAATATGATATATGATGCAATATGACGCATAGAGGCACTATGAAGCAATATGAGGCATAGAGGCACTATGAAGTGCTGTAATGCAATATGAAGCATAGAGGCACTATGAAGCGCTATAATGCAATATGACGCATAGAGGCACTATGAAGCGCTATAATGCAATATGACGCATAGAGGCACTATGAAGCAATATGACGCATAGAGGCACTATAATGCAATATGATGCATAGAAGCACTGTGAAGCAATATGACACAGAGGCACTATGAAGCGCTATAATGCAATATGACGCATAGAGGCACTATAATGCAATATGATGCATAGAAGCACTGTGAAGCAATATGACACAGAGGCACTATGAAGCGCTATAATGCAATATGACGCATAGAGGCACTATGAAGCAATATGACGCATAGAGGCACTATAATGCAATATGATGCATAGAAGCACTGTGAAGCAATATGACACAGAGGCACTATGAAGCGCTATAATGCAATATGACGCATAGAGGCACTATGAAGAAATATGATGCATAGAGACACTATGAAGCAATATGATGCATAGAGGCACTATGACGCATAGAGGCACTATGAAACCATATGATGCACAGAGGCACTATAATGCAATATGACGCATAGAAGCACTATAATGCAATATGATGCATAGAGGCACTATGATGCAATATGATGCATAGAGGCACTATGAAGCGCTATAATGCAATATGACAGAGGAACTATTAAGCACTATAATGCAATATTATTCATATTGGCACTATGAAGCAATATGACAGAGGCACTATGATGCGCTATGACGCATAGAGGCACTATGAAGCGCTATAATGCAATATGATGCATAGAGGCACTATGATGCGCTATGACGCATAGAGGCACTATGAAGCGCTATAATGCAATATGATGCATAGAGGCACTATGAAACAATATGACCCATAGGCGCTATAAAGCAATAAGACGCGCTATAATGCAATATGAAGCATAGAGGCACTGTGAAGCAATATGACGTATAGAGGCACTATGATGCAATATGACGCATAGAGGCACTATGACATGCTGTAATGCAATATGACAGAGGCACTATGAAGCGATATGATGCATAGAGGCACTATAATGCAGTATGACGCATAGAGGCACTATGAAGCAATATGACGCATAGCGGCACTATGAAGCAATATGATGCATAGAGGCACTATGAAGTGCTATAATGCAATATGACGCATAGAGGCACTATGATACCATATGATGTACATAGGCCCCATGAGGCACAGATACACTTATGACCATGCTTGAAGGTGCCAAACAAGAGACCAGGCCCACAGTTACATTCAAGAGAGCAACCTCTCAGAGTTCCAGATAAACCTCCACTCTGAATATAACCAAAAGAGAAATGACCTAGTTACAAAAGGCGCTTCCAAAATAACATGCTACCTTCAAATGAACTGAAGGATATGCCAAGTAAAAATTCATTTTTTTTTTTTTTTTTTTTTTTATTTAACAGATACACAATTTTAAAAAGGATTCAGTGGATAAATACACACATATGGTCCCGAAAACAGGAATATACCCACGCCATAAGCATATAAAAAAAAAATATATATATATAAAAATAGCGAGAGCACATAAAAAATATAAGAATCTTTTTATATTTAAATAGGGTTCCTCAGAAAAGGCTACCTTATCTATGGAGCAAAGCTTTCTTTATTGTCAATTAATGTCATGTAATGCAATATATTTCTCTTTGCAAACAGTGCTTTTGGACTTATGTCAGCCAAATTTGGTATTCAATATAACATTCATGAACATAAATAAGGGGATAAAAAAAAGTTCACTCACAGCTCTATTTAGATGCCCATATAACTTCTGGCTCTATATAAAAACCTTTATAGCGCCTCACAACAGATTGTCTACATATAGATTCTCTCTCAAATTGCTTGCTATCACTACATCCAAAAGCAATAAATACAGTAGATGATACAAGTATAAAAGTGCATAGTACTAGATAATGTTCAATACTTGTGCAAAAATATACTTAGATTACTTGCAGAGACAAAACCATATAATAAGGTGCAAAATAAGCTACCAGGTATAGCAGTAATCAGATAGGGATGAAAAGGTGCAGTGGTTAAAATGCAAGCATGCTACTAGAGGATTACAATAGTTAGCTAGACATGAAGGCGGAAACACATAAACAACGGGTATACATAACCTGGTTAGCAAGGAGCACCCCACCATACATTTCACATGAGCTTCTTCTGTTGGGGGGTGTAATGGTGACATATAGTGATGTGCCCAGCTTTTTATACCATGTGCATCCTAATGACAGCAGCTGATGGCGCTTCCACAGACTCACCTGGAGGTGATGTCACCCTCATTCAGGGTCTCTTGCAGTCTGTCCACTCCCTGCTAACCAGGTCATGTATACATTATATACATGTATGACATTAACATTCAAGAAAGCTTTGCTCCATACATAAGGTAGCCTTTTCTGAGGAACCCTATTTAAAAATAAAAAAAAATTATATTTTTTCATATGCTGTGGATATTTATCCATTTTTTGAATATGCTAATGGCGTGGGTATATTAATTCCTGTGTTTTCAGGTCCATATTTGAGTGTATTTATCCACTGAATCCTTTTTAAAAATTGTGTGTCAAGATCTGTTAAATAAAAAACCCTTGAATTTTTACTTGGCGTATGTTTCAGTACATTTGTAGGTAGTATACTCCACTCTGAATAGTACATCTCAATTGTCACAGTGATCTCACCTGAAGGAGCCAATTAATGAGCCGCAGCTGGCAATCTTCATGGAGACAATGTGCTGGATTAACCCCCTTTGTCCCTTGTGGGTGGAGTAGTTAGGGTATGTGCACATGTTGCAGATTCTGCTGTGGAATTTTCCATGAAGATTTCGCTAAATCCGCAGGTAAAATGACCTGCAGATTTTGTGCGGATTTCCCCTTCAGTTTTACACCTGCAGATTTCTATAATGGAGCAGGTGGAAAACTGCTGCAGAACTGCACAAAAGAAGTGACATGCTGCTTTTTAAAGGCTATGTGCACACGGTGCATATTCTGCTTTGGAATTTTCTGCGCAGAATTTACTAAATCCGCAGGTCAAATGACCTGCATTTTTCCTGCAGATTTAGCACATTTTTTGTGCGGTTTTACTGCATGTTTTGTGCTGCTTTCCCCTGCGGTTTTCCACCTGCTGATTTCTAGAATGGAGCAGGTGGAAAATTGCAGCAAAACCGCACAAAAGAAGTGACATGCTGCTTTTTTCATTCCGCACCAAATCTGCACGGAGAAAAAAAGCAGCATGTGCACTGCGGATTTTGTTTTACATAGGCTACAATGGTACTGTACATCACATGCAGTTCTACTGCGTATACACAGGGCCAAATCTGCTGCGTATCTGCAGCAGAATCAGCACCGTGTGCACATAGCCTAATGCAAAGAAAGGTAAACATCTGTTTACTGAACCATAAAATTGAAACATACGCTTCACAAAGTCACTCTTAAGCCCCCCATAAGGCTCTGTGCAGACAAAACATGCAATTAAGCCCTTCATGACCCAAGCCTATTTTGACCTTAATGACCGAGCCATTTTTTGCAATTCTGACCAGTGTCCGTTTATGAGGTAATAACTCAGGAACGCATCCTAGCGATTCTGAGATTGTTTTTTCGTAACATATTGAGCTTTATGTTAGTGGTAAATTTAGGTTGATAATTTTTGCGTTTGTGAAAAACGGAAATTTTGGCGAAAATGTTGAAAATTTCATAATTATCAAATTTTGAATTTTTTTGTTAGGAAGTTATAAGGGTTAAAAGTTGACCAGCGATTTTCTCATCTTTACAACAAAATTTGCAAAACCATTTTTTTAAGGACCAGTTCACATTTGAAGTCACTTTGAGGGGTCAATATGGCAGAAAAGACCCAAAAGTGATACCATTCTAAAAACTGCACCCCTCAAGCGACTCAAAACTACATTCAAGAAGATTATTAACCCTTCAGGTGCTTCACAGGAACTAAAGCAACATGGAAGGAAAAATGGACATTTTAATTTTTCCAACAAAAATTTTCTTTGAGCAGCAAGTTTTTCATTTTCACATGAGTTTACAGGATAAAATGGATCCTAACATTTGTTGGGCAATTTCTCCTGAGTACACCGATACCTCATATGTGGTCATAAACTACTGTGTGGGCGCACGGCAAGGCTCAGAAGGGAAGGAGCACCATTTGACTTTTTGAATGGAAAATATGCTGGAATACTTAGGTCATGTGCACACGTTGTGGGTGGTGCTGCGGATTTTTCCATGCGGATTTGGAAAATTCTGCAGGTGAGTCCGCAGGTCAAAAAACCTGCAGTTTATCTGCGGAATAGCCTGTGGTTTTCCCCTGCGGTTTGACACCTGTACAATGGAGCAGGTGTGAAACCGCTGCGGATTTCACATAAAGAATTGACATGTTGCGGATTTAAAACCGCAGCAAATCCGTGTGGAAAAATCCGCAGCATGTGCACTGCTTTTTTTGATTTCCATTGCATAGAATGGTACTGTACACCGCAGAAAAATCTGGGTCAAAAACGCTGCGGATCCGCAGCAGAATCTGCATCATGTGCACATGGCCTTAGTGGTTGCCATGTCGCGTTTGGAGAGTCCCTGTGTGCCTAAACTTTGGAGCTCCCCCACAAGTAACCCCATTTTGGATACTAGACCACCCAAGGAACTTATCAAGATGTGTAGTGAGCACTTTGAACCCCCAAGTGCTTCACAGAAGTTTATAACACAGAGTCGAGAAAATAAAAAATCATTTTTTTTCCTCAAAAAAGATTTTTTAGCCCACAATTTTTTTTATTTTAACAAGGGTAACAGGAGAAATTGGACCCCAAAAGTTGTCCAGTTTGTCCTGAGTACGCTGGTACCCCATATGTGGGGGGACCACTGTTTTGGCACACGTCGGGGCTTGCAAGGAAAGTAGTGACGTTTTGAAATGCCGACTTGATGGAATGGTCTGCGGGCATCATGTTACGTTTGCAGAGCCCTTGATGTGCCTACACAGTGGAAACCCCCAAGTGACCCCATTTTGGAAACTAGACCACCCAAGGAACTAACCTAGATGTGAGGTGAGCACTTTGAACCCTCAAGTGCTTCACAGAAGTTTATAACGCTGAGCCGTGAAAATATAAAATCATTTTTTTCCTCCAAAAATCATATTTTTTAGCCCACAGTTTTTTATTATAACAAGGGTAACAGGAGAAATTCGACCCCAAAAGTTCTTGTCCAGTTTGTCCTGAGTACAATGGTACCCCATATGTGGGGGGAACCACTGTTTGGGCACACATTAGGGCTCGGAATGGAAGTAGTGACGTGTTGAAATGCAGATTTGATGGAATGGTCTGCGGGCGTCATGTTACATTTGCAGAGCCCCTGATGTGCCTAAACAGTGGAAAGCCCCACAAGTGACCCCATTTTGGAAACTAGACCGCCCAAGGAACTTATCTAGATGTGTGGTGAGCACTTTGAACTCCCAAGTGCTTCACAGAAGTTTATAACACACAGCCATGGAAATAAAAAATCATTTTTTTCCACAAAAATAATTTTTTTTAGCCTCCAATTTTTTATTTTCCCAAGGGTAAAAGGAGAAATTAGACCCCCAAATTTGTTGTGCAATTTTTACTGAGTACGCTGATACCCCATCTGTGGGGGTAAACCACTGACTGGGCACACGTTGGGGCTCGGAATGGAGGGAGCACTGTTTGACTTTTTGAACGCAAAATTGGCTGGAATAAATGGTGGTGCCATGTCACGTTTGGAGACCCCATGATGTGCCTAAACAGTGAAACCCCTCAATTCTAACTCCAACCCTAACCCCAACACACCCCTAACCCTAATCCCAACCCTAACCATAACCTTAACCACAACTCTAACCCCAACACACCCCTAACCATAATCCCAACTCTAACCCTAACCCTAACCACAAGCCTAATCCTAATCCCAAACCCAACCTACCCCTAACCCTAATCTTAACCCTAATTCTAACCCTAACTCTAATTACAATCCTAACCCTAATCCCAACCCTAATTCCAACCCTAACCATAATTCCAACCCTAACCCTAATTCTAACCCTAATGGAAAAATAAAAATATTTTCTTTATTTTATTACTTATCCCTACCTGTGGGGGACATAAAGGGGAGGTTTATTTACCTTTTTTAATTTTGATCACTGTGAGAGTTTATCACAGTGATCACAATAAATGAATGAATCTGCAGCTGGCAGATTCCGGCGGGCGCACTGCGCATGCTTCCGCCATTTTCCAAGATGGTGGCACCCATGATCTGGGATGCTGGGACACCGGGATGGCCAGCGGGACATAGGAGGTACAAGGGGGTGAGGGAGGGATCAGAAAGTGGGGGGAGTGGAGGAAAGGGGAGGGGGAGCAGATGATGGCTGTGGTGGCTTATCGGCACCATCAGTCGGTGGTGGCAGTCAATCGGTGCCGTCTGTTGGTGGGGGGGCTGATCGGTGTCTCCAGCCATGGCAGATGCTATTGCAGCATCGGCCATGGCTGGATTGTGATATTTCACCAAATTTAATTAGTGAAATATTACAATCTCTCTGATTGGCTGTTAAAAGTGAAACAGCCAATCAGAGCAATCGTAGCCATGGGGGGCTAAGCCACCCCCCCAGGGTGAAGTAGAAAGGGTCCCGTGTGCGGGTTTGGTGACCTTTCAGTGAACCCGGTCACTCGACCCGCAGGGGGCTATGAATTCTTGATGCCACAGAGGCGTCATGGGTCGTATTGGCACCGACTTTCATGATGCCTACGTGGCGTCAAAGGTCGGGAAGGGGTTAACTGAAGTCAAATCAAAAGATGTAGCCTGGACTTATGGCCTTACTAAAGCCTAGAGGCCCAAGGCCTAGCTGCATAACTTGGAAAAGGACACCTAAGCACATAAGACTGCGCGTGTGCCCTGAGGGCTAATACCAGCGTACTGCTGCGTACCAGGGATTTCCAGCTGGTATTTCATTCTGGCACTAGACTGGCCTCAAGCTGCTGCCACCTGACAAGAGCAGTCACATTCAGCCTAGAATGGTTGGCGACCCTCGGAGAGCAGGAGGGAGAGTGAGTGAACTCCTGCACGCTGTTTCACTGACACCTGCCGGATGCTGTAGCCACCAGCTGCACGCTGAGCGTCCAGCTATAACCGTAGCACGAACACAAAAGCGTAAATCAAAATTCCGCCAACGTTCGTCTTCTTTTTTCATCGACGGGATCGCGCGGTGCTAACGGCACCCAGAAAGTTGATGGGCCAGAGTGATACTGTTGAGGATCACTCCCAACATCTTGTACTAACATGCTGCACAAGCCACAGTCTGGAGACCTCTAGGAAAACAGTGGACATCAGAAGTCTTCACTTCCGGGACATCAACACCTGGGTAGCTCTGGTCATGCCTGCCCAGGTGCCCAGGTATTGCCCGCTGATGCGTGCAAAGTCTTTTTACCTATTTCTTTGTCCTACCTTAAGAAATCTGTGTGTTTGGAGGCTTATGTAGATAGTGGTTCAGAAGGGAATTTTAAAGATTCCCTGGTAGCAAGAAATCTTGGCATACCATTACTAAGGCTTGATGCCCCATTAAAACCACCGCGATTAATGGCACAGCTATTGTCCGGGGTGGAGTGGAGTTTGTCATTAAGGAAGTATTAATGTCTGTGGGATCATTACATGCTGAACATGTGTCATTTTTTGTTATCAATGATTTATCACCCGCAGTTATAATGTCATGGTCACGTGTGACTGGACACACCGCCTCCAGCAGGGTGAATTTATACAACACGCGTGACCCTGGATACACCGCCTCCAACAGGGCGAATTTAAATAATAGAACGTGCAGCCGGATACACCGCCTTCAGCAGGGCGAATTTCAGAATAAAGGGAAAAACCAGGAAAAAATTACAATGGTGGCCCTGCGATAGGGAACAGGGACGTGGAGACCTCCTGCACTCCAATGAGTCAGAGTCTCTACACTCCTAACGATCCCTAGGCCGGTTCCGCACTGGGCGCCGATCAGGATACCTAAAATCCCTAGCTTGCCCTGAAGCACTCCCTTACTAATGAAGTGGACAGTGCAGAAACTAATCCCACCACTGCACTAAAACACACATTGGGGAAAGTGACAAACAGGGAAACACCACTTAGCTTTGCTCTGTTGCTAATGCTCCCAGCAACAGAGTCCGACACCTGAGTGCATCTATTCCTCCAACCGGATCCAATACCTGAGTGCAGCTTTCCAGCAACAGAGTCCCACATCTGAATGCAGCTTTACAGCAACAGAGTTCAGCATCCGAGTGCAGCTCTCTTCCAGCAACAGAGTCCAGCATCTGAGTGCAGCTCTCTTCCAGCAACAGAGTCCAGCATCTGAGTGCAGCTTTCACCATAGTTGCCACTCCACCAAGCTTTGCAAGAAATTCTCGCTGACACCATAGCTGCCACTCCTAAAAGCTTTGCAAGAACTCCTCGCTGACACCATAGCTGCCACTCCACCAAGCTTTGCAAGAACTCCTCGCTGACACCATAGCTGCCCGGGACTCTTCTCAAGTTCCTTCCTTCCCCA
The DNA here is from genome assembly GCF_039654945.1 of Dendrobates tinctorius. Classification (NCBI taxonomy): domain Eukaryota; kingdom Metazoa; phylum Chordata; class Amphibia; order Anura; family Dendrobatidae; genus Dendrobates; species Dendrobates tinctorius. Next base: position 1,163,358 of record NW_027361980.1, on the reverse strand, counting down.
AGGATGGTTGGAAAAGACCAATATCACCAACAGTGAGTGAAACCACCTGCTACACCTTTATAGGCAGGACCCAAGGAATCACACCTGCTTCATTATCATGTGAAATAATACTAACTACCACCGGGGGCAAACTAGAACAAAAGACACCACCATGCAATAACCCCAATGGCCACTGGGGGCAAAACCAACTCCAAGCAACCAGCTCAAAGAAAAAAAAGGTTACTTATTCAAAACCTGTCATAATCCAGCATGGATCATGACATATTCTGGGTATACTGTGGTTACGCAAACAAAATCCGGTCATAGACTGGCAATTGGGTGATATTGTGTGCTGGAGCCCACAGTGTCAGGACAACTGTATATCGCTATCAGTGAACCAAATTAAAGTCAAACCTCCCTTTGTACCTTATGCTTTCAGGGATTATGAGGAAGTCTTTTCTATAGTGGAATCAGAGAAATTACCCCCTCACAGAGAGTACGATTGCCCCATATTCTTGATACCGGATTCTCGTCTCCCAAAGGGGAGAATATTTAATCTCTCTGGTCCAGAACGTCAGGCCATGAAAGACTACATAGCAGACAGTTTATGAAAAGGGTTTATTAGACCATCACACTCACCAGTTGGGGCTGGGTTCTTTTTTGTGGAAAAGAAAGATGATGGTCTCAGGCCTTGCATTGATGGCCGTGAGTTAAACGCAATCACTGTGAAAAACCAGTATCCGTTTCCACTCATCCCTGATCTTTATAATCAGCTATAGGGAACCCGTTGGTTTACTAAACTTGACCTCCGAGGAGCATATAATCTTGTCCGTGTAAGAAAGGGAGATGAGTGGAAGACTGCGTTTAACACACCTCTCAGCCACTTTGAGTATCTTGTAATGCCGTTCAGGCTCAGAAATGCACCTGCAGTGTTCCAAAATTTTGTGAACGATATTTTCAGAGACATCTGTGGTGTATATGTGGTCATTTATTTGGATGACATCCTTATTTAATCTGCTGACCTTATGAATGACGCATGTCCAACATGTCTGTTCTGTCCTCCAGAGACTTAGAAAGCATTCTTTATTCGCCAAACTAGAGAAATGTGTTTTCATGATGGAAGAGGTACAGTTTCTGGGGTATATCTTGTCAGTTTAAGGGTTTTGCATGGATCCTTCTAAAATCCAACTAAGGAATGGGTACAACCCAAGTCTCTAAAGGCACTGCAGCGATTTTTAGGTTTCACGAACTACTATCGTAAATTCATTAAAGGTTTTTCTGAGATAGCCAAACCACTCACTGATTTGACTTGGAAAGGGGCAGATGTGATTAACTGGAAGCCTGAAACACTTCATGCGTTTTCTGTATTAATGGAATTTTTCTACTCTAACCCAATATTGGTTCAGCCAGATCTGGACCGCCCCTTTATTGTAGAGGTAGATGCCTTTGAAGTTGGAGTAGGAGCAGTGCTATCACAAGGCACTTGTCAAGGTTAGGACATGGTTAATGTCCTGTTCTCACAGGGTTAACTTTTGCTGGCCTCTCTTTAGATCTGGGAGGGGTATTTATACTCACTCCAAACTAGCATTCTCTGTCAGTTATACTGCTGTTCTGGTGTTTCTGACCCCTGCTGTGCGTGTACTCTGTGTTGTTTGTTTGCTTCCCGTGTATGACCCGGCTTGTTCCTTCTCTCTGTACTCCATCTCTCGTTTTGGTACCATTGTCTTTTCTGGTTCTGACCTCCTGGCTTGGCTATCATTACTCCGTTACAGTTTATCCCTATTGTACCGTCTAATGCCCGTTCTGGTTTTCTGATCTATTGCTACATCCTGACTATCCATTCTGTCTAATCCTTTGGTACTGTATTGCTATCTCGTGCTTTGACCTCGGCTTGATCTGGTTTCTGTCTCTGTCTATGCCTCTTGGTAACATTGTCCTGTAGTTACCTTTCTAGGAGTTTCCCTGCAGCTCCTAGCTCTGTGGAGCTTAGGCCACGCCCCCAGCAGTCACGTGCTTCAGGTCCTGGAGCATGCATTGTGACCACTGCTGCCCGCTCCGCAGGTATCTTTGTGCACAGTCTTTGTACTCAGGACATGCGCACTGGCTCAGTGAGCAAGTGCAGTGCGGTGTTCCTGACATTATAACTGACCATTTCAGTTTTTTTTCCTCTGAAGAGGAAAAAAAAAGGTGTGTGTTATCCTCATGGATCCCATACAAGCCTTGGCTGATCAGGTCAAGCACCTGACCCAAATGTTCCATAAACTCAATGTGGAACAGCGCACAATGGCCCATACCCAGCAACAGATGGTGGTTACTGTGCAGGGGGCTGTCGATGCAGGGGGTTCTAGTTCTGGGGGTAGAGATGTGTCATTAGCATCCCCCGAATCTCCGGTCAAATTGCACGACCCTTTCTCAGGGGATATAAAGGAGTTCAGGTCTTTCAGAGAAGGATGCATGCTTTTTTTCTCTAAGGCCCCGCTCCTCCGGGGATGAGTTCCAGAGGGTGGGGGTCATTATTTCCCTACTTCGGGGGGCTCTGCAAGCATGGGCTTTCTCTCTGTCTTCCTCTGCTCCTGAACGTATGTCAGTGAACTTGTTCTTTGAGGCTCTGGGGCACATCTATGACGAGCCTGATAGAGTGCGTCTGGCTGAGGATATGGTGATGAGTGTGACACAGGGGAGGCATTCTGCTGAATGGTTCTGCTCAGAGTTTAGACGTTGGACCGCCGAAGTCTACTGGAATGACGCCGCCCTGAGGGGGTTGTTTCGCAGGGGCCTTTCTGACCATCTGCAGGACACTCTGGCATTACATCGGCCTCCTGATACCCTGGAGGACGACATGATGCAGGCAGTCCATATGGACCGGAGACTCCGTGCTAGAGGAATGATGCAACAAGAGTCTCCCTTGTACCCCAAATTGTGTGACACTGCACTTGTATCTGAGCCCATGAAGGTTGGGTCAGTCTCGGTTAAGGAGAAAGAGAGAAGGCACCGTAGAGACAACCTACTATGCTTTTACTGTGGAGCCTCTGGACATTGGAAAAGGAATTGCCCCTCCTGCCCTTCTTCAGAGAAACCATCAGAGAAACGACTGACTCTGGGCAACAATCGAGGAGGTTGTCCAGACTCCCAGGTACATTTTTTCTCACATACAAAATTGGTGCTCAAGGTTGAATTGGAAATTGCTGGCGGTCCTGTTACGACCACCGCCTTTGTTGACTTTGGTTCCTCCATTAATCTGATTGATGCCCAAGTTGTGACTCTTAATAAGATAGGGACAGTCAGGTTAAAAGACCCTGTTAAAATTGTGGCTGTGGATTCATCCCCTCTTACCCGGGATGGAATTTGTTTTATGTCTGAAGTTTTTTCTATGAAAGTGGGTTCCACTCATGTGGAAAATTTAAGTTGTTTCATTATGAATAATCTGCCTGCTGGACTGGTATTGGGAATGCCCTGGTTGCAATGCCACAATCCTCTTATTGATTGGGTGAAGGGGGAGATCACCAGATGGGGATGTAATCATAATGGTCTGTGTTGTAACCCGGTTCCTTTTGTCAATCCGATAAAATCCGTATCTGTGTCATCTGTCAATCTGGAGGGTATTCCGGAGTACCTGAGAGACTTTAAAGATGTGTTTTCTGAAAGTGAGGCTAAGGTGCTCCCACCACATAGACCATATGATTGTGCTATCGATTTAGTACCTGGAGCCAAATTACCCAAGGCACGTTTGTTTAATTTGTCCGGGCCTGAGCGCCAAGCTATGAAAGAGTACATTAAAGAAAGCCTTCGCAAGGGGCATATTCGGTACTCGGTCTCACCCGTGGCAGCAGGGTTTTTCTTTGTAAAGAAAAAAGATGGTGGATTGCGACCGTGCCTCGACTTTCGAGAACTGAACAAAATTACTGTTAAGAACACATACCGTCTCCCGTTGATTCCTGATCTATGCAATCAACTCACGGGGGCCAAATGGTTTTCTAAGCTCGATCTTCGAGGGGCTTATAACCTTATAAGGATCCGGGAGGGGGACGAATGGAAAACAGCGTTCCTCACAACTGAGGGGCTGTTTGAAAACCTGGTTATGCCCTTTGGCCTCACTAACGCTCCTGCGGTTTTTCAGAACTTTATTAATGTTGGGTCTTTTTTGCTTGATTGGATGTTAGTCATTTACCTGGATGACATCTTGATTTAATCTGAGGACAGTCAGTCACACTTGCATCATCTGCGTATGGTACTTAAGAGACTTCGAGAGAACCATTTGTATGCTAAGCTGGAGAAGTGCTCATTTTTATGCAAGAACTGTCTTTTCTGGGTGTAATTATATCCGGGGAGGGATTCCGCATGGATCCAGGGAAGGTTCAGGCCATTACAGATTGTGTGCAGCCTCATGACCTGAAGGGGTTGCAGCAATTTCTGGGCTTCGCTAATTATTATAGAAAGTTCAATAAAGGGTTCTCACAGGTGGTAAAACCCTTGACGGACTTCACTCTTAAAGGGGCAGATGTAAAAAATTGATTTGTGGCCGCAAAAATTCCTTCCTGGCATTAAAGAAGTGTTTTACTACAGCCCCTGTGTTGGTACAACCCGATTCGTCAAGAACTTTTATCGTCGAGGTCGACGCTTTGGAGGTGGGGGCAGTATTGTCACAGGGCCCCTCTACCTTGACTAACCTCAAACCCTGTGCCTTTTTCTCTAAGAAGTTCTCTTCGGCCGAGAGAAACTATGATGTCGGTAACAGGGAATTGTTAGCAGTTAAACTGGCCTTCAAAGAATGGAGGCATTTTTTGGAGGGGGCCGCTCATCCCATTACGGTCATCACTGATCATAAAAACCTCACCTATATCGAGTCTGCTAAGAGATTGACCCCCAGACAGGCTCAGTGGGCACTTTTTTTTTCTCGATTTCATTTTATCATCATGTTCCGACCAGGGTCTAAAAATGTAACGGCAGAAGCCTTATCCCGAAGTTTTGATTCTGTGTCCCCTCCAGAACCTCCTTCCTCCATTCTTCAACTGGGAGTGGTTGTAGCCGAAATCTCCTCTATGTTACAGAGAGAGATTCTGGAAGCACAAGCTCCCAGGAATAAACCCCCAGGTAAATTGTTTGCACCCGAACAATTCCGTCCCACACTCCTTCAAGAATTTCATGACTCTGTGTTAAGTGCACACCCTGGTATTGCAGCTACCCGGGGGGCAGTAGCTAGGGGTTTTTGGTGGCCCTCTATTGGTACTGATATAAAAAGGTTTGTGAATACTTGTGGGGTGTGCGCGCCTTAAAAGCTCTCAGGTCTGGCCGGCCGGGGAATTGGTGCCTTTGCCAATTCCGGATAAACCATGGACACACCTGTCCATGGACTTTATCACTAACCTTCCACCTTCCAAGGGCAACTCAGTGGTATGGGTAGTGGTTCATAGATTTTCTAAGCAAGCCCACTTTGTGCCATTACCTGCATTACCATCCACTGAAACCTTGGCCCGCTTGTTTATACAGCACATTGTTCGACTGCATGGAGTGCCTGTGAACATTGTGCCGGACAGGGGTGTGCAATTTGTGGCCAGGTTTTGGAGAGCGTTTTGTATGAAGTTGGGGGTCACGTTGTCATTCTCCTCTGCCTATCACCTGGATTCCAATGGACAGACTGAATGCACCAACCAGTTATTGGAGCAGATTCTGAGATGCCTGGCCTCCTCCAGACAGGAAGACTGGTGTGAGGTATTACCCATGGCAGAATTTGCATTCAACTGTCGGTTTAATCAGTCTACCAGTGTTATGAGTGGCGGAAGGCACTAAAAAAAATAAATAATTAAAGTGCCTTCGCCACTCGGGGTGCGGCAGATGGCAAAACCGCTGCTAAGGGAGGCAGTGCACTACAGCGGTAGTGTGCACAGGGTTCTAAATCACCCAAGTGCAAAAGAGGCAGTCTCTGTTATGGGACACAGTGCTGCACAGAAAAATAATAAAGAAAAGGTAACGCTGAGCCTGTTAAACGCACAGGGGCACAGCGGCACACGTACGGTAGCCGAACACAGGAGTAGTTAAAGTGGCACTACAACCAAACGGACTTACCGTAAATGAGCGTGTGCACGGCGTCACAACTGCGAACGCCACAGAAGTCTGCAACCACAATAACGCAAGCGCGATGCAGGACGCTTTGCTGCTGAGATGGCTTGAAGCTTGAGCGCGCTGGCGCTAGCGCTGCTACTGGCTGACCCAATCACTCACACACTCGTAATAACCGAGGGAAGGGGTTTCATAATAAGTCATCCACCAGACCAAGCATCCATCAACAAACATACAGCAGCAAGTATCAGAAAATACTAGCGCATGGCATAACGGCCATGCGCACTTTTTATAGTGACCGGGACCTTCCGGAAATCTCCAGAGACCTCAGCTGAACCAATGGAATCAGGAGCAGGACCTGAGCACCTGACTCCTGAACTCCAATGGGAGCTCATTCCAGGAGCATGCTCACAAGCTGACAGAAAGGACTTAGCCTCTGGAGATGAATGTGAGGATCTGGATCTCTGCATTAGTATGGCAGGACACAGATTCCTAACAACCGGAAAGTCTCCCTTTCTGGGCAATTATGGGTTTGTTCCGCAGTTTGGGGAATTTTCCCGTATGGATTCGTATTTCCCTGATGCCGAGGGGATGGTACAACAATTAAAAATCCTCTGGAAGGAGGTACAGGGGAACATCTCCAAAGCCCAGAAGAAGTTCAAACATTTTGAAGACAGGAGGAGGGGGGTGGTTCCTGCATTGACAGTGGAGGAAAAAGTCTGGTTGTCCACCCGTAACATCAAACTTAAAATACCCTCTATGAAGTTGGGCCCCAAATTGATTGGCCCATACAAGATTGTAGAGGTGATCAACCCGGTCGCATACAGATTACAGTTGCCCACCTCCTTCAAAATCTCTAACGTCTTCCACAGGTCCCTATTAAAACCTGTGGGGACAGTTAGAGAAGATCCCTCATCTGTGGCTCCACCAGTGTTGGTAGAGGGTCAACTGGAGTACGAGGTAGGGCGCATCGTTGATTCGCGGTGGGTGCGCCGGAGACTTCTCTACCTTATCCATTGGAAGGGATATTTCATTGAGGATCGGTCGTGGGTTCCGGCCAGTTCGGTGCACGCTGATCGACTGGTGCGGGCTTTTCATGCCAGGTACCCTGAGAAACCCGGGGGTCCAGTGGCCCCCCATTAAGAGGGGGGTACTGTCATGGTTAGGACATGGTTAATGTCCTGTTCTCACAGGGTTAACGTTTGCCGGCCTCTCTTTGGATCTGGGAGGGGTATTTAAACTCACTCCAAACTAGCATTCTCTGTCAGTTATACTGCTGTTCTGGTGTGTCTGACCCCTGCTGTGCGTGTACTCTGCGTTGTTTGTTTGCTTCCCGTGTATGACCCGGCTTGTTCCTTCACTCTGTACTCCATCTCTCGTTTTGGTGCCATTGTCTTTTCTGGTTCTGACCTCCTGGCTTGGCTATCATTACTCCGTTACAGTTTACCCCTATTGTACCGTGTAATGCCCGTTCTGGTTTTCTGATCTATTGCTACGTCCTGACTATCCATTCTGTCTAATCCTTTGGTACTGTATTGCTATCTCGTGCTTTGACCTCGGCTTGACATGGTTTCTGTCTCTGTCTATGCCTCTTGGTAACATTTTCCTGTAGTTACCTTTCTAGGAGTTTCCCTGCAGCTCCTAGCTCTGTGGAGCTTAGGCCACGCCCCCAGCAGTCATGTGTTTCAGGTCCTGGAGCATGCATTGTGACCACTGCTGCCCGCTCCTCAGGTATCTTTGCGCACAGTCTTTGTACTCAAGACATGCGCACTGGCTCAGGGAGCAAGTGCAGTGCGGTGTTCCTGACAGCACTGCATCCCTCACTCAACTTCGTCCGTGTGCCTTCTTTTCTCGAAAATTCTCTTCCACCAAGCGAAATTATGATATAGGTAAATGGGAATTATTGGCAATCAAATGGGCCTTCGAGGAATGGTGCAGAAAAAAAGATCACCGTAATTACTGACCACAAGAACCTGACCTACTTGGAGTCAGCAAAAAGACTGAATCCTAGACAGGCAAGGTGGGCCTTGTTCTTCTCTAGATTTGATTTTGTTATCACATTCTGACCGGGTATTAAAAATGTAAGGGCCGATGCCCTGTCTCGAAGTTTTTGCCCCTCACAGGTCGAGGACTCTGAACCGACTCCAATATTAGCTAAGGGAATTGTTATTTTGACTGTATCTTTGGATCTTCTGGAAGAGATCCGTAGATCCCCAGAACAAGCCCCTGACACTACTCCTCCCCAAAAACTATTTGTCCCTGCCACATTTTGCCTTCAGGTTCTGAAGGAATCACATGATTCCATCCTTGCAGGGCATCCAGGTATCAATAACACCATCAGACTTGTAACCAGGAATTTTTGGTGGCCAACTATAGTAAAGGACTGTAAGGATTATGTACTGGCTTGTGAAACCTGTGCTCGCGCTAAGTCTCCCCATAGTCACCCTGTCGGGTGGCTTCAGTCCTTGCCTACCCCTGAGAGTCCATGGACTCATATCTTCATGGACTTTATTACTGACCTACCGCTCTCAGAAGGGAAGACGTGTATCTGGGTGGTGGTGGATAGATTCAGCAAGCAGTGTCATTTTGTTCCTCTGTCTGGTTTACCTAATTCTGAGACCCTGAGCAAACTATTCATTACTCATGTTGTTCAATTGCACGGTGCTCCTGTGAATATTGTGTCAGACAGGGGCACCCAGTTTGTTTCAAAATTTTGGAGGGCATTCTGTAAACGGATTGGAATTGAATTGTCCTTTTCTTCTGCCTATCACCCTGAAATCAATGGTCAAACCGAGCGCACCAACCAAGCTCTTGAGCAGTATCTACGTTATTATGTCTCTGAGCATCAGTCCGATTGGGTGGAACACCTGCCGCTAGCAGAGTTTGCCATGAATAATCAGTACCCGGAGTCCATCAAGACTACCCCTTTTTATTATAATCATGGGCTGCACCGGTGCTTTGGTTCATTTTCTTCTAAGATGGCAGATTCCCCTGGGGTAGAAAGGTCCATAGATCAGTTAAAAACTATCTGGTCGGAAGTCAATGTAAACTTGAAAGTGGCTCATACTAGACAAGCTTCTTCTGCTAATAGACGGCGCTCCAAGGGCCCAGACCTGGGAGTTGGGGACAAAGTTTGGCTTTCTACAAAAAAATATTAAGCTCAAAGTGCCATCTGCCAAACTAGGTCCCAGGTTTATTGGTCTGTATGAAATTATTGAGGTAATTATCCCAGTAGCCTTTTGTCTGAAGCTCCCTCAATCATTTAAACTGCCCAATGTATTCCATAAGTCCCTTCTCAAATTGTACCGCTCTCCAATTCGTCCTGTCCAGTCCCCTCCTCCTCCGGTTTTGGTCGGGGTGCTTTGAAATACGAAGCCCAAAGAATCCTTGATTCTCGCTTAGTGAGAGGATCCGTGCAGTATCTGGTACATTGGAAGGGCTGCGGTCCGGAGGAAAGGTCCCGGGTGCCTGCCAGTAACATCAATGCCAAGGGTTTGATCAGGAAGTTTCATCTCCTTCACCCCAACAAACTGGGTTTTGAGGGTCCGGAGGCCCCTCTTAGAGGAGGGGTACTGTCACATCGCCGTTGGACTCGGTGGCTGGTACTCCGGCCTCAGTCACTGGGAGGCGCCAGACTCCTGTCACGTCGCCGTTGGACTCTGTGGCTGGTGCTCCGGCGTTGGCCGTTGGGAGGCGCCAGACTCCTTCAACTGGTGGTGGCGGTGATAGGAGGGCTATATCCTCATTTGGTCCCGCTCCTTTGAGCCATGCCTCTGTCATTGGGCATCACCGTGTTTCTCCTGTGGGTGATGGTGGTGACAGAGAAGGGGTCCCTGCGCAGGCGTCTGGTGGGTGCAGGCTTTGCTCTTCTGTCAGAGGTGAAGTGGTTGGTGCCAGTCGTGCATCGCCATTTGGCCTGGCTCTGGGGGCGGTCCAGATTAGGTCATCAGGCTGTAAGCCTATGAGAGGTAGCCATGTCCTTCAAATACTTTGGAGCCTGTCCTGCAGGCCGCTAGGTATAGTCTTGGTTTCCCCAGTGATCTAGTGTGAATTACTTTTTTGACTCTGACCTTAGCTTGGACTTTTCGACCCTTCTACAGCCTGCTGATTTTGTACCTCAGCTGCTTGCTCGGTTTTGACTCTGACCTTGGCTCGGATTTTTCAACCCTTCTATAGCCTGCCGATTTTGTACTTCTGCTGCTCGCCCGGTTTTGACTTGGACTCCTGACTATGCTTTTGGTTCCATTTATTAGTCCCTTCTTAGCGACTGTCCTGCTCCGGTCCGCTGCTCTCATAGGCAGCTACCCCTTGGTCTCTGATGTAATTCCAGATCCCTGTATGGGGGTAAAGGGTCTCGGGGTTTCTCAGGGTGCTGTCTTACTTGCAGCTCAGGCTTGCAACAGATGGACGTTACACATTGTTGGCTGTATCCTGGATGTCATAGCTCCCATAGCCACTGCTGTTATTAATCTTGTACTTTCACATTCCTGTCATCACCATGCCCCTTTTCCAGATCACTTCATCCAATGATTCGTTCGCAATATTTTTACTATAAACCTGCACCTTCCCAGCAGCAGCTGTGTATGAAACCACGTTACAATTGTAAGGTGTTTATGATACGCCCCCAATAAAAAGGCCACACTATGTTGATATCAACCCCCAGGGGGAAATGTTTGCCAGCCCATACAATTAGTGTATGGGCATTCCAAGTCTAGGAGACCGGCTCCTTTAAATTGGGCATAGGTTTAAATCAGGCCTTCCTCCACTTCTCTTCATCCACCCCCACTAGATCAACAGGGTTAACGTGTTCCGTGCTGCTACAGCCAGTGTCGAGCTCTGAACTCTTATGCCACTCTCACCACGTACCTCCACAGCTGGTGCACGCCGCCCGACTTCTTCACTACTCGTCTTGCGTCCGGCGCTGAGGTCCCGGTACCAGGTCCCATCGGGCGCGCTTGCATACAACCCACAGTTCTGACTGCGCCCGCACTGACTATGACGTCTCTATGGTCCTGGAGGACCTGACCCGGAAGTCCTGGCTCTCATTCCCTATATCAGGCCGCCTCTTCCTGTAGGCTGCGCCTGATTATGGCTTTTGCTTCTTTGCTAGGACTTCTTGGTGCCTGCATGGTGGCTTTCTGTACTTAGGTCCACTACCTTGTACTCTGGCGTGCTTCCCAGCACGCGCTCTGCTCTGTCTTATACTCAGGCGTGCTTCCCAGCACGCGCTCTGCTCTGTCTTGGACTCAGGTGTGCTTCCCAGCATGCGCTCTGCTCTGTCTTGAACCCAGACGTGGTTCCCAGCATGTGCTCTGCTCTGTCTTGTACCCAGGCATGCTTCCCAGTTCGCGTCCTGCACCATCCTGTACCCTGCGTGCCCCCTGTGTACATGCTGTATGCACTTCCGTACCCAGCGTGCCCCGAGTACACGCTTTACATATTCCTGTACCCTGTGTGCCCCCATCTTCACCCTGCTAAACACGGTCTCTTGAGCCTCCTTTGAGCCGTCCACCTGGGTCCAGCAGTCATGGTACTTTATTCCCCTGGGCCTGCCCCTGATGTTCCCTATATAGGGGGTGGTCCTCACTAGGTCAGTTTGCCCGGGGTGGGTTGGTATCACGGCCCAGAGGGTCCACTCCAGGAGTCGTCACACGAACAAGGGTGGGTGGTTTTGCTGGGCGTAAAATACTTGTTATGGAAAAGGTTGAGGTGTACCCCACAGGGGAACATGTTTGCCATCCAACACACTTAGTGTATGACATTAGAAGTCTAGGAGACCTTGTCCTTTTTAATGGGACATTTTTGTTAAGAGGCCCTCCTCCATGTTTCTTCCAAGGGGGATTGGGGTTATTGGGGTGCATATGACTTGGTAGCAGGGCAGGCCTTGCAGTCAATGCATAAGAAAACAGAATTGTAGTACAAAATGAATAATGTGAAGTGGATTTTCCTGCTCCCTTCCAGCTTGTGGGTTCAAAGGCTTATTGGGGTGCATATGACTTGGTAGCAGGTCAGACCTTGCAGTCAATCCATAAGAAAACAGAATGTGAGTACAAAATGAAAAATGTGAAGTGGATTTTCCTGTTCCCTTCCAGTATATGGGTTCAAAGGCTTATTGGGGTGCATATGACTTGGTAGCAGGTCAGACCTTGCAGTCAATCCATAAGAAAACAGAATGTGGTACAAAATGAATAATGTGAAGAGGATTTTCCTGTTCCCTTCCAGTATGTGGGTTCAAAGGCTTATTGGGGTGCATATGACTTGGTAGCAGGTCAGGCCTTGTAGTCAATCCATAAGAAAACAGAATGGAAGTACAAAATGAATAATGTGGATTGCTTTTTCCTGTTCCCTTCCAGTATGTGGGTTCAAAGGCATATTGGGGTGCATGTAACATTGGGGCAAGCCAGGCCTTGCATTCAATGCATCATTTTTTTCTGGAATCCCCCCCTGTACCTCTCGTGAAAGGGGTATTGGGGTGCATCATAATTCTTGGCAGCCCATCCACTCACTGCATTGACAATAACAGTTTAGGAGACCTACTGTTTAATAATGGCCCTTTAAGAAGATTAATGCCGCCTGATGCCCTGGTCTCTGTGACTTTAAGAGTCCCTCCTTCCTAAATGAAACAAGATGTGCCTGCTTATGTGTCACACACCACATGGCCAGCTAGGGTTGTTAAATGTTACAATGATATGTCCAAGTAAATGCATTTTTTATTGGTTGAAAGCAATGTTAAAGTTGAAAAACGCTTCAAAATGTAAAGAAGATTTTCCTGTGTCCATCCAGTATGTGGGTTCAAAGGCATGTTGGGGTGCATATGACTTGGCAGCAGGGCAGGCCTTGCAGTCAATGCGTAAGAAAACACAATAGGAGTACAAAATGTATAATGTGAAGTGGATTTTCCTGTACCCACCCATTATGTGGGTTCAATGGCTTATTGGGGTCCATATGACTTGGTAGCAGGACAGGCCTTGCAGTCAATGTGTCACGATCCATTTTTGGATCTGTGTCAGTTTGGGCTGCTCACATTTAATAATAATAATAATAATCTTTATTTATATGGCACTAACATATTCCGCAGCGCTTTACAGTTTAGCAGTTTCAAAACACAAGTCATAAGTAACAACGTTAACAATACAATAATGAAAGCAAATTAAGACGACCCTGCACGTGAGAGCTTACAATCTACAATGTGGTGGGGGAGATACAAAGTACTGGTGTGTATTTACAATGGTGTATTTACAATGAAGGTCCAGCCATCTTGAGAGCGTGAGGGATGGATGGAGATAGTGAATGGGCTACACACGCACACTTACACATAGAATGACTGTGATTAGTGAACGTGATAGGCAGCTCTGAACAAATCTGTTTTGAGGGAGCGCCTGAAACTATGCAAATTGTGGATAGTCCTGATGTCTTGGGGTAGAGCATTCCCTTTCTGTCCATCAGGGGTTAATGTCAGTTTTTCCCCCCGGTGGTCGCTGGTGTTATTACATGTTTAGTTAGTCTGCTGGTGGTGACCACTCCCACTTTCCTATATAAAGTCACCTGAGGCATCAGCTGGTGTTGGTGATACACTTCCTTTAGGATACCAATTGTGGTCAAGACAGGAGCTGGCTGAGAACAGTGGTGCTTCTGCTGAAGGCTGATCTGGTGCCTTACTCTGCTGCTCGGTGCATTGCAGCAGAGAAAGCTAAGTGTTGTTTGTCTTACCTTGTCTGTTATCTTTCCTTGGTGTTATATTAGTGCAGCGGTGGGACCAGTGTCCGCACTTATCAATTCCCTATTGAGGGATAGGTGCAGGGCAAGTGAGGGCTAAGGTATCCTGTGCAGCGACAGGTTGAAAGAACATGTATAGGGACATCAGGGAGATCAGGGGATATCCTTAGGAGAGTGCAGGAGGTGTCCCTTTCCCCGTTCCCTATAACAGGACCCACCGTTGTAATTGTGTCCCCAGTGTTCCCTTTTTTGTCCAGTTGCTTTGGTGGCCGTCCGATTGCTCGGTCGTGTCACACTGGGCCAGTCACATATCATGACTAGAGATAAGCGACTTTGCCTTTTTTTGGGTCGAGTCGGATTTCATGAAACCCGACTTTCTCAAAAGTCGAGTTGAATGAAATCGGCCGACTATAGGGAAAAATCAGGGGTCCGACTGAAACACGACACCCAATGCAAGTCAATGGGGAAGCAAAGTCGACAGGGAGGGGAGGACAGTAAGCACATCTACAGTGCCCATTTCAATGCCAACAACATCAATTCTTATTACTTAAGCTTGTCAACCTTAATTTACTTCATAGTAATAGTTACGCATTGAAAACTGGGGGTTATTTGGCTAAAGTTGTGGGGGGGTAGGGCTGGCTCCAGATTTTCGTGGGCCCAGGGCCAACGAGTGTCACTGGGCTCCTTTAACACATGCCACAATTCATGATCCTCTGATACGGCAGAGAAATAGCGGTATAGTACAATGAAAAATACTTCACTTCTTACATGACATGACTGATATCTATTTTAAATTCTACAATAGCTCCAAAAACGGTCAGTATATTACTCCATACAGTATTATGTCCACCACTTAGTGCGCCATACAGAATAATGAGCCACATATATTTCTCCATACAGAATAATTGATCCCATATAATGTTCCATACAGTATATGATGAGCTCCACATAATGCTGCAGTATTTGTTGCTCCCCACAGATGATGCTCCAGTGTATTATGGGCCCAAATAATGCTCCATATATAATGGGCCCCATTTTTAATGCTCTAGTGTATAATGTGCCCTGTAAATGCTGCTCCAGTGTCTGATGTCCCCCATTTGGAATGCTCCAGCATATGATGGGCCTCATGGATGATGCTCCAGTGTATGATGGGCCCAAATAATGCTCCATATATAATCTGCCCCATTTAGAATGCTCCAGCATATGATGGGCCTCATGGATGATGTTCCAGTGTCTTATGGGCCCAAATAATGCTCCATATATAATGGGCCCCATTTCTAATGCTCCAGTGTATAACGGGCCTCGTAAATGCTGCTCCAGTGTCTGATGTCCCCGATTTGGAATGCTCCAGTATATGATGAGCCTCATGGATGATGCTCCAGTGTATGATGGGCCCCATATATCATTCTCCAGTGTATAGTGCTCCACAAAAATTGCTCCCAACCTTTTAAAAAATTAAATACCTCTCCTCACTGGGCACTGCTCTACTCTGGACTCCTCAGCATCGCCATCTTCCAGCTCTCTGCACTTGGACTGTTTAGGCAGAGGGCATACAGACGTGATGTCATCGCGCTCTCTGACCTGAATGTCACTGTCAGGAAATGCGGAAGATGTCACGGCGGTAGAGCAGGGAGAGGTAAGTATTGCAATTGCTGTGGTGCTGAGCAAGCAGGTGGGGCCCACTCATGGGGGATGGCACCGGCACAGGGTCCCTCATAGTATGCTGGTGTGTCTACTATAAGGGGCCCTGTGCCAATGCTGTCGCCCACAAGTATGCCCCCCCACCTGCTCAGGGAACCGACACTTTCATCTGCACCTTCCTCTGTGTCACCGTGTAAGGTGTGTGATAAAACACTCCGGGATCGCCTTTGCTGGGGTCAAAGGTCATGTGCGTTCAGCATGAAACTCAGGCGCAGAGCTGGGATTCGTGTATAACTGACCCTGGGTCAGGTTTATTAACGGTGAAAGCAATGCAAAAGGAAATAAAACATAAAACAAATCCTTGCCTGTCCGGCACTAACTAAACAATGGACAACCTAACTACCAACTGGCGGGCTTCTCCCGTCCAGCCAAACCACAGTTGCAGTGGGCACCGCTTCCACTCACGTGTGTCTCTCACACAGACAGGCTCTCTGTGTTCCCAGGCTGAGACACTCACACAACCACCTGGCATCCTTTTATATCCACCTCCCATTATTCATTAGCAAGCAGGTGCGATACTGACCAGACTAGGCCACATAGGAAAGGAATCTGGGCGAGATATACCTGCCCTCATCCACTATTCCCACATGATTCTCACATATCCCCCCCTCTGCTCAGACCTCTCCGGTCGAGCAATGACACCCGCCAAACAGTGCATTCGGGACAGGGCATCTGCATTTCCCATCTGTACCCCTGGGCGGTGCTCCACCGTAAAAGTGTAGGCCTGCAGGGCAAGGAACCACCGGGCCACCCGGCTATTCCGTTCCTTGTTCAAGTGCATCCACTTGAGAGGGGCATGGTCCGTGATCAGCCTGAACTTTCGGCCCACCAGGTAATATTTGAGGGCCTCTAGAGCCCACTAAATGGTGAGGCACTCTTTTTCTACGACTGCATACCTTTGCTCGTGTTTATTCAGCTTCCTGCTGAGATAGAGGACTGGGTGTTCCACTCCGTCCCTCACTTGTGAGAGTACTGCCCCGATACCGGTATCAGAGGCATCCGTTTGTACCACAAACTCACTGCGGAAGTCCGGAGTCACCAGTACGGGCTGAGAGCAAAGTGCCCGTTTTAGGCTATGGAAGGCTTCTTCAGCCGCTAAACTCCATTTAATCATGACGGAGTCTTTTCCTTTTGTAAGATCTGTCAGGGGGGTAGCGATGGCTGCAAAATTGGGTATGAACCGGCGATAATAGCCGGCGATCCCCAGGAAGGCTTGCACCTGCTTCTTGTTGACAGGTTGTGGCCAGTCCTGAACCGCCTGAATCTTATCTTATCTTAACAACACCCCTCCCAATTACATACCCCAAATACCGGGCTTCTTCTAGCCCGATGTGACATTTCTTGGGGTTCGCGGTTAGACCTGCCTCCCACAGGTCGTCAATCACAGCTTGTACTTTCTGGAGATGAGTCTCCCAGTCCAAGCTGTAAATGACAATGTCGTCCAAATAGGCCGAAGCGTACTGCCTATGTGGCCTCAGGACTCGATCCATCAGTCTCTGGAAGGTCGCCGGTGCTCCGTGCAGTCCAAACGGCATATACACATACTGAAATAGACCTTCTGGGGTAGCAAATGCCATCTTTTCTCTGGCCACCTCCGCCAGAGGGATCTGCCAATTCCCCTTTGTTAGGTCTAGGGTCGTAATATACCGGGCTTTTCCTAACCGATCTATTAACTCGTCGACCCGGGGCATGGGGTAGGCATCAAATTTTGAGACCGCATTCAGTTTCCTGAAGTCATTGCAGAACCGGATGGTGCCATCCGGTTTAGGAATTAGCACAATCGGGCTGGACCAAGCACTGTGCGATTCCTCAATGACACCTAACTCTAACATTGCCTTCACTTCTCGGGAAACGGCTTCACGGCGCGCTTCCGGGATTCGGTAGGGCTTTACGTGAACTGTGACACCAGGTTCCGTTACGATGTCATGTTTTATTAGCATAGTCTGCCCGGGTTTTTCTGAGAAAAACTTTTGGTTGTGAAGTAGAAACTGCCTGACCTCAGTCTTTTGCCGCTCCGAGAGAGTCTCTGCAACCCGTACCTCCGGTACGGTATGCGAGCAGGCGGGACGGGCCAGCTCCGCTGACAAGGCAGACCGATCCTTCCAGGGCTTTATCAGATTTAGATGATAAATCTGTTCAGGTTTCCGTTTACCTGCCTGGTATACTTTGTAGTTTACTTCACCAACTCTTTCCTTGATCTCAAAGGGGCCCTGCCACTTTGCCAGGAACTTACTGTCCACCGTGGGGACCAGGTTCAACACCCTATCTCCGGGTGCAAACGTACGGATCTTGGCGCCCCTATCATAGATTCTTTTTTGGGCTCCTTGAGCCTGCATCATGTGTTCTTTGACTATAGGCATAACAGCCGCAATACGGTCCTGCATTTGTGTGACGTGATCTATCACCGTTTTAAACGGAGTGACCTGACCCTCCCAGGTTTCTTTTGCAACGTCTAACAGTCCGCGAGGACGTCGGGCGTACAATAACTCGAAAGGCGAGAATCCCGTGGAAGACTGGGGTACTTCCCTGATGGCAAAAAGCAAATACGGAAGTAAATAGTCCCAGTTCTTCCCATCCTTGTCTATCACCTTTCTCAGCATCTGCTTCAGAGTTTTATTGAACCGTTCGACCAACCCGTCTGTTTGAGGATGATACACGGATGTGCGTAACGGTTCGATTTGTAACAATCGGCAGAGCTCCTTCATTACCCTGGACATAAAGGGGGTCCCCTGGTCGGTGAGTATCTGTTTTGGTATACCGACCCGACTAAACACATGCACCAGTTCCTTGGCAATCGTCTTGGTGGCCGTGTTACGCAAAGGGATGGCCTCCGGGTAACAAGTGGCATAATCCAAGATGACCAGGATATGTTGGTGTCCACGTGCAGACCGTGGAATGGGTCCAACTAAATCCATCCCAATCCTCTCAAACGGGACTTCAATAATAGGTAGGGGTACCAAAGGGCTACAGAACCGGGGCTTAGGTGCAGAGGCTTGGCAGTCAGGACAAGACTCACAATATACTCGAATATCGTGATGCATGCCTGGCCAAACAAAACAGTGTAATATCCTTTCGGTGGTTTTCTGGACTCCCAGGTGACCTCCCATCACATGTCCGTGGGCCAGGTCCAGCACCTGCCGCCGGTAGGGTTTTGGCACGACTAATAGTTGCACCGTATCTTCCCCCTTTTTCTCTATCTGATAGAGTAAATCATTCTCCAGAACCATGTAAGGATATGCCAGCCTAGAGCCAGGTTCTACGGGTACCCCATTTATCACTTTTACATTTGTCCTAGCCTGAGAAAGGGTAGGATCCTTTATTTGCTCGCTTTGGAAGTCATCTTTCTGAACTTCTAAATCCGGCAAACGGGGAGGTGGACGGCTGTCGGCCTCCTCCTCTTCCCCGGTCTCCTCCGTATCACCCGCCATGACTGAAAACGGGAACTGCAGGTCATTTCCCGCAGACTCTTCCCCAGAGTCTTCCGGGGAGACCTCTTCCAGGGAATCGGGACCCACACGCGCCCTGGGAGAAGAATCATGTACACTATTACCCTGGGGTATCAACTGATTCTCCCACAATTGCCAGAAGTGGGGAAAATCCCGGCCCAGGATAACATCATGCAATAACGCCGGGACGAGTCCCACTTTATGTTGCACAGACCCATAGGAAGTAGTAATGCATATGACCGTGGTGAGGTACGAACAGGTGTCTCCATGCACACACGCTACAGAAAATTTGTCTGATGGTCCAGTCGGGGCTGACACCAGACTGGCCTTCACCAGAGTCACCACACTTCCCGAGTCTAACAATGCCACCACATTTTTGCCATCAACAATTAAATCACACAAGTGTTTTTCCACATCCTTTTGACCGGCATTCACACTCACCACCCGTGCAACCATAGACATGCGGTTTTTAGAGTCTGTGACGTTGCACTGCATGGGTTCAGTAGTGACCGGACAGTTCGCAGCAATATGTCCCATCTCTTGGCAGCGGAAACACCTAACGGGCACCTTGCTTAGACCATAGTTCGTTACTCTCGGCCTCGCAGTGCGGGCAGTCCCGTTTTCCTCCCCCACTGTCTTAGGGATTTTTCCATCTCCCCTACTCCCTGGAACAGTCTTACCGGTTCCACGTGGAGATGATGAAGGACGAGGTGGGGTAGCGTCGTCTCGGAGTCCTTCCGCCATGGAGTAACGTTCAACCAGATCCACCAGTTGATCTGCCATCGTAGGATTTCCATGGCTTACCCACTTCCTCAGGGCTGGCGGTAGAGCTCTCAAGTACTTGTCCATGACGACTCTCTGGATTATCTCTGGCGCTGTCAACACCTAGGGTTGTAGCCACTTCTTCGTCACGTGGATCAGGTCGAACATCTGGGACCGCGGTGGTTTATCCGGCTGATAAGTCCATTGATGCACTCTGTGCACGGACAGCGGTCATCACTCCCAGCCGGGCCAAGATCTCGGCTTTCAATTTGTCAAAGTCCTGCGCGGCTTCAGGCTCTAAGTCATAATAAGCCTTTTGGGCCTCACCGGAAAGAAACGGGGCAATCAGGCCGGCCCATCGTGCCTTCGGCCATTTTCCTCACACGGCCGTCCGTTCAAACGTGGTCAGGTATGCCTCGACGTCATCTTCGGTCGTCATTTTCTGCCAGTACCGACTCACGTGAATCACTCTCGACTCGGCTTCCAGGTTAAGCTCAGGTAAACTTGCCAAGCGCTGCGCCACCTGCTGGAGAAGCGAACGATCGGCAACTGTCATGTCCACCAACTCCTTCAGCTGGGCCATCATCACCCGATTAGCTTCTTTCTGGACGGCGGTGGACTGTACCAGCGCTTTCACCACGTCCTCCATGCTCATGCTTGCAACGTGATGCCCGCGTTCTCCACCACAATGTGATAAAACACTCCGGGATCGCCTTTGCTGGGGTCAAAGGTCAAGTGCTTTCAGCATGAAACTCAGGCGCAGAGCTGGGATTCGTGTATAACTGACCCTGGGTCAGGTTTATTAACGGTGAAAGCAATGCAAAAGGAAATAAAACATAAAACAAATCCTTGCCTGTCTGGCACTAACTAAACAATGGACAACCTAACTACCAACTGGCGGGCTTCTCCCGTCCAGCCAAACCACAGTTGCAGTGGGCACTGCTTCCACTCACGTGTGTCTCTCACAGACAGGCTCTCTGTGTTCCCAGGCTGAGACACTCACACAACCACCTGGCATCCTTTTATATCCACCTCCCATCATTCATTAGCAAGCAGGTGCGATACTGACCAGACTAGGCCACATAGGAAAGGAATCTGGGCGAGATATACCTGCCCTCATCCACTATTCCCACATGATTCTCACAGGTGGTATAGTATGCGGGCAGGGGAACCTGAGTTTCATCAGGGTCAGATTCTGGCTCTGTAGAGTACGAGAGGAATGTAGTACTGTGGGTGAATGTACCAGCAGAAGCATCAAGCAGTGGATGTGCATCAGTGCACTCCATGTCAGATTCATGTTGGACTGGGAAATTCAGGATTTGACTTGATAACCCAGGCATGGTATGTGAAAAGAGCTCCATGGAGTAATCTGAAGAGTGGCCTGCCGCATCCTCCACTTTTGGTGTGGGTAAAGAACACAAGGAAAGGTGTTGTTCCTGACCAGAATCCTGCACTGACGACTCAGTGTTTGCAGTTTTTGAAACTTCAGAAGAGGAGACAATAGAGCTGGAGGCTGTTTCGGCAAAGTAAGCCAAAACCTGTTCCTGATGCTCTGGCTTTAAGAGCGGTTTACCTACTCTCAGAAAAGGGAATCTTACAGGCCTTCTTGTGCCAGACGATGCTGCAGGCTCAACACCTCTGGCCTTAGCTGCTATTGTGCTTTTGGCATAACCAACAGATGCACCACTACAACCATGAGTACCAGCTGCGCCCCCCACCTAAGTATGCGGCCTCTTACACCATACTTCTTCATGTTTGGGAAAATGTACCAAAAATACCAGCAGATATATGGTACTGTATGAGGCGCGTACAGCTGTATATGGTGTAGGGAAAAAATTAAATCTCCGTATATATTTCCTTACTCACAGACGCTCTCACAGTATGTGTTTGATCGTATTCCAACCAGCAGATATACAGTGCTGTATCAGAAGTGCACAGCTGTATACGTTTTGGGGAAAATGTCAATATCTGTATATTTGTTTCCGGAGTCACACACAGATGCTCTCCCAGTATGTATTTGACCGTAATCTATACAGCAGATATATGGTACTGTGTCAGAAGCAGACAGCTCTATACGGTGTATGTATGGAAAATTGTAAATCTCCGTCTATTTTTTTCCAGAGTGTGAGAATCATGTGGGAATAGTGGATGAGGGCAGGTATATCTCGCCCAGATACCTTTCCTATATGGCCTAGTCTGGTCAGTATCTCACCTGGTTACTAATGAATAATGGGAGGCAGATATAAAAGGATGCCAGGTGGTTGTGTGAGTGTCTCAGCCTGGGGACACAGAGAGCCTGTCTGTGTGAGAGACACACGTGAATGAAAGCAGTGCCCACGGTAACTGTGGTTTGGCTGGACGGGAGAAGCCCGCCAGTTGGTAGTTAGGTTGTACCTTGTTTAGTTAGTGCCGGACAGGCAAGGATTTGTTTTATGTTTTTATTTCCTTTATGCATTGCTTTCACCTTTAATAAACCTGACCCAGTGTCAGTTATACTGTGCGCCTGAGTTTCATGCTAAACGCACGTGGCCTTTGACCCCAGCAAAGGCGATCCCGGAGTGTATTATCACATTGTGGTGGAGAGCGCAGGCATCACGTTGGAAGCATGAGCATGGAGGATGTGGTGAAAGCGCTGGTACAGTCCACCGCCGTCCAGCAAGAAGCTAATCGGGTGACGATGGCCCAGCTGAAGGAGTTGGTGGACATGACAGCTACCGATCATTCGCTTCTCCAGCAGGTGGCGCAGCACCTGGCAAGCTTACCTGAGGTTAACCTGGAAGCCGAGTCGAGAGTGATTCATGTGAGTCGGTACTGGTAATAGATGACGACCGAAGATGACGTCGAGGCATTCCTGACCCTGTTTGAATGGACGGCGGTGCGAGAAAAATGGCCGAAGGCACGATGGGCCGGCCTGATTGCCCCGTTTCTTTCCGGTGAGGCCCAAAAGGCTTATTATGACTTAGAACCAGAAGCCGCGCAGGACTTTGACAAACTGAAAGCCTAGATCTTGGCCCGGATGGGAGGTCACCTGGGAGTCCAGAAAACCACCGAAAGGATATTACACTGTTTTGTTGGCCAGGCATGCATCACGATATTCGTGTATATTGTGAGTCTTGTCCTGACTGCCAACCCTCTGCGCCTAAGCCCCGGTTCTGTAGCCCTTTGGTGCCCCTACCTATTATTGAGGTCCCGTTTGAGAGGATTGGGATGGATTTAGTTGGGCCCCTTCCACGGTCTGCACGTGGACACCAACATATCCTTGTCCTCTTGGATTATGCCACTCGTTACCCGGAGGCCATCCCTTTGCGCAACACGGCCACCAAGACGATTGCCAAGGAACTGGTGCATGTGTTTACTCGGGTTGGTATACCAAAACAGATACTCACCGACCAGGGGACTCCCTTTGTGTCCAGGGTAAAGAAGGAGCTCTGCCGGTTGTTACAAATCGAACCGTTACGCACATCCGTGTATCACCCTCAAACAGACGGGTTGGTCGAACGGTTCAATAAAACTCTGAAGCAGATGTTGAGAAAGGCGATAGACAAGGATGGGAAGAACTGGGACTATTTACTTCCGTATTTGCTTTTTGCCATCAGGGAAGTGCCCCAGTCTTCCATGGGATTCTCGACTTTCGAGTTTTGTACACCCGACGTCCTCGCGGACTGTTAGACGTCGCCAAAGAAACCTGGGAGGGTCAGGTCACTCCGTTTACAATGGTGATAGATCACGTATCCCAAATGCAGGACCGTATTGCGGCTGTTATGCCTATCATCAAAGAACACATGATGCAGGCTCAAGGAGCCCAAAAAAGAATCTATGATAGGGGCGCCAAGGTCCGTACATTTGCACCCGGAGATAGAGTGTTGATCCTGGTCCCCACCGTGGACAGTAAGTTCCTAGCAAAGTGGCAGGGCCCCTTTGAGATTAAGGAAAGAGTTGGTGAAGTAAACTACAAAGTATACCAGGCAGGTAAACGTAAACCTGAACAGGTTTATCATGTAAATCTGATAAAACCCTGGAAAGATCGGTCTGCCTTGTCAGCGGAGCTGGCCCGTCCAGTCTGCTCGCATACCGTACCGGAGGTATGGGTTGCAGAGACTCTCTCGGAGCGGCAAAAGACTGAGGTCAGGCAGTTTCTACTTCACAGCCAAAAGTTTTTCTCAGAAAAACCCGGGCAGACTACGCTAATGAAACATGACATCGTACCGGAACCTGGTGTCACAGTTCACATGAAACCCTACAGAATTCCGGAAGCACGCCATGAAGCCGTTTCCCGAGAAGTGAAGGCAATGTTAGAGTTAGATGTCATTGAGGAATCGCACAGTGCTTGGTCCAGCCCAATTGTGTTAATTCCTAAACCGGATGGCACCATCCGGTTCTGCAATGACTTCAGGAAACTGAATGCGGTCTCAAAATTTGATGCCTACCCTATGCCCCGGGTCGACGAGTTAATAGATCGGTTAGGAAAAGCCCGGTATATTACGACCCTAGACCTAACAAAGGGGTATTGGCAGATCCCTCTGGCGGAGGCGGCCAGAGAAAAGACGGCATTTGCTACGCCAGAAGGTTTATTTCAGTATGTGTATATGCCGTTTGGACTGCACGGAGCACCGGCGACCTTCCAGAGACTGATGGATCGAGTCCTGAGGCCACATAGGCAGTACACTTTGGCCTATTTGGATGACATTGTCATTTACAGCTTGGACTGGGAGACTCATCTCCAGAAAGTACAAGCTGTGATTGACGACCTGTGGGAGGCAGGTCTAACCGCGAACCCCAAGAAATGTCACATCGGGCTAGAAGAATCCCGGTATTTGGGGTATGTAATTGGGAGGGGTATTGTGAAACCCCAGGTCGATAAGATTCAAGCGGTTCAGGACTGGCCGCAACCTGTCAACAAGAAGCAGGTGCAAGCCTTTCTGGGGATCGCCGGCTATTATCGCCGGTTCACACCCAATTTTGCAGCCATCGCTACCCCCCTAATGGATCTTACCAAAGGGAAAGACTCTGTCATGATTAAATGGAATTTAGCGGCTGAAGAAGCCTTCCATAGCCTAAAATGGGCACTTTGCTCTCAACCCGTACTGGTGACTCTGGACTTCTGCTTCGAGTTTGTGGTACAAACGAATGCCTCTGATACCGGTATCGGGGCTGTACTGTCACAAGTGATGGACGGAGTGGAACACCCAGTCCTCTATCTCAGCAGGAAGCTGAATAAACATGAGCAAAAGTATGCAGTCATAGAAAAAGAGTGCCTAGCCATTAAGTGGGCTCTAGAGGCCCTCAAATATTACCTGGTGGGCCGAAAGTTCAGGCTGATCACTGACCATGCCCCTCTCAAGTGGATGCACTTGCACAAGGAACGGAATAGCCGGGTGACCCGGTGGTTCCTTGCCCTGCAGGCCTACACTTTTACGGTGGAGCACCGGCCAGGAGTACAGATGGGGAATGCAGATGCCCTGTCCCGAGTGCACTGTTTAGTGGGTGTCATTGCTCGACCAGAGTGGTCTGAGCAGAGGGGGGATATGTGAGAATAATGTGGGAATAGTGGATGAGGGCAGGTATATCTCGCCCAGATACCTTTCCTATGTGGCCTAGTCTGGTCAGTATCTCACCTGGTTACTAATGAACAATGGGAGGCAGATATAAAAGGATGCCAGGTGGTTGTGTGAGTGTCTCAGCCTGGGGACACAGAGAGCCTGTCTGTGTGAGAGACACACGTGAGTGGAAGCAGTGCCCACTGTAACTGTGGTTTGGCTGGACGGGAGAAGCCCGCCAGTTGGTAGTTAGGTTGTAAATTGTTTAGTTAGTGCCGGACAGGCAAGGATTTGTTTTATGTTTTTATTTCCTTTATGCATTGCTTTCACCTTTAATAAACCTGACCCAGTGTCAGTTATACCCGGACCCCGGCTGTGCGCCTGAGTTTCATGCTAAACGCACGTGACCTTTGACCCCAGCAAAGGCGATCCCGGAGTGTTTTATCACATGAGTCAACAGCAGATATACAATACTGTTTGAGAAATGGACAGCTCTATACGGTGTATGTATGGAAAATTGTAAATCTCCATCTATTTTTTTCTGGAGTCAACAGCAGATATATGATACTGTTTGAGAAGCGGACAGTTCTATACAGTGTATGTATGGAAAACTTTAAATCTCTGTCTATTTTTTTCTGGAGTCACACACACACGCTGTCTCTGTATAGATTTGACCGTTATACAAACAGCTGATATACGATTCTGTTTGAGAAGTGGACAGCTCTATACGGTGTATGTATGGAAAAATGTAAATCTCTGTCTATTTTTTTCCAGAGTCACACACGTATAGCATGTATTTGTCGGGGCTACCAACTGGTACACGATAGTGTGTGAGGAGCGTACACCTCTATACGGTGTGTGAAAAAACGAACGCTCAGTAACTGTGCAGTAAAAAAGAATAAAAGTATTTTTGCTTTGAAAAAAGCAGTCTGCACAGCAGTGTGCACACAGCAATGCAGCTATCAGGTAGCCTTATAAGGCAGCCTAATAACCACCAGCGCTGCTGCACACAAAAAAATCCTCCCCTGTCACTGCACATTAAGGCTACTTTCACACATCAGGTTTTCGGCGTCAGGCGCGATCCGGCGTCGTGCCGGAATGCCGGATCCGGCAAATGTTTTGTAAAACCTGATGTGCCGGATCCGGTTTTCTGCCGGATCCGTCTTGTTCTTGACAGACAAAACCGGATCCGTCTCATCCGGTTCATCCGTTTTTCTATCCGTTTTTCGATGGATTACGCCGGATCTGGTTTTTAAAATTGACCCTTGTGGCCTTCCGAACGGGATTGGCTACTGGAAAACTATATATAGCATGTTCCTACAGCCCTTCTTTGACAGGTTGTAGAGGAGAAAGTGCAGGTTGGAGAGAAGAGCAAGTTACTGGCGAAGATGGATGTTGTCATTGGAAATATTACCACTAGAAGTTCTGTGACGGTTTCAGTAATGAGGGACAATTTTGCACTATACTTTATGTCACCTCAAGGCAGAGTACACTGGCAGGATGACAGAGTGTGAAAGATTTGTGCCCTACCAAACTTGTGTACCTTCTGGACCAACAGTATATACCTTTGCCAACCAAAGTTGGCTATCTTGTCATGGTCTTACTATTTTTAGCTTTAGGCCACAGGTGTGTACCTGGTTGTGTTTTATGCAAAGTATTTCACCTTTTAACAAAAGTTGTGTACATTGGTAGGAAATCACCAACAATAAACACAACTTTTCAGGTGAAATACTTTGCTTCAAACACAACCAGGAACACAACTGTGGCAAAAAGCTAAAATTTACCCACAGTTATATACCTTGTTTTGAATACCTTTTTACCTTTTAAATACCCTGTATTTAACCTTTTTTTTAAACATAGTTCGCCGCAGAAAGAAATGACAGACAACCAGTGTAAACAATAATTTAACTTTTATTTAAAAAATTTTTTTTTGTGTAAACTGTTTTTAAAGTTAAAAAAACTTTTTTAATAAAGGTTTGAAACCAACCAAATGGGCATTTTTATTACAAAAAATACATTATAACTCGGTGTAGTGTGGGGTGGAAATACTGCTGGAGGGGCTGCGGGACACTTCGACAATGGGAGTGTGGAGAGAGGACTGGGATCGTGGTGGGGAAGGAACAGTTAGAGGTGATGGTGTGGAAAAAGATACAGAATGGGTGGACATGTGGGAGGCAGAAGAGGTGGTGGGCGGTGGAGTGGAGGGTTGGGCAGGGACTGTAGGAGCAGATGATGTTGATGGAAAGTTGTATGGGGAAGGAGTTTGGTACGGGGAAGGAGTTTGGTACGGGGAAGGAGTTTGGTACGGGGCAGGTTGCTGGAAGTGGGGAAATGTCTGGTACTGGGGAGGTTGCTGGTACTGGTGAGGTTGCTGGTATGTAATAGGAGGGGGAGGATGGAAAGTGGCTGGAGGGGGTGCAGATGTAATAGGAGGGGGAGGATGGAAAGTGGCTGGAGGGGGTGCAGATGTAATAGGAGGGGGAGGATGGAAAGTGGCTGGAGGGGGTGCAGATGTAATAGGAGGGGGAGGATGGAAAGTGGCTGGAGGGGGTGCAGGTGGAGGAACTACAGTGGTGGGAGGTGGAGGTTGGGAGGTAACCTGCTGTAGAGCACCGTGGCACGAATGCATTACATGCATCTGCTGGGTAGGAGATAGTGTTGCCATGCGCTCCACAACAGACCTGAAAAAGGTGTGGTTTGGCGAAGATCTTGCTTCTGAATGCATGGTTTGCAGAAGTGTCTTCACCTCCAGAATGCTGGAGTTGATCTGCTGAAAGCCTGCGGAGATTTGCTCTGACAAGACTTTTAGACAGTTCTGGAAAGATGCATTCAGATGCAAGAACTATGGCGCATAACTCTTTTCCTGACCCCTCTGCCGCTGCCGCCCAGTACCCGCAGGTGTACTAGAGGTGGCAGGGGCAGAAGGGTGGGGTAAAGGGAAAGCGATCTCCTCACCAGCATCTTCATGTAATGTAGGCGGCCACGATGCTCCTGTGCTGGTGGATGGGACAGATGGGTCGAATGTGTGGGAAGGCTGGGAAGGTGCAGATGTACCGGGGCGGTCGAAGTGTCCCTCGGTGCCGGTCTCCTCAGGGATCGCCTCAGAAGGGTCCAATCGTGCAGGCTCCCGAGTGCTGCTCACCGTGCTGTGGAATAAAGAGAAAAAAAAACAATTAAAATACTGACATGGTATGGCCCTGGCTGAAAAAAAAAAGTTACATCTAACATTTTTTTTCACATGTGGTGTGTAATATTTACCTTCTAGTGACCATTGTTTCCCGGAGGAACGACAGGGCTTGTGCGTACTTGTACTTGCTCCTGCGTCCTCCAGATCCACTCGGGGCCCGCATCTCTTTATTGAACTCCTTCTTGAAACGATCCCTCACAGACCGCCACCGATTCACAATTCTGTTCCCTGAAACGGAAAGGAGTGGTTAGTATACAACATCAGTGTTTCACAAACTCCAGTCCTCATGGTCCCCAGGGGTCATGTTTTCAGGATTTCCATAGTAAATAGAAATCCTGAACACATGATCCGTGGGGACCACGAGGACTGGAGTTCGGGAAACACTGGTTTACATCAAGCAACCGGTACTGTATATACTTACGCTCTTTAATCTGGGCCCGAACATCGAGGTCCTCCCAGCGGCCCACAAGGAGCGAACAGATTTCCTCCCAGAGTCGTCGGGTAACGATAAGGTCAGCGTGGCGGCGGTCAGCCATATTCCAGAGCGGCTCCCTTTCTCTGACGAGATCGATGAGGTGGTCCACATCGAGTCCTCCATCCTCACCGTCAGAGTCGGGAGCACGCTGTGAAGGCTGTTAAAGAAAAAGACAAAAATAACATAATTAGCCTACACAAAAGAAATGAAATAAAAAGTGCAAAAAAACAAAGCAAAAATATTTATACTTACACGCTGGTGACCGCCGCGTTGCTGTCGCCGACGACCCTGGGAGGCACTGCGAGGACCTCTTGGCCGAGCACCAGATTGGGAAGACTAGAGAAGAAAACAAAAAATGTTATGTCTTTGGATGTAGGCATTTGTTTGCTGTGTGTGGTCTGCAGAACATTGTTTTCTATGTGTTGTGTGTAGTGTGATGTTGTGTTTCTGCGTTTGATGCAAAAAACTTACCAATTGTGAGCCCACTCCAAGCGTCTGTCCACCCCTTCCTTCTTCTTCTGGGAGCTCCTCTTCATCTTGTGAATCCTGTTTTGAAATAAAAGGCAATGAATAGACATATATTACAGAGATGATGGATTTTGGAAATAAAAACTTACCGTCAAACGCTGACGATGCGAGGGAGGGCTCCCAGAAGATGATGTGCTGTCTTCCTGGTGGCCACACTCCATGCCTGTGGGTGGTGTTCCACCTGCTGCCATTGCTGCTGCTGCTGCATCTATTGGGCGGCTGTTGAATAAAGAGAAACAAAGGGCCAATGAATATCTTGATATTCAATAGCCCTAGTTTGGAGGAATGGGGGATTTGATAATTACCGTCTCTCATCTGCTGCTGGCCTCCCCTCCTCAGCATGTTCCATTTGCTGCTCCATTTGGGGTGGTGGTGGTGCTGATGGTGCTGCAGTGGTCTCCTGCCTTCTCCTGCTGCGCTTGGTTGCTTTCTTGGGTGGCATGTTGGGTGTGGCTGTGGGTCCCACTGTCTTGCTTTTATATATGTCTTGTGGGCAGAGCTACTGAGCATGCTCAGACCAAAAAAAACGGATCCGGCATTGCATTTCGCCGGATCCGGTTTCTGTCAAAAGCGCCGGATCGCGCCTGACGGCGAAAACCTGATGTGTGAAAGAGGCCTTACTGTACAGTGAAAATTGCTATCAGCAGAAGCACAGATTTTTTTTCTCTTTCCTGCCTAACACTTTCCCTATTGAGAATGAGCGGCAGCAACCTCTCCCTATCCTAAGATTGGCAGAAGTAAGATGGCGGTCGGCGTTCAGGGCTTTTATAGCCACTGTGACGCCACACAAAACAAGTCAATCACTGCAATGCCCTTCTCTAAGATGGTGGTGGCCGCTGCCCATGTCATAGCGTTGCCCACAGTGTGCGTCCTTGCTCATTGGTAGAGAAAAGGTGCTGGAAGCATTATGGAAAACGTGACTTTAGCACTCGGGTCACCGACCGCATGGCCGACCTCACGCTATGGTCGGGTTTCGCTCGGCGAAACCTGACTTTGGAGAAAGTCGGCGACTTTTGAATCTGACCGACCTGTTTCGCTCAACTCTAATCATGACATTATCACCAACCGTCCCATTTTGTCTGGTGAGCTATGGCCCAAATGCAGGCCTTTGCCCAACTGCTTCAGACCCTCACTTATGAGCTTAGGGTGCTGCGTGGTGAGGTGGTGCAGCAGCTGCAGCAGTTGGTGGGGTTTGGGGCCTTGGTTCAGGTGCAGGCTCAACCAGAACCCAAGATATCTCTCCCTGACAGGTTTTCTGGAGGGAGAGATAAATTTTTGTTTTTTCAGGAGGCCTGCAAGTTATACTTCAGGCTCCGTCCTCCCTGTCGGTCGATTCGCCATCTCTACGATCGCCGTGGTGTAGGGGCATGTTTTTACTGTGGGCAGACTGGTCATTTTATCGGGGTCTGCCCAACTCATGCCAAAACATCTGTACCACCTAAGAAGCCACGTCCCCCTGGTCGTGTGGAAGGAGACGACCAGGGAGTGTATATTTCCTCCATTTTTTCCCCTCAGTGTACCTTGTCAGCAGAAGTGGTGATTGGCGGGGTAACTGAGGGTATACCAGTGCTTGTGGACAATGGAGCAGGAGTCAATCTGGCGGATGCTCACTTTGTCCATACCCATGGCCTGAGGTGTAGGATGCTAGCAAAACCCCTAAGTGTCCAGGCCATTGACTCTGTCCCACTGAGCCAGGGGAGGTTGACCCAAGTCGTGGATAATATACATCTGCATATAGGGACTCATCATGATGAGTCCCTGTGATGCTATGTCTTTGGGGAATGCCATCACCTATCGTTTTAGGCCTCCCTTGGTTGAAAAGACACAACTCGGTCATAGATTGGCGGTCTAGGGAAGTAGTCAGCTGGGATCAGTCGTGTGAGGGCTGCTGTCCAGGGGCTACTGTCTCTGCCATCATTCTATAACCATCCCCTTCTTCTCCAGTGGGGGCAGCAGAGGTGCTGCCAGGGAGTAGGGTCAAGTCTCAACCCTCACCATTAGCCAACCTAGAGAGGCAGAGTCCTTGTAGGAGGAGGGGTCGGAGGAGGGTGATGGTTCCCTCTCTGAATTGTGGGGGTGAGAGTGTTGTGACACAGGGGGACGCCTCTGTTGTCAGTTCCTTAAAGAGTTCACCATCTTGTGGAAAACGTGTGCATGACAATAAACATTCAGTTCTGGACCTGTGTGTGAACGAGTATGTATGGGTGTCCACCAAAAACATCCAGTGGAAGTGTGCGGCTGGGGTATGGAGGTCTCGGGTGATTGGGCTGTATCAGGTGTCGGCCATCCTCATCCCGGGGACTTACCAGCTGGAGTTACCTCCAGTAATGCCCATACTCAACTCATTCCCCAGGTCGGCACTCTGGAGATTGGTGGTGCCTCCGGAGCATACGTTGTAACATCCATCAGCCCACGTTTGCCATGAACCTGAGAGTCAGGTGGTTGCTGAGGTGAACTCTGGTGGACCTAGGCATCGTCACTGTAGGTGGTTTTCTGGTGAGGTGTGGTGTTGAGGGTCCAGAGGCCCCTCATTGTAGGGGGGTACTGTCACGATCAATTTTTGGAACTGTGTCAGTTTGGGCTGCTCACATTTAAACCTTTTTCCTTTCTGGGCATCGGGGGTTAATGTCAGTTTTTCTCCCCGGTGGCCGCTGGTGTTACTTCATGTTTAGTTAGTCTGCTGGTGGTGGCCACTCCCACCTTCCAATATAAAGTCACCTGAGGCATCAGCTGGTGTTGGTGATACACTTCCTTTAGGATACCAACCGTGGTCAAGATAGGAGCTGGCTGAGAACAGTTGTGCTTCTGCTGAAGGCTGATCTGGTGCCTTACTCTGCAGCTCAGTGCATTGCAGCAGAGAAAGCTAAGTGTTGTTTGTCTTACCTTGTGTATTATCTTTCCTTGGTGTTATATTAGAGCAGCGGTGGGACCAGTGTCCGCACTTACCAATTCCCTATTGAGGGATAGGTGCATGGCAAGTGAGGGCTAAGGTATCCTGCTCAGCAACAGGTTGAAAGAACCTGTATAGGGACATCGGTTAGATCAGGGCACATCCTTAGGAGAGTGCAGGAGGTGTCCCTTTTCCCTTTGCCTATAGCAGGGCCCACCATTGTAATGGTGTCCCCAGTGTTCCCTTGCTTGTCCAGTTGTTTTGGTGACCGTCCAATTGCTGGGTCATGTTACACTGGGCCGGTCACATATCATGACACAATGCATATGAAAACAGAATGGGAGTGCAAAAAGGAATAACGTGAAGTGGATTTTCCTGTTCCCTTCCAGTATGTGGGTTCAAAGGCTTATTTGGGTGCATATGACTTGGTAGCATTTCAAGCCTTGCAGTCAATGCATAAGAAAACAGAATGGGGGTACAAAATGAATAATGTGAAGTGGATTTTCCTGTTCTCTTCCAGTATGTGGTTCAAAGGCTTATTGGGGTGCATATCACTTGGTAGCAGGTCAAGCCTTGCAGTCAATGATAAGAAAACAGAATGGGGGTACAAAATGAATAATGTGAAGTGGATTTTCCTGTTCCCTTCCAGTATGTGGTTCAAAGGCTTATTGGGGTGCATATCACTTGGTAGCAGGTCAAGCCTTGCAGTCAATGCATAAGAAAACAGAATGGGGGTACAAAATGAATAATGTGAAGTGGATTTTCCTGTTCCCTTCCAGTATGTGGGTTCAAAGGCTTATTGGGGTGCATATCACTTGGTAGCAGGTCAAGCCTTGCAGTCAATGCATAAGAACACAGAGTGGGGGTACAAAATGAATAATGTGAAGTGGATTTTCCTGTTCCCTTCCAGTATGTGGGTTCAAAGGCTTATTGGGGTGCATATCACTTGGTAGCAGGTCAAGCCTTGCAGTCAATGCATAAGAAAGCAGAATGGGGGTACAAAATGAATAATGTGAAGTGGATTTTCCTGTTCCCTTCCAGTATGTGGTTCAAAGGCTTATTGGGGTGCATATCACTTGGTAGCAGGTCAAGCCTTGCAGTCAATGCATAATAAAACAGAATGGGGGTACAAAATGAATAATGTGAAGTGGATTTTCCTGTTCCCTTCCAGTATGTGGGTTCAAAGGCTTATTGGGGTGCATATCACTTGGTAGCAGGTCAAGCCTTGCAGTCAATGCATAAGAAAACAGAATGGGGGTACAAAATGAATAATGTGAAGTGGATTTTCCTGTTCCCTTCCAGTATGTGGGTTCAAAGGCTTATTGGGGTGCATATCACTTGGTAGCAGGTCAAGCCTTGCAGTCAATGCATAAGAAAACAGAATGGGGGTACAAAATGAATAATGTGAAGTGGATTTTCCTGTTCCCTTCCAGTATGTGGGTTCAAAGGCTTATTGGGGTGCATATCACTTGGTAGCAGGTCAAGCCTTGCAGTCAATGCATAAGAAAGCAGAATGGGGGTACAAAATGAATAATGTGAAGTGGATTTTCCTGTTCCCTTCCAGTATGTGGTTCAAAGGCTTATTGGGGTGCATATCACTTGGTAGCAGGTCAAGCCTTGCAGTCAATGCATAAGAAAACAGAATGGGGGTACAAAATGAATAATGTGAAGTTTATTTTCCTGTTCCCTTCCAGTATGTGGGTTCAAAGGCTTATTGGGGTGCATATCACTTGGTAGCAGGTCAGGACTTGCAGTCAATCCATAAGAAAACAGAATGGAAGTACAAAATGAATAATGTGAATTGCTTTTCCTTGTTCCCTTCCACTATGTGGCTTGAAAAAGCTTATTGGGTGCATGTAACTTTGGGGCAGGCCAGGCCTTGCATTCAATGCAACTTTTTTTCTGGAAGCCCTCCTGTACCTCTCATAAAAGGGGTATTGGGGTGCATCTCAATTCTTGGCAGCCCATCCACTCACTGCATTGGCAACCGCATAGGAGACCCACTGTTTAATAATGGCCCTTTAAGAAGATTAATGCCGCCTGATGCCCCGGTAAAAATAGGCTCTGTGACTTTAAGAGTCCCTCCTTCATAAATGAAACAAGATGTGCCTGCTTATGTGTCACACACCACATGGCCAGCTAGGGTTGTTAAATGTTACAATGATATTTCCAAGTAAATGCATTTGTATTAATTGAAAGCAGTGTTAAAGTTGAAAAACGCTACAAGAACGCTGCGCCTGAACATAGCCCAAGTGGGGGAGGAACATTTTGGTCTGGGGCTAATATTTTTGCCTTATATACAAGTCATTACCCTGGAAAGGGTGTACCTTAACATATTTCCCAGCAAAATCCGTTTTGGTTTCGTTTTGGTATGTTTTTTGGTGCACCGGTAAAAATGGCATGAAACTCTGAAAAACTTGTTTAAAGCTGTGAACTAGGAGTCAGGAATGCTTGCAGGGGCGATCCCCATGATGTCCCCATGTCATTTGAGTAGTGTTTCCATCATTTTCAGACGTTTTTAGACCTTAAAAGGACCCCCAGGTGGGATCGCAGTAAAAATGCTCGGGTCTCCCATAGACTTACATTGGGTTCATTGTTCTGTCCCAGTACCCGAGTATTCCAATTTGCTTGACCCAAACAACGAGCACCCAAGCATTTTAGTGCTTGCTCATCACTAGTCATTATGACTGAGTGCTAAGGTGTAGATATAAGCAGGCCGCCATGGTATGTGGTAATATCCAAGGCATTATTTCAATTTACAATGCACAACCTAAGGTCAATCTCTTAATATCGCAACACAAAACAATCTCTATTTTGAGATTTAATTTTTCTGTTTAATTTTCAGTGTCAGATCCAAGTTCTAAGTTTGGTTGTAACCAAAAAGATCACCGTAAAACTCCTCATTCATCTTAATTACATATTGCTAGTTTTCTTCTTTAAAATGTGTGTAAATCATTATATAATTCCATAAATTACTTACAAGAGTTCTTTATTAATTTAAGGATTTTCCTAAAATTAAAAAAAAATCATTTTTGATAAGCATCACTTCATATGACTAGGCTTCATGTACTTGACAGCCTTTGGATGAAGCAGTTACGTGTTCACTGAGGTCATCACTAGAGTGGGATGGAGGGTGTCAGCGGGATTCCTTAGCTAACTAAATGAAAGGTTCTTTTTTTATTCACAGGTTTCAAAAGTTTTAATTTAGTGAGAAAGACTATGTCTGATTAGATGATAATATTATTAGCACATACAACTTCAGGAGACTTAATAATGAAATTCACTTTCATTCTTTGGTAAAATGATCGATTCTGTCTCTGTATTTAATCCAGAAGTAAATATAGATGCATCAATGAGCAGGTTAGTCCCCAGATCTCTGGACCAAATGTATATCCAGTGCTGATATTGGAGATGTGATTCTCAGGGCTGGATCCGATGCCTATACTAGATGTTACCAGAAAAAGAAGAAAACTCATATCCAAATTCTGCTGATCTGAAGATGAGATCCCTGTTCTTGTAACATGGGAAATAGGGTGTAGCACAATCATTTGGACCTTGTCCAGGCTGGTTATTTTCAGGGTAAGTGAGCGGCGATCCATTGTACTGTGCAATCCATGACTCAAATATCCTGTAAAAGAAAAAAAAGATATATGTTCTGTGGTCATAACCTCATGGAATCAAGTCTTTATTACTAACTAAAATCTGAAAAAAAAAATTTAACTATCACCTTTGCTATTGTAGACGTTGGTCCCCATTCATAAATCAATTTTTTTTCTAGTATTCTGGACTAAAATTTCTTGAAATGTCACAAACTGTTTGGAAAACTCGTATTTGAGCAAAATTTTGTGACTATTTATGTTTTTACACTAGACCCAGCCAGTTCCAATGATTTTTTGAAATCATTACTGAACCCCACTAACACAGGAGCTAGTGTGTTTTGCTCTGTGAAGACGGCACTTCTGAACACCAACTTGCGTTGTTGGAGCTCAGGATGAAGCATGGAGCAGGCTGAGGCCTGATTGTTTTGGCATGTGGAGGCAGCAGGAGACATTGCCACCCACACAGCAGGGGAACAGCTGGCATTACTGAACCCCACTAACACAGGAGCTAGTGTGTTTTGCTCTCTGAAGATGGCACTTCTGAACACCAAATTGCGTTGTTGGAGCCCAGGATGAGGCATGGAGCAGGCTGAGGCCTGATTGTTTTGGCATGTGGAGGCAGCAGGAGACATTGCCGCCCACACAGCAGGGAAACAGCTGACGTTACTGAACCCCACTAACACAGGAGCTAGTGTGTTTTGCTCTGTGAAGACCACACTTCTGAACACCAACTAGCGTTGTTGGAGCCCAGGTTGAGGCATGGAGCAGGCTGAGGTCTGATGTTGTTGGCATGTGGATGGAGCAGGAGACTTTGCCGTCTACACAGCAGGGGAACAGCTGGCATTACTGAACCCCACAGACACAGGAGCTAGTGTGTTTTGCTCTGTGAAGACGGCACTTCTGAACACCAACTGGCGTTGTTGGAGGCCAGGATGAAGCATGGAGCAGGCTGAGGCCTGATTGTTTTGGCATGTGGAGGCAGCAGGAGACATTGCCGTCCACACAGCAGGTGAACAGCTGACGTTACTGAACCCCACTAACACAGGAGCTAGTGTGTTTTGCTCTGTGAAAACGGCACTTCTGAACACCAGCTAGCGTTGTTGGAGCCCAGGTTGAGGCATGGAGCAGGCTGAGGTCTGATGTTGTTGGCATGTGGATGGAGCAGGAGACTTTGCCGTCTACACAGCAGGGGAACAGCTGGCATTACTGAACCCACAGACACAGGAGCTAGTGTGTTTTGCTCTGTGAAGACGGCACTTCTGAACACCAACTAGCGTTGTTGGAGCCCAGGATGAAGCATGGAGCAGGCTGAGGTCTGATGTTGTTGGCATGTGGATGGAGCAGGAGACTTTGCCGTCTACACAGCAGGGGAACAGCTGGCATTACTGAATCCCACTAACACAGGAGCTAGTGTGTTTTGCTCTGTGAAGACGGCACTTCTAAACACCAACTTGCGTTGTTGGAGCTCAGGATGAAGCATGGAGCAGGCTGAGGCCTGATTGTTTTGGCATGTGGAGGCAGCAGGAGACATTGCCGTCTACACAGCAGGGGAACAGCTGGCATTACTGAACCCCACTAACACAGGAGCTAGTGTGTTTTGCTCTGTGAAGACGGCACTTCTGAACACCAACTTGCGTTGTTGGAGCTCAGGATGAAGCATGGAGCAGGCTGAGGCCTGATTGTTTTGGCATGTGGAGGCAGCAGGAGACATTGCCGCCCACACAGCAGGGGAACAGCTGGCATTACTGAACCCCACTAACACAGGAGCTAGTGTGTTTTGCTCTGTGAAGACGGCACTTCTGAACACCAACTTGCGTTGTTGGAGCTCAGGATGAAGCATGGAGCAGGCTGAGGCCTGATTGTTTTGGCATGTGGAGGCAGCAGGAGACATTGCCGCCCACACAGCAGGGGAACAGCTGGCATTACTGAACCCCACTAACACAGGAGCTAGTGTGTTTTGCTCTCTGAAGACGGCACTTCTGAACACCAACTTGCGTTGTTGGAGCCCAGGATGAGGCATGGAGCAGGCTGAGGCCTGATTGTTTTGGCATGTGGAGGCAGCAGGAGACATTGCCGCCCACACAGCAGGGAAACAGCTGACGTTATTGAACCCCACTAACACAGGAGCTAGTGTGTTTTGCTCTGTGAAGACCACACTTCTGAACACCAACTAGCGTTGTTGGAGCCCAGGTTGAGGCATGGAGCAGGCTGAGGTCTGATGTTGTTGGCATGTGGATGGAGCAGGAGACTTTGCCGTCTACACAGCAGGGGAACAGCTGGCATTACTGAACCCCACAGACACAGGAGCTAGTGTGTTTTGCTCTGTGAAGACGGCACTTCTGAACACCAACTGGCGTTGTTGGAGGCCAGGATGAAGCATGGAGCAGGCTGAGGCCTGATTCATATCATATAATCGTAGAGTTGGAAGGGACCTCCTGGGCCATCTGGTCCAACCCCCTGCTCAAAGCAGGATTCGCTAAATCATCCCAGTCAGATGTCTGTCCAGCCTCTGTTTGAAGACTTCCATTGAAGGAGAACTCACCACTTCTCGTGGCTGCCTGTTCCACTCATTGATCACTCTAACTGTCAAAAAGTTTTTTCTAATATCTAATCTGTGTCTCCTCCCATTCAGCTTCATCCCATTGCTTCTAGTCTTTCCTTGTGCAAATGAGAATAAAGTTGATCCTTCTACAATGTGACAGCCCTTTAGATATTTGTAGACAGCTATTAAGTCTCCTCTCAGTCTTCTCTTTTGCAAACTAAACATTCCCAAATCCTGCAACCTTTCCTCATAAGACAGGGTTTGCAGACCGGTCACCATTCTGGTCGCTCTTTTCTGAACTTGCTCCAGTTTGTTGATGTCTTTTTTAAAATGTGGTGCCCAAAATTGGACACAATATTCCAGATGAGGTCTGACCAAAGAGGAGTAGAGGGAAATAATTACTTCACGTGATCTAGACTGTATGCTTCTGTTAATACATCCTAGAATTGCATTTGCCTTTTTTGCTGCTGCATCACACTGTTGACTCATATTCAGTCTGTGATCTATTAGTATACCCAAGTCTTTTTCACATGTGCTGTCACTTAGCCCTATTCCTCCCATTCTATATATGCTTTTTTCATTTTTATTGCCCAGATGTAGTACTTTGCATTTCTCCCTGTTAAAAACCATTCTGTTAGTTGCTGCCCACTTCTCCAGTTTATTTAAATCTTTTTGAATCCCCTCTCTCTCTTCTCTAGTATTAGCTATCCCTCCTAGCTTTGTGTCATCAGCAAATTTAATCAGTTTACCCTCAATTCCTTCATCTAAATCGTTGATAAAGATGTTGAACAATACAGGGCCCAGGACAGAGCCCTGTGGTACCCCACTTGAGACATTCTTCCAACTGGATGTGCAGCCATTTACGACCACTCTTTGGGTCCGATCACTAAGCCAGTTATGAATCCACCTAACAGTTGCCTTGTCCATTCCATACTTAGTCATTTTTTCAATAAGGATTGTATGAGAGACTTTGTCAAATGCTTTGCTGAAGTCAAGATATACTATATCTACAGCATTTCCTTGATCCACCCAATCAGTAATACCATCATAGAAGGAAATTAAATTAGTCTGACATGACTTATTAGTTACAAACCCATGCTGACTCTGTTTAATCACTTCATTCTTATCCAGGTATTGACATACATGTTGTTTAATAATTTGTTCAAAGATCTTTCCTGGTATAGAAGTCAGACTCACCGGCCTATAGTTGCCTGGGTCCACCTTCTTCCCCTTTTTGAATATAGGAACAACATTTGCTCTTCTCCAGTCTTCTGGCACTTCTCCTGTTCTCCAAGAATTTTCAAAGATTATGGAGAGGGGTTCAAAAATTTCTTCTGCTATCTCCTTCAGTACTCTGGGGTGTAATTCATCTGGACCTGGAGACTTGAATAAATTTAGGTTAGCTAAGTGTTTCCTCACTATCTTTCTGTTTATAGATATCCTGGATTCTTCTATTCCCTTAATAGGACAGTGAATAACAGTTGATGTTACATTTCCTTTCTGAGAGAAAACAGATGCAAAATAGGAATTTAAAAGTTCAGCCTTCTCAACATCCTGTCTTGCCACTTCATCATTTTCATCCTGTAAAAATCCTATAGCATCTTTGACTTTTCTTTTACTTTTGACATATCCCCAAAATCCTTTATTATTGCTTTTGACATCTCTTGCAAGCCTCAATTCATTTTCAGCTTTAGATAATCTGATTTGTGCCTTGCAGGTTCTGCAGACAGCATTATATTCTTCTTTAGATATGCCTCCTTCTTTCCATTTTATAAACATTTTTTGCTTCCTTTTTAGCATGTGCTTAAGTTCTGTGTTCATCCATCCTGGTTTCCTTAAATGCTTCCTATTCTTCCCTCTTTTCGGAATTGTTAACAACTGGGCTTTGAGAATTTCATTTTTCAAGATTTCCCATCCTTCCTGGACATTTTTGTCTTTAAGGATATCCAGCCATTGGATCCCTCCAATTCTCTTTCTGAATCCCTTAAAATCTGCCTTTCTGAAATCTAACCTTGA
Source organism: Dendrobates tinctorius (assembly GCF_039654945.1). Lineage (NCBI taxonomy): Eukaryota > Metazoa > Chordata > Amphibia > Anura > Dendrobatidae > Dendrobates > Dendrobates tinctorius. Next base: position 1,122,923 of record NW_027361980.1, on the reverse strand, counting down.
CGTCTGAGTCTTCACAGGTCTTCCGCCTCTAGTTATCCAAAATTCTAAAATAGCATGGTCGCTACCTCCTAGGGTCCCAGCCACTTTTACCTCCTCAACCATTTCCTCCCTGTTTATAAGGATTAGATCCAAGGTAGCAGTTCCCCTTGTTTTCTCCTTTACCTTTTGGAAGATAAAGTTGTCAGCAAGAGAGGATAAGAATTTCCTTGACCTGTTAGTTTTGCCTGAGAGAGATTCCCAACAAATGTCTGGATAGTTGAAATCTCCCATGACAACTATGTCATATTTTTTGGAGAACTTGGCCATTTGATGCATAAAGAGTTCATCCATATCTTCAGCTTGCACAGGCGGCCTGTAGTAAATGCCTACAATGGTGTCCTTTCCATTGTTCTGTCCTTGTATTCTTACCCAAACAGTTTCCACAGAACTCCCAGTCTCTGAAGCTTCAATCTCTGTGCAGATATACGCATTTCTAACATACAATGCGACACCCCCTCCTCGTTTATCAAGTCTGTTTCTTGCAAATAAGTTGTATCCTTCTAGTCTTGTATTCCAATCATGTGTATTGTCCCACCAAGTTTCAGTGATTCCAATGACATCATATTTCTTTTCCTGTGTTAGTAGTTCCAATTCTCCTTGTTTGTTGCCCATGCTTTGTGCATTAGTATAGAAACATTTTAGTTTGTGATTGGTTTCTCTTTCTCCAATATTTTTTTTAATTAGATTCTTTCGTCTTTGTTCTTCCTTTCCACTTCTAATAGCAGAGTTCTCAGTAGCATTTGTCAGGTGTATGGCTTTTTCTGGTCTTTTGCTTCCCTTCCCATGTTGTTCTAGTTTAAAGCTCTCCTTACAAGTGTAGCAAGGCGACTTCCAAATACCTGCTTTCCAGTCTTCGTAAGGTGCACCCCATCTCTAGCAAGTAGTCCATCGTATAAGTAGTTCACTCCGTGATCCAGAAATCCAAATCGTTGCTGACGGCACCATCGACGTAGCCAGTTGTTCACCTGCAGAATCTTATTCCACCTCCTTGTTCCATGGCCATCCACTGGGAGGATGGAAGAGAAGACCACCTGCGCTCCCAGTTCTTTCACTTTCTTGCCTAAGTCTTCAAAGTCTCTGCAGATGGTTTCCAGGTCGTTTCTTGCGGTGTCATTTGTCCCCACATGTAGTAGCAGGAATGGGTAGTCATCTGTAGGTCTGAAGAGTCCTGATATCCTGTCAGACACATCTTTAATTTTTGCACCTGGAAGACAGCACATTTCTCTTGAAGTTATATCCGGTCTGCAGATAGCGGCCTCTGTTCCTCTCAACAGGGAATCCCCCATGACCACCACTCTCCGTTTCTTCTTCACAACATTTTTCTTTCTCCATCCAGGAGGACTCTGAAGGCGTACAAGGTTGCTGTTTGTTGGCAAAGTCTTATCCTGATGTATTTCTTCATCGTTTTCCTGCGTGAGAGCCTGGTACTGGTTTCTGAGCAGTATGGGTGCTGACTGCCTCCTGATCCTCCTGCTTCTCTGGGTCACATGTCTCCAATCCTCTGTTTCTTCAGGTGCACTTCGAATTTCTTCTCTTTCTGTAACATGAAGAGATAATTCTGCTCTGTCCAAGAACTCTTCACCTTCCTTAATGATCTTCAACGTAGCTAACCTCTCTTCGAGATTTTGCAACTTTTCCTCCAACAGGGTCACAAGCTTGCATTTGTGGCATGTGAAGTTTGGCTTTTCCACTGGTAAATCTGTGAACATGTAGCAAGAAATGCAGCTCACCAAATGGCTCCTGGCCTCTTCCATCTTGAGATTTCTTAAAAAGATGAAAGATGAGCCAAAATTTCTCCGATTTCCTCTTTTCAGCTGCAACGGCCAAAACCCAGTGATCGTTGAGCTCGCGGAGACTCTTCACTTATCCCAGAAGGCACTGGGAATATGCAAATGATCTCCTCAAGACTCTTCCCCTGGTTTCGGCATGATTGTTTTGGCATGTGGAGGCAGCAGGAGACATTGCCGTCCACACAGCAGGTGAACAGCTGACGTTACTGAACCCCACTAACACAGGAGCTAGTGTGTTTTGCTCTGTGAAAACGGCACTTCTGAACACCAGCTAGCATTGTTGGAGCCCAGGTTGAGGCATGGAGCAGGCTGAGGTCTGATGTTGTTGGCATGTGGATGGAGCAGGAGACTTTGCCGTCTACACAGCAGGGGAACAGCTGGCATTACTGAACCCACAGACACAGGAGCTAGTGTGTTTTGCTCTGTGAAGACGGCACTTCTGAACACCAACTGGCGTTGTTGGAGGCCAGGATGAAGCATGGAGCAGGCTGAGGCCTGATTGTTTTGGCATGTGGAGGCAGCAGGAGACATTGCCGCCCACACAGCAGGGGAACAGCTGACGTTACTGAACCCCACTAACACAGGAGCTAGGGTGTTTTGCTCTGTGAAGACGGCACTTCTGAACACCAACTAGCGTTGTTGGAGCCCAGGTTGAGGCATGGAGCAGGCTGAGGTCTGATGTTGTTTTCATGTGGATGGAGCAGGAGACTTTGCCGTCTACACAGCAGGGGAACAGCTGGCATTACCGAACCCCACTAACACAGGAGCTAGTGTGTTTTGCTCTGTGAAGATGGCACTTCTGAACACCAACTGGCATTGTTGGAGGCCAGGATGAAGCATGGAGCAGGCTGAGGCCTGATTGTTTTGGCATGTGGAGGCAGCAGGAGACATTGCCGTCCACACAGCAGGTGAACAGCTGACGTTACTGAACCCCACTAACACAGGAGCTAGTGTGTTTTGCTCTGTGAAAATGGCACTTCTGAACACCAACTAGCGTTGTTGGAGCCCAGGTTGAGGCATGGAGCAGGCTGAGGTCTGATGTTGTTGGCATGTGGATGGAGCAGGAGACTTTGCCGTCTACACATCAGGGGAACAGCTGGCATTACTGAACCCACAGACACAGGAGCTAGTGTGTTTTACTCTGTGAAGACGGCACTTCTGAACACCATCTGGCGTTGTTGGAGGCCAGGATGAAGCATGGAGCAGGCTGAGGCCTGATTGTTTTGGCATGTGGAGGCAGCAGGAGACATTGCCGTCCACACAGCAGGGGAACAGCTGACATTTCTGAACCCCACTAACACAGGAGCTAGTGTGTTTTGCTCTGTGAAGACGGCACTTCTGAACACCAACTTGCGTTGTTGGAGCTCAGGATGAAGCATGGAGCAGGCTGAGGCCTGATTGTTTTGGCATGTGGAGGCAGCAGGAGACATTGCCGCCCACACAGCAGGGGAACAGCTGACGTTACTGAACCCCACTAACACAGGAGCTAGGGTGTTTTGCTCTGTGAAGACCGCACTTCTGAACACCAACTAGCGTTGTTGGAGCCCAGGTTGAGGCATGGAGCAGGCTGAAGTCTGATGTTGTTGGCACGTGGATGGAGCAGGAGACATTGCCGCCTACACAGCAGGGGAACAGCTGGCATTATTGAACCCCACAGACACAGGAGCTAGTGTGTTTTGCTCTGTGAAGACGGCACTTCTGAACACCAACTGGCGTAGTTGGAGCCCAGGATGAAGCATGGAGCAGGCTGAGGCCTGATTGTTTTGGCATGTGGAGGCAGCAGGAGACATTGCCGTCCACACAGCAGGTGAACAGCTGACGTTACTGAACCCCACTAACACAGGAGCTAGTGTGTTTTGCTCTGTGAAGATGGCACTTCTGAACACCAACTAGCGTTGTTGGAGCCCAGGTTGAGGCATGGAGCAGGCTGAGGTCTGATGTTGTTGGCATGTGGATGGAGCAGGAGACTTTGCCGTCTACACAGCAGGGGAACAGCTGGCATTACTGAACCCCACAGACACAGGAGCTAGTGTGTTTTGCTCTGTGAAGACGGCACTTCTGAACACCAACTGGCATTGTTGGAGCCCAGGATGAAGCATGGAGCAGGCTGAGGCCTGATTGTTTTGGCATGTGGAGGCAGCAGGAGACATTGCCGTCCTCACAGCAGGTGAACAGCTGACGTTACTGAACCCCACTAACACAGGAGCTAGTGTGTTTTGCTTTGTGAAGACGTCACTTCTGAACACCAACTAGCGTTGTTGGAGCCCAGGTTGAGGCATGGAGCAGGCTGAGTCCTGATTGTTTTGGCATGTGGAGGCAGCAGGAGACATTGCCGTCCACACAGCAGGTGAACAGCTGACGTTACTGAACCCCACTAACACAGGAGCTAGTGTGTTTTGCTCTGTGAAGACGGCACTTCTGAACACCAACTAGCGTTGTTGGAGCCCAGGTTGAGGCATGGAGCAGGCTGAGGTCTTATGTTGATGGCATGTGGATGGAGCAGGAGACTTTGCCGTCTACACAGCAGGGGTACAGCTGGCATTACTGAACCCCACAGACACAGGAGCTAGTGTGTTTTGCTCTGTGAACACGGCACTTCTGAACACCAACTGGCGTTGTTGGAGCCCAGGATGAAGCATGGAGCAGGCTGAGGCCTGATTGTTTAGGCATGTGGAGGCAGCAGGAGACATTGCTGTCCACACAGCAGGGGAATAGCTGACGTTACTGAACCCCACTAACACAGGAGCTATTGTGTTTTGCTCTGTGAAGACAGCACTTCTGAACACCAACTAGCGTTGTTGGAGCCCAGGTTGAGGCATGGAGCAGGCTGAGGTCTGATGTTGTTGGCATGTGGATGGAGCAGGAGACTTTGCCGTCTACACAGCAGGGGAACAGCTGGCATCACTGAACCCCACAGACACAGTAGCGAGTGTGTTTTTCTCTGCAAAGATGGCACTTCTGAACACCAACTGGCGTTGTTGGAGGCCAGGATGAAGCATGGAGCAGGCAGAGGCCTGATTGCTTTGGCATGTGGAGGCAGCAGGAGACATTGCCGTCCACACAGCAGGGGAACAGCTGACGTTTCTGAACCCCACTAACACAGGAGCTAGTGTGTTTTGCTCTGTGAAGACGGCACTTCTGAACACCAACTTGCGTTGTTGGAGCTCAGGATGAAGCATGGAGCAGGCTGAGGCCTGATTGTTTTGGCATGTGGAGGCAGCAGGAGACATTGCCGCCCACACAGCAGGGGAACAGCTGACGTTACTGAACCCCACTAACACAGGAGCTAGTGTGTTTTGCTCTGTGAAGACGGCACTTCTGAACACCAACTTGCGTTGTTGGAGCTCAGGATGAAGCATGGAGCAGGCTGAGGCCTGATTGTTTTGGCATGTGGAGGGAGCAGGAGACATTGCCGCCCACACAGCAGGGGAACAGCTGACGTTACTGAACCCCACTAACACAGGAGCTAGTGTGTTTTGCTCTGTGAAGACGGCACTTCTGAACACCAACTAGCATTGTTGGAGCCCAGGTTGAGGCATGGAGCAGGCTGAGGTCTGATGTTGTTGGCACGTGGATAGAGCAGGAGACATTGCCGTCTACACAGCAGGGGAACAGCTGGCATTACTGAACCCTGCAGACACAGGAGCTAGTGTGTTTTGCTCTGTGAAGACGGCACTTCTGAACACCAACTGGCGTAGTTGGAGCCCAGGATGAAGCATGGAGCAGGCTGAGGCCTGATTGTTTTGGCATGTGGAGGCAGCAGGAGACATTGCCGTCCACACAGCAGGGGAACAGCTGACGTTACTGAACCCCACTAACACAGGAGCTAGTGTGTTTTGCTCTGTGAAGACGGCACTTCTGAACACCAACTAGCGTTGTTGGAGCCCAGGTTGAGGCATGGAGCAGGCTGAGGTCTGTTGTTGTTGGCATGTAGATGGAGCAGGAGACTTTGCCGTCTACACAGCAGGGGAACAGCTGGCATTACTGAACCCCACAGACACAGTAGCTAGTGTGTTTTTCTCTGCAAAGACGGCACTTCTGAACACCAACTGGGGTTGTTGGGGCCCAGGATGAGGCATGGAGCAGGCTGAGGCCAACTTGCAGCACGTTTTATAGAGGTTGTAGACTACTACTGATTGTAACCGTGCTCCACTTAGGCCTCAGGCTCCACTGTCTCTAGTATTTCCCCTGGCCTCCAACCCCACCAGTGACAGCTCTGAAGTGGCGTCAGCACAATCCACACTTGTTCCTGTGTTACTTGGGCTCAGTCCCGTCAGTTGATCCCCTGATGTGTGTCCGGCAAGGTCTCCTGCTCTGTCCTCATTCACACTACTAGTAATGGGAATGTGGACAGACCAGGAGACCTTGCCGGACACACATCAGGGGATCAACTGACGAGACTGAGGACAAGTAACACTGGAACAAGTGTGCATTGTGCAGACGCCACTTAAGAGCTGTCACTGGCGGGGTTGGAGGCCAGGGGAAATACTAGAGACAGTGTAGCCAGAGGCCTAAGTGGAGCAGGGTTAAAAATCAGTAGTAGTTTGAAGCAGGAGACTTTGCCGTCCACACAGCAGGGGAGCAGCTGGCATTACTGAACCCCAATAACACAGGAGCTAGTGTTTTTCTCTGTGCAGACGACACATCTGAGCGACAACTGTCAGTGTTGAAGCCCAGGGATTATAGTTCAGGTGGTAGAAACATGAACACAACAGGAGACCTGGATACAGTTGCCAACCAATCATTTAGTCGGGAAGAGGACTGGCAAATTCTGGGGAGATCCAGGCCTTGTTCATTTTCAGAAAAGTAAGCCGGTCGACGTTATCGGAAGAAAGTCGCGTGCGACGGTCTGTTAGTACACGACCTGCAGCACTAAAGACGCGTTCCGATAAGACACTGGCAGCAGGGCAAGCCAGCACCTCCAGTGCATACTGGCTAAGCTCTGGCCATGTATCCAGCTTAGAGACCCAAAACTTGAAGGGGGAAGAGCCATCTGGGAGTACACTCACAGGGCAAGACATGTAGTCTGTCACCATCTGATGGAAACTTTGCCTCCTGCTGTCTGGAGCCGTCAGTGATGGTGTAGAGAATTGTGGCGGACACACAAAACTTTGCCACATTTGGGCCATAGTGGTCTTGCCTTGTGCTGAGGCGCTGCCTCTGCTCCCTCTTTGTGCCGAGTTTCCTCCACTGGCTCAATGCACAGAAGTGCTTTGTAAGGCACTAGCACCACTGCTGTCGGGTGGAATGGAAAACATGATGGACTGCACCAGTGTGTCTTGTTACTCCCGCAGTTTACGCTCCCGATTCAATGTTGGTATGAGGGTTTGCAAGTTGTCCCGGTAGTGAGGATCTAGGAGGGTGTGCACCCAATAATCAGCCGTGTAGAGATTGTGGGCGATGCGGCGGTCGTTTCTCAGGCACTGCAGCATGAAGTCAACCATGTGCTGCAGACTCCCAACTGCCAAAGAACCGCTGTCCCCTGCTTGAGGCGTGATCTCTGCCTGCTCTGCATCACCCCACCCTCGCTGTACATACTGACTAGAGCTTTGTGTACCCCCCTCCTCTGGAGAGATGTCTTCCTCCTCCATCGACTCCTCCTCATCCTCCTCACAAGGTGTCCCCTGCCTAGGCCTGAGGAAGCACGTAGCGCAGACTGTCCAGAAGCAGATGGCATTTGGGACTCCTCATCCTCCACCTCTTCCAAAACCTCATCCCTTAGTGCTTGCAGTGCTTTTTGAAGCAGGCAGATAAGGAGGACAGTCATGCTGACTAGTTCATCATCTGCACTCGCCATCCGCGTGGAATCATCAAAGGCACGCAAAACGAAGCAGATGTCCTTCATAGAGGCCCACTCAGTGGTGCTGAAGTGTGACCGGCGCACAGTGTGACTTGTTTGCGCCTGATGCAGCTGGTACTCCATGACTGCTGCCTGCTGCTCACACAACCGCTCCAACATATGTAACGTAGAATTCCATCTGGTGGGTAGGTCACATATGATGCGATGTTCCGGAAGGCGTAATCGGTGCTGCAGAGCAGCAAGGCGCGACCTTGCCGTGCTGGAACGCCGCAAGTGAGCGCACTCTATGCGGACCTTGTGCAGCAGTGCATCAAGATCCGGATAGTCCCTCAGAAAGCTCTGCATGACCAAGTTGAGCACATGTGCCAGACATGGGATGTGAGTGAGGTTGCCAAGGCCAAGAGCTGCCACCAGATTTCGGCCATTGTCACACACTACCAAGCCCGGCTGGAGATTCGCTGACAGAAACCACACGTCGCTCTCCTGCTTGATGGCATTCCAGAGTTCCTGCGCTGTGTGGCTTCGATTCCTCAAAGAAATTAATTTCAGTACGGCCTGCTGACGTTTGGCCATGGCTGTGCTCATATCGGTCGTAACAGGTTCCTGCTGCGCTGTTTCAGAGGAACTTGAGTAGGAGGAGGAGTCAATGTGTACAGACTGGATTCCTGCAATCCATGGAGTTGGCAGAACACGTAGAGCGCCACTCTCCAGATCTGTACCCGGCTCCACAACATTGACCCAATGGGCAGTGAGGGAAAGGTATCGTCCCTGTCCATGGTAACTGGTCGGCGCAACGGTGGTCAGGTGGACCTTGCAACAGACGGCGTTTAGTAACGCATGTTTTATGTTTGCCTCCACATGTTTCTGCAGGGCAGGGACGGCTTGCCTGCTGAAATAAAAGCGGCTGGGCATGGTGTATTGTGGGACTGCCAATGCCATGAAGTCTCCACCAGCCTGAATGACAGCATTTCAAGTGCCAGTAGTTTGGCAATGCCAGCATTCAGAGCCTGTGCTCGGGGATGGTTTGCCGAGTATGGCTGCCTTTTCTCCCATGCCTGTGCTACCGATGGCTGTCGAGTGGCCTGGGAGTGTGAGGATGACTTGGAACATTGTGCTGTGGGTGGAATGTCACAGGGTCTCCGGACAACAGTGCCAGAGGTTCCTTGGCGATCCTGTGAGGAAGCCGAACCAGCTGTGTGTGAGCTGAAGGAAGAGGCCCCAACACGAGCTGAAGAGGTGGTAGTTGGTGCTGTACGTTGGCCTACGTCTTCAGTGTGTCTATGTAACTCCACCTCGTGCTTGGTCCGCACATGTTTCCACATATTAGTGGTATTGCGGTTGCTGACATTTTTCCCTCTTTTGACTCTCTGATGACACAGCTTGCATTTGACAAAGCAAATGTCATCTGCAACTGTGTCAAAAAGGACCACGCACTGCAAGTCTTGGGAACACCCGTTTTGCCTTTTGAAAGTGGAATGCTCCTAACGGGTGCCGAAGTGGAGGCTACAGGCAACCATGTCTGCCCCCTCCCTCTCCCTCCGGTTTTTGCCGTTCGGGGAATCTCTTCCTCAGAGCTGCTCCCACCACCTTCAAGGACCTCATCATCTACACTCCCCTCTTCAAACACCTGCTTCTCCTGGGTTGTCTCGCCAGCACCGTACGCAACAGAAAGTGGCACCTGTGTCTCGTCATCATCTGATGCGTACTGAGGTGTGCTGACCATAGGCACTGGCCCACCCCCCCTTCAGATTCAGAGGGACAAAGAAGTTGCACATCACTGCATACTCCCTCTTCTTCACATTCTGGAATGCTGCTTGGCTGGCCCCCTCTTTCCAAACCAACAGATTCCGAGAACAGAAGTAGAGACTGTGATGGCTCCTGTCCAGGGCTCTCTAACTGCCTGGGCACTTTGGCAGGTGGTGAAGAGACAGATGGTTGCTCTTCGGTGCTCTGGCCCTGAGAGGATGTGGAAGTAACTGAAGTCGATGCGTTAGCTGCCATCCATCCCACAACGGCTTCAATTTGTTCCTCCCGCAGCAGTGGGGTATGGTGAGGTCCTACAAAGCTGCGCATAAAGGACTGTTGCCTGCTAAAACTGGGGGATGCTGACTCACTGGTGCCAACAGCAAGCACAGAATCCCCACGTCCTCTCCCTGCAGAATCACCATGTCCTCTCCCTGCAGAATCCCCACGTCTTCTCCCTGCTGAAACTCAACGCCCACGCCCACGTGCCTTACTTCCTGCCTTCTTCATCTTGCTAGAATGAGAAAGATAGGCAGAAAAGTACAAAGGGGGGCCTTAGTGTGCTTATTCCTGAACAGCTGGTTACAGGTTTAAGAAACACTAATTTTATGCAGTGTGTGTGTCGACTACACTTTAATGGGAACTAATGTGGCCTACACAACTTTCAAATGTAGTGTTTGGTGAACTTTGTTGCTTTTTTTTGGAGGAAAAATAACTAAAAGGATGTGACCAAAGATTTGAAAGTGAGAGCATCACCAACTTTTTGGAGCTATTACAATGCAGGCAGGTAACCTACAATGCAAAAGATTAGGCTCCAAAAAAATTGGGTAATACTAATCTGGCTGCAGCTGAAGGGCACAAGCTAGAAAAAAGGCTCCTCTATCTACTCCTATATAGTGTTTGCAGCCAACCAATGTAGATGGATATGGATGGATGCACACTAATAGGAGAAGAAAAAATGAGCTGCAATTAAAGAAAAATATGTGTGAGGCAGTGATGCACGCTGAGCGGCCTACAACCAGACGTAGCTGCAGGACACACTACTCAGCGTGAGCTGCACTCACACACAGTCAGAGACCTCTCAGACAGCCGTGAACAGTGCAGCTAAGTGGGCACTAGCACTGACAGGCTGCAGAAAGGCTCTGCTGTGTACTCCTAGAGTGTTTGCAACCACCGTATATGGATACGGATGGATGCACACTAATAGGAGAAAAAATGAGCTGCAATAAAAGAAAAATGTGTGAGGCAGTGACGCACGCTGAGCGGCCTACAACCAGACGCAACTGCAGGACACACTACTCAGCGTGCGCTGCACTCACACACAGTCAGAGACCTCTCAGACAGCCGTGAACAGTGCAGCTAAGTGGGCACTAGCACTGACAGGCTGCAGAAAGGCTCCGCTGTGTACTCCTAGAGTGTTTGCAACCACCGTATATGGATACGGATGGATGCACACTAATAGGAGAAGAAAAAATGAGCTGCAATAAAAGAAAAATGTGTGAGGCAGTGACGCACGCTGAGCGGCCTACAACCAGACATAGCTGCAGAACACACTACTCAGCGTGAGCTGCACTCACACAGTCAGAGACCTCTCAGACAGCCGTGAGCAGTGCAGCTAAGTGGGCACTAGCACTGAAAGGCTGCAGAAAGGCTCCGCTGTCTACTACTAGTGTTTGCAACCAACGTATATGGATACGGATGGAAGCACACTAGATAGAATTTTTTAAAAATAAGCAGCTCAAAAAGAAAAATATGTATGAGGCAGCAGTGAGGCACGCTGGGTGGCCTGCAACCAGGCGTGGCTGCAGGAACCACTCCACAGCGTGAGCTGCACTCACACAGCCCTTGCAGACAGCTGTGAACACTGCTGCTAGGGAAAGAAAGCTACAGTGGTGGTTTATGTAGCCTGGGTAAAGCACAATATTGTTTTGAGAATCGCTATTTCTAACTGTCCCTCACAGTCTTCAACAGCAGCCTGTCCCTAACTGAATTCACAGCAGAGTAACCAGAAATGGTGGCGGCGGATTTTATAGTGCATCATGACATCATTTCAGCAGCCAATCACAGCCATGCCAATAGTTAACATGCCTACGTGCCTAACAGGATGTGCCCTCACTTCTGAGGATTCCCATTGGCTGAATCAAAGCGAGCAGGCTCATAGCATTATGGGAACTTCCGATTCCGGTATCCGATATGAAAAAAGTATCAGAAGTCAGTATCGGAATTCTGATACAGCTAATATCGGCCGATACTTGCGGTATCGGAAAGCTCAACACTAGTGGTCAGTTCTGTACTTAATATCCCCTATCCTGGTATATATGGTCCCCTCATCCCGATCCTGATACACATGGCCCCTTCATCTCTATCCTGGTATGCATGGCCCCCTCATCCCCATCCAGGTATGCATGGCCCCATCCCTATCCTGGTGTGCAGAGTCCCATCCTTAACCTGGTATGATTGGCCCCACCCTCGTCCTGGTATGCATGGTCCCATCCTTATCCTGGTATGATTGGTCCCCACCCCCATCCTGGTATGCATGGACCCCTCAGAAAACATTTAAAAAAAACCATTACACTTACCTTCCTGCGCTCCCTTGCAGCATCCTGCTCTGATGCTAGCAACTGCCTTATGCTTACAAGCCAAAGGGCAGCTGCCAGAATACACAATGCTCTGCTTGCCAGGACTGTGTGCGCAGAGAGCACTGAGTATTCATTGCTCTCTAGCGAGCACAGTGTCAGTTGGAGACTTCTTGCTGCTGCCAGCGGTCACGTGTGCCGACACTTTAGAGAAATGAATCTTCATAGAGTGGATTGATGTAACCGCCAGTAGCAGCAGGAGGCCTCCGAATGATACTGTGCTTGCTGCCCTTCGGCTTGCATGCAGCGCATGACATCCCTGCCATGCGCTGCTTATAGGCATTAAGCAGCTGCTGGCATTGGAGCAGGACACTGCAAGGGAGCGTTGGGAAGGTAAGTGAAATGGTTTGTTTTTAACATTTTCTGATGGGGCCATACATACCAGGATGGGGGTGAAGGCCAATCATAAGATATGGCCTTCCCAAAACCCTAAAGCAAAACACAAAACAAATATCCTGGAATAAAAAAGTGAAAAAATATATTGCAAAAATTGCATGAAGGTAGTAATAATAGTAATAATAAGGGTATTTAGTTAACGTAATTTTGATCAAAATAATGTAGAAGCCATCCCGCCACGTCATGACGTGGCGGGATGGCTTCTACATTATTTTGATCAAAATTACGTTAACTAAATACCCTTATTATTACTATTATTACTACCTTCATGCAATTTTTGCAATATATTTTTTCACTTTTTTATTCCAGGATATTTGTTTTGTGTTTTGCTTTTGGTTTTCTCTGTGTAAAGGTCATGTGTTCATATGCAATTACATTTTGCATGCACATTAATTTACTTTTTCTACTCAGACCCAGTTTCTCACTTCCCAAAACCCTGTCTGATGACAAATGGACATACAGCAGGATGCAGCAGGCCTCCATTAATTTTTTGCACTTATCATATCATTTTTTGCAGGATGCAGCCCGGCCTCTTTTTGTTGGCTTGGTCTATTGGGGCATCTGTCACTGTGTGTTGCATATTATAGCATCCCGCCTGAGAATACTATGGGCGTTACTAATAGGTTGCAAGCAAGACACTTTGCATCACACTTACATGTGTGACTAATGTCCTATGCAAGCCTTATCTGTGTGCATTTTTTCTACCAGGCTGCCAACCTCTCCATGGTTTGGTAGGTGTGGGGTGGTTGTTTTTATCAGTAGTTTGCACCTGAGCTGCCCCTTGGCTTTATTAACAGAGGCCTGCTGCATCCTGCTATATGTGCACTCGTCATCAGACAGGGATTTGGGAAGGCCATATCTTGTGGTATGAGTTTTTTTGAATTTTTTCTATGTTAGCTGTTTTGATATTAGTGTTAGGGACCTGCAAATTATGAGGAGCCTTGACGTGGCTTGCAGGCTCTATCTATTTTGGCCAAAATATTAACCAATACCTCATTTACTGTACTCATTGTATGCATTAATTTTTTGCACTTATATCATTTTTTGCAGGATGCAGCCGGGCCTCTTTTTGTTGGCTTGGTCTATTGGGGCGTCTGTCACTGTGTGTTGCATATTATAGCAGCCCGCCTGAGAATACTATGGGCGTTACTAATAGGTTGCAAGCAAGACACTTTGCATGACACTTACATGAGCTGCCCCTTGCCTTTATTAATGGAGGCCTGCTGCATCCTGCTATATGTGCATTTGTCATCAGACAGGGTTTTGGGAAGGCCATATCTTGTGGTATGAGTTTTTTTGAATTTTTTCTATGTTAGCTGTTTTGAGGGCCAATCATACCAGGATAAGGAAAGGATGGGACCAATCAAACCAAGACCGAGATGGGGGGGCAATCATACCAGGATGCCATTAAAGAGAAATGAATATTCATTGCCCTCCACACCAATCAGCATGGAATGCAGTGAATATTAATTTCTCTTTAGCAGCGACACAGAAGTTAGCCACAGCAGCCGGCTCCTGCCTCTGGGACCTGCTGCTCTGCCAAAATTGCTCCCCACCTCCCCACCATAGCCAAAGTCGGTACATCCATACTATAAGACGCACCCCCCATTTTCCTCCACATATTTGGAGGAAAAAAGTGCGTCTTATAGTCCAAAAAAATGGCAAGTGTTCCCTCACCTTCTCTCTGCTTATTGATAGAGTGGATTCTTTTTTTACTTCAAAGGCACCGTGAAGATCAGTTGATGTTACATTTGTTTTCTTAGTGAACACATATGCAACATAGGAATTTTAAAGTTCAGCCCTCTCAATATCATTTTTGATGACTTCATCTTTTTCATCCTGTAAAATTCCTATAGCAGATTTGACTTTCCTATTAAATCTGTGAATGATATTAATAGATGTAAATGCTTTTTCTATTCACTCACTTGTCAATAAAACTGTGATGTAAGATGAAGATTGGGTCATTACTGGAGATGGGGATCTGAGACATGGTGCCCCCCAAGTAGATGTGGACCAGGTTGTGCATACTCCTTTTTAGTGTCACTCCATCTGGTGATAAGAAACCTGTAAATAGAAATAGAATGATAGAAGTTATCAGATACCGAAGATTTCATGGAATCATCTTTAGACTGAAATAGAATTTCGCAAACATTCAGATGGATGAAAATAGTTTTTAAAACATGAGACGTTTCTCTGCTGGTCACTGGGATCTCAACACTTCTGTTTTTTGCACCACTTGACCAATACTGTGTGAAAATTGTGGAATTGTTGGAATTATTATTCTATAGATTGCTTCTATGAGCAGCTCTGTAGCTACAACCTGAGTCCTTCAGATACAGAAAGGCCATAGATAAAACAGCATGCAGCAGCTAACAAATCCCCTAATAACTATTTTGGCTCGTTAAAGGCAATCTGTCAGCAGGTTTTAGTTATATATTTGAAAGCAGCATGAGACCCTAAGGCTGGGTTCACATTGCGTTAGGGGCAATCCGCTAACGGGATCTGTTACATAGCGGCACTAACGCTATGTAACGGATGCGTTAGCGCACCCATTGCCCGCAATTGCAGTAGCGCATCCTAACGCATGCCAAAATCGCCATGCATTAGCGAGTATGCGTTACTTCATGATGCACCCTCAAACGCGATATGCAGCCTTTTTGGGTGCGTCGGTACTAGCGCACAGCGAACGGACCCGTTTGCTGTGCATAGACTATATGGGCTAACACATGGTAGCGCATGGTACCGAGCCGCTATCATGCGTTAACGCATACCGCTAGCGCTAGGTCACAAAAGATGTCAGAAATGACATCAGCATTAGCGCATCCATTTAACGGATCCGTTAAACATGGATGCCCTAACGCAATGTGAACCTAGCCTTATTCCAGAGTCACATACTAGGCTGTGTTTTGCAGCTTCAATGCAGTATTCTATCAGCAGCATTATCCCTATAGGACAACTGGCCTGGTACCTCCTAGTTCAAACCTGCTTGGAGCGCTGGTTAACATCTCTACCATCATCCAATGTACACAGAAAGCTGTGGCGGGGATACCCACACAGCTCAACATCTGAGCTCTACTGAATCTGCAACAGAGAAAACTGTGATTCTATCATAACTGCTTCTCCCAGTAATCTAAGTGACATATCACTGTAATCAGGGTCTCTGTCCAGAGCTCATGCTGCTGTCAAATTACTTAGAAAAGTCCTGCAGATTTCATGGGATACATTATGGATTTTATGTGGGTTTTACTGGTGCCTTATGTGACATTTTTGTGTTTTTACATTTTTATCATGTTATTTTTTTGTAATAAGGAAAAACTGAAACAAACCTCTACTGTGACCACATTGTATGCTAACAATAATCCTAAAATGGGCAAGATGTTGTACTTCAGTTTTAGAATTTTTTAGTGGGAAAAACTCTTTGTAATATGTGAGTCAGAATGATAATCATCCGGTCTGAGTAGTTTCCCTATTCTTTCTGCTGGAGTCACCCTCTCTGACATTATAACCAATGTCCCAGATTGGAATAAAAGGAAACAATCTCTATAATAAAATAAAGGGTTTTTATACATCCTACAGATGAGGAAGGTCTGGTTACCCATATTTAATTGACATGGCATCTCAAAGACTCTTTTGAAGTGGCAAAATTTTTTAGAATTTATCTAAGTAAATTGGGATAATTGTGACCTGGAAAATATTCTATCCCAGAGCTAATCTTTCATCTAGAACTCAAGAATGGAAAGCGGAAAAGGTTAGATGGTTTTACTTGAAAGGTAAAACAACATTGGGGGAATACAAACCTATTGATATAAATGTGGTCATACAGATTGTTGGATTAATTACATTTATTAATAACTACAATCTTCTGCTTTTACATCATATTCCACAGCACTTAACAGACATTGCAGGAGCCCCTTCCCAACATGACGTAAAATTACTTTGAATGTTGTGATGGGGTTAAATGTTTTAGTCTCTTCTCTTGTTAGTGTGTATGGAGTATGGACAGTGAGTGAGCACAATAGTAGAGGTTTTCATAAGGGGAATGTCTGGGTATAAGAGGAATAAATTGCAGCAGCCGTTCAGCACACTAGAGAGAAATACGGACGAGAAATGCGAGAAAAAAATCACAGCACTCATCCCAATGTTAATCTTTTTGCAGCTCCCATCATCCGTTTTTTTCTCACCCGTATTATAGGTGCGAGAGAAATCGCAGCGTGCTGCACCGTATTACGGCCGAGACTCGCCAATGCAAGTCTATAGGTGCGAGAATAAAACGGATTACACACGGACCATGCGTGTGACTTGAGAGAAATACGCAAGACTTCTTCAGGTGCCAGGAAATTGAAGCAGCCATTATCAGGAAGCTAGGGCATGCTAATTAGCTTGGCAAGCAGTACAAAAAAACAGGAAGAACGCCTCCACGGAGTCCACCATCATGTCAACATATATCAACGTTGAGATGCTCATAGTTCTGGTACAAGAGAGGCCAGAACTATGGGATCAGAGGGACACCCATTATGCCGACCGGGCAAGAAAGGAAACAGCATGGAGGAGGATATGTGTCCAGATGTTTCTTGACTTTGAGGACAAACCTTGTGAGACCCAGCAGCAAATTAGTACCGTATATTCTTGCGTATAAGCGAAGATTTTCAGCCCATTTTTGGGGGCTGAAAGTCCCCCTCTCGGCTTATACGCGAGTCATATACGGGGGTCGGCGGGGGAGGGGGAGCGGGGGTGTCAGAGATCATACTTACCCCCCGGCACGGTCTCTGCCGCCCCCCTGCTTTTCCCGGTCTCAGGCTCCTTCCTTCAGCGGTCACGTGGTACCGCTCATTAAAGACATGAATATGCGCATATTCATGTCATGACCGCTGAAGGCAGGTGCCGGAGACCGCGCCAGGAGGGGGTAAGTATATGTGATATTCACCTGTCCCCGTTCCCACACTGCTCGCCGCTGCCTGCTGCGTCCCCTCTGTCAGTGATGTTCAGGTCAGAGGGAGTGGTGACATTTGTTAGTGCACGCCGTGCCCTCTGCTGCCTGAACATCACTGAGAGATGATGTGGCAGACAGTGGCAAGCAGCGTGGGAACAGGGCCAGGGGAATATCTCAGGAGCCCGGTCTTGAGCCAGCAGCGACACCGGCACCTGGCCCCCAGTGACGGAGAGGTGAGTATGTCATTTTTCTTTTTATTTGCAGCAGCAGCAGCATATGGGGATTATTCTATGAAGCATCTTATGGGTGCATATTCCGTGGAGCATCTTATGGGGCATATTCTGTGGAGCATCTTATGTGGGCCTATTCTGTGGAGCATCTTATGGGGGCATATTCTATGGAGCATCTTAAAGGGGCATATTCTATGGAGCATCTTATGGGGCATAATATATGGAGCATCTTATGGGGGTATTGTCAGAGACACCGCACTACACTTGCTCATAGAGCCAGTGCACGTGTCCTGAGTACAGAAGCAGTGCTAAGAGTTACCTGGGGAGCAGGGCAGCAGAGGTGACAAAGCGTGCTTCAACTAATAGTGTCAGAGAAGCCAGAGAACTCAGATTATGGCAAAGCAGAAGTCATGCACGGTACAGACCAGCGAGGTACAGGAGGGATAAACAGATGGGAGGTCAGACAAAGCGAAAGGTCATACACAAGATATCAGAACAGTACCAGGGAGGAGACAGAGCGGATAATCAGGGCCAAGCAGAGATCAAAACCAAACAGACATAGGAGGTACCAGGCAGAATCCAAAGCGATATCCAGGGAACAGACCGAGTCATACACAGAGAATCAAGCAACCAGAACACAGCACTAACACACTCTTGGGTCACCACACAATGCCAAGGGCAAGAGTATAACTGACAGGGATGGGAGCGTCCTGAGGCTATAAGAAGCCTCCCCCAGAACCAGGGAGAGGCCACAATCATAGCCCCAGGTGTGCAGGTAAGCCTGCATCGGGATCACAACCTTTAACCCCAGAAATGCCAGTCATCAGCACTGGTTCCAAACATTAACCCCACGTGTGCGAGTCAAACCCGCACTGAGATCATGACAGTACCCCCCTCTCAACGGGGGGCCTCTGGACCCCCAGGCTTGCCCGGGTACTTAGCATGGAAAGCCCGTACCAGGCGATCAGCATGCATCAACCGGGCCGGTACCCAGGACCTGTCCTCCGGTCCATACCCCTTCCAATGAACCAGGTACTGTACCGACCGCCTTACCAACCTGGAATCTACGATATGACCAACCTCGTACTCCACCTGCCCCTCGACCAAAACAGGAGAAGCAGCAGACTCGGAGTCTCCCCGGACTGCTTCAAAAGGTTTCAGTAGAGATTTGTGGAAGACGTTAGGGATCTTGAAAGAGGGCGGAAGGCACAGCCTATACGCCACTGGATTGATTTTTTCCACAATCTTGTACGGGCCAATGAATTTGGGTCCTAACTTGGCTGACGGAATCTTTAACTTAATGTTTCGCGTGGAGAGCCAAACTTTCTCTCCCACCCGAAACAAGGGACCAGGTGTTCGTTTCCTGTCCGTGAAAAACTTATACCTGCCTTGAGACCTGGATATACGCCGCTGGACTTCTGCCCATGTATCTTTTAACCGCTGAACAGAGTCCTCAGCCCTGGGGCACCCTGAATCCAGACGAGAAAACTCACCAAAATGAGGACTGAACCCATAGTTAATCAAGAAAGGGGACCTACCAGTGGATTGACTCACCCGAGTATTGAAGGCAAATTCAGCCAACGGCAGTGCATCGCACCAGTCACTCTGTGTAGCAGAGGTTAGACACCTGAGGATCTGTTCCAGGGACTGGTTAGTGCGCTCCGTCTGCCCATTGCTCTCAGGATGGTATGCAGACGAAAAGGACAGAGACATACCTAATTTTTTGCAGAAAGCACGCCAAAACTTAGCCACAAACTGCACACCACGATCAGACACCACATTCAGGGGTACCCCATGCAACCGGATCACATGCTGCACAAACAACCTGGACAACGTCTCAGCTGACGGTAGTGCGGACAGGGGTACGAAATGAGCCTGCTTAGAAAACCTGTCCACCACTACCCATACCACTGTATTACCCTTAGATGGAGGGAGATTGGTAACAAAATCCATGGATAATTGAGTCCATGGCCTTTCGGGCACTGCCAAGGGTATCAGCTCCCCTGCCGGCCGGCTATGAGAGCTTTTAGAACGAGCGCAGACCCCACAACCAGCAATTAATTTTTTTATGTCCGAACCAAGGGTAGGCCACCAAAAGATCCTAGCCACCGCCAGACGTGTGGCTGAAATACCAGGGTGAGCACTCAGCTTGGATTCATGGAACTCCTGCAAGAGTTTCAGGCGAAGTTGCTCTGGGACAAACAACTTCCCCTCCGGCTTGGCCGCCGAGGCCTGCGACTGAGCCCCCTGAATCTCCCGTTAAAATTCAGATGAGACCTCTGCTATCACAACCCCAGGGTGAAGAATGGAGGATGGTGGCTCAGGGGGCGACACCAGCTGAAAACTGCGTGATAAGGCGTCAGCCTTGACATTCTTAGACCCTGGACGAAATGTAATTGTAAACTGAAAACGGGAAAAAAAAAGTGACCAACGGGCTTGTCTGGGCGTTAGTCTTTTAGCAGACTCAATGTACGACAAATTTTTGTGATCCGTGATCACCGTAACCGGGTGACTAGCCCCCTCCAAAAAGTGCCTCCATTCTTCAAACGCCAATTTGACCGCAAGAAGCTCTCTATTGCCTACGTCGTAATTTCTTTCCGCAGCAGAGAACTTCTTGGAAAAGAAAGCACATGGCCTGAGGTTGGTTAGAGTGGCAGGCCCTTGGGACAACACCGCCCCCACCCCCACCTCAGAGGCGTCCACTTCCACGAGGAATGGTTTGGACGGATCTGGCTGCACTAACACAGGAGCAGACATAAAACATTTTTTCAGCGTCGCAAAGGCCTCTTTTGCGAGCGAGGACCAATTTCTCACATCCGCACCTTTGCATGTTAGATCCGTGAGAGGTTTGACCACTTGCGAAAACCCCCGGATAAATTTGCGGTAATAATTGGCGAACCCCAAGAAGCGCTGAAGACCCTTAAGATCTCGGGGTTGCACCCAATCCGTAATGGCCTGCACCTTCTTGGGGTCCATGCGAAAACCCTCACCGGATACAATTAACCCCAAAAAGGACAACTCTTGTACACAGAATACACATTTTTCCAATTTAGCATACAAATGATTTTCTCTCAGCCTTTGGAGCACAGTTCGTACATGTTCCAAATGAGAATACTTGTCGGGGGAATATATCAAAATATCATCTAAGTAGATAACGACAAAACGACCAATGAGATCCGAGAATAATACGTTGATGAAATTCTGAAATATGGCAGGGGCGTTGGTAAGACCAAACAGCATGACTAAATTTTCAAATAGTCCCTCGGTCGTGAGGAACGCGGTTTTCCATTCATCCCCCTCTCGGACCCTTATCAAATTATATGCCTCCCGAAGGTCCAGTTTAGAAAACCACTTATGTTTTCCACATGAGTAGCGCCCACTCTGAGCGAAAACACATCAGACATAAAGCGAATTCCCTCCTTAGTGAGGGGAGATGAGTCAATGGCCATCACCTTGATCGGAACCTTGAGCCTAACTGTCCCTATCTTGCAGTGTGTGACCAATTGGGAGTCAATAAGATTAATAGATGATCCGCAGTCCACGAAGGCTGTAGAGGAAAAAGAACTACCATCCACAAACAGTTCCACAGGCAGTACTACTTTAGAAAACGAGGAAAATGGTACCTGAGGGTCTGAGCAGCCTCCCCGTTGACTACCCAGACTTAGTCGTTTCCCGCCGACCGGGTTTGAAGACGGGCAATTCGGGCACTCCCTTTTCCAATGTCCCGTTTTACCACAGTAAAAGCATAACTGCTTGTCCTTCCCGCGTTTCCTCTCCGTATCCTTCAGGGAGAGGGCGCCTACATCCATGGGCTCAGGGGCAGTCTCTTTTCCACTGGGGAATAATGGAGCATCCACCTACATCACCCCTCTGGCCCGCAGCCTGCGGTCCATCCAGACGGCCTGGGTCATGGCGTCCTCGAGAGAGTTAGGTGGGGGATGTAACGCCAAGGCATCCTGCAGCTGCTCAGACAAGCCTCTGCGAAAGAGTCCTCGGAGTGCAGCGTCGCTCCAAGAGACCTCTGCCGCCCAGTGGCGGAACTCAGAACAAAACCACTCAGCTGAGTGTTTCCCCTGACAGACACTCATCACCATGTCCTCTGCCAATCGCACTCGGTCAGGTTCATCATAAATGTGCCCGAGGGCCTCAAAGAATGCGTTCACTGACATACGTTCAGGAGCAGAGGAAGACAGTGAGAAAGCCCATGCTTGCGGAGCCCCCCGAAGTAGGGAAATAATGACCCCCACCCTCTGGAACTCATCCCCGGAGGAGCGGGGCCTTAGAGAAAAAAAAAGCTTGCATCCTTCTCTGAAAGACCTGAACTCCTTTTTCTCCCCTGAGAAAAGGTCTGGTAATTTGACCGGAGATTCAGGGGACGCTAATGACACATCCCTACCCCCAGAACCAGAAGCCCCTGCATCGACAGCCCCCTGCACAGTAACCACCAACTGTTGCTGGGTCTGGGCCATCGTGCGTTGTTCCACATTGAGCTTATGGAACATTTGGGTCAGGTGCTTGACCTGATCAGCCAAGGCTTGTATGGGATCCATGAGGATAACACACACTTTTTTTTTTTCTTCAGAAAAAAAAAAACAACTGAATTGGTCAGTTATAATGTCAGAGACACCGCACTACACTTGCTCATAGTGCCAGTGCACGTGTCCTGAGTACAGAAGCAGTGCTAAGAGTTACCTGGGGAGCAGGGCAGCAGAGGTGACAAAGCGTGCTTCAACTAATAGTGTCAGAGAAGCCAGAGAACTCAGATTATGGCAAAGCAGAAGTCATGCACGGTACAGACCAGCGAGGTACAGGAGGGATAAACAGATGGGAGGTCAGACAAAGCAAAAGGTCATACACAATATATCAGAACAGTACCAGGGAGGAGACAAAGCGGATAATCAGGGCCAAGCAAAGATCAAAACCAAACAGACATAGGAGGTACCAGGCAGAATCCAAAGCGATATCCAGGGAACAGACCGAGTCATACACAGAGAATCAAGCAACCAGAACACAGCACTAACACACTCAGGGGTCACCACACAATGCCAAGGGCAAGAGTATAACTGACAGGGATGGGAGCATCCTGAGGCTATAAGAAGCCTCCCCCAGAACCAGGGAGAGGCCACAATCATAGCCCCAGGTGTGCATGTAAGCCTGCATCGGGATCACAACCTTTAACCCCAGAAATGCCAGTCATCAGCACTGGTTCCAAACATTAACCCCACGTGTGCGAGTCAAACCCGCACTGAGATCATGACAGGTATACTATGAAGCATCTTATGGGGGCCTATTCTGTGGTGCATCTTATTGGGGCATTTATGGGGGCCTATTCTATGGAGCATCTTATGGGGGCATAATGTATGGAGCATCTTATGGGGGCATATTCTATGGAGCATCTTATGGGGCAGCATATTCTATGGAGCATCTTATGGGGCCATAACCTTTATGAAGCAGCATATGGGGCATATTATTCTATGGAACATCTTATGGGGCCATTACTAACCTTGATGGATCATTATATGGGGTGTATTTTGTATGGAGCATCTTATGGGGCCATCATGAACTGTATGGAGCATTATATGGGGCTCCTGATTCAATATGGATCTTCAACAACATTTAACCTACTGATGTCTCAATTAATTTTACTTTTATTGGTATCTATTTTTATTTTTGAAATTTACCAGTAGCTGCTGCATTTTCCACCCTAGGCTTATATGTGAGTCAATAAGTTTTCCCAGTTTTTTGTGGCAAAATTAGGGAAGTTGGCTTATACACTGGTCGGCTTATACACAAGTATATACGGTAAGTACAATACCTGAATAATATTGTTGAGCTATGTAACACGTGTTACCATCAGACCACTAAATAGCTATATGTGCTTTTATTGTACCAATATATGGCATATTACAGAGTTTAAACATTAAAAGTATCGTGCAACATGAGACTGTAAACTACTTTTTGAATTTCAAAAGCATAGTTTCAATGTAAATTTTTTTTGTGTATGTTCCGTTGCAGTGACTGATATTATAAGACACTGGTGCAGCGCGAGGGACCAGTACCGGCCAGAACGACAGCAGCGTGCCAGGAGTGGGGATGCAGCACCGACGAAAAGAAAGTATATATACTTCGATAGGCTTTCTTTTCTAGCTCCTGTTCTGGATCTGAGACCGTAAGTGCATGCATCACACCACATTTTACACATGCTGCTTTTAGAGTCTCATATAATTTTATTTTTTTTTATTCCCATAAAAACAGTACTCAGTCAAACCTAACTGAGAGGGAGACAGCCTCTGGCTCAGAGGCTCCTATAGATCCAGCCAGGGAAGGTGAAGAGGTGGCTGGCCCATCATCTGCTCCTTTCAGCTGCATCCTCACACAACCACCACCACCAGCACTTGCATCAGGAGGATCATCTAGAGGAGGACAAGGGAAACAGCAACAGCTCTACTGTGCCCCTGGAGACCTCACCCCAGGCTGCTGTCATCTCACGCCATGGCCGACGCATGAGAGACATGACAGCCTCTGGCATCAGGAGGCACATGTTACCGGGGTAATAAACTATTTGGCCAGGGCTGCCCACGACGATGGTGAGGAAGCCTATGCCTGCAGCCTGGCCCGATACCTCTGTCCAATACACCGGGAGGTCAGGCTGCATGCCTGTGGAGCTATTCAGATATTGATTGATGACTGCACACCCCCCCAATAACCCCAACCTGGTTTTTGAATATCTGGAACACTGGCAGCTGTCCAACAGTAATCAGCTTCAAATGCATGGAATTTCACAAGTGCAGGCACTATCAGTATCTGAGTCCCTTCCTCCCCGTGTGCCAACACCACAGCCACATCCTCCCAAACCCTACATTGGCCTACACAGGGCCAAATGTCAGACTATAATGCACCTGCCCAATATGGCCACTTGATCAGACCCACTGTTGGAGGCTGGTCCCAACATGGGTATGGTCGACATGGCCATATTGCGGGTATGAACCATGTGAGTGCTCAAATCCTCAGGAGTATCCACTACAGTATCCATCATCCCATTTCTTGGCTACACCACAGAATCCTGGCCAGATCCACCATCCGGGGGCATCATATGTAAATCCACTGAGTGAGGTACAAGTTGCGCCTCCAACATAGCAAACAGGTCAAGCTGCCCTTCCGCCATCACCACCCCAACGTACCATAACTTATAATTTTTTATTATTATTTTTTTAATTTTTTTTATCTGAACTTTATTGTTTTTCTTATGCTAATTTTTTTGGTCTTTGTCGTCCCATTTGTATTGGGCAATAAAACAATATGCTGATGATATTGTTTTTTGTTTGGAACAACGCTATGTTTGGAGTAAAAACAGTTTCTAAAAATTGACTAATGTGTAATGTTATGACAAAATTGCTAATCTTTTCATTTAAACATTTTACACATTATAAGGCAACTACAACACACACTTGAAACAAAAACATGAGTTTAATTAAACAAAATAATTCAAATATACAACATAGAAAGAGCATTGTGTTGCCATGGAGTAGCTCCTTTTAATGTGACAAAATAATTGGTAAACACATCCCGCACTTTTAATCCAGAGGGCTGACGACGGAGTGGTACATTGAAGATCATTAAGGAAGGTGAAGAGTTCTTAGACAGAGCAGAATTATCTCTTCATGTTACAGAAAGAGAAGAAATTCGAAGTGCACCTGAAGAAACAGAGGAATGGAAACATGTGACCCAGAGAAGCAGGAGTATTGGGAGGCGGTCAGCGCCCATACTGCTCAGAAACCAGTACCAGGCTCTCACGCAGGAGAACGATGAAGAAATACATCAGGATAAGACTTTGCCCACAAACAGCAACCTTGTACGCCTTCAGAGTCCTCCTGGATGGAGAAAGAAAAATGTTGTGAAGAAGAAACGGAGAGTGGTGGTCATGGGGGATCCCCTGTTGAGAGGAACAGAGGCCGCTATCTGCAGACCGGATATAACTTCAAGAGAAATGTGCTGTCTTCCAGGTGCAAAAATTAAAGGTGTGTCTTACAGGATATCAGGACTCTTCAGACCTACAGATGACTACCCATTCCTGCTACTACATGTGGGGACAAATGACACAGCAAGAAACCACCTGGAAACCATCTGCAGAGACTTTGAACACTTAGGTAAGAAAGTGAAAGAACTAGGAGAGCAGGTGGTCTTCTCTTCCATCCTCCCAGTTGATGGCCATGGAACAAGGAGGTGGAATAAGATTCTGCAGGTGAACAACTGGCTACGTCGATGGTGCCGTCAGTAAGGATTTGGGTTTCTGGATCACGGAGTGAATTACCTATACAATGGACTACTTGTTAGAGATGGGGTGCACCTTACGAAGACTGGAAAACATGTACGGTATTTGGATGTCATCTTGCTACACTCATCAGGAGAGCTTTAAACTAGAACAATGTGGGAAGGGAAGCAAAAGGCTAGAAAAAGCCATACACCTGACAAATACTATTGAGATGTCTGCTATTAGAAGTGGAAGGGAAGAACAAAGACAAACAAAATCTAAATAATAAAAATATTGGAGAAAGAGAAACCAATCACAAACTAAAATGTTTCTACACTAATGCACAAAGCATGGGCAACAAGTAAGGAGAATTCGAACTACTAACACAGGAAAAGAAATATGATGTCATTGGAATCACTGAAACTTGGTGGGACATCACACATGATTGGAATACAAGGCTTGAAGGATACAACTTATTTGCAACAGACTTGATAAATGAGGAGGAGGTGTCGCATTGTATGTTAGAAACGCGTATATCTGCACAGACATCCAAGCTTCAGAGACTGGGAGTTCTGTGGAAACTGTTTGGGTAAGAATACAAGGACAGAATAATGGAAAGGACACCATTGTAGGCATTTACTACAGGCCGCCTGTGCAAGCTGAAGATATGGATGAACTCGTTATGCATCAAATGGCCAAGTTCTCCAAAAAATATGACATAGTTGTCATGGGAGATTTCAACTATCCTGACATATGTTGGGAATCTCTCTCAGGCAAAACTAACAGGTCAAGGAAATTCTTATCCTCTCTTGCTGACAACTTTATCTTTCAAAAGGAAGGGGAGAAAACAAGGGGAACTGCTACCTTGGATCTAATCCTTATAAACAGGGAGGAAATGGTTGAGAAGGTAAAAGTGGCTGGGATCCTAGGAGGTAGCGACCATGCTATTTTAGAATTTTGGATAACTAGAGGAGGAAGACCTGTGAAGACTCAGACGTCAAGGTTAGATTTCAGAAAGGCAGATTTTAAGGGATTCAGAAAGAGAATTGGAGGGATCCAATGGCTGGATATCCTTAAGGACAAAAATGTCCAGGAAGGACAGGAAATCTCAAAAAATGAGATTCTCAAAGCACAATTGTTAACAATTCCGAGGGAAGAATAGGAAGCATTTAAGGAAACCAGGATGGAAGAACACAGAACTTAAGCACATGCTAAATAGGAAGAAAGAAATGTTTATAAAATGGAAAGAGGGATGCATATCTAAAGAAGAATATAATGCTGTCTGCAAAACCTGCAGGGCATGAATCAGATTACTAAAGCTGACAATGAATTGAGGCTTGCAAGAGACGTCAAAAGCAATAAAAAAGGATTTGGGGGATATGTCAAAAGTAGAAGAAAAGTCAAAGATGCTATTGGCGTTTTACAGGATTAAAATGATGAAATGGTAAGACAGGGTATTGAGAAGGCCGAACTTTTAAATTCCTATTTTGCATCTGTTTTCTCTCAAAAAGGAAATGTAACATCAACTGTTCTTCACTGTCCTATTAAGGGAATAGAAGAATCCAGGGTATCTATAAACAGAAAGATAGTGAGGAAACACTTAGCTAACCTAAATGAATTCAAGTCTCCAGGTCCAGATGAATTACACCCAAGAGTACTGAAGGAGATAACGGAAGAAATTTTTGAACCACTCTCCATAATCTTTGAAAATTCTTGGAGAACAGGAGAAGTCCCAGAAGACTGGAGAAGAGCAAATGTTGTTCCTATCTTCAAAAAGGGGAAGAAGGTGGACCCAGGCAACTATAGGCCAGTGAGTCTGACTTCTATAGCAGGAAAGATCTTTGAACAAATTATTAAGCAACATTTATGTAAGTACCTCAATAAGAATGAAGTGATTAAACAGAGCCAGCATGGGTTTGTAACTAATAAGTCATGTCAGACTAACTTAATTTCCTTCTATGACAGAATTACTGACTGGGTGTATCAGGGAAATGCTGTAGATATAGTATATCCTGACTTCAGCAAAGCATTTGACAAAGTATCTCACACAATCCTTATTGAAAAAATTACTAAGCATGGAATGGACAAGGGACCTGTTAGGTAGATTCATAACTGGCTTAGTGATCGGACCCAAAGAGTGGTCGTAAATGGCTGCACACCCAGGCTCTGTCCTGGGCCCTATATTGTTCAACATCTTTCTCAACGATTTAGATGAAGGAATTGAGGGTAAACTGATTAAATTTGCTGATGACACAAAGCTAGGAGGGATAGCTAATACTAGAGAAGAGAGAGAGGATTTAAAAGATATAAATAAACTGGAGCAGTGGGCAGCAACTAAAAGAATGGTTTTTAACAGGGAAAAATGCAAAGTACTACATCTGGGCAATAAAAATGAAAAAAGCATATACAGAATGGGAGGAATAGGGCTAAGCAACAGCACATGTGAAAAAGACTTGGGTATACTAATAGATCACAGACTGAATATGAGTCAACAGTGTGATGCAGCAGCAAAAAAGGCAAATGCAATTCTGGGATGTATTAACAGAAGCATACAGTCTAGATCACGTGAAGTCATTATTGCCCTCTACTCCTCTTTGGTCAGACCTCATCTGGAATACTGTGTCCAGTTTTGGGCGCCACATTTTAAAAAAGACATCAACAAACTGGAGCAAGTTCAGAAAAGAGTGACCAGAATGGTGACCGGTCTGCAAACCATGTCTTGCAGGATTTTTTAATGTTCAGTTTGCAAAAGAGAAGACTGAGAGGAGACTTAATAGCTGTCTACAAATATCTCAAAGGCTGTCACATTGTAGTAGGATCATAATTCTTCTCATTTGCACAAGGAAAGACTAGAAGCAATGTGATGAAACTGAATGGGAGGAGACACAGATTAGATATTAGAAAAAACTTTTTGACAGTTAGAGTGATCAATGAGTGGAACAGGCTGCCACGAGAGGTGGTGAGCTCTCCTTTTATAGAAGTCTTCAAACAGAGGCTGGACAGACAACTGTCTGGGATGATTTAGTGAATCCTGCTTTGAGCCGGGAGTTGGACCAGATGGCCCGGGAGGTCCCTTCCTACTCTACGATTCTATGATGCTATCACATGGTGGTGTAATACGCCTCACAACATTTGACAACACAACTTCATCACCTTCAGAAGACGAGCAGTCATGTATTCTTGTGAAGAATAACACACGCTTTAATCACCTCATTAAGATTGGCTTCACTTAGCTGAATGGCTGACTGCGGGACACACCATTTGGCACAAAGAATGCCAAAGGCACACTCAACCAGTCGCCTTACGCGGGATAGGCGTAAGTTAAATATTTTGCACCAGTAGTCCAGGGCTCTTCGGGAATAGGGCCTGACGTGTTAATTGAAACGCCTCATCTGTAACCATCACATATGGCACAGCATCCATAGTGGACC
The DNA here is from genome assembly GCF_039654945.1 of Dendrobates tinctorius. Taxonomy (NCBI): domain Eukaryota; kingdom Metazoa; phylum Chordata; class Amphibia; order Anura; family Dendrobatidae; genus Dendrobates; species Dendrobates tinctorius. The sequence continues at coordinate 1,093,677 of NW_027361980.1, read as the reverse complement.
CTGGTAGGTGACATGGGGTGGTAGGTCCAACTCATTATTGCGCAGCCGCCAACCCATAATGGAAGTCTGGAGTCTCCAGTTCTTCCATAGGCCCAATATCTACAATTATAAACCTGTAGCCACTGTCGACCAGGGCCAACAACACTACAGAAAAATACTGTTTATAATTATAATATTGGGACCCTGAGCTTGGCAACTTATGCACACGGATGTGCTTCCCATCCAGGGCTCCAATACAGTTTGTAAACTGGCATGTCTCCTCAAAACCACGGGCTATCCGCAACCAGTCTTCCATTTTTGGCTCAGGCATGACCACTTGATGTAGTCGGGATGATATTTCCAAACACATAGACTGGATAATGCCTGAAATTGTTGATTTTCCAATTAAAAATTCGAGATGCAGTGCCGCATAGGAAAGCGCCCTTGAAAGGAAGCTAAAAATAAACAGAAACAAAACAAAAAATTAGAGAACATTTACCCTAATAAAACATTTTCACATTCATCAAAGTTATAGTCTGTAGCTAACAAGCCATGCCTTTACAACATTAAAATACATGCAATGGCTTTGCTGCTACAAAATTAATAAAATATTCATAATGTTCAAATGTTGTATTTTCACATTAGAAAACAAGGAGAACAAAAATTAAGGTATGAGAAAATTAAACAAGGCTGTCTGAAACATCATCAACATAGAGGAGGAATACATACCGTAACATAAGGATAAGACGCTCCTTGGCAGAAATACACCTTTGCGCATCAGAATGTCAAAGGTGGCAAGGCTAATCCAACAATATTGGAAGAACTTGTCAGGATGGGTACGCAGAGATGCATAGAGATGGTGGAAATTCCCATTAGTGAGCCGATGCCTCAAAAACGGATGTACCCACATTCGTCTCTGCCTCCTGGGATCCACAATAACTGGTTATGGCTCCCTAAAGTGTTGTGACAAAACCCAGTTGTAAAGAACCCGCTCATTTGTGTTGAAAGTAAGCCTGTCTGACATGTTTGACACAAAGCAGAAATACCCCAACACAAGCAAAGATTGGAAGTTGCTGTAGCAGAGTGTATCTTTTGAGAATTCACCTGTACACAGGAGAACTTCACTGAGCAAGTTATCTTGAGTAAACAGCATTTACTTCTTATGGGTAAACATGAGATAAGAATTCAGAAGCACACAGCCCGTGCTGTTGGAATAATACAGTCAAAAGTGAAAGTAAAACTAAACAATATCAAGAGAGCTTCCCTCCCCACAATACAGCAAACACATTTAACTTCACACTATCTCCATCTGCTGTCAGGCTAGTGTAAAGTCCTCCTTTACATAAACAATAAGTCCATTTCTGTTGCATCTGCCAACAGTAGCCACCTGTTGTAAAGACAATAAATAGAGTTGTTGATTATGCTTTAAATTATTTTCAGTCCTAAAAACCGTTTGATGTCCACTTTGCAAGGGTGCAAGAAAATCTCACCATACGGATGTCACACGGATGCTTAGATGTGAGAAAATCACATCCTCGCATTGCACACGGATGACACTGTTCTGGGAACATTTCTGCGATTCTCTTTCGTTTAAAACGGACCGATTCTTTTATACGCTGTGTGCGACTCCAGCCTTAATGATATCCACACCATGTCTAGAGGAACATGCTGAGTATAGGGTGCTGCTACTAGGGGAAGCCCAGGTGAAATACAAATGAGATCCAGCAGGATGCAAATTTAGCTTGTATTTTGTGACTAAAATGTATCAAAAAAGCTCGAGTTTGGAATGTCACAAAGACCAGGAGAATAATTGGATTGGTGGCACTAGATAGGGACCACAAGAGCAACAACATTGGAGCAACAGCACTACGAGTGGTACCACTAGAGTGGCAAAACCGAAGTAGAAGCATTTGAACGGGTTCAATAGATTAGCTACTCTGGAGCAGCCGTACTAAAGCTGAAGTGGTAAAACTGATATGGCAGAACTAGTGCCGCACCATTAATGTGGCATCATTCAATCTGCAGTGCTAAAGCAGGACTACTAGAGAAAGAAAACTGGAGTAACCACAGGATAACTAGAATGGTAACACTGAAGCAGCAGCAATAGAGCAGGGCGATTTAAGTGGTAAAACTGGAGCAGCAGAACTAATGTGGAAAAATTAGAGCAATAACACTGGAGTAGCCACATTAGAGTGATACTACTAGAGTGGCAACAGTGCAACAGTGGAGCATAAACACTAGAATAACAATACTGGAGTCGAACACTGACAACTTGGGGCCCCTGTGCAAGAAACATGTCCTGGCCCCCCTTCTTTAATGGCGACAGAGCTACATATATATATATATATATATATATATATACAGTATACACATAGTGGGGAACTACGGTAAGTATTTCATCCCTTGCTGACTTTGTAAGTTTGCCCACTGACAAAGACATGAAGAATAGTCGATAATATTAAGGGTAGGTTAATATTAACATTGAAAGATAGAATATCAAAAAGAAAATCCAGAAAATCACATTATATAAATTTATTGGCATTTCGCAATAAGAAATAAGTATTTGATACCTCTGGTAACTAAAGGTGCTGTCACACTTAGCGATGCACCAGCGATCCCGACCAGCGATATGAAGCGGTCAGGATCGCTGGTGCATCGCTAAGTAGTCGCTAGTGAGCTGCCACACAGGCAGATCTCACCAGCGACATCGCAGGGGTCGGGGGTCACTACTTACCTGTCCGACGAGGTGATCCTGACCTCCTCCCGCCCGCGTCCACGCGTCGCTCATCTCCACAGCAGGAAGCCCAGCAGGAAGATGACGACGAGAAACGGTCCAGGACGTTCTTGCGCTATCAGCGATAACTAGCGGGGGAGCGGTCGGAGGTAAGTATCAGACATAGCGATATCGCTAGCAATATCGCTATAGCGTCACAAAAACCAGTGACGTTAGCGATATTGCTAGCGATATCGCTTAGTGTGACAGGCCCTTAAGATTTAATACTTTGTGGCAAAAGCCTTGCTGGCAAGCACAGCAGTCGGCCTTTTTTTAGCTGATGATGAGGTTTGCGCAAATGTCAGGAGGAATTTTGGTCCACTCCTCTTTGCAGATCATCTCTAAATTAGTTAGATTTTGAGGCTGTTGCTTGGCAACTCGGAGCTTCAACTCCCTCTATAAGTTTTCTATAGTTATGCTACTCCATGACCTTAATGTGCATCTTTTTGATCCTCTCCTTTGTTGCCTTGGCTGTATTTTTTGGATCATTTTCTTGCTGGAAGACCCAGCCATGACTCATTTTAATGTCCTGGTAGAAGGAAGGATTTTATGGTACATGGCTCCATCCATTCTCCCTTTGATGCTGTGAAGTAGTCCTGTGCCCTTAGCAGAGAAACATCCCTCAATTTTTGTCTCATCTGACGACAGCACCTTCTCCAAATCACTCACAGAATCATCCAGGCGTTCATTGGCAAACTTCAGATGGGCCTGCACATTTTCCTTCTTGAGCAGGCGGACCTTGTGGGCACTGCAGGATTTTAAACCTTTACAGCGTAATGTGTTAGCAATGGGTTTTATTTGGTGACTGTGGTCCCAGCTGCCTTCAGATCATTAACAAGTTCCCGCCGGGTAGCTTTAGGCTGATCTCTCACCTTCCTCATGATCAAGGATACCCCACGATGTGATTGTAGACAGTGTCAGGTAGGCGGCTTCAAAGGGAGCGCCAGGCTGGCAGTGGGAGTAGATACCATGAGGATGGTCCACTGCAGCTCTGCCCGGGTACCTCAAGAGAGGATCAGACAGGATAAAGTAAAATAGAACAGTCATATGGAGCGCAAGTGACGCAGTTCAGCTGGTATTAAAAGTCTTCATTTATTAGTTAACACAACGCGTTTCAACGGAATGGCTCCGTATTCCTCAGGTGGCAGTTATACATAGAGTGGGATGGAGAAGGTATATAAAGGTGAAGCAGCAAATGAAAATTAAGAAGCAATTAATCAGAATGCCCACATGATTAAAAATGCAAATTAAGACTGCGCTAAAAAATAATAAAGGATACAATATAAATCACATATAAACTAAAACCAATCTAAAAGCGAATAAAAAAACAAATAAAAACAATGTATATAAAAAATTATCACAATGTACATATATTACGTGGCTTTCTCAATGGTGAGGTTTAACCCCTCAGGGGCCAGTGTGCCCAGTTTAAAAATCCAGAAACTCTCCCTTCTTATTAGACTATTGTACCGGTCAGGCAAATCATCTGGAATCTTGTCAATGACAAGAAGTTTTAATGAATTCCAATTCTTTTGGTGCACTAGAGAAAAATGTTTAGGAAGACTATGTAACATGAACCCATTTCGGATGTTTTGATGGTGCTTATTGAGCCCTTCCTGCATCGTCTGTATCGTCTGACCGATGTATTGCAAATCACAACCACACTCAATTAAATAAATAACATAGCAAAATTGGCAATTTACATGACAGTTGATTTTAAAACTGGTGCCTGTGGTACGAGATTTCAATTCTTGTGCCCCATTCAAAATAGAGATGCAGCACAAACACATAGGGGTCCTACATGCAAAACATTTGATTGATCATCTCTTGGCACTACCTAACATAGTGAATTGCTTTCTGATAACGATGGACGTTCAAGCTCTCTACACAAATATCCCCCATAATCGGGGTCTTGAAGCAGTGTCTCAATATATATATACACACACTACCGTTCAAAAGTTTAGGGTCACTTAGAAATTTCCTTATTTTTGAAAGAAAAGCACTGTTTTTTCCAATTAAGCTAGCATTAAATGATTCAGAAATACACTCTATACATTGTTAATGTGGTAAATGACTATTCTAGCTGCAAACGTCTGGTTTGTAATGCAATATCTTCATAGGTGTATAGAGGCCCATTTCCAACAACCATCACTCCAGTGTTCTTATGATACTTTGTGTTTGCTAACTGTGTAAAAGGGCAAATGGATTGTTAGAATACCCTTGAAAACCCTTTTGCAAGTATGTTAGCACAGCTGAAAACAGTTTGGCTGATTAGAGAAGCTATTAACCTGACCTTCCTTTGAGCTAGTTGAGAATCTGTAGCATTACATTTTTTGGTTCCATTAAACTCTCAAAATGGCCAGAAAAAAAGAACTTTCATGTGAAACTCGACAATCTATACTTTTTCTTAGAAATGAAGGCTATTCCATGCGAGAAATTGCCAAGAACCTGAAGATTTCCTACAACGGTGTGTACTACTCCCTTCAGAGGAGAGCACAAACAGGCTCTAGCCAGAGTAGAAAGAGAAGTGGGAGGCCCTGCTGCACAACTTGAGCAATAAGACAAGTACATTAGAGTCTGTAGTTTGAGAAATCAATGCCTCACAGGTCCTCAACTGGCAGCTTCATTAAAAAGTACACGCAAAATGGCAGTGTCTACAGTGAAGAGGCGACTCTGGGATGCTGGCCTTCAGGGCAGAGTGGCAAAGAAAAAACCATAACTGAGACTGGCTAATAAAAGGAAAAGACTAATATGAGCAAAAGAACACAGACATTGGACAGAGGAAGATTGGAAAAAAGTGTTATGGACAGACGAATCCAAGTTTGAGGTGTTTGGATCACACAGAAGAAGATTTGTGAGACGCAGAACAACTGAAAAGATGCTGGAAGAGTGCCTGATGCCATCTGTCAAGCATGATGGAGGTAATGTAATGGTGTGGGGTTGCTTTGGTGCTGGTAAAGTGGGAGATTTGTACAAGGTAAAAGGGATTTTGAATAAGGAAGGCTATCACTCCATTTTGCAACGCCATGCCATACCCTGTAGACAGCGCTTGATTGGAGCCAATTTCATCCTACAACAGGACGACCCAAAGCACACCTCCAAATTATGCAAGAACTATTTAGGAAAGAAGCAGGCAGCTGGTATTCTATATGTTATGGAGTGGCCAGCGCAGTCACCAGATCTCAGCCCCACTGAGCTGTTTTGGGAGCAGCTTGACCGTATGGTACGCAAAAAGTGCCCATCAAGCCAAACCAACTTGTGGGAGGGGCTTCTGGAAGCATAGGGTGAAATTTCTCCAGATTACCTCAGCAAATTAACTGCTAGAGTGCCAAAGGTCTGCAATGCTGTAATTGCTGCAAAGGAGCATTCCTTGACAAAAGCAAAGTTTGAAGGAAAAAATTATTTTTTCAAATAAAAATCTTTTTTCGAACCTTGTCAATGTCTGGATTAGATTTTAAATTCATTTGGCAACTCATCTGATTAATAAAAGTATGAGTTTTAATGGAAAACACAAAATTGTCTGGGTGACCCCAAACGTTTGAACGGTAGTGTGTATATATATATATATATGCACAGTGGGCAAAAAAACTATTTAGTCAGCCACCAATTATGCAAGTTCTCCCACTTAATAAGATGAGAGAGGCCTGCAATTGACATCATATGTAGACCACAACTATGAGAGTCAAAATGAGAAAGCAAATCCAGAAAAACCTTAAGAACTGTCCGACCTGGACAGTCCTAACTGTGGCTTGGCTGCGTGCAGATTTAGCATGTATTACAGCATTAACTGCAGTTGTCTTACGAAAGACATCAGTCTGGATAGACAAATTGTCGTCTACCTCCAGATGTCCAAAAAATCAATTTTATGAGTGTCCCATCGAGGCACAAGCTAGGAATCTTAGGTCCAGATTTGAACAGCGCGGGTATAGCAAACGATGTGTCTGTTATGGATACAACAGGGTCAAATCTACATCACGAAACCAACTCCTGTATCATAGTAAAGAGAAAGGGAAGGACAATGAGATCATTCGTTTTATCTCTGTATTTAATCATGAATGGGAGAAAATAAGAGCCATTCTAACAAGACACTGGCCTATATTGAGCGCCACCGCCGAACCCCTCCTGGGATCGTTCCTGACTGATTGTCCCCACGAAGGTCCAAAAACCTTAAATATCTTTTGATTAGAAGCCTTAAAGACTATTCCAAAGCATTTCAGATTGGTTCAGAATTCTGACCCCAAAGAATTTATGGTTAGGGGTATTGATATTGTTCATACTGGCATAAGAGGGGGGAATATTAAGCAACTCCTAGCCAGACAAGAGTTAATGTGGATTGTGACCCTGAGGACAGTAAAACCGGATATCTTGAATGTAGCCTTGAACTTTGCTCCTTTTTTATTATAAGTTCCTTTTTGTAATAATATATGTATATAAATTATTACTCACCCACTCCTACTAAGTTTTCAAATTATGTTTGTATTGTCATTTTATGTTTTTTAATAATTTGCTTTACTCTATTCACAGTTCTTTGCAATTGAACAAGTTCCTATAATTGTACTCCATGACCAATGGATCTTAAGATGCATGCTAGTACTCCAGTTAAGGAATTAAGAAGATTGATACCCTATTGAATGAGGTTATGAACATATGGAGGAAATCATCATGGAAAGTCATATATTGATGGAAGAATATTGATTATCAACTAATTTTAGGGTGTTTGTATTATGTATCCCTGTAATATCTATGTAATACTCGTAATGGAGCATTGGTTAAATATATGTATGCTGGTCTGGGTGCGGTGCGCATGTGCCCGCTTGCCTCCCACTGCTGGTCCCCCTGGTCTGGCCATTCTGTGTGCTCGGCATGGAACTTGGAGCCATGGTAACAGCAACAACTCTTGCGTGCTCGAGGACTTGGCTGGTCAAGTGGGTACAGGGCGGCTGCAGGCGCATGCGCCTTAATACACTGCCAATCAGTGCCCGGTCACGTACATAAAGGTCCTGTTGATGAAGTAATGCAAACTTCACCTTGAAAAAGCAGAGGTTAACAGCAGCAAAATGCGCGTTGAGATTGTGTGCTGCCTTATCAGGGTGTGCCTCAATAATTGGTAAGATGTCTCTCATGTATAATTTCATACATCAGTGGGATGCTTATAAATTTTAATGCATTGTGATTATTTTTTGAAACTTGGCTTACCCTCCTTTTCCTTTCCCATATCGGTAACATTGTTGTGTTTATAATAGAGATTAAATACTGAGATAGGATATATACAACTTACAATTGTTGCTAGATTTGTTTTATATAGAGTTTCAAGGAAGGGTGTACCAAAACATTAGGGATTTTCTCCAATTTCACCTCTTTGAAAAGATATATTTAAAGGCCACCTACTGGTGTCCTTAAATTGCATTTTAAACACATGTATGTTTGGTTTTAGATTGTCTATGTGTTCTAATAAAGATTTTTTTGTACATCTTTTATAAAAAAAAACACTCCGTTGTTTCTCCTCCATTTATATTTTGTTGCAGTGTCTGAGCCTAGTTATTGACACCATTTTGCTGAAAAAAAATAGTTACCTACAGGCCAGATATTTTAAGCTGTGGTTTTCTGTCACACAGATCGCATATAAGTTCGCTCCAAATTCAGCTATTTTTTGTGAAGATGAAAAATATTATCCTCCATTTAAAATGGGCAAGGCATACTGTATGGCAAGGGATGGGGAAGTGGATGTGATGGTGATGGTGCATGCAGAGGCTGAGGCCAAGGTCGTGGGCAAGCTGCAATTGTGCCACAACAAACACCCACATCTTCTCGCCCAACCTTCCTGTCTCAATTACTAGGGGACCACAGCAGCACACCACTATTGAAGCCAGAGGAGTGTCAAAAGGTTGTTGTCGCGTCCGTCTGCAAGTCTGGGCTGCAGACAGACAGCGCCCCGAGTAGCACCGACACCCTTTACCCCTATACAGGGATCTGGATTTACTGCAGAGCCCAGGAAGCGCTGTCTGAACAGGAGCAGAGTGCCAGAGCAGAACGGTCGCAATAGAAAAGCAGGAAGGGAGCCAAAATGGAGTCAGAAACCAGGCGAGCAGTGGAGGTACAGAAACAGCAGGCAGAGGCAGAGTCGAGAGTCCAGGCAGAGGTCAAAAACCGGGAGTAGCGGAGGTACAAAATCGTCAGGCAGTAGAGGGGGTCAGGAATCCAGGCCAAGGTCAGCGTCAGTAATCGGGAGAAATGCAAGGTACAAAAACGGCAGGCAACAGAGTAGTCAGAAGTTCAGGCTGAGGTCGGAGTTAACGATAGGCAATCACAAGTAACACGTAGGGGAACCAAGAATATATCCGGCGGCTTGCAAGCCCAGTCCCAAGGTATTTGAGGGATCAGGTCGTCCCTCACAGGCTCCCGGGCTGGTGATGTCATCAGGACCGCCCCCAGGACCAGACCTGATGATGATGCACCAGCCCCTTCATGACTGACAGAGGAGCGGAGTCTGCGTCCAGTAGACGCCTGCGCAGAAGCCCTTTCATTGTTGCCACCCTCACTCGGGCGCGAGCCACGGCGCCTCCTAGTGGTTGAGGGCGGAACAGCAGGTCCCGAGATCGACGACGACATGTCAGTCCGGCGTCTCCTGGTGGCCGAGGCCTGGACAGCAGGCCCCGAGCCCGAGGGCGGCGTGACAGTCCGTCGCCTCCTAGTGGCTGAGGGCGGAACAGCCGGCCCTGAGTCTGACGGCGACGTGACAGTACCCCCCTCTCCAGGAGGGGCCTCCGGACCCTCAAAACCCGGTTTGTCAGGGTGAAGGAGATGAAATCTCCTAATTAATGCCTTGGCATGGATGTTCCTTGCGGGGACCCAGGACCTCTCCTCCGGGCCGTAGCCCTTCCAGTGTACAAGATACTGTATGGAGTCTCTCACAAGGCGGGAGTCAAGGATACCCTGGACTTCATACTCTAAGGACCCTCCGACCGAAACAGGAGGAGGAGGGGACTGGACATGGTGAATTGGGGAGAGATACAGTTTGAGGAGTGACTTGTGGAACACGTTAGGTAATTTAAATGACTGCGGAAGTTTCAAACGGAAGGCTACCGGGTTAACCACTTCTATGATTTCATATGGGCCGATAAATCTGGGACCCAGTTTGGCAGATGGTACTTTCAGTTTGATGTTTTTAGTAGAAAGCCAAACCTTGTCCCCAACCCCCAAGTGTGGCCCCTTGGATCGTCGTTTGTTTGCAGCTGAAGCCTGTCTAACCTGAGCCCCTTTCAAATTCGTATTTACTTCAGACCATATAGTTTTCAAGCGATGTATGTTTTTCTCTACCCCAGGGAGCTCCGACATCCTAGCCGAGAACGACCCAAAGCGCGGATGCAATCCAAGGTTACAAAAAAAAGGGGTAGTTTTAATGGAGTCCTGGTAGCGATTATTTAAGGCAAACTCAGCCAATGGCAGATGTTCTACCCAATCGGACTGGTGTCCTGACACGTAACAACGGAGGTATTGCTCCAGAGCTTGATTAGCACGTTCGGTTTGCCCATTGGTTTCGGGGTGGTAGGCCGAGGAGAAGGATAACTCAACACCGATGCGTTTACAGAACGCCCTCCAGAATTTTGAGACGAACTGGGTACCTCTGTCGGACACAATATTTAACGGAACACCATGAAGACGTACAATGTGCACAAGGAACAATTTGCTCAAGGTTTCGGAGTTAGGTAAGCCAGACAGGGGAATAAAATGGCACAGTTTGCTGAACCTGTCTACCACCACCCAGATACATGTTTTCCCATCTGAGGTCGGCAGGTCTGTGATGAAGTCCATGGAGATGTGGGTCCATGGACTCTCAGGGATGGGCAAGGACTGAAGCCAGCCAGCAGGGCGATTATGGGGGGATTTGGCTCGGGCACAGACTTCACATGCTGAAACATAGTTCTTACAGTCCTTGACCACTGTCGGCCACCAAAAGTTCCTAGTTACCAACCTGGTGGTATTATTGGGCCCAGGATGGCCTGCCAGAACAGAGTCATGTGACTCTTTAAGAACTTGAAGGCGAAAGGAATTCGGAACGAACAATTTTTGTGGGGGTGTAGTGTCAGGAGCTCGTTCCGGAGACCTACGGATCTCCTCCAGAAGGTCCAAGGAAACTGCCGACACGACGATCCCATTGGCTAATATCAGAACGGGTTCACAGTCTTCGGCTTGTGTGGGGCAAAAACTGCGAGAGAGGGCATCGGCCCTCACATTTTTCGTACCAGGGCGAAAGGTGATAAAAAAATCGAACCTTGAAAAGAACAAGGCCCACCTGGCCTGCCTGGAATTCAGTCTTTTAGCTGACTCCAGGTAGGTCAGGTTTTTGTGGTCTGTAATGACGGTTACCTTGTGTTTGGCGCCTTCGAGAAAGTGAAGCCATTCCTCGAAGGCCCATTTGATTGCTAGTAATTCCCGATTCCCAATATCATAGTTCTTCTCTGTGGCAGAGAACTTTCAGGAGAAAAAAGCACATGGGCGCAGCTGAGTGAGGGCTGCAGTGCCTTGCGATAGCACTGCTCCCACTCCGACGGCATCCACCTCCACAATAAATGGGCGGTCTAAGTCAGGTTGTACTAAAACCGGGTTGGCCACAAAGCATTCTTTTAACGTAGAAAATGCTTGAATGGCCTCGGGATTCCAGATGGCCATGTCCGCCCCCTTCCGGGTTAGATCCGTGAGTAGCTTGGCAATCTCAGAAAAACTCCTGATAAACTTACGGTAGTAATTGGCAAATCCCAAAAATTGCTGCAGTGCTTTCAGCGATTTGGGTTGCACCCACGCCTTAATAGGTTGGATCTTGGCAGGATCCATGCGGAACCCCCTGCCTGAGACCATGTAACCCAAAAATTGTACCTCCTCAGTGAAAAAGACACATTTCTCCAACTTAGCAAACAAGGAGTTCTCCCGCAGTCTCTGCAGTACTGAACGGACGAGTTGAGCATGTGTCACAGGGTCAGTGGAGTAAATCAAAATGTCATCCAAGTACACAACGACATACACACCACAGATGTCCCTGAAAATCTCGTTAACAAAGTGCTGAAACACTGCAGGAGCATTACTGAGTCCGAAAGGCATTACTAGGTACTCAAAGTGACCAAGAGGTGTATTAAACGCTGTCTTCCACTCATCGCCGTCTCTTATGCGGATTAGATTGTATGTCCCCCGGAGGTCAAGTTTAGTAAACCAACGGGCTCCAATTAGCTGATTAAAAAGATCAGGGATGAGTGGAAGCGGATACTGGTTCTTTATAGTGTTTGCGTTTAATTCCCGGTAGTCAATGCAGGGTCTGAGACCACCATCTTTCTTCTCTACAAAGAAGAACCCAGCTCCAACTGGTGAAATAGATGGTCTAATGAACCCCTTTCTTAAGCTATCTGCTATGTACTCATTCATGGCCTGACGCTCTGGACCAGAGGGATTAAATATTCTCCCTTTTGGAAGACGGGCATCTGGAATTAGGTTTATAGGACAATCATACTCTCTGTGGGGTGGTAGTTTCTCAGACTCTATAACGGAAAAGACATATCCATAATCCCTGAGAGCAAACGGTATGAAGGGGTGTTTTTTTAGCTTGGTTTGATTTACTGCTACAGACATGCAATTATCCTGGCATTGCGAACTCCAGCGCACCACATCACCCAGGTGCCAGTCAATGACAGGGTTATGTTGACGTAGCCACGGCATCCCCAAAATGACTGCAGAAGATAGACTGTCCAACACAAAAAAGGAAATAAGCTCAGTATGTAGTGCTCCTACTGACATAGTTATCTTAGCAGTAACAAATTTAACCCCCTCCTGAATAATGGATGTGCCATTAATAGCCGTGGTTTTAATTGGAATATTAAGTTTCAGTAGTGGGACACCAAGTTTTTTAGCAGCAAAAGAGTCCATAAAATTCCCTTCAGACCTGCTATCGACATAGGCTTTTAAACACAGAGAATCCTGACCAAAATACAACGAAATAGGTAGTAAAACTTTGGCCGCATCTGCGGTCAATACCTGAGCCTCTGCGCAACCATAGCCAGAGCTGCTCAGAGGCTGATGTTCCCGGGGTACGGATCTCTGACGTTCAGCTTTGTCCCTGGAGTCTCCTAACTGCAGCATGCTCGAGCAGGAAGGTGAGACTGATCCTCCAGGCTGTATACTGAGGCTTAGTAACAGGTGTTTTAGGCCAACAATCAGCTCAGGCAAGAGAGGAAAGAAAAAAAAAATTCAGAGAAACTGTCTTTATATAGGTGTGATATATATATATATATATATATATACACAAGAGACAGTTTTATTTGGGCCGGATATAATGTCGCATCCGTCTGCAAGTCTGGGCTGCAGACAGACAGCGCCCCGAGTAGCACCGACACCCTTTACCCCTATACAGGGATCTGGATTTACTGCAGAGCTCAGGAAGCGCTGTCTGAACAGGAGCAGAGTGCCAGAGCAGAACGGTCGCAATAGAAAAGCAGGAAGGGAGCCAAAATGGAGTCGGAAACCAGGCGAGCAGCGGAGGTACAGAAACGGCAGGCAGAGGCAGAGTCGAGAGTCCAGGCAGAGGTCAAAAACCGGGAGAGTAGCGGAGGTACAAAATCGTCAGGCAGTAGAGGGGGTCTGGAATCCAGGCCAAGGTCAGCATCAGTAATCGGGAGAAATGCAAGGTACAAAAATGGCAGGCAACAGAGTAGTCAGAAGTTCAGGCTGAGGTCGGAGTTAACGATAGGCAATCACAAGTAACACGTAGGGGAACCAAGAATATATCCGGCGGCTTGCAAGCCCAGTCCCAAGGTATTTGAGGGATCAGGTCGTCCCTCACAGGCTCCCGGGCTGGTGATGTCATCAGGACCGCCCCCAGGACCAGACCTGATGATGATGCACCAGCCCCTCCATGACTGACAGAGGAGCGGAGTCTGCGTCCAGTAGACGCCTGCGCAGAAGCCCTTTCATTGTTGCCGCCCTCACTCGGGCGCGAGTCACGGTGCCTCCTAGTGGTTGAGGGCGGAACAGCAGGCCCCGAGATCGACGACGACATGTCAGTCCGGCGTCTCCTGGTGGCCGAGGCCTGGACAGCAGGCCCCGAGCCCGAGGGCGGCGTGACAGTCTGTCGCCTCCTAGTGGCTGAGGGCGGAACAGCCGGCCCCGAGTCTGACGGCGACGTGACAGTTGTTGGTTGGATAGCTGATATTGCTTCCAGTCACTTTGCCACCACCCCCACCCTGTCTTCCACATGGTCAAGTCTCAGTAGCTGTGAGTCTGGACTGCATATTTCTAACCCTGATCCTCCTTCCTCCCACCATGCCGAGTGCTCGGAGACAATTGATCCCACAGTTGGACATTCCGAAGAGCTGTTCACTTTTCAATTTATAGACTCGGGCCTCTCGCCCAGTCCACTTGAAGCGGGCCAGAGGAGATTGCATGTAGCAATGCCCAAATATTTGAGCAGCCACTGTCACACAAAGTTGACGGTGGGAAAGTGTCACAAGAGGTGGATGATGATGAGACACAATTGCCAGAAAGTCAGGAGGAGGAAAAGGGTGCAGAAGTGGAGGACGAGGTGGTGGATGATATTAACTGACTCAAGCTGGCAGGAGGACATGCAGAGCAAGGACAGCAGCACACAGGCAGGAAAAAGCAGTGTGGTGGCCACAGACAAAAGGCGGGCAACCGTTCCTCGTAACACCAACACGATGGAAGTTGCAGGTCCAACTGTTAGGTCTTCCCGCGTCTGGTTGTTTTTTAAAGACTCTGCCAATAACCCCAAAAAGGCCATTTGCGCCACCTGCCAGGCCAGCATCAGCAAGGGTGGCAAAACTACCAGCCTGACCAACATCAGCATGATCAGGCACATGGCAGCAAAGCACCTGACTTTGTGCACCGAACCCCAGGGTCCAGGAACAGTGTCTGCGAGTGACACCACTGCTTCTTCCACTGTTGTACGTGCAAGCCAATTCCCTGTCCATGGTGCATGCGAAGATGCCTCCTGCCCTGCACCTGTCATTGCACACGCTCAACTAGCACCATCTGCAAGTCCACGTCCTTGTGACAGCGCAGCTGTTCCCAGCGCAGCATACCCCAGTCCTTGGAACGCAAGTGCAAATACACAGCCAATGACGCACAGGCCACACTACTAAATTTACCGATTTTGCGACTGCTTGCGCTCAAAATGTGGCCTTTTAGGCTCGTGGAGAAGGAAGCTTTCCACCACCTGGTGGTGCCGGCTGTCCCTCGTAGACACGTAGACAAGTGCTTGTGGGCAGGGACGGTACATCTCGCTGATGGCACACTGGGTTAACATAGTGGAAGCAGGGTTCTCCCTCAGGGTACAGATCTTGAACCTCCTCCTCCTACTTCTCTTCAGCCTCCATCTCCAAAATGACCACATCAGTCTCAAGCTGGAAGCACTGCAGCACTGCCTCAGCCAAGTGGCAACAGGCTGTGCTGAAGCTAATATGCTTAGGTGACAAACCGCACAATGCTGAAGAGTTGTGGACAGCTCTGAAAGAGCAGGCAGGTCTGTGGCTGACACAGCTGAACCTACAGCCAGGCATGGTCGTGTGTGACAATGGCCAGAAACTGGTGGTGGCTCTGAGGCGAGCTCACACACGTAACAAGCCTGGCTCATGTGCTTAACCTCATAGTTCAGCAGTTTCTAAAAACCTACCCGGAGCTGCCGGATCTGCGTGTCGAAGTACGCCGCCTGTGTGCCCATTTTAGAAAGTCAGCTACAGCTTTCGCCGCCTTTGCCGTGCTTCAGCAGAGTTAGCAGCTTCCGGCTCACCAACTGGTATGTGATGTCCCCACGCGTTGGAACTCTACACTGCAGGTGTTGGAAAGGATTTGTGAACAGAAAAGGGCAATTGAAGATCTCAGGAGTGGACATGGATGTCAGACATATTTACCATCCTCCAAAACTTTGAGGACTCCACCAAGATTGTGAGCGGTGATGACGCCATAATTAGTGTCACCATCCCACTTCTCAGTGTTCTGAAATGTTCTCTGCTCACAATCAAAGAGAATGCATTGCAAGATGATGAGATAGAGCAAGGAAGCATACAGGGTGATTACACACAGCCCAGCCTCATCTCATTCCAACGTGGATTGGGTGACAATGAGGAAGAGGAGGAGGAGGAAGAACAGGAGCTAGTTTCATGCGTTATAGATGGTACTACCTGCACAACTGTCATCGTCTCTTCAGCATGGATGACCTGAAGACAGGGAGGAGGAGAGCATGGTCAGTCATCCTCTTGGTGAGGACAGGAAAGTCTTACCTGTTAGCATTCTGGCATGAATGGCTGAGTTTATGTTACGCTGCCTTTCCCGTGACCCTCGCGCTCTCAAAATTTTGCGTGACAGTTATTAATGGTTGGTGAGTGGTGACACGTTTAGACCCACGCTATAAGGAGAACTTTTTATCTCTTATTCCCGAGGCAGACAGGTCTACTAAAATGGTGCAGTACCAGAGGTCCCTTGTTGTGGAATGATGTAAAAAATTCCCATCTGAAAATGCTGGTTGTAGAGGTAACAGTTCGCTGGACAACCAAGGAGTACAGGCGAGAGAGACACAACTCCAATCCAGCAGAGGCAGGGGAACACTGTCAAAGGTCCGGAAGAGTTTTCTCAGACCCTCCCATCACACAGGCCCTGAGGCGCGGGTTACACTAACCCTGCCCTGCCGCTAACCCTTTATCAGAGTAGGTTTTTAGTGCCATTTGTGGAATTATAACTGATAAGGGTGTAAGAAGATTAGCCAGAACAGAGTCAGCGGTTCTCTATGCACTTTAGGGCCAGAAGTATCAGGACTGTCACCACTGTTACCGGGGGACGATTTATCTGATTGGAGAGGACCTTTGGCGGCATGGAGGAGATAAAAGGGACTGAGAGCGGGAACAGGAGAGATTTGGCGGGAAGGCTACTCGAGAACAAGATGAAGGTTGACTCCCTCCCCACTGCTCTGACTGCGAATGCCGCATACTCGAGTTCCCTGCAAATTGACTTACCAGCAGGGAGTGTCCTGACTGAGCTGCCCCCGGATGTTCCTGTACCGGTCCGGTCCTTATCGTCTGCAGTGAAAGATAATTCCACCCGCCCTGATCATAGCGAGCCTGTTAAAGGTTCGCACACTACCTTGGTGTTGTGAGTTCATTTTCCCCTTCACCATTGAGGTCTGATGAACTCCCTCTTCTGGTGAAGGAAGGTAGTGAGGTTGATTACCAAGCACCTGAGCAGAATGATGATGACTGGGTGACTTTAATTGCTGACTAGATATAAGGCAGCCGACGCCCTTCTGCCTTGCGGGTGATTTCTCTGAGGGATTCTAGGAGACCAGTCTGATTCCTGCTCCTCAAAAGCTAAGTTTTCTGCTCTGCTTTTTGCATTTGTGCTTTGGTTTTGTGGTGCCTTGTTTTTTTGGATTTCTGCCATTCCCTGCTGGGGTGAGCTGAATTCCTTTTTGCTCTGTCTTCAGAAAATACCTGAGTACTGATATAGTCTTTTTGAAGCCTAGCGTCTTCAGGGCTTTTTTCCCTATCAGTCTGTTGGCTCTTGTTTTGATAGGGTTTTTGGCAGACTTTTATGATGTATTTAGTGAGAATGAGTCTGCGTCTTTGCCTCCTCATAGGAGTTATGACTGTGCTATTGAACTGAGCCCGGGGTGTAAATTTCCCAAGGGTCGGCTCTTCAATTTATCTGTACCCGAGCATGAGGCTATGCGATCCTATGTTAAGGAGGCGTTGGAGAAGGGTCATATTAGACCATCCTCGTCACCCTTAGGTGCCGTTTTTTTTTTCGTGGCCAAAAAGGATGGTTCATTAAGGCCTTGTATTGATTATCGTGCCCTCAACAAAATTACTATTAAATATCAGTATCCGTTACCCCTGATTTTGGATCTATTCTCCAGAGTTAAAGGTGCTTGCTGGTTTACCAAGCTTGACCTCCGGGGGCGTATAATCTTATCCGCATTAAGCATGGGGATGAATGGAAGACGGCGTTTAATACTCTGGGGGGACATTTTGAGTACCTGGTGATGCCTTTTGGGCTCACTAATGCCCCTTCTGTCTTCCAGTGCTTCATGAACGACATTTTCCGAGACTTTGTGGATAAATTTTTGATTATCTATCTGGATGATATTTTGATCTTCTCCAAGGATTGGGATTCTCATGTGGAACATGTTCGGACTGTGTTCCGGATCTTGAGGGAGAATTCCCTGTATGTAAGGATCAAAATGCCTTTTTGGGGTGGCACCTCCGGACCCTGTATTGGTTGAAGGTAACATGGAATATGAGGTAGAGAAGATACTGGATTCCCGTCTGGCTAGACGGAGACTCCAGTATTTGATTAAGTGGAAGGGTTATGGTCAGGAGGATAATTCCTGGGTCTCTGCCTCTGATATTCATGCCAAAAGATTGGTGCGTGCCTTTCATCGGGCTCACCCTGATCGCCCTGGTGGCGTGGATGAGGGTTCGGTGACCCCTCCTCAAGGGGGAGGTACTGTTGTGAGTTCGTTTTCCCCTTCACCATTGAGGTCTGATGAACTCCCTCTTCTGGTGAAGGAAGGTAGTGAGGCTGATTACCAAGCACCTGAGCAGAATGATGATGACTGGGTGACTGGAATTGCTGACTGGATATAAGGCAGCCGACGCCCTTCTGCCTTGCGGGTGATTTCTCTGAGGGATTCTAGGAGACCAGTCTGATTCCTGCTCCTCAAAAGCTAAGTTTTCTGCTCTGCTTTTTGCATTTGTGTTTTGGTTTTGTTTTGCCTTGTTTTTTTGGATTTTTGCCATTCCCTGCTGGGGTGAGCTGAATTCCTTTTTGCTCTGTCTTCAGAAAATACCTGAGTACTGATATAGTCTTTTTGAAGCCTAGCGTCTTCAGGGCTTTTTTCCCTATCAGTCTGTTGGCTCTTTTTTTGATAGGGTTTTTGGCGGATTGCAGACAGCAGCTTTTCTATCCTGTCCTATTTAGTTAGCTTGGGCCCCATCATTTTCTCAGCCTATCTTTCTATCTGTGTGAGTGTTTTTTCATCTTATTTCACCGTCATTACATGTTGGGGCTGCCTATTGCTTTGGGGTCTGCTCTGGGGCAGTTTAGATTTCCCTTTCTGTCTTTAGGCTATTTAGTTCTCCGGCTGTGATCGAGGGGTCTAGGGCACCGTAGGAACCCCCCACTGCTACTGCTAGTTGTTGTTGTTGATAGGTTCAGGGGTCTGCAATCCGATAGCTGCCAACTTCTCTGGTTTTCTGGACTTAGGTAGTATTTCTGTTTTTGCCTCCTACGGTGACTCATTCATAACACCGTGGCCTGCAAGCTGCACGTGTTCTGCGACATCCCAGAGGAATCAACAAAAGAGACTTCCCAAATACCAATGTACTCAAGCCAAGCAAGCCCAGATACATTGGCATGGTCGGGGGACAGTGCATTTCGTTCCTCCACAACAGAGCCAGAGACATTGTCCATGGACTACGACGCCGGCAGGAGATATTCCAGCCTCTCCCCAGCAAGAACTTCAAGCGATAAGTTACCTCTTTCTTACACCCCTTCCCCCCAAATATTGTGTTTTTGTGCAAATTCTGTTGTTGCGCTCAGTGTTCCTGTGCCATTTCGTTGTGGATTTCATCTCCCTGTGCGGAGTATCCCTTGTATGTTATTACCCTGTTTAAAGTAAACTCTGTTAACCCCTTCTATGCCTCCTTCTCTTCACTGCATCCAACGAACTTCACTACCAGTACCATTACAAGCGCATCCACTTGTCAACTGAAAATGCTGACAGGCTGACTCTTATAAAAATTAACAAGGGCTGGATAGGGCCAGACTTCTCTATGCCACTGAATAATAGGAATGTAACATAAACTCAAATCCAGTGTCTTTTTTGGGAGGTTTATTCCCATGCACCTCTTCACACCCACACATGGGTATACGCTTCCTGATTTAGGCTATATGCTGTTGTCCTCATCCTTCTCCTCATCCATTATCCTCCACCACCATATCATCAGGGTGACCGTGGTCAGTGATTCAACACCCACATAATTTTTTTATAGGGTGTTTATGATGCCCGTGCAAAAAAAAAGGTTATACAGTATGTTCATGTATACCCCCAGGGGTAAATGTTTGTCAGCCCATACACTTAGTGCATGGGCATTACAAGTATAGGAGACCAGCTCCTTTCTAATGGTAACATTTTTTTCAGAGGCCCTCCTCCACTTCTCTTCCAAGAGGCATTGGAGTGCCTCCAAATTTTTGGCAGCCCTTGCATCCACTGCATAGGCAAACAGTATGGGAGACTCACTTCCTAATAATGGGAACATTGTTTTCAGGAGGCCCTCTTGTATGTCTCTTCAAAGGGATATTGGGGTGCATCTAAATTTTGGCCAGGCCTTGCATTCACTGCATAGTCAAACAGTATGGAAGAACCACTTCCTAATAATGGGAACATTGTTTTTCAGGAGGCCATCCTGTGCGTCTCTTCAAAGTAGTATTAAGGTGCGTCCAAATTTTGGGCTGCTCTTGCATTCACTGCATAGGCAAACAGAATTTGAGACTCACTTCCTAATAATGGGAACACTGTTTCCAGGTGGCTCTCCTGTATGTCTCTTAAAAGGGGTATTGGGGTGCGTCTAAATTTTGGCCAGGCCTTGCATTCACTGCATAGACAAACACTATGGGAGACCTACTTCCTAATATTGGGAACATTTTTTTCATGAGGCCCTCCTGTACGTCTCTTCAAAGGGGTATTGGGGTGCGTCCTAATTTTTGGCAGCCCTGCCACTCACAGCATAGGCAATAACAGTATAGGAGACCCACTGTTTATTAATGGGAACAACAATGCATAGTCGGCTGATGGATCTCTAAGAATAGTAAAGGCCGCCTGATGGCCCTATAAAAATAGGCTTTGTGACTTTCAGAGTCCCTGCTTCATAAATGAAATAGGATGTGTCTGATGATGTGTCACACACCACAAGGCCAGGTAAGGTTGTTAAATGTTAAGATGACATTTCCCAGTGAATGCATTAGTCTTGATTGAAAGCAATGCTAAAGTTGAAAAATGCATCAAAAACCCTATGTGTGAGCATAGTCCAAGTGGTGGAGGTACATATTTATTATTGTTTTTATTTTGCTTTATATACAAGTCATTACCTTTGAAAGGTTGAAAGGTTGTTCCTTAACATATTTCCCAGGATTGTCCATTTTGCTTTAGTTTTTGTATGTTTTATTGTGAGTCTGTAAAAGTGGCGTAAGACTCTGACAACATTGTTCACAGCAGTGACCTAGGAGTCAGAAATGCTTCCAGGGGTCTTCCCCATGCTGTTCCCATGTCATTTGAGCAGAAAAAAAAGGAGATGTGCTCCAGCGATGAAACAATCCGCTGATGTATTAAAAACAGTTTTTAATTTGCTCCTTAAAAACATGAAAAAACAATGTGGGTAACACAAGAGGCAGAAATATGACCAATGCGTTTCAGCAATTAAGCCTTAATCATGGTATACACATACATGAAGTCATCTAAGTTATATACTCTACCATAGAGTGCATCAGGTGGAAGGTCAATTTCAAATCACACATCAAGAAATTAACCCTTCCTGGTAAAGAAGGAAAATAGACAGGAAAAATAAAAAAAAAATAAAAAAAAATTGAGCACTATTCCCATCTATTTTTGCAATTTCTAGTCCCTCTAAATACCACCAGGGGAGCCACCGGAAAGATGCTTGAGTTTCCCATAGGATAGAAGTAAAATAGACCGGTCATAAGGAGCGCAAGTGACGCAGTTCAGCTGGAATTAAAAGTCTTCATCTATTAGTTTCCACAACGCGTTTCAACGGAATGGCTCCGTCTTCCTCAGGTAGCAGTGAGGAAGATGGAGCCATTCCGTTGAAACACGTTGTGAAAACTAATAAATGAAGACTTTTAATACCAGCTGAACTGTGTCACTTGCGCTCCTTAAGACCGGTCTATTTTACTTTTATCCTGTCTGATCCTCTCTTGAGGTACACGGCCAGAGCTGCAGCGGACCATCCTCATTGTATCTACTCCCACTGCTAGCCTGGCGCTCCCTTTGAAGCCGCCTACCTGACTCTGTCTACAAACGAGTTTCCCATAGACTTACATTGGGCTCGTGTGGCGCCCCTGAGGCTTCAGTCGCCACAGAGGTACTGCACCTTCTCCTAAGGTGTAGTGCCCCACCATCCAGGTAAGGTGGGAAATTCTTCCACATTACAAACACCTGCACCCCACACACAGGATATTTCAGCAGGGACCCATCCATGCTTTATGCTGGAAAGGTCATAGGGTGCCTTTTGTGGTCCCTGGCTTTGTAACACGAGAGGTGCTGGGGAGGCGGGTGGAGTTAGATATAAAAGAGAGGGAAGGTGTAGGATTGGAGGTCAGTTGGTTAGTTGGTTAGAGGAGAGAGAAGAGAGAAGATGGATGTCTGAGGGACGTGCTGCAGCAGGTTCCAGTGATCTTGGCTGCTGGCACGGGAAAGACAGAGAAAGAGACTGATAAGATTGATAACCTAACCTTCCAAAAGAGAGAGAGAGAACAGATCGGAACGAAGGAGAATAGAAGGACGGTGGGAAGCAGGTTGAGAAAGAGCGAGAACCCTTCCAGTCCAGAGAGCGCAAAGGCCAGGGCCCGGTCCCCGAGGTTGATTGGATCTTTATGTCCGGCAACAGACACCGGAGGAGTAGTGAGCCGCTAACGCCTTGCTCCCATCATAGACTTGGGACCCAACAGCAGCTGAATAGAGAGCCGGGACGCAGTGAGGAGTCCCCGAAGCAGGCTACAGCTGTCTGTCATACAAGTAAAGACTAGGAACACCTAGAGAGAGGCATTCCAGGGTAATTAAGTACTGGAGTGCTTCGCACCTAAGGGCGCATTGGAGGAGTCGTTCAGTAAGGTACATGTTGGCGGAGTGTGGAGGGGAGAATCCTATCCTGCCTGGAGGTTGGCTGGAGCCCTGACCTGGAGAACACAGTACGGAGGCAGGCAGTTGAGTGAACTGCAAACAGTGAGTAAAGCTTTGGAACCGCATACTCGGGTGTCCTCCAGTTATTTCCACACCACTACACCAGGGCACCAGCCTCCATACCATTCTGCGCCTCTCCTCATCCATTGCACCTACACTGCCCTGGGATTACAGCTCCACCGCTGGGGAGCTACACCATCTTTGCTTTACCACACCATCGGTCCCAGTGGATCTGCATGCAGCGTTGGCTCAACATCTTACTTGCCAAACACCACAGGTGGCGTCACAAACTATTCTAATAAACTTTAACACCATTAACATCACCGCCATTGATATTGGGTGCCCAGGGCCACGGACCGGGTCACCGCTGCTGTGACACATTCCCACCTTGACACCGGCCCGGTACTGAGTACCCCACAGCCCTGGGAGGGCGACCCAATTTGGTGTCACGAACAGGATGACGAGACCCGATGCCATCGGATTCTGTGTGCCTTGGATTTACAACTTTTGAAAGTGTGCAGAAGACCAAATTTAATAGACTGTAAAATGGACATTAGAAATGGCCGCTGGTGCGGAGAAGAAGGGCGTGAAGAGATGGGAGGTCCTAAGAAAAGACCGCGAAGAGTCTTGGGCCGTCCCTGCCTGAATTACTATGTGACCGATGCATGGCCCACCCCCCGAGGGGTTCATATACTGGCTTGGTATGGAGGCGCTGGAAGAAGACGCTGCCCCCGGAAGGAGGGGCAGAGAAAGCCAGTGGCGAGCAGAAGGGCGGAGCAAGAGGAAGAACGCCAGAACGCCATCTTGGAGAGCCAGGGAAGGAGGCCTGCGGAGCGCGGGGAACTGAATCTCCCCGGTGCCATGGCTGACGGCTCCAACCCTGATTCCGGAATGAACTGCCGGCAATTAGCCGAGGAAATTATGGAACTGACCACCCGGCTGCGGCTGAGGCAGGAGGCTTTGGGGAGACTGAGCCGGCAGCACGCCCAGGAGGGACCTACACCTGCGGTACTCGCGACACCGGTACCCGCCGCTGCTGCACCGGATCTTTTCCTGGCACCCCACAGAGATTGGAGCCGCTGCCATGCCATCAGCAGCGTACTCTGTCCCTTCTTTGCCGCTAATACTGGAGGAGTTGCACACAGCCCAGGGAGCTGAAGCGGAGGGAGAGAAACTCCTGCCCAGACCTGGCATGGCTGCGCAGGTCCCGCCAGCGACCCCCGCGGAACCGGAGCTGCCATGGGCTCCACCACCATCCCCGATGTCTCACCGAGCAGCATCCGCTGCCACACCACCTGTCCCGGAGCAGAGGCCGCACCATCAGGAACTCACTGGTACTTACCCCAGCCTTCCTAATGGGTTGATGGGGAGGAGGAGGACCATGCTGGTGGGGGTACGGCTAGAGCCAGCATGCCCGATCCGACATCTATCTGGATCGTTTTGGGATGGTGATCTCGAGATTCCTTCACTGCCAAGTCCCCAGGCAGTGGCTTGTCAGAGCCGACAATCTGCGGAAGCCTTAGGAGCTAGACCTCGTTCCAGAACAGTGGAACCACCTATTGAGGAGGAACAGTTGACGGGCATGGAGATGCATCATGGGTTCCATTTGCCACAGCTTCAAGGCCCTTTAACAAGACGCCAGAATCACGAAGATACCACCTCTGAGAACAATTCCAGTTCAGCTACCAGAACCCCAGAAGGGGACCACAATTGAAATAATTTACTAAATCTTGTTACCTAGGAGGGTTTGTTGCACCAGTTGTGCCTTTGTCTTCTTTTTTGCTTATCATGTTGCCCAGTTTTTGATTGGCAGCGTTGTTTTTGAAATGGAGATCATAGACGCTGATTGATTGATCCAAAAACTTTTATTGTAAATAGCTGCACCTCTTTAGGTGCCCTTTCTTGGTTTTACATATAAAGACACTTTGCGAAGATAATGTTTTTGCATGGACACTTTTCGAAGAATGATGTCTACCTCAAGGGACACTGCAAGAAAACCTGGCTGGGAGCAGTGTTCAACACTTTGCAAGAATCTTTGAATGTTTTATGATAACGTATTTGATAATGTTGTGTCTTGTGAAAAGTAAATGTTTTTTATAGAATATTTGATACAGAGAATTAGAAAAGTTTTGAGATAGAATGTGAGAATTGAATAAAGACTGAAGAATTGAAAGTGACAGGTGACAGGCCAAGCGTAGATGGTCAGTGTCTTGCGTCTAGTAGTGAGAGAAAAAGAAAAAGAGAATAATTGATAGGAAATGTAATAAAGAAAATGTGTTGAGTATAGCACTTTGAATTAAGAATTGCATTTAAAGAAATTTTTGATATTAAGATAGGAAGTTAACCTGTTTGTAACGTTTAAGAAATGTGCCTCCTACATTAGGAAGATTAGATAAGTATTGTTGAAAAGCATTTAAAATTTTTTGTGTGTTCCTGTATTTTACTTTTAATGGGAGGGTATGTGGCGCCCCTGAGGCTTCAGTCGCCACAGAGGTACTGCACCTTCTCCTAAGATGTAGTGTCCCACCATCCAGGTAAGGTGGGAACTCCTTCCACATTCCAACACCTGCACCCCACACACAGGATAGTTCAGCAGGGACCCATCCGTGCTTTATGCTGGAAAGGTTATAGGGTGCCTTTTGTCGTCCCTGGCTTCGTAACACGAGAGGTGTTGGGGAGGCGGGTGGAGTTAGATATAAAAGAGAGGGAAGGTGTAGGATTGGAGGTCAGTTGGTTAGTTGGTTAGAGGAGAGAGAAGAGAGAAAATGGATGTCTGAGGGACGTGCTGCAGCAGGTCCAAGTGATCTTGGCTGCTGGCACGGGAAAGATGAGAAAGAGACTGATAAGATTGATAACCTAACCTTCCATAAGAGAGAGAGAGAACAGATCGGAACGAAGGAGAATAGAAGGATGGTGGGAAGCAGGTTGAGAAAGAGAGAGAACCCTTCCAGTCCAGAGAGCGCAAAGGCCGGGGCCCGGTCCCTGAGGTTGATTGGATCTTTATGTCCGGCAACAAACACCGGAGGAGTAGTGAGCCGCTAACGCCTTGCTCCCATCATAGACTTGGGACACAACAGCAACTGAATAGAGAGCCGGGATGCAGTGAGGAGTCCCCAAAGCAGGCTACAGCTGTCTGTCATACAAGTAAAGACTAGGAACACCTAGAGAGAGGCATTCCAGGGTAATTAAGCACTGGAGTGCTTCGCACCTAAAGGCGCATTGGAGGAGTCGTTCAGTAAGGTACATGTTGGCGGAGTGCGGAGGGGAGAATCTTATCCTGCCTGGAGGTTGGCTGGAGCCCTGACCTGGAGAACACAGTACGGAGGCAGGCAGTTGAGTGAACTGCAAACAGTGAGTAAAGCTTTGGACCGCATACTCGGGTGTCCTCCAGTTATTCCTGCACCACTACAC
Organism: Dendrobates tinctorius; assembly: GCF_039654945.1. Taxonomy (NCBI): domain Eukaryota; kingdom Metazoa; phylum Chordata; class Amphibia; order Anura; family Dendrobatidae; genus Dendrobates; species Dendrobates tinctorius. The sequence goes on along the minus strand of NW_027361980.1, from coordinate 1,067,548 downwards.
CTGGGCACCAGCCTCCATACCATTCTGCGCCTCTCCTCATCCATTGCACCTACACTGCCCTGGGACTACAGCTCCACCTGTGGGGAGCTACACCATCTTTGCTGCACCACACCATCGGTCCCAGCGGATCTGCATGCAGCGTTGGCTCAACATCTTACTTGCCAAACACCACGGGTGGCGTCACGAACTATTCTAATAACCTTTAACACCATTAACATCACCGCCATTGATATTGGACGCCCAGGGCCACGGACCAGGTCACCGCTGCTGTGACACATTCCCACCTTGACACCGGCCCGGTACCGAGTACCCCACAGCCCTGGGAGGGCGACCCACTGTTGCTCGGGTCGAGCATCTGAGCATTCCAATTTGCTCGACCCGAGCAAAGAGTACCTGAGCATTTAATGCTCGCTCATCACTAGTCACCACCACACATATGACAAACTTTGCTCCTGCTGAACATCTATGGGCCATTTTAAAGCATGATAAATTCACAGATGCCCGTAAACTACTACATTTGGTGGCGTCAGCCGGTGTTAAAGCCATTCTGCAAGTATGGATCCATGACCAGTCTTGCCCTTTCAGGATCTTTATAGACAAACTGTCGTTTCTGCTTCAGATGGATTGGGCTGAGGCCTCCTTGCATAAAGAAGAAATGGTGAAGTCCTTTTTTGAAATTTGGGAAAGTTTGATCTCCATGCTTCCACAACGCATTCAGGATGACATTAGAATTTGTTTTCAGCCAACAGTGTGGTATCAAGAGCAGCTACTGTTAGGAGAAGCGCCAATATAGAAATATTTTTTAGGAGAACCAGTGTGTAAAGACATTTATAGCTGTCCACAAATTGAGAAAATAGATATCCGGCACCGTTGTGTGGAAAAATACCCTGGATGTCTGCACATATATTTTTCACATTAATAAAAAAACACCTTAATCCCACTTGGAAGGGGTGCTCAATCCCATGTTGTAAAAAGACATTTATAGGTGTTGAGAGTCTACTCGGGTGTCAGAGGTCCTGCACATCTCTCAATGAGAGTTTTTTTTGATCCAATCCTATTTATTGGTGTTTAAACATGACAAACAAAAACTGATATAAAAAACATCAGTGCTACAACATTAGCACATAACATGACAGAAGAAGGCATAAGCATTAACATACAGTAAATGTCTTGCATTAAAATCAAAACAGGAAAAAAAAAACAAAAAAAACCCCTCAGGCTTATCTCCCGGAATGATAGTGTAATAAGTCTCTTGCCATCGGATGTATTTCAAAGGTAGGACCCAAACCCCACACACCAAAACAGTAGAACCAGTTTTCAAGCGTATGTTATACATCACATGATCTCGACACATTTGAATACCGGCTTTGCAGCCAGGGATCACATATATGCTGAGTCTTCTTTTTTGCAGAGGCGGTTTGTGTAAGGGCTAATTCATGCTCACAGTGAAAGTTAATTTTTTCCACTACTTCTGTAATGGTCGGAACTGTAGCACATTTCCATTTAGCCGCCACTAGCAATTTAACTGCTATCAGTATGTGAGATAAGGCCCCCCTAATCATATGCGGAAACTCCTCTGATCCAATATGTACTGTAAGTGTACCGTTACACGTTGCAACACAACAACGATCCCGACAACGATACGATCTGGCTAAGATCGTTTGTGCATCGCTAGTAAGCAGTCATACAGGCCGATCTTCATAACGACGCATCAGCGATCAGCAATGTTACTAACGACCGCGGCGATCGTTGGGACCGTGTCACACGCTGTCTATTGTAATGATTCAGACTTTGAATAGGCGTCCATCAGCGCTACCTTTTCCACGCCCCTCCGCACCGATTGGTGGCCACAGCTGCGCTCTTATTAATCTCATAGGGCGATGTTTTTCACAACGCCCCACTGCTCTGATCGGCGGCCACTACTGCGACCCCATTTAAAAATCGAACTTATTTGCGCTCCCATCATTAGTTGTGGAGCACAGAGCGCTATTGAGTCCTCTCTGCCTTCACTTTGTATTAGCTTCCCTCAGTGACACTATCGGAGACGCTACTGCGATTTTTCCTCTTGTACTTCTGGAATTTTGTGTCTGTATTTCAAGGTAAGCATTGTTTGCTGCATTTACATTATGTAGAATCATAGAATCATAGAATCATAGAATGGTAGAGTTGGAAGGGACCTCCTGGGCCATCTGGTCCAACCCCCTGCTCAAAGCAGGATTCGCTAAATCATCCCAGTTAGATGTCTGTCCAGCCTCTGTTTGAAGACTTCCATTGAAGGAGAACTCACCACTTCTCGTGGCAGCCTGTTCCACTCATTGATCACTCTGTCAAAAAGTTTTTTCTAATATCTAATCTGTGTCTCCTCCCATTCAGCTTCATCCCATTGCTTCTAGTCTTTCCTTGTGCAAATGAGAATAAAGTTGATCCTTCTACAATGTGACAGCCCTTTAGATATTTGTAGACAGCTATTAAGTCTCCTCTCAGTCTTCTCTTTTGCAAACTAAACATTCCCAAATCCTGCAACCTTTCCTCATAAGACAGGGTTTGCAGACCGGTCACCATTCTGGTCGCTCTTTTCTGAACTTGCTCCAGTTTGTTGATGTCTTTTTTAAAATGTGGTGCCCAAAATTGGACACAATATTCCAGATGAGGTCTGACCAAAGAGGAGTAGAGGGAAATAATTACTTCACGTGATCTAGACTGTATGCTTCTGTTAATACATCCTAGAATTGCATTTGCCTTTTTTGCTGCTGCATCACACTGTTGACTCATATTCAGTCTGTGATCTATTAGTATACCCAAGTCTTTTTCACATGTGCTGTCACTTAGCCCTATTCCTCCCATTCTATATATGCTTTTTTCATTTTTATTGCCCAGATGTAGTACTTTGCATTTCTCCCTGTTAAAAACCATTCTGTTAGTTGCTGCCCACTTCTCCAGTTTATTTAAATCTTTATGAATCCTCTCTCTCTCTTCTCTAGTATTAGCTATCCCTCCTAGCTTTGTGTCATCAGCAAATTTAATCAGTTTACCCTCAATTCCTTCATCTAAATCGTTGATAAAGATGTTGAACAATACAGGGCCCAGGACAGAGCCCTGTGGTACCCCACTTGAGACATTCTTCCAACTGGATATGCAGCCATTTACGACCACTCTTTGGGTCCGATCACTAAGCCAGTTATGAATCCACCTAACAGTTGCCTTGTCCATTCCATACTTAGTCATTTTTTCAATAAGGATTGTATGAGAGACTTTGTCAAATGCTTTGCTGAAGTCAAGATATACTATATCTACATCATTTCCTTGATCCACCCAATCAGTAATACCGTCATAGAAGGAAATTAAATTAGTCTGACATGACTTATTAGTTACAAACCCATGCTGACTCTGTTTAATCACTTCATTCTTATCCAGGTATTGACATACATGTTGTTTAATAATTTGTTCAAAGATCTTTACTGGTATAGAAGTCAGACTCACCGGCCTATAGTTGCCTGGGTCCACCTTCTTCCCCTTTTTGAAGATAGGAACAACATTTGCTCTTCTCCAGTCTTCTGGCACTTCTCCTGTTCTCCAAGAATTTTCAAAGATTATGGAGAGGGGTTCAAAAATTTCTTCTGCTATCTCCTTCAGTACTCTGGGGTGTAATTCATCTGGACCTGGAGACTTGAATTCATTTAGGTTAGCTAAGTGTTTCCTCACTATCTTTCTGTTTATAGATATCCTGGATTCTTCTATTCCCTTAATAGGACAGTGAATAACAGTTGATGTTACATTTCCTTTCTGAGAGAAAACAGATGCAAAATAGGAATTTAAAAGTTCAGCCTTCTCAACATCCTGTCTTACCATTTCATCATTTTCATCCTGTAAAAATCCTATAGCATCTTTGACTTTTCTTTTACTTTTGACATATCCCCAAAATCCTTTATTATTGCTTTTGACATCTCTTGCAAGCCTCAATTCATTTTCAGCTTTAGATAATCTGATTTGTGCCCTGCAGGTTCTGCAGACAGCATTATATTCTTCTTTAGATATGCCTCCCTCTTTCCATTTTATAAACATTTTTTTCTTCCTTTTTAGCATGTGCTTAAGTTCTCTGTTCATCCATCCTGGTTTCCTTAAATGCTTCCTATTCTTCCCTCTTTTCGGAATTGTTAACAACTGTGCTTTGAGAATTTCATTTTTCAAGATTTCCCATCCTTCCTGGACATTTTTGTCTTTAAGGATATCCAGCCATTGGATCCCTCCAATTCTCCTAACCTTGACGTCTGAGTCTTCACAGGTCTTCCGCCTCTAGTTATCCAAAATTCTAAAATAGCATGGTCGCTACCTCCTAGGGTCCCAGCCACTTTTACCTCCTCAACCATTTCCTCCCTGTTTATAAGGATTAGATCCAAGGTAGCAGTTCCCCTTGTTTTCTCCTTTACCTTTTGGAAGATAAAGTTGTCAGCAAGAGAGGATAAGAATTTCCTTGACCTGTTAGTTTTGCCTGAGAGAGATTCCCAACAAATGTCTGGATAGTTGAAATCTCCCATGACAACTATGTCATATTTTTTGGAGAACTTGGCCATTTGATGCATAAAGAGTTCATCCATATCTTCAGCTTGCACAGGCGGCCTGTAGTAAATGCCTACAATGGTGTCCTTTCCATTGTTCTGTCCTTGTATTCTTACCCAAACAGTTTCCACAGAACTCCCAGTCTCTGAAGCTTCAATCTCTGTGCAGATACACGCATTTCTAACATACAATGCGACACCCCCTCCTCATTTATCAAGTCTGTTTCTTGCAAATAAGTTGTATCCTTCTAGTCTTGTATTCCAATCATGTGTATTGTCCCACCAAGTTTCAGTGATTCCAATGATATCATATTTCTTTTCCTGTGTTAGTAGTTCCAATTCTCCTTGTTTGTTGCCCATGCTTTGTGCATTAGTATAGAAACATTTTAGTTTGTGATTGGTTTCTCTTTCTCCAATATTTTTATTAATTAGATTCTTTCGTCTTTGTTCTTCCTTTCCACTTCTAATAGCAGAGTTCTCAATAGCATTTGTCAGGTGTATGGCTTTTTCTGGTCTTTTGCTTCCCTTCCCATGTTGTTCTAGTTTAAAGCTCTCCTTACAAGTGTAGCAAGGCGACTTCCAAATACCTGCTTTCCAGTCTTCGTAAGGTGCACCCCATCTCTAGCAAGTAGTCCATCGTATAAGTAGTTCACTCCGTGATCCAGAAATCCAAATCGTTGCTGACGGCACCATCGACGTAGCCAGTTGTTCACCTGCAGAATCTTATTCCACCTCCTTGTTCCATGGCCATCCACTGGGAGGATGGAAGAGAAGACCACCTGCGCTCCCAGTTCTTTCACTTTCTTGCCTAAGTCTTCAAAGTCTCTGCAGATGGTTTCCAGGTCGTTTCTTGCGGTGTCATTTGTCCCCACATGTAGTAGCAGGAATGGGTAGTCATCTGTAGGTCTGAAGAGTCCTGATATCCTGTCAGACACATCTTTAATTTTTGCACCTGGAAGACAGCACATTTCTCTTGAAGTTATATCCGGTCTGCAGATAGCGGCCTCTGTTCCTCTCAACAGGGAATCCCCCATGACCACCACTCTCCGTTTCTTCTTCACAACATTTTTCTTTCTCCATCCAGGAGGACTCTGAAGGCGTACAAGGTTGCTGTTTGTTGGCAAAGTCTTATCCTGATGTATTTCTTCATCGTTTTCCTGCGTGAGAGCCTGGTACTGGTTTCTGAGCAGTATGGGTGCTGACTGCCTCCTGATCCTCCTGCTTCTCTGGGTCACATGTCTCCATTCCTCTGTTTCTTCAGGTGCACTTCGAATTTCTTCTCTTTCTGTATCATGAAGAGATAATTCTGCTCTGTCCAAGAACTCTTCACCTTCCTTAATGATCTTCAACGTAGCTAACCTCTCTTCGAGATTTTGCAACTTTTCCTCCAACAGGGTCACAAGCTTGCATTTGTGGCATGTGAAGTTTGGCTTTTCCACTGGTAAATCTGTGAACATGTAGCAAGAAATGCAGCTCACCAAATGGCTCCTGGCCTCTTCCATCTTGAGATTTCTTAAAAACGATGAAAGATGAACCAAAATTCTCGCGCCGATAGGAATATGCAAATGATCTCCTCAAGACTCTTCCCCTGGTTTTCCGATTTCCTCTTTTCAGCTGCAACGGCCAAAACCCAGTGATCATTGAGCTCGCGGAGACTCTTCACTTATCCCAGAAGGCACTGGGAATATGCAAATGATCTCCTCAAGACTCTTCCCCTGGTTTTCCGATTTCCTCTTTTCAGCTGCAACGGCCAAAACCCAGTGATCGTTGAGCTCGCGGAGACTCTTCACTTATCCCAGAAGGCACTGGGAATATGCAAATGATCTCCTCAAGACTCTTCCCCTGGTTTTCCGATTTCCTCTTTTCAGCTGCAACGGCCAAAACCCAGTGATCGTTGAGCTCGCGGAGACTCTTCACTTATCCCAGAAGGCACTGGGAATATGCAAATGATCTCCTCAAGACTCTTCCCCTGGTTTTCCGATTTCCTCTTTTCAGCTGCAACGGCCAAAACCCAGTGATCGTTGAGCTCGCGGAGACTCTTCACTTATCCCAGAAGGCACTGGGAATATGCAAATGATCTCCTCAAGACTCTTCCCCTGGTTCCCCTGTACATATATCTATTATATATATTGATAAATTGAATCACCCTTTTGTTATGCTTAGTCACCCATTCTACTTTGGCAGCTTTTGGATTTATGGGCCATCTTTTAAATTAATATAATAATAATTCGCTTCTCCTTTTTTTTCAGCCTTTGCACTGGCATCGTCATCCATTTTCTTTTTTAGGCCGCGCCCGCCACCGCCATTTTAGATTTTTGCCAGCGTTTACATTAATGGGCCATCTTTTCCTTTCATATAACAATTATTACCTTCTCCAATTGTTCTGCCTTTGCACTTACATGGTCACCCATTTTTGATTTCCAGCCGCGCCCGCCACCGCCATTTTAGTTTATTGCCAGCGTTTTGATTTATGGGCCATATTTTCCTGAACGTTATCGCACGATCAGCGACATTGCAGCAGGGAGCCGGTCGTTGCCGCGTGTCACACTTAGCGAGATCGCTACCGATGTCGCTGTTGCTTCACAAAATCATTGTCGTTTTTGCGATATCGCTAGCGATCTCGCTGTGTGTAACTGGGGCTAACCCTAACCTTAAGACTACCAGGCTAGGAGACAGCGTCAGGCCTACCCCAAGGACTTCTAGTATAAATTTGGCAATGTCCTTCCATAGATTATTCAGAGCTGGACAGTCCCACCACATGTGTTCTAGTGTCCCCGAAACCCACATCTCCTCCAACATAATGGGGATTGGTCCGGGCCAAAGTGAGCCACTTGTACTGGAAACCTATACCAACAAAGGAGAATTTTTTTCAATTGTTCAAGATGATTAAGACATGATGAGACCCGTAACACCTCTCCCAGATCATCTCTCCAAGCCCCCGGCTCCAGGGATATACCCAGTGAACAATCCCAGAGAGACATATAAGGAAGTTTTACATCCACATCAGGATCATTCAGAGCCTTGTATAGGATGGACACTCCTTTGGGGCCGGATTCTGGTATTAAGAAATATCCATTAGCTCTGCGATCTATTTTGGAGTTAAAAAAGGGTGATTCCGGTGAAGTTGACAAAAGATGGCGTATCTGTAAGTATTGATAGAAATATCTGCGTATACCTGGGTGTTTGGATGCTAAGTGATCAAAGGGCAGAATCCCCAAGCTCCCCATCAAGTTCTGAAGGTTCCTAATCCCCACCAATATCCAGACTTGTAAGTCTATATATGGAATATGTGCCTCAAGAGCTCTCAGAGACACAATACTTAGGGGGATTTTAATTAGGGACGGGGCTAATTTCCTCCAATACTGTAATGCGGCTACTATTGTTGGCAAACCAGGTGTATACTGGCTAATCTTAATAGCTTCAGCTTCAAAAACTAGGCAAGGAGAGTTCCTTTTAGCATAGAATATTTCAATTTGAAGCCATCTGAGGTCCCTGTCCATATGCCACCAGTCCCTGAGTCCAGTTAGAACAGATGCTCTGTGATATGCCAAGAGGTTCGGCATGCCCATCCCTCCAAGATCATATGGATAATATAATAGGTTACGCGCTCTCCGTGGCTGTTTATGTGCCCAGATATAACGATTGGCCATTCGTTGAAGTAACAGGATATTCCTATTAGGGATTTTAAATGGGATGCACCTAAAGAAATACATAATTTTGGGAAGTATTAGCATTTTAAAAATATTGATTCTCGCTATCCATGAGGTCATAATATTATGAAGTTTATCTAACTCTGATTTAATAGTTTTAGCTAGATTAGAAAAGTTATTATCCACTACATTTTGGGAGCTTGTTAGTGTAATTCCTAAGTATGGGATACCGTCTGGCATCCACTTAAAGGGGAATATATTCTCAAAAGATCTGTGCAGTGCATCTGGGACTGCAACTGGATATATCAAGGATTTCATAGGGCTTAGTTTGTAATATGATATTTTACCAAATTCCTCCAGCACGGACATGACAGCTGAGAACGATGGCCCAATATTCACGCGCGAGATTATGACATTGTCTGCATAAAGTCCCACTTTATGTGTTACCGGGCCCACTTTGATCCCCGAGATATTGGAATCTAATCTTATGCGCTCAGCCAACGGTTCCATACATAGTGCAAATATAATGGGGGATAGGAGGCAGCCTTGTCGTGTTCCGTTTGTTATTTGGAAAATTCCAGACAAGAAACCTGACGACAGTACCCTAGCACAGGGAGTCGAATGCATTGAACTAATTGCTGAAAAGATGGGACCCACAAAGCCAAATTTAGTCAAGACAGCCCGTAAATATCCCCAGTGCACCCTGTCAAATGCTTTTTCAGCATCCAGTGACAAGAATGCACTGGAGACACCAGAAAGCTCCGCTACCCCTATCAAATCCAGCATTCTCCTTATACCATCTTTTGCTTCGCGTCCAGCCACGAACCCTACCTGGTCTGGAGAGATCAGTGATGGAATAATCAATTTCAAACGTGACGCCAGAATCTTTGTTAATAGCAGGGCCGGACTGGGACTAAAATTCAGCCCTGGCATTTGAAGTTACACAGGCCCACTAGTCACATGGTGACTATATAATATCTTTGTACAGTGGTAGTTTACAAGAAGTGAGAGGAGATTAACACGACTATATAACATGTAGTCACAGCTGTGCCCAGTATTTCAGCTCAGTCCTATTTATTGCTTTTAGGTACAGTACTCCTCCCAAAGCGCTGTCCCCTTTTGTATGCATGATTACAGAATTCCTGGCAGAACTGCTCTCTATTGGGCAACCAGACCCCCTGGTCATAGCCGCCCCTATCATACCTCCCAACTTTTGAAGAAGGGAAAGACGGACAAAGACTGCGACCACGCCCAACCACACCCATTTCACAACTAGTCACACCCATGTCCACACCTAATCGCACCCATTTAGCACTGCTGATCACACTGACTGGTACTGAGGGCACAGTGGCTGGCATTATGGGCACACTGACTGGCACTAAGGAAGAGAGAAAACAGAGAGAGAGAGAAAAAAGAAAACAGAGAGAGCGAGAAAGAAAGGGGAAAGAAAGAAAGAACAGTGAGAGACAAAGAAAGAACAGTGAGAGACAGAGAAAGAACAGAGAGAGAAAGAAAGAGGGGAAAGAAAGAAAGAACAGAGAGAGACAGAGAAAGAACAGAGAGAGAAAGAAAGAAGTAAAGAAAAGAAAGAAAGAACAGAGAGAAAGAGAGGAAAGAAAAAGAAAGAAAGAGGGGAAGAAAGAACAGAGAGAGAAAAAAGAAAGATCAGAGAGAGAATGAAAGAACAGAGAAAGAAAGAAAAAGAGAGAAAGAAATAAAGAAAGATTCTACAAAGATACTATAGCAGCCCGGCTCCCATTGTAGTGCCCACCTGAGCCTCCCGATGCAGGACCTATCATGATCCGCTCACATGGCCGACATCCCCGATTCCAAGGCGATCCTGCTGTCTGCGCTGTCGGAGGAGGACACGGTGATGGATCTGAAGCATTCCTGGTTCCGTCACAATCTCCTCAAGAAATTATCTCATTTCCGGTCAGCTTCCAGCACATCACTTCAGGTGGAACGTCATGTGTGTGTTTTAAAATGCTCCTCGGGGCTCCGCCGTGTACTCCTGTGTCAGTGGGAAAAGCCCGCTTTGTATGCTTTGTACACACTTGGCTCCGCTCCGTACATCCCGTACACATATGACTCCACTCCATACATACACGGTTCCACTCCGTCCACCTTGTACACGCGTGGCTCCTCTCCGTACACCTCGTACACGCGCGGCTCCTCTCCGTACACCTCGTACACGCGCGGCTCCTCTCCGTACACCTCGTACACGCGCGGCTCCTCTCCGTACACCTCGTACACGCGCGGCTCCTCTCCGTACACCTCGTACACGCGCGGCTCCTCTCCGTACACCTCGTACACGCGCGGCTCCTCTCCGTACACCTCGTACACGCGCGGCTCCGCTCCGTACACCTCGTACACACGGCTCCGCTCCGTACACCTCGTACACACGGCTCCGCTCCGTACACCTCGTACACGCGCGGCTCCTCTCCGTACACCTCGTACACGCGCGGCTCCTCTCCGTACACCTCGTACACGCGCGGCTCCGCTCCGTACACCTCGTACACACACGGCTCCGCTCCATACACCTCGTACACACACGGCTCCGCTCCGTACACCTCGTACACACACGGCTCCGCTCCGTACACCTCGTACACACACGGCTCCGCTCCGTACACCTCGTACACACACGGCTCCGCTCCGTACACCTCGTACACACAGCTCCGCTCCGTACACCTCGTACACACACGGCTCCTCTCCGTACACCTCGTACACGCGGCTCCTCTCCGTACACCTCGTACACGCGCGGCTCCTCTCCGTACACCTCGTACACGCGCGGCTCCTCTCCGTACACCTCGTACACGCGCGGCTCCTCTCCGTACACCTCGTACACGCGCGGCTCCTCTCCGTACACCTCGTACACGCGCGGCTCCTCTCCGTACATCTCGTACACACGGCTCCGCTCCGTACACCTCATACACACACGGCTCCGCTCCGTACACCTCATACACACACGGCTCCGCTCCGTACACCTCGTACACGCGCGGCTCCGCTCCGTACACCTCGTACACACGGCTCCGCTCCGTACACCTCGTACACACACTGCTCCGCTCCGTACACCTCGTACACACACGGCTCCGCTCCGTACACCTCGTACACACACGGCTCCGCTCCGTACACCTCGTACACACGGCTCCGCTCCGTACACCTCGTACACGCGCGGCTCCTCTCCGTACACCTCGTACACGCGCGGCTCCGCTCCGTACACCTCGTACACACGGCTCCGCTCCGTACACCTCGTACACACACGGCTCCGCTCCGTACACCTCGTACACACACGGCTCCGCTCCGTACACCTCGTACACACACGGCTCCGCTCCGTACACCTCGTACACACGGCTCCGCTCTGTACACCTCGTACACGCGGCTCCTCTCCGTACACCTCGTACACGCGCGGCTCCTCTCCGTACACCTCGTACACACGCGGCTCCTCTCCGTACACCTCGTACACACGCGGCTCCTCTCCGTACACCTCGTACACACACGGCTCCTCTCCGTACACCTCGTACACACACGGCTCCTCTCCGTACACCTCGTACACACACGGCTCCTCTCCGTACACCTCATACACGCGGCTCCTCTCCGTACACCTCGTACACGCGCGGCTCCTCTCCGTACACCTCGTACACGCGCGGCTCCTCTCCGTACACCTCGTACACACGCGGCTCCTCTCCGTACACCTCGTACACACACGGCTCCGCTCCGTACACCTTGTACACACAGCTCCGCTCTGTACACCTCGTACACGCGGCTCCTCTCCGTACACCTCGTACACGCGCGGCTCCTCTCCGTACACCTCGTACACACACGGCTCCTCTCCGTACACCTCGTACACACACGGCTCCTCTCCGTACACCTCATACACACGGCTCCTCTCCGTACACCTCGTACACACAGCTCCGCTCCGTACACCTCGTACACACACAGCTCTGCTACATCCACACTGTAAATCCTGACCCCACACATACTTACCTCAACCAGCACCATGACAACAGCAAAGCAGAGTCTTGCAGACGGTAGAGGCAAGGCTGTGCGCACAGGACCTGTGATGAGGTCACAGGAGGGGCGGAGTCAGGGGTGATATGATCGGGGGTCTGGACAAAGGCTCCTGATCATGTGACCCCCTGACTCCTCCCCTCCTGTGATCTCATCACAGGTCCTGCGAACAGAGCGAGCAGGCAAGCGAGTGCGACGCTGTGAGTGGCTGCGGGGGGAGGGGGTCTCATGCTACGGCGAGGATGGGGTGCGTGGGGGGGCGTGGCGGCTTATCTCCCTGCAGTGCGGGAGGAACTTGAATCTATCACCGCCGTGCCCGCAGAGGGCCGGCGGCAGGAGCCACAGTGGCCGCAGCAGCTGGCAAGCGGCCAGATGTTCGGGCGCTGCCGCCCGCGGCCCACGTGACAGCGGCCCAGCGGGAAAATGCCCGGTTGGTTATATTGCCAATCCGGGCTTGGTTAATAGCTTGACATCACAGTTCAAAAGTGCTATATAGGTCTAAGATTGCCTGGAACCGTTGTGGATTTCCCCGGTTTAGGGAGGGTAGTGATCATAGTCTCCAACTCGACACTTTGCCCGTTTCTCTCCACGCTGTAAATAGACGTAATAGAAAGGGAATCAAATTTTGTTGAAAACATCCGTAATAGACATTTGAGAATCCATCCGGACCAGGGGCCCCATATTGTTTAGTATGGTTTATAGCAAATTGAACTTCTTCCTCAGTGAAAGGGGCATTCAAAAGCGTTAAATGGTCTGGGGAAATATGGGGCAGATTGATTGATTGAAGATATTTGTCTATTTCTTGTTGATCAGGTTGCGGAGTAGATGTATCTAGTCTTTTAAATTATAAAGATGGGTATAGTATTTGGAAAATACTTCTACAATTTCAATCGGATTTCTAACAAGCTGTCCATCAGAATCCACTAAATATTCCACTCTAGATTTCACTTCCCTATGGCGAACTCTACGAGCTAGCAGGGCACCCGCCCTATCACCTGTGGCATATAATTTAGTTCTAAATTTCTTTAGATTATGAGCATATATAGACAGGAAAGTTTCATGTAGTTTAAATCTAATCTGGAAAATTTCTTTTGAAACAGCAAGAGAAGGATTAGACGTATTTGTGGACTCTAAATGATGTAAGCGGGATATAAGGTCATTTCTGCCTTTGTCCCTTTTACGTTTTAAAAAGGACGCCTGTTGTAGCAAAATTCCCCTAATCACCGCTTTATGAGCGGCACATAGAGTCTCATCAGTGATCTCTTTGGAGTCATTTGTCTGGAAATAGTGCTTCAGTTCATATTTAACCTTTGCAACTACCCCATCATTCAGTAATAATGACTCATTCAATCGCCACCTGAAGGCTGAGCTAACCTGATGAGAGAGTGCTAGTTGTAGAGAAATATGGGAAGCAGGGTAACCCGATCGCAGGGGAGTGCAAAGGAAAGGGAGAAGCTTGAAAGGTTTTCTTCTTTATTAAGTTCCACTACGCGTTTCAACGGATAACCTCCGTCTTCATCAGGTGGCAAGTACAGGAAGTGAGGGAGAGGGAGCATAAAAAGGGCTGGCAGCCAATCACAATTAAGGTGCAATCATTAGGGACACTTGAGTAGGAGGCATAATTAAAATAAAAGGAGGAAAAGAGTATTTACATGGGCATAATATAAAACACAATTACAACAATAAAATGAAGGGAAATATATAAGACAATATATGAAAATACTGAATAAAATATTATATTAAAATATACTAAAAAAGGGGTATAGTTAAATGACTTTTTAAATAATAAGACTTAACCCCTCAGGTGCAGTTGTAGAGAAATAGGCACGTAGTCAGACCATGTGATTTAGACCTATGTCTGCAGATATACACCTCCAGAGGACAGCACTGTCTATCAAGAAATGATCTATCCTGCTGTATGTACGATGTCGGAAGGAATAGAATGTATAGCCCCTTTCACTCGCATGGGAGTATCTCCAGAAATCGTGATAGTGATATTCATGTGCTAGCAATCTTAGCTCCCTACGACTTCGCCTTTTTCCTTGTGAACAATCCAATTTTCTATCCATAGGGATATTAAAATCCCCACATACTATTTTCCCCCCTTGTTCCAACTCGGAAATTTTTTTGAAAACTTTCCTCAGAAAAGAATGTTGTCCCTCATTAGGAGCATAAACAGCTGTTATAGTATGAGGTTCACCATTAAGGGTGCATACAAGAATCAGAAATCTACCCCATATCTCTGCATGCATTTAAAGGCCACTGTATGCTTCACCATAATACACCCCCCCACCTTCTTATTAGAGTTATTGGCGAAAAATATATGTGGGAAATGAGGATGGTGAACCCTACAATTATCCTTCTCTGGCAAATGTGTCTCCTGCAGACAAACGATGTCAGCCTGAAATTTCCTTACATCCCTCCACAACATGGATCGTTTACCTGGGGCGTTTAGCCCTTTAACATTTATCAATAAGAGCTGCACACTCATGATTGTAAACGTGGGTGAAATACTTTTGCATAAATGTATATATTAATTTTGCCTCAGAGGGGTTTGCCTCAGAGCCACATTGCGGCTCCCTGCTTGGAGTGTAGCAGAGCACCTTTGGTGGCTCCCTGCTTGGAACAAGAAACGTGCTGGGAGGTGGGTGGAGTTAGAATACATAAAAGAGCCGGAAGGTTTAGGATTTCAGGCTGTCACACAATTATATCCTATAAGCATATATTCCATCACACTTAAGCTACCAAAGTAGACGCGCCTGAAAAAAACAAAAAAAACATAGACAACTAAAAAGAAAAAAAAGGAAAAAACTGTAACACATAACCATGAACTGGGGTCCTGGCGGACACCGGGTAATGACCGACATAGGTCGGATGTGGCGCAGAATCAAAATCTGCAAAGGGCAAGGTGAAACAGTCACAGTCCAGGAGTCCAAACAGAGAAAGGACCCGTCAGCGAGCTCCGGTCATCCCAACCACGACCCTTCCCCCATTTCAAGCCGGAGTCCAGTCTGGAACAATTCTTTTCTCCCCTGCAGACGGCTGTCTAGGTGGCAGTGGAATCTTCCAACTTGTCATCTTATCTTCTGCTTGTTTAGGAGATGAACATGTCACCGTGTGACCTCCATACATGATGAGCAATTTTACAGGATTAAATCCCCATTTATACTTAATGTTGCCATCTCTGAGGGTCTTGCATACATGAGCGTATTCCCGTCTATTAGCCAAGGTTGCTGCTGATAGATCTGGGATTACCTGCAGATTGTTTAGTTCAGTAGGTAATTACGGAGGTTTCCTCATCTGCTGTATAAATGCATCCTTAGTAGAGAAGAAATGGATACGGGCTAAGGTGTCTCTAGGCAGAGCATGATCTATGTGCCTGGGTTTTGGAATTCTATGAATCCTGTCAATCAGGAGATCCCTTGGAGACAGTGTGGGAAGTACAGCTTGTATAAAATTATGCATGAAGGGGGCAAGGTCTTTATCAGCTACCTCTTCTGGTATACCCCGTATACAAACGTTATTTCTCCTGGATCTGTCTTCCAGGTCATGCAATTTGTCAAGCATATGAACTAGTTACCCCTTAAGTGCCTCATTTTCATCCACCAGGGCATTAATGGAAGTAGCATATTCCACCATTTTGTTTTCAACATGTGAAGTACGTTCTCCCAGGGAGCGTATGTCCCCTCTTATTTCTTTTAACATGGAGTGCATGTCCTCTTTTAGGGAAGAACGGATGGAGGCTAAGAATTCCCTCATATCCCCTCTAGTCATTGGGGTAGAGCTGCTATGCCTGTCCCCCTCTGAGTTCATACCTCTTCCAGAGCCTTGTGAGGACATGGAGGACCTGGAGGGGGATGTGTGGCACCCCTGAGGATTCAGTTGCCACAGAGGTACTGCACCTCCTCCTGAGGTGTGGTGCCCCACCATCCAGGTAGGTTGGAGGCTCCTGACCTCGCTCCAACACCTGCATCCCACACAACACAGTAGTTCAGCAAAGCCACATTGCGGCTCCCTGCTTGGAGTGTAGCAGAGCACCTTTGGTGGCTCCCTGCTTGGAACAAGAAACGTGCTGGGAGGTGGGTGGAGTTAGAATACATAAAAGAGCGGGAAGGTTTAGGATTTCAGGTCAGTCAGTCGGTCAGTCAGTAGGAGAGAGTGAGGAGAGAGGATCCCTGGGAGAGGGATGGAGGAAGGAGGTGCTGCAGCAGGCCTCAGTGACCGGGGTCTGCTGGCACGGGAAAGGAAAGAAGGAGAAAGACATTGAACAGAAACCTGATCTTCCATAAGAAGGAGAGACTAGTACGGAACGAAGGAGTAAAAGGGAACAGAGGACGTGGGTTAGGAGAGAACCCTGCCTAGAAGTTCTAAGCGCAAGGCCGGGGCCTGGTCCCCGAAGTTGTATGGATACTAATGGTCCAACAGCAGACACCGGTGGAGTAGTGAGCTGTAAATGCACTACTCCCATCTAAGATTTTGAGGCACAACAGCAACTTGGATAGTGAGCCGGGACTCAGCTGACGCCGGCCCGGTACCGAGTACCCCACAGCCCTGGGAAGGCGACCCAATTTGGCGTCATGAACAGGATGATGAGACCCAATGCCATCGGGTTCTGTGTGCCTAAGACTCAAAGTTTTTGAAAATGTGCAGAAGACCCAATTTGATAGACTGTGAAATGAATGTTAAAAATGGCCGCTGGCGCGGTGAAGAAGGGCGTGACAACCTGGGAGGTCCCCGAGGCTGTATGGATACTAATGGTCCTACAGCAGACACTGGTGGAGTAGTGAGCTGTAAATGTACTGCTCCCATCTAAGTCTTGGGGGGCACAACAGCAACTTGAATAGTGAGCCGGGACTCAGGAGTAAGGAGTCCCCGAAGCAGGCTACAGCTGCCTGCCGTACAAGTATGGTTCTTGGGAACATCTGTCAGGGGGAACTCCAGTGTAACTCAGTACTAGGAGTACTTCACACCAAATGCACTATAAGAGGAGACGTTCAGAAAGGCACATGTTGGCGGAGTGTTGTAAGGGAGCATTCCATCTGACCTGGAGGTGACTGAGTCCCTGACCCAGAGGACCCTGCACGGAGGCAGGCACCTGTGTGTACTACAAACTGTGAGCAAAGCTTTGGAACTACATGCCCTGGTGTCCTCCAATTATTCCTGCGCTAACATACCCTGTACCACTACATCGGGGTACCGGTTTCTACACCGCCTGTGCCTTTCCTCTACCCCTACATCTCGTACACTGCCCTGGGACTACAGCTCCACCTGTGGGGAGCTACACCATCTTGGCTGCACCACACCACCAGTCCCAGAGGATCTGCATGCAGCATCGGCTTAACACCTCACTTGCCGAACACCACAGGTGGCGTCACGAACTATTCATTTAATCAACTACATTCCACCATTTCAATTCCCCCATTACTTGGGTGCCCAGGACCACGGACCGGGTCACTGCTGCTGTGACACATCTCGCTGACACCGGCCCGATACAAAGTACCCCACAGTCCTGGGAGGGCGACCCAGATGAAGCCGCCATCTTCCCTGAAGCATGTGCAGTCTGTCCCTTAGGAAAGAAATCTGGCAGCCGCAGTGGGGAGCTTCTTTTCTGCATCCTACTGCGTGTCATCATGAGCCCAGATATGTGAGGTAGCCGGCAGTTACTTTTTTGAAGGTCGGGTGCACCGTGGAGAGCTGATATGTGCTGCTTTCGGTCGGTACATGCTGGAGCTCTGGCTCTAAGCAGCCATCACAGTCTGCATGCAGGCCACGCCCATCTCAATGAGAGGTTAAGGTTACGCTGCCATGTTGGGTGATCAATATGTAAGAAATGCACCTGTTTCAGACATATTCCTCTCTCATCTCCTTTCCTCCTCTCCTTCTCTCCTCCTTCCCAGTTTTTGGCTAATTTTCCTTTTGAATCAATGTAATAATGCTTGGAATAGATACTCTGTGACCCACCATCTCATAACAACATAGCATACATATGATAGTAGTCTTTGTTTAATCCTTGTCAATAATATATATGCATAAGTTATTGTTGCATTGATGTACGTAAAAAAAATGTTTCTATTCAATAAAAACAAGGTTTACAAAAAAAAGAATAGTAAATCAAGAAGGGGGCAAACACTTTTTCACACAGCTGTATATCACATAGAGGACACACTGCTGGCTGTATATACACTGCTAAAAAAAATAAAGGTAACACTCAAATAACACATCCTAGATCTGAATGAATGAAACATTCTCATTGAATACTTTGTTCTGTACAAAGTTGAATGTGCAGAAAACAAAATCACACAAAAATAATCAATGGAAAACAAATTTATTAACCAATGGAGGCCTGGATTTGGAGTCACCCACAAAATTAAAGTGGAATGTAATGTCCTTAAAACAAGTCAAAATGAGGCTGAGTATTGTGTGTGGCCTCCACGTGCCTGTATGACATCCCTACTGTACAATGCTTGGGCATGCTCCTGATGATGAGGCGGATGGTCTCCTGAGGGATCTCCTCCCAGACCTGGACTAAAGCATCCGCCAACTCCTCTACAGTCTGTGGTGCAACGTGACGTTGGTGGATGGAGCGAGACATGATGTCCCAGATGTGCTCAATCGGATTCAGGTCTGGGGTACAGGCATGCAATTCAATAGCTTTGATGTCTTCATCTTGCAGGAACTGCTGACACACTCCAGCCACATGAGGTCTAGAATTGTCCTGCATTAGGAGGAACCAAGGGCCAACCGCACGAGCATATGGTCTCACAAGGGGTCTGAGGATCTCATCTAGGAACCTAATGGCAGTCAGGCTACCTCTGGCGAGCACATGGAGGGCTGTGCGGCCCACTAAAGAAATGCCACCTCACACCATTACTGACCCACATGCCAAACCGGTCATGCTGAAGGATGTAGCAGGCAGCAGATCGCTCTCCACTGTGTCTCCAGACTCTGTTATGTCTGTCACATGTGCTCAGTGTGAACCTGCAGTGAAGAGCACAGGGCGCCAGTGGCGAATTTACCCATCCTGGTGTTCTGTGGCAAATGCCAAGCATCCTGCACGGTGATGGGCTGTGAGCACAACCCCCATCTGTGGACTTCGGGCCCTCAGACCATCCTCATAGAGTCAGTTTCTAACCGTTTGTGCAGACACATGCACATTTGTGGCCTGCTGGAGGTAATTTTGCAGTGCTCCTCCTGTTCCTCCTTGCACAAAGGCAGAGGTAGCGGTCCTGCTGCTGGGTTGTTGCCCTCCTACGGCCCTCTCCACATCGCCTAATGTACTGGTCTGTCTCCTGGTAGCACCTATAGCCTCTGGACACTACTACGGTGACAGACACAGCAAAGCTTTTTGCCACAGCTCACATTGATGTGCCATCCTGGATGAGCTGCACTACCTGAGCCACTTGTGTGGGTTGTAGAGTCTGTGTCATGCGACCACGAGTGTGAAAGCACAACCAAATTACAAAAGTGACCAAAACATCAGCCAGAAAGCATTAGTACTGAGATGTGGTCTGTGGCCCCCACCTGCAGAACCACTCCTTTGAGTGTGTCTTGATAATTGCCAGTAATTTCCATCTGTTGTTTATTCCATTTGCACAACAGCATGTGAAATTGATTGTCAATCAGTGTTGCTTCCTAAGTGGACAGTTTGATTTCACAGAAGTTTGATTTACTTGGAGTTATATTCTGTTGTTTAAGTGTTCCCTTTATTTTTTTGAGCAGCGTATTTATAACACATAGGGGACACACTGCTGGCTTTATAGATATCAAATAGAGTACACAGACTGTTGGCTATATATATATCACATCAGGTCAGGGCTGTAATTGGGGCATTACTCCCCTTACTGCTGTATGGGGTCCGTTGAGCAGCAGTCCAAAGGGGTGCCCGCCCCCCCTCTTGTGCTTCTGCTCACTGGGCCCCATTTTGCACTAAAGTACTGTGCGTGTTGCACACCTTGGCACTGGGATTTCTTCTCAGATTTTGAGGGTGAGGGGAGTATTTATGGGTGCTGAGTGCACAGTGGTGGATTATAATTTATATCTGGAATGGTGGGTTGCATAATATCTAATTCTGTATTAATTGTAGGTGCACATCTGTATTCATCTGTGTAGTGTAGAAGAAAGGAGAAAAGTGGGGAATGTGCTCTGGAAGTGGGGTACTAGGTAACTTTGTGTTATTTTATTTAGAGACAAGTCCTGGCTACAAGAAGTGACAGCGGTCTGCTCTGGATGAAGAAGAAAAGAAAAATGAAAGACTTCAACAAGAGATGTTACTTGCAAGTCAGTGTGTTATCTGTTCACTGACACTATATACTGTATACTATGTGCAGAGCTCCTGTGTATAATGTCACTGGTGATCCCTGTACTATCTCTACACTGACACTATATATAGAGCTCCTGTGTATAATGTCACTGGTGATCACTATATTAACTGTACACTATATACAGAGCTATGTGATGGTAATATGTGGTCTGGTCATGGTGTGGCGGCATTTGTCCCTTATATGTAGTATTATTCGGTCACTATGTGGTCCGGTCTCTATGTGATGGTATTTCTTCCTTGTACATGGTATTTTTCAGTTACTATGTGGTCATAATATGTGGTATGGTCACGGTGTAACAGTATTTGTCCCCTGTATGTGGTATTATTGGTCATTTTAAAAACATATGATAATGTGACTCATTCCCTTAAAGAAAAAGAAATCAAACTATGCCTAAAAAGAATATTGGATATTTTAAGAAATGTTTAATAGGTTAGAGAAGAGTGCTGCCAAAAGAGTCCACCTTGTCGTGGTGGCGGCTTCAAAAAATCTTTTGGCCAAAACAAAAGCTGCTAGCTATGTATGTGATCTGGTATTTGATGGGAACTGGTAATGCTGGTAATAAGTGATCGGTGAGGACATGGTGCAGAAGAGGAATTTTTCCAAGAGTGGGAGGTGGAACTGTAGAAGGGTTAGAGGGGTGGTGCAGAGCTGGGGTGGAGCCTGGGTGGAGTCTCAAGGAGGCCCAAAAATTTTGCCAGTATTTTGCCCTGAAATTCCTAGTGACAGCCCTGCATAGTGCCTGTCTGCTGGTTGCATATATCGTATAGGATATGTGTTTATAGTATATTCACAGCACTATAGTATATATACAGACAGATCCACGTATAGCATATACAGAGAACCATATTATATACTGTAATATAGGATATATTGTGGACCTGTGTATACAGTATGATACTGTGTATGAAGAAAAAAAATCAGACGCACACAGTTAGGCCGGGGTCACACTAGAGAGGAATACAGATGAGTGAGAGGCGTTAAAAGCACGCATTACACACAGACCAATGATTCTCTATGGGTTTGCTCCCAACAGCCATATATTTCTCGGGCGTATTCTACGGTCCGTGCCAATCGCAGCATGCTGCGATTGTCAGCGTACTACGCCCGTAATACGCCAATGCAAGTCTATGGGTGCGCAAAAAATATGGATTACACACGGACCACACATGTGACTTGCGAGAAATATGCACCCGGTGTCATTTAGAAAAGCCGGCAATTCAGTGCGCTGTACAGTAAACTCACACTGACAGGTTTAATAAAGAAAGAAAGAATAGATATATACACATAGAATACATATATATATATATACATGTCATTGTGACACACATATATATATATATATATTTATATTTCACAGAGTTCTTCATAGCAGAATAGCCGCTAATTAAATTGCCGGCTTCTATCAAATCATTCCCCAACCCGACATGAAATGACACATGGTTTACATTCAGTAAAGCATTTCATTTCATGTTTTTTAATATGTCCCTGACTAATAATTAGATGAGCGTTTGTGTGCAAAATTTGGGAGTTGTAGTTGTTATTTTAAGGGGTTAATTCGTTGTTAAAAATGCGTGGGCTTCCCATTGCCCTATATTGGTGGCGAGTGAGTTAATCTAACAAAGGGTTAATGTCACCATTCGATTGTAAGGTGACATTAACCCTTTGTTAGATTAACCCATTCGCCACCGCTACACTGCAATGGGAAGCCCACACATTTTTAACAACGAATTAACCCCTTAAAATAACAACTACAACTCCCAAATTTTGCACACAAACGCTCATCTAATTATTAGTCAGGGACATATTAAAAAACATGAAATGAAATGCTTTACTGAATGTAAACCATGTGTCATTTCATGTCGGGTTGGGGAATGATTTGATAGAAGCCGGCAATTGAATTAGCAGCTATTCTGCTGTGAAGAACTCTGGGAAATATAAATATATATGTATGTTTGTCACAATGACATGTATGTATATATATATATATGTATTCTATGTGTCTATATCTCTTATTTAGTTTCTGTTAGAAACCCTGTCATAGGGCTCCATTATATGTCCATTTTGCAAGGCGGCGAGAAAATCTCACCATACGGATGCCATACGGATTACATACGGATGCAGACATGCGCAAAATACGCAACCACACCTTGCTTACGGATGACATACGGAGCACTATTTAGGGGTCATTCATCCGTATTACGCATGTAAACTACGGACCGTATTTTGCGTCGGTTACTGTGACCCCGGCCTTACACTCACCCACGGCTGCCGGACAATACTTCTTCTGCTGTAGTACTTAGAGGCAGAAGATTCTCTTAGATGACAGTTAGAGTGATCAATGAGTGGAACAGGCTGCCACGAGAAGTGGTGAGTTCTCCTTCAATGGAAGTCTTCAAACAGAGGCTGGACAGACATCTGACTGGGATGATTTAGCGAATCCTGCTTTGAGCAGGGGGTTGGACCAGATGGCCCAGGAGGTCCCTTCCAACTCTACAATTCTATGATTCTATGATTCTAAGATTCAAAATGAGAGACCCGGAATGGTCAGTGGTGATTGGATCCTCTAGCTAACATCCTTCTTGTGCACTCACCAGTGTTTTTATTATTATTGCTATTATTTTACTGAGGGGGAACATAGTGATTGAGAAGGGGCTGTCTGAGTAGTGGACAAACTCTTTAAAATACAACTCACACTTATCTGCTTATTTCCATGCTGTTGCCACTCTACTGGTCCCACTCAAATACCACTGTTAAATAGCTACCACTCTAAAGCTCGGTTGGCAACCATCTGTAAATTTACTGTTTACAAAATTATTTGATTTCGCTGAGTAATTAGCTGTTTCACCCACAAAACCGCTCAGCTGATTTTTGTAGGGTTTTGCTTAGGATAAAATACTCAAGATGGAAGAAATGCAATTAATGAAAATCTGTGGAACGAGAACACATACATACTATTGTGTAATAAGGCTATTCTGCTTTACAGTACTATATGACAAATCCTACCTTCCAGGGCATTCCTGAAGCTGTATATGGAGGTTTCATTATAAGGTGGAGTGTCAAAGTTCTTCAACTTCAGTGTATTTTCCACATCCTGCATTGTGGGCATGTTGGGGGCATATGGCGTGGTCCCTGGCTTCCTGTGTAGTCTTTCCATTTTGTACTCCGAGTCCGCTAATGGACAATATTCATCAGGGAAGTTAAACCCGCTACAAATTGCCTAAAAACAAAGGCAACAGACAAACAAAAATAGATTGAATAAGAAATCTAGAGATTTATGGATTGTACTGTATATATAATTCATCTAATAAAACATGTAGACACTGAGGATTATTACATACAGGCAGTTCCCAGTTCACAAACCAGATGTGTTCTGTAGCTTTGTTCTTAATCTGGATATGTCTGTAAGGTAGAACAGGGCTGGGAAAAAAAACCCTCACCGCTGACTACTCCAGGCATCCCACTGCCACTGCTCATCACTATGTGGTCTTTTTCTTTCCATCATAGACAGACGCTCTGCATCTCCAGCCTTTTCACTTTAGGCCAAGACTTAATGCAGCATCTAGGCCTTGGAGGCTACTGTGACACAAGGTTGTAAAGTCATTGTGACCACCTTATGGCGCATGGTGGCCTCCGGTGACTGGTTGCAACCAGAAGTCTTGGATATGAGAGGTGTGATGTAGGAAAATACAGAACCAAACAGCAAGCAGCAGGGCTGCAGGAGAGGTGAATATTAGTAATTTTTTAACCAATACTCATAGGTCCCTTTTTTTCCATCATCAGGTTAGGGCTGCAATAACAGCAGACAGAGTGTTGCATTGTGGGATTGAAGCAAGGTATACTGGGAAGAAGAAGATGCCATTTTCTTCTGTGTACTTCATAGGACACACGTGTTTATTTGTCCTCCTGTAACTCCCCAACTTGAGTTTGCTATCCTGGTATAGCATATTTGGTAAGAGTAATATCTGTTGTGAGTTCATTCTCTGGTTCGGGAGGTGGTGTGGCTGGTTTGATCGGTGGAGATCTGCCACCTGAGAATGAGAATGACGATTGGATCTCAGGATTCTCAGATTTGATTTAAGACAGCCGACGCCCTATTCAGTTGCTGGTGATTCCTTCTGGCTTGACAGCTCTTGGTTTTCAGCTCTGTTCCAGTCATCTAAAGCTAAGTTTTTCTGCTAATGTTCACACTTGATTTTGTTGGTCTATTCAGTTTTTTGTGTGGTCTGCCAGCCCCGGCTGGGGGCTGAGCTGAATTTCCACTCTTATTTATCAGTATTTTGCCAATTGGCTTTTTGTCCCTTACTAGTTTGGTCTCTTTTTGCTCTGTCTCAGAATATTCCAGAGTGCTGATATAGTGGGAGAAGTCTAGTGACTTCAGGGTTAATTTTGCTATGAGGAGTGCTAGACATTATTTTTGTAGGGTTTTTTGCAGGTTGCAGACAGTGACTTGCCTTTCCTTTCCTGTCTAGTTAGTTTGGGCCCCATCATTTGCTCAGCCTATTTTCCTGCCTGTGTTTGTGCCTTCATCTTGTTTCACCGTCAATACATGTGTGGGGGCTATCTATTCCTTTGGGGTCTGCTCTGGGGCAGTTAGTTTTCCCTTTTCTTGCTTTAGGCATATGTAGTCCTCCGGCCGTGACGAGGCGTCTAGGAACATCGTAGGCACACTCCACGGCTACTGCTAGTTGTGTGGTAAGATCAGAGATCTGCAATCTGCATATTTACCAACTTCTCTGGTTTTCTGTGGCTTAGCTTGTTTTGTTTTTTTTCTCCTCAGTGACCCATTCATAATAGAATCACCAGCCATACCGCAGATTCTAGGGTACTCAAAAGCAGGAAAGAATTGTAAAAAAAAAAAAAAGTGTCAGAATTTTATTTCTTTATATGTATATTTTTTCTTCTTTTTCTCTGGGGCTGTAGGAGGATTTTTTTTTGTTAATGGAGATTAAGCAATTGTCTGATCGTGTGGAGCAGCTCACTGCTGAAGTGCGAGGAATTTCCGCCTATCTCGCTCATTCACATGCTGCTGAACCTAAGATCCCTACTCCTGATCTGTTTTTTGGGGATCAGTCTAAATTTTTGAATTTTAAGAATCATTGTAAATTATTTCTTGCCTTGAAGCCTAATTCATCGGGGAGCTCTGCGCAGCAGGTTAAAATTGTCATCTCTTTGCTGCGCGGCGATTCCCAGGATTGGGCGTTTTCTTTGACACCTGAAGATCCTATTCTGACTAATGTGGATGCATTTTTTCAAGCCTTGGGGTTGTTGTATGATGAACCTAATGCTATTGATCAAGCTGAGAAAGCCCTATTGGCATTGTACCACGGTCAGGATTTTGCAGAGTTATACTGTCAAAAATTCCGAAAGTGGGCGGTCCTTACTACATGGAATGATAGTGCCTTGGCAGCTCTCTTTCGGAAGGGTTTGTCAGAAACCGTAAAAGATACTATGGTGGGATTTCCTGTTCCCTCTGGTCTTGACGATTCTATGTCATTAGCCATTCAAATTGATTGGCGTTTACGTGAACGCAAAACTACACGAGAGGTGCTGCCACCTTTTGGACAAATGTCTGAACCTATGCAATGTGATAGAGTTTTGTCTAGGGCGCAGCGTCAGGAGTTTAGAAGGCGTAATAAGCTGTGTTTTTTCTGTGGAGATGTCTCTCATACTATTTCTGTCTGTCCAAAACGAAAGAAACGTTTTGCACACACATTTGCTGTGGGCAGTATACAACCTAAGTTTCTTTTGGCAATTACTCTGATCTGCTCCTTATCCACATTTTCCACGAAGGCTTTTGTGGATTCAGGAGCAGCATTGAATCTGATGGATTTGGACTTTGCTAAACATTGTGGTTTTTCCATGACATCTCTGCGGACGCCTATTCCTTTGAGGGGTATTGATGCTACTCCTTTGGCCTCAGTTTTGGACCCAGGTGACGATGCGGGTTGCCCCAGACCAACAAGAAAATTGTAAATATTTGGTGCTGCACAATTTGCATGATACTTTTGTTCTGTGTTTTCCTTGGTTGCAAACTCATAATCCAGTTTTGGATTGGAAATCTGGGTCTGTGGTGAGTTGGGGTTGTCAGTGTGTTCTTAGGGACGCTCCTGTTTTCCCCACCTCTCCTCAGTCTCATGATATTCCTGATTATCTAGCCGATTTTTCTGATGTATTTAGTGAGAGCAAGTCTGCGTCTTTGCCTCCTCATAGGAGTTATGACTGTGCAATTGAGTTGATGCCTGATTGTAAATTTCCCAAGGGTCGGCTTTTCAACTTATCAGTACCCAAACATGATGCTATGCGATCCTATATTAAGGATTCATTGGAGAAGGGTCATATTAGACCATCCTCGTCACCTTTAGGTGCTGGGTTTTTTTGTGGCCAAGAAAGATGGTTCATTAAGACCGTGTATTGATTATCATTCCCTTAACAAGATGACGGTTAAATATCAGTACCCGTTACCACTGATGCCTGATTTATTCTCCAGAGTTAAGAGTGCCTGCTGGTTTACTAAGCTTGACCTCAGGGTGGTGTATAATCTTATTCGCATCAAGCACGGGGATGAATGGAAGACGGCGTTTAATACTCCGGAGGGACATTCTGAGTACCTGGTGATGCCTTTTGGGCTCACTAATGCCCCTTCTGTCTTCCAGTCCTTTATGAATGATATTTTCCATGACTTTGTGGATAAGTTTTTGATCATCTATTTGGATGATATTTTGATCTTTTCTAGTGATTGGGATTCTCATGTGGAACACGTCCGGACTGTGTTCTGGATTTTGAGGGAGAATTCCCTGTTTGTTAAGGGATCGAAATGCCTCTTTGGTGTACAGAGGATTTCATTTTTGGGATTTATCTTGTCTCCATCGACTATTGAAATGGACCCGGCCAAGGTACAGGCCATTTATGATTGGGTTCAGCCTACTTCTTTGAAGGCCCTCCAGAAGTTTTTGGGTTTTGCTAATTTCTATCGTAAATTTATAGGTAATTTTTCTGGTATTGTCAAACCACTGATTGATCTGACCAAGAAGAGCGCTGATGTGCTGAATTGGTCTCCTGAGGCTGTCTCAGCATTTCAGGAGCTTAAGCGGAGATTTACTTCAGCTCCAGTTTTACGGCAACCTGATGTCTCACTTCCTTTTCAGGTGGAGGTAGATGCTTCTGAGATTGGTGCAGGAGCTGTTTTGTCCCAAAATGACCCTGTGACTTTTAAGATGAATCCCTGTGCCTTCTTTTCTCGAAAGTTCTCCCCATCTGAACGCAACTATGACGTGGGGAATCGGGAATTGTTGGCCATGAAATGGGCATTTGAGGAGTGGAGACATTGGTTGAAGGGAGCTAGACATCAAGTTGTGGTCCTCACCGATCACAAGAATTTGATTTATCTGGAGACTCCTCCTTGCTACAACTGAGTGTTAACACACTCCACCGTCTCGCCACCACCCCACATAGAGCGACCGCTCTGACCCTGGCTAACTTAAAGGCATAAGTGACCATTACCTAATTCAGGACAGCCCTTAGTTCAGAATTACTACGGGCATACTCGCTGTCCCTATTTTGATCATAAGGACCACATCCTTCATGAACCACTACATTGTTCAAGGCGACTTATGTTATCAAGGTCTTGAATGACCGAAACGTCATTCTGTCTCAATCACTATAAGAGCACTTGTTTTCAATAAATTTCACTAATAAGCAAATACTCCTTAAGTGTATGTGTGCAGTGATTCTAATAGACATTTATGTGGGACTCATGAGCCTCCTTCACTAGCACCATACCCCCGTACCTATCGTGTGCTAGCCATTGAATCTCATACAATAGGTCTGATATACATACGCCAGAGGTAGCAGCTCACCATTCTCATCTGAAGCGTATAGCCCATCTGATACCGGAACTGGATCAAGAAGCTCCGATTGTCTTACTCCTCGGAAGAGACATACTACAAGTACATAAATCTAGAGGACAGATTAACGGCCTACAGAACGCCCCATATGCTCGGAAACTTGACCTGGGATGGGTCATTGTAGGAGACGTCTGTTTAGGTGGAGCACACAAACCGAACTCAGTCAGCAGTATGCTCACCAATACTCTTGAAAATGGATGTCCGTCTTTCTTCCAGCCATGTAAGAGTAGCTTCCTGATAAAAGAGTTGCCACACAATGCTCTTCTAGCTCTATTAGCTGATCCTTCCTGTGAAGACCACACATGTGATGGCGACCAAGATCACATAGGGTGCACAGTTTTCCACAGAACAAGAGAAGACAACAAGGTAGCAAAGTCCATAGAAGATAGACTGTTTTTGGACATCATGGATCGAGAGATGGTAAGAGATGAGTCAGAGTTGGATGGCCCCTCTACCATTTAAACCCCAGAGGCAACACTTACTCAACAACAGAGAACTTGTCTATGGTCGATTTGTCTTCCTCAAATGCAAATTTCAGAAGGCACCTGAAATGAGAGAGCACTTCTTTGCCTTCATGGAGAAAATATTTCAGAATGGCCACGCAGAAATTGCACCTGTACTTGAAGATTCCGAGTAATGTTGGTATTTACCCATTTTTGGCGTGTATCATCCTAAGAAACCTGGTCAGATAAGAGTAGTATTTGACTCAAGCACCAGATATGAAGGTGTCTCGCTAAACGATGTCTTTTTGTCTTGCCCAGACCTCAATAACAGACTTCTAGGAGTACTTCTTCGCTTCCGCAGAGATGCAGTGGCATTCATGGCTGACATACAACAGATGTTTCATTGCTTCCTTGTCCAAAAAGAACATAGACACTATTTGAGGTTTTTCTGCTACCGCGATAATGACTCCTACAAAGGCATTGTGGAGTATCAGATGAAAGTACACATCTTCGAGAAGGACCCTTCCCCTGCTGTTGCCATCTATGGTCTTAGATATTCAGCCAGAGAGGGCGAAGCAAAGTACAGGTCAGATGTTAGATCATTTGTGGAGAAGGATTTCTACGTGGACGACTGCTTGAAATCCACACCCACAGATGAATCGGCAGTTAGTCTCCTAAAAAGGACACAAGAAATGCTCGCTTTGTCCAATTTGAGGCTGCACATACTTGCTTCCAACAGCTGAAAAATGATGGCAGCTTTTCCCTCTCAAGATTACTTAACTGATTTAAAAGTCTTGAATTTAAGCACAGACTCCCTTCCCACGCAATGGAACCTTGGTTTGCTGTGGGATTTGAAGAGAGATGCATTTACTTTTCGGATCAACGAAGGAGAGAAACCTTTCATGCGTAGAGGCGTCCTGTCCATGATAAACAGCTTGTACAATCCTCTATAATTTGTAACCCCTGTAACTATCCAAGGTAAAATGATGTTGAGAGACTTCACCCAAGAGATGTCTGAATGGGATGATCCTCTTCCCATGGAGAAGAGAGATTTGTGGGTAAGATGAAAGAAATCTTTAGAAGCCTTGACAAATCATTATGTGGCACGACCATACGCTTCCGTACCATCAACAGAAGTCAAGACTAGGGATGAGCGAATACTGAAGTATTCGGACTCGCTATACTCGTACCGAGCACACCGTAACACTCGGGTATTCGGTACGATTAGCGAGTCCAAAGATAGTCAATGGAAAATGCGAGTAATTGTCTGCTGGACCCTACAAAGCGGTCTGGGGGCTGAGGTAAAGGCTAAAAAATATGTAAATGTTAATAAAATGTATGCTGTAAACAAATGTATATAACATGGGGGCACCTGGTCAGGGGCTGCACGAGTGGTTTTACACCACTGCTTCACTAGAAAGTACAAACAATATTTGAAGTCCTGTGGTTTTTTGCCGGCAGAGCGGGACTCGTATGCTACTTACACAGTGCCAGTGATATTTCAGAAGTGCCGTAAGAGCAAGTGATGATGGAGGCGATCTTCTGACAGCTAAGTGTGTAAGTGGTGTAAGGAGAGCAATCTGCCCTAGGGGCTGTGTGATGGTTAACGCAGGAAGTAGCCACCCATCATCATCATCACAAGGGATTCACAATAATAAAGCTTGGACTACTGTCCTTGTTGTTCCACTGCCACTGCCCAATGTGTAGGCATAGACATAGTGTCTTCAAAACATTAGCCCTAGGGGCTAGCAAGGCAGGTCTGAAGGGCCAAACAATTATGATGAAGCTAGGACTACTAGCATAGTAGTTGCAGTGCCCAGTGTCCAGGCATAGCCATAGTGTCTCCAAAAATTAGCCCAAGGGGCTGTATCATAGTTGCTGAAGGAAGCAAGGCAGGTCTGAAGGGCCAAACAATTATGATGAAGCTAGGACTACTAGCATAGTAGTTGCAGTGCCCAGTGTCCAGGCATAGCCATAGAGTCTCCAAAAATTAGTCCTCCTCCTCCACCTCCTCCTCTCCAGCCCACCCATGCTGGACAGACATGAGCTGGGGTAGGGATTCCCCTCTGCAGCATGAGGTGTCCCCTCGGTACCACTGAAAAAGAAATCCTCTTCCTCCTCATTTTCATCATCATCTTCATCCCCCAATGTTACCTGATGATATTGGCTTGGCTGGGTAGGATCAACCAATGTGAAATCTTGCGCCATACCCAGCTGCTGGGCATGCAAAAATTCAATTTTTTGAATCAGCAGACATAGCATAAGGATGTTTACTCTGATAATAGCCTGATCACCGTTCACAAGCTTGGTGCAGTGCTCAAAGTTATCAAGCACCTCACAAATTATTATTATTATTTATTATTATAGCGCAATTATTCCATGGCACTTTACATGTGAGGAGGGTTATACATAATAAATACAAGTACAGTAATCTTAAACAATACAAGTCATGACTGGTACAGGATGAGAGAGGACCCTGCCCGCGAGGGCTCACAATCTTCAAGGGATGGGTGAGGATACAGTAGGTGAGGGTAGAGCTGGTCGTGCAGCGGTTTGGTGGATCGGTGGTTATTGTAGGTTGTAGGCTTGTCGGAAGAGGTAGGTCTTCAGGTTCTTCTTGAAGGTTTCCATGGTAGGAGAGAGTCTGATATGTTGTGGTAGAGAATTCCAGAGTAGGGGAGATGCGTGGGAGAAATCTTTTATGTGATTGTGGGAAGAGGAGATAAGAGGGGAGTAGAGAAGTAGATCTTGTGAGGATCGGAGGTTGCGTGCAAGTAAGTACCGGGAGACGAGGTCACAGATGTATGGAGGACTCAGGTTGTGGATGGCTTTGTATGTCATGGTTAGGGTTTTGAATTGGAGTCTTAGGGAGATGGGGAGCCAGTGCAGGGATTGACAGAGGGGAAAAGCCAGGGAATAGCGGGGGGACAGGTGGATTAGTCTGGCAGCAGAGTTTAGAATAGATTGGAGGGGTGCGAGAGTGTTAGAGGGAAGGCCACAGAGCAGGAGGTTGCAGTACTCAAAGTGGGAGATGATGAGGGCATTGACTAGGGTTTTTGCAGATTCTTGGTTGAGGAATGTACGTATCCATGAAATGATTTTGAGTTGAAGTCGGCATGAAATGGAAAGGGCTTGGATATGTGGTTTGAAAGAGAGATCGGTGTCAAGGATAACCCAGAGGCAGCGAGCTTGTGGTACTTGGGAGAGTGGGCAACCGTTTACTTTAATGGATAGGTCCATTGGGGGGTCGCATGAGATGGGGGAAAGATGATGAATTTTGTTTTGTCCATATTAAGTTTTAGAAATCTAGTGGAGAAGAAGGATGAAATAGCAGACAGACAATTGAGGGATTCTGTTTAGTAGGGAGGTGATATCTGGTCCAGAGATATAGATCTGTGTGTCATCAGCATAGAGGTGATACTGAAAGCCGTGAGATTCAATGAGCTGTCCGAGGCCGAAGGTGAAAATGGAGAAGAGCAGGGGCCCTAGGACTGAACCTTGCCGGACTCCGACGGATAGGGGGCGCGGTGCGGAGGCGGTGTGCGAGTGGCAGACGCTGAATGTCCAGTCTGTTAGGTATGACACCATCCAAGATAGGGCCAAGTCTGTGATACTAAGAGAAAAGAGGGTCTGTAGTAATAAGGAATGGTCCACTGTGTCAAAGGCAGAGGACAGGTCCAGGAGGAGAAGGACAGAGTAGTGTCGCTTGGCCTTTGCGGTTAATAGGTCATTGGTGACCTTAGTTAGGGCAGTTTCAGTGGAGTGGTGTGGACGGAAGGCAGATTGTAAGTGGTCAAGGAATGAGCAAGAAGAGAGGTGGGAGGACAGTTCAAGATGGACGTGTTGTTCCAGTAGCTTTGAGGCATAGGGGAGAAGTGATATAGGGCGATAGCTAAATACAGAGGATGGGTCAAGAGAGGGCTTTTTGAGGATAGGTGTGATTGAGGCATGTTTAAAGCTTGAGGGGAAAACACCAGTTGTTAGTGATAGGTTGAAGAGATAGGATAGGGTTAGGATGAAGACTGTGGTGAGGTTTGGGATGAAGTGGGATGGGATCGGGTCAAGTGCACAGGTAGTGAGATGTGATCTTGAGAGTAGAGTGGAGAGTCGATCTTCTGTAATGGTGGAGAAGTTGGTTTTGGAGGAAGAGGGTAGGGCAGTTAGGAGGAAGGGCTCTGGGGGTTGTTGACCAAAACTGTGTCTGATGTTATTAATCTTCTCCTCGAAAAATGAGGCAAAGTCTTCAGCTGAGATAAGTGGGGAGGGAGGAGGTGCTGGGGGGTGGAGGAGAGAATTGAAGGTGTTGAATAACTGTTTAGGGTTGTGAGCCAGGGAGGATATGAGAGATGAGAAGCAGGTTTGTTTTGCTGCAGCGAGTGTGGCCTTGAAAGTGGTGAGGGACTGTTTGAATGCGATGAAGTCCTCATTGGAGTGGGATCTCCGCTCAGCAGCCCTGGAAGCTCGCCTCAGTTCTTTGGTCAGGTTGGTGTGCCAGGGCTGTCTGTTGCTTTTGCGAGCTTTGGTATGTGTGAGAGGGGCAACTTATTCCAAAGCTACAGCTATTGTGGTGTTATATAGAGTGGCAGCGGCATCCACATTGTGTATGGAACTTATGTCTTTAAGAGGAAGAAGGGATTCAGACAGTGAGTGTAGATCGAGGTGTTTAAGATTTCTGCGAGGGTGTGAAAGCTAGTGGGGTGGGGATTGTGGACATGGAGAGGAGAGGGAAGAGAATGTAAGTAGGTTGTGGTCAGAAAGAGGAAGAGGTGAGTTAGAGAGACTAGATAGGGAGCAGAGGCAGGTGAAGATGAGGTCTAGTGTGTGGCCATCTTTGTGAGTGGCTGCAGAAGACCATTGAGTGAGGCTGAAGGAGGAAGTGAGGGACAGAAGTTTAGTGGCAGCTGAGAGGGAAGTGTCAATGGGGATGTTGACGTCGCCCAAGATGATAGTGGGGATGTCAGTGGAAAGGAAATGAAGTAGCCAGGTGGTGAAGTGGTCAAAGAAGGTGGTGACTGGCCCTGGGGGGGTGGTAAATGACAGCTAGTTGGAGGTTGGAGGGGGAGTAGATGTACACAGCGTGCACCTCAAAGGAAGAGAAGGTAACAGAGGGTGGCAGTGGGATTGGGGTGAAGGAGCAGTTATCTGACAGGAGAAAGCCAACTCCTCTACCACGCTTGGTGCTGGGGCGGGGGGTGTGGGAAAGGTGGAATCCACTATATGAGAGTGCAGCAAGAGAGGCTGTGTCAGAGAGGGTGAGCCAGGTTTCGGTGATGGCGAGGAAAGTGATGGCGAGAGATCCACACCCACTCGACAGTTGTTATGTGTCTTGGCTGAGTCTCAGTGTGACGGGCATGTTTAAGCTAGTATTCAGCAAGTGCCCTCTGCTGCTCAGTTACCCTTGCCAACATATGACATGTTGAGTTCCACCATGTTGGCAGGTGGCAAATGAGTCTGTGATTTGGCAAATTAAATTGCTTTTAAAGCTCTGCAAGACTGGCAACAGTGGTTGAGGAAAGGCGGAAATGGGCGCAAATATGGCGCACCTTCTGAAGTAGGTATGGCAAGTCAGGGTATGTTTTTATAAATTTCTGCACCACTAAGTTCAGCACGTGAGCCATGAATGGCACGTGTACCAGCTTCCTGAGCTTTAAAGCCGCCACCAGGTTAAGTCCATTGTCACAGACAACCAGACCAGGTTAGAGTTGCAGTGGGGAGAGCCACTGATCGGTCTGTAGTTTTAGTCCTTGCCACAGCTCTGTTGCAGTGTGTGGTGTTTCACCTAAGCAGATCAGCTTCAGCAGAGCATGTTGCCGCTTTGCCGATGTGCTGCTGCACAGCTCCCAACTTGGGAGGGAAGTGGAGGGTAGTTCAGCATAGGATGACGAGGTGGAGGAGGAGGAGCAAGAGGGGAGACTGGACGTATATGATGAGGCGGAAACCCTGATTGAGGTTGAGCCTGCTATTCATGGCGTGGATAGGATATGTGATGATGGTCCAGTTTGAGACTTTGTCCCACCCTCCACCAGGTTGAGCCAGTGTGCCATGACAGAGATGTATCGTCCCTGTCCACAAGTACTTGTCCATGTGTCTGTTGTAAGATGGACCTTCTCGGTTACGGCGTTGGTGATAGCATGCTTTAGATTGTTTAAGACGTGCTGGTGTAACATGGGGATGGCACAGCGGGAAAAATAGTGCCAGCTGGGAACTGGGCATCGTGGGGCAGCCACAGCCAAAAGATCACGGAAAGACTGTGTCCCCACAAGCCTAAACGGCAACATCTCCATGGCTAGCAATTTGGCAATGTGCGCTTTCAGTATTTGTGCTTGTGGGTGTCTGGCTTGGTATTTACGCCTCCTTTCATACATCTGGGGTACGGACAATTGGACGCTTTCCTGGGACAAACAAGTGGATGAGCTTGTTGTGGCCTGTGTCTGTGCAACCGCAGCTTGTGAGCAAGAGGTATGATGATCACCTGCTTCCTGCCTAGCAGATTGGAAAGAACGTATCACAGGTAACATGGCAGTGGTTTAACCCGCAGTCGCAGACACTGATTTGGTACCTTGTTGTTCAGCCCACCGACTAGGGTGCTTGGCTGCCATGTGTTTCCGCATACTGGTGGTGCTTTGGTTGCCTTTGCCCTGACCTCTGCTCAGCTTCATATGGCAGATGCTACAGATGACAACATTTGGTTCAGAAGGACTATCAGAAAAAAAAATCCAGACAGCGGCTGAACTCACCCTTGCCTTGACTTGCGACACAGAGGGATTGCTCTTGGCAACAGTTGAGACACTTCGCACTCTGCTCAAACCAGTAGCCCTTGGTGCCTTTGTTGATATGAACGGCCCAGGTTCAAGAAGCATGTAGTGGCAGCAAAGAACTCGGTAAAGTTATCGCATCTGTCTGTCAAACGGGTTTTGCCTCATGGACCGACGGTACTTCCCCTGCCTGTACAAACTGGTATCCCGCTAGAGGGGGTGGAAGTACAAATTGAGCCCAGCAGAGCCGACCAGCTGCCGTCAGGAATATTGGTCGCACAGTCCCTGGGCACTGTGCGGAACGGAACTGTCCTTGTGTCGCCCACAAGTCCTGGGCCTCCCGGATGAGCTGGTTCCAACTGAGACAGTGCAGCTGACTGCAAGGTCAGGAGACCCATGGTTGGTGACCATCAAAGCAGAGGAAGTCCCGGATCCCGACTACTGCAGGAAGGGTGCTGAATTTTGGGACTCATGCGGGCAGAACTCTCAGAACTGGACCCGCAGCAGGTCCCTCAGGCGGAAGCCTTGCTGGGGAGATATCAGGAAGTGTTTGCCAAGGAGAGAGGTGGTCCAAATCACCTGAGGTGTTGAAGATATTACAACAGTCGGAGAGACTCCAGTTGCGGGATGGTATCCTGTACGGAAATGTGTGCCTACAATCCGAACTTAATCTTGTTTGGCAGACGATCCTCCCCTCGTCCTTGGCAGAACAGGTGGCTAAGGAAGCACGTGAGAAAGGAGCACATTTCGGGCCAGAGAAAATGTTCCAGTGGCTGCAGTGTTTGTTTTACCACCCCCACTTGAGAAACATCGTGGAGAGAGTATGTCAACAGTGCCAGAATTGTGAGCTGGTCAAGCCACCGGAACAGTGAGCTCCCACAGAGACGGTGAGATCTTCTGGCCCCATGAATCTACTGGCCGTATATTATTTGACAATTTGACCAGCACATCAAGGCTACAAGCATTGCCTAGTAATGATAGACCACTTTTCTAAATTTGCCGTAGTGACGGCCACGCGGGACCAGACTGCCGAGTTTGCGGCGTATGCGATCTGCAAACCCTTCATCCAGGTGTACGGGTGTCCCAAGCACATCCATTCCAATCAAGGAGCCTGCTTCCTCGGGAACGTAATGGAGGAGTTGCATCAGCTGTACAAAATCGATAACTCCCGGACCACCCCTTACCGCACCCTGATTCAAATGCTGAGGACACTGGAGGAGGAGCAGAAAGCGTGATGGACTGAGTTTGTCTCCGAATTGGTGTGGGCGTATAACAACCGTAAATACAGCACCACAAGATTCACGCCCTACTCCCTGTTCTTCGGCCGACCCTGCAAGGGGGTGACAGAGCTGGCGCTGGAACCTAAGGAGGACTACCCGCAGACGGGGGTGTACTCCTGGGTTCAAGAACACCGTCGTCTGCTGTGGACCATTCAGCGGCTGGTGCAGAACCGACTCCGAGAATTGGAACATTCCCAAATCACTCCCCAAGAAGGGACAGTTCTACAACCTGGGGATCAAGTTTTGGTAAGGGAGAAGCGCCCACACAACAAATTGGAGTACCGGTGGGAGAAAAGGCCGTATAGGGTGAAGCGACGGCTCAGTGGCAAGGGTCCCATCTATGAGATTCAGCCTGAAATGGGGGAAGAGTTTCCCACCTGCACACTGCATCAGAATATGTTGCGTCTATGCTTGTCACGGGATCCTCAAGTGATACCATCTGCTCCAGTGCCCCCAACACCAGCTGAACCCGTGATCAAAGCTGATGAAGAAGATGAGGGAAAACTCCCAATCTCTTTCAGGGAACCCGGAAACAGGGCTGGTGCCTGAAGCTACTGATGTTTCAGAGCGGGCCTCGACCCCCGCTCCTCCAGTGATTGACACCACAGCCTCTACTGATCTGAGACGCTCTGAACGTTCAACGGCTGGTGTACCCCCATCTGCTACAACCAGGATGAGTTCATCTGGCAACAGATTGTACAAGGACTGGAAGATTGCCGACAGGAACTCCAGAAACTCTCGCCCGTGGAATGGAGAGCTTTAAGAGAGTGGGAATGTAAGGGGGTGAAGTACAGGAAGAGTCGGGGGAGTGTTGCCTCCTCTGCTCTGTGCCCGGAACCATTGAACAGGGCAGCAGGTTCCCCGGGGGACAGAAAAGGGGCCGGGTACAG
Source organism: Dendrobates tinctorius (assembly GCF_039654945.1). Taxonomy (NCBI): domain Eukaryota; kingdom Metazoa; phylum Chordata; class Amphibia; order Anura; family Dendrobatidae; genus Dendrobates; species Dendrobates tinctorius. The sequence goes on along the minus strand of NW_027361980.1, from coordinate 1,029,741 downwards.
GAAGAGAGCAGAGCAGAGAGCGGGAAAAGTGTGCGCGCTTCCTCAGAGCAGCCTGGGCAGCAGACTGAAGAGGATGCTGACAGAGACCGGGAGAGAGACAGAGCTCCCGTTCACAGGGCAAAGACCGGGGTACCACGCACAGAGACTGCAGACCATGAGTATATGAGGCCGGGTACTGCAGTGACAGCAAAAGTGCGTCCTGATCCTTGTGGAAATACTGAGACCCGTGCAGAGGCGGAGGTCTGTATTGAGACTATGGCTCGTATAGAGACTGAGACCAGTGCAGAGATCATGGCCCGGGCTGAGACTGTGCCCTGTGATGAGACTGTGCCCTGTGATGAGACTGTACCCTGCGTTGAGACTGTGACCTGTCTAGAGATACTGACCCTCTTGCGAAGTCAAGGTAACCGCGGTGTCAGTGCAGCACTCTTGATTCCTGTGAACAGGTTTCGCTGTAGAGTTGGAGAGAAGGACTCAGAGCAGAGGGAACCTCATTTGCCTCATACCCCTCAGGCTCCCGCAGTAACCCCTCAGACCCCGGCTGGGGACTGTTAAAGACACAGAATACAGAAAGACTTCAGACGACAAGCGCTGCTGGTGATTCAGCGCCAATGTGGGAGAAGCTTGACCCTTCAATCAAGACCCCCCCTTCAGACTGATAAGTTCCTTCTTAAGAAAACTCCGTATAATATTGTTTAATACTGTTTATGCCTTTTTGACTGTTGTCAGTACTTGTTCTTCTACTTCAATAGAAGTCTTCAAACAGAGGCTGGACAGACATCTGTCTGGGATGATTTAGCGAACCCTGCTTTGAGCAGGGGGTTGGACCAGATGGCCCAGGAGATCCCTTTCAACTCTACGATTCTTCGATTCTATGATTCTCACTATACCAATACTGCACTGTTATTTTGCCAGTATTAATCCCTGTAAATAAACCTCCCCTTCAACTGTTGGTCCGTCTGTTCTATGGTGACATATGCAGCACCTGCACATTATTACATTGCCACTAAAAAATTGCCCTGAGGTTTAAGGCAAGATTATGCAACACAGTCACCACACAAGACAGCGGTGCTGCCACTAAAAAATTGCCCTGAGATTTAAAGTGAGATTATGCACCCCAGTCAACACACAAGACAGCGGTGCTGCCACTAAAAAATTGCCCTGAGATTTAAGGTGAGATTATGCACCCCAGTCAACACACAAGACAGCGATGCTGCCATTAAAAAATTGCCCTTAGGTTTCAGGCGAGATTACGCACCCCAGTCACCACACAAGACAGCGGTGCTGGCTGCGTGTCAGTTGTGCAGTACCATGCGTGCGTTCTATTTGCTATGAACACAGCACCACAACAGCACAAAAAAACTGCCCTGCAGGGGTAAATGAGACCCCAAAAATAGCTGGGAAAACTGTCACTACTCAGTCCCTGACCTTATACTTTCAGTTCTGAAAAGAGCTTTTGGGTTTCACAGAGGATTTCTGGATGATTTGCACAAAAAAAAACACAACTCTCCCTAGCAGCTGTTCACACTCTCCCTACACTAGCTGTGTTCTGCATGCAATGTGCAGAAAATGGTGGCGGCAGGGCTTAGATAGAGCCAGGCTATGACTCATAGGCTATGACGCTGGATGGCCAGCCAATCATAATGCCGCCCACAACCAAGAAGGCTGCGGCATTACTGTGGTTGGCAAATGCTGGATGGGAGATCCGAGTAGTGCGAGGTGAGTAGTGAAATACTCGCTATGTTCCGAGTACCACGAGTACTTCACTACTCGCTGAGTATCGAATACCCACGATTATGCTCGCTCATCCCTAGTCAAGACGCAAAGGCTCTGTATCTTCTGCAATGCCTCAACCAAAGCGATTGCAGCAGTAGCATATCTGAAAACTACTGACATTAAAGAACAATGCCATATAAGGCTTGTTATGAGCCAGACAAAACTAGCACCAGTCTAGGAGCACACACTACCCAGACTGGAACTCTGTGCGGCTGTGCTACCAATAGAGTTAGCTGAACTTATCTCAACAGAAATTGACCTGGAAATCAAGGGCGTTGAATTCTACTCAGACAGCAAGGTAGTGCTTGGGTACATTTGCAACGAAACTAGACACTTTTATGTTTACGTCAGCAATCGGGTGCTAAGGATCAGGAGGTCCACTTGCCCTAAACAGTGGCGCTATGTGTCCACACACCACAATCCTGCGGACCACGCAACTAGATCTGTTGAATCAAGACACCTTAAGGACACAACCTGGTTTTGTGGCGCACCCAGGAGTATGGTCGCCACAGTGGCATTGCCGTCCTCCTAGGGAGTGTGATGTCATGCTTGGAAGCAATAAAGGATCTCTCTGGCAGTTAACTACAACACACAACACAGCTCCCACTCCAGGCCTGCAAAGGGAGCTCTGAACCCAAAGCTGGGGGAAGAGCTGCTCTCTGGGGACCAGGAAGGGAGAATTAGGAGTTCGTGTGAGGAGGGCAATGTGTATGGACGTGAGGAGAAGAGCTGGGGGATTGAGCAGAGAGTTCAGGCTCATTCCCAGCTATAGCGCATGATCTGGAGCCCGGTATCCAAGGCTGTATGGACACTGATGGTCCTGCAACAGAAAACAGAAACCGGAGGAATAGGAAGCTGTAAATGCTCTATTCCCACATAAGACTCGGAGGCATAACAGCGACGTGTGAGCCAGAAGAGGAAGGCTACAGCTGTCTGCCATACGAGGGAGTTTTAAAGAGAATAAGCAAGTGGAACTTCAGTGTAACACAGTACTGCAAGTACCTAAAACTAAGCGCTAGGAAGGAGACTACACAACCCATCTGCCTAGAGAGATTCCTAAGTTGCTTCCAGGCTAGCCAGCTCCTGTGCCATCTGTAATCTGGTCCCTGTACTGCATTTGCCAAGCAAAGTAAAGGTAAAGAAACTGCACCCTATTGTGTCCTTGCCTTCTTCCTGCAACCTCTCCAGCACTACTACATCTCTGTGCCAAACACTACACCCTCTTCCTCAACACCTTCCCTCTTCATCTACTCTGCCCTGGGACTACAGCCCTGCCTGTGGAGGGCTACAACATCATTGCTGCACCACACCATCTGTCCCAGAGGATCTGTCTGCAGCGTCGGCTTAACACCTTTATTGCCGAACAGCACAGGTGGCGTCACGAATCATTCACTCATAAACTTTATTCCATCACTCTTAACCCCTTTTACATGGGTGCCCAGGGCCACGGCCCGGGTCACCGCTGCTGTGACATTCCTCTCTGAGAGACCGGCCCGGTACCGAGTACCCCACAGGCCTGGGAGGGCGACCCACATTCTTATACCGTTCAACGCCTTACAGTGACAAATCAGACACCTTTGAACTGGTAGATCCAGATGCAGATGAAGAAATCCGCCCTCAGATATCCGTTCTACGAACAGTGACTTCAGACATTTACTAAAATCCCACCATTTTAGCGGTCTTTCAACCTGGAACTTGCTTTTTTGTGCCATTGCTTGTTTAATTCATGTGGTTCAGTCCTACAAGTCAACATCACCCGTCAGTCAGAAGCCTTGCAAAGATGGGCACCACTGCAAGCACGCCTTTACCGCTCCAAACCTGGAAAATGCCAGACGATTGACTACACTTTCCAGTGACGCTGGAGATCCAACCATTATCACTCCCGCCATGTTACTCACTCAGAAAACCAACACTCTCAGTACTCCACCGGGAGAATTCAGCAACAAGGACCTCTACAGATGTCAATGGAGGCAAGTTATTATTATTATTATTATTTATTGTTATAGCGCCATTTATTCCATGGCGCTTTACATGTAGGGAGGGGTATACATAAAAACAAGTACAATAATGTTGAACAATACAAGTCATAACTGGTACAGGAGGAGAGAGGACCCTGCCCGCGAAGGCTCACAATCTACAAGGGATGGGTGAAAATACAGTAGGTGAGGGTAGAGCTGGTCATGCAGCGGTTTGGTCGATCGGTGGTTACTGCAGGTTATAGGCTTGTCGGAAGAGGTGGGTCTTCAGGCTCTTTTTGAATGTTTCGATGGTAGGTGAGAGTCTGATATGTTGTGGTAGAGAGTTCCAGAGTAGGGGTGATGCGCGAGAGAAATCTTGTATGCGATTGTGGGAAGAGGAGATAAGAGGGGAGTAGAGAAGGAGATCTTGTGAGGATCGGAGGTTGCGTGCAGGAAAGTACCGGGAGACGAGGTCACAGATGTATGGAGGAGACAGGTTGTGGATGGCTTTGTATGTCATGGTTAGGGTTTTGTACTGGAGTCTCTGGGCAATGGGGAGCCAGTGAAGGGATTGACAGAGGGGAGACGCTGGGGAATAGCGGGGGGACAGGTGTATTAGTCGGGCAGCGGAGTTTAGAATAGATTGGAGGGGTGCGAGAGTGTTCGAGGGGAGGCCACTGAGCAGGAGGTTGCAGTAGTCAAGGCGAGAGATAATGAGGGCATGGACTAGGGTTTTTGCAGATTCTTGGTTGAGGAATGAACGGATTTGTGAAATATTTTTGAGTTGAAGTCGGCAGGAAGTGGAAAGGGCTTGGATATGTGGTTTGAAGGAGAGTTCAGCATCAAGGATTACCCCGAGGCAGCGAGCTTGTGGGACTGGGGAGAGTGGGCAGCCATTTACTGTAATGGATAGGTTCGTTGGGGGGGTCACGTCAGATGGGGGAAAGTTTCAGAAATCTGGTAGAGAAGAAGGATGAAATAGTGGACAGACATTGAGGGATTCTGGTTAGCAGGGAGGTGATATCTGGTCCAGAGATGTAGATCTGTGTGTCATCAGCATAGAGATGATACTGAAAGCCATGAGATTCTATAAGCTGTCCCAGGCAAAAGGTGTAAATGGAGAAGAGCAGGGGTCCTAGGACTGAACCTTGTGGGACTCCGACAGATAGGGGGCGAGGTGAGGAGGTGGTGTGTGAGTGGGAGACGCTGAATGTCCGGTCTGTTAGGTATGATGAGATCCAGGACAAGGCCAAGTCTGTGATGCCAAGGGATGAGAGGGTCTGTAATAGTAGGGAATGGTCCACTGTGTCAAAGGCAGCCGACAGGTCCAGGAGGAGGAGGACAGAGTAGTGTCGCTTGCTCTTGGCGGTTAAGAGGTCATTGGTGACCTTAGTAAGGGCAGTTTCGGTGGAGTGGTGTGACCGGAAGCCAGATTGTAAGCGGTTGAAGAGGGAGCAAGAAGAGAGATGGGAGGACAGTTCAAGGTAGACGTGTTGTTCCAGTAGCTTGGAGGCATAGGGGAGAAGTGATATAGGGCGATAGCTAGATACAGAGGATGGGTCAAGAGAGGGCTTTTTGAGGATAGGTGTGATTGAGGCATGTTTAAAGCTTGAGGGGAAAACACCAGTTGTTAGTGATAGGTTGAAGAGATGGGTTAGGGTTGGGATGAAGACTGTGGTGAGGTTTGGGATGAAGTGGGAAGGGATCGGGTCAAGTGCACAAGTGGTGAGATGTGATCTTGAGAGTAGAGTGGAGAGTCGATCTTCTGTAATGGTGGAGAAGTTGGTTTTGGAGGTGGAGGGCTGGGAAGTCGGGAGGAGGGGCTCTAGGGGTTGTTGACCAAAACTGTCTCTGATGTTATCAATCTTCTGCTTGAAAAATGAGGCAAAGTCTTCAGCTGAGATGAGTGGGGAGGGAGGAGGAGGTGCTGGGGGACGGAGGAGAGAATTGAAGGTGTTGAATAACTGTTTAGGGTTGTGAGACAGGGCGGATATGAGCGATGAGAAGTAGGTTTGTTTAGCTGTGGCGAGTGTGGTCTTGGAAGTAGTGAGAGACTGTTTGAATGCGATGAAGTGCTCGTTGGAGTGGGATCTTTTCCATCTGCGCTCAGCAGCCCTGGAAGCTCGCCTCAGTTCTTTGGTCAGGCTGGTGTGCCAGGGCTGTCTGTTGATTTTGCAAGCTTTGGTATGTGTAAGTGGGGCAGCAGATTCCAAAGCTACAGCTATTGTGGTGTTATATAGAGCAGCAACGTCATCCGCATTGTGTAAGGAACTTATATCTGTGAGAGGGAGGAGGGATTCAGAGAATGAGTGTAGGTCAAGGTGTTTAAGATTTCTGCGAGGGTGTGAAAGTTTGTGGGGTGGGGATTGTAGACATGGAGTGGAGAGGGAAGAGAATGTGAGAAGGTTCTGGTCAGAGAGAGGAAGAGGTGAGTTAGAGAGGTTAGAGAGGGAGCAGAGGCGGGTGAAGATGTGGTCCAGTGTGTGGCCATCTTTGTGGGTGGCTGTAGAAGACCATTGAGTGAGGCCGAAGGAGGAAGTGAGAGATAGAAGTTTAGTGGAAGCTGAGAGGGAAGTGTCAATGGGGATGTTGAAGTCACCCATGATGATAGTAGGGATGTCCGCGGAAAGGAAATGAAGTAGCCAGGTGGTGAAGTGGTCAAAGAAGGTGGTGGCAGGCCCTGGGGGCTGGTAGATGACAGCCAGTTGGAGGTTGGAGGGGGAGTAGATGCGCACAGAGTGCACCTCAAAGGAAGGGAGGGTAACAGAGAGTGGCAGTGGAATTGGGGTGAAGGAGCAGGTATCTGACAGGAGAAAACCAACTCCTCCGCCATGTTTGCTGGTGGGGCGGGGGGTGAGAGAAAGGTGGAAGCCACCATATGAAAGTGCAGCAGGAGAGGCTGTGTCAGAAGGGGTGAGCCAGGTTTCGGTGATGGCGAGGAAGGAAAGTTTGGTAGTAACAAAAAGATCATGGATGTAGGAGAGCTTGTTGCAGACAGAGCGAGCGTTCCACAGAGCTCCTGTTAGTGGGACTGGGGAAGCGGGGGCTGGGTGAATGGGTATAAGGTTGGAGTGGTTACGGAAGGTTGTGATAGAGCGTGGATGGGAGGTAGAAATGACTGTGGGAATGTGGTGAGGAGGACCAGGATTTGGAGAGATATCACCAGCCGTGAGAAGGAGCAGAGAAGGTGTTAGCAGGTGGGAGCAGGAGAGAGCATGAGGGGGCTGTCTGTGTTTGGAGACAGAGGATTGTATGTTAAGGAACAGTATTGAGGAGGAGGCGAGGTGGATGGGGAGGATTGAAGAAGAGATGAAAAGTTCCTTACTAGGAGTAGGGATTAGGGGAATTAGCAGAAAGTGAAGGAGTATTGAGGTGAAAGTGAAAACAAACAGAAACATTGTTTACAGTGACTGTGTACAGTTCCCTTCAGTTCCCTTCTGGTTCAATTCTGGTTTTAATTCTAAAATTTATCTTCACACTACAAGAACACACTTATAGGAATCACACTGCAGACTGACGTCTATGCAGACTTGAGCTATGCAATATATGTACAGCTAAGTGCAGTCAGGTGTGAAGCCGAGAGGAGTGGTCTCTTCTCATCTTGGTCCCACCATTAAGAGTGGACCAGATGCATATGATCAAGCCAGAGTAAACAAGGTCATAAATAACTCTGGGGTAAGCTGGGGTTAGCTGAAAGGCATACCATGTGAATGCTAGGTGCAGAGGCAAGTCTATGTGAAAAGCTGGGTGATGGACTATGTGCTCTTCATAGACAGACAGCAGGAGAGCAGGAGAGCTGGGTGGATGAACATACCATGTGAATGCTAGGTGCAGAGGCAAGTCTATGTGCAAAAGCTGGGTGATGGACTATGTGCTCTTCATAGACAGACAGCAGGAGAGCAGGAGAGCTGGGTGGATGAACATACCATGTGAATGCTAGGTGCAGAGGCAAGTCTATGTGCAAAAGCAGGGTGATGGACTATGTGCTCTTCATAGACAGACAGCAGGAGAGCAGGAGAGCTGGGTGGATGAACATACCATGTGAATGCTAGGTGCAGAGGCAAGTCTATGTGCAAAAGCTGGGTGATGGACTATGTGCTCTTCATAGACAGACAGCAGGAGAGCAGGAGAGCTGGGTGGATGAACATACCATGTGAATGCTAGGTGCAGAGGCAAGTCTGTTGTGAGTTCATTTTCCCCTTCGTCACTGAGGTCTGGTGAACTCCCTATTCTGGTAAAGGAAGGTAATAAGCCTGATTATTAGGCACCTGAGCCTAATGAGGATGACTGGCTGAGTGGAATCACGGACTGGATATAAGGCTGCCGACGCCCTTCTGCCCTGCGGGTGATTTCTCTGTGGACTTCTAGGACACCAGTCTGATTCCTGCTCCTCTAAAGCTAAGTTTTCTGCTTTGCCTGTTAGCATTTGTGTTTTGTTTTTGTTTTCCTTGCTTTTCTGGATCCTGCCATTCCCTGCTGGGGTGAGCTGAATCTCCTTTTGCCGGTTGCTCTGTCTTCAGAATATTTCTGAGTACTGACATAGCTTTTTTGAAGCCTAGCGTCTTCAGGACCTTTTTCACTGTCAGCTTGTTGGCTCTTATTTTCATAGGGTTTTTCACGGATTGCAGACAGCAGCCTTCCTGTCCTTTCCTATCTAGTTAGCTTGGGCCCCGTCTTTGCTCAGTCTATCTTTCTGTCTGTGTTAGTGTTTTCATCTTGCTTCACCGTCATTATATGTTGGGGGCTGCCTATTGCTTTGGGGTCTGCTCTGGGGCAGTTTAGATTTCCCCTTTCTTTCTTTAGGCCTATTTAATTCTCCGGCTGTGATCGAGGGGTCTAGGACATCGTAGGAACCCCCCACGGCTACTGTTAGTTGTTGTGGATAGGATCAGGGGTCTGCAATCCGATAGCTGCCAACCTCTCTGGTTTTCTGGACTTAGCTAGCATTTCTGTTTTTGCCTCCTACGGTGACTCAATCATAACAGAATCACCCGCCATACCGCAGATCCTAGGGTACTCTATAGCAGGAAAGAATTGTGTTTAAAAAAAAAAAAAAAAAAAGTGTGTGTATATTCTTTCCTCTATATCTCTGAGGCCGTAGGGGGAATTTTTTTTTCTCTCAATGGAGATAAAGCAATTGTCTGATCGTGTGGAGCAGCTCGCTGCGGAAGTGCGGGGAATTTCTGCCTACCTTGCTCGTTCGCATGCTGTTGAACCAAAGATCCCTACACCTGATGTTTTTTTTGGGGATCGATCTAAATTTTTGAGTTTCAAAAATAATTGTAAATTATTTTTTGCCTTGAAGCCTAACTCGTCAGGGAGCTCCGCGCAGCAGGTTAAAATTGTCATCTCTTTGCTGCATGGCGATCCCCAGGATTGGGCGTTTTCTTTGAAACCAGATGATCCTATTCTGACTAATGTGAACGCATTCTTTCAAGCTTTGGGGTTGTTGTATGACGAACCTAATGCTATTGATCAGGCTGAAAAGACCCTGTTGGCATTGAACCAGGGTCGAGATTCTGCAGAGTTGTACTGTCAAAAGTTCCGAAAGTGGGCGGTCCTTACTACCTGGAATGATAGTGCCTTGGCTGCTCTCTTTCGGAAGGGTTTGTCAGAAGCCGTAAAAGATACTATGGTGGGATTTCCTGTTCCCTCTGGTCTGGACGATTCTATGTCATTAGCCATTCAGGTTGATCGGCGTTTACGTGAACGCAGGATTGCTCGAGAGGTGTTGCCACCGGTTGAACAGACGTCTGAACCTATGCAATGTGATAGAGTTTTGTCTAAGACGCAACATCAGGAGTTCAGAAGGCGTAATAAGCTGTGCTTTTTCTGTGGAGATGCCTCGCATATTATTTCTGTTTGTCCTAAACGAGAGAAACGCTTTGCACACACGTTTTCTGTTGGTGGTGTTCAACCTAAGTTTCTTCTGGCAATTACTCTGATCTGCTCCCTGTCCACATTTTCCGCCAAGGCTTTTGTGGATTCGGGAGCAGCGCTGAACCTAATGGACTTGGATTTTGCTAAACATTGTGGATTTCCGATGACACCTCTGCAGACGCCTATCCCTTTGAGGGGGATTGATGCTACTCCTTTGGCTAAAAATAAACCTCGGTTTTGGACCCAGGTGGTCATGCGGGTCACCCCAGACCATCAAGAAAATTGCAGATTTTTGGTGTTGCATGGTCTGCATGATGCCGTTGTTCTGGGGTTTCCCTGGTTGCAAATTCATAATCCAGTTTTGGATTGGAAATCTGTGTCTGTGGTGAGTTGGGGTTGTCGGTGTGCCTTTAGTGAGGCTCCGACTTTTTCCACATCTCCTCCGTCGCATGATGTTCCTGACTATTTGGCGGAATTTTATGATGTATTTAGTGAGAATGAGTCTGCGTTCTTGCCTCCTCATAGGAGTTATGACTGTGCAATTGAGCTAAGCCCGGGGTGTAAATTTCCCAAGGGTCGGCTCTTCAATTTATCTGTACCCGAGCACGAGGCTATGCGGTCCTATATTAAGGAGGCGTTGGAGAAGGGTCATATTAGACCATCCTCTTCACCCTTAGGTGCCGGTTTTTTTTTTGTGGCCAAAAAGGATGGTTCTTTAAGGCCTTGTATTGATTATTGTGCCCTCAATAAAATTACTAATAAATATCAGTATCCGTTACCCCTGATTTCGGATCTATTCTCTAGAGTTAGAGGTGCTTGCTGGCTTACCAAGCTTGACCTCAGGGGGCTTATAATCTTATCCGCATTAAGCAGGGGGATGAATGGAAGACGGCGTTTAATACTCCAGAGGGACATTTTGAGTACCTGGTGATGCCTTTTGGGCTCACTAATGCCCCTTCTGTCTTCCAGTGCTTCACGAACGATATTTTCTGAGACTTTGTCAATAAATTTTTGATTATCTATCTGGATGATATTTTGATCTTCTCCAAGGATTGGGATTCTCATGTGGAACATATTCGGACTGTGTTCTGGATCTTGAGGGAGAATTCCCTGTATGTCAAAGGATCGAAATGCCTTTTTGGAGTACAGAGGATTTCATTTTTGGGATTTATTTTGTCTCCGTCAACTATTGAAATGGACCCGGCCAAGGTACAGGCCATTTATGATTGGGTTCAGCCCACTTCTTTGAAGGCCCTCCAGAAGTTTTTGGGTTTTGCTAATTTTTATCGGAAATTTATAGCAAAATTTTCTCGTATTGCCAAGCCATTGACTGATCTGACTAAGAAGGGTGCTGATGTGTTGAATTGGTCTCCGGAGGCTGTTGCTTCCTTTCAGGAGCTGAAGCGAAGATTTACCTCCGCCCCGGTTTTGCGGCAACCTGATGTCTCACTCCCGTTCCAGGTAGAGGTGGATGCTTCTGAGATTGGTGCAGGAGCTGTTTTGTCCCAAAAGGATCCTGTAACATCTAAAATGAATCCCTGTGCTTTCTTTTCCCGAAAGTTCTCTCCATCTGAACGTAACTATGATGTGGGGAATCGGGAACTGTTGGCCATGAAATGGGTATTTGAGGAGTGGAGACATTGGTTGGAGGGAGCTAAACATCAAGTTGTGGTCCTCACTGACCACAAGAATTTGATTTACCTAGAGTCGGCTAAACGCTTGAACCCTAGACAGGCTAGGTGGGCCTTGTTTTTTACACGTTTTGATTTTGTGGTCTCTTTTCTTCCTGGAACTAAGAATGTCAAGGCAGACGCCCTCTCTAGGAGTTTCTTTGCTGATTCTCCTGTGGTGACCAAGCCTGCTACCATCTTAGGCGAAGGGGTAGTTCTTTCTGCCATCTCGCCCGATTTGAGACTTGCTCTGCAAGAGTTCCAGGAGGACAAACCTGAGCGTTGTCCCAGTGGAAAGTTGTATGTTCCTGACCAGTGGAAGAAGAGAGTGATGTCTGAAGTTCATTGCTCTGCATTGGCTGGTCATCCAGGTATTTTTGGTACAAGAGATCTGGTGAGTCGTTCTTTTTGGTGGCCCACCTTTTCTCATGATGTCAGGAATTTTGTGCAGTCCTGTGGGACTTGCTCCCGGTCTAAATCTTGTTCTCGCTCTAGTGGGTTGTTGATGCCTTTGCCGGTCCCCAGGAGGCCATGGACCCATATTTCAATGGATTTCATCTCTGATATGCCGCTCTCTCAAAGAATGACTGTTATTTGGGTGATTTGTGATAGGTTCTCTAAGATGGTTCATCTTGTACCACTCCCTAAGTTGCCATCTTCCTCTGAGTTGGTGCCCCTGTTTTTGCAACAGGTGGTTCGCTTACACGGGATTCCTGAGAACATTGTATCTGACAGAGGAGTTCAGTTTGTGTCTAGATTTTGGAGGACTTTCTGTTCCAAGCTGGGAATTCACTTGTCCTTCTCCTCTGCTTTTCACCCTCAGACCAATGGGCAGACAGAGAGAACAAACCAGACCTTGGAGTCGTATTTGAGATGTTTTATTTCCGCTGATCAGGATGATTGGGTTTCATTTTTGCCCTTGGCCGAATTTGCATTAAATAATAGAGCTAGTTCTGCCACTTTGATGTCACCTTTTTTTTGTAACTTTGGGTTTCATCCTCGATTTTCTTCAGGGCAGGTGGAGCCTTCTGCCTGCCCAGGTGTTGACACTGTGGTGGAGAGAATGCACCAGATCTGGGACCAAGTGGTGGATAAGTTATCTCTCTCCCAGGAAAAGGCCCAGCGGTTTTCCAATCGACATAGGACCATTGGTCCCCATTTTAAGATTGGTGATATGGTGTGGTTATCATCAAAAAATATTGCTATGAAGGTGGCTTCTCCTAAGTTTAAGCCTAGATTTATTGGACCTTACAAGATTTTGGAAATTATTAATCCGGTCTCTTTTCGTTTGGCTCTTCCTGTCACATTTAAAATCCATAATGTGTTCTATAAGTCCTTGTTGAAGAGGTTTGTTGAACCAGTTGTTCCTGGGGTGGCACCTCCAGACCCTGTATTGGTTAAAGGTAACATGGAATATGAGGTAGAGAAAATACTGGATTCCCATCTGGCTAGACGGAGACTCCAGTATTTGGTTAAGTGGAAGGGTTATGGTCAGGAGGATAATTCCTGGGTCTCTGCCTCTGATATTCATGCCAAAAGATTGGTGCGTGCCTTTCATCGGGCTCATCCTGATCACCCTGGTGGCGTGGTTGAGGGTTCGGTGAGCCCTCCTCAAGGGGGAGGTACTGTTGTGAGTTCATTTTCCTCTTCGTCACTGAGGTCTGGTGAACTCCCTATTCTGGTAAAGGAAGGTAATGAGCCTGATTATCAGGCACCTGAGCCTAATGAGGATGACTGGCTGAGTGGAGTCACGGACTGGCTATAAGGCTGCCGACGCCCTTCTGCCCTGCGGGTGATTTCTCTGTGGACTTCTAGGACACCAGTCTGATTCCTGCTCCTCTAAAGCTAAGTTTTCTGCTTTGCCTCTTAGCATTTGTGTTCTGTTTTTGTTTTCCTTGCTTTTCTGGATTCTGCCATTCCCTGCTGGGGTGAGCTGAATCTCCTTTTGCCGGTTGCTCTGTCTTCAGAATATTCCTGAGTACTGACATAGCTTTTTTGAAGCCTAGCGTCTTCAGGGCCTTTTTCACTGTCAGTTTGTTGGCTCTTATTTTCATAGGGTTTTTCGCGGATTGCAGACAGCAGCCTTCCTGTCCTTTCCTATCTAGTTAGCTTGGGCCCTGTCTTTGCTCAGTCTATCTTTCTGTCTGTGTTAGTGTTTTCATCTTGCTTCACCGTCATTATATGTTGGGGGCTGCGTATTGCTTTGGGGTCTGCTCTGGGACAGTTTAGATTTCCCCTTTCTTTCTTTAGGCCTATTTAATTCTCCAGCTGTGATCGAGGGGTCTAGGGCATCGTAGGAACCCCCCACGGCTACTGTTAGTTGTTGTGGATAGGATCAGGGGTCTGCAATCCGATAGCTGCCAACCTCTCTGGTTTTCTGGAGTTAGCTAGCATTTCTGTTTTTACCGCCTATGGTGACTCAATCATAACACAAGTCTATGTGCAAAAGCTGGGTGATGGACTATGTGCTCTTCATAGACAGATAGCAGGAGAGCAGGAGAGCTGGGTGGATAAACATACCATGTGAATGCTAGGTGCAGAGGCAAGTCTATGTGCAAAAGCTGGGTGATGGACTATGTGCTCTTCATAGACAGACAGCAGGAGAGCAGGAGAGCTGGGTGGATGAACATACCATGTGAATGCTAGGTGCAGAAGCAAGTCTATGTGCAAAAGCTGGGTGATGGGCTATGTGCTCAAGTTCAAAGTCTCTCCAATACTTTCTGGGACAGATTGAGAAAGCAATATCTCTCCACCTTACAACCAAGGAAGAAGTGGCAGATCAACAAGTCGAACATCAAACCCGGTGATATTGTGCTCATAAAAGACAGCCAGTCAGACTGAAATGAGTGGCCACTAGGTCTCATCACCAAGGTATTCACAAGCAAGGACGAGAAGGTGCGCAAAGTCGAGGTCAAAGTGTGGAAGGCTGAGGAGAGTAAATTATTCCTCAGACCAGTTGCGGAACTAGTTTTATTGTTTTCACCAAAAGAACCTGTAAGTGGCATCAGTTGATGCCAAGTGGGGAGTGTTCTGCCCTCTGAATGTAGGCCAATATGTTTGTATTTACTTGCTGGTTTAGTTGTTATAGCACCATCTAGTGGTGGCTGAATTTATAGCCTGTGTCTTTACAGCAGACAGAGTGTTGCATTGTGGGATTGAAGCAAGGTATACTGGGAAGAAGAAGATGCCATTTTCTTCTGTGTACTTCATAGGACACACGTGTTTATTTGTCCTCCTGTAACTACCCAACTTGAGTTTACTATCCTTGTAAAGCATATCAGGTATAGATTAATATCTCTTTTTTTGCAATGCAGTGTTGTACAGAGATGTGATTAACTGTATAGCAGCCAGTGCATAGGAGATGTGATTAGAAATTTGAGTATTCCCATGTAAAGTTTGCATCACACTGTATACCTTTCTGTTAATAGTAATTGTTAGCTGTGTGATTATTTGCCCAAAACTTACCTATGTCGTTTGTATTCTTAGGGTTAGGGTTAACCCTAACCCTCTTATCGTATGTTCTATATTGTTCACCAATAAACAAGTTAGACTACAGAAAACAGTCTGCTTATTTGGAAGACAGAACAGTGGTTTATGCTGTATGCTAGATTGCACACTGTGTCAATGTGTATGAAGGCAGAACAATCTACTCAAAGTGGGTATGCTGCCATGTGTAGAGATGAATGAACTTGTTCGGAAAAAGTTCACCAATTTCAAATTCAGCACAAACATAGCACATTTGGATTTTTGTTCGGTTTCACAAGTATTCACAAGTCCAAAAAATTAGGTCACAGTTCGGTAAATAGTCGCATTTACACTAATGCTTTTGTTATTACTTTGGCTAGGATAATGGTGCTGTATAATGAGCAAGGGGGGATGGGGTAAAATGTTTGACGAGGGGAGGAGCATGTGGAGAGGTTAGAGGAGCGGCGTGCTCTCCCCCCACCAATTTTATGTGTGTTGATTCCGGCAGCCAATCAGGGCACAGAAACCATCCTTAACATCATGACATAAGGTCTTCTGTGATTGGCTGCCGAAGTCACATGTCCTTGGCCATATAAAAAGAGGGCATCTTGTTTTGCTGGTGCCATTTTCTCAGTGTTACAGAAGCCACTCCTGCTAGTGCTGCAAGTAAACTTGTCAGTTAGCCAGACAGGGTCCTGTCCTAAATTAAATCCAGATTCCAGCATCTAACTAGAAAAAAATGTGTGGCAGTTTCTGGAGGCTACATTAGCTACTCCAAATTGTTTGTGAAAAACTGTATTTCAGAGACAAATCAGAAGCCAGATTTCCACTTAAAAATCATTATGCCTAATATTGGGGTGCAGCCACAAGGTCAAATTAGCTAATCCGAATAATTTGTGATAAAGCTGTGCTTCAGTGACAAAACAGAAGGCCAGATTTCCACTTAAAAATTGTTAGGCCTAATATTGGGTTCAGCCTGGAGGGACTATTAGCTACGCTAAATCATTTGTGATGAAACTGTGTTTCAGAGACAAATCAGGACAGATTTCCACTTAAAAATCGTTAAGTCTAATATTGGGGTGCAGTCATGAGGCCCAATTAGCTGATTCAAATTATTTGTGATAAAACAATTGTTAAGCCTAATATTGGGATTCAGCCAGGAGGCTCAATATGCTAATCCAAATCGTCTGGGGTAAAACTGTGTAGCAATGAAAAATCAGAAGGCCACATTTCCACTTAAAAATCGGTAGGCCTATTATTGGGGTTCAGCCAGGAGGTCCAATTTGCTAATCCAAATAGTTTGGGATAAAACTGTGTTGCATTGAGGAATCAGAAGGCCACATTTCCTAATCAAAGTCGTTTTGGCTAATACTCTGGTGCAGGCACAAGGCTTCATTTCATAATCCAAATTGTTTGGGATACTAATCTAGTGCAGGCATCAGACCTCATTTCATAATCAAAATCGTTTGGGATACTAATCCAGTGCAGGCACCAGGTCTCATTTCATAATCCAAATTGTTTGGGAAACTAGTCTAGCGCAGACACAAGACTTAATCTCATAATCCAAAATGTTTGGGGTACTAATCTAGTGCAGGCACCAGACCTCAATTAATAATCAAAATCTTTTGTGCTTATAATGTGTTGTAGGCACCAGGCCTCATTTCATAATCAAAATCGTTTGGGATAAAGTCAGCATGGGTTTGTAACTAATAAGTCATGTCAGACTAACTTAATTTCCTTCTATGACAAAATCACTGATTGGGTGGATCAGGGAAATGCTGTAGATATAGTATATCTTGACTTCAGCAAAGCATTTGACAAAGTCTCTCATACAATCCTTATTGAAAAAATGACTAAGTATGAAATGGACAAGGCAACTGTTAGGTGGACTCATAACTGGCTTAGTGATCGGACCCAAAGAGAGGTTATAAATGGCTGCACATCCAGTTGGAAGAATGTCTCAAGTGGGGTACCACAGGGCTCTGTCCTGGGCCCTGTATTATTCAACATTAGAGTTGAGCAAAACGGGTCAAAAAAATTGAAAAGTCGCTGACTTTCACCAAAGTCGGGTTTCATGAAACGAAACCCGACCTTAGCGTGAGGTCGGCCACGAGGTCGGCGACTTTAGCGCCAAAGTCGCGTTTCAAAAGATGCTTGAGCGCCCTTTTTGCAGCCAATCAGGAAGAACGGAAACTGAGGGCAACGTGATGACATAGGCAGCGGTCACCACCATCTTGGAGAAGGGCATGCAAGTGATTGGCTTGCTTTGTGGGGCGTCACAGGGGGTATAAAAGGGAGGATGCCGACCGCCATGTTACTCATGCTGATCTCAGAATAGGGAGAGCTGCTGCTGATTCTGTAGGGAGAGTGTTAGGCAGGGAAGACGATACCAAAAACTGATTCTGCTGCTAGCGATTTTGCCTGTACAACACACCAGTCAATGTGCAGTGCAAGGGGAGGCTATATTTTGGTGCATCAGCTCTGTTGGTTATTAGGCTGCCTTTTAAGGCTACCTGATAGCTGCATTGCTGTGTGCCCACTGCTGAGCAAACTGCTTTTTTCAAAGCAATCCAGATTTTATTGTTTTGTCCTTGTGAGTTACTGAGCATTCATTTTTCACACACCGTACAGCGATGTACGCTCCTCTCTCAGTACCGTGTAACGGCTGTTATCACAGCCACAGTGAAGCTATCTGTGTGTGACTCTGTAAGGATAAGTCAAGGAGTTGTTCCATTCTTACAGACCTCCACCTTATAGTTTTCTGGTTTTCAAACAGTTTAGTATATTTGCTGTTTGATTGCATTCAAAACTATAGAGAGACAGCGTGTGTCAGTCCGTATACTAAAACACGGAGCTTGACAATTTTACATACACTGGACAGCGGTGTACGTGCAAGCTCCTCTCTCAGTACCGTGTAACGGCTGTTATCACGGTCACAGTGAAGCTATCTGTGTGTGACTCTGTAAGGATAAGTCGAGGAGTTGTTCCGTTCTTACAGACCTCCACCTTATAGTTTTGTCAGGTTTTCAAACAGTTTAGTATATTTGCTGTTTGATTGCATTCAAAACTATAGAGAGACAGCGTGTGTCAGTCCGTATACTAAAATACGGAGCTTGACAGTTTTACATACACTGGACAGCGGTGTACGTGCACGCTCCTCTCTCAGTACCGTGTAACAGCTGTTATCACGGTCACAGTGAAGCTATCTGTGTGTGACTCTGTAAGGATAAGTCGAGGAGTTGTTCCATTCTTACAGACCTCCACCTTATAGTTTTGTCAGGTTTTCAAACAGTTTAGTATATTTGCTGTTTGATTACATTCAAAACTATAGAGAGACAGCGTGTGTCAGTCCGTATACTAAAGCACGGAGCTTGACAATTTTACATACACTGGACAGCGGTGTATGTGCACGCTCCTCTCTCAGTACCGTTTAACGGCTGTTATCACGGCCACAGTGAAGCTATCTGTTTGTGACTCTGTAAGGATAAGTCGAGGAGTTGTTCCGTTCTTACAGACCTCCACCTTATAGTTTTGTCTGGTTTTCAAACAGTTTAGTATATTTGCTGTTTGATTACATTCAAAACTATAGAGAGACAGCGTGTGTCAGTCCGTATACTAAAACACGGAGCTTGACAATTTTACATACACTGGACAGCGGTGTACGTGCACGCTCCTCTCTCAGTACCATGTAACGGCTGTTATCATGGCCAAAGTGAAGCTATCTGTGTATGACTCTGTAAGGATAAGTCGAGGAGTTGTTCCGTTCTTACAGACCTACACTGTAGGGAGATTCCAGTTCTGCCCAATTCTATATACACCTTGTAGTTTGTCATACACTAGGCAATTTCTGCCGGTCACATTGTGGTGTTAAATAAATAGGGCCTGACAGAATCCCACAGTGTCCTGAAGTGTAGAGACATTATAATTCTCCACAGTCCTCTATACACCCTTCTAACAGCATAGAGAATCTGCCTGTCATATTGCGGTGTTAAATAAACAGGGCCTGACTGAATCCCACAGTGTCCTGAAGTGTAGAGACATTCCAATTCTACACAGTCCTCTATACACCTTTCTAACAGCATAGAGAATCTGCCTGTCACATTGCGGTGTTAAATAAAAAGGGCCTGACTGAATCCCACAGTGTCCTGAAGTGTAGAGACATTCCAATTCTCCACAGTCCTCTATACACCTTTCTAACAACATAGAGAATCTGCCTGTCATATTGCGGTGTTAAATAAACAGGGCCTGACTGAATTCCACAGTGTCCTGTAGTGTAGAGACATTCCAATTCTACACAGTCCTCTATACACCTTTCTAACAGCATAGAGCATCTGCCTGTCATATTGCGGTGTTAAATAAACAGGGCCTGACTGAATCCCACAGTGTCCTGAAGTGTAGAGACATTCCAATTCAACACAGTCCTCTATACACCTTTCTAACAGCATATAGAATCTGCCTGTCATATTGCGGTGTTAAATAAACAGGGCCTGACTGAATTCCACAGTGTCCTTAAGTGCAGAGACATTCCAATTCTACACAGTCCTCTATAAAGCTTTCTAACAGCATATAGAATCTGCCTGTCATATTGCGGTGTTAAATAAACAGGGCCTGTCTGAATCCCACAGTGTCCTGAAGTGTAGAGACATTCCAATTCTCCACAGTCCTCTATACACCTTTCTAACAACATAGAGAATCTGCCTGTCATATTGCGGTGTTAAATAAACAGGGCCTGACTGAATCCCACAGTGTCCTGAAGTGTAGAGACATTCCAATTCTCCACAGTCCTCTATACACCTTTCTAACAACATAGAGAATCTGCCTGTCATATTGTGGTGTTAAATAAACAGGGCCTGACTGAATCCCACAGTGTCCTGAAGTGTAGAGACATTCCAATTCAACACAGTCCTCTATACACCTTTCTAACAGCATATAGAATCTGCCTGTCATATTGCGGTGTTAAATAAACAGGGCCTGACTGAATTCCACAGTGTCCTGAAGTGTAGAGACATTCCAATTCTCCACAGTCCTCTATACACCTTTCTAACAACATAGAGAATCTGCCTGTCATATTGCGGTGTTAAATAAACAGGGCCTGACTGAATCCTACAGTGTCCTGAAGTGTAGAGACATTCCAATTCTACACAGTCCTCTATACACCTTTCTAACAGCATAGAGAATCTGCCTGTCATATTGCAGTGTTAAATAAACAGGGCCTGACTGAATTCCACAGTGTCCTGAAGTGTAGAGACATTCCAATTCTCCACAGTCCTCTAGGAATAGGGCTAAGTGACAGCACATGTGAAAAAGACTTGGGTATACTAATAGATCACAGACTGAATATGAGTCAACAGTGTGATGCAGCAGCAAAAAAGGCAAATGCAGTTCTAGGATGTATTAACAGAAGCATACAGTCTAGATCACGTGAAGTCATTATTTCCCTCTACTCCTCTTTGGTCAGACCTCATCTGGAATATTGTGTCCAGTTTTGGGCACCACATTTTAAAAAAGACATCAACAAACTGGAGCAAGTTCAGAAAAGAGCGACCAGAATGGTGACCGGTCTGCAAACCCTGTCTTATGAGGAAAGGTTGCAGGATTTGGGAATGTTTAGTTTGCAAAAGAGAAGACTGAGAGGAGACTTAATTGCTGTCTACAAATATCTAAAGGGCTGTCACATTGTAGAAGGATCAACTTTATTCTCATTTGCACAAGGAAAGACTAGAAGCAATGGGATGAAACTGAATGGGAGGAGACACAGATTAGATATTAGAAAAAACTTTTTGACAGTTAGAGTGATCAATGAGTGGAACAGGCTGCCACGAGAAGTGGTGAGTTCTCCTTCAATGGAAGTCTTCAAACAGAGGCTGGACAGACATCTGACTGGGATGATTTAGCGAATCCTGCTTTGAGCAGGGGGTTGGACCAGATGGCCCAGGAGGTCCCTTCCAACTCTACGATTCTATGATTCTATGATTCTATGATTCTATACACCTTTCTAACAACATAGAGAATCTGCCTGTCATATTGCGGTGTTAAATAAACAGGGCCTGACTGAATCCCACAGTGTCCTGAAGTGTAGAGACATTCCAATTCAACACAGTCCTCTATACACCTTTCTAACAGCATAGAGAATCTGCCTGTCATATTGCGGTGTTAAATAAACAGGGCCTGACTGAATTCCACAGTGTCCTTAAGTGTAGAGACATTCCAATTCTCCACAGTCCTCTATACACCCTTCTAACAGCATAGAGAATCTGCCTGTCATATTGCGGTGTTAAATAAACAGGGCCTGACTGAATTCCACAGTGTCCTGAAGTGTAGAGACATTCCAATTCTACACAGTCCTCTATAAACCTTTCTAACAGCATATAGAATCTGCCTGTCATATTGTGGTGTTAAATAAACAGGGCCTGACTGAATCCTACAGTGTCCTGAAGTGTAGAGACATTCCAATTCTACACAGTCCTCTATACACCTTTCTAACAGCATAGAGAATCTGCCTGTCATATTGTGGTGTTAAATAAATAGTGCCTGACTGAATCCCACAGTGTCCTGAAGTGTAGAGACATTCCAATTCTACACAGTCCTCTATACACCCTTCTAACAGCATAGAGAATCTGCCTGTCATATTGCGGTGTTAAATAAACAGGGCCTGACTGAATCCCACAGTGTCCTGAAGTGTAGAGACATTCCAATTCTACACAGTCCTCTGTACACCTTTCTAACAGCATAGAGAATCTGCCTGTCATATTGTGGTGTTAAATAAACAGGGCCTGACTGAATCCTACAGTGTCCTGAAGTGTAGAGACATTCCAATTCTACACAGTCCTCTATACACCTTTCTAACAGCATAGAGAATCTGCCTGTCATATTGTGGTGTTAAATAAATAGTGCCTGACTGAATCCCACAGTGTCCTGAAGTGTAGAGACATTCCAATTCTACACAGTCCTCTATACACCCTTCTAACAGCATAGAGAGTCTGCCTGTCATATTGCGGTGTTAAATAAACAGGGCCTGACTGAATCCCACAGTGTCCTGAAGTGTAGAGACATTCCAATTCTCTACAGTCCTCTATACACCTTTCTAACAGCATAGAGAATCTGCCTGTCATATTGTGGTGTTAAATAAACAGGGCCTGACTGAATTCCACAGTGTCCTGAAGTGTAGAGACATTCCAATTCTCCACAGTCCTCTGTAAACCCTTCTAACAGCATGGAGAATCTGCCTGTCATATTGCGGTGTTAAATAATCAGGGCCTGACTGAATCCCACAGTGTCCTGAAGTGTAGAGACATTCCAATTCTACACAGTCCTCTATACACCCTACTAACAGCATAGAGAATCTGCCTGTCATATTGCGGTGTTAAATAAACAGGGCCTGACTGAATCCTACAGTGTCCTGAAGTGTAGAGACATTCCAATTCTACACAGTCCTCTATACACCTTTCTAACAGCATAGAGAATCTGCCTGTCATATTGCGGTGTTAAATAAACAGGGCCTGACTGAATCCCACAGTGTCCTGAAGTGTAGAGACATTCCAATTCTCCACAGTCCTCTATACACCCTTCTAACAGCATAGAGAATCTGCCTGTCATATTGCGGTGTTAAATCAACAGGGCCTGACAGAATCCCACAGTGTCCTGAAGTGTAGAGACATTCCAATTCTCCACAGTCCTCTATAAACCTTTCTAACAGCATAGAGAATCTGCCTGTCATATTGCGGTGTTAAATAAACAGGGCCTGACTGAATCCCACAGTGTCCTGAAGTGTAGAGACATTCCAATTCTCCCCAGTACTATATACACTTTGTACCTTGTTTTACAGTACCAGAGAGTTAGTGTAAATTTGGGTAAATTTTTCCAAAAATTGAGAAAGTGTGGTGGAAGAGTCCGTGGAAGTGGGCAGGGGTTGGCGGCTGGTAATGATGGTGTTGGTGTTGGTGGTGGATCTGCTGGTAGTGGCAAAAGCAAAATAGCACCTAATACTGGAGGTGTTGAGGCTGCGTCATCGTCTGGCTCCACAAGGCCTCGAAGGCTCCCTTTTCTGGGAGTAGGAAAACCGCTTCTAAAGTCGGAGCTTCAAGAACAAGTTTTGGCTTACATTGCTGACTCAGCCTCCAGCTCTATCGCCTCCTCTTCTGAAGTTTTAAAAAATAAAACCATTGTTTCGTCATTGGAGGCTCATGGTCATGAACCACACCTTTCCTTGTGTCCTTCACCCCTACCAAAATTGAAGGATGCGGTAGGCCACACTACAGATTACTCCATGGAGCTGTTTTCACATACCATGCCTGGGTTATCAAGTCAAATCGTGAATTACCCAGGCCAAGATGAATCTGACATGGAGTGCACTGATGCACAGCCACTGCTAGATTTATCTGCTGGTACATTCACTCAGAGAACTACATTGTCCTCGCAGTGTAGAAGAGGAGGAGGAGCATCCGCAGCGGGCATCGACATCGCAACAGTTGTTATCTGGCAGGCCCGGAGCAGTCCAAAAATGGGTTACAAAAACCCAAAAAATTGCAGGACAGCTTGGCCAGACGGTCAAAAAAGCACAGCGTGCAAGGCCTCAAACTGTCTTCCCTAGTAGGAAGAGTAAACAAAAAACAAAAAACACAAATATCCTGAACTAAAAAGTAAAAAATGTACTGCAAATAATGCATAAAGGTAATAATAATAATAAGGGTATTTAGTAAACATAATTTTGATCAAAATAATGTACAAGCCATCCCGCCACGTCACGGCAACCCTTGTGGGACAGTCCCTACTCTAGTATTTAAAACCTTTTCACTTGCCAAGTGGCGTGAATGTGAATAAGGGTCGAGCGGCTGAACCACTAGTAACAGCTTAGGCCAGACTGGATGGCTTTCCCAGCTCAGAAAGAGGGCGGTCACACCCATATATGCACTGAATGCACAATGAAATGAATTAAAAACAAATCTGAACTGAGAAAAGTAAGTTAATGTGTATGCACAATGTAAGTGGATTGTTGCTATAGAGGGCAGGTTTTTAGTAGAGTAGGAGGAAACGACCAGTTCTCATTTCAATGCCAGAACACTCCCCCCCTTGGACGTTCTGCTCAGAAGCAAGAGACTGATATCTAGAAAACCCTGCAAACTGGTGACAGAAGGTAAATTACTTATTGTCATCATTCGGCAGCCCAGATATGCACTGAGATTATGTGAAAAGCCAAGACAACCCCTTTAAATAATTTTGATTATGAATTGTGGACTGGTGCCTGCACCACAGTAATAGCAAAAATGATTTATATTAAGAAATGTGGCCTGGCACTTGCACCTCAGTATTAGCACAAATGATTTTGATTATGAAATGTGGACTGGTGCCTGCACCACAATATTACCATAAATTATTTTTATTATGAAAAGTGGCCTCCAACCTGCAGCACACTATTACCACAAACGAGTTAGTTGCTGGAAGGTCAATTTCGCACAAGATCTTATGTAGCCGAACTGACTGACAACTACTTGCAGCAGAAGCAGACTCTCTATGCTATTACACTGACAAAATGGTGCAAAAACAACATATCCACTTTTCATATGGCGAGGGGCATGTGACTCCAGCAGCCACTTTCCTAGCCAAAGTCCTAACAAAAGCATTAGTGGAAATGTGATCATTTAATGAACTGCACCCGAATTTTGCCGACTTTGAGGGAAACACTAAAATGAATCCGAATGAGCTACGTTTGTGCCACATTTTAGATTGGTGAAAGTTTTCCAAACAAATTCGCTCATCTCTAGTCAGGTGTGATGAGATTATCTCCCTTGTTTGAGGTTTTAAACCTTTTTGCATAGTGCTGCCTCCTTGGTTTTACAAGTCAGCAAGCGACAGGACCCACGTAATGGTCAGTCAACATAATAAGAAAACATCCATTGTTCAATGACCTTGCATCACTGTCTTGCAAAGATAGCAGACAATAAGCTGTTGGAGCTGATATAAGAGGCTAACATCAGCCATTCAAAAATATAGGTTCATTAAGAACTTTTTGGTCATAGTGAAACCTCTTACTCATGTGACCAAGAAGGGTACTGATTTTTCCTCTTGGTCTACCAAGACTGTTGATGCTTTTGCCTCCCTTAAGACAGCTTTTTGTAAAGGTCTTGTCCTCAGACAACCCAGTGGTGATTTCTCTGTGACATATCTCCCTGAAACTAAGAATGTTGGAGTGGAAAATTGTCATGACAAAGAATGTGAGGTGGAGTGTGTGGTTTGTACTGGACGTATCAGACATTGACAACAACATCAAGTTAGATGTCAAGATTTCGGTCTGGAGGATATTGCCGGGGTTGATGCAAAAGGTTTGCATACGGGTCACCTAGTAGTCGATTTCTGTCAATGGTGTCAGTGGTTGGGGATTTGTTCGGATCTTGTGAGGGCTCAGTGGAAAAACAAGGGCGAGGATGAGGAAGTCACCAACTCGTCTACAACAGCAGCACCACCTTGGAAGGCAGGGTTAGCATGGCCAAAATGTGGCAAAACTTCCTTAGCACCACAACATCCAGCCCAACCATCTGACATGGTCAGTATTAAAAGAAGGCAGCATTTCAACAACATGGTGGAAGAGTACATGTCCACAAGTCTCCATGTACTGAGTGACCGGTCTGCCCCATTTAATGTCTGGGTCTCCAAATTGGACACATTATAGCTTGCCCTTTACACCTTTAAGGTGCTGGCCTGTCCTGCAGCATGTGTATTGTCAGAATGTGTGTTTAGCACTGCAAGGGGTATGATCACAGATACGCCCATACATCTGTTCATAGCCAACATTGGCAAGCTCACATTCATTAAAGGGAAGCTGTCACCAGTTTTGTCATAACTATGACTTTATTCAGCTCCTGTTCTGCATTCCATAAATGCTTATATAACATACTGACTCCCCCTGTACAAACCTAAAAACCTTGTTAAGTTCTCCCGTGCTGTATGGAAATTGGGTCAGTCCAGTCAGATGGGCATGGTTTCAGGCCTCTTTAACCCTCCCGCAGCTGCTGCTCACCATCCTCCTTCTTTAATTGACATGTAATGTAAGGGAATGGAAAAATGTTATTGTTGATTTCTATGGTACTGCTACACTATTCCGTATATTACCATGTCATATTCTATATAGGTACTGCTACACAACCAGTGTATTACCTTAAAGACTAATTGTGTAATGTTTAATGTATTTTGTATATGTACTGCTATGTTAAAGTTAGGGAAAGTGTACTTTTGGGAATGTCCACTAGGTGGGGGGCCTTGTAGTACACACAGTTTCCCAAAAACAGTGACCAATTGTTAATCTTATTGGAGGGGCTGCTGTATGTTAAGCTTTGGTCAGCCGTAGGTTTAGGCAGAAGGGCGGGAGTGCCCGAACTGTCCACACGGGCTATAGACCCTGGACACGACAACAGCCACGGTGTAGGCTGCATGGAGTGGAGATGGCTTCAGGAAGATGCAAGAACCTGGCCAGCCAGACAGTGGGAAGAAATCACAGAACACCCCACTTACCAGTGCCCGGAGAATTCTTCAGTGCAGAGTCAGTGACTGGCACAGCTCACATCGTCCCGTGGGCCTGGGACGTGAGCGGAGCAGTCCTCTCCACATTGGCGGGAGACGGAACATCTAGTGGAGTCGGCGGCATGGCACCAGGCAGAGGAACCCTGTTAACAGGAACCTTTGTTGTTAACTCAGCTAGGACAAGAACTGGCGTCCGCCCCAGAGGAACTGTTGACGGAAGCCAGGGACAAGCTGGAGCTCTATCTCGCAGCCATGGAGGGATCCAGCCCTGACGGAACGGGTGCGACCAATGCCTCAGCTGCTGAGAGGGTGAGTGCGCTTCAACCTCTTGCCCTGGGAGGATGGTCCATGCCATGGGTCCCTGCAGTGGAGGCTTTTGTTCAGCCATGCGTTTCCATCGGGGGGCTGCTTCTCAATCTCGAAGCCTCAGAGGCCCAGCCTGCTTCTCACACCGTAACGTCCCTGGGTGCCTCCCATTTCCACCACTCAGCAGAGGGCCCCTTTCCATTCCCTGGGCAAGCCACCTGGATTGATGACATGATAAAGAGGAAAAAGCAGAGGGAGAGAGAGGTTTGGGACGAATTGCGCCAATCTGGAGGAGGTGTTTTAGCCATACGACGTACCTATGGCCAGCTAGTGTATACCAACGTCAACTGGGGATACGGTTTCATCAAGGAGGGTGGGACCGGGGCCAAGATATACGCCTTTGCAGCGTCAGTAAAGTTCGGCAAGCCCCTGCATGAAGGGGATAACGTATCCTTTTCCATAGAGGACTGCCCCCGGGGCTACTTTGCAGTGGCAGTAGTCCTCTGTGAGGAGGATGTCCCGGAACTTGGCCCGAGCCCAGAGTGGGCTCATTCATCTTCTGCCACCCCAGCCACTGCCATGGCATTGTAGCAGCCATCAACTTCTGCAGCTGCAGAGTCAGCTATGGCCCAATATAGGGCATGGGACTTCACCACGTTTGAATCGACACAGGAAACACGCCTCTAACCTGCCGGAACTGTTTGTCTTTTGGGATATAGCGCATGTTGCGCCATCTTGAACAATTAAGGGACTGTTCCGCGTCCCTCTAGACAAGAACACCCCCCAGTCGTAGGGTGTAATGCAGCCAGATGGCCTGAAGTGAACTGTTTTAATTTGTTTTTTTCTTTTTGATGCACCTGTTGTGCTCCTTCTGCTGAAAAGCAGGTACTTCCTTTGCATTAAGGAACTAATGACTGTCTACATTTAAAAAAAAAAGAAATCACTTTTTGTCCTGTTGCAGTGGACTGTGCTCCCTTCAAGGGAAGGGGGAGCACCTCTTCAAGTACTGGAGACTTAAAGTCTACGTCATCTCTTGCTAATAAGTTTAATAACACCTGGAGGACTGTGAACCAGGACCCCTTTTGGCACAACACGGATTGCGCTGCATTGTTTAATGGACCCAGCTCACTTTGAGTCAAGTTATAACGAAGTGTACATGTATATATATATATATATATATATATATATATATATATATATATATATACATATTTTGCCTCATGCTTTCTACCAGTTGCATTAGTAAAGTTTTCTTACATACTTGGTCAGGGATGACGAAGTTAAAGGGAAGGGGAAGTGTAAGGGAATAGAAAAATGTTATTGTTGATTTCTATGGTACTGCTACACTATTCCGTGTATTACCATGTCATATTCTATATAGGTACTGCCACACAACCAATGTATTACCTTAAAGACTAATTGTGTAATGTTTAATGTGTTTTGTATATGTACTGCTATGTTAAAGTTAGGGAATGCATAATTTTGGGAATGTCCACTAGGTGGGGGACATTCTAGTACACACGGTTTCCCAAAAATAGTGAAAAATGGTTAATCTTATAGGAGGGGCTGCTGTATGGTAAGCTTTGGTCAGCCTTAGGTTTAGGCAGAAGGGCGGGAGTGCCCGAACTGTCCACATGGGCTATAGGCCCCGAACACGACAGCAGCCATGCAACGTTGAAAGCAAGTAAGGATCAGCCAATCACAGCACCAGCATATTACAGCAGCAGGCCAGTGTAACATAATGTGGCAACTCATTGCTTGGGCACATACCCTAAAGACTGGGGCAAAACGTCCAGGGGGACCCACAGAAGCAGTGAGTACAGTTGGTGAAGAAGTGGTGCCAGCACAGGGGACAGAACTACAGAACAGGTCTCCTTCCCAGTGGCTACTGACTCTGGTAATTTATGATCTTGAGTCTGGGGCAAAACAGACCGAGGGAAACCTAGCCATAGCAGATCGAGATAGCTCCATTATATTGACTAACCGTAGCAGAGTCGTGCAGAGAGGAAACTGAAAAACCATCAGGGATGGTCTGACCCGTGCCCAAGCTGAGCAACCAAGGAAGTAGAACAGGGAATGGAGAGAAACCTTGTAAAGTAAAGCCTGTTGTGAACGCTGTAAAGTCTATGGAAGTGCTGTGCATTGAAACCAGTAAAGATGTTCCTGTTTATGTTAATATGGACTGTGTCTCAGTCTGGATATCCTTAAAGACAAAAATGTCCAGGAAGGATGGGAAATCTTGAAAAATGAAATTCTCAAAGCACAGTTGTTAACAATTCCGAAAAGAGGGAAGAATAGGAAGCAGTTAAGGAAACCAGGATGGATGAACACAGAACTTAAGCACATGCTAAAAAGGAAGAAAAAAATGTTTATAAAATGGAAAGAGGGAGGCATATCTAAAGAAGAATATAATGCTGTCTGCAGAACCTGCAGGGCACAAATCAGATTATCTAAAGCTGAAAATGAATTGAGGCTTGCAAGAGATGTCAAAAGCAATAATAAAGGATTTTGGGGATATGTCAAAAGTAAAAGTAAAAGAAAAGTCAAAGATGCTATAGGATTTTTACAGGATGAAAATGATGAATTGGTAAGACAGGATGTTGAGAAGGCTGAACTTTTAAATTCCTATTTTGCATCTGTTTTCTCTCAGAAAGGAAATGTAACATCAACTGTTATTCACTGTCCTATTAAGGGAATAGAAGAATCCAGGATATCTATAAACAGAAAGATAGTGAGGAAACACTTAGCTAGCCTAAATGAATTCAAGTCTCCAGGTCCAGATGAATTACACCCCAGAGTACTGAAGGAGATAGCAGAAGAAATTTTTGAACCCCTCTCTATAATCTTTGAAAATTCTTGGAGAACAGGAGAAGTGCCAGAAGACTGGAGAAGAGCAAATGTTGTTCCTATCTTCAAAAAGGGGAAGAAGGTGGACCCAGGTAACTATAGGCCGGTGAGTCTGACTTCTATACCAGGAAAGATCTTTGAACAAATTATTAAACAACATGTATGTCAATACCTGGATAAGAATGAAGTGATTAAACAGAGTCAGCATGGGTTTGTAACTAATAAGTCATGTCAGACTAACTTAATTTCCTTCTATGACGGTATCACTGATTGGGTGGATCAAGGAAATGCTGTAGATATAGTATATCTTGACTTCAGCAAAGCATTTGACAAAGTCTCTCATACAATCCTTATTGAAAAAATGATTAAGTATGGAATGGACAAGGCAACTGTTAGGTGGATTCATAACTGGCTTAGTGATCGGACCCAAAGAGTGGTCGTAAATGGCTGCACATCCAGTTGGAAGAATGTCTCAAGTGGGGTACCACAGGGCTCTGTCCTGGGCCCTGTATTGTTCAACATCTTTATCAACGATTTAGATGAAGGAATTGAGGGTAAACTGATTAAATTTGCTGATGACACAAAGCTAGGAGGGATAGCTAATACTAGAGAAGAGAGAGAGAGGATTCAAAAAGATTTAAATAAACTGGAGAAGTGGGCAGCAACTAACAGAATGGTTTTTAACAGGGAGAAATGCAATGTACTACATCTGGGCAATAAAAATGGAAAAAGCATATATAGAATGGGAGGAATAGGGCTAAGTGACAGCACATGTGAAAAAGACTTGGGTATACTAATAGATCACAGACTGAATATGAGTCAACAGTGTGATGCAGCAGCAAAAAAGGCAAATGCAATTCTAGGATGTATTAACAGAAGCATACAGTCTAGATCACGTGAAGTCATTATTTCCCTCTACTCCTCTTTGGTCAGACCTCATCTGGAATATTGTGTCCAGTTTTGGGCACCACATTTTAAAAAAGACATCAACAAACTGGAGCAAGTTCAGAAAAGAGCGACCAGAATGGTGACCGGTCTGCAAACCCTGTCTTATGAGGAAAGGTTGCAGGATTTGGGAATGTTTAGTTTGCAAAAGAGAAGACTGAGAGGAGACTTAATAGCTGTCTACAAATATCTAAAGGGCTGTCACATTGTAGAAGGATCAACTTTATTCTCATTTGCATAAGGAAAGACTAGAAGCAATGGGATGAAACTGAATGGGAGGAGACACAGATTAGATATTAGAAAAAACTTTTTGACAGTTAGAGTGATCAATGAGTGGAACAGGCTGCCACGAGAAGTGGTGAGTTCTCCTTCAATGGAAGTCTTCAAACAGAGGCTGGACAGACATCTGACTGGGATGATTTAGCGAATCCTGCTTTGAGCAGGGGGTTGGACCAGATGGCCCAGGAGGTCCCTTCCAACTCTACGATTCTATGATTCTATGATTCTATGATTCTTAATGCGGATCCCTCTGGAGACGGTCTCCCATGGCATGGGGAGGACCCTGCAGGAGCTGGACCAGGAGGCACAGGTGTGCTGATTAGTGAGAGTGACTTTTCTGTAAGGGGAGGCCAGGACACTAGAGCCCCAGTGTCCTCGGCTATGACTACGGTCCAGGCCGACCCTTACAGTAAGGTGTCTTGCCTCATCCACATTGCCAGACGATATCTTTCACCTGTGCACAAAAATTGCGACTCACGCCTGCGCACTTTGCATTGCCCTATTGCAAGCACACTTATGTTTTCGACTCTACCCAAAGCAAAGTATGCAGGCATGAACTCTGATTTCTGTGCGCAGTCGCAAGACTTCGACCGGCAATGTGAATGACACTAAACATCATCCACGTCAATGAAAGAAGTAGGACGGAGAGCAGCAGCCGAGGAAAAGAATGGAAAGGCCCGAAAACATGCCCTTTGGACCGGATTGACCAAATTTCCATACAGCTTGAGAGAACTTAAAAGATTTTGGGGGTAATAAGGGACTTCAGCAGGCTTAGTGCTATGGAATCCCATCAGAACACCATGTAGTGGCTGATGGCTGCCCAGACTGTCATCCCACTAGAATCTCTGGAACTTAGATGCTGTCAGAGGTAGAGAGTGGCATTTTTATGAATCAAAGCAACTGGAGCTAATTCTAGTTGCTGCTCTTAGATGCAGGTGCATGCTCTATAATACAGTTGTCATCCACCAAGTATGGTGCAGGTACCACTCTCATTTAATGGATGTAATTCAGTGATATTTGCCACTCATGGACTCCTATTGTTGATAAAAGTATACTGAGCTGTAGGTTTTTCTTGTATTCCATGGGATTAATAGCGAATGCTTATCTCATTATTATCACATACAGGCAACCTTTTCATTATGCCATGTTTCTTGCCACCGTGATATCAAAATTTAAGGATTCTTAAAAGCAAACGCAGGTCAGCCACATCTGTAGAAAAATGCGCCAAAGTATTTGCTATAAATAATCCAATCCACATAAGATGATGCATGAACCTTGGCTTACCTTCCAGAAAGAAAAGTGGGAGTAAGGGTTGAGTTCCCCCTGTTCATCATTAGTACCCATCAGTTCATCAGTACAGATAGAGCAGCCCTTGTCACTCCTCCAGTCATAGTATGGGATGGCGAAGTCATCATCTCTTGTCATTAGCTGAATTTGTCTTTCTAAAAATAAGAGATTTAATCGATGCCATCCAGGAAATACGGGGCCCTGGTGGGCAAAGTTCTTGTCAGGAATAAATGTGCTATTAATCATAATGGGTTTCATGGAGTAATAATGCATCCAAACAAAGACATCATATAGAGAAGCATCTACAAAGCGGTAAGTCTCACGATGATGCCGGTCTCCTGTGCTCAGGACAACAAAATCTTGACTTTTTGTAGTCTTGGCCAAGGCTAAGTAACTGAATAATCTTTTCTGCTCCAGAACTGTCAGTTCCCGGATTTCTCGCCTTAAGACTATTTTCTTCCTGTCACATTTCTCGCCATGAAAGCCAAATTTGCAGTCACCACAATCAAAGCTGCTATAGTTTCCAAAGCACTCGCAAGTATAATCATAATAATGTCGTGGCCAGTCTAGACGGTCATCGTTGTACTGGGGAATCTTCTCTCCTGATGAAGCTATCCAGTCTTTACATCTCCCACGACCAGACAGGGAACCACATGGGCTTTTATCTTTCCAAAGTGGACAGCAACTCTTGGTGCGAAAAGAAGCTTCAGTAGTGCAGACTCTAGGGAACTGTCCTTCCACAAAGCCAAGACTAAAAGTGAGGATGACTATGAAGCCAAACATGATTTTCTGATCTTGTAAGTAAACCTATAGTGGAAAAAAATTGGTTAGGGTATTGTCAGTATTATAAAAAATCTTCAAAATATCAGAGTTAGAGTAAAAAATATCACAATTAGGGAATAGCGATGAGCAAATGTGCTCGAATAATTATCTGTGCATGCTCAGGTGTTATCCGAGCATCTCGGGGGTGCCCAAATAATACGTTCAAGTCTCTGCGGCTGCAAGTTTTGAGGCTGTTAGACAGCTGCAATACTTGCAAGGATTGCCTATCAAGCAGGCAATTCCCGCATGTGTTGCAGCTGTCTAACAGCCTCGAATCATGCAGCCGCAGAGACTCAAGCAAATTATTTGAGCATGCTCAAGATGCTCGGATAACACCTGAGCATGCACAGATAATTATTCGAGCACGTTCGCTCATCACTATTAAACATGTCAGCATTCAGCTCATAATATCAAATTTTGGCTATAAAGTCAGAGTAGTAACATTAGACTTAGACTGAAATATATTTATGTGAAAATATACTATTGCGGTCAGACACTGACCAATGTTATTCAATGTGATTACTGCCATGAACGATTTTCCACAATGCAGGCAGTTAGTGATTTTATGATTGAGACTTGTTCATTGATATCAATGAGTGCGTAAAAAGTAAAACAGATGCAATTAATCCATTGCTTTTTCGATGTATGGCAAGTAATAACATAAATTTATTTGACCTTGAATAATTTTTTAATTATTGATGTGTAAGATATCATGGTGCCATAAACAGACACATGGATGAACAACATGGTTGAAACCTTGTTACTTTTTTATTTCCTGGATTAAAAAACTGGACAATTTTTTTTATCTAAGTGTCCAGAATGACAAGACAAAAGCTGACCAATTAGGGTTTGAATACAGTTCTAGGAAATCACACAGCAGTATATACATCTTTTCAGAGCAATTGAAGTACCGATAATTGCAATTTGCTGTGAATAAATTAGTCACAAATCCAATAAGAAAATAAAAAATTCTGCCAAGCTGGCAAGTTTAAATTTCAATAGATTAGCTTATATTTGGTCAGAATTAAAAAGGTAAAAAAATTAAATTTAAAGTTAACATGGTTAAAGTAATAATGTGAAAACAATGTCTTTTGTTAGGATAATATTTAAAAGTATGCAATAATAAAGTCAGAATTCGGGTAGTGTTATTGATGGGGTAAAAATAGTGGGTTTGGGGTAATAATAGCAGCAAGGATATACAGTACATAAAAAATAAAATATAACTTTTATTCTAGATACTATTAAAATCCAATAACACACTAGGGAGAACTAACGAATGATAGGGTAGAGTACAAAAGAAGATGCAGGTTTGCAGCGAGGGAAAGGCTGGGTAGCCCAGCAAAAACTACACATAAAGGAAGAGAGTGCTGACCTAGATGGAGAGATGAAGTCTGTGTTGCACCAGTGGGATAGATTGGAAGTTCAAAGAGCCATTCTATACTGCACATGGCAACAGCTTGCTGACTTAGATGCAAGGTGGCAAGTAGTAAGCCCCAAAAATGTGGTATAAGAAATTGCCAAAGAAGCTCATGGGTTTGGATCCACCTTTGGACCGGAGAAGACTTACCAGTGACTGCGACGCTACATATATTGCCCATGGCTGGAGGCCACGGTTGAGAAAGTTTGCTGACAGTGCCTAGTTTGACCTCACAAAAAGCACAGAATAGAGTGCACCCGTACACACTATATAGAACAATGAACCCCTCGAAGAATTAATGATAGACTACCTCTTCGTGGGACAATCGACTGAAGGTCCACAGTACTTAATGGTCTGGACTGACCACTTCTAATTTCAGTGGTCACTCCATCTTGGGATCAGACAGCTGAGTCTGCTGTATGGCCATCTGTCAAGATTTCATCTTGGTCTGTAGGTGTCCGTAGCCGATCCACTCACAAGGAAATGGGTAAAGTAATGGAGGTTGTGTTCTGACTGTATGCAATCAAAAGGGTCCAGGACAACCAAAAACCCCATATCATCCCCAAAGGAATGGGGCTTGTGAGCACTTTAACTGGACTCTGATTCAAATGTTGATTACACTAGAGGAAGACAAGAAAGCACATTGGCCTGACTATGTGCCCGAATTGGTCTGGACCTATAACAATAGGGTACACACCACTACGAGTAATACCCTGTACATGCTACTACTTGGTAGAGTAGGCCCAGAAATCATCAACCTAAAACTGGAACAGCCAGAGGATCTATCTGAACGATCTACCACCTGATGGGAGAAGGAACATCGTCGACAACTTCAGACCAGCTGCCAGCTAGCAGGCCAGCAGTTGCAAGAGAAGACGTATAACAGCTGACATCCAATTCAGGAAGTTCTGTTCCAGCCTGGAGACTGGGTGTTGCTGCAGGATAAACTTTCCAAAGGCAAGATGAGTGAACGTTGGAAGGTGCAACTATACAAATTGATCGTAAGAGTGTGCTCCAATGGCCTGTTGTATGAAGTACAAGCTGAAAATTAATAATTTGATGCAAAAACACTACACAGAAATATGTTGCGTCTATGCTGGTCTGAAGATCCCACACCGGAGCTACTCCTCCTGTTCCTTCATCAAGACTGCCTAGCAACTCTAGTGATGACTGGTGGACCATTCCTGAGTCCATAGCCCCTGGATGCTGATATTCCCAACACAAAACCAATGTCCACTCGCAGAGGAGAGAAACCTCAGGCTCCATCCAACCATTCAGCTGAAGAGGACAGTCCTACTGTTACTGTTCCCATTGATGACAGCCAAGACCTCTGTTGATCCAGTAGACCTAATACAGTTGTTCCATCAAATAGGTACGATGCTGATCAATTTATTTGGTCCATCTGTATATATTGTGGCAATGGTGCACTGCTGTGTAAACAGTTGCCTAGAGACTTTTATCCTTCTTTTGGACTATACAGTAAGACCGAGGACGTCCGTCATTAAGTGGGGAGGAATGTAGGGGGTTGGCCCTTGCTAGGTACTAAATGACACTGTGGTACTAAATGACACTTTAAGGGACCATGCTCCCCTCTGAGTTATGAGCACTTGTACTAGTCCTTTCTATCCAGCAAATTAATGTGTGCTAGTTTAGTACAAGAAGCAGGAAGTGAAGAGGGTCTCCTGTCTGAGAGAGACTGACAAGATGAGTTTTTGCTGTGAGAGACTTAGAAATGTGAACTAACTTCTATAAGGTAGAAGATCGTGCCCGTCCACTGCAAGATTCATCACCAGGACTGTGTCCAAATAGGGAAAGAGACACTTCATACATCCATGGCAGTTTTTCTGAAATACTTGTAACCTGAGCAAAACATAACACTGTGGTACCAGCCATCCCTCCACATTGAAAGATGGAACAAGATTTGTCCAAACCCAGGAAAGAGAGATTTGGTAGGGTCCCATCACACACAGCGATCTCGCTAGCGAGATCGCTGATTTTGTGACACATCAGCGATCTCGCCAGTGAGATCGCTGTGTGTGATGGGGATCAGCGACCGGCCCCCCTGCTGGTTATCGCTGATCGTGTTCAAGTGGCCTGGGACATTTTTCGATCGCTGGTCTCCCGCTGCCCAGCACAAATCGCTGCGTGTGGCAGGGAGAGACCAGCGATCAGTGACGCTGGTTACTAATGTAAACATCAGGTATCTAGGAGCCGCGGCTCCTGGACACCTGCTGTTTACCTTGGAAACCGGCGTACACGCTGGTTTCCGAGGTAAACGTCGGGTATCCAGGAGCCGCGTGGCTCCTAGATACCTGATGTTCACATTGGAAACCAGCGTGTATGCCGGTTTCCAAGGTAAACAGCGGGTGTCCAGGAGCCGCGGCTCCTAGATACCTGATGTTCACATTGGAAACCAGCGTGTATGCCAGTTTCCAAGGTAAACAGCGGGTGTCCAGGATTCGCGCTGCTCCTGGATACCCGACGTTTACATTAGAAACCAGCGTCCAGCGTTGCTGGTCCTGATCGCTGGGGCTGTCTATGTGCAAGAGCTGAACACAACCAACTCGGCTCAGTGCATCAGCACGAAATAACAGTTACCAAACTTACTTCTAAACCTACAGAACTGTGAGTTACATTGGTGATAACTGGGTTAGTGTGTAGGTCAGGGTTCTTTATTTAGGATGGATGTAGCAGCGTGGCCCGATTACCGGATGCAAGGAAGTGGATTAGAAAAGAGTAGGTTGTGAAACTTGTTTATACTGTTTGTATTGAACTTTACATTTTCATAGCTGGAGCGGAGCTTGTGTCACACGCTCCAGCTGTCTCCATTTGTATCTAATATTACTGTTTTCATTAAAATAACTGTTAGCCTTATTGCCCAGCAAATAATCCTCTATTTTTCAAGAACAGTGTGTTTTGCTGCTTCCTCATCTACAGTACCATATTTGCGTCCAGCCTAGTGGTGTCTTTCAGCCTCTCAATAAACTTCAGCCTTGGCTTAAAAAGGAGAATTATCTACACTGTTTTCACAGCTCTTCCAGCTCTCAATAAGGACTTTCTTACACATGCCAAGTCACATACTGAGTAGAAATGAGTGAACCTTTCAGAGTTCTGTTCGATTCGCCAAACGTTTAAATGTTCGCCGAACATATTCGCCGAATGGTTCAACAAATGTACCCGAACCCCATAGATTCAAAGGAAGGTCAAACATATACACAACATAATGATTAAGGGGTGGCAAAAAAAACTTCCCAAACAGCTAAAATTAGGGGTAAACAGATAACTCATGGAACAGCTCAATTTTTTTCTGTTTCCCAGCCATACTCAGGTGGCACAAACACCAGTTTCAAATAAGTACTGTTAAATGAAAGGACAGTAACACAGGTAGTTGACTGAAAGTGATTGCAGGCCTGCCTGTCTGGGAGCCCTAGATACACAGGCAACCCACTAGACGGAGACCCAATTTGGAGTCTTCACATTTCACAAAATAATTGTTAGACACCACTAAAGTGGCATCGATTTTCATAGAGTAGAAATATTATAATAGGACTCTGACACATCTTCCACTACAGGCAATCCACCAGATGGAGACCCAACTTGGAATCTCCACAATTCATAAAACTGTTTGTAACACCAGCAGAAATATCGGCTGCAGGCACAGAAGCCACCAAAAAGGTGGCGCAGACTGCAATAATGCAAGATCAATGCATGACGCTAAAAAACACACCATCACCTAGTCTTCCTAGTCTGTGACTTGGGTGCAAAAGTCATTGGAGATTCATGACTTGTTCGCTGTTGAGATCTGAAGATGGCAGGGAAAGCATTTTCCGCCTGGTGGTCGGTTGCCAGACCGTATTATACCAAGGCCTACCAAGAGATCTTTGTTGGGATCGCGATCATGGCGTACCTGTATTATAAATTATCATACGGAGGCAAGAAAGCTGTAAAAGACTCCAAGTCCCCAGGACATCACTAGACTGTGCTAACCTGACCCGTGACCCTGCGGCCCCCCCGTCTCCTTGTAGATGAAGCCTTTACGTTGTTCATTTTGATGAAAGATAGCAGTATACACTTTCAGTGGATGGCCGAATGCGCTTATCAGTCGGGATACCACCTGCAGTGCTTAATACACATTTTAAGAGAACGCTGGCTGCCGGGCATGTCAAAACCTACAAGGCGTGACAGGCAAGTGTGGCGCCCCTGAGGCTCAGTCGCCACAGAGGTACTGCACCTTCTCCTAAGATGTAGTGCCCCACCTTCAAGGTAAGGTGGGAACTCCTTTCCACGCTCCAACACTTGCACCCCACACGACAGGGTAGTTCTGCACAACCACATTGCGGCTCAGTACTTGGAGAGTAGCAGAGCACCTCTGGTGGTTCCCTGCTTGGAACACTGGATGTGCTGGGAGGTGGGTGGAGTTGAGATATATAAAAGAGTGGGAAAGTGTAGGATTACAGGTTCAGTTTGGCAGAAGGTAAGGCGGGTATGAAGTCACTCAGACAGGAGTGAAGATCCCTGGAAGAAGGGATGGAGGAAGGAGTGCTGCAGCTGCCTCAGTGATCTGAGCCAGCTGGCACGGGAAAGGGAAAGAACGAGAAAGACGTAGAACTGCAACCTAAGCTTCCATAAGAGAGAGAAAGATCAGTACGGAATGAAGGAGTAAGGAGAACAGAGAGGACATGGGTTGGAAGAGGAACCCTGCCTATAGGTTCTCAGCGCAAGGCCTGGGCCCGATCCCCGAGGTTGTATGGACACTTATGGTTCTGCCGCAGACACCGGTGGAGTAGTAGGCTGTAAATGCACTACTCCCATCTAAGACTTGGGGCACAACAACAACTGATTAGAGAATTGGGACTCAGGAGAAGGGAGTCCCCGAAGTAGGCTACAGCTGTCTGCCATACGAGTAGAGTTCTTGGGAACATCTGACAGGAGGAACTCCAGGGTACCACGGTACTGGAGATCTTCACATTTTAAGGCACAATAGAGGAGTCGTTCAGGAAAGGTACATGTTGGCGGAGTGTTGGAGAGGAGCTTTCCATCTGGTCTGGAGGTTGGCTGAGTCTCTGACCCGGAGGACACGGCCCGGAGGCAAGCACCCTTGTGTACCGCGGACTGTGAGTAAAGCTTTGGAACTGCAAGCCTCGGTGTCCTCCATTCATTCTTGCGCCAACCCGCTCAGCACCGCTACATCTGGGTACCATCCTTTACACTGCCTGCGCCTTTCCACAACCAATACAACTACACTGCCCTGGGAAATCAGCCCTGCCTGTGGAGGGCTATACCATCACTGCTGCATCATACCATCTGCCCCAGAGGATCTGTCTGCAGCGTCGTCTTAACACCTCCCTTGCCGAGCACCACAGGTGGCATCAACAACTATTCCATTTCATTAACTACCTTCCCCCATTACTTGGGCGCCCAGGGCCACGGACCGGGTCACCGCTGCTGTGACACATTCCCCCTGACACCGGCCTGGTACCGAGTACCCCACAGCCCTGGGAGGGTGACCCACAAGCTCAGGCCACTCTTCTATTTTTGAAGGCCAAAATGCAAAAGGGTCCAAACCTCCCCTGATGGCATTGCTGCACCATCCTCTCCAGTCGTAAACTTCTACTATGTTCTGCTGGTGCACTAGCTAGTCTAAAAAAATGTGTGAAATGACTCACAGAAATTACTTATGCCACTTATACGGCTACTGCTAATGTTTTTGTGATGACGCCTTGATGTTTCCGGGGTTGGACATCTAGAACTGCAATGCACAATGTGTGCCTGCTGCCTTGGGGAAAACCACTCTTAAAATTGTCTTCAAGCATGTTTCAAAACTGCAGCACGCGCACTTCCCCTTCCAGGATGGAAAGCAACTGCCTAAACTTACCCCAGTACCGTGGTTCTAACATAGTGGCAACCGACTATTCAGCACTATTTCGATCCCTAAGAATACGGGCATCATGTTGAAGTTATTCACCAAAAAGGCGCTCATGTGTTGGGCGCTTCCATGAGATCCAAGTCCATGGACTGTTGGTGGAGGGTAACACTAAAGGTTGTGTCCTCCGTCCCTTCCCGCCAACCACTGACAACAGAGAGGGGACCCCATTATCCTCTTTATAACCTCTTCCTCTGGGACCATCACCTCCTCACAAAGACTATTTAAAGTGTGCTCCAGTATGTAGATGACTGGAATAGTCATGCTGATGACGGCATCGTCATTGCTAACCATCTTAGTAGCCATTTCAAAACTGTGCAGAAGGGTGCAGAGGTCCTTCATCTGTTCCTATTCTGCAAGCGTCATTTGCACCACGTTCATACTCCGTTGGACAAGCAATGCAAATGGACATACTGCACCGGTGCACGTTGTTGCTGCCACAGTCGCTTCAACATGTGCAGAGTGGAATTCAACCATGTCGGAACATCACAAATCAAATGGTTAACCGGTAGGCCGAAAGACCGCTGTAGTGATGCAAGTAGATGACCTGCGCGGTGCGATAGTTGGAAGTGAGCACACAGTAACCATGCTTTCTGCAGCAGCGCATCTAGGCTGGGATTGAAAAAGCTATACCACCAGGTTGAGGATGTGAACCATGCAAGGTACGTGTGTGAAGTTTCCCTAGTGTAGGGCCGTCACCAGGTTTGCACCCTTACAAAATGAGAGAGATAGGGTGCACTACACAGTATATTTAAGTAAATCAGGGTAGGGTGCTACAATACGCATGGAAAGACTAACAACTGGAAACCATAGAAAAAGACATGCGACTATATGCATCGTCTATATGCATCGTGTGTAAAAAAAAAGCATCTTTATTGATAACAGGACAACATGATAAAAACAGTTAAAACCATAAAAATCACAACACCCCCTATTACAATTAGTGTCCATATGGGTATAATATATGATGCAAAAATCATGGAATCCAAAAATGAATCTATATAGATACAGCTATGTGCAAATATAGGCCAGGATTAATCAAACATGAAATGCAAAAATAACATACTCTAATGCATTATTATGGCAAAAACACATAATATATGTAAATTGCATAAGTGAACGCAGAGTGGGCATCCCCACAAGCCTATAATATCATAGCCATGGATCCAATTGTACCACACAAGGACAATAAACCCACCTCCCATACATGTGCATTCGCCCCAGAAGGATGGGAGACCTCTGATAAAATCAGTAACGGCAAGCTGCTATTCCACAAGTAATAAGTCTGTCAGAAGTATGCAAGGTCAAATACCCCACAGTGAAAAGCAAAGGCATCAGCCTAAGGGGGGGAAGGGAAAGGCAGGAGGGAGATGTGATAAAAGGGGGGGGGCAGGAGACGATTCGGATTTGTGATCGGTAAGACAAGCATTTTTCTTAAAATCTGAAAAAGTCAGTAACATTCGGTAAAAGGTAGAATTAAACCCCGGCAATTCATGTGCCGTGTTTAGTAAAATCAAAGCATGACAGGTTAGAATAGAATAGATAGAATACATATATACACATAGAATACATACACTCACTGGCCACTTTATTAGGTACACCTGTCCAACTGTGTGTTAAGACTTAATTTCTAATCAGCCAATCACATGGCGGCAACTCAGTGCATTTAGGCATGTAGACATGGTCAAGACAATCTCCTGCAGTTCAAACCGAGCATCAGTATGGGGAAGAAAGGTGATTTGAGTGCCTTTGAACGTGGCATGATTGTTGGTGCCAGAAGGGCTGGTCTGAGTATTTCAGAAACTGCTGATCTACTGGGATTTTCACGCACAACCATCTCTAGGGTTTACAGAGAATGGTCCGAAAAAGAAAAAAAATCCAGAGAGCGGCAGTTCTGTGGCCGGAAATGCCTTGTTGATGCCAGAGGTCAGAGGAGAATGGGCAGACTGGTTCGAGCTGATAGAAAGGCAACAGTGACTCAAATTGCCACCCGTTACAACCAAGGTAGGCAGAAGAGCATCTCTGAACGCACAGTGCGTCGAACTTTGAGGCAGATGGGCTACAGCAGCAGAAGACCACACCGGGTACCACTCCTCTCAGCTAAGAACAGGAAACTGAGGCTACAATTTGCACAAGCTCATCGAAATTGGACAGTAGAAGATTGGAAAAACGTTGCCTGGTCTGATGAGTCTCGATTTCTGCTGCGACATTCGGATGGTAGGGTCAGAATTTGGCGTAAACAACATGAAAGCATGGATCCATCCTGCCTTGTATCAACGGTTCAGGCTGGTGGTGGTGGTGTCATGGTGTGGGGAATTTTTTCTTGGCACTCTTTGGGCCCCTTGGTACCAATTGAGCATCGTTGCAACGCCACAGCCTACCTGAGTATTGTTGCTGACCATGTCCATCCCTTTATGACCACAATGTACCCAACATCTGATGGCTACTTTCAGCAGGATAATGCGCCATGTCATAAAGCTCGAATCATCTCAGATTGGTTTCTTGAACATGACAATGAGTTCACTGTACTCAAATGGCCTCCTCAGTCACCAGATCTCAATCCAATAGAGCATCTTTGGGATGTGGTGGAACGGGAGTTTCGCATCAGGGATGTGCAGCCGACAAATCTGCGCCAACTGTGTGATGCCATCATGTCAATATGGTCCAAAATCTCTGAGGAATGCTTCCAGCACCTTGTTGAATCTCTGCCACGAAGAATTGAGGCAGTTCTGAAGGCAAAAGGGGGTCCAACCCGTTACTAGCATGGTGTACCTAATAAAGTGGCCAGTGAGTGTATATGGGACACAGAGAAACACAGCACAACAAACGTGAAAAAATCCTCTGCTGTAAAAAATTTCCAACAATGAACAGCAAGTGCTAGTAAAAAGATGATAATAAAGCAGGATGTTTAGTTGATATGTTTTTTGCAAAAAATGTACACTAAGCCGCTCCACCAATGCCAAGGTATACCCCTCAGAGCAGTCCTAACCAATGTATTTAAAACCTGACCATGTCAACAGTACCTGTATGAGCAGGATTCAGAGAGGCAATGTCTGAGAGGCATGCCCTATTCGTTAGAATACATATATATAGATGTCAGTGACACATATATATATATGTATATATATCACATAGATAGAAGAAAAGCTGTCAATTCAGCAACCGCTGAAGTGTAAAATCAAAGTCTAAAAACATCAGCTCTCAGCCGCCTCAGAAAAAGCACATCTGTAATCTGTAAGATGCATCAATTCTGGCACTTAGCCTCTCTCTTCCCATTTGCCCTGTAGCGGTTGCAAGTGGGGTAATGGTTGGGGGGTTGATGTCACCTTTGTATTATCAGGTGAGATCAAGCCCCGAGGTTAGTAATGGAGAAGCGTCTATAAGACACCTATCCATTACTTATCCTATATTTACATGGTAAATAAAGACACTGCAAGAATAAAGTCCTTTTAATTGAAAAAATGACACAGACTCCATTAATAATCTTAATTAAACCATACTTACAACCTCGCCTAATTCCATCGAAACCCTCATTCTCCTGTAATAAACCAAACATAATAAAACAACAATATCCCTCACCTCTCAGTCGTTCTGTCCCACGCCATAATCCATGTCTGGGGTAGAATTATTTTCAACCTGGACGGTGCCAAGATGCGACCGTCCAGCTTGAGAACCACTGGTGAATGAGCTGTTGCTAAAGCCCTGACCTAAACCCAATTGAGCATATCTGGAAAGCCCTTAAAAAAGGCTGTCCATCAATGTTCACCATCCAACCTGATGGAACTGGAGAGGATCTGCAAGGAAGAATGGCAGAGGATTCCCAAATCCAGG
Organism: Dendrobates tinctorius; assembly: GCF_039654945.1. NCBI lineage: Eukaryota > Metazoa > Chordata > Amphibia > Anura > Dendrobatidae > Dendrobates > Dendrobates tinctorius. The sequence goes on along the minus strand of NW_027361980.1, from coordinate 985,821 downwards.
TGTGAAAAACTTGTTGCATAATTCCCAAGAAGACTCATGGCTGTACTAGCTCAAAAGGGTGCTTCTTCCCAATACTGAGCAAAGGGTCTGAATACTTATAAGGTATAAAAACTTACAGCTCACCGTAGTAGACATCCTTGGATGTTCGGAGCACGGGAATGCTGTGTCAAGGCGTAGAGCAATCAAAACATGAGAAATCCAGCTTAACAAACTAGTTAAAAAACATTTTCTTTATTCATCATAAAGTGCTCAGCAGAAGATAAAACAGCATCGGCATAGACAATCACATGATTGCGGTCTCAAAAATCACCAAGACTAGGCAACCCTTGCTGTCCCTGCAAACTGCACACTTACAACCGGTGCTGGCCAAAGCCAGGATTGGGGGCTGACGACGCAATGCCATTTGTGGTTGAATCACTTCGTGTCTATATGGGAAGCCACAGCGTAGGCTCATATTCCTCCTCCTCCAACACCTTTGCTGAGCTACTCAACTGTCTACCTCTGGGTTCACACCAAGTGGGATCTATAACTTCATCATCATCCTCTCTGTTCTGACACTTTTCACCCTGAGAGCCACCCTCCTCCTCTTCCTGCTCTGACACCACACACAGTACAGTCCGAGTGCACCTGGGACATTACGATCACCTCCACCCTTGGTGGTAAATGTCTGGTGATGAAGGTCTGGATTCTGCTTGGACCTCTGATGCCCATGGAATGTGTGAACAACTCTGCAGAATGGCCCATCTGTGGTTCCTCACAATCAGTTGGGTGTTTGGAAATTTGTGACGTTGGGGGAAACAAGGGTGATTGGGGTGCCACCTCTGAGGATTGTACTGTGTGTGATGTTAAGGTTGAGGAAGAGGAGGCAAGGTCACTTGATTACAGCACTTGCCATCCACTGGAGTGCATGATTGATCTGAGCCTCATCCATAAGGCGGATGGCTGTGCGGCTGCTAAAGAAAAGGAGGTGAGTAGGTCGTCCAGTAACAAATGATATCACTAGTGATGAGCGAGTAGACTCGTTGCTGGGATTTTCCCGAGCATGCTCAGGTGTCCTCCGAGTATTTTGACGTGCTCGGAGATTTAGTTTGTGTTGACGCAACTGCATGATTTACGGCTGCTGGACAGTATGAAAACAGTTGTGGCCAAAAGTATTGACACCCCTGCAATTCTGTCAGATAATACTCAGTTTCTTCCTGAAAATGATTGCAAACACAAATTCTTTGGTATTATTATCTTCATTTAATTTGTCTTAAATGAAAAAGCACAAATAGAATTGTCCTAAAGCCAAATTGGATATAATTCCACACCAAACATAAAAAAGAGGGTGGACAAAAGTATTGGCACTGTTCAAAAAATCATGTGATGCTTCTCTAATTTGTGTAATTAGCAGCACCTGTAACTTACCTGTGGCACCTAACAGGTGTTGGCAATAACTAAATCACACTTGCAGCCAGTTGACATGGATTAAAGTTGACTCAACCTCTGTCTTGTGTCCTTGTGTGTACCACATTGAGCATGGAGAAAAGAAAGAAGACCAAAGAACTGTCTGAGGACTCGAGAAACCAAATTGTGAGGAAGCATGAGCAATCTCAAGGCTACAAGTCTATCTCCAAAGACCTGAATGTTCCTGTGTCTACCGTGCGCAGTGTCATCAAGAAGTGTAAAGCCCATGGCACTGTGGCTAACCTCCCGAGATGTGGCCGGAAAAGAAAAATTGACAAGAGATTTCAACGCAAGATTGTGCGGATGTTGGATAAAGAACCTCGACTAACATCTAAACAAGTTCAAGCTGCCCTGCAGTCCGATTGTACAACAGTGTCAACCCGTACTCTCCGTCGGCGTCTGAATGAAAAGGGACTGTATGGTAGGAGACCCAGGTAGTCCCCACTTCTTACCCCGAGACATAAAAAAGCCAGGCTGCAGTTTGCCAAAACTTACCTGAAAAAGCCTAAAACGTTTTCGAAGAATGTTCTCTGGTCAGATGAGACAAAAGTAGAGCTTTTTGGGCAAAGGCATCAACATAGAGTTTACAGGAGAAAAAAAGAGGCATTCAAAGAAAAGAACATGGCCCCTACAGTCAAACATGGCGGAGGTTCCCTGATGTTTTGGGGTTGCTTTGCTGCCTCTGACACTGGACTGCTTGACCATGTGCATGGCATTATGAAGTCTGAAGACTACCAACAAATTTTGCAGCATAATGTAGGGCCCATTGTGAGAAAGCTGGGTGTTATGAATGAGTCATCGTAGGAGGCAAAAGCAGAAATACAAGCTAAGTCCAGAAAACCAGAGAAGTTGGCAACTATCAGATTGCAGACCCCTGAACCTATCAACACAACTAGCAGTAGCCGTGGGGGGTTCCTACGAAGCCCTAGACCCCTCGATCACAGCCGGAGAATTACATAGGCCTAAAGAAAGAAAGGGGAAATCTAAACTGCCCCAGAGCAGACCCCAAAGCAATAGGCAGCCCCCAACATATAATGACGGTGAAGCAAGATGAAAATACTGACACAGACAGAAAGACAGACTGAGCAAAGACGGGGCCCGCAACTATCTAGATAGGAAAGGACAGGAAGGCTGCTGTCTGCAATCTGCCAAAACCCTATCAAAAACATAAGCCAACAAGCTGATATGAAAAAGGCCCTGAAGCAGCTAGGCTTCAAAAACTAAATCAGCACTCAGGTATTTTCAGAAGACAGAGCTAAATGAATTCAGCACACCCCAGCAGGGAATGGCAGAAATCCAGAAAAACAAAGCAAAACAAAGTCAAAGCACAAAAGCAAAAGGCCGAGCAGCAAACTTAGCTTTAGAGGAGCAGGAATTCAGACTGGTCTCCAAGGATCCCACGGAGAAATCACCCACAGGGCAGAAGGGCGTCGGCAGCCTTATATCCAGTCCGTAACTCCACTCAGCCAGTCATCATCATCAGCCTCAGGTGTTTGATAATCAGGCTCACTACCTTTCTTTACCAGAAGAGGGAGTTCCTCGGGCCTCAGTAGTGAAGGGGAAAATAAACTCACAACAGCTGGGTCTCCCTCAGAGGTCATGGGTCAGCAGGACAATGACCCAAAACACACTTCAAAAAGCACTAGAAAATGGTTTGAGAGAAAGCACTGGAGACTTTTAAGGTGGCCAGCAATGAGTCCAGACCTGAATCCCATAGAACACCTGTGGAGAGATCTAAAAATGGCAGTTTGGAGAAGGCATCCTTCAAATATCAGGGACCTGGAGCAGTTTGCCAAAGAAGAATGGTCTAAAATTCCAGCAGAGCATTGTAAGAAACTCATTGATGGTTACCGTAAGCGGTTGGTCACAGTTATTTTGGCTAAAGGTTGTGCAACCAAGTATTAGGCAGAGGGTGCGAATACTTTTGTCTGGCCCATTTTTGGAGTTTTGTGTGAAATGATCAATGTTTTGCTTTTTGCTTCATTCTCTTTTGTGTCTTTTCATTTACGACAAATTAAATGAAGATAATAATACCAAAGAATTTGTGTTTGCAATCATTTTCAGGAAGAAACTGAGTATTATCTGACAGAATTGCAGGGGTGTCAACACTTTTGGCCACAACTGTACATGTGAGCAATGCCTGTTTGTTAGGGAATTCCCACGTGTATTCAGGCTGTCCAGCAGCCGCAAATCATGCAACTGTGTCGACACAAACTAAATCTCCGAGCACGCCAAAATACTCGGAGGACACCCGAGCATGCTCGGGAAAACCCGAGCATTGAGTATACTCGTTCATCACTCGTTATCACTGGTCTTTGGATAGGACAAGAATGTGTTTGTTCACTTGAGCTTTCATTAACACCTAACCCACGTAAACGTCGAACACCAAGCCTAATCCCTCTTCCACCACGACCTCGCTTTTTCCCACTCATTTTGTATGTACCCTTCTTCTAATTTAACCAGCAGTTTCACAACCCTAGGCCCAGACTTGTTAGTCACCTGTGACTAAATTGATAATCAGTATTTATTGGCTGATATAGTGTGGCTAGACCACAGAATTAGCACAAAAGATTTAGATCACGAAATGAGGTCTGGTGCCTGCACCAGACTATTATCTCAAATTATTTGGATTATGCAATGAGGCCTGGTGACTGCACCAGACTGTTATCACAAACTATTTGTATTATGAAATGAAGTGTGGTGCCTGCACCAGAGTGTTATACGAAACAGTTTGGATTGTGAAATGAGGGCTGATGCATGCATCAGACTATTATTACAAACTACCGTATATACTCATGTATAAGCCGACCAGTGTATAAGCCGACCCCCCTAATCTTGCCACAAAAAACTGTGAAAACTTATTGACTCACGTATAAGGCTAGGGTGGAAAATGCAGCACCTACTGGTAAATCTCAAAAATAAAAATAGATACCAATCAAAGTAAAATTAATTGAGACATCAGTAGGTTAAATGTTTTTGAATATCCATATTAAATCAGTAGCCCCATATAATACATACAGTTCATGATGGCCCCATAAGATGCTCTGTACAAAATACACCCCATATAATGCTGCACAAAGGTTAAAAATGCCCCCATAAGATGCTCCATAGAATAATATATCCCATATGCTGCCCCATAAAGGTTATGGCCCCATACGATATTACATAGATTATGCTCCATAGATTATGCCTCCATAAAATGCTCCATAGATTATGCCCCATAAGATGCTCCATAGATTATGCCTCATAAAATGCTCCATAGATTATGCCCCCATAAGATGCTCCATAGATTATGTGTGGCATTCTGCATCTTTACCGCCACAAAAGGGTTAAATATGTACTGTTTTGTATGTGTTTTGTGAGCAATGGGAGTTATGCTTTCTCTGCTAGAGACCACAAAACACACACACAATTTTCCTCACTCCCTTACTTGTCTGAAGCTTAGAGCTTTGCAGACATACCCTAACTGGGAGGGGGAGGAGCAGAGTTGCTGTTTTCAGTGAAGAAGAAGAAGGAGAAGATGGAGAACACTCCTGGAAGCCATGACATGCGCTTCCTCCAGGAGCAAAGCTAAGAAGAATCAGGGAGTCAGTCAGTAGTGTTATGATTCGGTCACTGAGGAGGATTACCGGGGAATTAGCTAAGCAACTGAGCAGATTGCAGACCCCTAAACCTAACAACACAACTAGCATTAGCCGTGGGACGTGCCTACGATGCCCTAGACACCTCGGCACAGCCAAAGAGTTAACAAAGCCTAAAGCAAGAAAGGGGAAAGCTAAACTGCTCAGGAGTAGTGCCGCAAAGGAATAGATAGCCCCAAACATATATTGTCGGTGAGACAAGATGAGGCACAAATGCAGGCAGAAAATAGAGTGAGCAAATGATGGGGCCCAAACTGTCTAGATAGGATAGGACAGAAAAGATACAGTCTGCAATCACTTGAAAACCCTAAAAAATCCAACACGTCTGATACATGAAAACACTGAGGCCACACGACCTCTCCCCCACTAGATCAGCATTCTGGTGTGAACTGGAAGCAAAGCAAAAGATACTAATATAACAGGGAATTAGCAATACTGAATAGAATGACATATGTGACATATGAGCGGGGTCCAGCACAAATCCCAGCAGGGAATAATGCTGAACCCACACCGCAAAGCATAAAGCAGAGAAATTCAAAAACTATATTGAATGCAAAAGATTCCAGCAAACAAATAACTTATGTGAATGATGCAAGACCAAGGAGGGGCAAAAGCAGACTTCACAATGCACAGGAAGAAAAACTAAATCACCAGCAGCAACTGAAGGAAGCTTGCTCACTTAAATCCTCTCAGTCTGTAACCCCTGACTTCCAATCATCATCTTCAGGTGATAGACTTCTGTCAACACGACCAGCTCCACTGCCCGCAGCAACCACCAGAGGGAGCCCCAACTCAGAAGTCAGATTAAGAGAGTTCACAACACCCTAGGCCATCCATGCTTTCAGAGCAGGGTGGTAAGCTGAGAGACTGTGTGAGTTTATACAACCAACAACAGAGTGTTTTCCACGGGAAAACTGCAGCAAACTAGGATCAGTGAAGGATTGTGCAAGAAGAAACTTGAACTTCACACAGGATCCAAGCTACAAGTTGCCAATGGAGGAATACACAGTGAGTAGTGGCTATACTGGAAGTTCTAGACTCCGGGAAGCCTTGGTCCCAGAAGGGATTAGAATAGCAGGAAGCTTACACCGAGTCACAGCAGAGTGAAGGATAACTCCCATTCTGCAGAGCAGACTGTAACCTGGTGAGAGTTGTAATATCTCCTCTGAACTGCACCTGAACCACAGTAAATGATAAAGTGACTTTCCTTGTCTCCTGCCTTATTACTCCATGCCTTATACTTCCATCACAATCTCTGGGGGTCAGCCCTGGTTGGAGAGGGTTAAACATCTCCACTGCCTTCACCATCTACTCCCCCAGGGATCATCTGCAGTGCCGGCTACACTACAGTCGAATACTCCAACTGGCATCACAAATCAGTACATAAACTTTATCCCTAATCAATACTCCCCTTTTACATGACCGCCTGGGGCCACGGACCGGGTTACTGCCACTGTGACACGATCGTCCCAGTACCGAGTATCCCACGGCCTCTGGGGCGCGTCATTTTGGTATCACGAACAGTATTCAAACAGGATTCCGTGCGTACCTATAGTCCTACAGGAGCAACGACCTGCAGCAACTGAAGCGGTGAGTCGCACCCCTGCAAGGGTTAACTAGGGGGGGAAAATGTCTAATCCCGGCGACGCTCAGGGTGCAGCAGCTGCAGCTCCCATATTGCCTCTCACCATGCCTTATATACCGGGTGCGGCATGGCTGCCACAGTACAATGGCGAATCACACACCTTAAGTGACTTCAAAGAGAAGCTGCGCAGCATGTTTGAAATTTACCCTATGTCAGAGGAGCAGAAAGTCAGTATACTTACAAGTCAGCTCAGTGGCGCTGCTCAGAGAGAAGTTAAATCTTGGCCAACGACTGATAAAAAGACTGTAAAATACATTTTTGCTAAATTAAGGGATACTTTTGACACTTGTACTGCTTCAGAAATAAAGATGCAATTTTTAAGCTGCAGACAGAAATCACAGGACACTATTAGAGACTATGCCCTTAACCTGCAGGAGGCGCTGCAGGCCATTAAACAAATTGATCCAGACAGTGTAAGAGATGAGAACAAAATGCTGAAAGAGCAGTTGATTGAAGGTCTTTTGTCTGACTCCATTAAGGCACAACTGCGCATGATGTCTGCAGAACCCTGACATGGACTTTGTTCAGTTTAAGGACAGATCCATCTGTATCTTAAGAGAATCTACCTATGTCTCCAGGAAGGAAGAAAGACCGCACTCCTGAAGCTGATGAAATATCGCTGGATTTATTAATACATGCTATACATGTCGGCCGGGGGAGTGATACAGGAGAGGAGAAAACAGCTGACAACGGCCGTTTCGCGCTACCAAAACGCTTCAACGGGTCATTTTGTGGAAGGAAGTGATGGATTCATAAAGAGATCACGTTGTTCAGAACCTCCTCCTTCCACAGCTGTTATTTAAACAGTGTGACGACATATAACAATTAAAAACAAGTATCATTACAATAAAACATGCAGGCAAACATAAAGCCAAGAAAAATAGACAAATATCTGATGAAAATGAATGGAGAGACCTGCAGAAAAAAAGTAACAATCATTTGGTCGTCATGACATAATTATGAGGAGGACATCATGACATAATTTTTCAAAAAACTTCTTTTGCGTTCTTTCCTGTCAATTAAATGACAGATATAATAAAAAAATGGACCTCATACATATTATCATAGCAGATATAAGTCAAATATCATACAATCAAAAAATGGACCTCATACATATAATGATAGCAGATATAAGTCAAATATCATACAATAATCCGCTAAAGTATGAAGCAACCGCCTATCTATATCGCATTAAATCAAAAGCCTGAACTGGTAATTTTTATCAATGCGGTGTTATGGAAATATATATATTTCATATGTGTATCCATAGATCTCACTTGCCTGCTATAGGCTATATACTGCTATATATACTCATGTACTCTTATATACTGCTACATACTCATATATGCTCGCTTGGAGATATAATCATAGCTGTCTTGACCTTTGTAACTATTCTACCAGAGATGACCTAACCCGTCTGGAGAACCAATGTGACACCCATTGTCTTGTGACTTGGGAAATATCTAGCAGACATGAGAAATACGGAAGTAACACCAGATGTGCCAGCCGATACCAGAACATGCTGACACTGTAAAAACAATAGGCTGTAAATTATATTGCTAGAATCAGCTCTTTTGGTAAACTCTTCCATATATGTTCATGTATTCAAACTGACCAATTACACTAGAAGGTCAGCCTTTATGTTAATCAGATAACCTCCCTTTCCTACATGTATCCATAAATATAGGTATGCTTAATAAAGCTTCAGAACATTGGAAGAATCGACTGCTGTCTCTGTGTACAGTTCTTTTCTTCCAGTTGAGCGCTCGATAAGACTCTGTCTAATTTGGGCAGGACACAGTACGCACAGGGGTAAATTTACCCAACTATAAATTTCCACATCAGCGGTATAATCCAGTAAAGTATATTCTTATTGTAAAGACCTCCAAAACCACATAAATATTCTTACAAAAAAACAGCCATATCTATTCTGTCATTAAATCCAGTAGGTCCCATGGCACCAGTATCCATGATCCACCTGGATTAACGTCTTAACAGAATCCTGTGTAAATTCCCTCCTTGAGGAGGTAGAGAGACTTTTTCGATGCCAGCAAAGGAAAGAACATTAGGGTTACCTCCATGTGTTTCCCTAACATGGTTAATTAATCGTGGTACCCCTTTCCCTGTGGTAATGGATCTATAATATTCCCTAAAACGGACATATAAGGGGCGTATAGTTTTACCAATATAATAGAAACGACATGGGCAAAAAATAACATATACCACATAGTCTGTCTTACATGAAATAAATTCAGAAACTACATGGTTAATTGAACCCATGTGTATAACGTGATCAGTACGATGAAGCCTGCAGTAAGAGCAATGACCGTACTTGAAATTACCCTTGGGGATTCCTTTACTCAACCAATTATCATGATCTGTGACAATACGATTCCTCACCAAAACATCCCTTATTCTAGTGCTACGTTTGCATGAAATGAGGGGTCCTCTAGAGACTATATCAAATAAATCTTTGTCCCTCTCCAAAATATGCCAGTTCTTTCTTATTGCTGCCCGAATCTGTCTATCCATGGGGCTATAGCGGAAACAGAACGTAAAACGGTTTTCATTTTTAGTTTTCTTACTAGCGTTGGATTCCTCTCTCAAAGTGTGCTCCCGTTCCACTTTATTAAGCGCTGCATCAAGTATGGCATTAGGGTACCCCCTTTGTTGGAACCTGCTGTACAATTCTTTGGATTGTGCCGCAAATCCCTCTTTAGTGCTGTAATTGCGGCGTACTCTCAGGAATTGACTATAAGGTAATGACTTGATGGTATGGGGAGGATGATAACTATTGTAGTGTAACAAAGAATTGGTCGCAACAGATTTTCTAAAAACCGAAGTACAAATATTACCATCCATTATCTCGACAAGCACGTCCAGAAACTCCAAACGCGAACCCCCATATACATGCGTAAACAGCATGTTCATCTTATTAGAGTCATTAGCTGATTAACAAACATAACAAAAAGATCCCTAGAGCAATGCCAGATGATAAAAATATCGTCCACATATCTCAAATAAAGTTTAATATGCTGAAGGAAATTATTGTTATTGTAAATATATCTTTCCTCGAAAGCGCCCAGAAATAGATTAGCGAACGTACATGCCGCCGGAGTTCCCATCGCGGTCCCCACATTCTGTAGGTACCAAGTGGCATCAAACGTGAAAGCATTATGGGTAAGTATAAAGGATATAGCTTCACATACAAAGTCAATGAAGCCTTGCTCCTTATCCGCAGTATTCAGAATCTCTCTGATGGTGTCAACCCCTAATTGTTCGGGATTTCTCGTATATAGACTTTCCACGTCTATTGACGTTAGTACAAACCCAGGTTGCCAAATGAAATCCTGCAACACACACAAATCATTAGTGTCCTTTATGTAAGAGGGAATACTCTTTAACATAGGACGCAGTAGCCAATCAATATACTGGGATAGGGGTTCCGTGATTGATCCTATCCCAGATACAATCGGTCTCCCAGGAGGGCAAGTTAAAGATTTGTGAATTTTGGGTATATGGTACCAGTGGAGTCTCGTGGGGAACTCCGGCAGCAACTTTTCCGCTTTAGTCTGGGTGATGATGTTCATCATGACATACTTCCTAAGAAAAGACCTTAAATCCCCAATATATCTAGGCATGGGATCAGCTTTTAATTTAGTATACGTGACAGTATCCAATAACTGTCGATTCGCCTCAAAGAAATACATGTTTTTAGGTAACAATACTGCGTTACCTCCTTTATCAGAAGGTCTCACAATAGTGTCTGACCATGCTTTAATTTAATTCAAAGCTTTCTTTTCAGGCTCCGTTAAATTGGAGGGCGCTGTGGGATATATGATAGCCTCTATATCTTTCATGACTTGTGTCTCAAATAAATCTATGAGGTTACCTGGGGATGTACAGTCATGGCCAAAAGTATTGACACCCCTGCAATTCTGTCAGATAATATTCAGTTTCTTCCTGAAAATGATTGCAAACACAAATTCTTTGGTATTATTATCTTCATTTAATTTGTCTTAAATGAAAAAACACAAAAGAGAATGAAGCAAAAAGCAAAACATTGATCATTTCACACAAAACTCCAAAAATGGGCCGGACAAAAGTATTGGCACCCTCAGCCTAATACTTGGTTGCACAACCTTTAGCCAAAATAACTGCGACCAACCGCTTCCGGTAACCATCTATAAGTTTCTTACAATGCTCTGCTGGAATTTTAGACCATTCTTCTTTGGCAAACTGCTCCAGGTCCCTGATATTTGAAGGGTGCCTTCTCCAAACTGCCATTTTTAGATCTCTCCACAGGTGTTCTATGGGATTCAGGTCTGGACTCATTGCTGGCCACCTTAGAAGTCTCCAGTGCTTTCTCTCAAACCATTTTCTAGTGCTTTTTGAAGTGTGTTTTGGGTTATTGTCCTGCTGGAAGACCCATGACCTCTGAGGTAGACCCAGCTTTCTCACACTGGGCCCTAAATTATGCTGCAAAATTTGTTGGTAGTCTTCTGACTTCATAATGCCATGCACACGGTCAAGCAGTCCAGTGCCAGAGGCAGCAAAGCAACCCCAAAACATCAGGGAACCTCTGCCATGTTTGACTGTAGGGACCGTGTACTTTTCTTTGAATGCCTCTTTTTTCTCCTGTAAACTCTATGTTGATGCTTTTGCCCTAAAGGCTCTACTTTCGTCTCATCTGACCAGAGAACATTCTTCCAAAATGTTTTAGGCTTTTTCAGGTAAGTTTTGGCAAACTCCAGCCTGGCTTTTTTATGTCTCGGGGTAAGAAGTGAAATCTCTTGTCAATTTTTCTTTTCCGTCCACATCTAGGGAGGTTAGCCACAGTGCCATGGGCTTTACACTTCTTGGTGACACTGCGCACGGTAGACACAGGAACATTCAGGTCTTTGGAGATGAACTTGTAGCCTTGAGATTGCTCATGCTTCCTCACAATTTGGTTTCTCAAGTCCTCAGACAGTTCTTTGGTCTTCTTTCTTTTCTCCGTGCTCAATGTGGTACACACAAGGACACAGGACAGAGGTTGAGTCAACTTTAATCCATGTCAACTGGCTGCAAGTGTGATTTAGTTATTGCCAACACCTGTTAGGTGCCACAGGTAAGTTATAGGTGCTGTTAATTACACAAATTAGAGAAGCATCACATGATTTTTCGAACAGTGCCAATACTTTTGTCCACCCTCTTTGTTATGTTTGGTGTGGAATTATATCCAATTTGGCTTTAGGACAATTCTTTTTGTGTTTTTTCATTTAAGACAAATTAAATGAAGATAATAATACCAAAGAATTTGTGTTTGCAATCATTTTCAGGAAGAAACTGAGTATTATCTGACAGAATTGCAGGGGTGTCAATACTTTTGGCCATGACTGTAGGTGGCATATACTGTGAGGGAACCACTCCTGTAAATGGTATATGTTCTGACTGCGTACCATTGCCATATTGTGCGTCCGAGTGTGAAATACTGAGCAAAAAAGCTGCACCTGTGTGCATGTCAGCCAACGCCCCTGTCCCTGCCATAAACCCTAATGGGCAAACCCTGCATTGTGTTTCACCTGTCAAGGTAGTTGAGGATTTAGATACATAATTTTTCTTTAAGTGAATCTTCCTTATAGATTTAAACAAATCAATTTTAAAATCGGTCATATCAAATGATTGTGGCATACAGAAATTTAAGCCCCTAGATAACACAGAAAGGTGCGTGTCATTCAACTTATGATCTGTTAAATTTATTACTGCAAAAACCTGTGAGTCACTCATTGTCTCTGCCTCCACGAGACCTGCTTCCTCTTGCGGTCTCGACCTGTGCTTCTTGCTCCCTGCTCTCCTAATTCTCCACCTAAAGGGGCACTGGAACCAGCTGTAACATCATCAAGGAAGGATGGCGAATCAGGTGAAGTAACCATATTCATGGCTCCCTCACTAAGACTTGAATCAGAATGCATGGTTAAATAATCTCTTTTCCGTGTGGTCTGCTGGCGTTTCTTAAACGGACGCTTGAATTTATTTTTACCAGGTTGTCCTTGTCACCGACAGACCGCTGCTTATTCCAAGTGAAAATCGGCCCACTAGCAAAGTCATTTTTGTCACGTAAAAATTTATCACGTTTCCTTGATTTTAATTCAGCTTGTATGGGTATTAACTTATTGTCCATCTTTTTATTAAACTCTGCCCATTGATTCTCTGTTAAACGAATTTTTAATTCCTCTTGGGCTTTCACTAAATCCATTTTCACTATATCATAATTCTGTAAATTAGTTTTCAAGACCAATTGCAATAACTCCTGTGAACTTTTTAGCAAAAACTTCTCCCATTCATTTTTGAATAATTCATTATCACCGAAATTAGAGATATTCTTCCATACTCGCAAACCACGTGGGACTCTCCCACATTCACTGTATGATTTTAGCGAGTTATTTGTCCAAAACAATCTTATCTCTCTTTCCGCCAAATTCATTATCTTATATTCCAATGACTTAGTGCTTAATGTCTGTACTTCATGACGAGTTTCACACTCCTTAAAATAATTATCTACATCCTCCCGGCCTGCTAGTAGACTTTTCCCCAGTAAATGCACTTCAGAATCCATGTCCTCAGTTGTTGTGAGTTCATTTTTCCCTTCACCAGTGAGGTCTGATGAACTCCCTCTTCTGGCGAAGGAAGGTAGTGAGGCTGATTACCAAACAGCTGAGCAGGTAGATGATGACTGGGTCACAGGAACTGATGACTGGATATAAGGCAGCCGACGCTCTGCTGCCTTGCCGGTGATTTTCCTGCTGGATTCTTGGAGACCAGTCTGATTTCTGCTTCTCAAAGCTAAGTTTTGCTCTGCCTTTTGTACACTTTAGCTCTGGTTTTGTTTGCCTTGTTTTTTGGAGTTCAGCCATCCCCGGCCGGGGGTGAGCTGAAATCCAATTTTGTCTCTGATCTGTTTATCTCTGGCTCTGTCTTCAGAATATACCTGAGTGCTGATATAGTCTTTTTGAAGCCTAGCGACTTCAGGGCCTGTTTTTCCTATCAGTCTGTTGGTTCATTTTTGGATAGGGTTTTTGCGGATTGCAGACAGCAGCTTTTCTATCCTGTCCTATTTAGTTAGCTTGGGCCCCATCATTTGCTCAACCTATCTTTCTATCTGTGTTAGTGTTTTTCATCTTGCTTCACAGTCATTATATGTTGGGGGCTGCCTATTGCTTTGGGGTCTGCTCTGGGGCAGTTTAGATTTCCCCTTTCTGTCTTTAGGCTAATTTAGTTCTCCGGCTGTGATCGAGGCATCTAGGGCACCGTAGGAACCCCCCACGGCTACTGCTAGTTGTTGTGGATAGGCTTAGGGGTCTGCAATCCGATAACTTCCAACTTCTCTGGTTTTCTGGACTTAGCTATTATTTTTGTTTTTTCCTCCGTCGGTGACTCATCCATAACAGAATCACTGGCCATACCGCAGATCCTAGGGTACTCAATAGCAGGAAAGAATTGTAAGAAAAAAAAAAAAGGAATTTCTTTTTGTATATTTTTTCCTCTATATCTCTGAGGCCGTAAGGGGAATTTTTTTTTCTCTCAATGGAGATGAAGCAATTGTCTGATCGTGTGGAGCAGCTCGCTGCGGAAGTGCGGGGAGTTTCCGCCTATCTTACTCATTCACATGCTGCTGAAACAAAGATCCCCACTCCTGATGTGTTTTTTGGGGATCAGTCTAAATTTTTGAATTTCAAGAATAATTGTAAATTATTTTTTGCCTTGAAGCCTAACTCGTCGGGGAGCTCCACGCAGCGGGTTAAAATTGTCATCTCTTTGCTGCACGGCGATCCCCAGGATTGGGCATTTTCTTTGAAACCTGATGATCCTATTCTAAATAATGTGGATGCATTTTTTCAAGCCTTGGGGTTGTTGTATGATGAACCTAATGCTATTGATCAGGCTAAAAAGGTCCTGTTGGCATTGAGCCAGGGTCGGGATTCTGCAGAGTTGTACTGTCAAAAATTCCGAAAGTGGGCGGTCCTTACTATCTGGAATGATGATGCCTTGGCAGCTCTCTTTCGGAAAGGTTTGTCAGAAACCATAAAAGATACTATGGTGGGATTTCCTGTTCCCTCTGGTCTTGACGATTCTATGTCATTAGCCATTCAGGTTGATCGACATTTGCGTGAACGCAAGACCGCACAAAAGGTGTTGCCACCTGTTGAACAAATGTCTGAACCTATGCAATGTGATAGAGTTTTGTCCAGGGCGCAATGTCAGGAGTTCAGAAGGCATAATAAGCTGTGTTTTTTTTGTGGAGATGCCTCGCATATTATTTCTGTCTGCCCTAAACGAGAGAAACGTTGTGCTCACACGTTTTCCGTGGGTGGTGTTCAACCTAAGATTCTTCTGGCAATTACTCTGATCTGCTCCCTGTCCACATTTTCTGCCAAGGCTTTTGTGGATTCGGGAGCAGCTCTGAACCTGATGGACTTGGATTTTGCTAAACGTTGTGGATTTCCTATGACGACTTTGCGGACGCCTATCCCTTTGAGGGGTATTGATGCTACTCCTTTGGCGAAGAATACACCTCAGTTTTGGACCCAGGTGGTCATGCGGGTCGCCCCAGACCATCAAGAAAATTGCAGATTTTTGGTGTTGCATAATTTGCATGATACCATTGTTCTGGGGTTTCCCTGGTTGCAAATCCATAATCCAGTTTTGGATTGGAAATCTGTGTCTGTGGTGAGTTGGGGTTGTCGGTGTGCCCTTAGTGATGCTCCTGTTTTCTCCACCTCTCCCCAGTCGCATGATGTTCCTGACTATTTGGCTGACTTTTATGATGTATTTAGTGAGAATGAGTCTGCTCATAGGAGTTATGACTGTGCAATTGAGCTGAGCCCGGAGTGTAAATTTCCCAAGGGTCGGCTTTTCAATTTATCTGTACCCGAGCATGAGGCTATGCGATCCTATATTAAGGAGGCGTTGGAGAAGGGTCATATTAGACCATCCTCTTCACCCTTAGGTGCTGGGTTTTTTTCGTGGCTAAAAAAGATGGTTCATTAAGGCCTTGTATTGACTATCGTGCCCTCAACAAAATTACTGTTAAATATCAGTATCCGTTACCCCTGATTTCTGATCTATTCTCCAGAGTTAAAGGTGCTTGCTGGTTTACCAGGCTTGACCTCAGGGGGGCGTATAACCTTATTCACATTAAGCATGGGGATGAATGGAAGACGGCATTTAATACTGCAGAGGGACATTTTGAGTACCTGGTGATGCCTTTTGGGCTCACTAATGCCCCTTCTGTCTTCCAATCCTTCATGAACGATATTTTCCGAGACTTTGTGGATACATTTTTGATTATCTATCTGGATGATATTTTGATCTTTTCCAAGGATTGGGACTCTCATGTGGAACATGTTCGGACTGTGTTCCGGATTTTGAGGGAGAATTCCCTGTATGTCAAGGGATCGAAATGCCTTTTTGGGGTACAGAGGATTTCATTTTTGGGATTCGTTTTGTCTCCGTCAACTATTGAAATGGACCCGGCCAAGGTACAGGCCATTTATGATTGGGTTCAGCCCACTTCTTTGAAGGCCCTCCAGAAGTTTTTGGGTTTTGCTAATTTTTATCGGAAATTTATAGCTAATTTTTCTAGTATTGCCAAGCCATTGACTGATTTGACTAAGAAGGGTGCTGATGTGCTGAATTGGTCTCCGGAGGCTGTTTCTTCCTTTCAGGAGCTGAAGCGAAGATTCACTTCTGCTCCGGTTCTGCGGCAACCTGATGTCTCACTCCCGTTTCAGGTAGAGGTGGACGCCTCTGAGATTGGTGCAGGAGCTGTTTTGTCCCAAAAAGATCCTGTGACATCTAAAATGAATCCCTGTGCTTTCTTTTCCCGAAAGTTCTCCCCATCCGAACGTAACTATGATGTGGGGAATCGGGAACTGTTTGCCATGAAATGGGCATTTGAGGAGTGGAGACATTGGTTGGAGGGAGCTAAACACCAGGTCGTGGTCCTTACTGACCACAAGAATTTGATTTACCTGGAGTCGGCCAAACGCTTGAATCCTAGACAGGCTAGGTGGGCCTTGTTTTTCCTGGCACTAAGAATGTCAAGGGAGACGCACTCTCCAGGAGTTTCATTGCTGATTCTCCTGTTGTGACCAAGCCTGCTACCCTCTTTGGCGAGGGAGTAGTTCTTTCTGCCATCTCGCCCGATTTGAGACGTGCTCTGGAAGAGTTTCAGGAGGACAAACCTGAGCGTTGTCCCAGTGGAAAGTTGTATGTTCCTGACCAGTGGAGGAAGAGAGTGATGTCTGATGTTCATTGCTCTGCATTGGCTGGTCATCCAGGTATTTTTGGTACTAGAGATCTGGTGAGTCGGTCTTTTTGGTGGCCCGCCTTGTCTCGTGATGTCAGGAATTTTGTGCAGTCCTGTGGGACTTGCTCCCAGTCTAAACCTTGTTCTCGCTCTAGTGGGTTGTTGATGCCTTTGCCGGTGCCCAAGAGGCCATGGACCCATATTTCAATGGATTTTATCTCTGATATGCCTGTCTCTCAGAGAATGACCATTATTTGGGTGATTTGTGATAGATTCTCTAAGATGGTCCATCTTGTACCACTCCCTAAGTTGCCATCTTCCTCTGAGTTGGTGCCCTTGTTTTTGCAACAGGTAGTTCGCTTGCACGGGATTCCTGAGAACATTGTGTCTGACAGAGGAGTTCAGTTTGTGTCTAGATTTTGTAGGACTTTCTGTTCCAAGCTGGGAATTCAGTTGTCCTTCTCCTCTGCGTTTCACCCTCAGACCCATGGGCAGACGGAGAGAACAAACCAGACTTTGGAGTCGTATTTGAGATGTTTTATTTCGGCTGATCAGGATGATTGGGTTTCATTTTTGCCCTTGACCGAATTTGCTTTAAATAATAGAGCTAGTTCTGCCACTTTGATGTCACCTTTTTTTGTAACTTTGGGTTTCATCCTCGAATTTCTTCAGGGCAGGTGGAGCCTTCTGCCTGCCCAGGTGTTGACACTGTGGTGGAGAGAATGCACCAGATCTGGGACCAAGTGGTGGATAAGTTATCTCTCTCCCAGGAAAAGGCCAAGCGGTTTTCCAACCGACATATGACCATTGGTCCCCAGTTTAAGGTTGGTGATATGGTTTGGTTATCATCAAAAAATATCGCTATGAAGGTGGCTTCTCCTAAGTTTAAGCCTAGATTTATTGGACCTTACAAGATTTTGGAGATTATTAATCTGGTCTCTTTTCGTTTGGCTCTTCCTGTCACATTTAAAATTCATAATGTGTTTCATAAGTCCTTGTTGAAGAGGTTTGTTGAACCAGTTGTTCCTGGGGTGGCACCTCCGGACCCTGTATTGGTTGAAGGTAACATGGAATATGAGGTAGAGAAGATACTGGATTCCCGTCTGGCTAGACGGAGACTCCAGTATTTGGTTAAGTGGAAGGGTTATGGTCAGGAGGATAATTCCTGGGTCTCTGCCTCTGATATTCATGCCGAAAGATTGGTGCATGCCTTTCATCGGGCTCACCCTGATCGCCCTGGTGGCATGGATGAGGGTTCGGTGACCCCTCCTCAAGGGGGAGGTACTGTTGTGAGTTCATTTTTCCCTTCACCAGTGAGGTCTGATGAACTCCCTCTTCTGGCGAAGGAAGATAGTGAGGCTGATTACCAAACAGCTGAGCAGGTAGATGATGACTGGGTCACAGGAACTGATGACTGGATATAAGGCAGCCGACGCCCTGCTGCCTTGCCGGTGATTTTCCTGCTGGATTCTTGGAGACCAGTCTGATTTCTGCTTCTCAAAGCTAAGTTTTGCTCTGCCTTTTGTACACTTTAGTTCTGGTTTTGTTTGCCTTGTTTTTTGGAGTTCAGCCATCCCCGGCCGGGGGTGAGCTGAATTCCATTTTTGTCTCTGATCTGTTTATCTCTGGCTCTGTCTTCAGAATATACCTGAGTGCTGATATAGTCTTTTTGAAGCCTAGCGACTTCAGGGCCTGTTTTTCCTATCAGTCTGTTGGTTCATTTTTGGATAGGGTTTTTGCGGATTGCAGACAGCAGCTTTTCTATCCTGTCCTATTTAGTTAGCTTGGGCCCCATCATTTGCTCAACCTATCTTTCTATCTGTGTTAGTGTTTTCATCTTGCTTCACAGTCATTATATGTTGGGGGCTGCCTATTGCTTTGGGGTCTGCTGTGGGGCAGTTTAGATTTCCCCTTTCTGTCTTTAGGCTAATTTAGATCTCCGGCTGTGATCGAGGGGTCTAGGGCACCGTAGGAACCCCCCACGGCTACTGCTAGTTGTTGTGGATAGGCTCAGGGGTCTGCAATCCGATAGCTTCCAACTTCTCTGGTTTTCTGGACTTAGCTATTATTTTTGTTTTTTCCTCCTTCGGTGACTCATCCATAACACTCAGACATGACAATGTCTCTTAATATTCCGCTTAAATAAATCACCACTTAATAACCGGTAACTAAAGCGTGCTCAGTCCTGCAACCTGTCCAATACTGATATATGAAAAAGAAAAATGCAGACGGCACCGCTGTTACCGTTAGACTTCTAGTGGTGTGCGGTATCCAGAGCGCTCAATGCTGGCAGCTGCGGGTGCTGGTCTGGAGATCCACAACGTAGAATATTTCCAGGAAGGAAGAAAGACCGTACTCCTGAAGCTGATGAAATATTGCTGGATTTATTAATATATGCTATACATGTCAGCCGGGGGAGTGATACAGGAGAGGAGAAAACAGCTGACAACGGCCGTTTCGCGCTACCAAAGCGATTCAACGGGTCATTTGGTGGAAGGAAGTGATGGATTCATAAAGAGATCACGTTGTTCAGAACCTCCTCCTTCCACAGCTGTTATTTAAACAGTGTAACGACATATAACAATTAAAAAGAAGTATTATTACAATAAAACATGCAGACAAGCATAAATCCAAGAAAAATAGACAAATATCTGACAAAAATGAATGGAGAGACCTGCAGAAAAAAAGTAACAATCATTTGGTCGTCATGGCATAATTATGAGGAGGACATCATGACATAATTTTTCAAAAAACTTCTTTTGCGTTCTTCCCTGTCAATTAAATGACAGATGTAATAAAAAAATGGACCTCATACATATTATCATAGCAGACATAAGTCAAATATCATACAATAATCCGCTAAAGTATGAAGCAACCGTCTATCTATATCGCATTAAATCAAAAGCCCGAAGCGGTAATTTTTATCAATGCGGTATAATCCAGTAAAGTAAATTCTTATTATAAAGACCTCTAAAACCACATAAATATTCTAACAAAAAAACAGCCATATCTATTCTGTCATTAAATCCAGTAGGTCCCATGGCACCAGTATCCATGATCCACCTGGATTCACGTCTTAACAGAATCCTGTGTAAATTCCCTCCTTGAGGAGGTAGAGAGACTTTTTCGATGCCAGCAAAGTAAAGAACATTAGAGTTACCTCCATGTGTTTCCCTAACATGGTTAATTAATCGTGGTACCCCTTTCCCTGTGGTAATGGATCTATAATGTTCCCTAAAATGGACATATAAGGGGCGTATAGTTTTACCAATATAATAGAAACGACATGGGCAAAAAATAACATATACCACATAGTCTGTCTTACATGAAATAAATTCAGAAACTACATGGTTAATTGAACCCATATGTATAACGTGATCAGTACGATGAAGCCTGCAGTAAGAGCAATGACCGTACTTGAAATTACCCTTGGGGATTCCTTTACTCAACCAATTATCATGATCTGTGACAATACGATTCCTCACCAAAACATTCCTTATTCTAGTGCTACGTTTGCATGAAATGAGGGGTCCTCTAGAGACTATATCAAATAAATCTTTGTCCCTCTCCAAAATATGCCAGTTCTTTCTTATTGCTGCCCGAATCTGTCTATCCATGGGGCTATAGCGGAAACAGAACGTAAAACGGTTTTCATTTTTAGTTTTCTTACTAGCGTTGGATTCCTCTCTCAAAGTGTGCTCCCGTTCCACTTTATTAAGCGCTGCATCAAGTATGGCATTAGGGTACCCCCTTTGTTGGAACCTGCTGTACAATTCTTTGGATTGTGCCGCAAATCCCTCTTTAGTGCTGTAATTGCGGCGTACTCTCAGGAATTGACTATAAGGTAATGATTTGATGGTATGGGGAGGATGATAACTATTGTAGTGTAACAAAGAATTGGACTATGGGGAGTGCATTATACTGTATAGACTATGGAGAACTATGGGGAATGCATTGTACTGCAAGGCGGACTATGGGGAGTGCATCATACTATAAGGAGGACTATGGGGAGTACATTATACTATATGGAGGACTATAGGGAGCAAATTATACTGTATGTACTACTATGGGAGTGCATTATGCTGTATTGAGGACTATGGGGAGTGTATGATACTATGTAGAGGACTAGGGAGTTCTGTTGTGATTTCTGTTGATCTGATTTCTGAGTCGGGGCTCCCTCTGAAGTCTGCCACCTGACGACGATGATTGGAAATCAGGGGTTACTGACTGGGAGGATATAAGTGAGCAGGCTTCCCTCAGTTGCTTCTGGTGATTTGTTTCTTCCTTTGCATTTTGAGGTCTGCTGTCTCCTGCCTGATCCTGCATTTTTCAGTTAAGTTGTTCATTTGCTAATCCTTTGCATCTGATCTGGTTTTGCCAGGTTCTTTCTGCTTTGCTGTGAGGGTTCAGCCCCTGCTGGGGCAGTGCTGGACCCCACTCCATATGTTACAGCTTGTGTCAGTTTGCTCAGTCCCCTGTTATATTAGTCTCTTCTGCTTTGCTGCCAGTTCACACCAGAATGCTGATATAGTGGGGGAAAAGTCGTGAGACCTGTTTTTGTACATCAGACGTGTTGGATTTTTTAGGCTTTTTGCGTGATTGCATACAGTGTCTTTCCTTTCCTATCCTACCTAGACAGTTTGGGCCCCATCCATTGCTCAGTCTATTTTCTGCCTGTGTTTGTGCCTCATCTTGTCTCACCGACAATATATGTTTGCTGGCTATCTATTTCTTTGGGGCTTCTACTCCGGGGCAGTTTAGATTTCACCTTTCTTGCTTTAAGCTTAGTTAGTTCTCCGGCTGTGCTGAGGCGTCTAGGGCATCGTAGGTACGCCCCACGACTAGTGCTAGTTGTGTTGTTAGGATTAGGGGTCTGCAATCCGCTAAGTTACTAACCTTTCTGGTTTCCTGGTGGCCTAGCCTATTCCTGCCTTCCTCCTCGATGACCTATTCATAACAGAGTTCATTATGCTATATGGAGGACTATGATGTGCATTATATCATATGGAGGACTATGTGAAGTGCATTATAATAATAATAATAATAATCTTTATTTATATAGCGCCAACATATTCCACAGCGCTTTACAGTTTAACAGTTTCAAAACACAAGTCATAAGTAATAACATTAACAATACAATAATTAAAGCAAAATAAGATGACCCTGCTGGTGACAGCTTACAATCTACAATGAGGTGGGGGAGATACAGAGCACAGGTGTGTATATACAATGGTGTATTTACAATGATGGTCCAGCCATCTTGAGGCAGTGAGGGATGGATGGAGATAGTGAATGGGCTACAGATGCACACTTACACATAGAATGACTTTGATTAGTGAACGTGATAGGCCGTTCTGAACAAATGTGTTTTGAGGGACCGCCTGAAACTATGCAAATTGTGGATAGTCCTAATTTCTTGGGGTAGAGCATTCCAGAGGATTGGCACAGCGCAGGAGAAATCTTGGAGTCGGGAGTGGGAGGTGCGGATTAGTGCAGAGGTTAGTCGAAAGTCGTTTGCAGAGCACAGTGGTTGGTTAAGCCGATAGACAGAAATGAGGGAGGATATGTAGGGGGGTACCGCACTATGGAGAGCTTTGTGGGTGAGAACAAGTACTTTGAATTGGAACCTATAATGAATGGGCATCCAGTGTAACAATTGGCAAAGAGCGGACGCGTCCGCTTGTACTATATGGAGGACTGTGGGCCGCATTATACTGTATGGAGGACTATAGGGAATGCATTGTACTATATGGGGGACTATAGGGAGTACATTATACTGTATGAAATACTATAGAGGTGCATTATACTGTATGAAGGACTATGGGAAACACATTATATTATATGAAGGACTGTGGGTGCATTATACTATAAGGACTATGGAAGGTGCATCATACTGTATGGTGGACTATGGAGGGTGCATTATATTATATGAAGGGCCATGGGGGTGTATTATACTATATGGAGGATTATGGGGGTGCATTATACTATAGTAAGGACTATGGGAACTGCATTATGCTGTATGAATTATTGTGGGGGATGTATTATAATATATGGTGGACTGTGGGGAGTACATTATACTATATGGAGGACTATGGGAGTGAATTATACTATATTGAGGACTACAGAGAGTGCATTATACTATACGGAGCACTATGGTCTGCAGTATGCTATATGGAGGATTATGGGAGTCCAATTTACAACATGGGGAATTATGAGGCCCATTATACTATATGCAGGGCTAGGTAGGGGCTACTATAATATTTGTAAGGCTATGTGGATGGCATTATAATACTCGGAGCACTATGTGAGCACTATTGTAATATTTGGAGGGCTATATGGCAGCCTTTATACTTTATGGAGGGCTATGTGGGGGCCATTATACTGTATGCAAGCAATTATACAGTGTGAAGGTTTGTGAGGGTACCATTATACAGTGTGGAGAGCTGTGTGGGGGCCATTACTCTGTTTAGAATGCAAGTGGGGGCCATTACACAGTGTGGTGAGGTGTGGGGCCATTATCTTGTATGTAGCACCATTATATGGCATGGAAGGCTGTGTGGTCATCACAGTTGTGGGATCATACTATATGGAGGGTCAACATACTTTGCTAGTGGTGTTGAGGTGGGGTACAGTAGGATCATCAAACTGTGCATGTGGGCGGTACTGTGGAGGAATTCACTGTGGGTGTATCATGCTATATTAATGGGGCACTATTGTTGTAATCATATGTTATAGGTGCAATGAAAGGTGAATCTAGGGCTTCTGTAGAAGGAAAATGACTTTTTAAAAGCTGCAGAGTTGTGAGCTATGTTCTTCTGTGACCTTGCAGAATATGTATAATAATAATATTAATAATCTTTATTTTTATATAGCGCTAACATATTCTGCAGTGCTTTACAGTTTTGCACACATTATCATCACTATCCCCGATGGGGCTCACAATCTAAATTCAATATCAGTATGTCTTTGGAATGTGGGAGGAAACCGGAGTGCCCAGAGGAAACCCACGCAAACACAAAGAGAACATACAAACTCCTTGCAGATGTTGTCCCTGGTGGGATTTGAACCCAGGACCCCAGCGCTGCAGTGCTATCCATTGAGCCACCGTGCTGCCCACGTATTCATTTATTTATTTTTTGGGGAGCATTTCTATGCTAAAGATAGGGTGCGCAGATCGCAAGCGTCCATGTGTGCTAGTAGGCGGCGATGACCGGATGGGGCGGGCAGGGAGCCGGGAGGGGGCGGGGCCTAGCGGCGGCCGTGCGCAGGCTGTCGCTGCGCTATAAAGCGCAAATGTGAAACCGGCCTTATCTGAATAGATTTACCACGTGGCTAACACAAAGATTATTTTATAAATGTGGAGGAAAAAAACATTCATCCTGCAGATATGCAAAAGAACTGAAAATTCTTAGAAATACTATTGATAATAAAATATACAAACTCCCACAGTGCAATAACTGCTCTAGCACAGTGACCACGCCCTTTGTGGCATCGTACCTTGTGAAGGATGTTCTATACATGATAAAAAGAGTTCATCAGCATGCTCCAGATTCCAAGAGTTCCCATGTTGTTAATTCACTGAATGTGGATAAACATTTTTGTGGTGATTTTGCAGATTTCTCTTTTGCTGCTATTGAAAGTGTTAATGGCAACAATAATCCCATAGATGAAAAAATGGTGTAGAGACAAGGGACAACCCTGCTCCAACACCATATGCAAAAGCTCAACAACTGATGTAGAAACCAGGAGAAGCAAAAGAGCATGCAGTCACATAATTATAAAAAAAATCAAAATTCATTATTAAATACCAACAGTACAATACAAATCACAATGAAGTGCTCATGAATAAATGTGGGCAACAGATCCCAAGAAATGCCCCCTCAACCTCCCCAGTATGGAAACCCGGCAAGTAACACAATTAGAAATATAGCACAAACCCTATCACATATCATAGTACCATGCCAGTTTCCAAAAGACTGAATCATTACAAGTCAGTGGCCAGATAAGATTTCAGTGCTGCCTGCTATGAGGGCATGATGGCGGTATACCATAAAAAATATGCCCAGAAAGGTTGCAGGAAAAGCCATATGGCGACTTACCAGGGAGGGGAGGGAGAGGAGAGCCCAGCTGTGGAACCGCCTGTTGTTAAATCACCGAATGTGGATAAACATTTTTGTGGTGATTTTGCAGATTTCTCTTTTGCTGCTATTGAGAGCGTTAACAGACCAGCTCATGGTAAAGATTGGAGAAGGGTGATTTTCAGCAGGAAAGCCTTTCGAAGGTTTACATTATTGCTCAGACTTATTAATTAAAACCTGTAATGCTAAAATTGTTCTAACTTTGGTTCTAAAATGCTAAATCATATTGATCTTAAATCCTAACACTCTTACAAGAAATAGTGAGTGACCATGAGTGCTACAAGGGCACAACATGATTGTGTGTTCACTTTATAGACTGTGAGCTAGGGTAAGCGAAGGGGAAGATACCAAGCAGTTGGTGCTATCAGAGTAATAAATCAAGAAATAGAAACTAAGAAATAATATATGGTAAAAAAAAAATAATAATAAAGGCACCAAACCCAAGTGTGATATAGCTGAAAACACCTGGGAACCAGAAAAAACCTACAGGGAATGGTGCAGCCAAGATGAGTATACATCAGCACAAATGTTATCAAGCTGGTAACACACAACTGATAAAATGAAAAGTGAAGGCTTGAGCCGAACGAGTGCTGGGGCTGGCGCCATTCCAGCAGGAGGAAGCTATGAGTAAGGTGATGTAGAATTGCCTCCATTATGTGGTCTTACTTTATTAAATGCTTCCACCATGTTTTATTTATATTGTATTGCCACCCACCCTGGTTTTTCTTTATCCCTCTAACCTTCATACCATTATCCCCTCATAGCGTATATCACACCTGGCTTTGGTGCCTTTATTCTTATTATATGTATATATTATCTACCTCTCTCCTACTGCTGGGTTTTTTCGCCTTCTTGTGTTCCCCTGTTTTAATTCACTTGTCTTTTTATTAATTGTATGTTATCAGCTTAAGAGAACTTGTATTGATTCATACTTGTAGGTTAGACTGTAAGCTAGACATAAGGACTGCAAGGTCAGAAATGAGTCAGCCTAGAGGAGATTTCTTTCTCAATGACTATGGCAACATGTTTTAAATAAATTCAAAAATAAGCAACTATTTCAGCAAGTCCACTTTGGTGTGCCTTGCTGTTCCCTGCGCTCTCATATCATGCATAAAATGAAACACCTGACCAATACTTTCTTCAATCACAATTATTAATGAATATACTGTAATTCAAAATATAAAATCCAATCCAGAAGATATAAATTAAAAATCTTTTCACATGGATGTGTGCCACTAACTTAAATTGTCAATGGAATCAGACCTGCATAGTGAGATGCTGTGGAAGAGGACCAAGATGCAGGCACCCAGGTGTGAGGATGTCTTGATCCTCCTCAGCAATGTCTCAGCATGAAGGATCGATTCCTATGGACTCACAGCAATGTCACTTTAAGGTAGAGGTACGCACCTTTGTGAAATGCTTTTTGTATATGCATTTTGTGGATTGGATTGTATATTTGGAATCACAATCAATAATAATTGCAGTTGAATAAATTATTGGTCTGGTGTTTTATTTTAGACCATATGATTGCAATGTCCGAAGAAATAAAGGCTGTTGTGACTTTAGGGAACAGTGTGAATGGAATTTGAATGGAAAGTCAAGGAATCATCATATGAGATTAGAAGAGATAGATACACAGGTACATAGACAGATTATTTGACTAGTCAATCTAACTATTCCAGACATCTGGCTTCAATAACCTCACCATCTCACCTCTCGTCGAGCAGATCTGGGATCCTCAGCCTCCTGCTGTCACACAGCATCAGTGAAGGTCTACAGTTTATAAGCTACCAGGGTGGGGTGACAGGTGTGTCTCAGCCACAGGTAGACCTGCTCCCATCACTTTTCTCCTTTCTGTTCCTGATGTGACTTGAAGCTTCTGCTGCACATAATTGTGTATGTGAGACACGCTCATTTCATCAAGTTATTGCTCTTCCCATTATCTCTTCTCTCGCTGCTTTTAAGTGAGATTAAAGCGCAAGTTCTCATAATTATCCCTCACAGTTTATGAGACGCTTACCATGCTACTTTGATTTGAAACAATGCAACTGAAATGACAGATGATGAGAGTTTAGGTGTTTTATAGTCATGAAACCAACACACACCCCACTTCCACATCCCTCTATTGGGGTATGTTTCCACGGTCAGTATTGGCAGCGCTTTGGATGCAGCACATGCCCGCTCTGCGCTGCCAGCTTTTGTACACGCGGTGATTCCGCATGTGTTCATTGAACCACGCGGAATCACCGCATCCTATACATAGACAGTGATATTTATCTTGCAGAGACTGAGCGTATCCACAAGATAAATAGACTTGCTGCAGTCTAGAAAGACTTTCAAATGGAAAGAGGGAGGCATAGCTAAAGAAGATTAGCTAAAGCTGACAATTAATTAAGGATTGCAAGAGACATCAAAAGCAATAAAAAAGGATATGTCAAAAGTAAAAGAAAAGTCAAAGATGCTATAGTATTTTTACAGGATGAAAATGATGAAATGGTAAGACAGGATGTTGAGAAGGCCGAACTTTTAAATTCCTATTTTCATCTGTTTTCTCTCTGAAAAGAAATGTAACATCCACTGATCTTCACTGTCCTATTAAGGGAATAGAACAATCCAGGATATCTATAAGCAGAAAAATAGTGATGAAACACTTAGCTAACATAGCTGAATTTAAGTCTCCAGGTCCAGATGATTTACACCCCAGAGTACTGAAGGAGATAGCAGAAGAAATTTTTGAACCCCTCTCCATAATCTTTGAAACTTCTTGGAGAACATAAGTCCCAGAAGACTGGAGAAGAGCAAATGTTGTTCCTATCTTCAAAAAGGAGAAGAAGGCGGACCCAGGCAACTATAGGCTGGTGAGTCTGACTTCTATACCAGGTAAGATCATTGAACAAATTATTAATCAACATGTATGTCAGTACCTGGATAAGAATGAAGTGATTAACCAGAGTCAGCATGGGTTTGTAACTAATAAGTCATGTCAGACTAACTTAATTTCCTTCTATGACAGAATTAGTGACTGGGTGGATCAGGGAAATTCTGTAGATATAGTATATTTTGACTTCAGCAAAGCATTTGACAAAGTATCTCACACAATGCTTATTTAAAAAATGGCTAAGTATGGAATTGACAAGGCAACCGTTAGGTGGATTCATAACTGGCTTAGTGATCGGACCCAAAGAGTGGTTGTAAATGGCTGCACATCCAGTTGGAAGAATGTCTCAAGTGGGGTACCACAGGGCTCTGTCCTGGGCCCTGTATTGTTCAACATCTTTATCAATGATTTAGAAGAAGGAATTGAGGGTAAACTGATTAAATTTGCTCATGACACAAAGCTAGGAGGGATAGCTAATACTAGAGAAGAGATAGAGGATTCAAAAAGATATAAATAAGCTGGAGCAGTGGGCAGCAACTAACAGAATGGTCTTTAACAGGGAAAAATGCAAAGTACTACATCTGGGCAATAAAATTGAAAATAGCATATACAGACTGGGAGTAATAGGGCTAAGCAACAGCACATGTGAAAAAGATTTGGCTATAATAATAAATCACAGACTGAACATGAGACAACAGTGTGATGCAGCAGCAAAAAAGGCAAATACATTGTGGTCAAAAAACAAGACAAAATCAATTCAGTCACATTATTTTATTAATATAAATAAATAATAATAAGTGAAAAATCAGACATAACCAGACAGAAATAGCACAATAAAAATATTTAGTTTGTCAGCACACAATTTGAAAACAATAGAGCAAAAAATCCTATGAAAGGGTTTAAATTATTGTCCCACACAAAAAGCAAAAGAGTTCGATTTATTTCTGGATCTTAATGAATTTGTGTGAAAACTCACTTTAAAACGCCACTTCGCAATCCAGGAACGAATAGCAGAAACAAATAAACCCACAGATAATGTATATGCAGGCTTAACCCTAACCACTGCATTCACTAAGTCCAATCGAGGTCCAACTTTAACCCTGTACATCACATGGGGAGTAGCTTGGACACTTTTTATACACTAGTAGCTGATGAATTTCGCAACTTAAATTCATTAAAAAATCATAAAAAAATCACCAACCCCAAACACAAAGCGAAACACACAAAAGGTAGAAAAAATGTCCCAAATAAAAATAAAAATATTGCAAAAAGATTCTTCAATATAAAAACTGTGGTCTTCAGTGCGTGGGCCGCACCACACAAACATTGCTTTTGTGTATGAATGGCCACAGGCACAACACCAAAAAAGGTTTTATAAAGCACAGTCTGTCCAGACACCTCATAGATAAACATCATAAAAAAATTGACATAAAGGTAACCCCTGTGGAACAAATATCACAGAATGACGCAAACAGGGTGCAGAAATGAAATAGATAAGAGTGGCACTGGATTTTCTGGTTGAAAGCCTTATATCCCGACGGCCTCAGTGATACAGTGGAAAACGTGTAGACAATTTTAATAGAGAAAAGAGAGAGGAAAGAAAGTAAGGGAAAGGGAGGGGGAGGAAGACAACATGAAGACAGCAGGTTTCTTTTTTTCAGAGTTTTTTCAATTTTTTTTCTTTTTTTTCTTTCTCTTTCTTTTTTGTTAAGTCAATATGCCACATTATTGTCTTCTGAACTTCTATGATAAGATTTATAGATATTATGCAATTTATAATTGGTATTTTTTTTATATTACTGTATTTTTCAGACTATAAGATGCAAATAGGGGTCTGTCTTACAGTCTGAATTCAGTTTACCAGGAAATGGATCGGCACAGGTGGTCACAGGGGTCATTCGGTGGTCCAGGCTGGTGCGGTGGCCTCTGAGAAATCCCATCCCCAGCTGGTGCGGTGGCGGCGGCTCTGTGCTGGGGCAGGGGCTCCCCTAGCATTTCATCAAAGCCCGGAGGCCCCCGCACATCCATTGCTGCCATGTTGCGGTGGCCTCTGGGAACATGGCTTCTGGGAACATGGTCGCCGGGAAGCTGACCGCCGGGCTGGGGGTGGCAAATGCTCAGATTCAAATCTCAGCAGTGAGATCTCCTCTCCCAAGATCTTCGGACAAGATCTGAATCTGAGCATGTACCGACCCCAGCCCAGCAGCCATCACCTCGACGGTCATCATCCCGGCGGCAATGTTGCAGGAGGCCACCACAACATGGAGCAACGGATGTGCGGGGGCCTCCGGGCTTTGACAAAATGCCGGCGGAGCCCCCCACGGAGCACAGAGAGCTGCTGCCACTGCCCTGGAGCACAGGCTGCCGCCACCACACCACAGAGCCCCGCCGCACCCGCCACAGGATTTGTAAGAATATTGCAACCATAAGACGCACCCCTATTTTCCCCCAAAATTTTTTGGGAAAAAGTGCATCATATGGTCCGAAAAATATGGTATTTATATTGTTCATCATGTTTATAAATATATATATATTTTTATATATCATTACCATGTAATTTTTACAGTCACTATTACGATCTGATTACATCTTTTTATATATTTTTTATATTCTCTATTTCCATATACTTACAGTATGTATACTAATATATATATTCTGACATACTAACCTACCATATATACTCATGTATAAGCCGAGATTTTCAGCACATTTTTTGTGCTGAAAACGCCCCTCTCGGCTTATACACGTGTCACGG
The DNA here is from genome assembly GCF_039654945.1 of Dendrobates tinctorius. NCBI lineage: Eukaryota > Metazoa > Chordata > Amphibia > Anura > Dendrobatidae > Dendrobates > Dendrobates tinctorius. The sequence continues at coordinate 955,027 of NW_027361980.1, read as the reverse complement.
TCCCAGAAAGCCGGCGTGGGGGAGGGGGAGCCAGCGGCTGCAGCAGAGTGACAGCTGCAGCAGCCAACTTCCAGAAGACATCAATGAGTATCGTCCGTCGCTGCATCTCAGTCCTGGTGCTGACAGCTCTTCCTGTTCCTGTACTCAGCGGTCATGTGGTACCGCTCATTAAGGTAATGAATATGCATGCGTCTCCACTCCCATAGGTGTGGAGCGCATATTCATTACCGTAATGAGCGGTACCACGTGACCGCTGAGCACAGGAACAAGGAAGAGCTGCCGGTACTGGGACAGGGATGCAAGGATGCGCGAGGAGGGTGAGTAGGACGGGGTCTGACCCATGCGGGGGGGTCTGAGCCATGCAGGGGGGGTGTGAGCCATGCGGGGGTGTGAGCCATGTGGGAGGAGGTGTGAGCCATACGGGGGGGTGAGCCTTGCGGGGGGGAGTGTGAGCCATGCGAGGGGGGGTGAGCCATGCGGGGGGAGGTGTGAGCCATGCGGGGGGTGAGCCATATGGGGGATGTGAGCCACGTGGGGGGATGTGAGCCATGCGAGGGAGTGTGAGCCATGCGAGGGAGTGTGAGCCATGCGAGAGGGTGTGAGCCATGCGGGGGTGTGAGCCATGCGGGACCGTGGAGCCATGTGTAAGGGGCACAAGGATGTGTCTGGAAATATGATACTATAATGTCTGATGTGCACATTTATGGTATGTAAATGCTATGTATAACTACTGTTATGCACAAAAATAAAAAAGAAACCAGCTCACATTAATAGCCTGTGGAGTGGGGAAGCACAGAAACCATGGAATCGTCATGTGAATTCAATAAAAAAAGAAAAAGTTTTTCCAGCTTCCAAAAAATTCCAAATTTATTGCAGGTAAGAACAACATCAGACAAGATACAGCAGTTCACATGATGTGAGGTTTAGGCTACGCATTTCGAACAGAAAACTGTTCTTTCTCAAAGCTGCTCAGTGCACAAGATGGCATGATTAAATACTTGCTCCAGCCAATGAGCATAATGCAGCACTCACATGATGAATAATTAATGAATCACATAAAATCACAAAAAAATCAATACAAATATATATAAATTTCACAAGACACAACAAAAAAAAGAAAAATGTATAAAGATAAAAATACGAATTGAATTAATGGAAAAAAGAAAGAAAAAAATTATTTTATGTCAAAATAATATACAGTCAAATCTAATAATGGAACATAATCTCCTTTCTTGCGTTTAGGCCGTAAGGATGACATGTGTTCAAGCAAAACATCCAGTATGCTTCACGCATCATAAGCCGTCTTCTATTGTCTCCTCCCCTTGCCGGTATCGTGAGTCTTTCAATGCCCAAAACTTGAAGAAATGCTGTGTCTCTACGATGATGATTAAAAGTGCTTAGATGCAAATGACATAGAACGATTCCCCCTGGTGGAAGAAACAATGTCAGTGATATGTTCAGAGATACGAGTTTTTAACATGCATGTGGTACAACCAACATACAAAGGATTACATTTAGTACACTTAATTATATATACTATATTCTTACTATTACAATTAATAAGTTGTTGAATTTTGTATTGTTTTGTATTACCACTATCCTAGAACGTATGTGTTATCTCTCAATGAGCACAAGTTCTACATCTTGTGGTACCACAATGAAAAAACCCGCTATATTGCAGCCAGGTTTCCATGTGTACCTTGGGGTTATAATGACTTGGTGACAAAGTATTAGCCAAAGTATTGGCCTTTTTAGCCACGATTTGGCAACCAGCTGACAGAATCGTGGATAGAGTTTCATCCTCATAGAGAATAGGGATGTTTTTCAGAATAAGGCCGGAGTCACACTGGCGATTAAATCGGACGAATGCAATGCGATAAAAAATCGCATTGTATTCGTCCCAATGTTATTCTATGGTGCTGCTCCCATCATGCGTTTTTTTTTATCGGATCCGTTCCTCGGACCGAGACAATCGCAGCATGCTGCGATTGTCACCGATTTTCGGATCGGATTCGACAATGCAAGTCTATGGATGCAATTAAAAAGTGCATTGAAAACGCACCACACGTGTGACTTGCGATTAAATCGCTAGTCTTCTCCAGGTCAACAGGAAAGAGCATCAGGCATTGGATGTCAATTTGATGTTTAGATGCGAGTAAAATCGGTTCATCGCCAGAAAATGGGATGACAGACGGATCCCTGGACAAGAATTCTTTGTGCGATTTCGAACCGTTAAAATAGGACCGATTTTTAATTCGTTGTGTGTGACTCCAGCCTAAGGGATTTAATATCTCTAAACTGGGGACTATATTGGATGGAACAAACCACTTTATTATTTGTAATATAATCAGCAGCGCTAGATGTAATAGCCAGCATGTCACATCGTTTTTTGCCCTGTACAATTCAAAGCCCATGCCGGATAACCTCTCTTGCCTAACCTACTGCAGCACAGCTCAATCAGCTCAATCTCATCCGTACTTGCTCATTGGCTGGAGCAGGTATTTAACCCCTTCCTGACATCCGACGGTATATCCCGTCCATGGGACCTGGGCTCCCTCCGTGCTTCCCTGAGCCCCCCACGGCAGCGTAATGTGCAGCGCTGCTGCGGGGGACTCCTTTCCTCCAGGCCCCCGAATCCAAGATGGCGACGGGGGCCTTCGGGGGCCTGAGGAAGCTGGCTTCCTCAGTGCCTGCAAAGCGCAGGCATGAGGAAGCCTTCTGCAGTGCCTGTGTCAGATCGCTGATCTGTCACAGTGATCTGTGATGTGACAGATCAGCGATCTGTCACAGGACAGTGATGTCCCACCTGGGACTATTTAATAAAGTAAAAAAAAAAATAAAAGAAAGTGTAAAAATAATTTAAAAAAAATCGCCAAATAAATTAGAAAAAAAAAAAAAATATTCCCCCAATAAATCCATTTTTTGGAAATAATAAAAAAAAAAAACAATAAAAGTACACATATTAGGTATCGCCGCGTCCGTAACGACCCGCCCTATAAAACTGTCCCATTAGTTAACCCCTTTAGCGAACCCCTTAAAAAATAAAAATAAAAAACAAAGCAAAAAATAATGATTTATTATCATACTGCCAAACAAAAAGTGTAATAACGCGCGATCAAAAAGACGCATATAAATATCCATGGTATCGCTGAAAACGTCATCTTCTCCCGCAAAAAACGACCCACCACACAGCATCATCAGCGAAAAAATAAAAAAGTTATAGCTCGCAGAATAAAGCGATGCAAAAATAATTATTTTTTATATAAAATAGTTTTCATTGCATAAAACCGACAAAAACATAAAAAAACGACCTAAATGAGGTATCGCTGTAACTGTACTGACCCGAAGAATAAAACCGCTTTATCAATTTTACCGCACGCGGAACGGTGTAAACGCCCCCCCCAAAAGAAATTCATGAAACACTGGTTTTTCTTCATTCTGCGTCCCAAAAATTGGAAAATAAAGCGATCAAAAAATTTCATGTGCCCGAAAATGGTACCAATAAAAACGTCAACTCGTCCCGCAAAAATTAAGACCTCACATGGCTCGGTGGGTCAAAATACGGAAAAATTATAGCTCTCAATATGTGGTGATGCAAAAACTATTTTTACAATAAAAAGCGACTTTTAGCGTGCGACAGCTGCCAAAAATAAAAACCGCCATAAATAGTAAATCAAACCCCCCGTTATCACCCCCTTAGTTAGGGAAAAATAATAAAATAAAAAAAATGTATTTATTTCCATTTTTCCATTAGGGTTAGGGCTAGGGGTGTGTTGGGGTTCGGGTTGGAGTTAGAATTGGGGGTTTCCACTGTTTGGGCACATCAGGGGCTCTCCAAATGCAACATGGCGTCTGATCTCAATTCCAGCCAATTCTGAGTTGAAAAAGTCAAATGGTGCTCCTTCCCTTCCAAGCTCTGCCATGCGCCCAAACAGTGTTTTACCCCCACATGTAGGGTATCAGCCTACTCAGGACAAATTGCAAAACAATTTTTGGGGTCCAATTTCTCCTGTTACCCTTAGCAAAATAAAAAATTGGGGGCAAAAATATCATTTTTGTGGAAAAAAATGATTTTTTTATTTTCACGTCCGAGTGTTATAAACTTCTGTGAAGCACTTGGGGGTTCAAAGTGCTCACCACACATCTAGATAAGTTCCGTGGGGGGTCTAGTGTCCAAAATGGGGTCACTTGTGGGGAGTTTCAATAGTTTAGGTACATCAGGGGCTCTCCAAACGCACATGACACCCGCAGACCATTCCATCAAAGTCTGCATTCCAAAACGTCACTACTTCCCTTCCGAGCCCCGACGTGTGCCCATACAGTAGTTTTCTCCCACATATGGGGTATCAGCATACTCAGGACAAATTGGACAACAACTTTTAAGGTCCAATTTCTCCTGGTACCCTTGGGAAAATAAAAAAATGGTGACTAAAAGATCATGTTTGTGGAAAAAATACGAATTTTTTATTTTCACGCCCGGGCGTTATAAACTTCTGTGAAGCACTGGGGGGTTCAAAGTGCTCACCACACATCTAGATAAGTTCCTTGGGGGGTCTAGTTTACAAAATGGTGTCATTTGTGGGGGGTTTCCACTGTTTAGGTACATTAGGGGCTCTCCAAAGGCAACATGACACCCGCAGACCATTCCATCAAAGTCTGCATTCCAAAACGTCACTACTTCCCTTCCGAGCCCCGGCGTGTGCCCATACAGTAGTTTTCTCCCACATATGGGGTATCAGCATACTCAGGACAAATTGGACAACAACTTTTGGGGTCCAATTTCTCCTGGTACCCTTGGGAAAATAAAAAAATGGTGACTAAAAGATCATGTTTGTGGAAAAAATACGAATTTTTTATTTTCACGCCCGGGCGTTATAAACTTCTGTGAAGCACCGGGGGGGTCAAAGTGCTCACCACACATCTAGATAAGTTCCTTAGGGGGTCTAGTTTCCAAAATGGTGTCATTTGTGGGGGGTTTCCACTGTTTTGGTACATCAGGAGTTTTCCAAACGCGACATGGTGTCCGATCTCAATTCCAGCCAAAAACGTCAAATGGCGCTGCTTCCCTTCCGAGCTCTGCCATGCACCCAAATAGTGGTTTACCCCCACATGTGGGGTATCAGCGTACTCAGGACAAATTGCACAATAATGTTTAGGGTCCTGTTACCCTTGGAAAAATAAGAATTGAGGGTGAAAAGATCATTTTTGTGGAAAAAAATATGATTTTTTAATTGTATGGCTTTATGTTATAAACTTCTGTGAAGCCCATGGGGGTTCAAAGTTCTCACCACACATCTAGATAAGTTCCTTAGGGGGTCTAGTTTCCAAAATGGTGTCATTTGTGGGGGGTTTCCACTGTTTTGGTACATCAGGGGTTTTCCAAACGCGACATGGTGTCCGATCTCAATTCCAGCCAAAAACGTCAAATGGCGCTGCTTCCCTTCCGAGCTCTGCCATGCGCCCAAATAGTGGTTTACCCCCACATGTGGGGTATCAGCGTACTCAGGACAAATTGCACCCCTAAAAGGGGTCCAGTTACCCTTGGGAAAATAAAAATTGGGGTGAAAAGATCATTTTTGTGGAAAAAATATGATTTTTTAATTGTACCGCTGTACGTTATAAACTTTTGTAAAGCCCTTGTGGGTTCAAAGTTCTCACCACATATCTAGATAAGTTCCTTGGGGGGTCTAGTTTCCAAAATGGGGTCACTTGTAGGGGGTTTCCACTGTTTAGGTACATCAGGGAATCTCCAAACGTGACATGGCGTCCAATCTGAATTCCAGCCAATTTTGCGCCGAAACAGTCGTTCCCCCCCCACATATCAGGTATCTGCGTACTCAGGACAAATTGCACAATAACTTTTGCAGTCCAATTTCTCCTGTTACCCTTGGTAAAATAAAAAAAATTGAACCTGAATTATTTTTTTTATGAAAAAAAGTTAGATGTTCATTTTTTTTTAAATATTCAAAAAAATTCCTGTGACGCACCTAAAGGGTTAATAAACTTCTTGAATGTGGTTTTGAGCACCTTAAGGGGTGCAGTTTTTAGAATGGTGTCACTTTTGGGTATTTTCTATCATATAGACCCCTCAAAGTGGCTTCAAATGTGATGTGGTCCTAAAAATAAAATGGTGTTGTAAAAATGAGAAATCGCTGGTCAACTTTTAACCCTTATAACTTCCTAACAAAAAAAAATTTTGGTTCCAAAATTGTGCTGATGTAAAGTAAACATGTGGGAAATGTTACTTATCAAGTTTTTTGTGTGCCGTATCTCTGTGATTTAAGGGCATAAAAATTCAAAGTTGGAAAATTGCGAAATTTTCAAAATTTTTGCCAAATTTCCATTTTTTTTCACAAATAAACGCAAGTTATTTGAATGAAATTTTACCACTAACATGAAGTACAATATGTCACGAGAAAACAATGTCAGAATCACCGGGATCCATGGAAGTGTTCCAGAGTTATCACCTCATAAAGGGACAGTGGTCAGAATTGTAAACATTGGCCCGGTCATGAACGTGCAAACCACCCTTGGGGGTGAAGGGGTTAATCATGCCATCTTGTGCACTGAGCAGCTTTGAGAAAGAACAGTTGTCTGTTCGAAACGCGTAGCCTAAACCTCACATTATGTGAACTGCTGTATCTTGTCTGATGTTGTTCTTTCCTGCAATAAATTTGAAACTTTCTCTTTCTATTGAATTCACATGATGATTCCATGGTTTCCGTGCTTCCCCGCTCCACAGGCTAATAAGGTGAGCTGGTTTCTTTTTTTTCTTTTTGTGTAAACCAGTGGTCTTTAATGTGCACAGCTATAGCCTTTCACAATTTACAATCTAACCTAATTGGAGGTATTTGTAAAAATAATTTTTTGTGGTTGCGGTATTTCCAATTCATTGATTTTTTTTTGCATTTACAACATGACTGCCAGTCCAGGCAGAGCATGCAAAGCTGCACAAATATTTACCGTGAATGGGTCTGTGGCAGCTACTCAATCCGACTCAGATCAATTTGTTATGGACACTAAAAACATGAAAAACTAATGATAAACGAGGGGCGTGGCCTGAGCGCAGCAAGGTGGCGGTCATGTGAGCTCTGAGCTCCTGCGTGATCAGCCAGTAAAGCGACAAAAAATATAAAACTAAGGAGGAACCTAGATTAAAAAAGTCCCTGAAAGTGTGCACAACCCTTCTGGAGTCGACTGGAATGATTTTCTAAAAGTGGGACTAATATTTCTCCTGTTACAGCTGACCGCAAGTAGCGGGGAGCGGAGCTGCACTGTTGGCGGGAAGCCGGCATTGGGAGTCCGGGAGTCCCTCCTTGGTGAGGTACCGCAGGCCTGTCCGAGGGTACCTGAAGCTGTGGGGCAGAATAAAAGCCTATCGCCACTATACCTGTGTGACCGGGACCCTGGGAGACTCAGCGGTGACGTGGTGAGAGAAGCTGCTGGTGATAAATTGCTCAGGAGTCCGGGAGTCCCTCCTCTGTGAACGTCCGGTGGTGGCCCGGGAGGTCGGAGCTTTGGAAAAATCCGTCGCTACATCTGGTGCTGAAGTATCCTGCAGAGCCTGGCAGGTCCGCCATCGCTGTGAAGTAAAGAAGAATCACCACGGCCCTTAGAAGAGCAGGTAAGCGAGGCGCCGCTGCAAAGAAAAAAACACTGCTCTGAGGTGATCAGGCGGGGGATTCAGCGGTGATGTGGCGAGTGAAGCTGCTGGTGGCGGGAACACATTCAGGAGTCCGGGAGTCCCTCCTCTGTGAACGTCCGGTGGTGGCCCGGGAGGTCGGAGCTTTGGAAAAATCCGTCGCTACATCTGGTGCTGAAGTATCCTGCAGAGCCTGGCAGGTCCGCCATCGCTGTGAAGTAAAGAAGAATCACCACGGCCATTAGAAGAGCAGGTAAGCGAGGCGCCGCTGCAAAGAAAAAAACACTGCTCTGAGGTGATCAGGCGGGGGATTCAGCGGTGATGTGGCGAGTGAAGCTGCTGGTGGCGGGAACATATTCAGGAGTCCGGGAGTCCCTCCTCTGTGAAGTTCAGGTGGCGGCCCAGGGAGTCGGAGCTGGGGGAATCCCGTCGCTGCATCTGGTGCTGAGAAATCCTGAAGAGTCCAGCAGGTCCGCCGTCGCTGTGAGGTAAAGAAGATTCATCACAAGAACAGGAAAGTGAGGTGCCGCTGTAAAGCAAAAAGGCGTGAAAACCGATGCTCTGAGGTAAACAAGAGGCGGAGTGAAGGAAGGAAACAGCCGACAGGACAGAAGCAAGAAGGAGAGAAGAAGAAAGAAGAGGATAGAGAGAAGAAGCTGTGAGGACGATGAGAAGACAAAGAAGACACAGAGAAAAGCGGGAAGATTCCGGAGCTGCAGCAACAGGATCGGAGGTACCGGGAATAGCCGCTGGATCTACATTACATATTTTGCGGCTGTGTGGCAGAAGCAAGAGCTGCTATCTTAAACCTGACCAATAGCCCTGCTGGGGCTGAGCAAAAGGCTTAAAACCTCTTCAAGCTGCAGGTGTCTTTTTTTTGTGTGCCCCTTTACACTCTGTTCTATATTGCGGGGGTGTTAACTTTTGCTACTGGAGCTTAATTTGTGTATTATCACTTATTGGGGGCAATTCTTATATATGCATTATATGCATTATATATTTGCTGATACGCCTTTGGAGCACCGCTGCTTTATTTTTGAGACATTTATATATACTGTATATAATATATTGCAGGAGTGTGAATTTTTGCTACTGGAGCTTAGCCAACTTCTGTAAGTTGCTCAAAGACTCTATTACTATAGGCTTCGAGACTCAGAGAAATCTCATTCAGGAAGTGTGTGACAAATTTTCTAACAGATTTGAAATAAATGAGGGCAGGATCACTAAAGTGGAGGATAGAACAGAAACTCTCAATCAGCAGAACTTGAGCTTGAAAGAGGAGGTTTTGTATATCGAACAAAAGTTGACGGACATAGAAGATAGACGCCGTCGCAACAATCTTAAGCTTAGAGGGATCCCTGAGACCGTAATTCAGGATGATCTCGCTGGGTATGCTAAAACCCTCTAAGAAAACAATTGGGTCGCCCTCACACCCAGGGCAGCGGGGTACCCGGTACCGGGCCGGTGTCAGGGGGATGTGTCACAGAAGCAGTGACTCGGTCCGTGGCCGTGGGCGCCCAATATCAATGGCGGTGATGTTAACAGTGTTATAGTTTATTTGAATAGTTCGTGACGCCACCCCTGGTGTCAGGGTCCTGACAGCGCCGGCGTACAGCCTCCGCTAAGCAGGGACTCACCCGCACCGTAGGGACCCCCGGGGACCAGAACAGCCGGAAAATAAAGATGCACAGGACCTGAATGTAGAAGTTTAGCAAGCCGGCACAGGACCTACGGTCATGTGAACGGTCATGTGACTGCAAGGGGGCAGGGCTTAGCATCCTGCTTTCAAAGAAGGTAGAAAACTCAAAGTCGGGCAAAGCGGGGGTCATGCACAGTACAGGCAAGCGAGGTACAGGAGGGATAAACAGACGGGAGGTCAGACAAAGCCAAAGGTCATACACAAGATATCAGTACAGTACCAGGGATGAGACAGAGCGGATAATCAGGGCCAAGCAGAGATCAAAACCAAACAGACATAGAAGGTACCAAGCAGAATCCAAAGCAATATCCAGAGAACAGACCGAGTCATACACAGAGAATCATGCAACCAGAACACAGCACAAACACACTCAGGGGTCACCACACTATGCCAAGGGCGAAAGTATAACTGACGGGGGATGGGAGCTTCCTGAGGCTATAAGAAGCCTCCCCAGAACCAATGAGAGGCCACCATAATAGGTCCCAGGTGTGCAGGTGAGAGTCTGCACTGAGGTCAGAACATTAACCCCAGCAGTGCCGGTCACCCAACACTGGTATCATGACACGTGGTGTTTGGCAAGGGAGATGTTAAGCCAACACTGCATGTACATCCACTGGGACTGATGGTGTGGTGCAGCAAAGATAGTGTAGCTCCCCACAGGTGGAGCTGTATTCCCAGGTCAGTGTAGGTGCAATGGACGAGGAGCGGCGCAGAATGGTATAGATGCTGTTACCCAGATGTAGCGGTGCTGGAGGGGTTAGCGACGAATGAATGGAGGACACCAGGGCTTGTAGTTTCAATGCTTTACTCACTGTTCTTCGTAACCACTGGTGCCCGCCTCCGTGCCGTGTCCTCCAGGGTAGAGACTCAATCAACCTCCCGGGCAAGTCAGGGTTCTCCTCTCCAACACTCCGCCAACATGTGCCTTTCCTGAACGACTCCTCTATTGCGCCTTTTAGTGTGAAGAACTCCAGTACCGTGGTTCCCTGAAGTTCCTCTTGTCAGATGTTCCTAGAACCTTACTTGTATGACAGACAGCTGTAGCCCGATCAGGGACCTCCTGGATCCCGGCTCTCTATCCGTGTTGCTGTTGTGTCCCAAGTCTTAGATGGGAGTAGTGCATTTACAGCCAACTACTCCACTGGTGTCTGCTGCAGAACCATAAGTGTCCATACAACCTCGGGAACCGGGCCCTGGCCTTGCGCTGAGAACCTATAGGCAGGGTTCCTCTTCCAACCCACAACTCCTCTCTGTTCTCCTACATGTCATGGTCACGTGTGTCTGGTCGCAGATGATGCCGCAAGGCGAACCCATAACACACGTGACCCTGGATACACCGCCTCCAGTGGGGCGAATTTAAATAATAAAGCGTGCAGGTGGATACGCCGCCTCCACCTGGCGAATTTAGGTATTACACGTTATAAATATATTTCTGGAAACACCGCCTCCAGTAAGGCGCATTTAAATAATAAAGGGGGGAACCTGGGAAACTTTAACAATGGTGGGCACTGCGATAGGGAATGGGGAAATGGAGACCTCCTGCACTCCCCTGAGCCAGTGTCCCTACACTCCTCACATTCCCTAAACAGGCTCCGCACCTGTCGCCGCACGCGTACCTTAACGCCCTTGCTCGCCCTGAGCCTAAACCCTCACTAGGGAATAGGTCGGTGCGGAGACTAATCCCACCACTGCACTAACAACACACATGAGGAAAGAGACAATACAGGGGAAACACCACTTAGCTTTGCTCTGTTGCGTGCGCTCCTAGCAACAGAGCCCACCACCTGTGTGCATCTTCTCCTCCACCCTGATCCATCACATAACTGGATCCGTCACCATCGTGCAGCCTGGGAGCAGAGTCCATCACCACTTGCAGCAGTCCAGTACACAGAGTCCCAAGATGAGTCCAGCCTCTGCCAAGACTCCAAGCATGCTCGAGTCCAGTTCTCAGCAACCAAGTAGAGCATGCTGAGTGCAACTCTCTTCCAAGTCGCCACTCCTCCAAGCCATGCCCGCACTTCCCGCCGACACCACAAACTGCGACTCCACCAAGCCATGCCAGTCCTTCCTGCAGACACCATTAGCTGGCACTCATCCTCTCTGGCTGACTGCGCAGGACTCCTATCCCGCTCCATCCTTCCACCAGGCTCTCCAACAACTCAGAAGGAAATATCACCAGCGGTGAGTGAACCCCCTAAGCACACCTTTATAGGGAGTCACACCTGATCCCTAATTAAGTGAACATTAACCTAAACCTAAGGTGCGATACCGCTAACCACCACCGGGGACAGTCAAAACACCTTTGAACTCAACCAAAGTAAAAAAAGTTCACTTTGTGCTTTTAATACCGCCAGATCCAACACTGGATCATGACACTACTCCTTCGTTCCACGCTGTTCCTTTTCTCTCCTATGGAAGCTTAGGTTGCAGGTCTATGTCTTTCTCCTTCTCTTCTCTTTCCCGTGCCAGCTGGCTCAGACCACTGAGGCAGCTGCAGCACTCTTTCTAAACTGAACTCAAACTGAACTCAAAACTAACTTCAGAACTGAACTCCTCTCGCCTGACGTCCCGTCAGACTGACCTGTAATTCTAAACCTTCCCACTCTTTTATATGGATCTCCACTCCACCTGCCTCCCAGCACATCTCGTGTTACGAAGCAAGGAATCACCAGAGGTGCTCTGCTACCCTCTAAGCATGAGCCGCAAATGTGATCAGTGCTGAACTATCCTGTGTGTGGGATACAGGTGTTGGAGTGCGGAAAGGAGTTCCCAACTTACCTAGGCGGTGGGGCACTACACCTTAGGAGAAGGTGCAGTACCTCTGTGGCGACTGAGCCTCAGGGGCACCACACAATCCCCTCTCTTTCAGATATCCAGTTAACTATAGATCGGATTTACAGATTACCACGCCCAAAGGGTATCCCTTTGGATAAGCCTCAGGACATCATCTTACGTCTACTTTTCTACGAGACTAAAGGCCCCGTCTCACATAGCGAGATCGCTAGCGAGATCGCTAATGCGTCACTGATTTTGTGTTGCAACAGCGATCTCGCCTGCGATCTCGCTACAGTACATGTGCCACACAGCAGCGACCGGCCCCCCTGCTGGATATCGCTGATCGTGCAGGAATGTCCTGGGCCATTTTTTCGTCGTCAGTGTCCCGCTGGCAAGCATGCATCGCTGTGTTTTATCTGTACCACCCCTTTAGGGCTACCACTGTACCCTGGGTGTTATGGAGGATCTCACCTCTTTCATACGCAGTGCCTCCACCCAAATCTTGATTGGAGCTCTGTCTCTGGGCTGCAGAAGAACAGTTATCTTCTGCCAGGGGCTGATTCGGGAAACCCCTGCCACAGCTCGGTACACACTCAGGAAGCAGGAGTAAAACAGTTTAACAGATTTATTGCTATAAAGCAGAAGTGAGGTGGGTTTAAGGAATAAACATACAATGCAATTAACTGTGCTCTATAAAAGTCATATACACATCACCGTCTAATTAAACTCCAACCCTGCAAATATAACGTGGCAAAGTCCCCCTCTTCTGTATTAACTCAGTCCAAACGTTGGGGCCCAGTTGCCACGGATGTTGGCATGCAAAGTAACAATCATGGTTGCACTTAGATGAACATTGATGTCAATAGTTTAGGTTGCCTTGTACTCATTGTAAATAGCGCTGATAGAACCACAAGTGTCATAAGGGCACTCACTGTGTCTCTAATGACCGGAGGATTCTTTGGACTCCAGCTGGGGGCTGCAGGATTTAGACCTCTATCCGATGGGAGTGCCGGCCGGACTCTCTGGATCTTTGCTCTCTCCAGCAACACAGGTATCTCCGCAGGGTCCCCCGCACTCTGCAACTTAGAGGAATCAAGATCCACACTGCTCTGTCTCTCATAACCAGCAGCAGCCACGTTTTTCCTCCTCTCACCATTTACTTTCACTTTCTCCCCAGCGTCCTCCCCCCAAGTCCCTCCTCCTCCCTTCTTCTATCATCTCACTGGAACAAGGATCCCTAGGAGTTGTAGTCTTCTGCCACTCAGGAGAAAAACAATTAGTGTCTGTAGGTCCCTGTTTAACAGTCACTGCAAAACTCTTCTTAGAGTGTGTAAGCTCCAGCATGCTGGTAGATGCTCTGACAGTTCCCTGTGCAGGTGTTCCATATCGCTGGATCGTTGCTGCATCGCTGAAGAGATCTGCCTGTTTGGCAGCTTACTAGCGATCATTTAGTGACTCACCAGCGATCCCTACAGGTCGTATCATTGTCGGGATCGTTGGTGCGTCGCTAAGTGAAACGGGACCCTAAGGAAGGGATCTTAAAATTCATAAGGGATAGAGATGTTTTTCCAGCCCCCTATGAACACATTAAGGTTTTCTCGGATTTCTCCAGAAACACCATGGAGGCTAGGAAGTCATTCAAAGAAGTGACCACTAAACTGAGAGACTTGGGATTATCTTACAGGTGGGGTTTCCCTACTAAATGAATAGTGTGGTACAAGGGAAACAATGTCTCGTTACTTAATACTGAAGTGGGATGGGATTTTGTTGCATTTATTCAAAATGAGCATAAAGATAAAGGATGATTTTCATGTTAGTTTATATCCTTATATATAAGCTCTATGTTCTAAAGACGGTATAAATTATTCTAATAGAGTTTTGGCTGGTCGCGTAGGACCTTCGCCACATTTTCTTTACCCCAAACTAAGGAGAGAAACCAAGGTCTGTTTCTCCCAGGAGAACTCCATAGTTTCTCAGTTTACTTTAAACCTTTTATTGTTTGTCTTGTTTTTGCTCGATGTCTAAATTCTATAAGTATTCTTCTAGACTTTGGTCTTCTTGTTTGAATTTAACGTAGATACAGATGGCAATAAATGTATTGTCCTATAATATAAGAGGTCTTAACAGCCCATACAAACGACATGTTACATGGAGGGAAATAAAACTCTGCCAAGCTGACATCGTATGCCTACAAGAGGTGAAATTCACTAGGGATAACCATCCAGTGTTTCTACACAAACATTATACCTATACCTTTGAAGCATTTGGTGAAAAGAAGAAAGCTGGGGTTATGACCATAATCAGTAATAAAATACCGTTCCAGTTGATCAGCGAGGTAGTTGACCCAAGGGGGAGATTTCACATATTGTTATGTAAACTTAATGGCAAAATATTCACCATTGCTAACATCTATAGACCTAATGCAAAACAGATACCTTTTTTCAACAAAGTAATTTGAAAAATTAATAATATCAAACAGGGTGAACTGTTGATATTAGATTTTAATATGGTGCCCGACAAGCGTATGGACTCCTCCTCTTCTGCACGCTTATTGGCCTCATCCTTGGGTAACTGGTTGCTCAAGAATGAGCTGTTTGATGCTTTTAAGTGCCTAATCTCGTCCGCCAGTGAGTATACCTACTATTCTGATGTCCATGACTCCTCGTCCAGGATAGATTTTTTTCTTACAAATATCTTCTTTTTACCTAAATTGAAAAAGGTTGAAATCCTTAATAAATCCTTTTCTAACCATACTCCCCTAACGGCTAAATTTGTATTAGGGCCCCCTGTTAATAACACCTTTTTGTGGAAAACAAACCTAACCATACTCAGGCTCCATAAGAAACTACTTCAATGAAAACTCTACTGGAACCATAGATCCATTTACTCTTTGGCAAGCTCATAAGGCAGTTATCAGGGGATGCCTTATGCAGCTCTTCTCCAGACATAAAAAAGAAAATAGGGAAAAGATATCTAGTCTACAAGCGAGTATTAAAGTAAAAGAGGAACAGCAGTCTAAATTAAGTACTCCGTCTCACGCTACTCATATGGAAATTCTGAAACTGAGACAAGAGCTCAGTGCACAGATTTTGACTGAGTATGACTCGGCTCTCAGAGCCTCAGAACTCGCTTCTTACTCATCAAAGAATTGACCAACTAAATATATGATGAACAAACAAGATCGTATTCGTAAAAGAATATCTCAAATTCGTTCCTCTTCGGGAGTCATGAAAACACATCCACAGGACATTGTCTTTTCTGCATTCTTTGAAAAATTGTATAATTTAAATCTTGATCCCACAATTCCTGCCCCAAGTCAGTTGTCTATTGATTAATTTCTCTCTGGCTTTAACCTTCCGCAAATTGATAAATTGGAGTTAGAGATTCTTAATCGCCCTATTAGTGTGGAAGAAATAACCAACACTATTAGGCCGGGGTCACACTGGCGAGGAATACGGACGAGTGAGAGGCGTTAAAAGCACGCATTAGACAGGGACAAATGATTCTCTATGGGGTACCTCGCACCAGCCGTATATTTCTCATCCGTATTCTACGGTCCATGCTAATCGCATGCTGCGATTGTCAGCGTACTATGGCCGTAGTACACCAATGCAAGTCTATGGGTGCGCAAAAAATACGGATTACACACGGACCACACGTGTGACCTGCGAGAAATATGCAGGTCTTTTGGCTGCTGCCAGGAAATGGCCCAATCCATCATCAGGAAGCTGATACATGCAAATCACCTCAAATAGCGCCCCAGACATCCAGGAAGTCAGCCTCCACAGAGTACAGCAGCATCATGGCGACATTTTTTCTGAATGTGGAAATGCTAATTATCCTGGTGCAGGAGTGGCCTGAACTATGGGACCAACATGATGCCCATTATGCCAAACGGGCAAGAAAGGAGGCGTCATGGAGGCGCATATGTAGGCAGATGTTCCATGACTTTGGCGATCAGCCACGTGAGGAGCAGCAGAAACTGAGTAAGTACAAGCCAAAAAATTAGTAAAATTACCGCACAACAAAAAATGAATATAGAATCAGCACCCCCTTCCTGTGCTTGTACTTTTTTCCTCATGAGGCCGTTAGATTTTGATGTGACACGTGGTTTCACACTGCCATCATTTGGGCCAGGCCACAAGCTCCTCATCCTCCGAGCCAAACAAGTTATTAAGTGTAGTTACTTGATACATCAACTAATGTGACCCTGTGTATCTGGCCTGTATGCCCCAATTAGATATGCCACCATGGGTAGAAAGCACACCCCAGAAGGCCCCATGCCTAGACAACTGGTAGCAAATGTGACCTATCAAATACGTGAATTTGACAATATTTCCTGTCACATTGCAGTGGAAGATGTGATGAGACGCTGGTGAAGCATCCGGGACCAATTCCCGCCAGGAACGTCAGCAGCGGTCCAGGAGTGGGGATGCGGGCTACGTCAAGAGAAAGTACATATACTATGACCGCCTCTCCTTCCTTGCCCCAATTCTGGATCTCAGACCGTAAGTAGATACCTCACACCACATTACACAGATACTTTGCAGGGCCAAAAATATTTAGTTATTTTTGGCTCTGTTCTATTTCATAACAGAACTCAGTCCAACCTTACGGACAGAGGAACTGGCTCCAAAACGGACCCCATCATCAATCCTGTGTCTGCAGGGGAAGAGGTGGCTGGCCCATCTTCTCCCCCTACTAGGAGCATGGCTGAAGATTCTAGTCAGGAAGTGCCATTGCCTGCGCCCCAAAGCCCACCACCAGGACCATCTGGTGCTGCTGCAGCATCAGCAAGAGCAGAGGAGCAGGGCAACATCAGCAGCAGCCCAACTGGCCACATCCGGGGCTCCCCACAGTCTGCTGGCACATCCCGGCGAGGAAGAAGCCTAAGGCGGCAAATACCTGCCACTGATACCCGCACTAATGTGGACACTGGGGTCCTAAATTATTTATCCAGAGTAAATAGTGATGATGGGGAGGAGGCATACTCACGCAGCCTGGCCCTTTGTCTCCGTGCCCTTTCCTGTGAGGTCAGGCTCCGTATTCGAGGATGTTTTCAGATCCTGCTTGAGGCGTGCACATACCCCAATACCCCCTACGAATTATTTGAATATATTGAGAGGTGGCAGCTTTCCCCAAGAAATATCATGCGCCTTAGGCACCCCCACAAATGCATGCTCAAGCAGGATCTGAGGATCCTCAAATACGTGGGCCTACACCTCACCCCCTTCCTCCCACTACCCAACCTTCAATACAGCAGCCACAAATGTCTGCCTCTAGCCAACCACACCAATATGGCCACTTGTTCCCACCCAGTGTTGGAGGCTGGTCCCAACCTGGTTGGGGACGATATGGCTATCTTGGTGGGTATGAGACACGTGCCTACCACAGCCAACAAGATTCCCCTCCCCATCATTACTCTGGCCAGTACCACCAACAATCACAGGAGGCAGGACACTACCCACATCATGGGCAACAGTATGGCCCCACACAGGGCGATGTTGGGCAGAGTAGCCAGCAGCAACCACAGGCTGCTCTTCCGCCTTCTCCTTCCCCAACGTATGAGAATTTATAATTCTGTGTCCACAATCGGTCTGATGCCAGGAGATGTCCAGTGCGGTTTCACTGGTGCTACAAATACCAATCCAAAGGAAAAAAACAGGTGGTCTCCATCACCAAACTTTGTGAAAAAAGTGAAAACTCACATTTTTTCAGAATGTTTTCCGATCATATTAATAATCCACCATGACAGGCAAGGCTACCTTACGCCTTTCAGACAGATATTACATGTCTGTACAAAAGAGAATATTTAACCATGCTATACTGGTCAAGTGAAAGGATGAAAATACACTACTCACTTGTTAAGACATAGAGAGCGTGATGTTCTTAAGGCTGGTCGCCTTGATTTGTGACTATAGATAGCTGGCAAAAAAGTAACTGCTTCACTAAGGCCAGCACGCCTTTCCTAGGCATTAGCAAGTGAGTAGTGTATTGTCATCCTTTGACTTTACAGTATAGCGCGGTGAAATATTCTCTTTTGTACAGACATGTAATATCTGTCTGAAAGGCGTAAGGTAGCATTGCCTGTCATGGTGGATTATTAATATGATTGGAAAACATTCAGAAGAAATGTGAGTGTTATCTTTTATCAATAATTTTGGTGCTGGAGACCACCTCTTTTTTCCTTTGGATTGAAAATTTCTAATGTAGCAATGTTGTTATTGCATAATGTTATTTTGTGTTCTGTTTGAATATGTTACTTTTCAAAAAAGTTTTCTCATGCAAAAAGGGCAATTTGGCCCATTGCCACAGTTTTCATATGGCAATAATATATTTGCCTTTAAAAAAACAAACAAAAAAAGGCAAAAGTAAAAATTTGTCTACTACAGTTTACGTATCTGTGTGATTTCTCAAAAACAGCGTCAGCATACTAACATACGCTTAGCAATGCAATGAAACAGTCATAGAATCAGAAGGGGTATAAATATATATATTTAGACACACATAAAACCAAAAATTAGAACATAGAGACAGCATGCTCTTGCCAAGAAGTTTCCCCCTCAGGTGAGATAAAGTAATCAGTGAAAATATCACGCACTTTGAGCCCAGAGAGCGGTCTACGTTGAGGGTTGATAGGTGGTCTCACCCTACGCACATTGTCCGGCCTACGCACAACACCAGCCGAGGAGGAGCAATCATGTATCCTGGTGAAGTTATGAAGAACCACACAGGCTTTAACAACTTCATTAACATTTTTTTCACTCAGCTGAATGGCAGACTGGAGTAACCGCCATTTGGCACAAAGAATGCCAAAGGAACACTCCACCAGTCACCTAGCACGTGATAGGCGCAAGTTAAAAATTCTGCGCCTGTGGTCAAGGTTGCTAATTCTTCAGTGGAGACTGGTAGCTGGCGTGGTGGTGGTAGATCCAACTGGTTGGTGCATAGCCGCCGAGCCATTATGGAAGTATTTAAGACTCTAGAGTCTCTCGTCATTCCCAAGGCCCCAATGTCAACAATTATAAACTTGTATTGAGGGTCAGCCAGAGCCAACAATACAACAGAAAAGTATTGTTTATAATTGAAGAATTGGGAGCCACAGTTCGGCGGCTTACGCACCTGGATATGTTTGCCATCAAGGGCCCCAATACAATTAGGAAACTGGCATTCCTCCTCAAAGTCCCTTGATATCCTCAACCAGTCTTCCATCCTGGGCTCGGGCATGACGACTTGATGGAGTCTTGTCCAGATTTCTATACATGTTGACCTGACTATGCCAGAAATGGTAGATCTTCCAATGAGAAACTCATGGTGGAGGGCGGCATAAGACAGGCCAGTGGACAGGAAGCTGAAGAACAACAGAAATGGATAATTTTAGAATGCAGAAAGTAAAAAAAAATCAGTTACATGCCGACCAAACTTGGTAGGAATTGAGATAATACACACATATTTGGTTGCACAATGACTAAGTGATATTCAGTACATATTAGACCTAACATTCTGGTCTGTAAGTTTAAACATATGTGGACTAAGATGAGGGCATTAAACTTAGTCCAATAAGCCAAAAATACATACTTTGGCCCACACATTATGAACATAGAGAATGTGGTTTTGTAGTACATACCGTATTGTGAGTAGAAGTCGCTCCTCTGCAGATATAGCTTTGCGCATCCTTGTGTCCTGAAAGGTTATCCCAGGGCGCACTGTCTCCAAGAGTCGATCACATGTGGCAATGCTCATGCGACAGTATTGGTAGAATTTAACAGGATGCTCCCGCAGAGAAGAATAGAGGCGGTGAAAATGACCTCTTGTGAGTCGTTGCCTCAAAAGTGGATGGACCCACATGCGTCTCCTCCGCGGATCCACTATCACTGGGTATGGGTGACAAAGCGGCATGACAAAAGCCAGTTGAAGAGAACCTGCTCAGTTGTGTTGAAACTCAGACCCTCTGCCATGTTGCACATACAGTCATGGCCAAAAGTTTTGAGAATGACACAAATATTAATTTTTACAAAGTCTACTGCTTCATTTTTTCTAATGGCAATTTGCATATACTCCAGAATGTTATAAAGAGTGATCAGCTTAACAGCAATTACTTGCAAAGTCAATATTTGCCTAGAAAAACTTTATCCCCCAAAACACATATCAACATCATTGCATCCCTGCCTTAAAAGGACCAGCTAACATCATTTCAGTGATTGCTCCATTAACACAGGTGTGGGTGTTGATGAGGACAGGGCTGGAGATCAATCTGTCATGATTAAGTAAGAATGACACCACTGGACACTTTAAAAGGAGGCTGGTGCTTGGCATTGTATCTCTTCTGTTAACCATGGTTATCTCTAAAGAAACACGTGTAGTCATCATTGCACTGCACAAAAATGGCCTAACAGGGAAGAGTATCGCAGCTAGAAAGATTGCACCTCAGTCAATAATCTATCGCATCATCAAGAACTTCAAGGAGAGAGGTTCCCTTGTTGCCAAAAAGGCTCCAGGGCGCCCAAGAAAGACCAGCAAGCGCCAGGACCGTCTCTTAAAAGTGTTTCAGCTGCGGGATCGGGCTACCAGCAGTGCAGAGCTTGCTCAGGAATGGCAGCAGGCAGGTGTGAGTGCATCTGCACGCAGTGTGAGGCGGAGACTCTTGGAGCAAGGCCTGGTCTCAAGGAGGGCAGCAAAGAAGCCACTTCTCTCCAGAAAAAACATCATGGACAGACTGATATTCTGCAAGAGGTACAGGGAGTGGACTGTTGAGGACTGGGGTAAAGTCATTTTCTCTGATGAATCCCCTTTTTGATTGTTTGGGACATCTGGAAAATGGCTTATTCGGAGAAGACGAGGTGAGCGCTACCACCAGTCTTGTCTCATGCCAACTGTCAAGCATCCTGAAACCATTCATGTGTGGGGTTGCTTCTCAGCCAAGGGAATGGGCTCTCTCTCAGTCTTGCCTAAAAACACAGCCATGAATAAAGAATGGTACCAGAATGTCCTCCGAGAGCAACTTCTCCCAACCGTCCAAGAGCAGTTTGGCGATCAACAATGCCTTTTTCAACATGATGGAGCACCTTGCCATAAAGCAAAGGTGATAACTAAATGGCTCAGGGAACAAAACATAAAGATTTTGGGACCATGGCCTGGAAACTCCCCAGATCTTAATCCCATTGAGAACTTGTGGTCAATCATCAAGAGACGGGTGGACAAATTAAACCTTCAAATTCAGACAAAATAAAAGCATTGATTTTGCAAGAATGGACTGCTATCAGTCAGGATTTGATCCAGAAGTTGATTGAGAGCATGCCAGGGAGAATTGCTGAGGTCCTGAAGAAGAAGGGTCAACACTGCAAATATTGACTTGCTGCATTAACTCATTCTAACTGTCAATATAACCTTCTGTTACTCATAATATGATTGCAATTATATTTCTGTATGTGATAAAAACATCTGACAAACACACATAAAAACCAGAGGGCAGCAGATCATGTGAAAATATAATATTTGTGTCATTCTCAAAACTTTTGGCCATGACTGTACAACACCAACACACCTAGTGAAGGCAAGGTCACAAATGGACAGAATGGAGGCAGCCACCTGTTCCTGAGGCAATAAATAGGGTGCAGGCTAATGATTTAAATAGTTAGCAGGCCTCAAAACCGTTAAATGTCCATTTTGCAAGGCTGCGAGAAAATCTCAGCATACGGATTGCATACGGATGCCATACGGATTACATACGGATGCTGACATGCGCAAAATACGTGACCACACCTTGCTTATGGATGACATACGGACCACTATTTGGGGGTCATTCATCCGTATTACGCCTGTAAACTACGGACCGTATTTTGCGTCGGTTAGTGTGACCCCGGCCTTAGTCATCTTAAGCCACTGAAATCCCCAGGCCCGGACGGCTTTATTAATGAATACTACCAATTATTCTCTAAACTTTTGTCCCCACAATTGTAATCTCTTTTTGGTCATGTATCGACTTGTGGTTCCTTTCCCAAAAATATATTGGAAGCTACGATCATAATGTTACCCAAAGGGAAGGATGAACTTGACAAGGTCGAAAATTTTAGGCCTATCTCCCTGATTAACCCTTTTCCTACAATGGACGTAATATTCTGTCCATGTGACCTGGGACCTAATTCCCATGGACGGAATATTACATCTAATGCGATCAGCTGCGCTCACGGGGGGAGTGCAGCTGATCGGGGCCGGGTGTCAGCTGATTAATTATCACAGCTGACACCCGGCACAATGTGTCAGGGGCGGTCATGGACCGCCCCGACACGTTAACCCCTGGCACACCGGGATCAAACAAGATCGCGGTGTACCGTGGGTTAAAGTGAAGCATTGGCAGGGAGGGGGCTCCCTCCGTGCTTCCCTGAGCCCCCAACAGCAGGGCAATGTGCAGCGCTGCTGCGGGGGGCTCCTTACCTGCAGGTCCCCGGATCCAATATGGCGACGGGGACCTTCGGGGGCCTGCAGCGATCTGTGATCTGAGAGATCAGCTATCTATCACAGGACAGTGATGTCCCACCTGGGACAATGTAATAAAGTTAAAAAAAAGTGTAAAAATAATTTTAAAAAAATCGCTAAATAAAAAAAAAAAATATTCCCTAATAAATTCATTTTTTGGAAATGAAAAAAAACCAATAAAAGTACACATATTTGGTATCGCCACGTCTGTAACGACCCGCCCTATAAAACTGTCCCATTAGTTAACCCCTTTAGCGAACCCCTTAAAAAATAAAAAACGAAGCAAAAAATAATGCCGAACAGAAAGTTCAATAAGGCCGGTTTCACATTAGCGCATTTTCAGCGCGCGCACGGCCGGGGGTAGCTCCGCCCCCGAGCCGGCTCTCTGCCCGGCGTGCCCGCCCCTTCCTTGTAGCGCCGCCTCCTAGCGGACAGCGGCGCCTGCGATCGGCGCACCCTATCTTTAGCATAGGGTGCGCCGATCGTGCGCAGGCCGTGCGCTAGTTGCGCTTTGACCTGCGCTGCGCACTTTTGACGGTGCGCCGTGCGCGCCAAAATCCGAAAAGTTTGATTTTGGCGCGCACGGCGCACCGTCAAAAGTGCGCAGCGCAGGTCAAAGCGCAACTAGCGCACGGCCTGCGCACGATCGGCGCACCCTATGCTAAAGATAGAGTGCGCCGATCGCAGGCGCCGCTGTCCGCTAGGAGGCGGCGCTACAAGGAAGGGGCGGGCACGCCGGGCAGAGAGCCGGCTCGGGGGCGGAGCTACCCCCGGCCGTGCGCGCGCTGAAAATGCGCTAATGTGAAACCAGCCTTACGCGCGATCAAAAAGACTCATATAAATATCCATGGTACAGTTGAAAATGTCATCTTATCCCGCAAAAAATGAGCTGTCACACAGCATCATCAGCAAAAAAATAAATAAGTTATAGCTCACAGAATAAAGCGACGCAAAAATAATTATTTTTTAAATAAAATTGTTTTCATTGCATAAAAGCGCCAAAACATAAAAAAAGACATAAATGAGGTATCGCTGTAACCATACCGATCCGAAGAATAAAACCGCTTTATCAATTTTACCGCACGTGGAACGGTGTAAACGCCCCCCCAAAAGAAATTCATGAAACCCTGGTTTTGTTCATTCTGCGTCCCAAAAATCGGAATAAAAAGCGATCAAAAGATGTCACATGCCTGAAAATGATACCAATAAAAACGTCAACTCGTCCCGCAAAAAATAAGACCTCACATGGCTCGGTGGGTCAAAATATGGAAAAATTATAGCTCTCAATATGTGGTGATGCAAAAACTATTTTTACAATAAAAAGCGTCTTTTAGCGTGTGACAGCCGCCAAACATAAAAACCGCCATAAATAGTAAATCAAACCCCCCGTTATCACCCCCTTAGTTAGGGAAAAATAATAAAATTTAAAAAATGTATTTATTTCCATTTTCCCATTGGGGTTAGGGTTAGGGCTAAGGTTAGGGTTAGGGCTATGGTTAGGGCTAGGGTTAGGGCTGAGATTAGGATTAGAGGTATGTTGGGGAAAAGAATGGAATAGAGTTAGAATTGGGGGGTTTCCACTGTTTGGGCATATCAGGTGCTCTCCAAATGCAACATGGCATCTGATCTCAATTCCAGCCAATTCTGTGTTGAAAAAGTCAAATGGTACTCCTTCCCTTCCAAGCTAGGCCATGCGCCCAAACAGTGTTTTACCCCCACATATGGGGTATCAGCCTACTCAGGACAAATTGAAAAACAACTTTTGGGGTCCAATTTCTCCAGTTACCCTTAGGAAAATAAAAAATCGGGGGGCAAAAATATCATTTTTGTGGAAAAAAATATGATTTTTTTATTTTCAAAAAATAAACTTCTGTGAAGCACTTGGGGTTTCAAAGTGCTCACCACACATCTAGATAAGTTCCGTGGGGGGTCTAGTTTCCAAAATGGGGTCAGTGTGGGGAGTTTGAATAGTTTAGGCACATCAGAGGCTCTCCAAACGCACATGACACCCGCAGACCATTCCATCAAAGTCTGCATTCCAAAACGTCACTATTTCCCTTCCGAGCCCCGACGTGTGTCCATACAGTAGTTTTCTCCCTCATATGAGGTATCAGCATACTCAGGACAAATTGGACAACTTTTGGGGTCCAATTTCTCCTGGTACCATTGGGAAAATAAAAAAATTGAGGACTAAATGATCATGTTTGTGGAAAAAATCAGATTTTTTTATTTTCACGCCCGGGCGTTATAAACTTCTGCGATGCCCTTGGGGGTTCAAAGTGCTCACCACTAGAGCTGAGCGAAACGGGTTGAAAAAATTGAAAAGTCGCCGACTTTCGCCAAAGTCGGGTGTCATGAAACGAAACCCGACCTTAGCGTGAGGGCAGCCATGAAGTTGGCGACTTTAGCGCCAAAGTCACGTTTCAAAAGATGCTTGAGCGCCCTTTTTGCAGCCAATCAGGAAGAACGGACACTGAGGGCAACGTGATGACATAGGCAGAGGTCACCACCATCTTGGAGAAGGGCATGCAAGTGATTGGCTTGCTTTGTGGGGTGTCACAGGGGGTATAAAAGGGCGGGGACGCCGACCACCATGTTACTCATGCTGATCTCAGAATAGGGAGAGCTGCTGCTGATTCTGTAGGGAGAGTGTTAGGCAGGGAAGAAAATACCAAAAACTGATTCTGCTGCTAGCGATTTTGCCTGTCCAACACACCAGTCACTGTCCAGTGCAAGGGGAGGCTATATTTTGGTGCATCAGCTCTGTTGGTTATTAGGCTGCCTTTTAAGGTTACCTGGTAGCTGCATTGCTGTGTGCCCACTGCTGAGCAAACTGCTTTTTTCAAAGCAATCCAGATTTTATTGTTTTGTCCTTGTGAGTTACTGAGCGTTCATTTTTCACACACTGTACAGCGGTGTATGCTCCTCTCTCAGTACCGTGTAACGACTGTTATCACGGCCACAGTGAAGCTATCTGTGTGTGACTCTGTAAGGATAAGTCGAGGAGTTGTTCCGTTCTTACAGACCTCCACTTTATAGTTTTGTCTGGTTTTCAAACAGTTTAGTATATTTGCTGTTTGATTACATACAAAACTATAGAGAGACAGCGTGTGTCAGTCCGTATACTAAAACACGGAGCTTGACAATTTTACATACACTGGACAGCGGTGTACGTGCACGCTTCTCTCTCAGTACCGTGTAACGGCTGTTATCACGGCCACAGTGAAGCTATCTGTGTGTGACTCTGTAAGGATAAGTCGAGGAGTTGTTCCATTCTTACAGACCTCCACCTTATAGTTTTGTCAGGTTTTCAAACAGTTTAGTATATTTGCTGTTTGATTACATTCAAAACTATAGAGAGACAGCGTGTGTCAGTCCGTATACTAAAACACGGAGCTTGACAATTTTACATACACTGGACAGCGGTGTACGTGCACGCTCCTCTCTCAGTACCATGTAACGGCTGTTATCACGGCCACAGTGAAGCTATCTGTGCGTGACTCTGTAAGGATAAGTCGAGGAGTTGTTCCGTTCTTACAGACCCCCACCTTATAGTTTTGTCTGGTTTTCAAACAGTTTAGTATATTTGCTGTTTGATTACATTCAAAACTATAGAGAGACAGGGTGTCAGTCCGTATACTAAAACACAGAGCTTGACAATTTTACATACACTGAACAGCGGTGTATGTGCACGCTCCTCTCTCAGTACCATGTAACGGCTGTTATCACGGCCACAGTGAAGCTATCTTTGTGTGAATCTGTAAGGATAAGTCGAGGAGTTGTTCCGTTCTTACAGACCTCCACCTTATAGTTTTGTCAGGTTTTCAAACAGTTTAGTATATTTGCTTTTTGATTACATTCAAAAATATAGAGAGACAGCGTGTGTCAGTCCGTATACTAAAACACGGAGCTTGACAATTTTACATACACTGGACAGCGGTGTACGTGCACGCTCCTCTCTCAGTACCGTGTAACGGCTGTTATCACGGCCACAGTGAAGCTATCTGTGTGTGACTCTGTAAGGATAAGTCGAGGAGTTGTTCCGTTCTTACAGACCTACACTGTAGGGAGATTCCAGTTCTGCCCAATTCTATATACACCTTGTAGTTTGTCATACACTAGGCAATTTCTGCCAGTCACATTGTGGTGTTAAATAAACAGGGCCTGACTGAATCCCACAGTGTCCTGAAGTGTAGAGACATTCCATAAACAGGGCCTGACTGAATCCCACAGTGTCCTGAAGTGTAGAGACATTCCAATTCTCCACAGTCCTCTATACACCCTTCTAACAGCATAGAGAATCTGCCTGTCATATTGCGGTGTTAAATAAACAGGGCCTGACTGAATCCCACAGTGTCCTGAAGTGTAGAGACATTCCAATTCTACACAGTCCTCTATACACCCTTCTAACAGCATAGAGAATCTGCCTGTCATATTGCGGTGTTAAATAAACAGGGCCTGACTGAATCCCACAGTGTCCTGAAGTGTAGAGACATTCCAATTCTACACAGTCCTCTATACACCTTTCTTACAGCATAGAGAATCTGCCTGTCATATTTCGGTGTTAAATAAACAGGGCCGGAATGAATCCCACAGTGTCCTGAAGTGTAGAGACATTCCAATTCTACACAGTCCTCTATACACCTTTCTTACAGCATAGAGAATCTGCCTGTCATATTGCGGTGTTAAATAAACAGGGCCTGACTGAATCCCACAGTGTCCTGAAGTGTAGAGACATTCCAAATCTCCACAGTCCTCTAT
Organism: Dendrobates tinctorius; assembly: GCF_039654945.1. Lineage (NCBI taxonomy): Eukaryota > Metazoa > Chordata > Amphibia > Anura > Dendrobatidae > Dendrobates > Dendrobates tinctorius. Next base: position 927,674 of record NW_027361980.1, on the reverse strand, counting down.
ACATCTTTCTAACAGCATAGAGAATCTGCCTGTCATATTGCGGTGTTAAATAAACAGGGCCTGACTGAATCCCACAGTGTCCTGAAGGGTAGAGACATTCCAATTCTACACAGTCCTCTATACACCTTTCTTACAGCATAGAGAATCTGCGTGTCATATTGCGGTGTTAAATAAACAGGGCCTGTCTGAGTCCCACAGTGTCCTGAAGTGTAGAGACATTCCAATTCTCCACAGTCCTCTATACACCTTTCTAACAGCATAGAGAATCTGCCTGTCATATTGCGGTGTTAAATAAACAAGGCCTGACTGAATCCCACAGTGTCCTGAAGTGTAGAGACATTCCAATACTACACAGTCCTCTATACACCCTTCTAACAGCATAGAGAATCTGCCTGTCATATTGCGGTGTTAAATAAACAGGGCCTGACTGAATCCGACAGTATCCTGAGGTGTAGAGACATTCCAATTCTACACAGTCCTCTATACACCTTTCTAACAGCATAGAGAATCTGCCTGTCATATTGCGGTGTTAAATAAACAGGGCCTGACTGAATCCCACAGTGTCCTGAAGTGTAGAGACATTCCAATTCTACACAGTCCTCTATACACCTTTCTAACAGCATAGAGAATCTGCCTGTCATATTGTGGTGTTAAATAAACAGGGCCTGACTGAATCGCACAGTGTCCTGAAGTGTAGAGACATTCCAGTTCTACACAGTCCTCTATACACCTTTCTAACAGCATAGAGAATCTGCCTGTCATATTGTGGTGTTAAATAAACAGGGCCTGACTGAATCGCACAGTGTCCTGAAGTGTAGAGACATTCCAATTCTACACAGTCCTCTATACACCCTTCTAACAGTATAGAGAATCTGCCTGTCATATTGCGGTGTTAAATAAACAGGGCCTGACTGAATCGCACAGTGTCCTGAAGTGTAGAGACATTCCAATTCTACACAGTCCTCTATACACCCTTCTAACAGTATAGAGAATCTGCCTGTCATATTGCGGTGTTAAATAAACAGGGCCTGACTGAATCCCACAGTGTCCTGAAGTGTAGAGACATTCCAATTCTACACAGTCCTCTATACACCTTTCTAACAGCATAGAGAATCTGCCTGTCATATTGTGGTGTTAAATAAACAGGGCCTGACTGAATCGCACAGTGTCCTGAAGTGTAGAGACATTCCAATTCTACACAGTCCTCTATACACCCTTCTAACAGTATAGAGAATCTGCCTGTCATATTGCGGTGTTAAATAAACAGGGCCTGACTGAATCGCACAGTGTCCTGAAGTGCAGAGACATTCCAATTCTCCACAGTCCTCTATAAACCTTTCTAACAGCATAGACAATCTGCCTGTCATATTGCGGTGTTAAATAAAGAGGGCCTGACTGAATCCCACAGTGTCCTGAAGTGTAGAGACATTCCAATTCTACACAGTCCTCTATACACCTTTCTAACAGCATAGAGAATCTGCCTGTCATATTGCCATGTTAAATAAACAGGGCCTGACTGAATCCCACAGTGTCCTGAAGTATAGAGACATTCCAATTCTCCACAGTCCTCTATACACCCTACTAGCAGCATAGAGAATCTGCCTGTCATATTGCGGTGTTAAATAATCAGGGCCTGCCTGAATCCTACAGTGTCCTGAAGTGTAGAGACATTCCAATTCTACACAGTCCTCTATACACCCTTCTAACAGCATAGAGAATCTGCCTGTCATATTTCAGTGTTAAATAAACAGGGCCTGACTGAATCCCATAGTGTCCTGAAGTGTAGAGACTTTCCAATTCTCCCCAGTACTATATACACCTTGTACCTTGCTTTACAGTACCAGAGAGTTGGTGTAAATTTGGGTAAATTTTTCCAAAAAATGAGAAAGTGTGGTGGAAGAGTCCATGGAAATGGGCGGGGGTTGGCAGCTGGTAATGATGGTGTTGGCGTTGGTGGTGGATCTGCTGGTAGTGGCAAATAGCACCTAATACTGGAGGTGTTGAGGCTGTGTCATCGTCTGGCTCCACAAGGCCTCGAAGGCTCCCTTTTCTGGGAGTATGTAAACCGCTTCTAAAGCTGGAGCTTCAAGAAAAAGTTTTGGCTTACGTTGCTGACTCGCCTCCTCTTCTGAAGTTTTAAAAAATAAAAGCACTGAGTCGTCATTGGAGGCTGATGGCCATGAACCACACCTTTCCTTGTGTCCTTCACCCCTACCAAAATTGAAGAATGCGGTAGGCCACACTACAGATTACTCCATGGAGCTATTTTCACATATCATGCCTGGGTTATCAAGTCAAATAGTGAATTACCCAGGCCAAGATGAATCTGACATGGAGTGCACTGATGCACAGCCACTGCTAGATTTATCTGCTGGTACATTCTCTCAGAGCACTACATTGTCCTCGCAGTGTACAGAGCCAGAATCTGACCCTGATGAAACTCAGTTGCCCCCTCCCGCATACTATACCACCATACACGGTGACACAGAGGAAGGTGCACATGACATTGAAGAGGAGGTGATGGATGACCCAGTTGTTGACCCAGATTGGCATCCATTGGGGGTAGAGTGTGCCACTGCCAATAGCTCAGAAGAGGAGGAGGAGCATCCTCAGCGGGCATCGACATCGCAACAGTTGTTATCTGGCAGGCCCGGAGCAGTCCAAAAACAGGTTACAAAAACCCAAAAAATTGCAGGACATCTTGGCCAGACGGTCAAAAAAGCACAGCGTGCAAGGCCTCAAACTGTCTTCCCTAGTAGGAAGAGTGCAGTGTGGCACTTTTTTGATCAAAATCCTAATGATCAAGCAAAGGTAATCTGTAAGAAGTGCGCAAAGACCTTTAGCCGAGGGAAAAATCTGAGAAATTTGAATACCAGTTGCATGCTAAGACATTTAACCACCATGCACTTGCAAGCGTGGATGGACTACCAAAACTCACGTACCACATGTGCTACTGCTCCCAAAGAAGGTAGTCAGCAACGCAACATTATTTCCCCCACTGTAAGTCCACCGGTTAGCACACCACCAGCAGCAAATGTTGAGTTGTCGTCGCAAAGGCAAATCATTCAGGGAATCACACTGTTATTGCAACGAAAGACTGAATCTAGGCCATCAGAAAGAACACCAACTCCATCACCATCATCAACCTTCTCTCAATCCGCCATGTCCACTGCTACTTCCACCATATCCAGCTCTCAAGTCCAGCTCACCCTAACAGAGACTATGAGCAGGACAAAAAAGTACTCATCCTCTCATCCGCGTACACTGGCTTTGAACACCCACATTGCCAAACTAATCTCGTTAGAGATGATGCCCTATCGGTTGGTTGAAAGCGCAGCTTTCCACGAACTAATGGCCTACGCAGTTCCACGCTATGAACTACCCAGTCGCCACTTCTTTTCTCGCAAAGCCATCCCAGCCCTCCACCTTCATGTGAAAGACCGCATTGTCCATGCACTCAAGCTGTCAGTGAGTGGAGAGGTGCACCTCACAACTGATGCATGGTCCAGTAGGCATGGCCATGGCCGATACGTGTCCATTACTGCGCACTGGGTTAATGTGGTGGATGCAGGGTCCACAGGGGACAGTGGTGGTGGCACAGTGCTGCCTAGACCATGGTATAGGAAACAGTTGGCTATAGGCGTTTGACCCTCCTCCTCCTCCAGAAGCAAAAGCTGGTCTACAGAGCGCAGTCGCACGAGCACTGCATCCGCAGTTGACAGTGTTGCAAACGAGGTGTACCCCTATCGATCAGCTAGTGGAAAGCGTCAGAAGGCTGTGTTGCAGATGATGGGTTTGGGCGACAGACACACCGAAGAGGTACTGGCCGACTACTTTCAGCGACAAACTGAGTCATGGCTGGGCAGTCTACATCTTGAGGCAGGCAAGGTAGTTAGTGATAACGGCCAGAATTTTGTGGCAGCCATAGCCCTTTCAAAACTCAGACACATACCTTGCTTGGCTCACACCTTGAACCTGGTGGTGCAGTGCTTCCTCACTAATTATCCAGATTTAACTGGCCTGCTCCTTAAGGTTCGTAGACTGTACTCGCACATCCGCCGGTCGCCGGTACACTCCAGTCGTATGCAGAAGCTGCAGCGATTGCTCCACCTTCCCAAGCACCGCCTAATTATCGACGTTGCAACAAGGTGGAACTCCACCCTGCACATGGTTGAGCGGCTATGCGAACAAAGGCAGGCCGTAATGCATTTGTGGGAGGATACACGGGCAGGCACTTTGGGGGCAGACATGGAGTTGACAGGTGTGCAGTGGTCGAAGCTGAAAGACCTCTGTAAAGTCCTTCAGTGTTTTGAGGAATGCACACGGCTGGTAAGCACAGACGACGCCATCCTAAGCATGAGCATCCTACTTATGCGTCTACTCATGCAAACTTTCACACACATTAAGGAGCAGGCATCTGCAGCCGAAGTTGAAGAGGAGGAGGGAAGCCTTGATGACAGTCAGCCATTGTCTGGTCAGGGAACTGTCGTGGACGAGGTGGAGGAAGAAGAGGAAGAGGAGGACGATGATGGGGATGATTATTTAGGGGAGGAGGATGCTTCTCGTGGAAGAGAAAATGTTGGCTTTGCAAGGTCTGGTACAGGGTTTGTGCGTGACTGGAGGGATGTGGATTTGCCAGAAAGTGCTCCTCCAACCAGCATTCGCAGTGCATCATTGACACCGGGAACATTTGCCCACATGTCAGATTATGCCTTGCAGATCCTAAAAAGGGACCCCCGCATTGCCAAAATGATGAACGATGATGACTACTGGTTGGCCAGCATCCTGGATCCACGCTATAAAGGCAAATTACAAAACATCATGCCACAGGAGAACCTTGACCTAATATTGGCTAATAAACAAGCAACTCTGGTAAACCGGTTGGTTGAGGCATTCCCAGCACACAGCAGCGGTGATGGTTCTCACACGAGCCGTACGGGCCGGGGGCAGCTTGGCAGAGGTGTTTGTGGTGCACACAGCAGAAGTGGCATTGGAGACAGGGGTTTCATGACAATGTTGTGGACTGATTTTTCAAGTACTGCTCACACAACTGGTAATACTGCATCGATGGAAAGTGACAGGAGACAGCAGTTGTCAACTATTGTTACAAACTACTTTTCCTCCCATATCGATGTTCTCCCGCACAGGTCATTCCCCTTTGACTATTGGGCCGCTAAACTGGACACCTGGCCTGAATTGGCCCAATATGCCTTACAGGAGCTCGCTTGCCCAGCTGCAAGTGTGCTATCGGAAAGAGTCTTCAGTGCAGCTGGATCAATCCTGACAGAAAAAAGGACCCGTCTGTCATCCCAAAATGTGGATGATCTAACCTTCATTACAATGAACCATGCACGGGTTTCCAAGGATTTTGTCCCACCTTCCCTTGATGACACATAGGTTGCCAGAAAAATGGCTTGCTTTGGTCCTCCTCCTATTCCGCGAACTTGACCTATTTCGCCTTTTGCAGCAGCTGAATGTCCCACATCAACATATGCCACTTTGTAAACTGCCCTAACTGGGCTGCCCCCCCCCATGGCCGGGGTCACCACTTAGCGCACGAAACCGTGCGAGTGCCGTTGCCCTGGACAGGTGGGTAGGCCGACTCTTGGACGCGGGCACTGGCACAGGGTCCCTCATAGTGCAATCAAGTGACTCTGACGGTGGTGGTGCACACCCGCCGTCAGACACACCGCCGTACTATGAGGGGCCCAGTGCCAGTACCGATGCCCACAAGTGTGCCCCCCTTGCTTGGGCAGGGCCCCAGCATTTGCAATGTTTACCTCTCCCTGCTCCTCCGCTGTGTAGTCTGGGCTGTCAAATCCTTCACTGGGAGTGCCACTACAAATTGATTGAACTGAAAGATGATGGTTAAGATGTAGCTATGCCCTGTCCTGCTGGCCGGGCTCAAGCTCCAGATGATCAATGGCTTCCATTTCTTATGGACGTCGACTCACAATGACATGCAGTTGTGGTTTATCATCAGCTTTCACAGTTTTCCTACTCACAAACGTGACATTCCGGCGCACATTTTAAAATGTGCCCTCTCATGCCAATCAAATAGAATCGCCTACGGTGTGTGGCTTCTGTCTTTTGCACTCCAAAGTTGCGTGACAGATCATGATAGCCAGTGAGCACCATGTTTACATCGCTCCCTGTGATAAAAATTTGATTGAGATGAGTAACAGTGATGGAATCAACGGAAGTGCGATACAGCAAGACTTTATTCACAAAAAAATGTTTTCACTGTCTCAACACACAAATTAATTGAGGGTCAGCATCGCCTGTGAGAATTGTGACGGAAGTTTTTCCCGTGAATAGTAATTCCTATATTTCTGCAATCACTAGCCTTTATGTCAGTAATTGTATGCATCTCATTTCCTATTGCGGAGAGGCTGGACTGTATTACTGAGACAGAAATATATATGAAGATTTAAAAATAACACCAAAAGTATATAGTTGTGTACGCCTCAAATGCATTTCCTTTTTTCCACTTTTTAGATTGCTGTGTAATCCATACTGAGAACACGGAGATTTTACATGTTTAAACTATGCTATATATACCTGCTATCCAGTGATAAAGTACCCTTTCTCAACTTTGTACAATCTGGTCAAATCCATACTGGGCATGAGAACATCTGAGTCTGCCTCCTGATCTATAGACATATATTTTTAATGTGTAAACTAGGCTACATATATACGTGTTATCCGGTGAAACTGTACCCTTTATCAACTTTCTACAATGTTGTTGAATCCATACTGGGCCTGAGAACGGCTGCCGAGCTGTTAAGCAAGCTACAGCACCTGTGGTTTGGACACGTAATTTTTTCAGGAATGACGGTTAGGCCTAACTCCGGAATTGCGGTTGACCTGAACTTACTGGGAAATCATCGATCGCGGGGAATAATCTGAATCCCAGATCCCCATCACTAATGGAGTTCAGCAGGTTATCTGCACCTGTAAGCTACAAAAGCTGGTCCTTTCAGTGTAGCGTGCATGCAGCCCTGGACATGTACGGGAATGCTAGACCTGTTATTGCTCGATCTCACGTGCCAGAGCCTCGCTTATCCCTCTAGTAAGCTTGACGCGTACTGCGGGGGCATGCCGGAGTCTCGGTTGTTAACGGAATAAAGCTGAGAAATCGCTAGCACAACTACAAACACACATACCACACCACACACAGAATCGACAAAGCTTTCAAAGTGTGCATCTTTTCTTTAGGTGGCATGGTTGTGGTTTCCCGGGTGGAGTCCAATTAAGCCACAGGTTCCACTCCTGGTGGTGCCCTTTTGGACATTCCTTTAAGGTTCAGCTTTGCAATCATACTGCCCCCGGAAACCAAAAACTTTGCCTTCATGGACGCTGTTTGGAGGTTCGTGGGAATAACGCCGCCCGATCAGCATTCGGCATATGGGTCGCCCTCCCAGGGCTGTGGGGTACTCGGTACCGGGCCGGTGTCAGTGGGATGTGTCACAGCAGCGGTGACCCGGACGGTGGCCCTGGGCGCCCATGTAAATGGCGTTGTATAATGGTAAAGAGTTTATATAGATAGTTTGACGCCACCTGTGGTGTTCGGCAACATAGATGTTAGGCCGACGCTGCATGCAGATCCTCTGGGACTGATGGTATTGTGCAGCAAAGATGGTGAAGCTCCCCACAGGTGGAGCTGGAGTCACAAGGAAGTGTAGATGTAGTGATGGGGGAAAGGCACAGGCGGTGTAGGTGCTGGTACCCAGATGTAGCAGTGCTGGAATAACTGTAGGACACCAGAGCGTGCAGTTCCAAAGCTTTACTCACAGTCTGCAGGTTACACAGATGCCTGCCTCCGTGCTGTGTCCTCCGGGTCAGGACCTCAGCCAACTTCCGGGACCAAAATGGAAAGCTCCCTTCCAACACTCCACCAACATGTACCTTCCTGAACGTCTCCTTTCTAGCGCTTGTGGGGGAAGCACTCACAGGACCGTGGTTCACTGAAGCGCCTCCTGTCTAACAGATGTTCCTCAGACTTTACTTGTATGGCAGACAGCTGTAGCCTTTTCCTTCTGGCTCCCACACGTCGATGCTGGGGCCTCCGAGCCTTAGTTGGGTACAGAGCATTTATAGCTGCTACTTCCCCCGGTTTCATGCTGCAGGAACGTCAGTGTCCCTACAAACTCGGAGACCGGAATCGGGACCATGCGCTCCAGCTAGGAGTGAGCCTTAACTCTGCTCATCCTCCAGCTCCCCTTCTCATGTCCACACACTTCCCCTTCCCTGCACAGAGTGCCCTAACTTACCTCCTCCCGACCACAGAGAGCAGCTCCTCAGCAGTCAGGTTCAGAGGTCTCCCTGCTAGCCTGGAGTGGGAAATGTGTTGTGTGTTGGTTTCACTGCTAGAGAGATCCTTCGTTGCTCCCAAGCTTGACAACACACTCCCTAGGAGGAAGGTAATGCCACAGTGGCGACCGTACTCTTGGGGATGCCACAAGTGCACTGAGGCCCAGCCACTGCTGGATGATGCTGCTGGTACATTGACCCAGACCACTACATTCCCCTCGCACTCTACACAGCCAGAATCTGACCCAGAGGAAACTCAGGTTCCCCTTCCCGCATACTATACCACCTTACACGGTGACAAAGAGGAAGGTGCAGATGAAAGTGCAGGTTCCTTGAGCAGGTGGGGGGGCATACTCATGGGCGATGGCACTGGCACAAGGCACCGCATAGTACGCAAAAGTGTCTCTGCCAGCAGGAGGGCCTAAACAGCCAAGTGCAGTGAGATGGAAGATGCGGACGACAAGGAGTTCAGAGTAGTGCAGGGATTCCCTAGCAAGGAGACTTATGTAATTGTTTTCAATGTTGGGACAGCAATTTTTGGGGAGCACTATACTCTGGTGAATGATATATGGGGCCCACCATACACTGGAGCATTCCAAAGGTGGACATCAGACACTGGAGCAGCATTTACAGGGCCCATTATACACTAGAGCAGTAGAAATGGGGCCCATTATATATGGAGCATTATTTGGGCCTATAAGACAGTGGAGCTTCATCCATTGGGACCAACATATACTATAGCATTATGTGGAGCTCATCATATACGGTTTGAAACATTATATGGGATCAATGATTCCATATGGAGAAATATATGGGCCTCATTACTCTGTATAGCGCACTAAGCGCTGGCCATAATACTGTATGGAGTTATATGCTGTCCTTTTTTGGAGGTATTGGAGAATTTAAAATGGATATCAGTCATGAGATGTAAGAAGTGAAGTATTTTTCATTGTACTATACTGCTATTTCTCTGCCGTATCGGAGCATCATGAGTTGTGGTATGTGTTAAAGGGGCGCTCTTTGGCCCTGGGCCCACGAAAACCTGGAGCCAGCCCTACCCCCCCACAACTGTAGCCAAATAACCCCCATTTTTCAGTGCGTAACTAGTATTATGAAGTAAATTAAGGTTGACAAGCTTAAGTAATAAGAATTGATGCTTTTGGCATTCAAATGGGCACTGTAGGTGTGTTTCCTGTCCTCTCACTGCCGACTTTAATTCCCCATTGACTTACATTGGGTTTCGTGTTTCGGTCGGACCCCCCGACTTTTCCCTATAGTCGGCCGATTTTGCTCGACCCGACTTTTGGAAAAGTCGGGTTTCATGAAACGAAACTCGACCCTAAAAAACCAAAAGTCGCTCAACTCTAGTACTAATATTCAAAAAGGGCTCTAAAAGTCAACCTGGACATTATAGGCCAGTAAGTCTAACCTCTATTGTTGGCGAGATACGTGAAGGGTTTCTGAGGGATGTTATTCTGGATGATCTCACTGAGAATAACTGTTTAACACCATATCAGCATAGGTTTATGAGGAATCGCTCCTGTCAAACCAATCTAATCAGCTTTTATATAGCGGGAAGCTATAGACTGGACCAAGGTGAGTCATTGGACGTGGTATATATTGTTTTTTCCAAAGCGTTTGATACCGTGCCACACAAGAGGTTGGTACACAAAATGAGAATGCTGGGTCTGGGGGAAAATGTGTGCAAATGGGTAAGTAACTGGCTGAGTGATAGAAAGCAGAGGGTGGTTATAAATGGTATATTCACTAACTGGGTCGCTGTGACCAGTGGGAGACCACAGGGGTCGGTGTTGGGACCTATTCTCTTCAACATATTTATTAACGATCTGGTAGAAGGTTTGCACAGTAAAATATCGATATTTGCAGATGATACAAAACTATGTAAAGCCGTCAATACAGGAGAAGATAGTATTCTGCTACAGATGGATCTGGATAAGTTGGGAACTTGGGCCGAAAGGTGGCAGATGCAGTTTATCAATGATAAATGTAAGGTTATACACATGGGAAGAAGGAATCAGTATCACCATTACACACTGAACGGTAAACCAATGGGTAAATCTGACATGGAGAAGGACTTGGGGATCCTAGTTAATGATAAACTTACCTGGAGTAGCCAGTGCCACACAGTGGCTGCCAAGGCAAACAGGATCATGGGGTGCATTAAAAGAGGTCTGGATACACATGATGAGAGCATTACACTGCCTCTGTACAAATCTCTGGTTAGACCGCACATGGAGTACTGTGTACAGTTTTGGGCACCGGTGCTCAGGAAGGATATAATGGAACTAGAGCGGGTACAAAGGAGGGCAACAAAATTAATAAAGGGGATGGGGGAACTACAATACCCAGAGAGATTAGCAAAATTAGGATTATTTAGTCTAGAAAAAAGACGATCGAGGGGCAATCTAATAACCATGTATAAGTATATAAGGGGACAATACAAATATCTCTCCGAGGATCTGTTTATACCAAGGAAGGTGACGGTCACAAGGAGGCATTCTCTGCGTCTGGAGGAAAAAAGGTTTTTCCACCAACATAGCAGAGGATTCTTTACTGTTAGGGCAGTGAGAATCTGGAATTCCTTGCCTGAGGAGGTGGTGATGGTGAACTCAGTCGAAGGGTTCAAGAGAGGCCTGGATGTCTTCCTGGAGCGTAACAATATTGTATCTTACAGTTATTGTTAGGTTCTTTAGAAGGACGTAGATCTGGGGATTTATTCTGACAGAATTTTATAGGCCGAACTGGATGGACTAATGTCTTTTTTTGGCCTTACTAACTATCTTACTATGGCTTATTAACGAGCGACCTTAATCAAGCATAGTCACCAATGGTTTAGGGAGGATGGTTGTCCTTCAAGGATGGATTTGGAATTGGCCCATAATAATTATAGCTCTCTACAGACCCTGTTTTTCAAGTTTATGCTGGAATGGACATCCAAAACTCATAGTCACCCAATTTTTGATGCAATTTTTTATGCTTGGAGGAAACTTGTTAAATTAAAAAAACTTGATGATAGAATTACCATTCTGAAATCTCATCCCCTCAAATTTGTCTCGCACATATATAACCTTCCACTATCAAGTATATGGTGTGACTCTCATGTTACAAAGGTTGGGGGGATGTGTGGGATGGGTGTCATTTCCTCTCTTTCTCTGAGCTCAAGGACAAATACCATCTTCCTTCGGCAGAGTTCATGCCTTATTTGATGTAAAAAGATCCTATCCAAAAACTACTTCACAATAGAGTTTCCAATTTAAAAATTGTCTCTGCACTAGTGGGTAACCCTAACCTCATAACCAAATGGTCTCTTAAAAGCATTTACCTCTATTTTAACGGGGATACTGAGTTTTTAAAAAACAATTACATGGCTAGATGGGAGGTAGATTTGAAGTCATCCATACAACTGGACCAATGGGAATACGCGATCAAACTCTCACATAAATCTACTGTATTGATGAGTTTACATAACCTTTTTTGAAGGTGCTGTAGCTGTTTTTGTTCTGACCCAGAGTCAGATATGCTAGATCACCAGTGAGGCCAAATTAGGAGTTTACACCCTTAATTTACAAGCGCTTGGAGACAAAGGAGACTGCACACAGGCTGTGGGCAAATCACTTTATCTGATGTAATGAAACACAAGGCAATCTTTTATACCATTTATAATAATATGTAATTCTATGGAGCTCATGTGGCCCCCACCATCACCTCAGGGTCATACCTTGTTTACAATGTACCCAGAACACATTGTGGCTGACTATTGAGAACATATATGATAAGAAGCTTATTTCCCTTGAAGAGGAGACAGGCAAAACTGCTGTGTCATAATAATAATAATAAATTTTATTTCTATAGCGCCGACATAATCCGCAGCACTTTACATTTCGGAGGGGATTTCTACAGACAATAGACATTACAGCATAACAATAATCATATAGATTATAACAAATACCAAGAGGAATGAGGGCCCTGTTCGCAAGCTTACAATCTATGAGAAAAAAAGGGAGACATGAAAGGTGGGTGGTAACAGTTGCCCTGATTGTATGGACCAGCCATAATGTTAAGTGTGTATCAGTACAGACACAGAGGGCTAATAGATGCATAAAGCATGTGGGAGCATGATGCGGGGAACCTGGTTATGGTAAAACTTTTGGCTGTGCCACACAGGGATAGATTAGGTTAATGTGTTGAGGCGATAGGCCAGTCTGAATAAATGCGTTTTCAGGGCACACTTAAAATTGTGGGGATTGGGGACTAATCGTATTGACCTGGGAAGTGCATTCCAAAGAATTGGCGCAGCACGTGTAAAGTCTTGGAGACGGGAGTGGGAGGTTCTGATTATTGAGGATGCTAACCTCAGGTCATCAGCAGAATGGAGGGCGCGGGTAGGGTGGTATACTGAAACAAGGGAGGAGATGTAGGGTGGTGCTGAGCCATGGAGGGCTTTGTGGGTGAGGGTAATAAGTTTATACTGAATTCTGGAGTGGATGGGTAGCCAGTGTAATGACTGGCACAAGGTAGAGGCATCGGTGTAACGATTGGTGAGGAATATGATCCTGGCTGCAGCATTCAAGACAGATTGGAGAGGGGAGAGTTTGGTAAGAGGGAGACCGATTAGAAGAGAGTTTCAATAGTCGAGACGAGAATGAATAAGAGAAACAGTAAGAGTTTTTGCAGACTCAAAAGTAAGAAAAGGTCGAATTCTAGAAATGTTTTTGAGGTGCAGATGACAAGAACGAGCCAGTGATCGAATGTGGGGGGCAAAGGATAGCTCGGAATCAAGTATGACCCCAAGACAGCGGGCATGTTGCTGGGGAGTAATAGTGGAGCCACACACAGAAATGGCAATGTCGGGTAAGGTACATTAGTAGAGGGAGGAAACACAAGGAGATCAGTCTTTGACAGGTTCAGTTTCAGATATAGTGAGGACATGATGTTAGACACAGCATTTAGACAATCGCCGGTGTTTTCTAGAAAGGCTGGTGTGATGTCAGGAGAAGAAGCATATAATTGGGTGTCATCAGCATAGAGATGGTACTGGAAACCAAATCTACTGATTGTTTGACCAATAGGGGCAGTGTACAAGGAGAAGAGGAGGGGGCCTAGGACTGATCTTTGAGGAACCCCAACAGTAAGGGGAAGGTGAGAGCAGGAGGAACCGGCAAAAGATACAGTAAAGGAGCGGTCAGAGAGATAGGAGGAGAACCAGGAGAGAACAGTGTCCCTGAGGCCAATGGAACGGAGCATAGTGAGGAGAAGCTGATGATCCACAGTGTTGAATGCTGCAGAGAGATCCAAGAGAATTAGCATGGAGTAATGACCATTAGATTTAGCTGTTAGTAGATCATTAGAGACTTTAGTGAGGGCAGTTTCAGTAGAGTGTAAGGAGCAGAAGCCGGATTGGATAGGGTCGAGGAGTTTAGAGATGAAGGGAAGATTAGAGACAGGTCTATAGTTAGCAGCACAGCTTTGGTCGAGGGATGTTTTTTTTATTTAGTGGATGTATGATGGCATGCTTAAATGAGGAGAGAAAGATACCAGAAGAGAGAGAGAGGTTAAATATTTTAGTTAGGTGAGTGGTGACAGCAGGGGAAAGGGACTGGAGGAGATGTGACGGAAATGGGTCACTGATGCAATTGGTTGGGCGAGAAGATGCAAGGAACCTGCTTACTTCTTCTTCTGTGACTGGTACAAAATCAGAGAGTGAGCTAGATACAGTGGGGGAGGGAGGACAGTGCATGGTATGAGGTGATTGGGAGATAATTTCCTGTCGGATCTGGTCAATTTTTTCTTTGAAGTAATTGGCCAGATCGTCAGCTCGGAGCTCCGTGGTTGGGACCTGTACTCTTGGGTTGTGTAGAGAATGAAAGTGTCAAAGAGACGTTTCGGGTTATTGGACAGTGAGGTGATGAGGGTGTTGAAATAGGTTTGTTTGGAGAGGTGAAGGGCAGTGTTGTATGTTTGAAGCATAAACTTATAATGGATGAAATCTTTGTGTAGATTGGATTTTCTCCACAGACGTTCGGCGCACATGGAGCACCGCTGCATGAAATGTGTTTGCAGGGTGCGCCAGGGTTGTCGCCGTCAAGGGTTGTGGTGTTCTATTTATAGCAGGTGTAAATTCATCCAGGGCACTTTGAAGTGTTTCATTGTAATACTTCAATGCAGAATCAGGACATGAAAGGGAGGAGATAGGGGCCAATGAAGACTGCAAGTTCTTCGCAAGTTTCTGGGTGTTAATGGCCTATATGTTTCTATAAGTATGGACAGTGGGGGTGACCTGAGCAGCCTGGCAGTTCTTGATAGAGAATGAAAGAAGATTGTGGTCAGAGAGCGGGAGAGGGGAGTTTGCAAAATCATCCACTGCACAAAGCCGAGAGAAGACCAAGTCGAGGGAGTTTCCGTCTTCATGTTTTGGAGAATTAGTAAGCTGCAAAAGGCCAAACGAGGAGGTTAGAGATAAAAGGTGAGTAGCAGATGGGGAGAGGGGAAGAGCAATGGGGATGTTGAAATCGCCCATGATGAGGGTGGGGATGTCACAGGAGAGAAAATGTGGAAGCCAAGTGGCAAAATGATCCAGGAACTGATGGGAGGGGCCGGGAGGATGATACACCACCGCCACTCGCATGGAGAAGGGGGTGTAGAGTCTGACGGCATGGACCTCAAAAGAAGGAAAGACAAGTGAGGGTAGTGGAGGGATAACCTGAAAGGTACATTTTGGTGATAGAAGCAGACCAACGCCTCCACCAGCTCTATTGTCTGATCTTGGGGTATGAGAGAAGTGTAGTCCACCATATGAAAGAGCAGCAGCAGCGGTAGTGTCTGACTGCTGGATCCAGGTTTCAGTAAGAGTGAGGAGGTTAAGAGAATTAGAAAGGAAAAAGTCATGAATGAAGGAGAGTTTGTTACACACTGAGCGAGAATTCCAAAGTGCACAATTAAGAGAGACAGATGGCATGCAGGGAATATTAATAAGATTAGAGGGGTTTCTGAGTGTAGCAGTTGGGGGGTTTGACTTTCTATAACATGGGGGACCAGGGTTGGGAGCAATGTCTCCTGCGACTAGGAGAAGGAGGATAGAAAGAGTGAGCAGATGGTTAAGTGATTTGTGAGAGCGTCTCTTATGTTGAATGGGGGGACTGACTGGATCTGTGCAATTTAACAATGTGAAAAGAGCGTGAGTGCTATACATAGGAGAGGAAAGAAGAATAAAGAATAAATGAAAGGCAAAAGGCAAATGAAGAATTAAAGGCAGTTATAGGCATTTAAAGGCAAACCATTAACCCTTTTATATCAAAGGTTATGCTTAGGTGGTATTACACGCCTACGCGTCTGTCACATATTAGTACAGATATTTTGCCTTTATGCTGAAGAGGCTGTTCTCAACCCGGAAACTTATATCATATTTTCTGGTGCTGCCCGAAGCTGCGAAGTCTATGGTCACAAGTCATCTTTCATGTAAAGTCTCTATCCCAGACTCCTATTGAGGTCACCCCACGAATGGCGCTTTTGTCCTTGGACTTTGAGAATGTCAGCCCATCCATTAAATTTGTGATCTTACATATGCTATTGACGGTTAAAAATTGCAGCGCCACATGGTGGAAAAAACCTGATGTGCCTAAATTTACTGATATCATAGACCTCTTGCGCACACACAGTTGGATGGAAGAGAAAATTGCTTTCAACTCAGGTACCTTAAATAAGTATTACTTGAAGTGGGAAGTGTGGAATTTAAGGTTCCGATAATTCTGCCTTTATTCATGCTTTTTCATTAATATGTCTGTAGTTTGAATGATAAAAGTATCTGTAAGTGTATTTTAATGACCAGTGTCTGGAAGTAGAGTGGAGCTCTCTAACTTTTTATTTTCCCTTGTCCCTTTTGTTTCCCCTTTCTTTCCCTTTTAAAGATAAAATTTCAATAAAAATCATTTGAAAGGAAAACCTAATGATAAACGAAACAAAGATATGGTGGTATTTTACAACGTTGGAAAACTATGTACAAAAAAACATGATCCCGAGGGACTACATCTTAAGAAGATCCCCACTACCATATACTCACAACACTTTGTGGAGGAATGGAATCTATTATTGAGTACTTGCTCAATTAATCTCATGCAGTTAATTCTGAAGTATGAGAATGAAAAATTAAAATGTGTGCAATCTGAAATCAATGATATCAAATCCAGTCCTGAAAATAAAGGCGGTGTTAAATTTAAGGATAATATTTTGAGTATAGAGCAATCCATTTTTATACTTGAGAACTCTATTATGAGTCGGAAAAAATGTAAATTTCAGCGTGATCTGGATGACTATGAGATGAATCAGGTGTATGAATGGGGCAGGTGGCAAAAATCACCAAAAAGCCCCCGCCCTATTTTAAAACGCACCAGTAATTCCTCTGAAGTCTCAGAACATCGAGTATCCTTTAGCTCGTCTGATGTGTAATCATTAAACAGCAGTTCTAATGAAGTTTATCACGAGGCAATATAGCTAACAATGAAAAAAGTATGAATTCATATTTTCGCAAACCTAAAAGAAATTTTTAAAAAAACGCAAGAGGAGGGGAGGCCGCAAACACTGCAAGAAATACAACAATGGCTACCCACAACATCAAATAACATCACATTCTCAGGGTGATTTTTCTAATGTATTAAAAATCTCTAGTCGTATATTTACTGTGGAACACATGCAAGTCCTTTCTTTTGGCCTACATTTTGCACTGGATCGTCAATTTAATCTTTTTCATACTTTATTGGATGTGAACAGATTTATACGTAATTTGACTGTCAAAAAACATTTTTTCAAACAAGAATCTGAAATGACAAATCGATCTCAAGATATGCGGAATGAATTTTGTGGATTACGTTTTAGGGAACAATGTGCTTTGTTGGATATCATGGATCTAAATTCAAGCAGTGAAGCCATCGATAGAAAAGGTAGTCAAGCAGAATATCTATGTACAAAAAAACCTATGTTTTATCCCATTCAATCAAGAGTTGACTGTATGGACAGAGTTCAAACTGTCATAGAACGTGAATTGAGAGCTCTGGAAATTTTAAACAGTGGGCAGCCATTAGAGAGATTAAAAATATGCATGATATAACTGTCTCATATATTCTGGTATGGCAGATACATCGACGATACACTCCTTATTTGGAGTGGCGATGTATCTGTCATACCAGAATTAGTGAATTATTACAATTCTAATAGTTTTAATCTCCGTTTTACTTATATTAAGAATCCTCATGACATTTCTTTTTTGGATTTAAGATTACGTGGCGTAAAGGGCAGCAATATTATAACCTCTACTCATTATAAGCCACTATCAGGTAATAGCATATTACATGCTTTCAGCAGTCACCCAAGTCACACCATAAAATCTATACCAGGTGGAGAGCTGACTAGGGTAGTGAAAAATTGTAATGATCCTGCTGTTCTTGAGGAGATTGAGCTGATTGAGCTGTGCTGCAGTTGGTTAGACAAGAGAGGTTATCCGGCATGGGCTTTGAATAGAGCAAGGAAAATTGTACAGGGCAAAAAACGATGTGACATGCTGGCTATTACATCTAGCGCTGCTGATTATATTACAAATAATAAAGTGGTTTGTTCCATCCAATATAGTCCCCAATTTAGAGATATTAAATCCCTTATTCTGAAAAACATCCCTATTCTCTATGAGGATGAAACTCTATCCACGATTCTGTCAGCTGGTTGCCAAATTGTGGCTAAAAAGGCCAATACTTTGACTAATACTTTGTCACCAAGTCATTATAACCCCAAGGTACACATGGAAACCTGGCTGCAATATAGCGGGTTTTTTCATTGTGGTACCACAAGATGTAGAACTTGTGCTCATTGAGAGATAACACATACGTTCTAGGATAGTGGTAATACAAAACAATACAAAATTCAACAACTTATTAATTGTAATAGTAAGAATATAGTATATATAATTAAGTGTACTAAATGTAATCCTTTGTATGTTGGTTGTACCACATGCATGTTAAAAACTCGTATCTCTGAACATATCACTGACATTGTTTCTTCCACCAGGGGGAATCGTTCTATGTCATTTGCATCTAAGCACTTTTAATCATCATCGTAGAGACACAGCATTTCTTCAAGTTTTGGGCATTGAAAGACTCACGATACCGGCAAGGGGAGGAGACAATAGAAGACGGCTTATGATGCGTGAAGCATACTGGATGTTTTGCTTGAACACATGTCATCCTTACGGCCTAAACGCAAGAAAGGAGATTATGTTCCATTATTAGATTTGACTGTATATTATTTTGACATAAAAGAATTTTTTTCTTTCTTTTTTCCATTAATTCAATTCATATTTTTATCTTTATATATTTTTCTTTTTTTTGTTGTGTCTTGTGAAATTTATATATATTTTTATTGATTTTTTTGTGATTTTATGTGATTCATAAATTATTCATCATGGGAGTGCTGCAATATGCTCATTGGCTGGAGCAAGTATTTAATCATGCCATCTTGTTCACTGAGCAGCTTTGAGAAAGAACAGTTTTCTGTTTGAAACGCGTAGCCTAAACCTCACATCATGTGAACTGCTGTATCTTGTCTGATGTTTTTCTTACCTGCAATAAACTTGCAATTTTTTGGAAGCTGGAAAAACTTTTTCTTTTTCTAACTACTGTTATAGTTGTAGGGAAAGCGTAGTACCACAGTTAGGCCACTAGATGAGGGTGGAGCGCATACTCAGCCTGTATATAGTTAAAAGTAGGAGGGGCTAACTGTGGTTAAGTCAGGGAGCAACCGACATTTTAGTGAGTTGGGATAGGTAGCCCTGACAGGGCATGTAGCCCCATAACATTGAAGGATACGAGCCCAGCCGTTCAGGGTCTGAGGGCCACTGATGTCAGTAGTGCAAAACATTGCAGTACACCGTAGATGGTAGTGAGGCAGTTGGCTGCAGTACGGCATCACAGATCACTCCTTATGGGGCAGCTTGCTATGTGGGCAGACGCCCTTTTGTCTGGGGCAAAACAGACAGGGGAACTCCCAAAGATGGTGAAGCTGGACAGAGAGGATGCTGTGATGCTTAACGGGATGGGACATCTCGGGAATGTTCTGAAAGATGACAGTGAGAAAATAGGGAAAGAGAAGGAGGCAAACTGTGTGTTACCTGATGTGCACACTGTAATTGTACTGAACAGACTGAGAACACAAATAAGTAAAGTTCCTTGTTCAAAGTTGAAATTGGACCGTGTCTCTGTTTTTGCCAAAAAAGTCGAGAAAGATGCGCTGCCACCTGGAGAAGGCCCTGAGGGTGAGAAGAGTAGAGCTGCAGGTATGCTGACAGAAAGCAGTCATACAGTCATGGCCAAAAGTATTGACACCCCTGCAATTCTGTCAGATAATACTCAGTTTCTTCCTGAAAATGATTGCAAACACAAATTCTTTGGTATTATTATCTTCATTTAATTTGTCTTAAATGAAAAAACACAAAAAGAATTGTCCTAAAGCCAAATTGGATATAATTCCACACCAAACATAACAAAGAGGGTGGACAAAAGTATTGGCACTGTTCGAAAAATCATGTGATGCTTCTCTAATTTGTGTAATTAGCAGCACCTGTAACTTACCTGTGGCACCTAACAGGTGTTGGCAATAACTAAATCACACTTGCAGCCAGTTGACATGGAGTAAAGTTGACTCAACCTCTGTCCTGTGTCCTTGTGTGAACCACATTGAGCATGGAGAAAAGAAAGAAGACCAAAGAACTGTCTGAGGACTTGAGAAACCAAATTGTGAGGAAGCATGAGCAATCTCAAGGCTACAAGTCCATCTCCAAAGACCTGAATGTTCCTGTGTCTACCGTGCGCAGTGTCTACCGTGCGCAGTGTCAACAAGAAGTGTAAAGCCCATGGCACTGTGGCTAACCTCCCTAGATGTGGCCGGAAAAGAAAAATTGACAAGAGATTTCAACGCAAGATTGTGCGGATGTTGGATAAAGAACCTCCACTAACATCCAAACAAGTTCAAGCTGCCCTGCAGTCCGAGGGTACAACAGTGTCAACCCGTACTATCCGTCGGCGTCTGAATGAAAAGGGACTGTATGGTAGGAGACCCAGGAAGACTCCACTTCTTACCCAGAGACATAAAAAAGCCAGGCTGGAGTTTGTCAAAACTTACCTGAAAAAGCCTAAAACATTTTGGAAGAATGTTCTTTGGTCAGATGAGACAAAAGTAGAGCTTTTAGGGCAAAAGCATCAACATAGAGTTTACAGGAGAAAAAAGAGGCATTCAAAGAAAAGTACACGGTCCCTACAGTCAAACATGGCGGAGGTTCCCTGATGTTTTGGGGTTGCTTTGCTGCCTCTGGCACTGGACTGCTTGACCGTGTGCATGGCATTATGAAGTCACAAGACTACCAACAAATTTTGCAGCATAATGTAGGGCCCAGTGTGAGAAAGCTGGGTCTACCTCAGAGGTCATGGGTCTTCCAGCAGGACAATAACCCAAAACACACTTCAAAAAGCACTAGAAAATGGTTTGAGAGAAAGCACTGGAGACTTCTAAGGTGGCCAGCAATGAGTCCAGACCTGAATCCCATAGAACACCTGTGGAGAGATCTAAAAATGGCAGTTTGGAGAAGGCACCCTTCAAATATCAGGGACCTGGAGTAGTTTGCCAAAGAAGAATGGTCTAAAATTCTAGCAGAGCATTGTAAGAAACTCATTGATGGTTACCGGAAGTGGTTGGTCGCAGTTATTTTGGCTAAAGGTTGTGCAACCAAGTATTAGGCTGAGGGTGCCAATACTTTTGTCCGGCCCATTTTTGGAGTTTTGTGTGAAATGATCAATGTTTTGCTTTTTGCTTCATTCTCTTTTGTGTTTTTTCATTTAAGACAAATTAAATGAAGATAATAATACCAAAGAATTTGTGTTTGCAATCATTTTCAGGAAGAAACTGAATATTATCTGACAGAATTGCAGGGGTGTCAATACTTTTGGCCATGACTGTATCTATGTGAGGGGAGGCCAGGACATCATTGCCCCGGAGTCCTCGGCCACGACGACGGTCCTGGCTGAACCTTATACTTAGTAACATAGTAACATAGTTATTAAGGTTGAAGGAAGACTTTAAGTCCATCTAGTTCAACCCATATCCTATCCTAACCTGCCCTAACATGTTGATCCAGAGGAAGGCAAAAAAACCCCATGTGGCAAACAGTAAGCTTCACATTGGGGAAAAAAATTCCTTCCCGACTCCACATACGGCAATCAGACTAGCTCCCTAGATCAACGCAATATTAAGGAAACTAGTGTATATACCCTGTAATATTATACTTTCCAAGAAAGGCATCCAGTCCCTTCTTACATGTTAGTAGGGAATCACTCATTACAACATCATACGGCAGAGAGTTCCATAATCTCACTGCTCTTACAGTAAAGAATCCGCGGCTGTGAGTATGCTTAAACCTTCTTTCCTCCAGACGTAGAGGATGCCCCCTTGTACCCGTCACAGGTCTTAGAGTATAAAGATCATTAGAAAGGTCTTTGTACTGTCCCCACATATATGTACACATTGTAATAAGATCACTCCTAAGCCTTCGATTCTCCAAACTAAATAACCCCAAGTGTAATAACCTGTCTTGGTATTGCAGACCCCCTAGTTCCCTAATAACCTTGGTCGCTCTTCTCTGCACCCGCTCCAGTTCAGCTATGTCTTTCTTATACACCGGAGACCAGAACTGTACACAGTATTCTAAGTGTGGTCGCACTAGTGACTTATATAGAGGTAAAATTATGTTCTCCTCATGAGCATCTATGCCTCTTTTAATGCATCCCATTATTTTATTTGCCTTTGCAGCAGCTGCCTGACACTGGCCACTAAATGTGAGTTTGTCATCCACCCATACACCCAGGTCTTTTTCAGTGACTGTTTTGCCCAGTGTTTTACAATTTAGCACATAATTATACATCTTGTTCATTCTACCCAAGTGCATGACCTTACATTTATCCCCATTAAAGCTCATTTGCCATTTATCAGCCCAAGCTTCTAGTTTACATAAATCCTCCTGTAATATAAAATTGTCCTCCTCTGTAATGATTACCCTGCAGAGCTTAGTGTCATCTGCAAATATTGAAATTCCACTCTCTATGCCCCCTACAAGGTCATTAATAAATATGTTAAAAAGAAGCAGGCCCAAAACTGACCCCTGTGGTACCCCACTGCTAACCGTGACCCAGTCTGAGTGTGCTCCATTAATAACCACCCTTTGTTTCCTATCCCTGAGCCAGCTCTTAACCCACCTACACATATTTTCCCCTATCCCCATTGTTCTCATTTTATGTATCAACCTTTTGTGTGGCACCGTATCAAATGCTTTTGAAAAGTCCATGTACACCACGTCCACTGCATTCCCTTGGTCCAGTCCGGAACTTTCCTCTTCATAAAAGCTTATCAGATTAGTCTGACAGGAACGGTCCCTTGTAAACCCATGTTGATATTGGGTCATAAGGTTCTTCTTCTCCAGATACTCCAGTAGAGTATCTCTTAGAAAACCCTCCAGGATTTTACCCACAGTTGAGGTTAAACTTACTGGCCTATAATTTCCAAGTTCAGTTTTTGTCCCCTTTTTGAGTATTGGCACCACATTTGCTATACGCCAGTCCTGTGGTACAGACCCTGTTATTATGGAATCTTTAAAGATTAAAAATAATGGTCTATCTATGACTGTGCTTAATTCCTGCAGTACTCGGGGGTGTATCCCATCCGGGCCCGGGGATTTGTCAATTTTAGTGATTTTTAGACGCCGCCGTACTTCCTGCAGGGTTAAGCAGGTGACATTTAATGGAAAATTTTCATCCCTGATCATGTTATCTGTCATGGGATTTTATTGTGTAAATACTGTTGAAAAAAGTCATTTAGCATATTGGCTTTTTCCTCATCCTCATCCACCATTTCACCCAGACTATTTTTCAGGGGGCCAACACTATCATTTTTTAGCTTCTTACTATTTATGTAGTTAAAGAATATTTTGGGATTATTTTTACTTTCTCTGGCAATGAGTCTCTCTGTCTCAATCTTTGCTGTTTTGATTTGCTTTTTACAGAATTTATTTAATCTTCTGTATTTAGTTAATGCCTCATCACTCCCTACTTGCTTTAATTCTCTAAATGCTTTATTTTTATCTCTTATTGCGCCCCTTACAGCTCTATTTAGCCATAGTGGTCTCCTCCTATTTCTAGCATGTTTATTCCCATACGGTATATATTGTGCACAGCTCCTATTCAGGAGGATAATAAACGTCTCCCATTTTCTTTGTGTATTTTTAAGTCTCAGGATATCTTCCCAGTTAATTGCACCAAGATCATCTCTCATCCGTTGGAAATTTGCCTTCCTGAAGTTTCGTGTCCTTGCAACCCCTCTACTACACATCTTATTAAAGGATACATGAAAACTTATTAATTTGTGATCACTATTACCCAAGTGACCCTCAACCCTTAAATTTGAAATGCGGTCTGGCCTGTTGGCGTAGTCGGCAGGATGCAATCCAATAGTCGCAAGAAAAGATTAAACTGATGTGACAAGAGGCCTGCACCGTTGATGTTACTGATCCAGCGGAGACCGGAGGTGACATCAGCCCTTGAGGAACCCAGACCGGAATTCAGGGATGAGCCGGATCCTGATGCAGTAGAGGCGGTGCTCACTGCAGAAGGATACAGCGATCACGAGTCAGTGTGGCTAATGTGACCGGAGCGGTGAGTGCACCCCAGCCCCTGTACTTGGAAAGATGGTCGTTGCCACGGGCCTTGGTTGCAGAGGCTGATGTTCAGCCCCTTAACACAGAAGTAAGGTCCATGCCACAACTCTGTGTCGACGATATCAGGAGAAACCGCCAGGTGGGCACTTACAGGCAGTTTCAGCAGCCCTGACAGTGAGAGCCTGGAACTTCAGACGGCCTGTGACAGCTGTACTCACAGTGTCCAGAAGCTGAGCAAGATGACAGCAATACAGCAGGGCTGGAGTGAGCAGAACGCCAGGTGGTGAGTGTACTGACAGGACCTGCAGCATGTGACCACAGGGGGCGGGGCTTAGCATCCTGCTGCAGTAGATGAGTGCAGGATGCTACAGGGACCCTGGAGCAGAGGAGAGGGGAAGGGGGCCACCAGACACCAGGTAAAGACGGGGCACCAGAAGGAGATGAAATCCAAGACAAACCAAGGTCAGTAAACGAGAGAGGCAATGCGGTACACAAGGGGCAGGCTAATCAGGAGTAGTCAGGGACGTAGCAGGAATCAGAAAACCAGAGAAGCAGATACACAGTACAGAATCAAAAGGCAAAATCACAACGGGGGACAGAACCGGGTCAGAACCATACAAGCAAGCTAGAACACTCATCCAAGGGCAAAAGTATAACTGACAGGGATTGGAGCTTCCCAGGGCTGTAAGAAGCTCTCCTTGAACCAAAGAGAGGCCACAATAAATAACTCCAGGTGTGCAGGTCAGAGCCTGCACTGGGATCAAGACATTAACCCCTGGTGTGCAGGTCAAAACCTGCACTGGGATCATGACACACGAGGCCCAGTCTCCCCCTGCCACTGTGATGTCCTTGGGTACCTCCTGTTTCCACCAACTGGGAGAGGGCCACTTTCCTTCACTTAGCCAGGCTGCCTGGATTGAGGGTGTCATCAGGCGTAAAAAGCAACAGGTGCGGGAGGTCTGGGCGGAGTTGCGCCAACGAGGGGAAGGTGCTATGGCAGACCGCCACAGCAGTGAGCAGCTAGTTTACACCGACGTGGGCCGCGGGTACGGTTTTATCCGTGAAACGGAGACCAATGCCAAGGTGCACGTCAATGCTGCCTTGGTCAAATTTGGTCGGCACTTGCGTGAGGGATACGGGGTCACCTTCTTCAGGGAGGATGGCCCTCGTGGCTACTACGCTGTGGCCGTCAAAATACAAAATGAGGAGGACTTGGAGCTGTGTGCAGGCTTGAAATGGGCTCATTCGGATCCTAGTGCCATGGATACTGCCCAGCCATGCCCTACATCTAGTTTTCCCTGGCAAACTGCGACATCTGCGGCAGCAGAGTTGTTGACCCGGGCACGGTGCCCAAGACATGATGAACCGGCACGGGATGAGTGCCAATGAATTATTACTGCGGAATGGGACTGTTCCGCGTCCCTATTAATGTGCTCCTTGCACCAACTGAAATAGAGACTGTTCCGTGTCCTTAGGGGCAGAGGAGCCCCGATGCGCCCCCATAGCCGGGTGCGGTATGGCCGGACGGCCTCAAGTGAATGTTGATGGATGTTTTGTTTGCTTTTTTTTGTTGCGCCTGTTGCGCCCTTTCTGCTGGAAAGCAGAACCATGCCCTGGGACTGTTTCCCAGATCACATGCGGCTGCGGAAACAGACAGTTTTTAGGACATGCAGCGCACATGACACAAAGGGCAATGCCACCCTCAAAGGAAGGGGGACGTTTTCCTTCCCTCAAGAACTGTTGATATAACTGAATATACGTTTGGTCCTAAATATGCGGGACCATGCTGCCCTTAACCCCTTCACCCCCAAGGGTGGTTTGCACGTTCATGACCGGGCCAATTTTTACAATTCTGACCACTGTACCTTTATGAGGTCATAACTCTGGAACGCTTCAATGGATCCCGGTGATTCTGACATTGTTTTCTCGTGACATACTGTACTTCATGTTAGTGGTAAAATTTCATTCAAATAACTTGCGTTTATTTGTGAAAAAAATGGAAATTTGGCAAAAATTTTGAAAATTTCGCAATTTTCCAACTTTGAATTTTTATGCCCTTAAATCACAGAGATACGGCACACAAAAAACTTGATAACTAACATTTCCCACATGTTTACTTTACATCAGCACAATTTTGGAACCAAAATTTTTTTTGTTAGGAAGTTATAAGGGTTAAAAGTTGACCAGCGATTTCTCATTTTTACAACACCATTTTATTTTTAGGACCACATCACATTTGAAGCCACTTTGAGGGGTCTATATGATAGAAAATACCCAAAAGTGACACTATTCTAAAAACTGCACCCCTTAAGATGCTCAAAACCACATTCAAGAAGTTTATTAACCCTTTAGGTGCGTCACAGGAATTTTTTTGAATATTTAAAAAAAAAATGAACATCTAACTTTTTTTCACAAAAAAAATACTTCAGGTTCAATTTTTTTTATTTTACCAAGGGTAACAGGAGAAATTGGACTGCAAAAGTTATTGTGCAATTTGTCCTGAGTACGCTGATACCTGATTTGTGGGGGGCAATGACTGTTTCGGCGCATGGCAGAGCTCAGAATGGAAGGAGCGCCGTTTGACTTTTTCAATGCAAAATTGGCTGAAATTCAGATCGGACGCCATGTCACGTTTGGAGAGTCCCTGATGTACCTAAACAGTGGAAACCCCCTACAAGTGACCCCATTTTGGAAACTAGACCCCCCAAGGAACTTATCTAGATATGTGGTGAGAACTTTGAACCCACAAGGGCTTTACAGAAGTTTATAACGTACAGCGGTACAATTAAAAAATCATATTTTTTCCACAAAAATGATCTTTTCACCCCAATTTTTATTTTCCCAAGGGTAACAGGACCCTAAAAGTTATTGTGCAATTTGTCCTGAGTATGCTGATACCCCACATGTGGGGGTAAACCACTATTTGGGCGCATGGCAGAGCTCGGAAGGGAAGCAGCGCCATTTGACGTTTGTGGCTGGAATTGAGATCGGACATCATGTCGCGATTGGAAAACCCCTGATGTACCAAAACAGTGGAAACCCCCCACAAATGACACCATTTTGGAAACTAGACCCCCTAAGGAACTTATCTAGATGTGTGGTGAGAACTTTGAACCCCCAAGGGCTTCACAGAAGTTTATAACATAAAGCCGTACAATTAAAAAATCATATTTTTCCACAAAAATGATCTTTTCACCCTCAATTCTTATTTTTCCAAGGGAAACAGCACCCTAAAAGTTATTGTGCAATTTGTCCTGAGTACGCTGATACCCCACATGTGGGGGTAAACCACTATTTGGGCGCATGGCAGAGCTCGGAAGGGAAGCAGCGCCATTTGACGTTTTTGGCTGGAATTGAGATCGGACACCATGTCGCGATTGGAAAACCCCTGATGTACCTAAACAGTGGAAACCCCCCACAAATGACACCATTTTGGAAACTAGACCCCCCAAGGAACTTATCTAGATGTGTGGTGAGCACTTTGAACCCCCCAGTGCTTCACAGAAGTTTATAACGCCCGGGCGTGAAAATAAAAAATTCGTATTTTTTCCACAAACATGATCTTTTAGTCACCATTTTTTTTATTTTCCCAAGGGTAACAGGAGAAATTGAACCCCAAAAGTTGTTGTCCAATTTGTCCTGAGTAAGCTGACACCCCATATGTGGGAGAAAACTACTGTATGGACACACGTCGGGGCTCGGAAGGGAAGTAGTGACGTTTTGGAATGCAGACATTGATGGAATGGTCTGCGGGTGTCATGTTGCCTTTGGAGAGCCCCTAATGTACCTTAACAGTGGAAACCCCCCACAAATGACCCCATTTTGAAAACTAGACCCCCTAAGGAACTTATCTAGATGTGTGGTGAGCACTTTGAACCCCCAAGGGCTTCACAGAAGTTTATAATGCCAGGGCATGAAAATAAAAAAATCGTATTTTTTCCACAAACATGATCAATTAGTCCCCAATTTTTTCATTTTCCCAAGGGTAACAGGAGAAATTGGACCGCAAAAGTTGTTGTCCAATTTGTCCTGAGTACGCTGACACCCCATATGTGGGAGAAAACTACTGTATGGACACACGTCGGGGCTCGGAAGGGAAGCAGTGCCATTTTGGAATGCAGACTTTGATGGAATGGTCTGCGGGTGTCATGTGCGTTTGGAGAGCCCCTGATGTACCTAAACTATTGAAACTCCCAACAGGTGACCCCATTTTGGACACTAGACCCCCCCACGGAACTTATCTAGATGTGCGGTGAGCACTTTGAACCCCCAAGTGCTTCACAGAAGTTTATAACGCTCGGACGTGAAAATAAAAAAATTTTTTCCACAAAAATGATATTTTTGCCCCCAATTTTTTATTTTCCTAAGGGTAACAGGAGAAATTGGACCCCAAAAATTGTTTTGCAATTTGTCCTGAGTAGGCTGATACCCTACATGTGGGGGTAAAACACTGTTTGGGCGCATGGCAGAGCTTGGAAGGGAAGGAGCACCATATGACTTTTTCAACTCAGAATGGGCTGGAATTGAGATCAGACGCAATGTTGCATTTGGAGAGCCGCTGATGTGCCCAAACAGTGGAAACCCCCAATTCTAACTCCAACCCGAACCCCAACACACCCCTAACCCTAATCTCAGCCTTAACCCTAGCCCTAGCCCTAACCCTAACCCTAGCCCTAACCCTAACCCTAGCCCTAGCCCTAACCCTAGCCCTAAAGGAAAAATGGAAATAAATAAATTTTTTTAATTTTATTATTTTTCCCTAACTAAGGGGGTGATAACGGGGGGTTTGATTTACTATTTATGGCGGTTTTTATTTTTGGCAGCTGTCGCACACTAAAAGACGCTTTTTATTGTAAAAATAGTTTTTGCATCACCACATATTGAGAGCTATAATTTTTCCGTATTTTGACCCACCGAGTCATGTGAGGTCTTATTTTTTGCGGGACGAGTTGATGTTTTTATTGGTACCATTTTCGGGCACGTGACATTTTTTGATCGCTTTTTATTCCGATTTTTGGGACGCAGAATGAACAAAAACCAGCATTTCATGAATTTCTTTTGGGGGAGTGCGTTTACACCGTTCCGCGTGCAGTAAAATTGATAAAGCGGTTTTATTCTTCGGGTCAGTACGGTTACAGCAATACCTCATTTAGGTCGTTTTTTTATGTTTTGTCTGTTTTATGCAATGAAAACTATTTTATATAAAAAATAATTATTTTTGCATCGCTTTATTCCTGGAGCTATAACTTTTTTATTGTTTTGCTGATGATCATAGAATCATAGAATCATAGAATGGTAGAGTTGGAAGGGACCTCCTGGGCCATCTGGTCCAACCCCCTGCTCAAAGCAGGATTCGCTAAATCATCCCAGTTAGATGTCTGTCCAGCCTCTGTTTGAAGACTTCCATTGAAGGAGAACTCACCACTTCTCGTGGCAGCCTGTTCCACTCATTGATCACTCTAACTGTCAAAAAGTTTTTTCTAATATCTAATCTGTGTCTCCTCCCATTCAGCTTCATCCCATTGCTTCTAGTCTTTCCTTGTGCAAATGAGAATAAAGTTGATCCTTCTACAATGTGACAGCCCTTTAGATATTTGTAGACAGCTATTAAGTCTCCTCTCAGTCTTCTCTTTTGCAAACTAAACATTCCCAAATCCTGCAACCTTTCCTCATAAGACAGGGTTTGCAGACCGGTCACCATTCTGGTCGCTCTTTTCTGAACTTGCTCCAGTTTGTTGATGTCTTTTTTAAAATGTGGTGCCCAAAATTGGACACAATATTCCAGATGAGGTCTGACCAAAGAGGAGTAGAGGGAAATAATTACTTCACGTGATCTAGACTGTATGCTTCTGTTAATACATCCTAGAATTGCATTGGCCTTTTTTGCTGCTGCATCACACTGTTGACTCATATTCAGTCTGTGATCTATTAGTATACCCAAGTCTTTTTCACATGTGCTGTCACTTAGCCCTATTCCTCCCATTCTATATATGCTTTTTTCATTTTTATTGCCCAGATGTAGTACCTTGCATTTCTCCCTGTTAAAAACCATTCTGTTAGTTGCTGCCCACTTCTCCAGTTTATTTAAATCTTTATGAATCCTCTCTCTCTCTTCTCTAGTATTAGCTATCCCTCCTAGCTTTGTGTCATCAGCAAATTTAATCAGTTTACCCTCAATTCCTTCATCTAAATCGTTGATAAAGATGTTGAACAATACAGGGCCCAGGACAGAGCCCTGTGGTACCCCACTTGAGACATTCTTCCAACTGGATGTGCAGCCATTTACGACCACTCTTTGGGTCCGATCACTAAGCCAGTTATGAATCCACCTAACAGTTGCCTTGTCCATTCCATACTTAGTCATTTTTTCAATAAGGATTGTATGAGAGACTTTGTCAAATGCTTTGCTGAAGTCAAGATATACTATATCTACAGCATTTCCTTGATCCACCCAATCAGTAATACCGTCATAGAAGGAAATTAAATTAGTCTGACATGACTTATTAGTTACAAACCCATGCTGACTCTGTTTAATCACTTCATTCTTATCCAGGTATTGACATACATGTTGTTTAATAATTTGTTCAAAGATCTTTCCTGGTATAGAAGTCAGACTCACCGGCCTATAGTTGCCTGGGTCCACCTTCTTCCCCTTTTTGAAGATAGGAACAACATTTGCTCTTCTCCAGTCTTCTGGCACTTCTCCTGTTCTCCAAGAATTTTCAAAGATTATGGAGAGGGGTTCAAAAATTTCTTCTGCTATCTCCTTCAGTACTCTGGGGTGTAATTCATCTGGACCTGGAGACTTGAATTCATTTAGGTTAGCTAAGTGTTTCCTCACTATCTTTCTGTTTATAGATATCCTGGATTCTTCTATTCCCTTAATAGGACAGTGAATAACAGTTGATGTTACATTTCCTTTCTGAGAGAAAACAGATGCAAAATAGGAATTTAAAAGTTCAGCCTTCTCAACATCCTGTCTTACCATTTCATCATTTTCATCCTGTAAAAATCCTATAGCATCTTTGACTTTTCTTTTACTTTTGACATATCCCCAAAATCCTTTATTATTGCTTTTGACATCTCTTGCAAGCCTCAATTCATTTTCAGCTTTAGCTAATCTGATTTGTGCCCTGCAGGTTCTGCAGACAGCATTATATTCTTCTTTAGATATGCCTCCCTCTTTCCATTTTATAAACATTTTTTTCTTCCTTTTTAGCATGTGCTTAAGTTCTGTGTTCATCCATCCTGGTTTCCTTAAATGCTTCCTATTCTTCCCTCTTTTCGGAATTGTTAACAACTGTGCTTTGAGAATTTCATTTTTCAAGATTTCCCATCCTTCCTGGACATTTTTGTCTTTAAGGATATCCAGCCATTGGATCCCTCCAATTCTCTTTCTGAATCCCTTAAAATCTGCCTTTCTGAAATCTAACCTTGACGTCTGAGTCTTCACAGGTCTTCCGCCTCTAGTTATCCAAAATTCTAAAATAGCATGGTCGCTACCTCCTAGGGTCCCAGCCACTTTTACCTCCTCAACCATTTCCTCCCTGTTTATAAGGATTAGATCCAAGGTAGCAGTTCCCCTTGTTTTCTCCTTTACCTTTTGGAAGATAAAGTTGTCAGCAAGAGAGGATAAGAATTTCCTTGACCTGTTAGTTTTGCCTGAGAGAGATTCCCAACAAATGTCTGGATAGTTGAAATCTCCCATGACAACTATGTCATATTTTTTGGAGAACTTGGCCATTTGATGCATAAAGAGTTCATCCATATCTTCAGCTTGCACAGGCGGCCTGTAGTAAATGCCTACAATGGTGTCCTTTCCATTGTTCTGTCCTTGTATTCTTACCCAAACAGTTTCCACAGAACTCCCATTCTCTGAAGCTTCAATCTCTGTGCAGATATACGCATTTCTAACATACAATGCGACACCCCCTCCTCGTTTATCAAGTCTGTTTCTTGCAAATAAGTTGTAACCTTCTAGTCTTGTATTCCAATCATGTGTATTGTCCCACCAAGTTTCAGTGATTCCAATGACATCATATTTCTTTTCCTGTGTTAGTAGTTCCAATTCTCCTTGTTTGTTGCCCATGCTTTGTGCATTAGTATAGAAACATTTTAGTTTGTGATTGGTTTCTCTTTCTCCAATATTTTTATTAATTAGATTCTTTCGTCTTTGTTCTTCCTTTCCACTTCTAATAGCAGAGTTCTCAATAGCATTTGTCAGGTGTATGGCTTTTTCTGGTCTTTTGCTTCCCTTCCCATGTTGTTCTAGTTTAAAGCTCTCCTTACAAGTGTAGCAAGGCGACTTCCAAATACCTGCTTTCCAGTCTTCGTAAGGTGCACCCCATCTCTAGCAAGTAGTCCATCGTATAAGTAGTTCACTCCGTGATCCAGAAATCCAAATCGTTGCTGACGGCACCATCGACGTGGTGGGTGCTGTGTGGTGGGTCGTTTTTTGCGGGAGAAGATGACGTTTTCAGCGGTACCATGGATATTTATATGCGTCTTTTTGATCGCGCGTTATTGCACTTTTTGTTTGGCGGTATGATAATAAATCATTATTTTTTGCTTCGTTTTTTATTTTTATTTTTTAAGGGGTTCACTAAAGGGGTTAACTAATGGGACAGTTTTATAGGGCGGGTCGTCACGGACGCGGCGATACCTAATATGTGTACTTTTATTGTTTTGTTTTTTTTTATTTTCAAAAAATGAATTTATTGGGGAATATTTTTTTTTTTCACTAATTTATTTGGCGATTTTTTTTTTTAATTATTTTTACACTTTTTTTTAATTTTTTTTTTACTTTATTACATAGTCCCAGGTGGGACATCACTGTCCTGTGACAGATCGCTGATCTGTCACATCACAGATCACTGTGACAGATCAGCAATCTGTCACAGGCAGTGCACAAGGCTTCCTCATGCCTGCGCTTTGCAGGCACTGAGGAAGCCAGCTTCCTCCAGGCCCCCGAAGGCCCCCGTCGCCATCTTGGATCCGGGGGCCTGGAGGAAAGGAGTCCCCCGCAGCAGCGCTGCACATTGCGCTGCCGTGGGGGGCTCAGGGAAGCACGGAGGGAGCCCCCTCCCTGCCGATGCTTCCCGTTAACTCCCGGTACACCGCGATCATGTTTGATCGCGGTGTGCAAGGGGTTAACGTGTCGGGGGCGGTCCGTGACCGCCCCTGACACATAGTGCCGGGTGTCAGCTGTGATAATCAGCTGACACCCGGCCGCGATCAGCGGCGCTCACCACGTGGGTGCCGCTGATCGCGCTAGACGTACTATCCCGTCCATGGGCATAGGGGCCCAGGTCCCATGGACGGGATAGTACGTCTGATGTCAGGAAGGGGTTAAAGGAAGGGGGAGCCCAACCCCAAATACTGTGGGCCTCATACATGGAACACTTTTGTATATATGTTTACGTCCTGAGAACAGACGGGACCAGAGTTCAATGAATGTTGTCGTGGAATGAGACTTTCCTTACCATGGATAGTTTTATTGGACTGCAGGTGACCTGGAGGACTGTGAGCTAGGCACCTCTGATAAGAAAAATGTAAGAGTTTAATAAGAACATTGCTCATGTTGAGCTAAGTTGAATTATTTTTAAGTGCCTCCCGTGTCGTGTGGAGTATTGACTGTATATTATAAAGTGGGTATGGAGTGGTCAGGAATGACCATTGTTAAATGAAGAAAGAATGTAAGGGGCACAAGGAGGTGCATGATACTGTAATGTCTGATGTTGTGCATATTCATGGTATGTAAATGCTATGTATAACTAGTGTTATAGTTGTAGGGAAAGCGTAGTACCACAGTTAGTCCACTAGATGGGGGTGGAGTGCATATTCAGCTTGTATATAGTTAAAAATAGGAGGGGCTAACTGTGGTTAAGCTGGGGAGCAACCAACATTTAGTCAGTTGGGCTAAGTAGCCCTGTCAGGGCAGGTAGCCCTGTAACGTGGAAGGATATGAGCACAGCCATTCAGGGCCTGAGGGCCACTGATGACAGCAGTGCAGAACATTGCAGTACAGAGCACTACACCTTAGATGGTAGTGAGGCAGTTGGCAGCAGTACGGCAGCACAGATCACTCATTATGTTGCAGCTTGCTACGTAGGCAGACACCCTTTTGTCTGGGGCAAAACAGACAGGGGAACTCCCAAAGATGTTAAAGCTGGATAGAGAGGATGCTGTGATGCTTAATGCGATGGGACGTCCTGGGAATGTTCTGGAAGAGGACAGTGAAAAAATAGGGAAAGAGAAGAAGGCAAACTGTGTGTTACCTGATGTGCAGGCTGTTATTGTACTGGATGGACTGAGAACACAAATAAGTAAAGTTCCTTGTTCAAAGTTGGAATTGGACCGTGTCTCTGTTTTTGCCAAAAGAGTTGAGAAAGATGCGCTGCCACCTGGAGAAGGCCCTGACGGTGAGAAGAGTATCGCTGCAGATATGCTGACAGAAAGCAGTCATGTCTATGTGAGAGGAGGCCAGGACACCATTGCCCGGAGTCCTCGGCCATGACTACGGTCCAGGCTGAACCTTACACATGCATACAACAGGGGGAGTCACACATAGCAAGTAAGGACTGGGGGAGCCTTACATAGCAGGACAGGACTGGGGGAGTCACACATAGCAGGACAGGGAAGGCACACATAGCAAGACAGGACTGGGGGAGCCACACATAGCAGGACAGGGAAGGCACACATAGCAAGACAGGACTGGGGGAGCCTTACATAGCAGGACAGAATGGGGGAGCCTTACATAGCAGGACAGGACAGGGGGAGCCACACATAACAGCACAGGACTGGGGGAGCCTTACATAGCAGGACAGGATGGAGAAGGGGCAGGATGGATATGGGGGCAGGATGGAGATGGGTCAGGATGGAGACGGGGCAGGATTGGAGATGGGGCATGATTGGAGACATGGGGGCAGGATGGAGATGGGGCAAGATAGAGACATTTGGGGCAGGATGGAGACATTTGGGGCAGGATGGAGATGGGACAGGATGAAGACATTGGGGCAGGATGAAGACATTGGAGGCAGGTTGGAGACGGGACAGGATGCAGATGGGGGCAGGATGCAGACGGGGCAGGATTGGAGACTTGGACAGGATTGGAGACATTGGGGCAGGATTGGAGACATTGGGGCAGGATTGAAGACATTGGGGGCAGGATGGTTTTGGGGCAGGATTGGAGACATTGGGGGCAAGATGGAGATGGGGCAGGATTGAAGACGGGACAGAATGGGGGCAGGATTGGAGGCAGGGCATGATTGGAGACGGGGCAGGATTGGAGACAGGGCAGGATTGGAGACGGGGGCAGGATTGGAGATGGGGCAGGATGGAGATGGGGCAGGATGGAGACGAGGCAGGATTGGAGACATTGGGGGCGGGATTGGAGACATTGGGGGCAGGATTGAAGATGGGGCAGGATGGAGACTGGGGCTAGATGGAGACAGGGCATGATTGGGGTCATTGGGGCAGGATGGAGACGGGGGCAGGATGGAGATGGGGGCAGGATAGAGAAGGGCAGGATTGGAGACATTGGGGGCAAGATGAAGACAGGGCAGGATTTGAGGCATTGGGGGCAGGATGGAGACATAGGTGGCAGGATGGAAACATTGGGGCAGGATTGGGGGCAGGGTGGAGACGGGGCAGGATTGGATACAGGGGGCAGGATTGGAGATACAGAGGGCAGGATTGGAGATACAGGGGGCAGTATGGCAGACACTGGGGGCAGGATGGCAGACACTGGGGGCAGGATGGCAGACACAAGGGGCAGGACTGGAGACATGGGGGACAGGACTGGAGACACGGGGCAGGATTGCAGGTACAGGGGGCATGATTGGAGAC
Source organism: Dendrobates tinctorius (assembly GCF_039654945.1). Taxonomy (NCBI): domain Eukaryota; kingdom Metazoa; phylum Chordata; class Amphibia; order Anura; family Dendrobatidae; genus Dendrobates; species Dendrobates tinctorius. The sequence goes on along the minus strand of NW_027361980.1, from coordinate 891,757 downwards.
AAAGGGGGCAGAACTAACTAAGCTTAAAGCAAGAAAGGTGAAATCTAAACTGCCCCGGAGTAGAACCCCAAATAAATAGCCCCCAGACATATATTGTCAGTGAGACAAGATGAGGCACAAACACAGGCAGAAAATAGACTGAGCAAATGATGAAGCCCAAACTGTCTAGATAGGAAAGGAAAGACACTGTCTGCAATCACGCAAAAACCCTAAAAAAATCCAACACATCTGATCTACAAAAAACACTGAGGTCTCACGACCTCTCCCCCACTATATCAGCATTCTGGTGTGAACTGGCATCAAAGCAAAAGATACTAATATAACAGGGGACTGAACAAACTGACACAAGCTGTAACATATGGAGCGGGATCCAGCACAGTCCCAGTAGGGAGCATGCTGAACCCACACAGCAAAGCAGAAAGAGGCAAAACCAGATCAGATGCAAAGGATTAGCAAATGAACAACTTAACTGAAAAATGCAGGATCAGGCAGGAGACAGCAGACCTCAAAATGCACAGGAAGAAACAATCACCAGCAGCAACTGAGGGAAGCCTGGTCACTTATATCCTCCCAGCAGTCAGTAACCCCTGATTTCCAATCATCATCATCAGGTGGCAGACTTCTGTCAACCCGGCCAGCTCCACTACCCGCAGTAACCACCAGAGGGAGCCACGACTCAGAAGTAAGATCAAGAGAATTCACAACAGAGGTGGACTGGACCGTGGGTACCTGCATGCCTGGTCCGGAACTGAAGGGGCTGCATCCTGTTTCTGGGGGGAAGCCTGAGGAAGGCGGACCTTCCCCTGCTGCAGGAGGGAAGGAGAGGAGAGACGGAGTTTCCTGCTGACAGAAGGGGGTGGGGTGAGCCCAGGGAGAACGCTGACACAGGGGGTCTAAGGAGGAAAAGCGCGCACTGCAGCAGGAGTTGGCGCCAAGTAAGTGCAGCACGCAGAGCAGAGGAGAGCTCGCTCTGCTTCCCCCTCCAGAGAGAGACAAGCCATGCTGCTGCTGCCCGGAATAGGAGCTGTGGTGCTGGGGGAATTAGCCGTATCAGCAGAGCGGAGTGTGCAGAGCTGTGCCAGCAGAGCAGAGTGTGCGGAGCCGTGCTAGCAGAGCAGGACGTGCGAAGATAAGCCAGATGCCGTACACTAGGAGACAATGAGTACTGCGCCCGCTCTGCCCAAGAGTGACTGTATACACAAAAGAGACCTTCTGCTGTAGACTGAGACAGACCGACAGTACGCAGTGAGCGCCCTCTGTGTAAACGTGGACCCACCAGTCTGATAAACCTGAGACAGTCGTTGGTGCGTGCACGCCCGGCATGTGCAGTGACAGATCTGAGCCCCTGAGAGTAGTAGCTGGACTGGACTGACCAAGGAGTGTGGCACTGTCCCTGCGGTGACATGTTCTGAGTGTGGACTTGTGACTAAGAGTGGTGAGAACAGGACCCCCGCTCGCAGCCCAGCATCCTGTTGTTTTCCCCAGAGGCTGTTTCTTTGACAGAGACTAGAGAGACTGCATGTGCCACTGTTGTCGGTGCCACCGTTGGATTCCCGCCTGACAGAGACTGCGACGAGACAACCCGCGCCGCTGTTGCCGGTGCCACCGTTGAAACCCTGTACTTCCTTGCAACAGAAGACTACAGTCCGATAAGTTTGTACTGGATTCTGGAGTGGATGGGTAGCCAGTATAAAAACTGGCACAAGGTAGAGGCATCGGTATAACGATTGGTGAGGAATATGATCCTGGCTGCAGCATTCAGGACCGATTGGAGAGGGGAGAGTTTGGTAAGAGGGTGACCGATTAGTAGAGAGTTACAATTGTCCAGACGAGAATGAATAAGAGAAACAGTAAGAGTTTTTGCAGAGTCGAAGGTAAGAAAAGGTCGAGTTCTAGAAAAGTTTTTGAGGTGCAGATAACAAGAGTGAGCTAGTGATCGGATGTGGGGGGTGAATGAAAGCTCAGAATCAAGTATGACCCAAGACAGCGTGCATGTTGCTGAGGAGTAATGGAGGAACCACACATGGAAATGGTAATGTCGGGCATAGGTAGGTTAGTAGAGGGAGGAAACACAAGGCGTTCAGACTTTGACAGGTTCAGTTTCAGATAGAGGGAGGGCATGATGTTAGAGACAGCGGTAAGACAATCACTGGTGTTTTCTAAAAAGGCAGGCGTGATATCAGGAGAAGAAACGTATAATTGGGTGTCTTCAGCATAGAGATGATACTGGAAACCAAATCTACTGATTGTTTGACCAATAGGGGCAGTATACAAAGAGAAGAGGAGGGAGTCTATAACCGATCCTTGAGGAACTCCAACAGTAAGAGGAAGATGAGAGGAGGAGGAACCAGCAAAAGATGCAGCAAAGGAGTGTTCAGAGAGATAGGAGGAGAACCAGGTGAGAACGGTGTCCTTGAGGCCGATGGAGCGGAGCATAGTGAGGAGGAGCTGATGATCTACAATGTCGAATGCTGTGGAGAGATCCAAGAGAATTAGCATGGAGTAGTGACTAGAGTTGAGCGACTTTTGGTTTTTAAGGGTGGCGTTTCGTTTTGTGAAACCCGACTTTTCCAAAAGTCGGGTCGAGCAAGATCGTCCGATTATAGGGAAAAGTCGGGGTCGTCCCGAAACACGAAACCCAATGTAAGTCAATGGGGAATAAAAGTCGGCAGTGAGAGGAGGACAGGAAACACACCTACAGTGCCCATTTGAATGCCAAAAGCATCAATTCTTCTTACTTAAGCTTGTCAACCTTAATTAACTTCATAATACAAGTTACGCACTGAAAAATGGGGGTTATTTGGCTAAAGTTGTGGGGGGGGGAGGGCTGGCTGCAGGTTTTCATGTGCCCTGGGCGAAAGAGCGCCCCTTTAACACATACCACAACTCATCATGCTCCGATACGGCAGATAAATAGCGGTATAGTACAATGAAAAATACCTCACTTTTTACATCTCATGACGAGGCCCATCTATTTCTCCATACAGAATCATTGGTCCCATATAATGTTTGAAACAGTATATGATGAGCTCCACATAATGCTACAGTATATGTTGGTCCCCATGGATGAAGCTCCACTGTCTTATGGGCCCAAATAATGCTCCAAACATAATGGGCCCCATTTCTAATGCTCTAGTGTATAATGGGCCCTGTAAATGCTGCTCCAGTGTCTGATGTCCACCTTTGGAATGTTCCAGTGTATGGTGGGCCCCATCTATCATTCTCCAGAGTATAGTGCTCCCCAAAAATTGCTGTCCCAACATTGAAAACAATCAAATAAGTCTCCTCGCTAGGGAATCCCTGTACTTGTCTGGACAGGTGCTGTAGCTTGCTTAACAGCTCGCCAGCCGTTCTCACGCCCAGTATGGATTGCACGTGATTGCACAAAGGTTAGAAAGGGTACCGTATCCCTGGATAACATGTATGGATAGCGTACACATTCAAAATATATGTCTCAGGAGGCAGGCTCAGACGGTGTCAGGCCCAGTATGGATTGCACGTGATTGCACAAAGGTTAGAAAGGGTACCGTATCCCTGGATAACATGTATGGATAGCGTACACATTCAAAATATATGTCTCAGGAGGCAGGCTCAGACGGTGTTCAGGCACAGTATGGATTGCACGTGATTGCACAAAGGTTAGAAAGGGTACCGTATCCCTGGATAACATGTATGGATAGCGTACACATTCAAAATATATGTCTATACAGCATGAGGCAGGCTCAGACGGTGTTAGGCCCAGTATGGATTGCACGTGATTGCACAAAGGTTAGAAAGGGTACCGTATCCCCGGATAACATGTATGGATAGCGTACACATTCAAAATATATGTCTATACAGCATGAGGCAGGCTCAGACGGTGTTAGGCCCAGTATGGATTGCACGTGATTGCACAAAGGTTAGAAAGGGTACCGTATCCCCGGATAACATGTATGGATAGCGCACACATTCAAAATATATGTCTATACAGCATGAGGCAGGCTCAGACGGTGTTAGGCCCAGTATGGATTGCACGTGATTGCACAAAGGTTAGAAAGGGTACCGTATCCCTGGATAACATGTATGGATAGCGTACACATTCAAAATATATGTCTATACAGCATGAGGCAGGCTCAGACGGTGTTAGGCCCAGTATGGATTGCATGTGATTGCACAAAGGTTAGAAAGGGTACCGTATCCCCGGATAACATGTATGGATAGCGTACACATTCAAAATATATGTCTATACAGCATGAGGCAGGCTCAGACGGTGTTAGGCCCAGTATGGATTGCACGTGATTGCACAAAGGTTAGAAAGGGTACCGTATCCCTGGATAACATGTATGGATAGCGTACACATTCAAAATATATGTCTATACAGCATGAGGCAGGCTCAGACGGTGTTAGGCCCAGTATGGATTGCACGTGATTGCACAAAGGTTAGAAAGGGTACCGTATCCCTGGATAACATGTATGGATAGCGTACACATTCAAAATATATGTCTATACAGCATGAGGCAGGCTCAGACGGTGTTAGGCCCAGTATGGATTGCACGTGATTGCACAAAGGTTAGAAAGGGTACCGTATCCCCGGATAACATGTATGGATAGCGTACACATTCAAAATATATGTCTATACAGCATGAGGCAGGCTCAGACGGTGTTAGGCCCAGTATGGATTGCACGTGATTGCACAAAGGTTAGAAAGGGTACCGTATCCCTGGATAACATGTATGGATAGCGTACACATTCAAAATATATGTCTATACAGCATGAGGCAGGCTCAGACGGTGTTAGGCCCAGTATGGATTGCACGTGATTGCACAAAGGTTAGAAAGGGTACCGTATCCCCGGATAACATGTATGGATAGCGTACACATTCAAAATATATGTCTCAGGAGGCAGGCTCAGACGGTGTCAGGCACAGTATGGATTTGACGGCCCAGATTACACAGAGGAGGAGCAGGGAGAGGTAAAGATTGCAAATGCTGGGGCCCTGCCCAAGCAAGGGGGGCCCACTCGTGGGCGTCGGTACTGGCACTGGGCCCCTCATAGTACAGCGGTGTGTCTGACGGCGGGTGTGCACCACCACCGTCAGAGACACTTGATTGCACTATGAGGGACCCTGTGCCAGTGCCGGCGCCCAAGAGTCGGCCTACCCACCTGTCCAGGGCAACGGCACTCGCACGGTGTCGTGCGGTAGGTGTTGACCCCGGCCATGGGGGGGGAGGCAGCACAGTTAGGGAGTTTTAGAAAGTGGCATATGTTGATGTTGGACATTCAGCTGATGCAAAAGGCGAAATAGGTGAAGTACCAGGAAAAGGTGGACCAAAGCAAGCCATTTTTCTGTCACCCTATGTGTCATCAGGGGAAGGTGGGACAAAATCCTTCGAAACCCATGCGTGGTTCATTTTAATGAAGGTTAGATCATCCACATTTTGGGTTGACAGACGGGTCCTTTTTTCTGTCAGGATTGATCCAGCTGCACTGAAGACTCTTTCTGATAGCACACTTGCAGCTGGGCAAGCGAGCTCCTGTAAGGCATATTGGGCCAATTCAGGCCAGGTGTCCAGTTTAGCGGCCCAATAGTCAAAGGGGAATGACCTGTGTGGGAGAACATCGATATGGGAGGAAAAGTAGTTTGTAACCATAGTTGACAACTGCTGTCTCCTGTCACTTTCCATCGATGCAGTATTACCAGTTGTGTGCACCACGAACACCTCTGCCAAGCTGCCCCCGGCCCGTACGGCTCGTGTGAGAACCATCACCGCTGCTGTGTGCTGGGAATGCCTCAAGCAACCGATTTACCAGAGTTGCTTGTTTATTAGCCAATATTAGGTCAAGGTTCTCCTGTGGCATGATGTTTTGTAATTTGCCTTTATAGCGTGGATCCAGGATGCTGGCCAACCAGTAGTCGTCATCGTTCATCATTTTGGCAATGCGGGGGTCCCTTTTTAGGATCCGCAAGGCATAATCTGACATGTGGGCCAATGTTCCCGGTGTCAATGATGCACTGCGAGTGCTGGGTGGAGGAGCACTTTCTGGCAAATCCACATCCCTCCAGTCACGCACAAACCCTGTACCAGACCTTGCCACGCCAACATTTTCACTTGCCCCACGAGATGCATCCTCCTCCCCTAAGTAATCATCCTCATCATCCTCCTCCTCCTCCTCTTCTTCCTCCACCTCGTCCAGGAGAGGTCCCTGAGCAGACAATGGCTGAATGTCATCAAGGATTCCCTCCTCCTCTTCCTCCTCATCAACATTGGCTGCAGACGCCTGCTCCTTAAGGTGCGTCAAAGTTTGCATGAGCAGACGCATAAGTGGGATGCTCATGCTTAGGATGGCGTCGTCTGCGCTTACCAGCCGTGTGCATTCTTCAAAACACTGAAGGACTTTACAAAGGTCTTTCAGCTTCGACCACTGCACGCCTGTCAACTCCATGTCTGCTCTCAAAGTGCCTGGCCGTGTATCCTCCCACAAATGCATTATGGCCTGCCTCTGCTCGCACAGCCGCTCCACCATGTGCAGGGTGGAGTTCCACCTTGTTGCAATGTCGATAATGAGGCGGTGGTTGGGAAGGTGGAGCAATCGCTGCAGCTTCTGCATACGAACGGAGTGTACAGGCGACCGGCGGATGTGCGCGCACAGTCTTCGCACCTTCTGGAGCAGGGCTGTTAACTCCGGATAATTTTTGAGGAAGCACTGCACCACCAGGTTCAAGGTGTGAGCCAAGCAAGGTATGTGGCTGAGTTTTGAAAGGGCTATGGCTGCCACAAAATTACGGCCGTTATCACTAACTACCTTGCCTGCCTGCCTCAAGATGTACACTGCCCAGCCATGACTCAGTTTGTCGCTTCAAGTACTCGGCCAGCACCTCGGCGGTGTGTCTGTCGCCCAAACACATCATCTGCAACACAGCCTGCTGACGCTTTCCACTAGCTGCTCGATAGGGGGACACATCATGTGCAACAGTGGCAGCTGCAGATGGAGTGCTCGTACGACTGCGCTCTGTGGACGAGCTTTCGCTTCTGGAGGAGGAGGAGGGTCGAACACCTACAGCCAACTGTTTCCTATACCGTGGGCTAGGCAGCACTGTCACACCACCGCTGTCCCCTGTGGACCCTGCATCCACCACATTAACCCAGTGCGCAGTGATGGACACGTAACGGCCCTGGCCATGCCGACTGGACCATGCATCAGTTGTGAGGTGCACCTTTCCGCTCACTGACTGCTTGAGTGCATGGACAATGCGGTCTTTCACATGATGGTGGAGGGCTGGGATGGCTTTGCGAGAGAAGAAGTGGCGACTGGGTAGGTCATAGCGTGGTACTGCATAGGCCATGAGTTCGCGGAAAGCTGTGCTTTCCACCAACCGAAAGGGCATCATCTCAAACGAGATTAGTTTGGCAATGTGGGCGTTCAAACCCAGTGTACGCGGATGAGAGACTGAGTACTTTCTTGACCTACTCATAGTGTCTGGGAGGGTGAGCTGGACTTGAGAGCTGCATATGGTGGAAGTAGCGGTGGACAGGGCGGACTGAGAGAGGGTTGATGATGGTGATGGAGTTGGTGTTCTTTCTGATGGCCTAGAATCAGTCTTTCGTTTATATAACAGTGGTATTCCCTGACTGCTGTGGTCTTGCAACGACACCTCAACATTTGCTGCTGTGCTAACCGGTGGGCTTACAGTGGGGGAAACAATGTAGCGTTGCTGACTACCTTCGATGTGATCAGTTGCACATGTGGCACTTGAGGTTTGGTGTTGTGTCCACGCTTGCAAGTGCATGCTGGTTAAATGTCTAAGCATGCAACTGGTATTCAAATTTTTCAGATTTTTCCCTCGGCTAAAGGTCTTTGCGCACTTCTTACAGATAACCTTGGCCTGATCATGAGGATTTTGTTCAAAAAAGTGCCACACTGCACTCTTCCTACTTTGGCAGACATTTTGTGGCCTAGCACGCTGTGATCTTTTGACCCTCTGGACAAGCTGTCCAGCAACTCTTTTGATGTTTGGAACCTGTCTTTGGAGTGCTCTGGGCCTGCCAGATAACAGCTGTTGCGATGTCGATGTCTGCTGTGGATGCTCCTCATCTGAGCTATTGGAAGCAGCACCCTCTTCCCCCAATGGATGCCAATCTGGGTCAACAACTGGGTCATCCATCACCTCCTCTTCTATGTCATGTGCACCTTTCTCTGTGTCACCGTGTATGGTGGTATAGTGTGCGGGAAGGGGCACCTGAGTCTCATCAGGGTCAAAATCTGGCTCTGTACACTGCGAAGGACAATGTAGTGCTCTGAGTGAATGTACCAGTAGAATCATCCATCAGCGGCTGTGCATCAGTGCACTCCATGTCAGATTCATCTTGGCCTGGGTAATTCACCATTTCACTTGATAATCCAGGCATGGTATGTGAAAACAGCTCCATGGAGTAATCAGTAGTATGGCCTGCATCATCCTTCAATCTTGGTTGGGGTGAAGGACACAAGGAAAGGTGTGGTTCATGAACATGAGCCTCCAATGACGACTCAGTGCTTTTACTTTTTACAACTGAAGAAGAGGAGGCGATAGAGCTGGAGGCTGAGTCAGCAATGTAAGACAAAACTTTTTCCTGATGCTCTGCCTTTAAAAGCGGTTTGCCAACTCCTAGAAAACTAAGCCTTCGAGGCCTTATGTAGCCAGACGATGACGCAGGGTCAGCACCTCCTGCATTCGGTCCTATTTTGCTCTTGCCACTACCATCAGATCCACCACCAACACCATCATTACCAGCTGCCAACCCCCGCCCAATTCCACGGCCTCTTCCACCAGCCTTCCTCATTTTTGGTAGAAATGTAGACAAAATCCAACAAACTATATAGTAATGTAAAACAAGGTACAAGGTGTCTATAGGACAGGGGAGATTTAGAATTTCTGCACACACTTGTGGACAGTGGACACTTTTGGATTGTGTGAGGCCCACTGATATCTGAGCGCTATGTGTCAGGCTCGATGGCACAGCTGCCTGTGACCAAAGTGACGAGAGGATAATGGAGATTTTGAATCTCTGCGCACACTTTTGGACACTGGACACTTGTGGATTGTGTGAGGCCCACTGATATCTGAGCGCTATGTGACACGCTCGATGGCACAGCTGCCTGTGACCAAAGTGACGAGAGGATAATGGAGATTTTGAATCTCTGCGCACACTTTTGGACACTGGACACTTGTGGATTGTGTGAGGCCCACTGATATCTGAGCGCTATGTGACACGCTCGATGGCACAGCTGCCTGTGACCAAAGTGACGAGAGGATAATGGAGATTTTGAATCTCTGCGCACACTTTTGGACACTGGACACTTGTGGATTGTGTGAGGCCCACTGATATCTGAGCGCTATGTGACACGCTCGATGGCACAGCTGCCTGTGACCAAAGTGACGAGAGGATAATGGAGATTTTGAATCTCTGCGCACACTTTTGGACACTGGACACTTGTGGATTGTGTGAGGCCCACTGATATCTGAGCGCTATGTGACACGCTCGATGGCACAGCTGCCTGTGACCAAAGTGACGAGAGGATAATGGAGATTTTGAATCTCTGCGCACACTTTTGGACACTGGACACTTGTGGATTGTGTGAGGCCCACTGATATCTGAGCGCTATGTGACACGCTCGATGGCACAGCTGCCTGTGACCAAAGTGACGAGAGGATAATGGAGATTTTGAATCTCTGCGCACACTTTTGGACACTGGACACTTGTGGATTGTGTGAGGCCCACTGATATCTGAGCGCTATGTGACACGCTCGATGGCACAGCTGCCTGTGACCAAAGTGACGAGAGGATAATGGAGATTTTGAATCTCTGCGCACACTTTTGGACACTGGACACTTGTGGATTGTGTGAGGCCCACTGATATCTGAGCGCTATGTGACACGCTCGATGGCACAGCTGCCTGTGACCAAAGTGACGAGAGGATAATGGAGATTTTGAATCTCTGCGCACACTTTTGGACACTGGACACTTGTGGATTGTGTGAGGCCCACTGATATCTGAGCGCTATGTGACAGGCTCGATGGCACAGCTGTGACAAAAGTGACTAGAGGATAAGGGAGATTGGATTGCTTTTAAAAAAGCAGTTTGCGGAGCAGTGGGTAAACAGCAATGCCAGCGTGTCAGGAAGCCTTAAAAGGCAGCCCAACAACCAACACCACTGATACACCACAATATAGCCTCCCCTTGCACTGCACACACAGTGACTTGTGTGTTGTGCAGGCCAAATCGCTAGCAGCAGAAACAGTTTTTTTTTCTTCTTCCCTGCCTAACGCTCTCCCTACAGAATCAGCAGCAACCTCTCCCTATACTAAGATCGGCAGAAGTAAGATGGCGGTCGGTGTGCACGCCCTTTTATACCCCCTGTGACGCCCACCAAAGCAAGCCAATCACTTGCATGCCCTTCTGAAAGATGGTGGTGACCCGTGCCTAGGTCATCACGTTGCCCACAGTGTCCGTGGATCCTGATTGGCTGAAAAAGAGCGCAAAACAAACTTTTGAAACGCGACTTTGGCGCGTAAGTCGCCGACCTCGTGGCCGACCTCATCCTAGGGTCGGGTTTCGTTTCATGAAACCCGACTTTGCCAAAAGTCGGCGACTTTTGAATTTTTTCGACCCGTTTCGCTCAACTCTAGTAGTGACCATTAGATTTAGCTGTTAGAAGATCATTAGAGACTTTAGTGAGGGCAGTTTCATAGGAGTGTAAAGAGTGGAAGCCGGATTGTAGAGGGTCGAGAAAAGAGTTATCTGAAAGACAGCGGATAAGATGGGCGTGGACCAGGCGTTCCAGGAGTTTAGAGATGAAGGGAAGATTAGAGACAGGTCTGTTGTGAATTCTCTTGCTCGGAGTTCTGAGCCGAAGCTCCCTCTACTCCCTCTGGTGGTTGCTGAGAGTAGTGGAACTGGTCAGGTGGATGGAAGTTCCCCACCTGACGATGATAATTGGAAACCTGGGATTTCTGACTGGGAGAATATAATTGAGCTGGCTGCTTTTGGAGGTTGCTGATTTCCTCAGTGTGCATTTGGAGCTCTTTTGTCCCCTGCCTGATCTGCATGGTTTAGCTAAGTGATTATTTTGCTAATCCTTTGCATCTAATCAGGTTGTCTTTTTTTTGCTTTCTGTTTTGCTGTTAGGGTTCAGCGTGCTCCCTGCTGGGGGCAGCGCTGGGCCCTGCTTCATATGTTGCAGCTTGTTCAGTCCCCTGTTATGTTAGTATCTTTTTGCTTGCTGCCAGTTTATACCAGAGTGCTGATCTAACGGGGGTGAGATCGTGTGATCTCAGGTTTTTTTGTATATCAGTAGTGTTGGACTTTTTCAGGGTTTTGTGCGTGATTGCAGACAGTATCTTTTCTATCCTGTCCTGTCCAGACAGCTTGGCCCCCAACGTTTGCTCAGTTTGTTCTCTGCCTGTGTTTGTGTCTCATCTTGTCTCACCGACAATATATGTTTGGGGGCTGTCTATTTCTTTTGGGATCTGCTCCGGGGCAGATTAGATTTCATCTTTCTGTTTTTAGGCTTAGTTAGTCCTCCGGCTGTGATGAGGCGTCTAGGGCATCGTAGGAATGCTCCACGGCTACTGCTAGTTGTGCGGATAGGATCAGGGGTCTGCAATCCGCTTAGTTACCAACCTCTCTGGTCTTCTGGTGGCTTAGCCTGTTCCTGCCATCCTCCTCGGTGACCCATTCATAACAGAATCACCAGCCAAACCGCAGACTCTAGGGTACTCAAAAGAAGGAAAGAATTGTAAAAAAAAAAAAGCGTCACAATTTTTTAAATATATTTTTTCCTCTTTTTCTCTGGGGCCGTAGGAGGATTTTTTCTTTAATGGAGACTAAGCAATTATCCAATCGTGTTGAGCAGCTTGCTGCTGAAGTGTGGGGAATTTCTGCCTGTCTTGCTCAATCATCTGCTGTAGAAACAAAGATCCCTACTCCTGATGTGTTTTCTGGGGATCGGTCTAAATTTTTGAATTTCAAGAATAACTGTAAACTATTTCTTGCCTTGAAGCCTAATTCATCGGGGAGCTCGGTGCAGCAGGTTAAAATTGTCATCTCCCTGCTGCGCGGCAATCCCAAGGATTGGGCTTTTTCTCTGACACCAGGAGATCCTATTCTGGCTAATGTGGATGCATTTTTTCAGGCCCTGGGGTTGTTGTATGATGATCCTAATGCTATTGATCAAGCTGAGAAGACCTTATTGGCATTGAACCAGGGTCAGGATGCTGCGGAGTTATACTGCCAGAAGTTCCGAAAGTTCCTTACTAAATGGAATGACAATGCCCTAGCAGCTCTCTTTTGGAAGGGTCTAGCAGAAACCGTAAAAGATGTTATGGTGGGATTTCCTGTCCCCTGAACGTAAAAGTACGCGAGAGGTGGTGCTGCTTTTTGAACAAACTTCTGAACCCATGCAATGTGATAGGGTTTTGTCTAGGACGCAATGCCAAGAGTTTAGAAGGCGTAATAAGTTATGCTTTTTTTGTGGGGACGCCTCTCATGTTATTTCGGTCTGCCCTAAACCAGAAAAGCATTTTGCTCACGCATTTGCAGTGTGCAGTGTACAGCCTAAGTTCCTGTTGGCAGTTACATTGATCTGCTCCTTGTCTACTTTTTCTGCGAAGGCCTTTGTTGATTCAGAAGCAGCTTTGAATCTGATGGATCTTGACTTTGCCAAGCATTATGGTTTCCCCATGGTGCCCCTGAGAACTCCTATTGCCTTGAGGGGGATTGATGCTACCCCTTTGGCGGAGAATAAACCCCAGTTTTGGACCCAGGTGGTAATGCGGGTCACCCCGGACCATCAAGGGAATTGTAAATTTTTGTTGTTGCACAATTTACATGATACTATTGTACTGGGTTTTCCTTGGTTGCAAACCCATAATCCTGTTTTAGATTGGAAATCTCTGTCTGTGGTGAGTTGGGGTTGTCAGTGTGTTCTTAGGGACGCTCCTGTTTTCTCCACCTCTCCCCAGTCTCAAGACGTTCCTGACGATTTAGCTGATTTTTCTGATGTATTTAGTGAGAGTACGTCTGCGTCTTTGCCTCCTCATAGGAGTTATGACTGCGCAATTGAGTTAATGCCCGGTTGTAAATTTTCCAAGGGTCGGCTTTTCAACTTATCTGTACCTGAACATGATGCTATGCGATCTTATATCAAGGAATCATTGGAGAAGGGTTATATTAGACCATCGTCTTCGGCTTTGGATGCTGGTTTTTTCTTTTTCAAAAAAGATGGCTCATTAAGGCCTTGTATTGACTCTCGTTCCCTTAACAAAATCACTGTTAAATATCAGTACCCATTACCCCTGATTTCTGATTTATTTTCCAGAGTTAAAAGTGCTTATTGGTAGAGTTGAGCGAAACGGGTCGAAAAATTTCAAAAGTCGGGTTTCATGAAACGAAACCCGACCCTAGGATGAGGTCGGCCACGAGGTCGGCGACTTAAGCGCCAAAGTCGCGTTTCAAAAGTTTGTTTTGCGCTCTTTTTCAGCCAATCAGGATCCACGGACACTGTGGGCAACGTGATGACATAGGCAGGGGTCACCACCATCTTTCAGAAGGGCATGCAAGTGATTGGCTTGCTTTGGTGGGCGTCACAGGGGGTATAAAAGGGCGTGCACGCCGACCGCCATTTTACTCATGCTGATCTCAAATCAAACTACGGAAAACCGAACTAGTATTCAAAATTGTATTATTAAAACATATACAAAAAATATATAAATGCATACGTGTATATATATAAAAAAGGGGGGTGGAATCCCAATACCCAAATGGAGGAATACTGGAAAGCAATATGGCATCAATAAATTTACACTATAAATATAGTTGTAATAGAGTGTCCTCAATGAAATGCAAATATAGAAATTATTGGGTATGAAATAGCGCATATCATGATGAAATTTTTTTTAAAATGTATACTGTAGTTTAACCAAATGTGTACAACATAGCGTGATTAGCTTAAATGGTATAGTAACAAATAATGTGCAACAAATACCAGTACTAAATAATATGAGCATACATATTTCACTGCAGACTAGTGCCAATATGAAAAAAATAAGTACACAATTACATAATGCACATTTATATACTGTAAACTAATGGCACTCTATATGCACCAATGTGCTGCAAGCTAAATAGCCGTGCCATATTGCATACAATTGAGAGAGACACATGTTAAAAAGAAAACAATAAAGTGTACAATACCACAATGCACTTTTATATACTATAAACTAGTGCCACTCTATATGCACCAATGTGCTGCAGGCAAAATAGCCGTGCCATAATATATACAATCATGAGAAACACATGTTCAGGAAATAGCTGTAAATACCTAATGTCTGTTAGTGCCAGGTTCCCAGTACACGTCCGACCCCGACGCGCGTTTCGGCGTCTGCCTTCATCAGGGGGTGATCATGCTGATCTCAGAATAGGGAGAGCTGCTGCTGCTGCTGATTTTGTAGGGAGAGCATTAGGCAGGGAAGAAGACAACAAAAACTGCTTCTGCTGCTAGCGATTTTGCCTGTGCAACACACCAGTCACTGTGTGTGCAGTGCAAGTGGAGGCTATATTTTGCTGGATCAGCGGTGTTGGTTGTTAGGCTGCCTTCTAAGGCTTCCTGACGGCTGCATTGCTGTTTACCCACTGCTCTGCAAACTGCTTTTTTAAAAGCAATCTCAATTTTTTTTTGTCCTGTGAGGTACTGAGCGTGTATTTTTTCACACCATACAGCGGTGCACACTCCTCACACAGTACCGTGTAACGGCTGTTATCACAGCCACAGTGAAGCTATCTGTGTGTCACTCTGTAAGAATAAGTCGACGACATGTTCCGTTCTTACAGACCTGCACCTTCTAGTTTTGTCTAGCTTTCAAACAGTTAAATATATTTGCTGTTTGATCACATTCAAAACTATAGAGAGACAGCGTGTGTCAGTCTGTATACTTAAAAAACACGGAGCTTGACAATTTTACGTACACCAGACAGCCGTGTATGTGCACGCTCCTCTCTCAGTACCATGTAACGGCTGTTATCACGGCCACAGTGAAGCTATCTGTGTGTCGCTCTGTAAGGATAAGTCGAGGACATGTTTCGTTCTTACAGACCTGCACCTTCTAGTTTTGTCTAGTTTTCAAACAGTTAAATATATTTGCTGTTTGATCACATTCAAAACTATAGAGAGACAGCGTGTGTCAGTCAGTATACTTAAAAAACACGGAGCTTGACAATTTTACATACACCGGACAGCCGTGTACGTGCACGCTCCTCTCTCAGTACCGTGTAACGGCTGTTATCACGGCCACAGTGAAGCTATCTGTGTGTCGCTCTGTAAGGATAAGTCGACAACTTGTTCCGTTCTTACAGACCTACACTCTAGGGAGATTCCTATTCTGCCCAATTCTATATACATCTTGTAGTTTGTCATACACTAGCCAATTTCTGCCTGTGACATAGTGCTGTGATATTCAGTGGGCCTCACACAATCCAAAAGTGTCCAGTGTCCACAAGTGTGTGCAGAAATTCAAAATCTCCGTTATCCTCTAGTGACATTTTTCACACCTGCGACATCGAGCCTGTGACATAGCGCTGTGATATTCAGTGGGCCTCACACAATCCAAAAGTGTCCAGTGTCCACAAGTGTGTGCAGAAATTCAAAATCTCCGTTATCCTCTAGTGACATTTTTCACACCTGCGACATCGAGCCTGTGACATAGCGCTGTGATATTCAGTGGGCCTCACACAATCCCAAAGTTTCCTGTGTCCACAAGTGTGTGCAGAAATTCAAAATCTCCGTTATCCTCTAGTGACATTTTTCACACCTGCGACATCGAGCCTGTGACATAGCGCTTTGATATTCAGTGGGTCTCACACAATCCAAAAGTGTCCAGTGTCCACAAGTGTGTGCAGAAATTCAAAATCTCCGTTATCCTCTAGTGACATTTTTCACACCTGCGACATCGAGCCTGTGACATAGCGCTGTGATATTCAGTGGGCCTCACACAATCCAAAAGTGTCCAGTGTCCACAAGTGTGTGAAGAAATTCAAAATCTCCGTTATTCTCTAGTGACATTTCTCACACCTGCGACATCGAGCCTGTGACAGCGCTGTGATAATCAGTGGGCCTCACACAATCCAAAAGTGTCCAGTGTCCACAAGTGTGTGCAGAAATTCAAAATCTCCGTTATCCTCTAGTGACATTTCTCACACCTGCGACATCGAGCCTGTGACATAGCGCTGTGATATTCAGTGGGCCTCACACAATCCAAATGTGGCCAGTGTCCACAAGTGTGTTTATGAAATTCAAAATCTCCCCTGTCCTATAGACACCTTGTACCTTGTTTTACATTACTATATAGTTTGTTGGATTTTGTCTACATTTCTACCAAAAATGAGGAAGGCTGGTGGAAGAGGCCGTGGAATTGGGCGGGGGTTGGCAGCTGGTAATGATGGTGTTGGTGGTGGATCTGATGGTAGTGGCAAAAGCAAAATAGGACCGAATGCAGGAGGTGTTGAGCCTGCGTCATCGTCTGGCTCCACAAGGCCTCGAAGGCTTAGTTTTCTAGGAGTTGGCAAACCGCTTTTAAAGCCAGAGCTTCAGGAAAAAGTTTTGTCTTACATTGCTGACTCAGCCTCCAGCTCTATCGCCTCCTCTTCTGAAGTTGTAAAAAATAAAAGCACTGAGTCGTCATTGGAGGCTCATGTTCATGAACCATACCTTTCCTTGTGTCCTTCACCCCAACCAAGATTGAAGGATGACGCAGGCCATACTACTGATTACTCCATGGAGCTGTTCTCACATACCATGCCTGGATTATCAAGTGAAATGGTGAATTACCCAGGCCAAGATGAATCTGACATGGAGTGCACTGATGCACAGCCACTGATAGATGATTCTGCTGGTACATTCACTCAGAGCACTACATTGTCCTCGCAGTGTACAGAGCCAGATTCTGACCCTGATGAGACTCAGGTGCCCCTTCCCACACACTATACCACCATACACGGTGACACAGAGGAAGGTGCACATGACATTGAAGAGGAGGTGATGGACGACCCAGTTGTTGACCCAGATTGGCATCCATTGGGGGAAGAGGGTGCTGCTTCCAATAGCTCAGATGAGGAGGAGGAGCATCCACAGCAGACATCGACATCGCAACAGCTGATATCTGGCAGGCCCGGAGCACTCCAAAGACAGGTTCCAAAAATCAAAAGAGTTGCTGGACAGCTTGTCCAGAGGGTCAAAATATCACAGCGTGCTAGGCCGCAAAATGTCTGCCAAAGTAGGAAGAGTGCAGTGTGGCACTTTTTTGAACAAAATCCTCATGATCAGGCCAAGGTTATCTGCAAGAAGTGCGCAAAGACCTTTAGCCGAGGGAAAAATCTGAAAAATTTGAATACCAGTTGCATGCTTAGACATTTAACCAGCATGCACTTGCAAGCGTGGACACAACACCAAACCTCAAGTACCACATGTGCAACTGATCACAAAGAAGGTAGTCAGCAACGCTACATTGTTTCCCCCACTGTAAGCCCACCGGTTAGCAGAGCAGCAAATGTTGAGGTGTCGTTGCAAGGCCACAGCAGTCAGGGAATCCCACTGTTATATCAACGAAAGACTGAATCTAGGCCATCAGAAAGAACACCAACTCCATCACCATCATCAACCCTCTCTCAGTCCACCCTGTCCACCGCTACTTCCACCATATGCAGCTCTCAAGTCCAGCTCACCCTCCCAGACACTATGAGTAGGTCAAGAAAGTACTCAGTCTCTCATCCACGTACACTGGGTTTGAGCGCCCACATTGCCAAACTAATCTCGTTAGAGATGATGCCCTATCGGTTGGTGGAAAGCGCAGCTTTCCGCGAACTCATGGCCTACGCAGTACCACGCTATGACCTACCCAGTCGCCACTTCTTCTCTCGCAAAGCCATCCCAGCCCTCCACCATCATGTGAAAGACCGCATTGTCCATGCACTCAAGCAGTCAGTGAGTGGAAAGGTGCACCTCACAACTGATGCATGGTCCAGTCGGCATGGCCAGGGCCGTTACCTGTCCATCACTATGCACTGGGTTAATGTGGTGGATGCAGGGTCCACAGGGGACAGTGGTGGTGGGACAGTGCTGCCTAGCCCACGGTATAGGAAACAGTTGGCTGTAGGCGTTCCACCCTCCTCCTCCTCCAGAAGCGAAAGCTCGTCCACAGAGCACAGTCGTACGAGCACTCCATCTGCAGCTGCCACTGTTGCACACGAGGTGTCCCCTATCGAGCAGCTAGTGGAAAGTGTCAGCAGGCTGTGTTGCAGATGATGTGTTTGGGCGACAGACACACCGCCGAGGTGCTGGCCGAGTACTTTCAGCGACAAACTGAGTCATGGCTGGGCAGTGTACATCTTGAGGCAGGCAAGGTAGTTAGTGATAATGGCTGTAATTTTGTGGCAGCCATAGCCCTCTCAAAACTCAGCCATATACCTTGCTTGGCTCACACCTTGAACCTGGTGGTGCAGTGCTTCCTCAATAATTATCCGGAGTTAACAGCCCTGCTCCAGAAGGTGCGAAGACTGTGCGTGCACATCCGCCGGTCGCCTGTACACTCCATTCGTATGCAGAAGCTGCAGTGATTGCTCCACCTTCCCAACCACCGCCTCATTATCGACATTGCAACAAGGTGGAACTCCACCCTGCACATGGTTGAGCGGCTGTGCGAGCAGAGGCAGGCCATAATGCATTTGTGGGAGGATACACGGCCAGGCACTTTGAGAGCAGACATGGAGTTGACAGGTGTGCAGTGGTCGAAGCTGAAAGACCTCTGTAAAGTCCTTCAGTGTTTTGAGGAATGCACACGGCTGGTAAGCGCAGACGACGCCATCCTAAGCATGAGCATCCCACTTATGCGTCTGCTCATGCAAACTTTGACGCACCTTAAGGAGCAGGCGTCTGCAGCCAATGTTGACGAGGAGGAAGAGGTGGAGGGAATCCTTGATGACATTCAGCCATTGTCTGCTCAGGGACCTCTCCTGGACGAGGTGGAGGAAGAAGAGGAGGAGGATGATGATGGGGATGATTACTTAGAGGAGGAGGATGCATCTCGTGGGGCAAGTGAAAATGTTGGCGTGGCAAGGTCTGGTACAGGGTTTGTGCGTGACTGGAGGGATGTGGATTTGCCAGAAAGTGCTCCTCCACCCAGCACTCGCAGTGTATCATTGACACCGGGAACAATGACCCACATGTCAGATTATGCCTTGCAGATCCTAAAAAGGGACCCACGCATTGCCAAAATGATGAACGATGACGACTACTGGTTGGCCAGCATCCTGGATCCACGCTATAAAGGCAAATTACAAAACATCATGCCACAGGAGAACCTTGACCTAATATTGGCTAATAAACAAGTAACTCTGGTTAACCGGTTGGTTTAGGCATTCCCAGCACACAGCAGCGGTGATGGTTCTCACACGAGCCGTACGGGCCGGGGCAGCTTGGCAGAGGTGTTCGTGGTGCACACAGCAGAAGTGGCATTGGAGACAGGGGTTTCATGACAATGTTGTGGACTGGTTTTTCACGGACCGCTCACACAACTGTTAATACAGCATCGATGGAAAGTGACAGGAGACAGCAGTTGTCAACTATGGTTAACAACTACTTTTCCTCCCATATCGATGTTCTCCTGCACAGGTCATTCCCCTTTGACTATTGGGCCGCTAAACTGGACACCTGGCCTGAATTGGCACAATATGCCTTACAGGAGCTCGCTTGCCCAGCTGCAAGTGTGCTATCGGAAAGAGTCTTCAGTGCAGCTGGATCAATCCTGACAGAAAAAAGGACCCGTCTGTCAACCCAAAATGTGGATGATCTAACCTTCATTAAAATGAACCATGCATGGGTTTCCAAGGATTTTGTCCCACCTTCCCTTGATGACACATAGGTTGCCAGAAAAATGGCTTGCTTTGGTCCTCCTCCTATTCCGCGAACTTGACCTATTTCGCCTTTTGCAGCAGCTGAATGACCCACATCTACATATGCCACTTTGTAAACCTCCCTAAGTGGGCGGGCCCCCCCATGGCCGGGGTCACCACCTAGCGCACAAAACCGTGCGAGTGCCGTTGCCCTGGACAGCTGTGTAGGCCGACTCTTGGGCGCGGGCACTGGCATAGGGTCCCTCATAGTGCAAACAAGTGTCTCTGACAGTGGTGGTGCATACCCGCCGTCAGACACACCGCCGTACTATGAGGGGCCCAGTGCCAGTACCGACGCCCACGAGTGTGCCCCCCTTGCTTGGGCAGGGCCCCAGCATTTGCAATGTTTACCTCTCCCTGCTCCTCCGCTGTGTAGTCTGGGCTGTCAAATCCTTCACTGGGACTGCCACTACAAATTGATTGAACTGAAAGATGATGGTTAAGATGTAGCTATGCCCTGTCCTGCTGGCCGGGCTCTAGCTCCATATGATCAGTGGCTTTCATTTCTTATGGACGTCGACTCACAATTACATGCAGTGGTGGTTTATCATCAGCTTTCACAGTTTTCCTACTCACAAACGTGTGACATTCCGGCGCACATTTCAAAATGTGCCCTCTCATGCCAATCAAATAGAATCGCCTACGGCCTGTGGCTTCTGTCTTTTGCACTCCAAAGTTACGTGACAGATCATGATAGCCAGTGAGCACCATGTTTACATCGCTCCCTGTGATAAAAATTGGATTGAGATGAGTAACAGTGATGGAATCAACGGAAATGCGATACAGCAAGACTTTATTCACAAAAAAATGTTTTCACTGTCTCAACACACAAATTAATTGAGGGTCAGCATCACCTATGAGAATTGTGACGGAAGTTTTTCCCGTGAATAATAATTCCTAGGTTTCTGCAATCAATAGCCTTTATGTCACTAATTGTATGCATCTCATTTCCTATTGCGGAGAGGCTGGACTGTATTACTGAGACAGAAATATATATGAAGATTTAAAAATAACACCAAAAGTATATAGTTGTGTACGCCTCAAATGCATTTCCTTTTTTCCACTTTTTAGATTGCTGTGTAATCCATACTGAGAACACGGAGATTTTACATGTTTAAACTATGCTATATATACCTGCTATCCACTCATAAAGTACCCTTTCTCAACTTTGTATAATCTGGTCAAATCCATAGTGGGCCTGAGTCTGCCTCCTGATCTATAGACATAAATTTTTAATGTGTAAACTAGGCTACATATATACGTGTTATCCGGTGAAACTGTACCCTTTATCAACTTTCTACAATGTTGTTGAATCCATACTGGGCCTGAGAACGGCTGCCGAGCTGTTAAGCAAGCTACAGCACCTGTGGTTTGGACACGTAATTTTTTCAGGAAAGACGGTTAGGCCTAACTCCGGAATTGCGGTTGACCTGAACTTACTGGGAAATCATCGTTCGCGGGGAATAATCTGAATCCCAGATCCCCATCACTAATGGAGTTCAGCAGGTTATCTGCACCTGTAAGCTACAAAAGCTGGTCCTTTCAGTGTAGCGTGCATGCAGCCCTGGACATGTACGGGAATGCTAGACCTGTTATTGCTCGATCTCACGTGCCAGAGCCTCACTTATCCCTCTAGTAAGCTTGATGCGTACCGTGGGGCCATGCCGGAGTCTCGGTCGTTAACAGAATACAGCTGAGAAATTGCTAGCACAACTACAAACGGACATACCACACCACACACAGAATCGACAAAGCTTGCAATCTGTCCATCTTTTCTGTAGCTTGTATGGTAGTTGTTTCCCGGGTGCAGTCCAATTAAGCCACAGGCTCCACTCCTGGTGGTGCCCTTTTGGACATTCCTTTAAGGTTCAGCTTTGCAATCATACTGCCCCCGGAAACCAAAAACTTTGCCTTCAGGGGCGCTGTTTGGAGGTTCGTGGGAATAACGCCGCCCGATCAGCAGTCGGCATATGGGTCACCCTCCCAGGACTGTGGGGTACTCGGTACCGGGCCGGTGTCAGTGGGATGTGTCACAGCAGCGGTGACCCGGACGGTGGCCCTGGGCGCCCATGTAAATGGCGTGGTATAATGGTAAAGAGTTTATATAGATAGTTTGACGCCACCTGTGGTGTTCGGCAACATAGATGTTAGGCCGACGCTGCATGCAGATCCTCTGGGACTGATGGTGTTGTGCAGCAAAGATGGTGAAGCTCCCCACAGGTGGAGCTGGAGTCACAGGGAAGTGTAGATGTAGTGATGGGGGAAAGGCACAGGCTGTGTAGGTGCTGGTACCCAGATGTAGCGGTGCTGGAATAACTGTAGGACACGAGAGCGTACAGTTCCAAAGCTTTACTCACAGTCTGCAGGTTACACAGATGCCTGCGTCTGTGCTGTGTCCTCCGGGTCAGGACCTCTGCCAACCTCCGGGACCAGAATGGAAAGCTACCTTCCAACACTCCGCCAACATGTACCTTCCTGAATGTCTCCTTTCTAGCGCTTGTGGGGGAAGCACTCACAGGACCGTGGTTCACTGAAACGCCTCCTGTCTAACAGATGTTCCTCAGACTTTACTTGTATGGCAGACAGCTGTAGCCTTTTCCTTCTGCCTCGCACACGTCGATGCTGGGGCCTCTGAGCCTTAGTTGGGTACAGAGCATTTATAGCTGCTACTTCCCCCGGTTTCTGCTGCAGGAACGTCAGTGTCCCTACAAACTCGGAGACCGGAATCCGGACCATGCGCTCCAGCTAGGAGTGAGCCTTAACTCTGATCATCCTCCAGCTCCCCTTCTCACGTCCACACACTTCCCCTTCCCTGCACAGAGTGCCCTAACTTACCTCCTCCCGACCACAGAGAGCAGCTCCTCAGCAGTCAGGTTCAGAGGTCTCCCTGCTGGCCTGGAGTGGGAAATGTGTTGTGTGTTGGTTTCACTGCTAGAGAGATCCTTTGTTGATCCCAAGCTTGACAACACACTCCCTAGGAGGAAGGCAATGCCACAGTGGCGACCGTACTCTTGGGGACGCCACAAGTGCACTGAGGCCCAGCCACTGCTGGATGATGCTGCTGGTACATTGACCCAGACCACTACATTCCCCTCGCACTCTACACAGCCAGAATCTGACCCAGAGGAAACTCAGGTTCCCCTTCCCGCATACTATACCACCTTACACGGTGACAAAGAGGAAGGTGCAGATGAAAGTGCAGGTTCCTTGAGCAGGTGGGGGGGCATACTCATGGGCGATGGCACTGGCACAGGGCACCGCATAGTATGCAAAAGTGTCTCTGCCTAAACAGCCAAGTGCAGTGAGATGGAAGATGGGGACGACAAGGAGTTCAGAGTAGTGCAGGGATTCCCTAGCAAGGAGACTTATGTAATCGTTTTCAATGTTGGGACTGCAATTTTTGGGGAGCACTATACTCTGGTGAATGATATATGGGGCCCACCATACACTGGAGCATTTCAAAGGTGGACATCAGACACTGGAGCAGCATTTACAGGGCCCATTATGCACTAGAGCATTAGAAATGGGGCCCATTATGCACTAGAGCAGTAGAAATGGGGCCCATTATGTTTGGAGCATTATTTGGGCCCATAAGACAGTGGAGCTTCATCCATTGGGACCAACATATACTGTAGCACTATGTGGAGCTCATCATATACGGTTTGAAACATTATATGGGAATAATGATTCCGTATGGAGAAATATATGGGCCTCATTACTCTGTATAGCGCACTAAGCGCTGGCCATAATACTGTATGGAGTTATATACTGTCCGTTTTTGGAGGTATTGGAGAATTTAAAATGGATATCAGTCATGAGATGTAAAAAGTGAAGTATTTTTCATTGTACTATACTGCTATTTCTCTGCCGTATCGGAGCATCATGAGTTGTGGTATGTGTTAAAGGGGCGCTCTTTGGCCCTGGGCCCACGAAAACCTGGAGCCAGCCCTCCCCCCAACAACTGTAGCCAAATAACCCCCATTTTTCAGTGCGTAACTAGTATTATGAAGTTAATTAAGGTTGACAAGCTTCAGTAATAAGAATTTATGCTTTTGGCATTCAAATGGGCACTGTTGGTGTGTTTCCTGTCCTCCTCTCACTGCCGACTTTAATTCTCCATTGACTTACATTGGGTTTCGTGTTTCAGGACGACCCCGACTTTTCCCTATAGTCGGACGATTTTGCTCGAAACGAAACTCGACCCTAAAAAAACAAAAGTCGCTCAACACTACTTATTTGTTTACCAAACTTGACCTCAGGGGGTGTATAATCTTGTTCGCATCAAGCACGGGGATAAATGGTTGCGCTCTTATATGATGATTGTCAGTTGCTCTCTGTTATGGTGACTGCTGGTTGTGCTCTCTTATGATGACTGTCGGTTTTGCTCTGTTATGGTGACTGTTGGTTGCGCTCTCTTATGATGACTGTCAATTGCGGTCTTGTATGATGACTGTTGGTTGCGCTCTCTTATGATGACTGTCGGTTTCGATCTGTTATGATGACTGTTGGTTGCGCTCTCTTATGATGACTGTCGGTTGAGCTCTTGTATGATGACTCTGTTGGTTGCGCTCTGTTATGATGACTGTTGGTTTCGCTCTGTTATGATGACTGTTGGTTGCGCTCTTATATGATGACTCTGTTGGCTGCGCTCTCTTATGATGACTGTTGGCTGCGCTCTTATATGATGACTGTCAGTTGCGCTCTGTTATGGTGACTGCTGGTTGTGCTCTCTTATGATGACTGTCAGTTTCGCTCTGTTATGGTGACTGTTGGTTGCGCTCTCTTATGATGACTGTCGATTGTGCTCTTGTATGATGACTCTGTTGGTTGCGCTCTCTTATGATGACTGTCGGTTTCGCTCTGTTATGATGACTGTTGGTTGCGCTCTCTTATGATGACTGTCGGTTGCGCTCTTGTATGATGACTCTGTTGGTTGCGCTCTCTTATGATGACTGTCGGTTGTGCTCTGTTATGGTGACTGCTGGTTGTGCTCTCTTATGATGACTGTCGGTTTTGCTCTGTTATGGTGACTGTTGGTTGCGCTCTCTTATGATGACTGTCAATTGCGGTCTTGTATGATGACTGTTGGTTGCGCTCTCTTATGATGACTGTCGGTTTCGCTCTGTTATGATGACTGTTGGTTGCGCTCTCTTATGATGACTGTCGGTTGAGCTCTTGTATGATGACTCTGTTGGTTGCGCTCTGTTATGATGACTGTTGGTTTCGCTCTGTTATGATGACTGTTGGTTGCGCTCTTATATGATGACTCTGTTGGCTGCACTCTCTTATGATGACTGTTGGCTGCGCTCTTATATGATGACTGTCAGTTGCGCTCTGTTATGGTGACTGCTGGTTGTGCTCTCTTATGATGACTGTCAGTTTCGCTCTGTTATGGTGACTGTTGGTTGCGCTCTCTTATGATGACTGTCGATTGTGCTCTTGTATGATGACTCTGTTGGTTGCGCTCTCTTATGATGACTGTCGGTTTCGCTCTGTTATGATGACTGTTGGTTGCGCTCTTATATGATGACTCTGTTGGCTGCACTCTCTTATGATGACTGTTGGCTGCGCTCTTATATGATGACTGTCAGTTGCGCTCTGTTATGGTGACTGCTGGTTGTGCTCTCTTATGATGACTGTCAGTTTCGCTCTGTTATGGTGACTGTTGGTTGCGCTCTCTTATGATGACTGTCGATTGTGCTCTTGTATGATGACTCTGTTGGTTGCGCTCTCTTATGATGACTGTCGGTTTCGCTCTGTTATGATGACTGTTGGTTGCGCTCTCTTATGATGACTGTCGGTTGCGCTCTTGTATGATGACTCTGTTGGTTGCGCTCTCTTATGATGACTGTCGGTTTCGCTCTGTTATGATGACTGTTGGTTGCGCTCTTATATGATGACTCTGTTGGCTGCGCTCTCTTATGATGACTGTTGGCTGCGCTCTTATATGATGACTGTCAGTTGCGCTCTGTTATGGTGACTGCTGGTTGTGCTCTCTTATGATGACTGTCAGTTTCGCTCTGTTATGGTGACTGTTGTTGCGCTCTCTGATGATGACTGTCGATTGTGCTCTTGTATGATGACTCTGTTGGTTGTGCTCTCTTATGATGACTGTCGGTTTCGCTCTGTTATGATGACTGTTGGTTGCGCTCTCTTATGATGACTGTCGGTTTCGCTCTGTTATGATGACTGTTGGTTGCGCTCTCTTATGATGACTGTCGATTTCGCTCTGTTATGATGACTGTTGGTTGCGCTCTCTTATAATGACTGTCTGTTTCACTCTGTTTCTGCGCTGTTGCGCTCTCTTATGATGACTGTCGATTTTCACTCTGTTTCTGCGCTGTTATGATGACTGTTGATTGCGCTCTTGTGTGATGACTCTGTTGGTTTCGCTCTCTTATGATGACTGTTGGTTGCGCTCTTATATGATGACTGTCGGTATCGCTCTGTTATGATGACTGTCGGTTTCGCTCGGTTATGATGACTGTCGGTTGCACTCTTGCATGATGACTCTGTTGGTTGCGCTCTGCAATGATGACTGTCGGTTTCGTTCTGTTATCATGACTGTTGGTTGCGCTCTTATATGATGACTGTCAGTTGCGTTCTGTTATGCTGACTGCTGGTTGTGCTCTCTTATGATGACTGTCAGTTTTGCTCTGTTATGATGATTGTCGATTGCGCACTTGTATGATGACTCTGTTGGTTGGGCTCTCTTATGATGACTGTCGGTTTCGCTGTGTTATGATGACTGTTGGATGAGCTCTCTTATGATGACTGTCAGTTGCGCTCTTGTATGATGACTCTGTTGGTTGCGCTCTCTTATGATGACTGTCGGTTTCGCTGTGTTATGATGACTGTTGGTTGAGCTCTCTTATGATGACTGTTGGTTGCGCTCTTGTATGATGACTCTGTTGGTTGCGCTCTCTTATGATGACTGTTGGTTGCGCTCTCTTATGATGACTGTCGGTTGCACTCTTGTATGATGACTCTGTTGGTTGCACTCTCTTATGATGACTGTCGGTTTGGCTCTGTTATGATGACTGTTGGTTGCACTCTTGTATGATGACTCTGTTGGTTGCGCTCTCTTATGATGACTGTCGGTTGTGCTGTTATGGTGACTGTTGGTTGCGCTCTTGTATGATGACTCTGACGGTTTCGCTCTCTTATGATGACTGTCGGTTGTGCTCTGTTATGATGACTGTTGGTTGCGCTCTCTTATGATGACTGCAGTTTCGCTCTCTTATGATGACTGTCGGTTGCGCTGTTATGGTGACTGTTGGTTGCGCTCTTGTTTGATGACTGTCGGTTGCGCTCTGTTATGATAACTGTTGGTTGTGCTCTCTTATGATGACTGCCGGATTCACTCTCTTATGATGACTGTCAGTTGCGCTGTTATGATGACTGTTGGTTGCGCTCTTATATGATGACTGTTGTTTGCGCTCTCTTGTGATTACTGTCGGTTTCGCTCTCTTATGATGACTGTCGGTTGTGCTCTGTTATGGTGACTGTCGGTTGTGCTCTGTTATGATGACTGTTGGTTGTGCTCTCTTATGATGACTGTCGGTTGTGCTCTCTTATGATGACTGTCGGTTGCGCTGTTATGGTGACTGTTGGTTGCGCTCTTGTTTGATGACTGTCGGTTGCGCTCTGTTATGATAACTGATGGTTGCACTCTCTTATGATGAGTGCCGGATTCGCTCTCTTATGATGACTGTCGGTTGCGCTGTTATGGTGACTGTTGGTTGCGCTCTTGTTTGATGACTGTCGGTTGCGCTCTGTTATGATAACTGTTGGTTGCACTCTCTTATGATGACTGCCGGTTTTGCTCTCTTATGATGACTGTCGGTTGCGCTGTGATGGTGACTGTTGGTTGCGCTCTTGTTTGATGACTGTCGGTCGCACTCTGTTATGATAACTGTTGGCTGCACTCTCTTATAATGACTGCCGGTTTCGCTCTCTTATGATGCCTGTCGGTTGCGCTGTTATGATGACTGTTGTTAGCGTTCTTATATGATGACTGCTGGTTGTGCTCTGTTATGAGGACTGTCGGTTGTGCTCTGATATGATGACTGTTGGTTGCGCTCTCTTATGATGACTGCCGGTTTCGCTCTCTTTTGATGACTGTCGGCTGCGCTGTTATGGTGACTGTTGGTTGCGCTCTTGTATGATGACTGCCGGTTACACTCTGTTATGAGGACTGTCGGTTGTGCTCTGTAATGATGACTGTTGGTTGCGCTCTCTTATGATGACTGCCGGTTTCGCTCTCTTATGATGACTGTCGGTTGCGCTCTCTTATGATGACTGTTGTTTGCGCTCTCTTATGATGACTGCCGGTTGTGCTCTCTTATGATGACTGTTGGTTGGCGCTCTCTTATGATGACTGCCGGTTTCGCTCTCTTATGATGACTGTTGGTTGTGCTCTCTTATGATGACTGTCGGTTGCGCTGTTATGGTGACTGTTGGTTGCGCTCTTGTATGATGACTCTGCCGGTTTCGCCCTCTTATGATGACTGCCAGTTGCGCTCTGTTATGGTGACTGTCGATTGTGCTCTGTTATGGTGACTGTCGGTTGTGCTCTGTTATGATGACTGTCGGTTGCGCTGTTATGGTGACTGTTGGTTGCGCTCTTGTTTGATGACTGTCGGTTGTGCTCTGTTATGATAACTGTTGGTTGCACTCTCTTATGATGAGTGCCGGATTTGCTCTCTTATGATGACTGTTGGTTGCGCTGTTATGGTGACTGTTGGTTGCGCTCTTGTTTGATGACTGTCGGTTGCGCTCTGTTATGATAACTGTTGGTTGCACTCTCTTATGATGACTGCCGGTTTCGCTCTCTTATGATGACTGTCGGTAGCGCTGTTATGGTGACTGTTGGTTGCGCTCTTGTATGATGACTCTGCCGGTTTCGCTCTCTTATGATGACTGCCGGTTTCGATCTCTTATGATGACTGTTGGTTTCGCTCTCTTATGATGACTGCCGGTTTCGCTCTCTTATGATGACTGTTGGTTGGCGCTCTCTTATGATGACTGCCGGTTTCGCTCTCTTATGATGACTGTTGGTTGTGCTCTCTTATGATGACTGCCGGTTTCGCTATCCTATGATGACTGTCGGTTTCGCTCTCTTATGATGACTGTTGGTTGGCGCTCTCTTATGATGACTGCCGGTTTCGCTCTCTTATAACGACTGTCGGTTTCGCTCTCTTATGATGACTGTTGGTTGTGCTCTCTTATGATGACTGCCGGTTTCACTCTCTTATGATGACTGCTGGTTTCGCTCTCTTATGATGACTGCCGGTTTCGCTCTCTTATAATGACTGTCAGTTTCGCTCTCTTATGATGACTGTTGGTTGTGCTCTCTTATGATGACTGCCGGTTTCGATCTCTTATGATGACTGTTGGTTTCGCTCTCTTATGATGACTGCCGGTTTCGCTCTCTTATGATGACTGTTGGTTGGCGCTCTCTTATGATGACTGCCGGTTTCGCTCTCTTATGATGACTGTTGGTTGTGCTCTCTTATGATGACTGCCGGTTTCGCTATCCTATGATGACTGTCGGTTTCGCTCTCTTATGATGACTGTTGGTTGGCGCTCTCTTATGATGACTGCCGGTTTCGCTCTCTTATAATGACTGTCGGTTTCGCTCTCTTATGATGACTGTTGGTTGTGCTCTCTTATGATGACTGCCGGTTTCACTCTCTTATGATGACTGCCGGTTTCGCTCTCTTATGATGACTGCCGGTTTCGCTCTCTTATAATGACTGTCGGTTTCGCTCTCTTATGATGACTGTTGGTTGGCGCTCTCTTATGATGACTGCCGGTTTCGCTCTCTTATGATGACTGTTGGTTGTGCTCTCTTATGATGACTGCCGGTTTCGCTATCCTATGATGACTGTCGGTTTCGCTCTCTTATGATGACTGTTGGTTGGCGCTCTCTTATGATGACTGCCGGTTTCGCTCTCTTATAATGACTGTCGGTTTCGCTCTCTTATGATGACTGTTGGTTGTGCTCTCTTATGATGACTGCCGGTTTCACTCTCTTATGATGACTGCCGGTTTCGCTCTCTTATGATGACTGCCGGTTTCGCTCTCTTATGATTACTGTTGGTTGCGCTCTCTTATGATGACTGTCGGTTGCGCTGTTATGGTGACTGTTGGTTGCGCTCTTGTATGATGACTCTGCCGGTTTCGCTCTCTTATGATGACTGCCGGTTGCGCTCTGTTATGGTGACTGTCGGTTGTGCTCTGTTATGATGACTGTTGGTTGTGTTCTCTTATGATGACTGTCGGTTGTGCTCTGTTATGGTGACTGTCGGTTGTGCTCTGTTATGATGACTGTCGGTTGTGCTCTCTTATGATGACTGCCGGTTTCACTCTCTTATGATGACTGCCGGTTTCGCTCTCTTATGATGACTGCTGGTTTCGCTCTCTTATGATTACTGTTGGTTGCGCTCTCTTATGATGACTGTCGGTTGTGCTGTTATGGTGACTGTTTGTTGCGCTCTTGTATGATGACTCTGCCAGTTTCGCTCTGTTATGATGACTGCCGGTTGCGCTGTTATGGTGACTGTTGGTTGCGCTCTTGTATGATGATTCTGTCGGTTGTGCTCTCTTATGATGACTGCCGGTTGCGCTCTGTTATGGTGACTGTCGGTTGTGTTCTCTTATGAGGACTGTCGGTTGTGCTCTGTTATGGTGACTGTTGGTTGTGTTCTCTTATGAGGACTGTCGGTTGTGCTCTGTTATGATGACTGTCGGTTGTGCTCTCTTATGATGACTGTCGGTTGTGCTCTGTTATGGTGACTGTCGGTTGTGCTCTGTTATGGTGACTGTTGGTTGTGTTCTCTTATGAGGACTGTCGGTTGTGCTCTGTTATGATGACTGTCGGTTGTGCTCTGTTATGATGACTGTCGGTTGTGCTCTCTTATGATGACTGTCGGTTGTGCTCTCTTATGATGACTGTCGGTTGTGCTCTGTTATGATGACTGCTGGTTGTGCTCTCTTATGATGACTGCTGGTTGTGCTCTGGTATGATGACTGTCGGTTGTGCTCTGTTATGATGACTGCTGGTTGTGCTCTCTTATGATGACTGTCGGTTGTGCTCTGTTATGGTGACTGTCGGTTGTGCTCTGTTATGATGACTGTCAGTTGTGCTCTCTTATGATGACTGTCGGTTGTGCTCTGTTATGGTGACTGTCGGTTGTGCTCTCTTATGATGACTGTCGGTTGTGCTCTGTTATGGTGACTGTCGGTTGTGCTCTGTTATGATGACTGTCGGTTGTGCTCTCTTATGATGACTGTCGGTTGCGCTCTGTTATGGTGACTGTCGGTTGCGCTCTGTTATGATGACTGTTGGTTGTGCTCTCTTATGAGGACTGTCGGTTGTGCTCTCTTATGATGACTGTCGGTTGTGCTCTCTTATGATGACTGTCGGTTGTGCTCTCTTATGATGACTGTCGGTTGTGCTCTGTTATGGTGACTGTCGGTTGTGCTCTGTTATGATGACTGCTGGTTGTGCTCTCTTATGATGACTGTCGGTTGTGCTCTCTTATGATGACTGTTGGTTGCGTTCTTGTATGATGACTGTCAGTTTCGCTCTCTTAGATGACTGCCGGTTGCGCTCTGTTATGATGACTGTCGGTGGCGCTCTCTTACGCCTCTCCCCGTGAAGCTCCGCCCACTTCTCTCAATGTCGTGGCTGCGGACAGGATGGTGACAGACGGGAGACGTCACATTCTGGTGACACTGAGCAATCAGCGCTGAGCGGAATTATTTACATTTCAGAAAGTGATAAGAAAAATGGAAGAAAATCAGAAAAAAAACGATTTTTACCCAAATTTATGAAATATAGAACAGTGTAATGAACCTTCCTGTCTGACTGGTGACGTCTGCGCCATTAACCCCTACCCGTCTGACCAGTGACGTCTGCGCCATTAACCCCTTCCCATCTGACCGGTGATGTCTGCACCATTAAAACCTTGAGAAATTCCATAAAAAAACAGAAGAGTGGACAAGAATGGAGCCTATATGAGGAGCTCCAGGAATCAACTCCGATCTAGTCACTTCAGCACTGATCCGTCTAGATCGAAGCGGCTAAAATGAGGATCACAAAAAATCAACTCAGATCTAGGCGCAACGACCACTGCCCCATGGCAACCAGTCTGGTGCCAATGCCCAAGCACCGGTCACTTCCGGTGTCGCGTTTCCGGTGCGCCGATATTTATATTCCCCCGCTACTCAACATCATCATGCCAGCAGCAAGACGCGGGAGTGCCGCTCTAATCGCCAACCCAGGTTCATCAGCTGGGCCCCATGCCACCTTATTAATAATATGCCAGGACTGACATGCTTTCTGACCTTTTTCTACCAGCAGCCCACTAGACCCATTATACTCTGCTCCATGTTCTGTCATGTATTTCCGGTCAAGGATCACACTCCTTGGATATTAACATATTGCTACACTCCATTGTTAGGTTATCTGCATCAGCACAGTTTTTAGTGCTATACCTCTAACTTCCCCTCTCTTTACAGCAACTATTTGCGCTACCTCATACTGGGAACGACTTCTACCCATAGTTCTATTCCTACCCTGCAACAAACAAGTAAGCGCTCTCCTGCACAGCGTTTCCTCCTATCCTGTACCTCTGTTCTTGAGTTCATACCTGCAGGTCGGCCACATTCACCAGCTAAACCACCTCCCCTTTATCTGTAGCTTTTTTCAGCATTAGACATATATATTCTACTTTAAACCTTTCCTTACAACCCCTCTTTCTCCTCACCCTTTTCTTGTACATACTAATTTTGCTCTACATTTTATTGTTGCACATATCAACATTATTATGCTAACCATGCATCACCTGGGCTTTTTCTTTGTTTTTTAGTTCTTTTCTTCTTTGTCCCTTTGCCTATTATTGTATCCATGTTCTGTGAACATTTCACTTTTGTATTTCTCTCTCTTACAGTGACGTAATGAGTAAGACCCAGGACGTGTTGAAATGTCTGCAATAAAATACAGTCACCTTGTAATGCTATTATTTTTCTGTACCTTGCTATTTCCGTTTCACGGACTGAAATAAAATGAGCTGTTTTTGCATCACTTGAACCATAAAGTGTGCAATGAATTTTGACTACAGTGATTAGCACATGTGAGGTCTGAGGACAAGCAGTTGTGATCGGCAATTGTGAACGCTGAGAAAAAGCAGTTGTGATTGGCACATGTGAGCTCTGGGGACAAGCAGTTGTGATTGGCACATGTGAGCTCTGGGGACAAGCAGGTGTGATCGGCACATGTGAGCTCTGGGGACAAGCAGTTGTGATCGGCACATGTGAGCTCTGGGGACAAGCAGCTGTGATCGGCACATGTGAGCTCTGGGGACAAGCAGTTGTGATTGGCACATGTGAGCTCTGGGAACAAGCAGTTGTGATTGACACATGTGAGCTCTAGGGAGAAGCAGTTGTGATTGGCACATGTGAGCTCTGGAGAGAAGCAGTTGTGACTGGCACATGTGAGCTCTAGGGAGAAGCAGTTGTGATTGACACATGTGAGCTCTGGGGACAAGCAGCTGTGATCGGCATATGTGAGCTCTGGGGACAAGCAGTTGTGATCGGCACATGTGAGCTCTGGGGACAAGCAGTTGTGATCGGCACACGTGAGATCTGGAGACTAGCAGTTGTGATCGGCACACGTGAGCTCTGGGGACAAGGAGTTGTGATCGGCACATGTGAGCTCCGGGGACAAGCAGTTGTGATCAGCACTTGTGAATGCTGGGAAGAAGCAGTTGTGATTGGCACATGTGAGCTCCAGGGACAAGCAGTTGTGATCAGCACTTGTGAATGCTGAAGGAAAAGCAGTTGTGATCGGCACATGTGAGCTCTAGGGACAAGCAATTGTGATCGGCACACGTGAGCTCTGGGGACAAGCAGTTGTGATCGGCACATGTGAGCTCTGGGGACAAGGAGTTGTGATCGGCACATGTGAATGCTGGGAACAAGCAGTTTGATCTGCACTTATGAACGCTGGAGACAAGCAATTGTGATCAGCACATGTGAACGCTGAGGAAAAGCAGTTGTGATCGGCACATGTGAACGCTGAGGAAAAGCAGTTGTGATCGGCACATGTGAACGCTGAGGAAAAGCAGTTGTGATCGGCACATGTGAAGGCTGGGGACAAGCAGTTGTAATCGGCACATGTGAGCTCTGAGGAAAAGCAGTTGTGATCGGCACATGTGAGCTCTGGGGACAAGCAGTTGTGATCGGCACATGTGAGCTCTGGGGACAAGCAGTTGTGATTGACATATGTGAGCTCTAGGGACAAGCAGTTGTGATTGTAACAACCCTGCTGGCATCACTCATGGCCTCCCATCCCCCGCACACCAACTTACTTTCTGCTTCAAGCCATGCTGTGAATTCTGTCTGTTGCCAGCTCTGTGCCTCTGCTCTCCATGTTTCCAGACTGTGTGTATAGGGGGGTGGCGCCTGAACTCTCTGGTTCTTATGCAGTCAGGGTGCACCTGTCTAATCTGTCCCTGACCAATCACCTGGAGCCCTTGACTATTTAGTTTCGCCACTCCCACTGAAACATGGCCTGTGCAATGTCTAATCTCAGTTAGTATCTTGCTACTGAGGAAGCCAGGCCCTGTTCTGTGTATCTCCTTCTCTGGAGGTTTACTCCTAGTCTTGCTTTGTACCTTGTCTGCCTGCCAGGAGGCTGTATATCCTGGCCCTTGAGTCTTGTTCCCAGTGCCTTGTCTGTTCTCTGTCCGCTTGCCAGGAGGCAGAATATCCTGGTC
Organism: Dendrobates tinctorius; assembly: GCF_039654945.1. Taxonomy (NCBI): domain Eukaryota; kingdom Metazoa; phylum Chordata; class Amphibia; order Anura; family Dendrobatidae; genus Dendrobates; species Dendrobates tinctorius. The sequence continues at coordinate 857,010 of NW_027361980.1, read as the reverse complement.
TTTGTGTCTCTGTCTGAACTCAGTCTTACCTCTGTCTGTCAGTCTCCTTGTCTGTGGTTCCTTCTCTGCCGTGTCTTTCCTTGTGTCCTCCCTATCTGCACGGCTCCTTAGCCGCTCTGTCTGCACGGCCCCTTAGCCGCTCTGCTTTGCTCCATTCCTGCTGCCGCTGCAGAACCCCTTGCTGCAGCTTCTCTCCACAGACCTTGTGGTTCTGCTTTGCTCCACCACTGCTGCCGCTGCAGAACCTCTTGATGCAGCTTCTCTCCACAGACCTTGTGGTTCAGCTTTGCTCCACTCCTGCTGCAGAACCTCTTTCTGCAGCTTCTCTCTCCACTCCTGCCTTCACCTGCACCTCCTGTGTGAACAGGTCCAAACCTGTTCCTTCATATTCCATACCTGCACCTCCTGTGTGAACAGGTCCAAACCTGTTCCTTCATATTCCATACCTGCACCTCCTGTGTGAACAGGTCCAAACCTGTTCCTTCATATTCCATACCTGCACCTCCTGTGTGAACAGGTCCAAACCTGTTCCTTCATATTCCACTCCTTCCTGCCTATATCCATACCTGCACCTCCTGTGTGAACAGGTCCAAACCTGTTCTCTCATATACCACTCCTGCTTGCTCTGTGTCTCCAAGCCGTCACCTACCTGCCCAGTGTCTCCAAGCCGTCACCTAACTGCCCAGTGTCTCCAAGCCGTCACCTACCTGCCCAGTGTCTCCAAGCCGTCACCTACCTGCCCAGTGTCTCCAAGCCGTCACCTACCTGCCCAGTGTCTCCAAGCCGTCACCTACCTGCCCAGTGTCTCCAAGCCGTCACCTACCTGCCCAGTGTCTCCAAGCCGTCACCTACCTGCCCAGTGTCTCCAAGCCGTCACCTACCTGCCCAGTGTCTCCAAGCCGTCACCTACCTGCCCAGTGTCTCCAAGCCGTCACCTACCTGCCCAGTGTCTCCAAGCCGTCACCTACCTGCCCAGTGTCTCCAAGCCGTCACCTACCTGCCCAGTGTCTCCAAGCCGTCACCTACCTGCCCAGTGTCTCCAAGCCGTCACCTACCTGCCCAGTGTCTCCAAGCCGTCACCTACCTGCCCAGTGTCTCCAAGCCGTCACCTACCTGCCCAGTGTCTCCAAGCCGTCACCTACCTGCCCAGTGTCTCCAAGCCGTCACCTACCTGCCCAGTGTCTCCAAGCCGTCACCTACCTGCCCAGTGTCTCCAAGCCGTCACCTACCTGCCCAGTGTCTCCAAGCCGTCACCTACCTGCCCAGTGTCTCCAAGCCGTCACCTACCTGCCCAGTGTCTCCAAGCCGTCACCTACCTGCCCAGTGTCTCCAAGCCATGCCTGCTTGCCCAGTGTCTCAGGCTACCTGTTAGTGACACCGGTTCAAGTGACTTGACCCCCGACAGCTACCTGCCGCACAAGCCTGACCTCACCATCAGAGGCTCCAGTGAAGACCGAGGTAGCTGTCGTAGTCACGCCCCTTCCAGGGTAGTCTGGTTTGTGGCACAGTGGGGCCACAAACCCCCCCGGCTCACGCCAGTCAGCCAAGGCGCAAGCGTGACAGTGATCGACACATGTGAGCTCTGGGGACAAGCAGTTGTGATTGGCACATGTGAGCTCTGGGGACAAGCAGTTGTGATTGACACATGTGAGCTCTAGGGACAAGCAGTTGTGATTGGCACATGTGAATGCTGGGAACAAGCAGTTGTGTTTGGCACACGTGAGCTCTGGGAACAAGCAGTTGTGATCGGCACATGTGAGCTCTAGGGACAAGCAGTTGTGATTGGCACATGTGAATGCTGGGAACAAGCAGTTGTGTTTGGCACACGTGAGCTCTGGGGACAAGCAGTTGTGATTGGCACATGTGAGCTCTGGGGACAAGCAGTTGTGATTGGCACATGTGAGCTCTGGGGACAAGCAGTTGTGACTGACACATGTGAGCTCTGGGGACAAGCAGTTGTGACTGACACATGTGAGCTCTGGGGACAAGAAGTTGTGATCGGCACATGCGAGCTCTGGGGACAAGCAGTTGTGATCGGCACATGCGAGCTCTGGGGACAAGCAGTTGTGATTGACACATGTCAGCTCTGGGGACAAGCAGATGTGATTGACACATGTGAGCTCTGGGGACAAGCAGATGTGATTGGTAGAGTTGAGCGACTTTTGGTTTTTTAGGGTCGAGTTTCGTTTCGTGAAACCCGACTTTTCCAAAAGTCGGGTCGAGCAAGATCGTCCGATTATAGGGAAAAGTCGGGGTCGTCCCGAAACACGAAACCCAATGTAAGTCAATGGGGAATAAAAGTCGGCAGTGAGAGGAGGACAGGAAACACACCTACAGTGCCCATTTGAATGCCAAAAGCAAAAAATTCTTCTTACTTAAGCTTGTCAACCTTAATTAACTTCATAATACAAGTTACGCACTGAAAAATGGGGGTTATTTGGCTAAAGTTGTGGGGGGGTAGGGCTGGCTCCAGGTTTTCATGTGCCCTGGGCGAAAGAGCGCCCCTTTAACACATACCACAACTCATCATGCTCCGATACGGCAGAGAAATAGCGGTATAGTACAATGAAAAATACTTCACTTTTTACATCTCATGACGAGGCCCATCTATTTCTCCATACAGAATCACTGGTCCCATATAATGTTTGAAACAGTATATGATGAGCTCCACATAATGCTACAGTATATGTTGGTCCCCATGGATGAAGCTCCACTGTCTTATGGGCCCAAATAATGCTCCAAACATAATGGGCCCCATTTCTAATGCTCTAGTGTATAATGGGCCCTGTAAATGCTGCTCCAGTGTCTGATGTCCACCTTTGGAATGTTCCAGTGTATGGTGGGCCCCATCTATCATTCTCCAGAGTATAGTGCTCCCCAAAAATTGCTGTCCCAACATTGAAAACAATCAAATAAGTCTCCTCGCTAGGGAATCCCTGTACTAGTCTGGACTCCTCGTCGTCCCCATCTTCCATCTCACTGCACAGTATTTCAACCTTGCAAGTGCTGTGATCCTGAGCAAGCAGGGGGGGCCCACTCATTGGCGACGGCACTGGCACAGGGCCCCTGATAGTACGGTGGTGTGTCTGATGGCGAGTGGGCCGAACCTGCACTTTCATCTGCAGCTTCCTCTTTGTCACCGTGTAAGATGGAACTGTATATGGGAAGGGTAACCTGAGTTTCATCAGGGTCAGATTCAGGTCGTGTAGCGTGCGAGGGGAATGTAGTGGTCTGGGTCAATGTACCAGCAGATTCATCGAGCAGTGGCTGGGCATCAGTGCACTTGTGTCGCCCCCAGGAGTACGGTCGCCACAGTGGCATTACCTTCTTCCTAGGGAGTGTGATGTCATGCTTGGGAGCAACGAAGGATCTCTCTAGCAGGTTAACTGATTGGGCGGCGTTATTCCCACGAGTCATGACCCTCCAAACAGCGTTCATGAAGGCAAAGTGTTTGTTTTACGTGGGCAGTATGGTTGCAAAGCTGAACCTTAAAGGAATGTCCAGAAGGGCACCACCAGGAGTGGAGCCTACTGCGTAATTTGACTCAACACGGGCAACCTCAACCATGCCAGATACACAACAGATGCACACATTGCAAGCTTAATTCCGTTAACGAACGAGACTCCGTCATGCCCCGCGGTCCGAGTCCGGCTTACTAGAGGGACACATGAGGCTCTGGCACATGAGATTGGCCAATAACTGGTGTGTCATGCCCTTACATGTCCGTGGCTGCATGTGCGCTACACTGAAAAGGCCAGCGTTTGTCGCTTACAGGTGCAGATAACCCGCTGAACAACGTTAGTGATGGGGATCTGTGATTACAATTATTACCCGCGAACGATGATTTCCCAGTAAGTGCAGGTCAACCGCAGTTCCGGAATTAGGCCTAACCGTCATTCCTGAAAAAACTAAAAACTTACGTGTGCAAACCACAGGTGCTGTAGCTTGCTTAACAGCTCGCCAGCCGTTCTCACGCCCAGTATGGATTACACGTGATTGCACAAAGGTGAGAAAGGGTACCGTATCCCCAGATAACATGTATGGATAGCGTACACATTCAAAATATATGTCTATACATCAGGAGTCAGGCTCAGACGGTGTTAGGCCCAGTATGGATTGCACGTGATTGCACAAAGGTTAGAAAGGGTACCGTATCCCCGGATAACATGTATGGATAGCGTACACATTCAAAATATATGTCTATACATCAGGAGGCAGGCTCAGACGGTGTTAGGCCCAGTATGGATTGCACGTGATTGCACAAAGGTTAGAAAGGGTACCGTATCCCCAGATAACATGTATGGATAGCGTACACATTCAAAATATATGTCTATACATCAGGAGGCAGGCTCAGACGGTGTCAGGCACAGTATGGATTTGACGGCCCAGATTACACAGCGGAGGAGCAGGGAGAGGTAAAGATTGCAAATGCTGTGGCCCTGCCCAAGCAAGGGGGGCCCACTCGTGGGCGTCGGTACTGGCACTGGGCCCCTCATAGTACAGCGGTGTGTCTGACGGCGGGTGTGCACCACCACCGTCAGAGACACTTGATTGCACTATGAGGGACCCTGTGCCAGTGCCCGCGCCCAAGAGTCGGCCTACCCACCTGTCCAGGGCAACGGCACTCGCACGGTGTCGTGCGCTAGGTGGTGACCCCGGCCATGGGGGGGGAGGCAGCACAGTTAGGGAGTTTTAGAAAGTGGCATATGTTGATGTTGGACATTCAGCTGATGCAAAAGGCGAAATAGGTGAAGTTCCAGGAAGAGGTGGACCAAAGCAAGCCATTTTTCTGTCACCCTATGTGTCATCAGGGGAAGGTGGGACAAAATCCTTGGAAACCCATGCATGGTTCATTTTAATGAAGGTTAGATCATCCACATTTTGGGTTGACAGACGGGTCCTTTTTTCTGTCAGGATTGATCCAGCTGCACTGAAGACTCTTTCCGATAGCACACTTGCAGCTGGGCAAGCGAGCTCCTGTAAGGCATATTGTGCCAATTCAGGACAGGTGTCCAGTTTAGCGGCCCAATAGTCAAAAGGGAATGACCTGTGTGGGAGAACATCGATATGGGAGGAAAAGTAGTTTGTAACCATAGTTGACAACTGCTGTCTCCTGTCACTTTCCATCGATGCAGTATTACCAGTTGTGTGAGAGGTATTTGAAAAATCAGTCCACAACATTGTCATGAAACCCCTGTCTCCAACGCCACTTCTGCTGTGTGCACCACGAACACCTCTGCCAAGCTGCCCCCGGCCCGTACGGCTCGTGTGAGAACCATCACCGCTGCTGTGTGCTGGGAATGCCTCAAGCAACCGATTTACCAGAGTTGCTTGTTTATTAGCCAATATTAGGTCAAGGTTCTCCTGTGGCATGATGTTTTGTAATTTGCCTTTATAGCGTGGATCCAGGATGCTGGCCAACCAGTAGTCGTCATCGTTCATCATTTTGGCAATGCGGGGGTCCCTTTTTAGGATCTGCAAGGCATAATCTGACATGTGGGCCAATGTTCCCGGTGTCAATGATGCACTGCGAGTGCTGGGTGGAGGAGCACTTTCTGGCAAATCCACATCCCTCCAGTCACGCACAAACCCTGTACCAGACCTTGCCACGCCAACATTTTCACTTGCCCCACGAGATGCATCCTCCTCCCCTAAGTAATCATCCCCATCATCATCCTCCTCCTCCTCTTCTTCCTCCACCTCGTCCAGGAGAGGTCCCTGAGCAGACAATGGCTGAATGTCATCAAGGATTCCCTCCTCCTCTTCCTCCTCATCAACATTGGCTGCAGACGCCTGCTCCTTAAGGTGCGTCAAAGTTTGCATGAGCAGACGCATAAGTGGGATGCTCATGCTTAGGATGGCGTCGTCTGCGCTTACCAGCCGTGTGCATTCCTCAAAACACTGAAGGACTTTACAGAGGTCTTTCAGCTTCGACCACTGCACACCTGTCAACTCCATGTCTGCTCTCAAAGTGCCTGGCCGTGTATCCTCCCACAAATGCATTATGGCCTGCCTCTGCTCGCACAGCCGCTCCACCATGTGCAGGGTGGAGTTCCACCTTGTTGCAATGTCGATAATGAGGCGGTGGTTGGGAAGGTGGAGCAATCGCTGCAGCTTCTGCATACGAACGGAGTGTACAGGCGACCGGCGGATGTGCGCGCACAGTCTTCGGACCTTCTGGAGCAGGGCTGTTAACTCCGGATAATTTTTGAGGAAGCACTGCACCACCAGGTTCAAGGTGTGAGCCAAGCAAGGTATGTGGCTGAGTTTTGAAAGGGCTATGGCTGCCACAAAATTACGGCCGTTATCACTAACTACCTTGCCTGCCTCAAGATGTACACTGCCCAGCCATGACTCAGTTTGTCGCTTCAAGTACTCGGCCAGCACCTCGGCGGTGTGTCTGTTGCCCAAACACATCATCTGCAACACAGCCTGCTGACGCTTTCCACTAGCTGCTCGATAGGGGGACACATCGTGTGCAACAGTGGCAGCTGCAGATGGAGTGCTCGTAGGACTGCGCTCTGTGGACGAGCTTTCGCTTCTGGAGGAGGAGGAGGAGGGTGGAACGCCTACAGCCAACTGTTTCCTATACCGTGGGCTAGGCAGCACTGTCCCACCACCGCTGTCCCCTGTGGACCCTGCATCCACCACATTAACCCAGTGCGCAGTGATGGACACGTAATGGCCCTGGCCATGCCAACTGGACCATGCATCAGTTGTGAGGTGCACCTTTCCGCTCACTGACTGCTTGAGTGCATGGACAATGCGGTCTTTCACATGATGGTGGAGGGCTGGGATGGCTTTGCGAGAGAAGTGGCGACTGGGTAGGTCATAGCGTGGTACTGCATAGGCCATGAGTTCGCGGAAAGCTGTGCTTTCCACCAACCGAAAGGGCATCATCTCAAATGAGATTAGTTTGGCAATGTGGGCGTTCAAACCCAGTGTACGCGGATGAGAGACTGAGTACTTTCTTGACCTACTCATAGTGTCTGGGAGGGTGAGCTGGACTTGAGAGCTGCATATGGTGGAAGTAGCGGTGGACAGGGCGGACTGAGAGAGGGTTGATGATGGTGATGGAGTTGTTGTTCTTTCTGATGGCCTAGAATCAGTCTTTCGTTGATATAACAGTGGGATTCCCTGACTGCTGTGGCCTTGCAACGACACTTCAACATTTGCTGCTGTGCTAACCGGTGGGCTTACAGTGGGGGAAACAATGTAGCGTTGCTGACTACTTTCGTTGTGATCAGTTGCACATGTGGCACTTGAGATTTGGTGTTGTGTCCACGCTTGCAAGTGCATGCTGGTTAAATGTCTAAGCATGCAACTGGTATTCAAATTTTTCAAATTTTTCCCTCGGCTAAAGGTCTTTGCGCACTTCTTACAGATAACCTTGGCTTGATCATGAGGATTTTGTTCAAAAAAGTGCCACACTGCACTCTTCCTACTTTTCAGACATTTTGCGGCCTAGCACGCTGTGATCTTTTGACCCTCTGGACAAGCTGTCCAGCAACTATTTTGATGTTTGGAACCTGTCTTTGGAGTGCTCCGGGCCTGCCAGATAACAGCTCTTGAGATGTCGATGTCTGCTGTGGATGCTCCTCATCTGAGCTATTGGAAGCAGCACCCTCTTCCCCCAATGGATGCCAATCTGGGTCAACAACTTGGTCATCCATCACCTCCTCTTCTATGTCATGTGCACCTTCCTCTGTGTCACCGTGTATGGTGGTATAGTGTGCGGGAAGGGGCACCTGAGTCTCATCAGGGTCAGAATCTGGCTCTGTACACTGCGAGGACAATGTAGTGCTCTGAGTGAATGTACCAGCAGAATCATCCATCAGCGGCTGTGCATCAGTGCACTCCATGTCAGATTCATCTTGGCCTGGGTAATTCACCATTTCACTTGATAATCCAGGCATGGTATGTGAAAACAGCTCCATGGAGTAATCAGTACTATGGCCTGCGTCATCCTTCAATCTTGGTTGGGGTGAAGGACACAAGGAAAGGTGTGGTTCATGAACATGAGCCTCCAATGACGACTCAGTGCTTTTACTTTTTACAACTGAAGAAGAGGAGGCGATAGAGTTGGAGGCTGAGTCAGCAATGTAAGACAAAACTTTTTCCTGATGCTCTGCCTTTAAAAGCGGTTTGCCAACTCCTAGAAAACTAAGCGTTCGAGGCCTTATGTAGCCAGACGATGACGCAGGGTCAGCACCTCCTGCATTCGGTCCTATTTTTCTCTTGCCACTACCATCAGATCCACCACCAACACCATCATTACCAGCTGCCAAACCCCGCCCAATTCCACGGCCTCTTCCACCAGCCTTCCTCATTTTTGGTAGAAATGTAGACAAAATCCAACAAACTATATAGTAATGTAAAACAAGGTACAAGGTGTCTATAGGACAGGGGAGATTTTTAATTTCTGCACACACTTGTGGACACTGGACACTTTTGGATTGTGTGAGGTCCACTGAGTATCTGAGCGCTCTGTCACAGGCTCGATGGCAGAGCTGTAACCAAAGTGACTAGAGGATAAGGGAGATTTTTAATTTCTGCACACACTTGTGGACACTGGACACTTATGGATTGTGTGAGGCCCACTGAGTATCTGAGCGCTCTGTCACAGGCTCGATGGCAGAGCTGTGACCAAAGTGACTAGAGGATAAGGGAGATTTTTAATTTCTGCACACACTTGTGGACACTGGACACTTATGGATTGTGTGAGGCCCACTGAGTATCTGAGCGCTATGTCACAGGCAGAAATTGGCTAGTGTATCACAAACTACAAGGTGTATGTAGAATTGGGCAGAATTGGAATCTCCCTAGAGTGCAGGTCTGTAAGAACGGAACATGTCCTCGACTTATTCTCACAGAGTGACTCACTGATAGCTTCACTGTGGCTGTGATAACAGCCGTTACACGGTACTGTGTGAGGAGCGTACACCGCTGTATGGTGTGAAAAAATGCACGCTCAGTACCTCAGCAGGACAAAAAAAAAAAATTGTGATTGCTTTTAAAAAAGCAGTTTGCGGAGCAGTGGGTAAACAGCAATGCAGGAATGTCAGGAAGCCTTAGAAGGCAGCCCAACAACCAACACCACTGATACACCACTAAATAGCTTCCCCTTGCACTGCACAGTGACTGGTGTGTTGTACAGGCAAAATCGCTAGCAGCAGAAGCAGTTTTTTTTTCTTCTTCTCAGCAGGACAAAAAAAAAAATTGGGATAGCTTTTAAAAGAGCAGTTTGCGGAGCAGTGGGTAAACAGCAATGCAGGAATGTCAGGAAGCCTTAGAAGGCAGCCCAACAACCAACACCACTGATACACCACTATATAGCCTCCCCTTGCACTGCACAGTGACTGGTGTGTTGTACAGGCAAAATCGCTAGCAGCAGAAGCAGTTTTTGGTGTCTTCTTCCCTGCCTAACGCTCTCCCTACAAAATCATCAGCAGCAGCAGCTCTCCCTATTCTGAGATCAGCATGAGTAACATGGCGGTCGGCGTGCATGCCCTTTTATACCCCCTGTGACGCCCCCCAAAGCAAGCCAATCACTTGCATGCCCTTCTGAAAGATGGTGGTGACCCGTGCCTATGTCATCACGTTGCCCACAGTGTCCGTGGATCCTGATTGGCTGAAAAAGAGCGCAAAACAAACTTTTGAAACGCGACTTTGGCGCGTAAGTCGCCGACCTCGTGGCCGACCTCATCCTAGGGTCGGGTTTCGTTTCATGAAACCCGACTTTGCCAAAAGTCGGCGACTTTTGAAATTTTTCGACCCGTTTCGCTCAACTCTAGTGATTGGCACATGTGAGCTCTGGGGACAAGCAGTTGTGATTGGCACATGTGAGCTCTGGGGACAAGCAGTTGTGATTGGCACATGTGAGCTCTGGGGACAAGCAGTTGTGATTGGCACATGTGAGCTCTGGGGACAAGCTATTGTTATCGGTATTTGTGAATGCTGGGAATGCCATTGTGATTGGCACATGTGAATGCTGGGGACAAGCAGTTGTGATCGACACATGTGAGCTCTGGGGACAAGCAGTTGTGATTGACACAAGTGAGCTCTGGGGACAAGCAGTTGTGATGGACACATGTGAGCTCTGGGGACAAGCAATAGAGATTGGCACATGTGAATGCTGGGAAGAAGCAGTTGTGATTGGCACTTGTGAGCTCTGGGGACAAGCAGTTGTGATCGGCACATGTGAGCTCTGGGGACAAGTAGTTGTGATCGGCACATGTGAGCTCTGGGGACAAGCTATTGTTATCGGTATTTGTGAATGCTGGGAATGCCATTGTAATTGGCACATGTGAATGCTGGGGACAAGCAGTTGTGATTGACACATGTGAGCTCTGGGGACAAGCAATAGAGATTGGCACATGTGAACTCTGGGGACAAGCAGTTGTGATTGGCACATGTGAGCTCTGGGGACAAGCAGTTGTGATCGGCACATGTGAGCTCTGGGGACAAGTAGTTGTGATCGGCACATGTGAGCTCTGGGGACAAGCAGTTGTTATCGGTATTTGTGAATGCTGGGAATGCCATTGTAATTGGCACATGTGAATGCTGGGGACAAGCAGTTGTGATTGACACATGTGAGCTCTGGGGACAAGCAATAGAGATTGGCACATGTGAACTCTGGGGACAAGCAGTTGTGATTGGCACATGTGAGCTCTGGGGACAAGCAGTTGTGATCGGCACATGTGAGCTCTGGGGACAAGTAGTTGTGATCGGCACATGTGAGCTCTGGGGACAAGCTATTGTTATCGGTATTTGTGAATGCTGGGAATGCCATTGTAATTGGCACATGTGAATGCTGGGGACAAGCAGTTGTGATTGACACATGTGAGCTCTGGGGACAAGCAATAGAGATTGGCACATGTGAACTCTGGGGACAAGCAGTTGTGATTGGCACATGTGAGCTCTGGGGACAAGCAGTTGTGATCGGCACATGTGAGCTCTGGGGACAAGTAGTTGTGATCGGCACATGTGAGCTCTGGGGACAAGCAGTTGTTATCGGTATTTGTGAATGCTGGGAATGCCATTGTAATTGGCACATGTGAATGCTGGGGACAAGCAGTTGTGATTGACACATGTGAGCTCTGGGGACAAGCAATAGAGATTGGCACATGTGAACTCTGGGGACAAGCAGTTGTGATTGGCACATGTGAGCTCTGGGGACAAGCAGTTGTGATCGGCACATGTGAGCTCTGGGGACAAGTAGTTGTGATCGGCACATGTGAGCTCTGGGGACAAGCTATTGTTATCGGTATTTGTGAATGCTGGGAATGCCATTGTAATTGGCACATGTGAATGCTGGGGACAAGCAGTTGTGATTGACACATGTGAGCTCTGGGGACAAGCAGTTGTGATTGACACATGTGAGCTCTGGGGACAAGCAGTTGTGATCGACACATGTGAGCTCTGGGGACAAGCAGTTGTGATTGGCACATGTGAGCTCTGGGGACAAGCAGTTGTGATTGACACATGTGAGCTCTGGGGACAAGCAGTTGTGATCGGCACATGTGAGCTCTGGGAACAAGCAGTTGTGATCGGCACATGTGAGCTCTGGGAACAAGCAGTTGTGATTGGCACATGTGAGCTCTGGGGACAAGCAGTTGTGATTGACACATGTGAGCTCTGGGGACAAGCAGTTGTGATCGGCACATGTGAGCTCTGGGAACAAGCAGTTGTGATCGGCACATGTGAGCTCTGGGGACAAGCAGTTGTGATCGGCACTTGTGAGCTCTGGGGACAAGCAGTTGTGACCGGCACATGTGAGCTCTGGGGACAAGCAGCTGTGATTGGCACATGTGAATGATGGGAATAAGCAGTTGTGATTGGCACATGTGAGCTCTGGGGACAAGCAGTTGTGATTGACACATGTGAGCTCTGGGGACAAGCAGTTGTGATCTGCACATGTGAGCTCTGGGGACAAGCAGTTGTGATCGGCACATGTGAGCTCTGGGAACAAGCAGTTGTGATCGGCACATGTGAGCTCTGGGGACAAGCAGTTGTGATCGGCACTTGTGAGCTCTGGGGACAAGCAGTTGTGACCGGCACATGTGAGCTCTGGGGACAAGCAGCTGTGATTGGCACATGTGAATGATGGGAATAAGCAGTTGTGATCTGCCCTTTAATTAAACAATAATCCACATTGAATTTTCCCTTTTTTATTGGACACCACAAATGATACGTACATTTCTTATAGACGCAGAATACACATAGTTAACTGTGATCATTCCGGGTTACTAACTAAATGCACCAGAAAGACTGCCTTACTGTCCTCGTACCAGGATCATTAGATGTTTTATAAAACAATTTTTTTGGCTCCTTCCTATTGTGAAAAATTATGGAAAAAGGGGGTGATGCTAAGGTAAGACAATCATGAATGAGGCGTAAAAAAAAGTGTAGCAAGATTTACTAAAGCTCTCCTTAAAGTAGAGTCGCTGTGATAAATTTGCACATTCCTTGTATGGACACTATAAACTGCAATAATCTCCCTCTTGGATCTGAGCAGCACTTCATGACAGACATGAAGGTGTAAGAATGTTTCTCCAATTCCTGTAAATGAGTTCATGATTAATTCAGCATCTTATTGATAATTTTTCCTCTTCAATGGCGGCTTCCAATGGAAATCGGAATATTCATATCCAAACTCTATAGACTTGTGGACAAGATCTTTGTTCTTATAACATGGAAAATATGGAGTACAGCAATCATTTGGGCCCTGACCCAGCTCACTGTTCTCAGGGTAAGTCTCCGGGGATCCGTTATATTTGGTAATCCATGTCTCAAAGATCCTATATAGAATATGGGAAAACAATGATACACAGGTTAGTGAAAGTGTGCAGGCCACGAGACAATTCTGCAGAATACGGTCATCATCAATGTCAGGTGAGGCTATAGACCTAGTCGCTTCTAGGATAATGGACAAGATTTGAAATGGTGAGTTCTATGAAAATATGAATGATCCAAGTAGCAGGGTCAACATGAGTCCAATGCACATACAATGATCTAAAATGGGCATGCAGGGCGTCGTGCTTTCCCAAGAAGATCCGGCAGCTCCGGGTCGCCTTTCAGAAACTGTTGAACAATGAGGTTAAGCACATGGGCCAGGTATGGTACGTGTGTGAGCTCGCCTCGCCTCAGAGCCGCGACCAGGTTCTGCCCATTGTGAAACACGACCAGGCCTGGCTGTAGGTTCAGCGGTGTCAGTCACAGAGCTGCCTGCTCTTTAAGAGCTGTCCACAACTCTCCAGTATTGTGCGGTTTGTCACCTAAGCTTATTAAATTCAGCACAGCCTGTTGCCCGCATGGCTGAGGCAGTGCTGCAGTGCTTCCAGCTAGTGATGTGCGAGTATACTCGTTGCTCGGGTTTTTCCGAGCATGCTCAGGTGTCCTCCAAGTATTCTGGCGTGCTCGGAGATTTCGTTTTCGTCATCTCATCTGCATGATTTGCGACTGTTAGACAGCTTGAATACATGTGTGGAATGCCTGTTTGTTAGGGAATTCCCACATATATTCAGCCTTTCTGCAAGTCGCAAATCAAGCAGCTAAGACGATGAAAACTAAATCTCCGAGCACGCCAAAATACTCGGAGGACACCCGAGCATGCTCAGGAAAACCCAAGCAAGGAGTATACTCACTCTAAAAGGCAATATTTCTAGCGCAAGCAGTCAAGAAATGTGTGAATTTAGCAGTGTGGCCTGTGGTGCCTTGGCTGCGTATTTCCACTTGCGTTCAAAGCACTATGGTATGGACAACTGAACGTTGCGCTTGGACAAGGACATTGATGTGCTTCTTGATGGTGGTAGTTAAGTTTGTGTGCGATGACAGGTGCAGGGCAGGAGGCATCTTTGCATGTACCATGGACAGGGGATTGACTTGCACGCACAACAGTGGAAGAAGCAGTGGTGTCACCCGCAGACACTGTTCCTGGAGCCTGCTGTTCAGCCCACATAGTTGTGTGCTTTGCTGCCATGTGTCTGATCATGCTGGTGGTGGTCAGGCTGGTAGTTTTGCTACCCCTACTGATGCGGGCATGGCCGGTGGTGCAAATGGCCTATTTGGGGTTATGGGCAGAGACTTTAAAAAAAACAACCAGACTGTTACGGGGACATCATATCTCATCATATCTAACAGATCGAATATTCAGTGTCTCCCTCTCCCACACCACCTCCTCACCTCGAGCCCTGTCTTTTGGTGTTCCTCAAGGCTCAGTTCTACGACCCCTACTCTTCTCCATCTACAACTTTGGCCTGGGACAGCTCATAGAATCTCACGGTGTGTAATATCATCCCTACGCCGATGACACGCAGATCTACCTATCTCGACCTGACATTGCCTCCTTACTGACCAAAATCACACAATGTCTGTCTGCTATTTCATCTTTCAAATTATATAGCGGGGGTGTCTCAAACCAATGTCAGATATTTAGAGGTAGCAAATTGGTATATCATGAACAATAAAACATAACCTTTAATGATTCTTTAAAAACCATACATCAAATCAAAACAAACATGTGCCAAAGTGCAATTGTGCAGTGTTCTATTAAAAACAAACCGTTTTGTACTAAATAAGGTACCATATGGCCCTGGACATTAACGTATTTCTTGTCCAGGTGTTTCAAAACCTGGAATCTCCGACCATATGAGCCTTGTATATTTGTAATTGTGTGCCGACCAGGCCTTTATGTCATCAGAATTAATATTACTTAATAGACATATATCCAGCCCGTATATAAATTAGCACAGCATATGTACAGCATCGGTCAAATGCATAAGCATAAAATCACCTCATGAGCAAATTGTATCCATTTATGATACCACTATAGAAACTGAGACCGCTGTACTTATCTTTAAACGCTTCTATAAAGAACGGATGATCAGGTAAGGTCCATCTGAAAACCCAAAATCGTGACCCGATCTCCAGACTTGTCACCCAACGCGTTTCGTCGATGCCTGACTCATCAGGGGTATTGTGACACCTTCTGGCGCTAGAAGAAGGTGTCACAATACCCCTGATGAGTCAGGCATCGACGAAACGCGTTGGGTGACAAGTCTGGAGATCGGGTCACGATTTTGGGTTTTCAGATGGACCTTACCTGATCATCCGTTCTTTATAGAAGCGTTTAAAGATAAGTACAGCGGTCTCAGTTTCTATAGTGGTATCATAAATGGATACAATTTGCTCATGAGGTGATTTTATGCTTATGCATTTGACCGATGCTGTACATATGCTGTGCTAATTTATATACGGGCTGGATATATGTCTATTAAGTAATATTAATTCTGATGACATAAAGGCCTGGTCGGCACACAATTACAAATATACAAGGCTCATATGGTCGGAGATTCCAGGTTTTGAAACACCTGGACAAGAAATACGTTAATGTCCAGGGCCATATGGTACCTTATTTAGTACAAAACGGTTTGTTTTTAATAGAACACTGCACAATTGCACTTTGGCACATGTTTGTTTTGATTTGATGTATGGTTTTTAAAGAATCATTAAAGGTTATGTTTTATTGTTCATGATATACCAATTTGCTACCTCTATTTCATCTTTCAACCATCTCACTGTACCCCGCCACCAGAACTATCCATCAGTATTAATGGCTGATCACTTTCCTCAGTCCCACATGATCGGTGCCTAGGGGTGACCCTCGACTCTGCCCTCAAGCCACATATCCAAGCATGTTGTGAATTCTCTTACTTCTGAGTCGGGGCTCCCTCTGGTGGTTACTGTGGGTAGTGGAGCTGACTGGACTGACAGAGGTCTGCCACCTGACGATGATGATTGGAAATCTGGGGTTACTGATTGGGAGTATTTAAGTGAACAGGCTTCCCTCAATTGTTGCTGGTGATTAGTTCTTCCTGTGCAACTTGAGGTCTGCTGTCTCCTGCCTGATCCTGCATTTTTCAGCTAAGTTGTTCATTTGCTAACACTTTGTTTCTGATCTGGTTTTGCCTCTTTCTGCTTTGCTGTGTGGGTTCAGCGTGCTCCCTGACTTTGGGCCCCATCATTTGCTCAGTCTATTTTCTACCTGTGTTTGTCCCTCATCTGGTCTCACCGACAATATATGTTTGGTGGCTATCTATTTATTTGGGGTTCTACTCCGGGGCAGTTTTTATTTCACCTTTCTTGCTTTAGGCCTAGTTAGTTCTCCGGCTGTGTCCAGGCATCTAGGACATCGTAGGTACGCTCCACCGCTACTGTTAGTTGTGTTGTTAGGATTAGGGGTCTGCAATTCGCTAAGTGACCAACCTTTCTGGTTTCCTGGTGGCCTAACCTATTCCTGCCATCCTCCTCGGTGACCTGTTCATAATACAAGCCCTTGACTCCTGCTAACTTCAACTCAAAAACATTTCCTGGATCCTTACATTCCTTGACCAAGAAACTGCAAAAATCATTTTGCACGCCCTCATCATCTCCCGCCTCAACTATTGCAGCCTTCTTCTCTCTGGCCTCCCCTCTAGCACATCCACAAATCTGTGACATGTTCTCTCTGTACTTACCTACATACAACTCTCGATCCTCTCAACATCTTTTTCTCTACTCCCCTCTTATCTCTTGTCCCCCCAACAGCATATAAGTCTTCTCCCGTGCTTCATCCACACTCTGTAACTCTCTACCCAAACACATCAGACTACACGGAAACATTCAAAACGAACCTGAAGAACAACCACTTCCGACAAGCCTACAACCTTCAGTGATCCTCATAGTAACATAGTTTTGAAGGCTGAACGAAGTCCTTATGTCCATCTTGTTCAGCATATTTTTAGTGCAGCTGTTCTGCATTGTTGATCCTGGGGAAGGCAAAAAAAACCCACAGAGTAGAAGCCAATATTCTCCATAGGGAAAACAATTCCTTCCCCTAAGCTGGGTCAACCATCTACCTATAATATTCTGTTATTCGTAACCTTCTATACTGTTACTCACAAGAAAAGCCTCCATTCCTTTCTTACATTCATACAGTGAGTTGGCCATCACCACTTCCTCAGGAAGAGAATTCCAGAGCCTCACTGCTCTTACCGTGAAGAACCCTCTTCTATGCTGGTGCAGAAATTGTCTTTCCTCCAAACGAAGAGAATGCCCCCTTGTCCTTGTCACAGTCCTTGGTACAAACAGTTCATTGGAGAGATCTCTGTATTGCCCTCTGATATACTTGTACATATATATTAGGTCTCCCCTAAGTCTTCTCTTTTCTAGAGTAAATAGACCTAATTTTGATAACATTTCTGGGTATTGTAGTGAACCAATTCCACTTATCATTTTAGTAGCCCGCCTTTGAACCCTTTCAAGTTTAGTAATGTCTTTCTTGAGCACCGGCGTCCAAAATTGCACACAATACTCCAAGTGTGGTCTGACGAGTGATTTGTACAGAGGGATAATTATGTTTTCATCTCGTGTCCCCAGACCTCTTCTAATGCATCCCATGACCCTATTTGCTTTGGTGGCAGCTGCCTGACACTGGGCACTCCAATTGAGCTTCTTATTGACTAAGATGCCTAAGTCTTTTTCCATGTCTGATTTCCCCAGCAGTTTCCCATTTAGTAAGTAATTGTAGCATCTGTTTCTCCTTCCCATGTGCAGAACCTTACACTTCTCTGTGTTAAACCTCATTTGCCATTTTTCAGTCTACAGAACCGCACGACTAGCTCTACCCTCTCCTAGTGTATCCACACCCATCCCCTGTAGACTGTGAGCCCTCACGGAAAGGGTCCTCTCTCCTTCTGTACTTGCATGTGCCTTGTATTGCTCATGTTTAGTGTACTTGTCTATGTATGCTCCTTTTTCACATGTAAAGCGCCATGGAATAAATGGCACTATAAAAATGACTAATAATAATAAAAATAATAGTTAGTAATGATAACACTTCTCAAAAGTACCTTCTAGCATCTAAAAATTCTTCTTTTTGCTCTGTCCCTGGTTAGTATCAGTGCTTAGTACACAGTAACCAGAAAAACTCAAAGCTATCAGTCAGTCACTGGCATGCATCAGTGGCCACAGTGCTTAGTCTCTGGCTTGCATCAGTGGCCACAGTGCTCAGTCACTGGCGCGCATCAGTGGCCATAGTAGTCACGATCCATTTTTGACTAGACATCTTTGAGCCTGTTTCAGAAGAAGAAGTTTCCAAGCTCCTCGCTTCTGCTCGGCCTACAACCTGCAACAGTGACCCTATTCCTTCACAGCTCCTGCAGTCTCTCTCACCAGTGGTCACCACTCACCTGACTAAAATATTTAACCTCTCTCTTTCTTCAGGTATATTTCCCTCCTTATTTAAACATGCCATCATAACCCCTTTACTTAAAAAGCCATCCCTGGACCAGAACTGCACTGCTAACTACAGACCTGTCTCTAACCTTCCCTTCATCTCTAAACTCCTGGAACGCCTGGTCCACTCCCGTCTAATCCGCTATCTCTCGGATAACTCTCTTCTCGACCCCCTACAATCTGGTTTCCGCTCTTTACACTCTACTGAAACTGCCCTCACTAAAGTCTCTAATGATTTAATAACAGCTAAATCGAAAGGTCATTGCTCCCTGCTGATTCTCCTGGATCTCTCTGCCGCATTTGACACTGTGGATCACCAGCTCCTCCTCACTATGCTCCGCTCTATAGGCCTCAAGGACACAGCCCTCTCCTGGTTCTCCTCCTACCTCTCTGACCGCTCCTTCACTGTATCTTTTTCCGGCTCCTCTTCCTCTTCTCATCCCCTTACTATCGGGGTCCCGCAGGGCTCAGTCCTAGGCCCCCTCCTCTTCTCTTTATACGCTGCCCCTATTGGACAAACAATCAGCAGATTTGGGTTCCAGTATCATCTCTATGCTGATGACACCCAATTATACACTTCTTCCCCTGACATCACCCCTACCCTAATTCAAAATACCAAGGATTGTCTGTCTGCTGTCTCTAGCATCATGTCCTCCCTCTATCTGAAACTAAATCTCTCTAAAACTGAACTTCTTGTGTTTCTCCCCTCTACTAACCTCACTCTACCTAACATCGAAATAACCCTGGAGGGTTCAACCATAACTCCCAAGCAGCATGCCCGCTGTCTTGGGGTCATATTCGACACTGAACTTTCCTTTACTCCGTACATCCGATCACTCAGTCGCTCTTGTCACCTGCATCTTAAAAACATCTCCAGAATCCGACCTTTTCTCACCTTTGAAACTGCTAAGACTCTTACTGTCGCTCTTATTCATTCTCGCCTGGACTACTGCAACTCTCTTCTGATCGGTCTCCCTCTTACCAAACTTTCTCCTCTCCAATCCATCTTGAATGCGGCAGCCAGGGTCATATTTCTGTCCAGCCGCTTCACCGATGCCTCCATCTTGTGCCAGTCATTACACTGGCTACCTATTCGCTACAGGGTCCAGTATAAACTCATCTCTCTCACCCACAAAGCTCTCCACTGTTCTGCACCGCCTTATATCTCCTCTCTCATCTCTGTCTATCGCCCTACACGTGCCCTCCGTTCTACAAATGACCTAAGACTAACATCCCCCGTAATCCGAACCTCGCACCTCCGCCTCCAAGACTTCTCTCGTGCTGCTCCAGCTCTCTGGAATGCACTTCCCCAGGCGATCAGACTGATACCTAGCCCTGACCTATTCAAGCGCGCTTTGAAAACCCATCTCTTCAAACAAGCCTACCACATCAACTACCCAGCAAGCTAACTTTGCCCTGTTCCCTCCTTCCAAATATTATTCTGAATCTGCACCCTACTATTCATCTGTCTCCACACCCTTCATGCACATGATAACTGCTCTTGATACTTGTCTATTGCACTTAAACACACGGGCTGATGACCGGATCATGCAGCTTTATATGAAATTCCCTATTATAATTGCCAGACCTGAATTAACAAGCATTTTTCACCTACTGTGTCCCCCCATTTCCTTGTAGATTGTAAGCTTGCGAGCAGGGACCTCACTCCTAATGTCACTGTTTGAATTGTCTTAACTTGTATTGAATTTATTGTCTGTACATGTCCCCGCTTAATTGTAAAGTGCTGCGGAATATGTTGGCGCTATATAAATAAAAATTATTATTATTATTATTATTTTTGGATTTGTGGCAGCTCTGGTTCCGCTATGTTTTAAATGTAGCTGTGGCGCCCCTGAGGCTCAGTCGCCACAGAGGTACTGCACCTGCTCCTAAGGTGTGGTGCCCCACCATCCAGGTAAGTGGAAGTAATGTGCAGTCTGTGGTCAGTATTAGTAGATGTAATGTGCTGTCTGTGGTCAGTATTAGTGGATGTAATGTGCAGTCTGTGGTCAGTATTAGTGGATGTAATGTGCAGTCTGTGGTCAGTATTAGTGGATGTAATGTGCAGTCTGTGGTCTGTATTAGTGGATGTAATGTGCAGTCTGTGGTCAGTATTAGTGGATGTAATGTGCAGTCTGTGGTCAGTATTAGTGGATGTAATGTGCAGTCTGTGGTCAGTATTAGTGGATGTAATGTGCAGTCTGTGGTCAGTATTAGTGGATGTAATGTGCAGTCTGTGGTCAGTATTAGTGGATGTAATGTGTAGTCTGTGGTCAGTATTAGTGGATGTAATGTGTACTCTGTGGTCAGTATTAGTGGATGTAATGTGCAGTCTGTGGTCAGTATTAGTGGATGTAATGTGCTGTCTGTGGTCAGTATTAGTGGATGTAATGTGCTGTCTGTGGTCAGTATTAGTGGATGTAATGTGCTGTCTGTGGTCAGTATTAGTGGATGTAATGTGCAGTCTGTGGTCTGTATTAGTGGATGTAATGTGTACTCTGTGGTCAGTATTAGTGGATGTAATGTGCAGTCTGTGGTCAGTATTAGTGGATGTAATGTGCTGTCTGTGGTCAGTATTAGTGGATGTAATGTGCTGTCTGTGGTCAGTATTAGTGGATGTAATGTGCAGTCTGTGGTCAGTATTAGTGGATGTAATGTGCAGTCTGTGGTCAGTATTAGTGGATGTAATGTGCTGTCTGTGGTCAGTATTAGTGGATGTAATGTGCTGTCTGTGGTCAGTATTAGTGGATGTAATGTGCTGTCTGTGGTCAGTATTAGTGGATGTAATGTGCAGTCTGTGGTCTGTATTAGTGGATGTAATGTGCAGTCTGTGGTCAGTATTAGTGGATGTAATGTGCTGTCTGTGGTCAGTATTAGTGGATGTAATGTGCTCTCTGTGGTCAGTATTAGTGGATGTAATGTGCAGTCTGTGGTCAGTATTAGTGGATGTAATGTGCTGTCTGTGGTCAGTATTAGTGGATGTAATGTGTAGTCTGTGGTCAGTATTAGTGGATGTAATGTGCAGTCTGTGGTCAGTATTAGTGGATGTAATGTGCAGTCTGTGGTCAGTATTAGTGGATGTAATGTGCTGTCTGTGGTCAGTATTAGTGGATGTAATGTGCAGTCTGTGGTCTGTATTAGTGGATGTAATGTGCAGTCTGTGGTCAGTATTAGTGGATGTAATGTGCAGTCTGTGGTCAGTATTAGTGGATGTAATGTGCTCTCTGTGGTCAGTATTAGTGGATGTAATGTGCAGTCTGTGGTCAGTATTAGTGGATGTAATGTGCAGTCTGTGGTCAGTATTAGTGGATGTAATGTGCAGTCTGTGGTCAGTATTAGTGGATGTAATGTGCAGTCTGTGGTCTGTATTAGTGGATGTAATGTGCTGTCTGTGGTCAGTATTAGTGGATGTAATGTGCAGTCTGTGGTCAGTATTAGTGGATGTAATGTGCAGTCTGTGGTCTGTATTAGTGGATGTAATGTGCTGTCTGTGGTCAGTATTAGTGGATGTAATGTGCAGTCTGTGGTCAGTATTAGTGGATGTAATGTGCAGTCTGTGGTCAGTATTAGTGGATGTAATGTGCAGTCTGTGGTCAGTATTAGTGGATGTAATGTGTAGTCTGTGGTCAGTATTAGTGGATGTAATGTGTACTCTGTGGTCAGTATTAGTGGATGTAATGTGTACTCTGTGGTCAGTATTAGTGGATGTAATGTGCAGTCTGTGGTCAGTATTAGTGGATGTAATGTGCAGTCTGTGGTCAGTATTAGTGGATGTAATGTGCTGTCTGTGGTCAGTATTAGTGGATGTAATGTGCTGTCTGTGGTCAGTATTAGTGGATGTAATGTGCTGTCTGTGGTCAGTATTAGTGGATGTAATGTGCTGTCTGTGGTCAGTATTAGTGGATGTAATGTGCTGTCTGTGGTCAGTATTAGTGGATGTAATGTGCTGTCTGTGGTCAGTATTAGTGGATGTAATGTGCAGTCTGTGGTCAGTATTAGTGGATGTAATGTGCAGTCTGTGGTCAGTATTAGTGGATGTAATGTGGAGTCTGTGGTCAGTATTAGTGGATGTAATGTGGAGTCTGTGGTCAGTATTAGTAGATGTAATGTGCTGTCTGTGGTCAGTATTAGTGGATGTAATGTGCAGTCTGTGGTCAGTATTAGTGGATGTAATGTGCAGTCTGTGGTCTGTATTAGTGGATGTAATGTGCTGTCTGTGGTCAGTATTAGTGGATGTAATGTGGAGTCTGTGGTCAGTATTAGTAGATGTAATGTGCTGTCTGTGGTCAGTATTAGTGGATGTAATGTGCTGTCTGTGGTCAGTATTAGTGGATGTAATGTGCAGTCTGTGGTCAGTATTAGTGGATGTAATGTGCTGTCTGTGGTCAGTATTAGTGGATGTAATGTGCAGTCTGTGGTCAGTATTAGTGGATGTAATGTGCTGTCTGTGGTCAGTATTAGTGGATGTAATGTGCTGTCTGTGGTCAGTATTAGTGGATGTAATGTGCAGTCTGTGGTCAGTATTAGTGGATGTAATGTGCTGTCTGTGGTCAGTATTAGTGGATGTAATGTGTAGTCTGTGGTCAGTATTAGTGGATGTAATGTGCAGTCTGTGGTCAGTATTAGTGGATGTAATGTGCAGTCTGTGGTCAGTATTAGTGGATGTAATGTGCAGTCTGTGGTCAGTATTAGTGGATGTAATGTGCAGTCTGTGGTCAGTATTAGTGGATGTAATGTGCAGTCTGTGGTCAGTATTAGTGGATGTAATGTGCAGTCTGTGGTCAGTATTAGTGGATGTAATGTGCAGTCTGTGGTCAGTATTAGTGGATGTAATGTGCAGTCTGTGGTCAGTATTAGTGGATGTAATGTGCAGTCTGTGGTCAGTATTAGTGGATGTAATGTGCAGTCTGTGGTCAGTATTAGTGGATGTAATGTGCAGTCTGTGGTCAGTATTAGTGGATGTAATGTGCAGTCTGTGGTCAGTATTAGTGGATGTAATGTGCAGTCTGTGGTCAGTATTAGTGGATGTAATGTGCAGTCTGTGGTCAGTATTAGTGGATGTAATATGCAGTCTGTGGTCTGTATTAGTGGATGTAATGTGCAGTCTGTGGTCAGTATTAGTGGATGTAATGTGCAGTCTGTGGTCAGTATTAGTGGATGTAATATGCAGTCTGTGGTCTGTATTAGTGGATGTAATGTGTAGTCTGTGGTCAGTATTAGTGGATGTAATGTGCAGTCTGTGGTCTGTATTAGTGGATGTAATGTGCAGTCTGTGGTCAGTATTAGTGGATGTAATGTGTAGTCTGTGGTCAGTATTAGTGGATGTAATGTGTAGTCTGTGGTCAGTGTTAGTGGATGTAATGTGCTGTCTGTGGTCAGTATTAGTGGATGTAATGTGCAGTCTGTGGTCTGTATTAGTGGATGTAATGTGCAGTCTGTGGTCAGTATTAGTGGATGTAATGTGCAGTCTGTGGTCAGTATTAGTGGATGTAATGTGCAGTCTGTGGTCTGTATTAGTGGATGTAATGTGCAGTCTGTGGTCAGTATTAGTGGATGTAATGTGTAGTCTGTGGTCAGTATTAGTGGATGTAATGTGCAGTCTGTGGTCAGTATTAGTGGATGTAATGTGCTGTCTGTGGTCAGTATTAGTGGATGTAATGTGCTGTCTGTGGTCAGTGTTAGTGGATGTTATGTGCTGTCTGTGGTCAGTAATAGTGGATGTAATGTGCTGTCTGTGGTCAGTATTAGTGGATGTAATGTGCAGTCTGTGGTCAGTATTAGTGGATGTAATGTGCTGTCTGTGGTCAGTATTAGTGGATGTAATGTGCAGTCTGTGGTCAGTATTAGTGGATGTAATGTGCTGTCTGTGGTCAGTATTAGTGGATGTAATGTGCTGTCTGTGGTCAGTATTAGTGGATGTAATGTGCTGTCTGTGGTGAGTATTAGTGGATGTAATGTGCTGTCTGTGGTCAGTATTAGTGGATGTAATGTGTACTCTGTGGTCAGTATTAGTGGATGTAATGTGCTGTCTGTGGTCAGTATTAGTGGATGTAATGTGCTGTCTGTGGTCAGTATTAGTGGATGTAATGTGTACTCTGTGGTCAGTATTAGTGGATGTAATGTGCTGTCTGTGGTCAGTATTAGTGGATGTAATGTGCTGTCTGTGGTCAGTATTAGTGGATGTAATGTGCTGTCTGTGGTGAGTATTAGTGGATGTAATGTGCTGTCTGTGGTCAGTATTAGTGGATGTAATGTGCTGTCTGTGGTCAGTATTAGTGGATGTAATGTGCAGTCTGTGGTCAGTATTAGTGGATGTAATGTGCTGTCTGTGGTCAGTATTAGTGGATGTAATGTGCAGTCTGTGGTCTGTATTAGTGGATGTAATGTGCTGTCTGTGGTCTGTATTAGTGGATGTAATGTGTAGTCTGTGGTCAGTATTAGTGGATGTAATGTGTAGTCTGTGGTCAGTATTAGTGGATGTAATGTGTAGTCTGTGGTCTGTATTAGTGGATGTAATGTGCTGTCTGTGGTCAGTATTAGTGGATGTAATGTGTACTCTGTGGTCAGTATTAGTGGATGTAATGTGTAGTCTGTGGTCAGTATTAGTGGATGTAATGTGCAGTCTGTGGTCTGTATTAGTGGATGTAATGTGCTGTCTGTGGTCAGTATTAGTGGATGTAATGTGTAGTCTGTGGTCAGTATTAGTGGATGTAATGTGTACTCTGTGGTCAGTATTAGTGGATGTAATGTGCAGTCTGTGGTCAGTATTAGTGGATGTAATGTGCAGTCTGTGGTCAGTATTAGTGGATGTAATGTGCAGTCTGTGGTCAGTATTAGTGGATGTAATGTGTAGTCTGTGGTCAGTATTAGTGGATGTAATGTGTAGTCTGTGGTCAGTATTAGTGGATGTAATGTGCAGTCTGTGGTCTGTATTAGTGGATGTAATGTGCTGTCTGTGGTCAGTATTAGTGGATGTAATGTGTACTCTGTGGTCAGTATTAGTGGATGTAATGTGTAGTCTGTGGTCAGTATTAGTGGATGTAATGTGTAGTCTGTGGTCTGTATTAGTGGATGTAATGTGCTGTCTGTGGTCAGTATTAGTGGATGTAATGTGTAGTCTGTGGTCAGTATTAGTGGATGTAATGTGTACTCTGTGGTCAGTATTAGTGGATGTAATGTGCAGTCTGTGGTCAGTATTAGTGGATGTAATGTGCAGTCTGTGGTCAGTATTAGTGGATGTAATGTGCAGTCTGTGGTCAGTATTAGTGGATGTAATGTGCAGTCTGGTCAGTATTAGTGGATGTAATGTGCTGTCTGTGGTCAGTATTAGTGGATGTAATGTGCTGTCTGTGGTCAGTATTAGTGGATGTAATGTGCTGTCTGTGGTCAGTATTAGTGGATGTAATGTGCAGTCTGTGGTCAGTATTAGTGGATGTAATGTGTACTCTGTGGTCAGTATTAGTGGATGTAATGTGCTGTCTGTGGTCAGTATTAGTGGATGTAATGTGCAGTCTGTGGTCAGTATTAGTGGATGTAATGTGCAGTCTGTGGTCAGTATTAGTGGATGTAATGTGCTGTCTGTGGTCAGTATTAGTGGATGTAATGTGCAGTCTGTGGTCAGTATTAGTGGATGTAATGTGCAGTCTGTGGTCAGTATTAGTGGATGTAATGTGCAGTCTGTGGTCAGTATTAGTGGATGTAATGTGCTGTCTGTGGTCAGTATTAGTGGATGT
This sequence comes from Dendrobates tinctorius, assembly GCF_039654945.1. Taxonomy (NCBI): domain Eukaryota; kingdom Metazoa; phylum Chordata; class Amphibia; order Anura; family Dendrobatidae; genus Dendrobates; species Dendrobates tinctorius. The sequence goes on along the minus strand of NW_027361980.1, from coordinate 831,001 downwards.
AATGTGTTGTCTGTGGTCAGTATTAGTAGATGTAATGTGCTGTCTGTGGTCAGTATTAGTGGATGTAATGTGTAGTCTGTGGTCAGTATTAGTGGATGTAATGTGCAGTCTGTGGTCAGTATTAGTGGATGTAATGTGCAGTCTGTGGTCAGTATTAGTGGATGTAATGTGCTGTCTGTGGTCAGTATTAGTGGATGTAATGTGCTGTCTGTGGTCAGTATTAGTAGATGTAATGTGCTGTCTGTGGTCAGTATTAGTGGATGTAATGTGTAGTCTGTGGTCAGTATTAGTGGATGTAATGTGCAGTCTGTGGTCAGTATTAGTGGATGTAATGTGCAGTCTGTGGTCAGTATTAGTGGATGTAATGTGCTGTCTGTGGTCAGTATTAGTGGATGTAATGTGCTGTCTGTGGTCAGTATTAGTAGATGTAATGTGCTGTCTGTGGTCAGTATTAGTGGATGTAATGTGCAGTCTGTGGTCAGTATTAGTGGATGTAATGTGCTGTCTGTGGTCAGTATTAATGGATGTAATGTGCTGTCTGTGGTCAGTATTAGTGGATGTAATGTGCTGTCTGTGGTCAGTATTAGTGGATGTAATGTGCTGTCTGTGGTCAGTATTAGTGGATGTAATGTGCTGTCTGTGGTCAGTATTAGTGGATGTAATGTGCAGTCTGTGGTCAGTATTAGTGGATGTAATGTGCTGTCTGTGGTCAGTATTAGTGGATGTAATGTGCTGTCTGTGGTCAGTATTAGTGGATGTAATGTGCAGTCTGTGGTCAGTATTAGTGGATGTAATGTGCTGTCTGTGGTCAGTATTAGTGGATGTAATGTGCTGTCTGTGGTCAGTATTAGTGGATGTAATGTGCAGTCTGTGGTCAGTATTAGTGGATGTAATGTGCAGTCTGTGGTCAGTATTAGTGGATGTAATGTGCTGTCTGTGGTCAGTATTAGTGGATGTAATGTGCAGTCTGTGGTCAGTATTAGTGGATGTAATGTGCTGTCTGTGGTCAGTATTAGTGGATGTAATGTGCTGTCTGTGGTCAGTATTAGTGGATGTAATGTGCAGTCTGTGGTCAGTATTAGTGGATGTAATGTGCAGTCTGTGGTCAGTATTAGTGGATGTAATGTGCAGTCTGTGGTCAGTATTAGTGGATGTAATGTGCTGTCTGTGGTCAGTATTAGTGGATGTAATGTGCTGTCTGTGGTCAGTATTAGTGGATGTAATGTGCAGTCTGTGGTCAGTATTAGTGGATGTAATGTGCAGTCTGTGGTCAGTATTAGTGGATGTAATGTGCTGTCTGTGGTCAGTATTAGTGGATGTAATGTGCTGTCTGTGGTCAGTATTAGTGGATGTAATGTGCAGTCTGTGGTCAGTATTAGTGGATGTAATGTGCTGTCTGTGGTCAGTATTAGTGGATGTAATGTGCTGTCTGTGGTCTGTATTAGTGGATGTAATGTGCAGTCTGTGGTCAGTATTAGTGGATGTAATGTGCAGTCTGTGGTCAGTATTAGTGGATGTAATGTGCAGTCTGTGGTCAGTATTAGTGGATGTAATGTGCTGTCTGTGGTCAGTATTAGTGGATGTAATGTGCTGTCTGTGGTCAGTATTAGTGGATGTAATGTGCAGTCTGTGGTCAGTATTAGTGGATGTAATGTGCAGTCTGTGGTCAGTATTAGTGGATGTAATGTGCAGTCTGTGGTCAGTATTAGTGGATGTAATGTGCAGTCTGTGGTCAGTATTAGTGGATGTAATGTGCTGTCTGTGGTCAGTATTAGTGGATGTAATGTGCTGTCTGTGGTCAGAATTAGTGGATGTAATGTGTACTCTGTGGTCAGTATTAGTGGATGTAATGTGTTGTCTGTGGTCAGTATTAGTGGATGTAATGTGCAGTCTGTGGTCAGTATTAGTGGATGTAATGTGCAGTCTGTGGTCAGTATTAGTGGATGTAATGTGCAGTCTGTGGTCAGTATTAGTGGATGTAATGTGCTGTCTGTGGTCAGTATTAGTGGATGTAATGTGCTGTCTGTGGTCAGAATTAGTGGATGTAATGTGTACTCTGTGGTCAGTATTAGTGGATGTAATGTGCTGTCTGTGGTCAGAATTAGTGGATGTAATGTGTACTCTGTGGTCAGTATTAGTGGATGTAATGTGCTGTCTGTGGTCAGTATTAGTGGATGTAATGTGCTGTCTGTGGTCTGTATTAGTGGATGTAATGTGCTGTCTGTGGTCAGTATTAGTGGATGTAATGTGCAGTCTGTGGTCAGTATTAGTGGATGTAATGTGCAGTCTGTGGTCAGTATTAGTGGATGTAATGTGCTGTCTGTGGTCAGTATTAGTGGATGTAATGTGCTGTCTGTGGTCAGTATTAGTGGATGTAATGTGCAGTCTGTGGTCAGTATTAGTGGATGTAATGTGCAGTCTGTGGTCAGTATTAGTGGATGTAATGTGCAGTCTGTGGTCAGTATTAGTGGATGTAATGTGCAGTCTGTGGTCAGTATTAGTGGATGTAATGTGCTGTCTGTGGTCAGTATTAGTGGATGTAATGTGCTGTCTGTGGTCAGAATTAGTGGATGTAATGTGTACTCTGTGGTCAGTATTAGTGGATGTAATGTGTTGTCTGTGGTCAGTATTAGTGGATGTAATGTGTAGTCTGTGGTCAGTATTAGTGGATGTAATGTGCAGTCTGTGGTCTGTATTAGTGGATGTAATGTGTAGTCTGTGGTCAGTATTAGTGGATGTAATGTGCAGTCTGTGGTCTGTATTAGTGGATGTAATGTGCAGTCTGTGGTCAGTATTAGTGGATGTAATGTGCTGTCTGTGGTCAGTATTAGTGGATGTAATGTGTAGTCTGTGGTCAGTATTAGGGGATGTAATGTGCTGTCTGTGGTCTGTATTAGTGGATGTAATGTGCGTTCTTACAATTACCTGTAGTAGTTATGTTGTTTTCTCCACATTTAGATGTCTTTGAGTCTGCTTTGAATAGAATGTTCAGAGAAAGTTGTTTTTCACTCACTTGTCTATGAAGCCGTGATGTAAGATGAAGAATGGGTCATTGCTGGAAATTGGAATCTGTGACATAGTTCCCCCCATGTAGATGTGGACAAGGTTATGTATGCTCCTCTTCAGGGTGATGCCGTCGGGTGACAGATAACCTGGAAATGGATGATAACGTGATGTTGTAGCAGCTACTTCACAATTAATAAATCTTTTCCTTCTTTTCAAATATATTCTGAATTTGCATATGTTCTGCACTTATATATTTTTAATTGTAGAACTACTTTAATCGTTTGTCAGGTAACCTGAGTATCACACAATGCTGCTCAGCGTAACTAGATTTATGTGAAAATTAATGTACTTTTAGACATAAATACAAGCTGTTAGCAAGACAGAGTAAAATGGCAGCACATTTCAGTACCCTGACCTACTACAGTATGTTGCAAAGCTTTTCACCCTTCTTGGCATTTTTTGTTTTGCTACCTCACAACCTGGAATTTCAGTTTTTTTGAGGGGGGGCATTCTCATGAGTTCATGTAAAGAACATGCCTACAACTGAACATTTGGTTCTCTTTTTTCGTGAGGCAAACAACAAATAGAACAAAACAACTGAAAACTTCAGTGTTCACAACTATTCACTCCCAAAAATTCAGTATTTTGAAAGGGCCTCGTTTTGCGACAATTACAGCTGCAAGTCGCGTTGGATAAGTCTCAATGAGCTTTCCACATCTTGCCACTGGGATTATTGCGCATTTATTAAGGCAAACTGCTCCAGCTCCTTCAAGTTTGATGGTTTCCTCTGGTGAACAGCAATCTTCAAGTCTGACCACATTGTATTAAGATCTTGGCTTCACTAGGCCACTCCAGAACATTTACACTTTTCTTCTTAAACAATTCGGGTGGTGCTTTAGCAGTATGCTTTGGGTCATTGTCTTGTTGTCTTGGGGTCATATTCGACACTGAACTTTCCTTTACTCCCTACATCCGCTCACTCAGTTGCTCTTGTCACCTGCATCTTAAAAACATCTCCAGAATCCGACCTTTTCTCACCTTTGAAACTGCTAAGGCTCTTACTGTCGCTCTTATTCATTCTCGTCTGGACTACTGCAACTCTCTTCTGATCGGTCTCCCTCTTACCAAACTTTCTCCTCTCCAATCCATCTTGAACGCGGCAGCCAGGGTCATATTTCTGTCCAGCCGCTTCACCGATGCCTCCATCTTGTGCCAGTCATTACACTGGCTACCTATTCGCTACAGGGTCCAGTATAAACTCATTTCTCTCACCCACAAAGCTCTCCACTGTTCTGCACCGCCTTATATCTCCTCTCTCATCTCTGTCTATCACCCTACACGTGCCCTCCGTACTACAAATGACCTAAGACTAACATCCCCCGTAATCCGAACCTCGCACCTCCGTCTCCAAGACTTCTCTCGTGTTGCTCCAGCTCTCTGGAATGCACTTCCCCAGACGATCAGACTGATACCTAGCCCTGACCTATTCAAGCACGCTTTGAAAACCCATCTCTTCAAACAAGCCTACCACATCAACTACTCAGCAAACTAACTTTGCCCTGTTCCCTCCTTCCAAATATTATTCTGAATCTGCACCCTACTATTCATCTGTCTCCACACCCTCCATGCACACGATAACTGCACTTGATACTTGTCTATTGCACTTAAACACACGGGCTGATGACCGGATCATGCAGCTTTATATGAAAATCCCTATTTATTATAATTGCCAGACCTGAATTAACAAGCACTTCTCACCTACTGTGTCCCCCCATTTCCTTGTAGATTGTAAGCTTGCGAGCAGGGACCTCACTCCTAATGTCACTGTTTGAATTGTCTTAACTTGTATTGAATTTATTATCTGTACATATCCCCGCTTAATTGTAAAGTGCTGTGGAATATGTTGGCGCTATATAAATAAAAATTATTATTATTATTTATTATTAAGGTGATCCTCCATCCCAGTCTCAAATCAACGACAGACTGAAACATATTTTGCTCAAGAATATCTCTGTATTTTTGCACATTACATTTTCCCCTCAACTCAGACCATTTTCCTTGTCCCTGCTGCCAAAAAGCATCCCCACAACATGATACTGAAACCACCATGTTTCACTGTGGGATGGTGCTTTTGATTTGATGAGCTGTGATGGTTTGTCACCAAACAGAGCATACATTTGGGGAGTCTCCCACTTGTCTTTTGAGAAACTCAAAATGAGCTTTACAATTTTTGTGTGTATGTAAAAGCTTTTTCTCCTTCCCCCATGACAGCACCATGGAAAGTGGGGATCTGCCCTTCAAGGACAGGAAACCTGCATATAAAAAAGGATGATACCTCTCCATCACATCAGTTGGTTTCCTGTCCTTGATGTGGAACCTTCAGTTGTGGGTACAGTATGTATCTCAAGAATAGAAGACTGAAGATTGGAGTCCAGGCCTGGCCAGACTGGTACAGGCAGCGGGGATGCCTCTGCTGGTGTGGTGTCCTGAAACTGCCACCGCTGGGCCGAGAGTTTTTCAGGGTGTGCAGGGGGGGCGCAGCTGTCACGCCATGCTCCAGTGCTGGCTTACAGGTGTCCGGTCCTGCGTATGTGCAAGGAAGTGCTGGAGTCACCACCTGATGACGCGGCCAGTGGGTCACATGACCGGAAGGAACTTCCGTTGAGGAAACCGGAAGGAGACGGGAACGCGCCAAGGCTGTAGTGATGGGAAATCTAGTTCATTTTGGTGATTAATTCACCATGAACTAGTTCACTGAAAAGATTAGTTCAAAAGATTAGTTCCTTTAGTTCAGTATTTCTCTGGATTCTGCTGAGAGGAGATTGATCAGTTCTAGTTCGTTACACAGAAGCTGCGGCTCCTAGGATGAGTTATAGTTTTGTTAAAATGATCAGAAATAGTTAATCCATCTGATCATTATATAACAAACTCTTGTTAAAGGGTTACTACTCAGTCTGGAGAAAAAAATTCAAAAGTTATTTATTCAAGTCAGTAATTTCCTTTTTTGTCTTTTGTAAATCTTCCCGCCTCCCTGTCCTTCCCAGCTGCTGTGTGTCCCACAGAATGTCAGGCTGTGAGGAGCTTGGTGTCAGACGGGGAAGATGACATGGCCTCCGGCACACAGCAGCTGAGCAGGACTGGAAAGCTTATTCCTTTTTTTTTCTTTTGTAAATCTTCCCGCCTCCCAGTCCTTCCCAGCTGCTGTGTGTCCCACAGAATGTCAGGCTGCGAGGAGCTCGGTGTCAGACTGGGAAGATGACATGACCTCCGGCACACAGCAGCTGAGCAGGACTGGAAAGCTTATTACTTTTTTTTCTTTTGTAAATCTTCCCGCCTCCCAGTCCTTCCCAGCTGCTGTGTGTCCCACAGAATGTCAGGCTGCAGGGAGCTCGGTGTCAGACTGGGAAGATGACATGACCTCCGGCACACAGCAGCTGGGCAGTACTGGAAAGCTTATTACTTTGTGTCTTTTGTAAATCTTCCCGCCTCCCGGTCCTTCCCATCTGCTGTGTGTCCCACAGAATGTCAGGCTGCGAGGAGCTCGGTGTCAGACGGGGAAGATGACATGGCCTCCGGCACACAGCAGCTGAGCAGGACTGGAAAGCTTATTCCTTTTTTTTCTTTTGTAAATCTTCCCGCCTCCCAGTCCTTCCCAGCTGCTGTGTGTCCCACAGAATGTCAGGCTGCAGGGAGCTCGGTGTCAGACTGGGAAGATGACATGACCTCCGGCACACAGCAGCTGAGCAGGACTGGAAAGCTTATTCCTTTTTTTTCTTTTGTAAATCTTCCCGCCTCCCAGTCCTTCCCAGCTGCTGTGTGTCCCACAGAATGTCAGGCTGCGAGGAGCTCGGTGTCAGACTGGGAAGATGACATGACCTCCGGCACACAGCAGCTGAGCAGGACTGGAAAGCTTATTCCTTTTTTTTTCTTTTGTAAATCTTCCCGCCTCCCAGTCCTTCCCAGCTGCTGTGTGTCCCACAGAATGTCAGGCTGCAGGGAGCTCGGTGTCAGACTGGGAAGATGACATGACCTCCGGCACACAGCAGCTGGGCAGTACTGGAAAGCTTATTACTTTGTGTCTTTTGTAAATCTTCCCGCCTCCCGGTCCTTCCCATCTGCTGTGTGTCCCACAGAATGTCAGGCTGCGAGGAGCTCGGTGTCAGACGGGGAAGATGACATGGCCTCCGGCACACAGCAGCTGAGCAGGACTGGAAAGCTTATTACTTTGTGTCTTTTGTAAATCTTCCCGCCTCCCGGTCCTTCCCATCTGCTGTGTGTCCCACAGAATGTCAGGCTGCGAGGAGCTCGGTGTCAGACGGGGAAGATGACATGGCCTCCGGCACACAGCAGCTGAGCAGGACTGGAAAGCTTATTCCTTTTTTTTCTTTTGTAAATCTTCCCGCCTCCCAGTCCTTCCCAGCTGTTGTGTGTCCCACAGAATTTCAGGCTGCGAGGAGCTCGGTGTCAGACTGGGAAGATTACATGGCCTCCGGCACACAGCAGCTGAGCAGGACTGGAAAGCTTATTCCTTTTTTTTCTTTTGTAAATCTTCCCGCCTCCCAGTCCTTCCCAGCTGCTGTGTGTCCCACAGAATTTCAGGCTGCGAGGAGCTCGGTGTCAGACTGGGAAGATGACATGACCTCCGGCACAAAGCAGCTGAGCAGTACTGGAAAGCTTATTACTTTGTGTCTTTTGTAAATCTTCCCGCCTCCCGGTCCTTCCCAGCTGCTGTGTGTCCCACAGAATGTCAGGCTGCGAGGAGCTCGGTGTCAGACTGGGAAGATGACATGGCCTCCGGCACACAGCAGCTGATAAGTAATGGAAAGCGTATTACTTTTTTGTCTTTTGTAAATCTTCCCGCCTCCCGGTCCTTCCCAGCTGCTGTGTGTCCCACAGAATGTCAGGCTGCGAGGAGCTCGGTGTCAGACGGGGAAGATGACATGGCCTCCGGCACACAGCAGCTGAGCAGGACTGGAAAGCTTATTCCTTTTTTTTCTTTTGTAAATCTTCCCGCCTCCCAGTCCTTCCCAGCTGCTGTGTGTCCCACAGAATGTCAGGCTGCGAGGAGCTCGGTGTCAGACGGGGAAGATTACATGACCTCCGGCACACAGCAGCTGAGCAGGACTGGAAAGCTTATTACTTTTTTGTCTTTTGTAAATCTTCCCGCCTCCCAGTCCTTCCCAGCTGCTGTGTGTCCCACAGAATTTCAGGCTGCGAGGAGCTCGGTGTCAGACTGGGAAGATGACATGGCCTCCGGCACACAGCAGCTGAGCAGGACTGGAAAGCTTATTCCTTTTTTTTCTTTTGTAAATCTTCCCACCTCCCAGTCCTTCCCAGCTGCTGTGTGTCCCACAGAATTTCAGGCTGCGAGGAGCTCAGTGTCAGACTGGGAAGATTACATGGCCTCCGGCACACAGCAGCTGAGCAGGACTGGAAAGCTTATTCCTTTTTTTTCTTTTGTAAAACTTCCCGCCTCCCAGTCCTTCCCAGCTGCTGTGTGTCCCACAGAATGTCAAGCTGCAGGGAGCTCGGTGTCAGACTGGGAAGATGACATGGCCTCCGGCACACAGCAGCTGAGCAGGACTGGAAAGCTTATTACTTTTTTTTCTTTTGTAAATCTTCCCGCCTCCCAGTCCTTCCCAGCTGCTGTGTGTCCCACAGAATGTCAGGCTGCAGGGAGCTCGGTGTCAGACTGGGAAGATTACATGGCCTCCGGCACACAGCAGCTGAGCAGGACTGGAAAGCTTATTCCTTTTTTTTCTTTTGTAAATCTTCCCGCCTCCCAGTCCTTCCCAGCTGCTGTGTGTCCCACAGAATGTCAGGCTGTGAGGAGCTCGGTGTCAGATGGGGAAGATGACATGACCTCCGGCACACAGCAGCTGAGCAGGACTGGAAAGCTTATTCCTTTTTTGTCTTTTGTAAATCTTCCCGCCTCCCAGTCCTTCCCAGCTGCTGTGTGTCCCACAGAATGTCAGGCTGCAGGGAGCTCGGTGTCAGACTGGGAAGATTACATGGCCTCCGGCACACAGCAGCTGAGCAGTACTGGAAAGCTTATTCCTTTTTTGTCTTTTGTAAATCTTCCCGCCTCCCAGTCCTTCCCAGCTGCTGTGTGTCCCACAGAATGTCAGGCTGCGAGGAGCTCGGTGTCAGACGGGGAAGATGACATGACCTCCGGCACAAAGCAGCTGAGCAGGACTGGAAAGCTTATTCCTTTTTTGTCTTTTGTAAATCTTCCCGCCTCCCAGTCCTTCCCAGCTGCTGTGTGTCCCACAGAATGTCAGGCTGCGAGGAGCTCGGTGTCAGACGGGGAAGATGACATGACCTCCGGCACACAGCAGCTGAGCAGGACTGGAAAGCTTATTCCTTTTTTTTCTTTTGTAAATCTTCCCGCCTCCCAGTCCTTCCCATCTGCTGTGTGTCCCACAGAATGTCAGGCTGCGAGGAGCTCGGTGTCAGACGGGGAAGATTACATGACCTCCGGCACACAGCAGCTGATAAGTAATGGAAAGCTTATTCCTTTTTTTTTCTTTTGTAAATCTTCCCGCCTCCCAGTCCTTCCCAGCTGCTGTGTGTCCCACAGAATGTCAGGCTGTGAGGAGCTCGGTGTCAGACGGGGAAGATGACATGGCCTCCGGCACACAGCAGCTGATAAGTAATGGAAAGCTTATTACTTTTTTGTCTTTTGTAAATCTTCCCGCCTCCCAGTCCTTCCCAGCTGCTGTGTGTCCCACAGAATGTCAGGCTGCGAGGAGCTCGGTGTAAGACTGGGAAGATGACATGACCTCCGGCACACAGCAGCTGAGCAGGACTGGAAAGCTTATTACTTTGTGTCTTTTGTAAATCTTCCCGCCTCCCAGTCCTTCCCAGCTGCTGTGTGTCCCACAGAATGTCAGGCTGCGAGGAGCTCGGTGTCAGACTGGGAAGATGACATGACCTCCGGCACACAGCAGCTGAGCAGGACTGGAAAGCTTATTACTTTTTTGTCTTTTGTAAATCTTCCCGCCTCCCAGTCCTTCCCAGCTGCTGTGTGTCCTACAGAATGTCAGGCTGCGAGGAGCTCGGTGTCAGACTGGGAAGATGACATGACCTCCGGCACACAGCAGCTGAGCAGGACTGGAAAGCTTATTACTTTGTGTCTTTTGTAAATCTTCCCGCCTCCCAGTCCTTCCCAGCTGCTGTGTGTCCCACAGAATGTCAGGCTGTGAGGAGCTCGGTGTCAGACGGGGAAGATGACATGGCCTCCGGCACACAGCAGCTGAGCAGGACTGGAAAGCTTATTCCTTTTTTTTCTTTTGTAAATCTTCCCGCCTCCCAGTCCTTCCCAGCTGCTGTGTGTCCCACAGAATGTCAGGCTGTGAGGAGCTCGGTGTCAGACGGGGAAGATGACATGACCTCCGGCACACAGCAGCTGAGCAGGACTGGAAAGCTTATTCCTTTTTTTTCTTTTGTAAATCTTCCCGCCTCCCAGTCCTTCCCAGCTGCTGTGTGTCCCACAGAATGTCAGGCTGTGAGGAGCTCGGTGTCAGACTGGGAAGATGACATGGCCTCCGGCACACAGCAGCTGAGCAGGACTGGAAAGCTTATTCCTTTTTTTTTCTTTTGTAAATCTTCCCGCCTCCCAGTCCTTCCCAGCTGCTGTGTGTCCCACAGAATGTCAGGCTGTGAGGAGCTCGGTGTCAGACTGGGAAGATGACATGACCTCCGGCACACAGCAGCTGAGCAGGACTGGAAAGCTTATTCCTTTTTTTTTTAAATGTATAACTTTCATCATTCTCCAGTTGATTTGAAAACCTTTTCTTTCAGCCCACTGGCAGCCTTTGAACAGATATTGGTGGCCTATTGGGTGTAGGCCATTAATATGCCGATTTCACATACCCCTTTTACAGGGGTCAGCCTGGATTTAAAATGTTATGAATGTTGGTGTGGGTAAAAGAAGAAACTGAACTTGCTGCCCCCAGTCCCCCAGAGCTCCGCTAGTTGCATCCAGGACAACCTGTCTCAGAAAGACCGGCCTGCTCAGCAGAACCCTGGCCACTGACTCTAACCTTTTGGCAAGGCCCGGCTTTGATGTGTTGCCCCAGATAAAGCTAGATGTTAGGGACAGATTGAGTGCTGCAGGGACCATGGTAAGTGCAATGTATTTTTTGCTTTTAACCCCCCCCCCCCCCCCCCCACCTACATAGATTACAACCCCTGTAACTTTACTGGGTGCCTGCAAATACCTATATTGTTACCCTCTACACAATATTCCCCTGTTTAACTATATGTCTGAGTGGTGAGCGCTGAGATCCTAAGTGCTATCATCTGATCTCAGAGCGCACCAGTCTGCCCACAGGGACAGGATACACGTAGAAATTTATCTGTCGAAGACAGAGACTGTCTAGTTTTGCCCACAGCAACCAATCACAGCTCAGATTTCACTTGCAAGAGCAATATCAGAAAGCTGACCTGTGATTGGTTGCTATGGGGCAAAGAAAATCTTCCTATAAGACAGCCTGATAATTCTCCCCCCTGTGAGGAGCTGATAGGAAACGCATCCTGTGACCTGTGACCTGTGAGCTGTGACCTGTGAGCTGTGACCTGTGAGCTGTGACCTGTGACCTGTGAGCTGTGACCTGTGAGCTGTGAGCTGTGACCTGTGACCTGTGAGCTGTGACCTGTGAGCTGTGACCTGTGACCTGTGAGCTGTGACCTGTGACCTGTGAGCTGTGAGCTGTGACCTGTGAGCTGTGACCTGTGAGCTGTGACCTGTGAGCTGTGACCTGTGACCTGTGAGCTGTGACCTGTGAGCTGTGAGCTGTGACCTGTGAGCTGTGACCTGTGAGCTGTGAGCTGTGACCTGTGAGCTGTGACCTGTGAGCTGTGAGCTGTGACCTGTGAGCTGTGACCTGTGAGCTGTGAGCTGTGACCTGTGAGCTGTGACCTGTGACCTGTGAGCTGTGACCTGTGAGCTGTGACCTGTGAGCTGTGAGCTGTGACCTGTGAGCTGTGAGCTGTGACCTGTGAGCTGTGACCTGTGAGCTGTGAGCTGTGAGCTGTGAGCTGTGACCTGTGAGCTGTGAGCTGTGACCTGTGAGCTGTGACCTGTGAGCTGTGACCTGTGAGCTGTGACCTGTGACCTGTGAGCTGTGACCTGTGAGCTGTGACCTGTGAGCTGTGACCTGTGAGCTGTGACCTGTGACCTGTGAGCTGTGACCTGTGAGCTGCTATATGAACTGCTGAACTAAATGTTCTAGTGAGAATGAGTCAGCACAGCCTAGTTCAAGCTGATGCCTCTCACTGAGCCCAGCAGCGCCACCTGTGGTAGTGTAGAGTACTGACTCCTATTGATTGTGTATGAGGAGGAGCAGTGCAGCATCCACCATTGTGAGAACAGGAGCCAGTGGGAAGGATTTTAGCAAGGCTGATCTTCTAGGCTGCAGGAGGCCGATCCTCTACCGAAGGCCGATCTTATCACAAAGACAGGTGAGGGGCATGAACCACACAAAGAAATTTCAGTTTTTATTAATAATATTACTATTATATTTGCATTTGATGTGTGGTATAGTGTTTTACTACCTTCTTTTCCAGCATCAGGAGCTATAATAGTGAAGTGTCGTTCGTGAGCGATCCGATACAAAGAGCCGGCTCCCTGCTGCGAACGAAATGAGCCGGCTCTGCAGGGTGAAGGCGCCTGGAAGCAGCGAATCCTGACTGTGACTCATCTGGGGGGAGGAGCAGTCAGGAGAGGAGGAGATGTGAATTATGCACGTGAGTTAACCCTTCAGTCCCAAATATATCCTGCCAGTTCCTCCATGGCATATATAGTGTGTGACTATGTGTAAGAGGAGGGACGCAGCACATTGTCATCATCATCTGCAGTGATCTGTGCGTTACCTTTAGTCCCAAATAAAGATCCACTTTCCTGGCCCCTCCCCCATGGCGTATACATACAGTATATGGTCTGTGTAGGAGGAGAGGCTCCGCACATTGGTATTTCATCTTCTCATAGTGTTGGGCCGGGTTCACATTGCGTTTATGGCCCTGCGTTCACCGGGATCGTTACATAGCGGCACTAATGCTGTAACGGATGAGGTAACGCCCCCATTGGCCGCAATGATACTAACGCATCCAAAATCGGCCCGATGCGTTACTTCATGGCGCCCCCTGGAACGCGGTCTGCAGCATTTGTGGGGGCACCATGAAGTAACACATCATGCCGATTTTGGATGCGTTAGTATCATTGCGGCCAATGGGGGCGTTACCTCATCCGCTACATGGCGTTAGTGCCGCTATGTAACGGATCCCGCTGATCGCAGGGCCAGGAGGATTCAGGACAACAGGGAGGAGGATCAACGACGGGAATTGTTGCTGCTAACGGCTTACACTCACTTGTGAGAGACGCACGTGATTCTCGTGTGAGTCTCACTCATGAAAACCCGGCACTGCCACCAGCACTCGGACCGGAGTGTGCGGTTACATGTACTTCTATGCAGCCGCCCCCTCCGGTCCGAGTGCCGGCGGCAGTGCCGGGTTTCCATGCACAAGAATCGTCCGAGTCTCTCGCAAGTGAGTATGAGCCCTAAGGGTGGGGGAAGTAATATAAAGTGATTTTAGGTAAAACCTGTGGAGAGATCAGGTCCAGCCCCAATCATTATATACGGTAAGCTGGTGTCACACTCGCATATTTTGGCTGCACACGGATCCGTTTTCGTCTCCATTGACTTTCAGTGGTGACGGATGGGACTGTGCATCCAGGTGTCACCGTTTTCCCACAGATCCGCATGTCTGCATATTTTATCAGATGCACAAAAACGCAACTTGTTGCAGTTTTGTGTCATCTGAAAAACACGCAGGCGCAGGGAGACGCACGGATCCGCGGCTACACGTCTGGAATTAACATGGAGCTCTATGGAGCACGGATCCAGGACAACACGGATCCATGTGCTTCCGTGTGCAGGAATCCGTTTTGCGGCACTGAGCATGCTCGGAAGCGAGGGATGTGCTGTATGGGACCAGTCTGCAGACATAATATAGACTATGTCCGCCTGCTGCTCTGTCATACAGTGATCTTTCCTGCCTCACTAGAAGGGCTTGTGCCCTGTGTTACAGTGTGGTAATGATAATAAAATGTATTGGGAGCCTGTATGGGGGCTCCTGGTTAGGGGCTGCATGAGTGGGGCTGCGTTCACACTAGTGCAGGGGCGGACATAGAATGTAGTGGGCCCCTGTGCAAGAAATTTTTTACCCCCCCCCCTTCATAGGGCAACAAAGTTATTTGTTATTGTTATCTAATATTGAGTCTATGCAGGGCTGGATATAATATCTGTATAGAATATAATGTAACCCCCCATAAAATATAATGCAGTCCCCCCATATAGTATAATGCAGCCCCTCCATAGAATATATGGCAACCCCCTCATAGGATATAATGCAGCCCCTTATATAGTATAATGTAGCCCCTCCATAGAATATAATGCAGCCCCCATAGAAAATAATATAATACAGCCCCCCTATAGAATATAATGTAGCCCCCCCATATTATATAACACAGCCTCCCCTTATAGAATATAATGTAAAATGTATACGCATGGTATATAACACAGCCGCATAGTGTATAGCCCAGCAACACATGGTATACAACCCACCATGGTATATAGCCCAATATGATATAATACAGCCCAGCATGGTATATGGCCTCCCCAGAATGGTATAATACAACCCAGCATGGTATAATACAGCCCAGCATGGTATATAGCCCCCCCAGCATGGTATAATACAGCCCAGCATGGTATATAGCCCCCCAGCATGGTATAATACAGTCCAGCATGGTATATAGCCACCCAGCATGGTATAATACAGCCCAGCATGGTATATAGCCCCCCCAGCATGGTATAATACAGCCCAGCATGGTATATAGCCCCCCCAGCAAGGTATGATACAGCCCAGCATGGTATATGCCCCCCCCAGCATGGTATGATACAGCCCAGCATGGTATATAGCCCCCCCAGCATGGTATAATACAGCACAGCTTGGTATATAGCCACCCAGCATGGTATAATACAGCCCAGCATGGTATATAGCCCCCCCAGCATGGTATAATACAGCCCAGCATGGTATATAACCCCCCCAGCAAGGTATGATACAGCCCAGCATGGTATATGCCCCCCCCAGCATGGTATGATACAGCCCAGCATGGTATATAGCCCCCCCAGCATGGTATAATACAGCCCAGCATGGTATATAACCCCCCCAGCAAGGTATGATACAGCCCAGCATGGTATATGCCCCCCCCAGCATGGTATGATACAGCCCAGCATGGTATATAGCCCCCCCAGCATGGTATAATACAGCACAGCTTGGTATATAGCCCCCCAGCATGGTATAATACAGCCAACATGGTATATGGCCTCCCCAGAATGGTATAATACAACCCAGCATGGTATAATACAGCCCAGCATGGTATATAGCCCCCCCAGCATGGTATAATACAGCCCAGCATGGTATATAGCCCCCCAGCATGGTATAATACAGTCCAGCATGGTATATAGCCACCCAGCATGGTATAATACAGCCCAGCATGGTATATAGCCCCCCCAGCATGGTATAATACAGCCCAGCATGGTATATAGCCCCCCCAGCAAGGTATGATACAGCCCAGCATGGTATATGCCCCCCCCAGCATGGTATGATACAGCCCAGCATGGTATAATACAGCACAGCTTGGTATATAGCCACCCAGCATGGTATAATACAGCCCAGCATGGTATATAGCCCCCCCAGCATGGTATAATACAGCCCAGCATGGTATATAACCCCCCCAGCAAGGTATGATACAGCCCAGCATGGTATATGCCCCCCCCAGCATGGTATGATACAGCCCAGCATGGTATATAGCCCCCCCAGCATGGTATAATACAGCACAGCTTGGTATATAGCCCCCCAGCAGGGTATAATACAGCCCAGCATGGTATATAGCCCCCAGCATGGTATAATACAGCCCAGCATGGTACATAGCCCCCCCCAGCATGGTATGATACAGCCCAGCATGGTATATGCCCCCCCCAGCATGGTATGATACAGCCCAGCATGGTATATAGCCCCCCCAGCATGGTATAATACAGCACAGCTTGGTATATAGCCCCCCAGCATGGTATAATACAGCCCAGCATGGTATATAGCCCCCCCAGCATGGTATAATATAGCCCAGCATGGTATATAGCCCCCCAGAATGGTATAATACAGCCCAGCATGGTATATAGCCACCCCAGCATGGCATAATACAGCCCAGCATGGTATATAGCCCCCCAGCATGGTATAATACAGCCCAGCATGGTATATAGCCCCCCAGCATGGTATAATACAGCCCAGCATGGTATATAGCCCCCCAGCATGGTATAATACAGCCCAGCATGGTATTATACAGTCCAGCATGGTATATAGCCCCCCAGCATGGTATAATACAGCCCAGCATGGCATATAGCCCTCCCAGCATGGTATAATACAGTCCAGCATGGTATATAGCCCCCCAGCATGGTATAATACAGCCCAGCATGGTATATAGACCCCCAGCAAGGTATAATACAGTCCAGCATGGTATATAGCCCCCCAGCATGGCATAATACAGCCCAGCATGGTATATAGCCCCCCCAGCAAGGTATGATACAGCCCAGCATGGTATATGCCCCCCCCCAGCATGGTATGATACAGCCCAGCATGGTATATAGCCCCCCCAGCATGGTATAATACAGCACAGCTTGGTATATAGCCACCCAGCATGGTATAATACAGCCCAGCATGGTATATAGCCCCCCCAGCATGGTATAATACAGCCCAGCATGGTATATAACCCCCCCAGCAAGGTATGATACAGCCCAGCATGTTATATGCCCCCCCAGCATGGTATGATACAGCCCAGCATGGTATATAGCCCCCCCAGCATGGTATAATACAGCACAGCTTGGTATATAGCCCCCCAGCATGGTATAATACAGCCCAGCATGGTATATAGCCCCCCAGCATGGTATAATACAGCCCAGCATGGTACATAGCCCCCCCCAGCATGGTATGATACAGCCCAGCATGGTATATGCCCCCCCCAGCATGGTATGATACAGCCCAGCATGGTATATAGCCCCCCCAGCATGGTATAATACAGCACAGCTTGGTATATAGCCCCCCCAGCATGGTATAATACAGCCCAGCATGGTATATAGCCCCCCCAGCATGGTATAATATAGCCCAGCATGGTATATAGCCCCCCAGAATGGTATAATACAGCCCAGCATGGTATATAGCCCCCCAGCATGGCATAATACAGCCCAGCATGGTATATAGCCCCCCAGCATGGTATAATACAGCCCAGCATGGTATATAGCCCCCCAGCATGGTATAATACAGCCCAGCATGGTATATAGCCCCCCAGCATGGTATAATACAGCCCAGCATGGTATTATACAGTCCAGCATGGTATATAGCCCCCCAGCATGGTATAATACAGCCCAGCATGGCATATAGCCCTCCCAGCATGGTATAATACAGTCCAGCATGGTATATAGCCCCCCAGCATGGTATAATACAGCCCAGCATGGTATATAGACCCCCAGCAAGGTATAATACAGTCCAGCATGGTATATAGCCCCCCAGCATGGCATAATACAGCCCAGCATGGTATATAGCCCCCCAGCATGGTATAATACAGCCCAGCATGGTATATAGCCCCCCCAGCATGGTATAATACAGCACAGCTTGGTATATAGCCCCCCAGCATGATATATAGCCCCCCAGCATGGTATAATACAGTCCAGCATGGTATATAGCCCCCCAGCATGGCATAATACAGCCCAGAATGGTATATAGCCCCCCACATGGTATGATACAGCCCAGCATGGTATATAGTGTGGCGCCCCTGAGGCTTCAGTCGCCACAGAGGTACTGCACCTTCTCCTAAGGTGTAGTGCCCCACCATCCAGGTAAGGTGGGAACTCCTGACCATGCTCCACACCTGCACCCCACACACAGGATAGTTCAGCAGGGACCCATCCATGCTTTAATCTGGAAAGGTCATAGGGTGCCTTTTGTGATCCCTGGCTTCGTAACACGAGAGGTGCTGGGGAGGCGGGTGGAGTTAGATATAAAAGAGAGGGAAGAGTGAAAGTTGTTGGTTAGTTGGTTAGAGGAGAGAGAAGATGGGTGTCTGAGGGACGTGCTGCAGCAGGTCCCAGTGATCTGGGCTGCTGGCACGAGAAAGACCAGAGAAAGAGACTGATAAGATTGATAACCTAACCTTCCGTAAGAGATAGAGAGAACAGATCGGAACGAAGGAGAATAGAAGGACGGTGGGAAGCAAGTTGAGGAAGTGAAAGAACTCTTCCAGTCCAGAGAGCGCAAAGGCCGGGGTCCGGTACCCGAGGTTGATTGGATCTTTATGTCCGGCAACAGACACCGGAGGAGTAGTGAGCCACTAACGCCTTGCTCCCATCATAGACTTGGGACACAACAGCAACTGAATAGAGAACCGGGACACAGAGTGGAGTCCCCGAAGCAGGCTACAGCTGTCTGTCATACAAGTAAAGACTAGGAACACCTAGAGAGAGGCATTCCAGGGTAACTAAGTACAGGAGTGCTTCGCACCTAAAGGCGCATTGGAGGAGTCGTTCAGTAATGTACATGTTGGCGGAGTGTGGAAGGGAGAATCCTATCCTGCCTGGAGGTTGACTGGGGCCCTGACCTGGAGAACACAGTATGGAGGCAGGCAGTTGAGTGAACTGCAAACAGTGAGTAAAGCTTTGGAACTGCATACTCTGGTGTCCTCCAGTTATTCCAGCACCGCTACATCTGGATAACATCATCCATGCCATTCTGCGCCTCTCCTCATCCATTGCACCTACACTGCCCTGGGACTACAGCTCCACCTGTGGGGAGCTATACCATCTCTGCTGCACCACACCATCAGTCCCAGCGGATCTGTGTGCAGCGTTGGCTTACCATCTTACTTGCCAAACACCACGGGTGGCGTCACAAACTATTCATATAAACTTTAACACCATTAACATCACTGCCATTGATATTGGGCGCCCAGGGCCATGGACCGGGTCACCGCTGCTGTGACACATTCCCGGCTCGACACCGGCCCGGTACCGAGTACCCCGCTGCCCTTGGTGTGCAGGGGCGGCCCAATTTTGGCGTCACGAACAGGATGATGAGACCCGATGCCATCGGGTTCTGTGTGCCTTGGATTTACAACTTTTGAAAATGTGTAGAAGACCAAATTTAATAGACTGTAAAATGGACATTAGAAATGGCCGCTGGCGCGGAGAAGAAGGGCGTGAAGAGATGGGAGGTCCTAAGAAAAGACTGCGAAGAGTCTTGGGCCGTCCCTGCCTGAATTACTATGTGACCGATGCATGGCCCACCCCCCGAGGGGTTCGTATACTGATTCATCCTCAGCTGCGTCCGCCACCGCCTCACAACCGATACTGTCATTGGGTGAGCCCCGTCCAGAGGAGATACATGAGGGCTCTGGAACAGAATGGAGGACCGGGACCGCGTCTCCGCCTGGACCGGGCGCGGTGGCAGCGGCCTCCGCCGACAACCCCAACTGAGACCAGCCTGGTCCCGGCATGGATCCAACTGCGGCCTACTTCACCAGTCACCTCCGGGAGTTGCGGCTGCTGCCATCCACCACCAGGAACCGGAGCCGGAACAGCGGCCGGAAACGCCAGGTATGATCACTACCCCCGTTCTGACCCTGGTTTTGGGAGCGGAACCCACAGATAGGAATGGGCCCACTGACCTCCGCCGACGACCCCTGGCTGCAGTGCCTATGGGGGAGGATGATCAAGTTGATCTTGGCTGGCGGCCTCGGGCTGCGGCACCATCTCCTGAACTTCCTATGGATCTGGAGGGACCCATATCCCCGCAGACAGTAGAAATCTCCATGGCCCTTTCCCTGGGCCCCACCAATCCCTATCCCTCTCTATGGGAAGTGGAGTACATGCGCTTGGCAAGAAATCAGCGGGATCATGAAGAACTCGACTTCTTGGTGGCAGAACAACCAACCTCAACCAGTATGTCACCTCTACCCCAAGATGAAGATACCCAAAGTGTTACATTAGGTGATGAGAACAGTTCCAGTTCAGCTTCAAGAACCCCAGGAGGGGACCACAATTGAAATTCACATTTCCTAAATCTCGTTACCCAGGAGGGTTTGTTTGCACCAGTTGTGCCTTTTTCTATTTTTCTTCTTTTGCTATCATGTTTTTCCGGTAGCACTTTTGTTGCCTGTTTCTACAAATGGAACTGTGGAGATCATAGACGCTGATTGATCCAAAAACTTTTATTGTAAATAGTTGCACCTCTTTAGGTGCCCTTTCTTGGTTTTACATATAAAGAGACTCTTTGCGAAGATAATGTTTTTGCATGGACACTTTTGAAAGAATGATGTCTACCTCAAGGGACACTGCAAGAAAGCCCGGCTGGGAGCAGTGTTCAGCACCTTACAAGAATTTCGAATGTTTTATGATAACGTATTTGATAATGCTGTGTCTTATGAAAAGTAAATGTCTTTTATAGAATATTTGATACAGAGAATTAGAAAAGTTTTGAGATAGAATGTGAGAATTGAATAAAGACTGAAGAATTGAAAGTGACAGGTGACAGGCCAAGAGTAGATGGTCAGTGTCTTGCATCCAGTAGAAGAAAGAAAAAGAGAATGTCATGTTCGCCATGTCTGTCATGTCCGCCCTGTCTGTTTTCTCTCAAGAACTCCTGGAGCGATGTGCATGCGCATATCTTGTCTGCTATCCTGCTCATTCCCTAGAGCAGTGTGCACACTCACCTCCTGTCTGAGCTGCAGGATGCCTGCGTTTCTGCTCTGTCTTCTGTGATCTTCTCGTCATGTCTAGAATCTCTGATCAGGTGTCCCTGTCTGGATCCTGCACTGTCTGGTTCTGCAATCATCTCGTCATGTCTGGAACGCTGATCATGTGACCTTTCCTAGGATCCTGCACTGTCTGGTTTGGTAATCATCTCGTCATGTCTAGAACTCTGATCATGTGACCTGTCTAGGGGCATGCGCAGGCCACCGTTCTGTGAACCTGACAAGTCCCTGGCATGCCCCTTGGCATGCGCAGGCCACCGTTCTGTGAACCTGACCCGTCCCTGGCATGCCCCTTGGCATGCGCAGGCCACCGTCCTGTGAACCTGACCCGTCCCTGGCATGCCCCTTGGCATGCGCAAACCTCTGTCCTGTGAACCTGATCCTGGCGTGTCCGTTGACACGCACCATGTCACTAACTCTATCTTGTTACCTTGCATGGAACCCTGGCTGGCTTCTGGATGTCCGGATCCTGCCGATCACCCTCTGAGCTACAGACCCTGATGCCCTGGTTGATCGTGGACAGTCGTCCGGAGTCCGAGGTCGGTGTACCATCTGCTCGTTCCATGCCTGGACCTCGGCGTGCCATTGCACGCACCCTGTTCCACGAACTCTGTGTGTTCACGTTTGCTCCTGTTGCACCCTGAAGAGTTCCTCAAGTCTTGGACCTCGGCGTGCTCTTGCACGCACCTTGCCTTATGTTCTGTGTGTCCACGTTTTGCACCTGTTGTACCTGAAGTCTTCCTTAATGAAGTTTCTTTGAATTAACGACTCGTCTTGCCTTGTCTTGTTTTCCTGAGCCGGCCGTCTGGTCCAGCTGCCGTGGTGGCTCACCCCCTTGGTCTTGCCCCTGACACTCCCTGTATAGGGGGTGGTTCTCATTAGGTCAGCTCGCCCTAGGTGGGTGGGTGCCACGGCCCAGAGGGTCCACTCTTTCTAAGAAGAACGACTCAGCGTAAGCTGACACTCGTTACAGAGAATAATTGATAGAAAAAGGAATAAAGAAAATGTGTTGAGTATAGCACTTTGAACTAGGAATTGCACTTAAGTAACTTTTTGATACTAAGATAGGAAGTTAACCTGTTTGTAACGTTTAAGAAATGTACCTCCTACATTAGGAAGATTAGATAAGTATTGTTGATTAGCATTTAAAACATTTTTGTGTGTCCCTGTATTGTACTTTTGTTGTCTTACAGCCCACGGACGTGCTGTGTTTAACGGGGGGTATGTGGCGCCCCGGAGGCCTCAGTCGCCACAGAGGTACTGCACCTTCTCCTAAGGTGTAGTGCCCCACCATCCAGGTAAGGTGGGAACTCCTGACCATGCTCCACACCTGCACCCCACACACAGGATAGTTCAGCAGGGACCCATCCATGCTTTATGCTGGAAAGGTCATAGGGTGCCTTTTGTGGTCCCTGGCTTCGTAACACGAGAGGAGCTGGGGAGGCGGGTGGAGTTATATATAAAAGAGAGGGAAGAGCGAAAGTTGTTGGTTAGTTGGTTAGAGAAGAGTGTCAGATGGGTGTCTGAGGGACGTGCTGCAGCAGGTCCCAGTGATCTGGGCTGCTGGCACGAGAAAGACCAGAGAAAGAGACAGATAAGATTGATAACCTAACCTTCCGTAAGAGAGAGAGAGAACAGATCGGAATGAAGGAGAATAGAAGGACGGTGGGAAGCAGGTTGAGAAAGAGAGAGAACCCTTCCAGTCCAGAGAGCACAAAGGCCGGGGCCCGGTCCCCAAGGTTGATTGGATCTTTATGTCCAGCAACAGACACCGGAGGAGTAGTGAGCCACTAACGCCATGCTCCCATCATAGACTTGGGACACAACAGCAACTGAATAGAGAGCCGGGATGCAGAGTGGAGTCCCCGAAGCAGGCTACAGCTGTCTGTCATACAAGTAAAGACTAGGAACACCTAGAGAGAGGCATTCCAGGGTAACTAAGTACAGGAGTGCTTCGCACCTAAAGGCGCCTTGGAGGAGTCGTTCAGTAAGGTACATGTTGGCGGAGTGTGGAAGGGAGAATCCTATCCTGCCTGGAGGTTGGCTGGAGCCCTGACCTGGAGAACACAGTACGGAGGCAGGCAGTTGAGTGAACTGCAAACAGTGAGTAAAGTTTTGGAACCGCATACTCTGGTGTCCAGTTATTCCAGCACCGCTACATCTGGGTAACATCATCTATGCCATTCTGCGCCTCTCCTCATCCATTGCACCTACACTGCCCTGGGACTACAGCTCCACCTGTGGGGAGCTATACCATCTCTGCTGCACCACACCATCAATCCCAGCGGATCTGTATGCAGCGTTGGCTTACCATCTTACTTGCCAAACACCACGGGTGGCGTCACGAACTATTCATATAAACTTTAACACCATTAACATCACCGCTCTTGATATTGGGCGCCCAGGGCCACGGACCGGGTCACCGCTGCTGTGACACATTCCCGCCTCGACACCGGCCCGGTACCGAGTGCCCCGCTGCCCTGGGTGTGCGGAGGCGACCCATATAGCCCCCCCCAGCATGGTATGATACAGCCCAGCATGGTATATAGCCCCCCCCCAGCATGGTATAATACAGCCCAGCATGGTAAATAGCCCCCCAGCATGGTATAATACAGCCCAGCATGGTATATAGCCCCCCAGCATGTTATGATACAGCCCAGCATGGTATATAGCCCCCCAGCATGGTATAATACAGCCCAGCATGCTATATAGCCCCCCAGCATGGTATAATACAGCCCAGCATGGTATATAGCCCCCCCAGCATGGTATAATACAGCCCAGCATGGTATATAGCCCCCCAGCATGGTATAATACAGCCCAGCATGGTATATAGCCCCCCTGCATGGTATAATACAGCCCAGCATGGTATATAGCCCCCCGAGCATGGTATAATAGAACATAGCTTGGTATATAGCCCCCCCAGCATGGTATAATACAGCCCAGCATGGTGTATAGCCCCCCAGCATGGTATAATACAGCCCAGCATGGTATATAGCCCCCCAGCATGGTATAATACAGCCCAGCATGGTATATAGCCCCCCAGCATGGTATGATACAGCCCAGCATGGTATATAGCCCCCCCAGCATGGTATAATACAGCCCAGCATGCTATATAGCCCCCCCAGCATGGTATAATACAGCCCAGCATGGTATATAACCCCCCCAAGATGGTATAATACAGCCCAGCATGGTATATAGCCCCCCAGCATGGTATAATACAGCCCAGCATGGTATATAGCCCCCCCAGCATGGTATATAGCCCCCCCCAGCATGGTATAAAACAGCCCAGCATGGTATATAGCCCCCCCAGCATGGTATAATACAGCATAGCTTGGTATATAGCCCCCCAGCATGGTATAATACAGCCCAGCATGGCATATAGCCCCCCCCAGCATGGTATAATACAGCCCAGCATGGTATATAGCCCCCCCAGCATGGTATAGTACAGCACAGCTTGGTATATAGCCCTCCAGCATGGTATATAGCCCCCCCAGCATGGTATATAGCCCCCCCAGCATGGTATGATACAGCATAGCTTGGTATATAGCCCCCCAGCATGGTATAATACAGCCCAGCATGGCATATAGCCCCCCCAGCATGGTATAATACAGCCCAGCATGGTATATAGCCCCCCCAGCATGGTATAATACAGCCCAGCATGGTATATAGCCCCCCAGCATGGTATAATACAGCCCAGCATGGTATATAGCCCCCCCCAGCATGGTATAATACAGCCCAGCATGGTATATAGCCCCCCCCAGCATGGTATAATACAGCCCAGCATGGTATATAGCCCCCCCCAGCATGGTATAATACAGCCCAGCATGGTATATAGCCCCCCCAGCATGGTATAATACAGACCAGCATGGTATAACCCCCCCAGCATGGTATAATACAGCACAGCATGGTATATAGCCCCCCCAGCATGGTATATAGCCCCCCCAGCATGGTATATAGCCCCCCCAGCATGGTATGATACAGCACACTAGTGTTTTGGTACGGTGCGTTGTGATGTGTAGCAATCCTGATGCATCCTGATCCAGATTACATCCCTATACTTAACATAGGGACGCACGGACCTGCGTTTGCATCAGGATCAGGATGCATCAGGTGCACCAACACATATCACAGCACTAATTCACAAAGGACATTAACAAAAAATGCCACAATACATGGTAAGACTACACACGAGGAGGAGCCGGGGCCTGATCACAAGAGCTGACAATCTGAGGAAGCATCAATGCTGAATAACAGTCTACACTGCGTCACACAGGGGGAGAATGATGCCCTCACGATAACTGCGGAAAACGGTTTTCTATTTAAAAAAAGAGCCGTTTAAAGAGCCAAAAGAGCCGGCTTAGTTCATAATGATGGTGATGAACGAGATGAACTAGTTCACTCTGAAGATTAGTTCATTTTGAACTACTCACTCACGAACTACCCATCACTACAAGGCTGGATGAATTATAAAAGGAGCGTTTTAAGATGCTCCGTGCAGCACAGCATAGGTAGTCCACTGTAGGAGTGGAGGCACAGGATGAACCACCCCAGCAGCATTGAGCGCAGCTGCAGGAATCGAGGAGACAGAGGAAGGAGGTGCGGCAGCATGAATCCTCATTCCGGCGGAGTGGACGTTCCAGCAGCATCCCTACCCAGCAGAGCAGGAGCTCTGGCATGGTGGATAAATCTCCAGAGGTCCATCAGTGGATCCCATTCCTCCTTCTAAACCGGTACACGTGGCCACATCTGATTGGGGAGTGATCCTTGTGAAACTTCACTTTTTAATTGGGGTCCCCCTTTTTTTCTTTATTTAGGGAGGAAAATGCTTGACTAAGACCAAGCATAGGAATTGCCCAATGAATAGCGAGGATTTACCTATCACCTGGGAAAAGAGACTCTGCCAATCAAGCATAGAGCAGGTGGTATGTGAGGACACTAGATCTGATGTCGAAAGCACCTACAAATCCATTTCCTAGGGGTTCAGTATCAAGAGGCAAAAGACCAGCAGGAGATGTCCTGAATCCAGGACCAATAGTTCAGAGGAAGAGCAGAGAAACTCGGGTTCTTCGGACTCTTCCTTATCCTAAGAGGGAGAGATGGGAGGGTGCCATTGTTTCCTATTAGAAGAAATAGATGGGCTGGTCAAAGCGGTAAGGGCCATGAAGGGGGTGATGGACCCTCACCCATAAAAATCAGTACAGTATGTTATGTTTGGGGGACTGAGGCAGAAAAAGTGTAGGTCTTTTCCTCTTAATGAGAATATACAGTCTCTAATTAAGGAGGAATGGAATAGACCTGAAAGAAAAAACTCCTATGTGCTGTCCCTCATAAGGAAATATCCATTTGATCCAGCATCCACGACCTGGGATAAAGACCCAAGTTAGATGTACAGTTAGGTCCATATATATTTGGACAGAGACAATACCAATGATACCAATGATACCAGTCATATGAATGAATCATAGAATCATAGAATCGTAGAGTTGGAAGGGACCTCCTGGGCCATCTGGTCCAACCCCCTGCTCAAAGCAGGATTCGCTAAATCATCCCTGTCAGATGTCTGTCCAGCCTCTGTTTGAAGACTTCCATTGAAGGAGAACTCACCACTTCTCGTGGCAGCCTGTTCCACTCATTGATCACTCTAACTGTCAAAATATCTAATCTGTGTCTCCTCCCATTCAGTTTCATCCCATTGCTTCTAGTCTTTCCTTGTGCAAATGAGAATAAAGTTGATCCTTCTACAAGGTGACAGCCCTTTAGGTATTTGTAGACAGCTATTAAGTCTCCTCTCAGTCGTCTCTTTTGCAAACTAAACATTCCCAAATCCTGCAACCTTTCCTCATAAGACAGGGTTTGCAGACCGGTCACCATTCTGGTCGCTCTTTTCTGAACTTGCCCCAGTTTGTTGATTTCTTTTTTAAAATGTGGTGCCCAAAACTGGACACAATATTCCAGATGAGGTCTGACCAAAGAGGAGTAGAGGGAAATAATGACTTCACGTGATCTAGACTGTATGCTTCTGTTAATACATCCTAGAATTGCATTTGCCTTTTTTGCTGCTGCATCACACTGTTGACTCATATTCAGTCTGTGATCTATTAGTATACCCAAGTCTTTTTCACATGTGCTGTCACTTAGCCCTATTCCTCCCATTCTATATATGCTTTTTTCATTTTTATTGCCCAGATGTAGTACTTTGCATTTCTCCCTGTTAAAAACCATTCTGTTAGTTGCTGTCCACTTCTCCAGTTTATTTAAATCTTTTTGAATCCTCTCTCTCTCTTCTCTAGTATTAGCTATCCCTCCTAGCTTTGTGTCATCAGCAAATTTAATCAGTTTACCCTCAATTCCTTCATCTAAATCGTTGATAAAGATGTTGAACAATACAGGGCCCAGGACAGAGCCCTGTGTTACCCCACTTGAAACATTCCTCCAACTGGATGTGCAGCCATTTACGACCACTCTTTGGGTCCGATCACTAAGCCAGTTATGAATCCCAATGCAAGCAAGCAGGACTGCATATACCTATTCACAGCACCATATTGAAAATACTCATGCAATTATTATGCCAAAATGGGCTGATCCACCGTGTAACCACAAAATCAATAAATATAATGTATAAAAAGTATTGAGTCTTGCTGTGATTTTTGCATGCGCTGTTAATTGTTCAATAAAAATCAATTTCCTTTTTACTGAATTTTGGGTGTTCCCAATTTTGTAGGCATTTTTCTTTGTTCTTTTGCTCTCCCCACTGCGTCATCAGGAGGCGCGTCAATGATGAGATCCGGGGGGCGTGGCCACAGGATCCCTGGACCAGTCCGGGAGCATGACGTCTGGCACTCTGTATTGTCAGGGGCGAGCCGGGCCAAGGCCTGGGGACATGTCTTCAGTATCACCAGGAAAACATGGCGCAGGTGTTTCTATGCCAGTCGGCGTATGTTCCAGATGGAGCATGTGCATCTCGGCCGAATACTTGCAGCACCGGGATGGATAGCAGCTGCCCTCAGAAGGAAAACGAATCAGATGTCTTGAAGCTGGGTAAGACAGACTACTTAAATACGGACAGCTGACAGAACAATTAACTTAGTAAAGATGGAGAGTGCTAGCCATCCTGACATCCAGTCCTTAGAGCCATCCCCGGACCATGTAAGTAAAGTGTAGTAGGGGTCTCTTAGCTGGGCACTAGATCCAATAGCTGCAGGGCCTTCTTTATATGTTGTCTTTTAGTACAAGGGGACGCCTACGTCCACTTCAGCAGTCAAAAAGAAGGCTAACAGATGCCCCTTATGCATGCCTAGACTTCCAGAGGGAATTGAGAAAAAGCTATGTAAAGCATGCATTGCCTAATTGCTTTAGGAGGAGCAGACCTCTTTACTGGCCAATATAAAGACCATGATAAGAGAGGAAGTACAGACTACGGTCTCAGCACTAGTACCATCCCAATCTCCCGTCCTAAGAGACTCAGATGGGACATGGATCTGAGTTCAGATGAAGGAGAAGTATCTGTCTATTCTGATCCGGACTTTGGTGAAAGCGAGGGTTCCTCGGTAGTGCTCCCAGAAGAAAGGAAAAGATATCTATTTTCATCCGAGAACACAGGCATGCTCCTGCAGGCTGTCAGGAGTACCATGAAGGTTGAGGACTCCACGGAACCATTGACAATTCAGGATGAAATGTTTGAGAGCTCATAGAATATTTCCAGTTAATTATATAACGGCAATGATACTGGAAGAAGTGGGGGAAAAGCTTGTGGTCCCAAGGGATTTCAAGTACCACCTTCCCTTCGATCTGGAAGAGACCAAGGTATGGGAAACAGTACAATGAGTGTTTCGGTTGATGAGCTAGAGAGCCACATCAAGAACAGGACTCCCAGGGAGATAATCCAGAAATCAGTACGGTTGTTGAGAATGGCGACCGACTTTATGGCAGATGCCTCAGCAGAATCAGTCCGTTTTGCAGCAAGAAGCAATGTGCCATCAAACGCAGCAAGGCGGGTTCTGTGGCTAA
Organism: Dendrobates tinctorius; assembly: GCF_039654945.1. Classification (NCBI taxonomy): domain Eukaryota; kingdom Metazoa; phylum Chordata; class Amphibia; order Anura; family Dendrobatidae; genus Dendrobates; species Dendrobates tinctorius. The sequence goes on along the minus strand of NW_027361980.1, from coordinate 802,128 downwards.
GATCATGGACAGGGGATACCCAGTCAAAAAACAAGCTTTGTTCGATACCATTCTCTGGTCTACACCTATTTGAACCAGTTGTAAACAAGTTGCTTGAGAAAGCATCGGATAAAAAAAGGGTTTCCCTGAAGGAAAACCAAAGAGTATGCTGTCTTTTCGGAGGACTTGCTCTCACCCCAGGCAGGACTATAAAGGAAAGGGAATGTCCAGCAGATGGAGCTACCTCAAGGGTGGCAAGAATAGAGGCTACCTTTCAGGACCAAGGGCCAAGACCCGGCAGACAATGACGCCAGAGGCATCCGGGGAGACTTCTTGGAAGGTTGGCAGGAGATTACCCAGAATCCGTGGATTCTGCAAACAGTCACTCAGGGGTACAGGATAGCCCTCACCCGGTTACCTCCCAAAAGATACTGCCTAACCCATACCCAGTCTCCAGCGATCCATCAAAGACTTCTAAAAGATATACAGGAGCTTATAGAATTCCGGTTCATAATTCACGTGCCTCATTCCCAACAGTTCCATGGACGTTATTCAAGTCTGTTTTCCATAAAGAAACCAGGAGTGGAATACCGAACAATAATAAACCTGAAATCATGAAACTGGTGGGTAATCTACAAGCAGTTCAAAATGGAGTCTCTCAGATCAGTCATACCATTGATAAGAAAGGACTTGGTAATGATCTCAAAATTGCTTATTACCATGTACCTATCCATGCCTCGCATCAAAAGTACCTCAGGTTCGCGATAAAAGACCAAGGGAGGATACATTTCCAGTTCCGGTGCCTGCCATTTGGTCTCTCCTCCACTCCCCGAATCTTTGCAAAACTCATGGCAGAAGTTATGGTTTTCTTAAGAGGAAAGAATTTTCTCATCATCCTGTACTTGGATGACCTACTGCTAGTGGCAGACTCACCACAACAGATTGAAAAATCTTTAACAACAACCATGTCACTCCTGGGGAGGCTGGGGTGGTTAATAAATGTAAAGAAATCAAGTCTCAGGCCAGAAAGAAAGAAAAGGTTTCTGGGGGTACTCCTAGATTCAGAACAGGGGCATTCATTCCTTCCATTGCACAAACAACAAACAATCAGACAAGAGATACAGACGCTAAAAAAAACGAAAATACAACTCCATCAGGAAAGCCATCAGAGTTCTGGGTCAAATGACTGTGTATTCCCAGCATCCAATGGAGTCAGTTTCATTCAAGGATCCTACAATGGGTGGTCCTTTCAGCATGGGCTGGCAAGGAGGCATCATTGGACGACAGGATGTTAATATCTGGAGAGGTAAAACAGTCTCTGTCATGGTGGACCAGTATAGCAAACCTTGAGAAAGGAAGACCCTGGAGAGTATTCCAGTGCGTAAACATCACTACGGATGCAAGCCTCAGGGGTTGGAGAGCCAACCTAGAAGGACATTACCTCCAGGGAACATGGCCCATATCAGTGCGCAACAGTTCCTCAAACCAAAGGGAACTCAAAGTAGTTTGGGAAGCACTGAGGAGATGCCAAGAAGAGCTACAGAATCGTCATGTCAGGAACGTCTGGGACAACTTGACCACAGTATCCTTCCTACTACATTAGGGAGGTAGGGAGGTCCGAGGTGCTGTCACTTGCAGGAATTAGCAGAGACAATATTTTCCTGGGCAGAACTTACGGCAAAATCCATCACGGCAGTACACCTGAAAGGCTCAAAAAATCAGGTAGCAGACTTTCTCAGCAGGGAGAATGTGCAACCCTCGGAATTGTCTCTAAACGAAGAAGTCTTTGTTCAGCTGACTCGGCACTGGGGTACACCAGAAATAAACTTATTCGCCTCAAGGAAAAATACAAAGACAAAAGAACTCTTCTTGTTAAATCCAGGAGACAATCCGACTGGGATAGACGCCTTGGCACAGAGCTGGGATATGGACTTGCTTATGCTTTCCCACCACTCGCTCTAGTACCAAGAGTTCTAAGGAAGATACAGGAGAGTCGTGCATCGATAATCCTAATAGTCCCCTACTAGCCCAAAAGGAGCTGGTTCTCCCTATTAAAGCAGATGGCGTTGGAAAAGCCAATTCTCCTACCATCAAGATGGGATCTTCTGATGCAGGACTCTCTTGTTCATCAAAATCTAGAGATGTTAGCTTGGATCCTGAGAAGGAGACCCTGAGATTAAAGAATTTGTCAGAACCAGTCATCTCTACCTTGCAAAAGAGTAGAAAACCAGTTACCTCAGCTATATATCTAAAGGTCTGGAAGAAATTCTGTTCACAAAGCATCCAGTATCCATCACTCAGGGTCCAAATCAGGGCCGGCGTCAGCACCTGGGCAAGTGCCGGGGCCCTGGCGAGACGTGGGGCCCACTCACGCTGTCTGGGATACCTTCCGCCACGCCCCCCATGCACCGACCCCCACCGCAGCCAGCAATGAGTCATAGCTGGGTTGTTCTCTTCTGGCACAGGACCTGTGATGAGGTCACAGGAGGGGAGGAGTCAGGAGTCACATGATCAGAGGCCTCAGTGCCTGCAGGACTCTGCTGTACTGGTAGTCGTCATGTGGCTGGATGAGGGAAGTTTATGTGTGGGGTCAGGAGGGGTTTACAGGGGGATGTATCAGAGCCATGTGTGTACGGAGCAGAGCTATGTGTGTACGGAGCAGAGCCGTGTGTGTACGGAGCAGAGCCGTGTGTGTACGAGGTGTAAGGAGCAGAGCCATGTGTACGAGGTGTGTGGAGCAGAGCCGCGTGTGTACGAGGTGTACGGAGCTGAGCCGCGTGTGTACGAGGTGTACGGAGCTGAGCCGGATGTGTGCGAGGTGTACGGAGCTGAGCTGGATGTGTGCGAGGTGTACGGAGCTGAGCCGGATGTGTACGAGGTGTACGGAGCTGAGCCGGATGTGTACGAAGTATGCGAAGCGGAGTCGCGTGTGTACGAGGTGTACAGAGCAGAGCCACGTGTGTATGAGGTGTACAGTATGGAGTCCTGTGTGTACAAAGTGTACGGAGCTGAGCCGTGTGTTTACAAGGTGTACGGAGCAGAGCCGTATGTGTACAAGGCATACAAACCGGAACCGTGTGTGTACGAGGTGTACCAGAGCGTAGCCGTGCGTGTATGAGGTGTACAGAGGGGAGCCGTGTGTGTACGAGGTGTGCGGAGCTGAGCCGCATGTGTATGAGGTGTATCGGAGCGTAGCCATGTGTGTACAATGTGTGCATAGTGGAGCCGTGTGTGTACGAGGTGTACAGAGCAGAGCCATGTCTACGAGGTGTGTGGAGCGGAGCCGGATGTGTACGAGGTGTACGGAGCGGAGCCGGATGTGTACAAGGTGTACGGAGCGGAGCCGGATGTGTACAAGGTGTACAGAGTGGAGCCATGTGTATACGAGGTGTACGGAACGGAGCCCTGTGTGTACAAAGTGTACGGAGCTGAGCTGTGTGTTTACGGAGCGGAGCAGAACCGGGTGTGTACGGGGTGTACGGAGGGAAGCCGCATGTGTATGGAGCGGAGCCGTGTGTGTACAAGCTGTACGGAGCGGAGCCGTGTGTGTACGAGGCATAGAAACTGGAACCATGTGTGTATGAGGTGTGCGGAGCCATGCGTGTACGAGGTGTTTGGTGGGGAGCAGTCATACCTCCCAACCGTCCCGGATCCAGTGGGATAGTCCCAATTTTGAGAGAGACACTGCCCCAGCCGGGAGCTTACTTTTCCCGCAGACACAGGAGCACACGGCGGAGCCCCAATGAGCACTTTAAAGCTCGCACGTGACATTCTACCAGAAGTGACGTGCTGGAAGCTGACCGGAAATGAGGTAATTTTGGGAGGAGATTTTGACGGAACCATGGAGGCACTTCAGGGAGTGCTTCAGATCATCACCGTGTCCTCCTCCGACAGTGCGAACAGTGGGATTGCCTTGGAATTGGCTATGCCGGCCATGTGAGCAGATCATGAAAAGTCCAGCATCGGGAGGCTCAGGTGGGCACTACAATGGGAGCCGGGCTGCTATGGTATCTTTATAGAATATTTCTCTCTCTCTCTGTTTCTCTCTCTCTCTGTTCTTTCTCGCTAATCTTTTTTTCTTTCACTCGTTCTGTTCTTACTTTCTCTCTCTGTTTGTTCTTTCTTTCTCTCTCTGTTCTCTTTCTTTCCCCTCTTTCTCTGTTCTTTCTCTTTCTCTGTTCTTTCTTTCCTCTCTTTCTCTCTCTGTTCCTTCTTTCTCTCTCTGTTCTTTCTTTCTTGCTCTGTTCTTTCTTTCTTTCCTTCCCATCTTTCTTTCTCTCTTTCCACCCTCTTTTTTCTCTCTGTTGTTTTTTCTGTCCACTCTTTCTTTCTCTCTCTGTTCTTTCTTTCCCTGTTCTCTCTTTATTTCTTTCCCCTCTTTCTTTCTCTCTCCCTCACTGTTCTTTTTTCCTTTCTTTCTCTTTCTTTCTCTCTGTTCTTTTTTCTGTCCACTCTTTCTTTCTCTGTTCTTTTTCTTTCTCCCTGTTCTTTCTTTCTTTTCCCTCTCTTTGTTCTTTCTTTCCCCTCTCTCTTTCTTTCCCCTCTTTCTCTTTCTCTCTGTTCTTTCTTTCACTCTCTTTCTTTCCCCTCTTTCTTTCCTTCCCCTCTTTCTCTCTCTGTTCTTTCATTTGCTCTGTTCCTTCTTTTTTTTTCTCTCTGTTCTTTCTCTCTTTCTGTTCTTTTTTCCCCATCTTTCTTTCTCTCTGTTCTTTCTTTATTTCCCCTCTTTCCTTCTTTCTGTTCATTCTTTCTTTCCCCTTTCTTTTTTCTCTCTCTTGTTCTTTTTTCTGTCCACTCTCTTTCTCTCTGTTCTTTATTTCTTTACCCTCTTTCTTTCTCTCTCCCTCTGTTTTTTTTCCCTCTTTCTTTCTCTGTTCTTTTTTTCTATCCACTCTCTTTCTCTCTGTTCTTTCTTTCCCCCTCTCTGTTCTTTCTTTCCCCTCTTTCTTTCTATTTTTTTCTGTTCTTTCGCTCTGTTCTTTCTTTCTCTTTCTTTCCCCTCTTTCTTTCTCTCTCTCTCTCTGTTCTTTCTTTCTCTCCCTTCTTTCTCTTTGTGTTCTTTCTTTCATACGTACACTACTAATCAATAGCCTCCTTCACATGAACGTGTTTTGCCACAGAGCGTGTGTCCATGTGGATCACATGCGTGTCTGTGTGATCCACACTGAGACAAGTCTGTTTTTGGGTGGCACCACGGCATGAATCATGGTTTGTGTTAAAGGGGGGCCCACTGAGACTCTTTCGCCCGGGGCCCTCAAAAACCTGGAGCCGTCCCTGGTCCAAATATTCCTCAAGTTCTAGACTTCTTTCAGGCTGGCTTTGATAGGGGTCTGAGGCCTAGTACATTAGCCCCTTACTGACATCGGGCGTAATAATACGCTGGTGGCAGTATCCCCCTCTTTGATGTGGGCTCCGACGGTGAGCCCACCTCGAAGCCGAGACATGTCAGCTGTTTTGAATAGCTGACATATGCCCACAATAGCCATGTGCGGAATCACGATCCGCCCATGGCTATTAATTAGTTAAATACCGCTGTCAAACTCTGACAGCGGCATTTTACAAGCGCTTCCGGCCATACGGCCGGAAACACGCACACCAGTGACCTGTGTTGTGATCACGGGTCACTGGTGTGTCAACATGACAACCAGAGGTCTCCTTGAGACCTCTACTCTATGGCTGTTGATGCCGGATTGCTGTGAGCACCACCCTGTGATCGGCGCTCATAGCAAGTCTGCAATTCAGCTACATAGAGGCCCACAACATGGAGTGCCCGCCAGGACAGTGGGGATACTCGGTACCGGGCCGCTTCTTAAAGGTATGTGTCGGCAGCTGTGACCCGGTCCGTGGCCCTGGGCGTCCAATAAAAGGGGGATATTTACAAGGGATAAGATTTTATAAAGTTTGTAATAAAGTGTTCTTGACGCCACCTGTGGTTTCTGGTCAGAGGTGACCAGCGCTGCAGAGCAGATCCTCTGGGACTAGTGATAAAGCAGCAAAGTTGGTACAGCTCTCCACAGGCAGAGCTTAGTCCGAGGGCAGATGTAATATATAGAAGATGGTAATGATGAAGTATTTAGCAAAGGATGTAGCAGTGCTGAGTGGGTGTTCCGTGATGAAAGATGATAGATGAGTTGGATAGGTGACACAGGAATAATTAGAGGACACAGCTGGGTGCAGTTCCAAAGCTTTACTCACAGTTCTGGCTGCAGCACAGATGCCCGCTTGGTGCCGTATCCTCCAGGTGAGGGGTCCAGCAAACTCCCAGGTAGATCAGGATACACCTTCCCAGGACTCCCTTTAGTGTGTGCCTTTCCTGGCCGTCTTACTGTGTTGGTTTCTCAACTCTCCTACCCAACACCTCACAGTCAGTGTCCCGTGCCAGCAGCCACGGACCCTGTAGGGAAACATTCTCTCTGCATTCCCTTGCTCCCTTTTTGGCTACCTTTCCGGCGAAGATAACTGTGGCTTATGGCTGCAACACCTAAAGGTGCCTCTGCCTCTGGCTTGCCAGCTGAGTCTGACGATTATTCCACTGGACTAGGGGGCCGGTACCCCACTGCAACCTGGTCTCTCCACTACTGGATCGGGCCCCACGGGTGGCATCCGCACTACCCGTGCCCCTGAAACCCCTTCTACTCCCCTCTGGGAGCTTCTTTCTGTCTCTTTCCTTCTACAGCTCCTCCTGACAGGGAGCTGCTTCACCACACGTCTGTTACTTTCACTTTCTCCTCACATTTTGCCTAACTCTGTACTGTTCTTCCAGCTCTCCTTCTGTTACACCCCACTCACCTCCCAACACCCTTTCCTATGCAGCAGGGCTGCCAGTGAAAAAGGACGGAACCCTACTGAACCCTGCTGTGTGATATGTGCTGGGATGCAGGTGTTGGAGTCAGGGCCGGCGTCAGCACCCAGTACACCCGGGCAAGTACCCACTCACGCTGTCTGGGATTCCATACATTGCTCCCAACCGTCGCCACCCCCCCCATGCACCGACCCCATCCTCGCCCTCCACGAGGGACCCACGCAGCCCTTCACAGACAGAAGTGAGTCATCGCTGTTCTCTTGTGTGCAGCACAGGACCTGTGATGAGGTCACATGAGGGGAGGAGTCAGGGGTCACATGATCAGGGGCCTCTGTGTCTGCAGGACTCTGCTGTGCTGGTCATCATGGTGCTGGATGAGGTAAAGTTTATGTGTGAGTTCAGGAGGGGTTTACAAGGTGGATGTGAAAAATGAGGATGAATGAACTCATGGAGACACCATCACACGTTTCTCAACGCAGTGATTCTAGAGCAATGCCCCCATCCCTTATGGGAAATATGCAAAAACATGCAAAACACAAGCCGCGGAGACACCATCATGTGTTTCTCAACGCAAGCAATGACTAGCCAGGTCTTTCCCCGGGAAGGAACAACCACGGGAAGGGCAGTCTCCAATGAAATAAACCACCTATGCCTAAACATGGTATCCATTGTAGGGATTCGCTCTGGTAGGCAATAGCTGGGTGGCAGTAACGAGGCAACACACAGGCATAAAGTCCAATTTCAGAGGTTTTAATGTCACTCAGTAACTAGCAGCTTAACAAAACAGAAGGCAAAGCAAACACATTCTCCAGTTCGGAAAACCACTGATCCCAGACACACCCCTTGCACGGGATGGGCGTAACTAAGCGGCTGCCAGGTCCTGTTGTATCTGCCAGGTGCCATTCCCGGGGTTCTTTCGAGTCTTGCTGTGACAGTCCTGCAGCACGGGAATCCTATATACAAGTTCCAGGCTGAGTCCACACAAGTTCTTGTAGCTTCCAGAAGCACACTCACTGTGGCAATGACCAACCTCCATTACATAGGGCCTAACCCCTCCCACCAGTGAGGTAGACATCACATGGGCTGATCACGTGACCCTGACATCGCAGGTCCCGTCTTTAAGGTAAAACCCGGCCAAACAATCTGCAAGGAGAAACATATCTTCCATCCAGTAAAACATCCTTTACTGTACCACATACCTCCCCCCTATGTTCAACCCTAGAGGGGTGGACACATGACATACAGTGAACTCTGGACAGGGCATCTGCATTCCCCTGTAGTTTGCCTGCGCGATGTTCTACTGAAAATTTAAAGTTTTGCAGGGACAGGAACCGCCTGGTGACTCGGGCATTCCTCTCCTTAGCTTGACTCATCCACGTAAGAGGGGAATGATCTGTCACCAACCGAAATGTTCTCCCCAGCAAATAGTAGCGCAACGATTCCAGTGCCCACTTGATGGCCAGGCACTCTGTCTCCACAATACTGTACCGGGTTTCAGCTGGGGTAAGTTTCCGGCTTAGGAAGCTAACTGGATGCTCTTCCCCGTTAACTTCCTTAGACAGCACGGCACCGAGGCCTATCTCAGAGGCATCAGTCTGCACCACAAACTCTTTTTTGAAATTTGGAGTGATCAGGACTGGTGTACCACACAGTACCCCTTTTAATTTTGTAAATGCCTCCTCTAACTGATCATTCCAGTGGATCATCACAGATTTTTTCCCTTTTAAACAATCTGTTAAAGGCGCGGACAGGGTTGCAAAGTTGGGAATGAATCGCCTGTAATATCCTACCAAACCCAAAAAGGCCTCTACCTGCTTTGTTGTGAGGGGACGGGGCCAGTTCTGAATTGCCCTGACGTGGTTCACTTGGGGCTTGAGAACTCCCCTCCCAATGACATAACCCAAGTACCGGGCTTCCTCCAACCCTATGAAACACTTCTTTCGGTTGGCAGTTAGCCCTGCTTGTCGCAGGGAGTCTACCACTGCCTGTACTTTTGCTAAGTGGCTTTCCCAATCGGTGCTGAACACAATAATATCATCTAGATAGGCTGAGGCATAGCGGCGATGGGGACGGAGAACAATATCCATTAACCGCTGGAACGTTGCTGGAGCGCCATGCAACCCAAAGGGTAACACCTTATACTGGAACAGCCCCTCAGGTGTTATAAACGCCGTCTTTCTCTTCGCCGCCTCTGATAGGGGTACCTGCCAATAACCTTTTGTAAGGTCCAGAGTTGTAAAATACCGTGTTTGCCCACAGCGCTCTATCAACTCGTCAACCCGGGGCATGGGGTAGGCGTCAAATTTTGAAATATCATTGAGTTTTCTAAAATCATTACAGAATCTTAGAGACCCATCAGGCTTGGGTATTAGAACTATTAGGCTGGCCCACTCACTCTGAGTCTCTTCTATGACCCCTAACTGTAGCATCATTTTTACCTCTTCCGAGATGGCTTGTCGCTGGGCCTCAGGCACTCGATTAGGCTTTAGTCGGACCTTGGCCTTTTGCTCTGTGACAATGTCATGTTGGATTACGGAGGTGCGTCCAGGGAGCTCCGAAAAAACATCTGTATTTCGGCTGATGAACTCCCGGACCTCCTGAACCTGTTTAGGAGACAAAGTATCTGCAATTTTGACCGTGGGTTGGGCTTCTCCTGCGTCTCCCAGAGGTAACGGAGCCTTTTCCACCTGAAACGCTGGCAGCGGACTATCCCCACCAAGGTGCTCTGTATCTTTCCAGGGTTTAAGCAAATTAATATGGTAAACCTGTTCTGGCTTTCTCTGTCCTGGTTGGTGTACCTTGTAGTCTACTGGCCCCACCTTGTCCATGATCTCGTAGGGTCCCTGCCACCTTGCTAGAAATTTGCTATCTACGGTAGGCACAAGCACCAAAACCCGATCCCCAGGGCTAAAGGTTCTTACCCGAGCCTCCCGGTTATAGACCCGACTCTGTGACCGTTGTGCTGCCTCCATTTGTTCCCGGACCAAAGGTAGGACTGTCTCCATTCTCTCTTGCATTTTGGCAACATGTTCTATCACACTTTTGTGGGGAGTAGGTTGGTTCTCCCAGGCCTCTTTGGCTATATCTAGTAAGCCCCGTGGATGTCTGCTGTACAATAGTTCAAAGGGCGAGAACCCCGTAGATGCCTGACGTACCTCCCGCACTGCAAATAACAAATATGGCAATAACAGATCCCAGTCCTTCCCATCTTTGGAAACTGCCTTTTTTAACATGCTCTTCAGAGTATTATTGAATCTTTCTACCAGACATCTGTTTGGGGATGATAGACCGAGGTACGCAACTGTTTAACATTTAACAACCGGCAGAGTTCCTTCATAATTTTTTACATAAAGGGTGTTCCCTGGTCTGTTAAAATCTCTTGCGGAATTCCCACCCGTGAAAACATACCCATGAGTTTCTTTGCTATAAGTTTAGCTGATTTGTGGCACAGAGGAATGGCCTCAGGATATCGGGTAGCATAGTCTAGAACTACAAGAATGTGTTGGTGTCCCCTTGCCGACTTATTGAGAGATCCCACCAGGTCCATGGCCACTCTCTCGAAGGGTACCTCTATAATTGGCAAAGGCACCAAAGGGCTCCGAAAGTGAGGCTGGGGACTGGTTACCTGGCATACTGGACAGGAGCTACAGTACCGTTTAACTTCTTCATGAACCCCTGGCCAGTAAAATCGCTGCAGAATTTGGTCGAGGGTCTTCTTTTGGCCCAAATGCCCCCCAAGTACATGCGCATGCACTAAATCCATTACCAGCCTGCGATATGTCTGAGGTACCAGTAACTGCTCTACCATTTCCCCACGTATTTTCTCCACTCGGTACAACAAATCCTGATTCAACTCAAAGCGTGGAAACACTGTATCTGCCCCAGGTTGTTGAGGTTCCCCACTGACAAACAGTACATTTTCTCTGGCCCGGGCTAAAGTAAGGTCTCGGAGTTGCGCTGTACCAAAATTGTCACCTGATACATTCAAGTCTGACAACTCAGGTCCCGGCGGCAAGTCTTCCACCTCTCCAGCCAATCCTTCTAGGGGAGAATTCTCCCCTTCCTCCACCGAAGGAAAGGTTATTCCAACAGCCAGCACATCTTCCTCCAGGCCACCAGGTTCATGCCCCCCTTCTGGAGAATGTAACCTGGTTGCCTCTGGTACCGGCAGTTGCTCAGTGGATGGTACCACAGATGGCCACAGCACAGAAAACAACGGAAAGTCTCTTCCAATTATCACTTCATAATGTAAATTAGTCACCACCCCCACCTCGTGGCACCGCCTCCCTGCTGGCATGCTGATTACGACTAGTGTGGTGGGATAGTCTTTTAAGTCTCCATGTATACACAACACCCCAATTTTCCGACCCGTATACTCGCTGGTGTGTATCCAGCTGGCTCATACCAGGGTTACAAGACTCCCTGAGTCCAATAGGGCCACAGCCGGGGTGCCCTCCACTTCCACCCAACACAAATGTTCCATATTAGGGTCTTTCGGGGTTCCCATTGCACACATTGGTTCGGCATAGTGGGACTGGCGGTAACCAAAATTGGTGTCCTTCTGCTCAGTCAGGTGGGGGCAATCAGCTCTCATATGACCTGGTTCCTGGCACCGCCAGCAGATTGTGGGACTCCTTACTTCCCCGGATAAGTCTGGAGCGGCCTTCCTGGGCTCTGCTCGCTGAACCAGGGGACGAGGACTTAGGGAACCTTCCTGTTACCTTTCGGGGGGTCCCTCCCTGTAACTCCTTGGTAGCCCCATACCTTTCTATGAGGTCTATCATCTGCATGGCATTAGTAAGGGATGCCTGACCGACCCATGTCTGGAGGGAGTGGGGCAAAGCCCTCCAAAATCTATCAGTCACTATGCGGTCGAGTATGGCCGTGGAGGACAACATTTCAGCTGCAACCACTTTTGTAACAGGTGCAAAAGATCGTAATACTGGGACAGGGCTGGCTTGGAGGGGGTAAACTCCCACTGGTGTACCCGCTGGGCCCGCACTAACACATTTACCCCAAGGCGTGCCAGTATCTCACCCTTAACGACCGTATAGTCCGCCCTTTGCTCTGGGGGTAGGTCGAGATACGCTTTCAATGGTCCTGGGCACAGAAACGGAGCGATGACACCTGCCCAATGGTCCCGGGGGAGCTTCTCTCAGCGACTCCTTCGAACATCTCCAGATACACCTCCACATCGTCCGATTCTTCCATTTTAGGAATCGCTGTACAACCCGCTTTCCGAATATCCTGGATTCCCCGGTCAGCTCCTTTTGCTTGCGCTGTTGTGATATGCTGTATCAACAGCTGATTGGTTTCCTGCTGCTGCTGCATAGCCTGCTGTCACATGGCCTCCTGTTGCTGCTGCCGCATGGCCTCCTGTTGCTGTCACATGGCCTCTATGAGCGTTTTTTCCGTGGCCTCCATTTCTGGAAAGTTCTCCGCCTGGATCTCTGCCACTCGTTTCACCCAAGACATAGGCTGGGGTACCGATCAAAAACAAAAACAGCCTGGCCTCACTGCCTCTGCCCGCATTCAGTCCACCAATTGTAGAGATTCGCTCTGGTAGGCAATAGCTGGGCGGCAGTAACGAGGCAACACACAGGCACAAAGTCCAATTTCAGAGGTTTTAATGTCACTCAGTAACCAGCAGCTTAACAAAACAGAAGGCAAAGCAAACACATACTCCAGTTCGGAGAACCACTGGTCCCAGACTCACCCCTTGCACGGGACGGGCGTAACTAAGCGGCTGCCAGGTCCTGCGGCATCCGCCAGGTGCCATTCCCAGGGTTCTTCCGAGTCTTGCTGCAATAGTCCTGCAGCACGGGAATCCCATATACAAGTTCCAGGCTGAGTCCACACAAGTTCTTGTAGCTTCCAGAAACACACTCACTGTGGCAATGACCAACCTCCATTACATAGGGCCTAACCCCTCCCACCAGTGAGGTAGACATCACATGGGCTGATCACGTGACCCTGACATCATCGCAGGTCCCGTCTTTAAGGAAAAACCCTGCCAAACATTAATCTGCTAGGAGAAACATATCTTCCATCCAGTAAAACACCCTTTACTGTACCACACCATCTACAGACAGCTGTTTCTTTTTTTTTTTTTTTTTTAAACCATTCAGGTTAGTTATAAACAACTCAATTTAAGCTCATCAACTTAAACGTCGTTGTTTCAACTCTCATCATCATGGTTCATATTTATTTTAATATAACAAACCAAGGGTATACACAAAAGACATCCTGAACATCAATAAACATCACTAAAATTCACTGATATTTGATCAGGTGCTGCCATTTTTTAAATTTCCAGACACCCTCTGCATCAGAACCACCACCGCCTTCGCTGTCTAATTTATAAATCAAGTACAATCTAGAAAGGATCAGCCCGACACACTTATTCACAGATACATGCTTCTCTTTGAAAATTCCTAAATTCCGCACATCCAACAAACTCATCATCACACAAGTCATAATTTACCATAGGATTCTATTTTTCACACAACCACATGCACCAATTCCAAACATCGCAACACGCCAGTCAATAAAACTCACACCCGCTAACTCCTTACACAACCCACCTACACATTTCCACACACTGCACGCGTAATCACAGTCCCACATAGTATGCCAAACAGTCTCACATCCACCACATCCTTCCCTCGGGCACACATCAGTTCTGGTCAGACCTCGTCTCTTCTGAACCTGTCGCACAGGCAAAATATTGTGCAAGGACATCCATACAATATCCCTTTGTCTATTAGACATCCCGTGCGTTCCCAAACCCTTCCATGCAACTGAAACTTCATTCCCTCTCAACCCCACAATATTACATTCCACATCATTCTTACGTATTATTTTCAGCACACTCTTAGCCATTCTAAAATCATTCATCGGTACACTCAGCAAATCATGCTTCCTCACAAACTTCTCAATCACCTCATACCAGACCGGACACTGGAAAGCAACAGGCACTGTAGCATCCCTCTTTCTCCAACATAAGCCATATAACATCCAACCAGCAGAATAACTTGCCATATACGCTCCCTTATTTCCTTTATTCAGCAAAATAACAGCAGTTTTGATATACTGAAGCCCCAGAAAAATCTCCATGTTTGGAAAGGCCATGCCACCATGGTGACACGCCTTGAAAAGACTCTCTCTCTCTTAAGTTTCTCTATTTTACTACTCCAGAAAAAAGTAAAAACTAACTTTTCCACTCTTTATTTTCCTACATGATGGTGGAAAAACTGTTGCAATAAAAAGCAAAATCGGAAGAATCACCACTTTTATGACCAAAATCTTACCACTCAAGGTCAAGTCTCTCAGTCGCCAAAAATGTAACTTACGCTCTATGCGCAATCCACACTCCTCCCAGCTCTCCTTACCTTCCAAGTCCTTATTAAATAATACTCCCAGCACTTTGATAGCACCCTCCTCACACTTTACCCCCTCCATTTTAACCCTGTCATCCCCAAAACATTTAAAATTACATTTATTCCAATTCACTCTAAAGCCAGATGCACCACAGAAAAACTCCAGAAGCAACGTAACCCTACTCATAGACGCAACACTTTCACTCACAGCCACAACATCATCCATATATCCAAGAACTTTCACATGCTTCCCACCACTCCCAGGTACCAGCAAACCTCGCATCATTTTATCACGTCTCACCAAGCACAACAGAGGTTCAATCACACATACAAACAAGACAGGGGACATGGGACACCCCTGCCTCACACCAGACTTAATATTCACTTTCTCACTCAACCACCCATTAACAAGAAACTCACTTGACACACAATCATACAAAAACATTATCGCATTCACAAATTTTTGAGGAAATCCCATTCTCTCCAGAACTTTAAACACATGCGAGACCCTATCAAACGCTTTCTCAAAATCAATTGACAGAACCATACACTTCCGTTTCCTTCCCATGCAGTCTCCAATCAAATCCCTTAATAACAATAAGTTATCACTCATACTTCTCCCAGGCACAGCACACACTTGATCCTCATCCACAACACTACCAATCACCTCACGCATACGATTCGCCAACAATTTGCTATAGATTTTGTAATCTGCGTTCAGCAATGTTATAGGTCTCCAATTCTCTAAACACTTTCTCTCACCTTTCTTATGCACAAGCACAACCACCCCCTCTTTCATTGATTCACACAACTTACCACTCTCCCACATATACTTACATATCTCAGTCAAATCAGCACCCAGAAAATCCCACACCTTCACATAGAATTCTACTGGCAATCCGTCTTTACCTGGAGTCTTATTCTTTTTAGCACTCTTCATCACATTTTCTACTTCTTCCATAATTACGTCCTCATTCAAAATATCACATTCTCCACTATCCAACTTGTTCTCTAACCCATTCAGCACTTCTGAAACAAGACCAGAATCAATCCATTTTTTATCATATAACTTGCTATAGAACCTATTCACCTCCTTTATTACATTCTCACCAGACACACACAAATCGTTCCCATCCAGGATTTTATCCATATCAACCTTTCTCCCATTCATTTTCTTAAAAAAGAACCTCGTGCACTTTTCATCTTTCTCAAGATGTTCTATTTTGGTGCGATAGATGATTTCTTTCCCTTTTTCATCCATAACACTCTTTAATTCACTCTTTGTCTCAGCCAGCAGATCAGACACATCCATGCCACTTTCTCCACACTTCCTTAACCAGTCTGAGC
Source organism: Dendrobates tinctorius (assembly GCF_039654945.1). Taxonomy (NCBI): domain Eukaryota; kingdom Metazoa; phylum Chordata; class Amphibia; order Anura; family Dendrobatidae; genus Dendrobates; species Dendrobates tinctorius. The sequence goes on along the minus strand of NW_027361980.1, from coordinate 786,621 downwards.
GCGTGTTTAAATCATTAAATCTACTCCGATAAATAGCAGCTTTTTTATAGCCCCACTTTTTGAAGAATTTTTTGCAACACACCTTAACCCAGTCCTACCATTCCAGTACACACGCAAAATCCCTCTTACATACTTTCCACTTTTTATACTTTATTTTTAATTCATTCATCACATCCTCATCTTCTAACAATCTTACATTCAGCTTCCAAACCCCACCCCCATACACACGGTCATCAATCGCACTAAACACACCTCTCAAACACTCATGATCAGAAAAAGGTACAGCATTTTGTTCAAAATTCATACACAACATATTTTTGGAAAACAACATTTTATCTATCCTGGATGCAATACCACCCCTATCAGCATAATCTAAAGACATACTGATAGGGAATTTAGATTGTGAGCCCCATCGGGGACAGTGATGATAATATGTGCAAATTGTAAAGCGCTGCGGAATATGTTAGTGCTATATAAAAATAAAGATTATTATTATTATTAACACATGAGCCAGACCATACATGCTGTCCGCAATCCCACATTCCTGAAGACAAAAGATGTGAGCATTCATCTGTTTAATATAATCTAGAACGATTGCCCTCCTGAATTTGGATCTAATTTGCCTGACATTCAGGGACGTAATGCCCCAACCAGCTTGGGGAGCCATAACATGACTGTGCTATTTACATGACGACAAACATGCCACTTCCTCTTCAGCCGTTTTCGTCTTCCATCTGGAACTGCAACTCCTTGAATCTGTTTACGTCTGCGGGAATGCCTAAAAAAGCATTGGTGTCAGGAGAGAAGACATTCTGAGGGTAACTATGTTCACTCACCGGACTTAAACCAACTTCACCGGGGTCTGCCCAATCCGTTCTGGGCTTCTTACACGAATTTCCAGGCTCCTCATCCTCAGAGGACTTCGCAAGAGTGAAGTCACCTTGATCTCCACAACTGGCCAACTCCTCCTCAGTAGCAAACCAAGATACACTGGGGGTATTGCCAAGAGTACTCTCCAACTCCCCCTCCCCACAGACATCAGACTGATGAGGGAGCTCACATTCAACATCAGTAGCTTCCAAAACTGCCACCTCTGGGCTGGGAGACTCCGTTTGGGGCACGGCCTCCTCATGTGCATCCATGATTTCAGGTTCCTCAATAAGTTCCGGGTCTAAAACCTGTGGAATGTCAACAACAGCAGCAGGGGGTGCAGCTGCCCCACCTGAGACCTCAGCGTAAAGGCCCTTTTACATTTAGCGATGCACCAGCGATCCGACCAGCGATCCGACCCGGTCAGGATCGCTGGTGCATCGCTAAATGATCGCTAGTGAGCTTTCATACAGAAAGATCTCACAGCGATGCAGCAGCGACGCAGCGCACGATACTTACCTTTCACACACAGTGATCCTGCGTCCTCCCGCCCGCGTCCAGCGTCGCTCGTCGTCACAGCAGGAAGTCTCAGCAGGAAGCGCCCGACGAGAAATGGAGCCGGACATTCTCGCGCGATCAGCGATGGACAGCGGGGGAGCCGGTCGCTGGTAAGTATCACACATAGCGATATCGCTAGTAATATCGCTATAACGTCACAAAACCAGTGACGTTTTAGCGATATTGCTAGCGATATCGCTTAGTGTAAAACCCCCTTAAGACCGAGGACTGATCCTGGCCTTACAGTCCCGATACTTATGGCCCTGCTCACCACAAGCATTACACATAACAGGATTTGTGCAGTCTTTTGCCATATGGCCAGAAGCATTGCAATTCCTGCAAGTTGGCATCTCCTTGCAATTATCCTGGGTATGCCCGAAATTTTTACACCTCCTGCAATACATCGGGGCATCTGGAAAGAACAAAAAACAGTATTTTTCCCAATTGAAAAATTAAGAGGGGGGTAATGGATGCCTCCCGGGCCTTGGGGATCCATACCAAATCTCACAAAAAAATTGTACTTCTCGGTCCAGTGCCCTTCTCCATTCAGGACCCTGTGGGAGTACTGAACATAAATGCAATGTCTTTTCAAAAATAAAGCAATGTCCTCCAGGGAAACAAAAGGGTTGTGCATGAAAACTACAAGTGGGATATCTCCCTTAGAGTACAGCACAGTAAAGGTAAGACCTTCCAGCAAAGGATTTGCCACTCCATTTTTCAGGGCAGTAAACAAATTCTGGCAAGCCGCCATAGAAGATAGCACCAGTACATACCTGCCTTCTCTCCTAAACTCCTGCAGGCATATTATATCGGACTTCCGAATCTTCAGGATGTCATAAAACACCATGTTGACCAAATATCCCAGGGAAAAATGCAACTTCTTATCTTCGGCGATGTCAATCCTGAATCCATGTTTGACCTGGCTATCACCGGTTCCAGAGAATTGAAGTCGGACTCCCATCGTCCACAACTCCAAGGATCTCCTCCCCGAAACCTCCTGGCTATCTCCCAAAAGCAGAAACCGGCTTAAGCCACCGAAGTGGCGATGCCGGAAGGCCAAGAGACAGCACTCAAGGTATTCAGGAAACTCCGCACCTCATCAGTGTGGAGAAGGAAACTGGCTAGTAGGAGCAATGCCTAGTAAAAGACTGTGAAAAATGAGGATGAATGAACTCATGGAGATCAACATCCAACACTGCGGAGACACCATCACATGTTTCTCAACACAGTGATTCTAGAGCAATGCCCCCATCCCTTATGGGAAATATGTAAAAACATGCAAAACACAAGCCGCGGAGTGACAATCACATGTTTCTCAACGCAAGCAATGATTAGCCAGGTCTAATCATTACAGGGAGGATGTAGCAGAGCTGTGTGTGTGCAAGGTGTACGGAGCGGAGCCGTGCGTACGAGGTGTACAGAGCAAAGTCGTGTGTACGAAGTGTACGGAGCTGAGCCGTGTGTGTACAAACTGTACCGGAGTGTAGCCGTGTGTGTACGAGGTGTACCGGAGCGGAGCCGTGTGTATGAAGTGTACGGAGCAGAGCCGTGTGTGTATGAGGTGTACGGAGCGGAGCCGTGTGTACGGAGCGGAGTCATGTGTGTACAAGGTGTATGGAGCGGAGCCGTGTGTGTACGAGGTGTACAGAGCAGAGCCGTGTGTGTACGAGGTGTACAGAGCAAACCCGTGTGTACGAAGTGTACAGAGCGGAGCCGTGTGTGCGAGGTGTACAGAGCGGAGCCGTGTGTATGAAGTGTACGGAGCAGAGCCGTGTGTTCGAGGTGTACGGAGCAGAGCCGTGTGTACGAGGTGTACGGAGCAGAGCCGTGTGTATGAGGTGTACAGAGCAGAGCCATGTGTGTACGAGGTGTACAGAGCAAAGCCGTGTGTACAAAGTGTACGGAGTGGAGCCATGTGTACGAAGTGTACAGAGCAGAGCCGTGTGTGTACGAGGTGTACAGAGCAAAGCCCTGTGTACGAAGTGTACGGAGCGGAGTCGTGTGTGCACAAAGTGTACCGGAGTGTAGCCGTGTGTGTACGAGGTGTACCGGAGCGGAGCCGTGTGTGTACGAGGTGTACAGAGCGGAGCCGTGTGTGTACGAGGTGTACAGAGCAGAGCCGTGTGTGTACGAGGTGTACAGAGCAAAGCCCTGTGTACGAAGTGTACGGAGCGGAGTCGTGTGTGCACAAAGTGTACCAGAGTGTAGCCGTGTGTGTACGAGGTGTACCGGAGCGGAGCCGTGTGTGTACGAGGTGTACAGAGCGGAGCCGTGTTTATGAAGTGTACGGAGCAGAGCCGTGTGTGTACGAGGTATACAGAGCGGAGCCGTGTGTACGAGGTGTACGGAGCGGAGTCGTGTGTGTACGAGGTGTACGGAGCGGAGCCGTGTGTATAAGGTGTACGGAGCAGAGCCGTGTGTGTACGAGGTATACGGGCAGAGCCGTGTGTGTACGAGGTGTACAGAGCGGAGCCATGTGTGTATGAGGTGTACGGAGCTGAGCCGTTTGTACAAGGTGTACGGAGAGGAGTGGTGTGTGTACGAAGTGTACGGAGCGGAGCCATGTGTGTACGAGGTGTACAAAGCGGAGCCGTGTACACCATACGAAGTGTATGGAGCAGAGCCGTGTGTGTGCGAGGTGTACCGGAGTGTAACGGGTCTACCAAGCTGGGGTACCTCTTTCAGTACCACCCCGTGTTTTTGGAGGTCCGCTCTGCGTTGGCTGGAGTCTGAATGAATGACGCTGGCTGGAATCCCTGGGTTACATGGGCGCATATAAAAGATCATTGCTTCTCCATGTATTTCCAGTCTGACAACACTTTACTCACAGGAAACAGAATATATCACACAGATACAGAGGGCAGGCCAATAGAAAAGCGGCAGGCCAGACATACATTACAAAAGCCGCAGGTGGCCGGAGCCTGCCGATGTTTACTGTGGAAATTACAAAGGTGGGGGGAGGGCGGACAAAAGGGGAATGCTGATGCATTAGGGACATGCATCTCACATAGAACCTATTATCCATACATATAACTGCACAACATATTCTGGGTGCTAAGTGGTTCTGTAACACGGCTCCCCTTTTCAGCGACGCGATCGCCATACACAGTCTGATCCTCAACGGATCGGTTTGGGGATGACCGAAGTTTATGGGGTTGGTACAAGTTCCGTTTGTCGACTTAGTCCATCGGCGTTACCATTTTGTTTGCCGGGTCTGTGGTGGATGGTGAAGTCCAGAGGCTAAACTTCACCGCAGCAATCTGGCGTCTCCGGAGACCCAATTAAGCCAGATTAGGGGATTATGGTCCGTTAGGAGGGAAAACTGTCGTCCATGCAAATATGGTTGCAACTTCTTGAGTGCCCATACTACCGTTAGGCACTCCTTCTCGATGGCCGCATAGCTTACTTCACGGGGCAGTAGTTTACGACTCAGGTAAGCTACCGGGTGTTCTTGGCCGTCCGGCCCGACTTGGCTCAGTACTGCCCCCAATCCAAACATAGAAGCGTCTGTGTGAACCAGGAAACGTTTAGTTGGATCGGGTGCGGCCAATACACGGGTATTGGTGAGGGCGTCCTTTAGTTGGAGGAAGGCTTCCTCACACTCTGGGGTCCAGGTTACCTGGCGGGGTTGGTTCTTACAGGTCAGATCAGTGAGGGGCTTGGCTACGCTGCTGTAATTGGGAACGAATTTCCTGTAATACCCCGCTGTCCCTAGAAACGCCATGACCTGAGTTTTAGTGCGTGGGATGGGCCATTAATAATAATAATAATCTTTATTTATATAGCGCCAACATATTCCGCAGCGCTTTACAGTTGAACAGTTTCAAACACAACAGTCATAAGTAACAACGTTAACAATACAATAATTAAAGCGAAATAAGACGACCCTGCTCGTGGAGCTTACAATCTACAATGAGGTGGGGGGGATACAAAGCACAGGTTTGTATTTACAATGATGTATTTACAATGACGGTCCAGCCATCTTCAGGGGGTGGGGGTTAGATGGAGATAGTGAATGGGCTACACACACACAAACATGACTTTGATTACTGAATGTGATAGGCCGCTCTGAACAAATGTGTTTTGAGCGAGCGCCTAAAACTATGCAAATTGTGGATGGTCCTAATATTTTGGGGTAGAGCATTCCAGAGGATTGGCGCAGCACGGGAGAAGTCTTGGAGTCGGGAGTGGGAGGTACGGATTAGGGCAGAGGTTAGTCGAAAGTCATTTGCAGAGCGCAGCGGTCGGTTAGGCCGATAGACAGAAATGAGGGAGGAGATGTAAGCGGGTGCCGCACTGTGGAGAGCTTTGTGGGTGAGAACAAGTACTTTGAATTGTACCCTGTAATGAATTGGCAGCCAGTGTAACGACTGGCGAAGAGCGGACGCGTCTGAGAAACGATTAGCCAGATGGACAACCCTGGCTGCTGCATTAAGGATAGACTGGAGAGGGGAGAGTCGAGTGAGAGGGAGGCCAATTAATAGAGCATTACAGTAGTCTAGGCGGGAGTGGATCAGGGCGACAGTGAGAGTTTTTGTTGTTTCCATGGTGAGAAAAGGGCGGATTCTAGAGATGTTCTTTAGGTGTAAGCGGCATGAGCGGGCAAGAGATTGTATATGGGAGGTGAAGGAGAGATCGGAGTCGAACATAACACCCAGACAGCGCACCTGCTGTCGGGGTGTTATTATGGTGCCACCCACAGAGAGGGAAATGTCAGATTTAGGGAGGTTAGTAGATGGTGGGAGCAGAAGAAGTTCAGTTTTGGAGAGGTTGAGTTTCAGATAGAGAGCAGACATGATGTTGGAGACTGCAGACAGACAGTCAGTGGCGTTCTGTAGTACAGCGGAGGAAAGGTCAGGGGATGATGTGTACAGTTGTGTGTCATCAGCATAAAGATGGTACTGAAAGCCAAATCTGCTGATGGTCTGTCCAATTGGGGCTGTATAGAGAGAGAAGAGAAGGGGGCCAAGGACTGAGCCCTGAGGTACCCCAACAGTGAGAGGAAGAGGAGATGAAGTGGAGCCAGAAAACAGAACACTGAAGGAGCGGTCGGAAAGATAGGAGGAGAACCAGGAAAGAGCAGTGTCCTTAATGCCTAGTGACTGGAGCCTAGAGAGTAGGAGAGGATGGTCAACAGTGTCGAAAGCTGCAGAAAGGTCGAGAAGAATGAGCAGAGAATGGTCACCATTACGTTTTGCTGTCAGAAGGTCATTGGTCACTTTGATGAGTGCAGTTTCTGTCGAATGTAGGGGGCGGAAACCGGACTGTGAAGGGTCTAGGAGGGAGTGAGTGGAGAGGTAACGGGTAAGGCGTGAGTATATCAGGCGCTCCAAGAGTTTAGAGATGAAGGGGAGATTGGAGACTGGTCTGTAGTTGTTTGTGCAGGATGGGTCAAGGGTGGGTTTCTTTAGTAATGGAGTAATGATAGAGTGTTTGAAGGAGGAGGGGAAAATGCCAGAGGAGAGGGAGAGATTAAAGATTGTAGTTAGGTGAGTTGTGACGACTGGGGAGAGAGACTGGAGGAGATGTGAGGGAATGGGGTCGGTTGTGCATGTAGTTGGACGAGAAGAGGAGAGGAGCCTGGAGACTTCTTCTTCTGTGATGGGAGCAAATGTGGAGAGTGAGCCAGGGGAAATGCAGGGAGGGATGGGAGTCACTGAACTTGGTGATTGGGAGCGGATTTCCTGACGGAAACCATTTGGCTATGGTCTCAATCTTGGCTGGTTCTGGTCGCTGTTTCCCACTTCCCACCCAATGCCATAAATACTGAACCTCTGCTTTGCCCACGTGACACTTGTTTGGGTTCAGGGTGATTCCGGCCTGGTGGATCCTGTCCAACACTGTCTCTAGGTGATTTAGATGATCTTCCCATGTCGCACTGTAGATGGCAATGTCGTCCAGGTAGGCACAAGCATAGTCCTGGAGACCATCCAGAAGCCGGTCAGCCAGCCTTTGGAAGGTCGCCGGGGCATTCTTCATCCCGAATGGCCTAACTCGAAACTGGAATAAGCCGAACGGGGTGACAAATGCCGACTTGGGAATAGTGTCAGGACTACGGGGAATCTGCCTGTAGCCTTTGCATAGATCGATGGTGGTCAAATACTTTGCCCCCGCCAGTCGGTCTAACAACTCATCCACACGTGGCATGGGGTATGCATTCGTCACTGTTTTCTCATTGAGCCTACGATAGTCTACACAAAACTGTGTAGTCCCATCCTTCTTGGGCACTAAAACTATGGGGAATGCCCAGGGACTATCTGACTCTTAAATGACCCCTAAACGCAACATCTCTTGTATCTCTTGTCGCATCCCCTCTCGTACAGACTCAGGGACGCGGAAGGGGTTTTGTCGCAGGGGGGTCTGATCCTGGGTCTCAACTTTGTGTTGTGCCAGGCGAGTGTACCCCGGTCTCTCTGAAAACATCCTCTGTCGCAGCCTCAACAACGCCTCCGCCTGCTGTCTCTCCCAGGGGCCTAGGTCTTCACCCAAGTGTACCTGGTCCCATGTTTTAAACTGAGTCCTTTGCCCTAAGACATCCGGCAAGGGAAGTCCGGCTAAATCCTCTGCTTCAGGTGCACAGATGGCCACTACCTCTTCAGGGCGCTCCCGGTAGGGCTTCAGCATATTCACGTGGAACATGCGGATAACCCTGGGGTCGTCACAATCGGCGACATTATAGGTTGTGTCGGCTATTTTCCCCACTACCTGGTAGGGCCCCTGCCATGCAGCTTGAAACTTATTCTGCTTAGTGGGCTCTAACACCAGGACCTTCTGTCCTATTTCCAAAGTGCGCTCTCTGGTGTCAGCGCATACCGGGCCAAGATCACTTCTTTGATCCGCTCATAGTCCATACAGTCCTCATCAGGTACCGTGCGATAGGCATCCGCTGCCCGGCCTGTCAGCTTGCTGGCCAGAATCTAAACCTGTTCCTCTGGCTTCACTTGATGAATGGCACACTGCCGCTCAAAGTCCTGCAGAAAGCCATCAATGTCTTCCTCTGCCTCCCCCAACTGTCGGAAGGCATTATACTGGATCTTTTTGTGGCTTACTGTTGAAGGTACCTGGTCGAAGGCCAGAGCTCCCCATGCTCGCTGGCTCTCCTCTCTCCGCTCTGCCATCACCATCTTGGCCAGCTCCACTTTGGTCCGCTCTGCCATCTCCATCTTGGCTAGCTCTATCCTGGTCCGCTCGGCCATCTTTTCCTTCAGATCAGTACGCACATCAGCCATCACCTCTCGTATGATCTCTACTGCAGGGTTTAGGCCATAGAACGCCAGTCTGTTCTTTACCTCCCTCTGGAATTTGGTCTCCTCCACGTTCACATTGGGGGGCGCTGCACTGTCGTGTTCCTTGAAGGCTGCTATCAAATCTGCTTTTGCTTTGTTGCTGGCGATCAACCCTCGGGCTTCCACCAGATCTTTTAATGTAGTCCTCTTTAACTTCTGGTAGTTATTTTCCATTCATTCCTTTCCTCCTGTAGAAGGGGTATCAAATCCCGCTGTCTGCCACCAGTGTAACGAGGTCTACCAAGCTGGGGTACCTCTATCAGTACCACCCCGTGTTTTCGGAGGTCCGCTCTGCGTTGGCTGGAGTCTGAATGAATGACGCTGGCTGGAATCCCTGGGTTACATGGGCGCATATAAAAGATCACTGCTTCTCCATGTATTTCCAGTCTGACAACACTTTACTCACAGGACACAGACTATATCACACAGATACAGAGGGCAGGTCAATAGAAAAGCGGCAGGCCAGACATACATTACAAAAGCCGCAGGTGGCCGGAGCCTGCAGATGTTTAATGTGGAAATTACAGAGGTGGGGGGAGGGCGGACAAAAGGGGAATGCTGATGCATTAGGGACATGCATCTCACATAGAACCTATTATCCATACATATAACTGCACAACATATTCTGGGTGCTAAGTGGTTCTGTAACACGGAGTGTAGCTGTGTGTGTACGAGGTGTACAGAGCGAAGCCATGTGTGTATGAGGTGTGCAGAGCAGAGCCCGGAGCCATGCATGAGGTGTACAGAGCGGAGCCATGTGTGTACGAGATGTGCAGAGTGGAGCCCGTAGCCATGTGTGTACGGAGCACAGCCGTGTGTGTGCGAGGTGTACGGAGCGGAGCCGTGTGTGTACGAGGTGTACGGAGAGGAGCTGTGTGTACGAAGTGTACGGAGCGGAGCCGTGTGTGTACGAGGTGTACGGAGCAGAGCCGTGTGTGTACGGGGTGTACCGGAGTGTACCTGTGTGTGTACGAGGTGTACAGAGCAGAGCCGTGTGTGTATGAGATGTGCAGAGCGGAGCCTGGAGCCGTGTATGAGGTGTACAGAGCGGAGCCCTGTGTGTACGAGATGTGCAGAGCGGAGCCCGTAGCCATGTGTGTACGAGGTGTACGGAGCAAAGCTGCGTGTGTACGAGGTGTACGGAGCAAAGCCATGTGTGTACAAGGTGCGGAGCCATGTGTGTACGAGGTGTACAGAGCGGAGCCATGTGTGTACGAGGTGTACAGAGCTGAGCCATGTGTGTACGAGGTGTACAGAGCGGAGCCATGTGTGTATGAGGTGTGCGGAGCGGAGACGTGTGTGTACAAGGTGTACAGTGTGGAGCCCGGAGCCATGTGTGTACAAGGTGTATGGTGCGGAGCCGCGTGTGTACGAGGTGTACAGAGCAGAGCCATGTGTGTACAAGGTGTACGGTGCGGAGCCATGTGTGTACGAGGTGTACAGAGCGGAGCCATGTGTGTACAAGGTGTACAGAGTGGAGCCATGTGTGTACGAGGTGTACGGAGCGGAGCCGCGTGTGTACGAGGTGTACGGAGCGGAGCCCCGTGTGTACGAGTTGTACAGAGCGGAGCCATGTGTGTATGAGGTGTACGGAGCGGAGCCGTGTGTGTGCGAGGTGTACGGAGCGCAGTGTGTGTGTACAAGGTGTACAGAGCGGAGCCGTGTGTACGAAGTGTACGGAGAAGAGTCGTGTGTGTACGAGGTGTACCGGAGTGTACCCTTGTGTGTGCGAGGTGTACAGAGAGGAGCCATGTGTGTATGAGGTGTGCATAGCGGAGCCCGGAGCCGTATGTGTATGAGGTGTACAGAGCGGAGCCGTGTGTATACGAGATGTACAGAGTGGAGCCCGTAGCCATGTGTTTACGAGGTGTATGGAGCAGAGCTGCGTGTATACGAGGTGTACGGAGCAGAGCCATGTGTGTACAAGGTGTACGGTGTGGAGCCAAGTGTGTACGAAGTGAACAGAGTGGAGCTATGCGTGTACGAGGTGTACACAGCGGAGCCATGTGTGTACGAGGAGTACAGAGAGGAGCAATGTGTGTACTAGGTGTGCGGAGCGGAGCCGTTTGTGTACGAGGTGTACGGTGTGGAGCATGTGTGTACGAGGTGTACGGTGTGGAGCTGCGTGTGTTCAAGGTGTACGGAGCAGAGCCATGTGTGTACAAGATGTACGGTGCGGAGCTATGTGTGTACAAGGTGTACAGAGCAGAGCCATGTGTGTACGAGGTGTACAGAGCGGAGCCATGTGTGTACGAGGTGTACAGAGCATAGCCGTGTGTACGAAGTGTATGGAGCAGAGCCGTGTGTTTACGAGTTATACGGAGCGGAGCCGTGTGTGTACGAGGTGTACGGAGCGCAGCCGTGTGTGTACAAGGTGTACGGAGTGAAGCCGGGTGTACGAAGTGTACGGAGCAGAGCCGTGTGTGTATGAGGTGTACAGAGTGGAGCCGCGTGTGTATGAGGTGTGCAGAGCGGAGCCCGTAGCCATGTGTGTACGAGGTGTACGGAGCAGAGCTGCGTGTTTACAAGGTGTATGGAGCAGAGCAGTGTGTGTACAATGTGTACGGTGCGGAGCCATGTGTGTATGAGGTGTACAGAGCGGAGCCATGTGTGTACGAGGTGTGCGGAGCGGAGCCGTGTGTGTACGAGGTGCACGGTGTGGAGCCCAGAGCCATGTGTGTATGAGGTGTACGGTGTGGAGCCACGTGTGTATGAGGTGTACAGAGCAGAGACGTATGTGTACGAGATGTGCGGAGAGGAGCCGCATGTGTATGAGGTGTACTGGAGTGTAGCCGTGTGTACGAGGTGTGCAGAGCAGAGCCCGACGCCATGTGTGTACGAGGTGTACGGAGCAGAGCTGCATGTTTACGAGGTGTATGGAGCAGAGCCGTGTGTGTACAAGGTGTACGGTGCGGAGCCATGTGTGTATGAGTTGTACAGAGCGGAGCCATGTGTGTACGAGGTGTACAGAGCGGAGCCATGTGTGTACAAGGTGTACAGAGCAGAGCCATGTGTGTACGAGGTGTGCGGAGCGGAGCCGTGTGTGTGCGAGGTGTACGGTGTGGAGCCCTGAGCCATGTGTGTATGAGGTGTACGGTGCGGAGTCACGTGTGTGTGAGGTGTACGGAGCAGAGCCGTGTGTGTATGAGGTGTGTGGAGTGGAGCCACATGTGTATGAGGTGTGCGGAGCCGCATGTGTATGAGGTGTATGGAGCAAAGACGGATGTATATGAGGTGTACGGAGCGGAGCCGTGTGTGTACGAGGTGTACGGAATGGAGCCCTGTGTGTACGAAGCTGAGCCGTGTGTTTATGGAGTGGAGCAGAGCCGGGTGTGTACAGTGTGAAGCCGCGTGTGCACAAGGTGTACGGAGCGGAGCCATGTGTGTACGAGGCATACAAAGCAGAGGCGTGCGTGTACAAGGTGTATGGTGGGGAGCATTCATACCTTTCAACCGTCCCGGATCCAGCGAGTCAGTCCCGATTTTGAGAGAGAGAGACTGCCCCAGCCGGGAGCTAACTTTTCTCATGGACACAGGAGTACACGGCAGAGCCCCAAGGAGCACTTCAAACTCACAAGTGACGTTCTATCGGAAGTGACGTGCTGGAAGCTGACCAGAAATGAGGTAATTTCGGGAGGAGATTGTGACAGAACCATGGAGGCACTTCAGGGAATGCTTCAGATATATCACCGTGTCCACAGACAGCGGGATCGCCTTGGAATCGGGGATGCCGGCCATGTGAGTGGATCATGATATGTCCTGCACCAGGAGGCTCAGGTGGGCACTACAGTGGGACCCGGGCTGCTATGGTATCTTCATAGAATATTTCTTTTTCTCTCAGTTTCTTTCTCTCTCTCTGTTCTTTCTTTCTTTCTCTCTAATCTTTTTTTTCTTTCTCTCTCTCTGTTCTTTCTTTCTCTCCCTCTGTTCTTTCTTTCTCTCTCTCTTTTCTTTCTTTATTTCCCCTCTTTCTTTCTCTCTCTGTTCTTACTCTCTCTCTGTTCTTTCTTTCCTCTCTTTCTCTCTCTCGCTGTTCTTTCTTTCTCTTTCTCTCTCCGTTCTTTCTTTCTCATCTTTCTTTCTTCCCATCTTTCTTTCCCCTCATTCTTTCTTACTTTCTCTCTCTGTTCTTTCTTTCTTTCTTTCCCCTCTTTCTTTCTCCTTTCTTTTTCTCTCTACCTCTCTGTTCTTTCTTTCTTTCCCCTCCTTCTATTTCTCTCTCTCTCCCTGTTCTTGTTTTCCACTCTTTCTTTCTCTCTCTGTTCATTCTTTTTCCATTCTTTCTTTCCCCTCTTTCTATCTCTCTCCCTCTCTGTTCTTTTTTCCCCTCTTTCTTTCTTTCTTTCTCTCTCTGTTCTTTTTTCTGTCCACTCTTTCATTCTCTCTGTTCTTTTTCTTTCTTTTCCCTTTCTTTCTATGTTCTTTCTTTCCCCTTTCTTTCTCTTTCTCTCTGTTCTTTTCTTTCTTTTTCTCTCTCTAATCTTTCGTTCTTTCTCTCTCTGTTCTTTCTCTCTTTCTCTCTGTTCTTTCTTACTCTGTTCTTTCTTTCCCTCTTTCCTTCTCTCTTTCTGTTCTCTCTCTCTGTTCTTTCTTTCTCTCTCTCTCTTCTGTTCTTTCTTTAATACGTACACTACTAATCAATAGCCTCCTTCACATGGACATGTTTTGCCACAGAGCGAGTGTCCGTGTGGATCACATGCATGTCCGTGTGATCCACATGGAGACAAGTCCGCTTTTGGCCGGCACCACGAATGTCACATGGCATGAATCGTGGTATGTGCTAAAAAGGGGGGTCCACTGAGACTCTTTCACCCGGGGCTCTCAAAAACCTGGAGCCGGCCCAGGTTGGAGTCCTGTGGGGTGCTCCCTCCATACCTGAAAGTGGAATACCACTCCTCTGGGTGAGGTGCAGTACCTCTGTGGTGACTGAACCCTCAAGGGCGCCACAAATATGTAGCTAAGTGCCCTCCTGAGATCTCAACTTAGTTCTAAATGAACTACGGAAAAACTTATATGAGCCTCTAGACCAGGCCGACCTAAGGTCTGTAACATTCAAAGCAGTCTTCCTAGTCGCAATAACTTCGAGGCGTGTAGGGGAGATCCAGGCCCTTTCCATAAGAGACCCATATTTAAAGATCCAGGAGGACTGTATCATCTTAAAATTGGATCCTTATTAAAAAATGACCAAGTATGGGATTGACAAGGCTATGGTTAGGTGAATTCATAACTGGCTCTGTGATCGTACTCAAAAAGCAGTAATAAATTGTTGCACATCCAATTGGAAAAGTGTTTCAAGTGGGGTACCACAAGGTTCTGTCCTGGCTCCAGTGTTGTTCAACATTTTTATAAATGATCTAGATGAGGAACTGAAGGTAAACTAAGCTAGGAGGGATAGCTAACACTAGAGAAGACCGGGAAAGGATTCAGAAGGATCTAGACAAGCTTGAACAATGGGAAGTGACTAGAGTTGAGCGACTTTTGTTTTTTTAGGGTCGAGTTTCGTTTCGTGAAACCCGACTTTTCCAAAAGTCGGGTCGACCAAGATCGGCCGATTATAGGGAAAAGTCGGGGTCGTCCCGAAACACGAAACCCAAAGTAGGTCAATGGGGAATAAAAGTCGGCAGTGAGAGGAGGACAGGAAACACACCTACAGTGCCCATTTGAATGCCAAAAACATCAATTCTTCTTACTTAAGCTTGTCAACCTTAATTAACTTCATAATACAAGTTACGCACTGAAAAATGGGGGTTATTTGGCTAAAGTTGTGGGGGGGTAGGGCTGGCTCCAGGTTTTCATGTGCCCTGGGCGAAAGAGCGCCCCTTTAACACATACCACAACTCATCGTGCTCCAATACGGCAGAGAAATAGCGGTATAGTACAATGAAAAATACTTCACTTTTTACATCTCATGACGAGGCCCATCTATTTCTCCATACAGAATCATTGGTCCCATATAATGTTTGAAACAGTATATGATGAGCTCCACATAATGCTACAGTATATGTTGGTCACCATGGATGAAGCTCCGCTGTCTTATGGGCCCAAATAATGCTCCAAACATAATGGGCCCCATTTCTAATGCTCTAGTGTATAATGGGCCCTGTAAATGCTGCTCCAGTGTCTGATGTCCACCTTTGGAATGCTCCAGTGTATGGTGGGCCCCATCTATCATTCTCCAGAGTATAGTGCTCCCCAAAAATTGCTGTCCCAACATTGAAAACAATCAAATAAGTCTCCTCGCTAGGGAATCCCTGTACTAGTCTGGACTCCTCGTCGTCCCCATCTTCCATCTCACTGCACAGTATTTCAACCTTGCAAGTGCTGTGATCCTGAGCAAGCAGGGGGGGCCCACTCATTGGCGACGGCACTGGCACAGGGCCCCTGATAGTACGGTGGTGTGTCTGATGGCGGGTGGGCCGAACCTGCACTTTCATCTGCAGCTTCCTCTTTGTCACCGTGTAAGATGGAACTGTATATGGGAAGGGTAACCTGAGTTTCATCAGGGTCAGATTCAGGCCGTGTAGCGTGCGAGGGGAATGTAGTGGTCTGGGTCAATGTACCAGCAGATTCATCGAGCAGTGGCTGGGCATCAGTGCACTTGTGTCGCCCCCAGGAGTACGGTCGCCACAGTGGCATTACCTTCCTCCTAGGGAGTGTGATGTCATGCTTGGGAGCAACGAAGGATCTCTCTAGCAGGTTAACTGATTGGGCGGCGTTATTCCCACGAGTCATGACCCTCCAAACAGCGTTCATGAAGGCAAAGTGTTTGTTTTACGTGGGCAGTATGGTTGCAAAGCTGAACCTTAAAGGAATGTCCAGAAGGGCACCACCAGGAGTGGAGCCTACGGTTAAATTCGACTCCACCTGGGAAACCTCAACCATGCCAGCTACAGAAAAGATGCACACATTGCAAGCTTAATTCCGTTAACGAACGAGACTCCGTCATGCCCCGCGGTCCGAGTCCGGCTTACTAGAGGGACACGTGAGGCTCTGGCACATGAGATTGGCCAATAACTGGTGTGTCATGCCCTTACATGTCCGTGGCTGCATGTGCGCTACACTGAAAAGGCCAGCGTTTGTCGCTTACAGGTGCAGATAACCCACTGAACAACGTTAGTGATGGGGATCACTGATTACAATTATTACCCGCGAACGATGATTTCCCAGTAAGTGCAGGTCAACCGCAGTTCCGGAATTAGGCCTAATCGTCATTCCTGAAAAAATGAAAAACTTACGTGTGCAAACCACAGGTGCTGTAGCTTGCTTAACAGCTCGCCAGCCGTTCTCACGCCCAGTATGGATTACACGTGATTGCACAAAGGTGAGAAAGGGTAACGTATCCCCGGATAACATGTATGGATAGCGTACACATTCAAAATATATGTCTATACATCAGGAGGCAGGCTCAGACGGTGTTAGGCCCAGTATGGCTTGCACGTGATTGCACAAAGGTGATAAAGGGTACCGTATCCCCAGATAACATGTATGGATAGCGTACACATTCAAAATATATGTCTATACATCAGGAGGCAGGCTCAGACGGTGTTAGGCCCAGTATGGCTTGCACATGATTGCACAAAGGTGTGAAAGGGTACCGTATCCCCGGATAACATGTATGGATAGCGTACACATTCAAAATATATGTCTATACATCAGGAGGCAGGCTCAGACGGTGTTAGGCCCAGTATGGATTGCACGTGATTGCACAAAGGTGAGAAAGGGTACCGTATCCCCGGATAACATGTATGGATAGCGTACACATTCAAAATATATGTCTATACATCAGGAGGCAGGATCAGACGGTGTCAGTCACAGTATGGATTTGACGGCCCAGACTACACAGCGGAGGAGCAGGGAGAGGTAAAGATTGCAAATGCTGGGGCCCTGCCCAAGCAAGGGGGGCCCACTCGTGGGCGTCGGTACTGGCACTGGGCCCCTCATAATACGGCGGTGTGTCTGACGGCGGGTGTGCACCACCACCGTCAGAGACACTTGATTGCACTATGAGGGACCCTGTGCCAGTGCACACGCCCAAGAGTCGGCCTACCCACCTGTCCAGGGCAACGGCACTCACACGGTGTCGTGTGCTAGGTGGTGACCCCGGCCATGGGGGGGGAGGCAGCACAGTTAGGGAGTTTTAGAAAGTGGCATATGTTGATGTTGGACATTCAGCTGATGCAAAAGGCGAAATAGGTCAAGTCCCAGGAAGAGGTGGACCAAAGCAAGCCATTTTTCTTTCACCCTATGTGTCATCAGGGGAAGGTGGGACAAAATCCTTGGAAACCCATGCATGGTTCATTTTAATGAAGGTTAGATCATCCACATTTTGGGTTGACAGACGGGTCCTTTTTTCTGTCAGGATTGATCCAGCTGCACTGAAGACTCTTTCCGATAGCACACTTGCAGCTGGGCAAGCGAGCTCCTGTAAGGCATATTGTGCCAATTCAGGCCAGGTGTCCAGTTTAGCGGCCCAATAGTCAAAGGGGAATGACCTGTGTGGGAGAACATCGATATGGAAGGAAAAGTAGTTTGTAACCATAGTTGACAACTGCTGTCTCCTGTCACTTTCCATCGATGCAGTATTACCAGTTGTGTGAGCGGTACTTGAAAAATAAGTCCACAACATTGTCATGAAACCCCTGTCTCCAACGCCACTTCTGCTCTATGCACCATGAACACCTCTGCCAAGCTGCCCCCGGCCCGTACGGCTCGTGTGAGAACCATCACCGCTGCTGTGTGCTGGGAATGCCTCAAGCAACCGATTTACCAGAGTTGCTTGTTTATTAGCCAATATTAGGTCAAGGTTCTCCTGTGGCATGATGTTTTGTAATTTGCCTTTATAGCGTGGATCCAGGATGCTGGCCAACCGGTAGTCGTCACCGTTCATCATTTTGGCAATGCGGGGGTCCCTTTTTAGGATCTGCAAGGCATAATCTGACATGCGGGCCAATGTTCCCGGTGTCAATGATGCGCTGCGAGTGCTGGTTGGAGGAGCACTTTCTGGCAAATCCACATCCCTCCAGTCACGCACAAACCCTGTACCAGACCTTGCCACGCCAACATTTTCACTTGCCCCACGAGATTCATCCTCCTCCCCTAAGTAATCATCCCCATCATCATCCTCCTCCTCCTCTTCTTCCTCCAACTCGTCCAGGAGAGGTCCCTGAGCAGACAATGGCTGAATGTCATCAAGGATTCCCTCCTCCTCTTCCTCCTCATCAACATTGGCTGCAGACGCCTGCTCCTTAAGGTGCGTCAAAGTTTGCATGAGCAGACGCATAAGTGGGATGCTCATGCTTAGGATGGCGTCGTCTGCGCTTACCAGCCGTGTGCATTCCTCAAAACACTGAAGGATTTTACAGAGGTCTTTCAGCTTCGACCACTGCACACCTGTCAACTCCATGTCTGCTCTCAAAGTGCCTGGCCGTGTATCCTCCCACAAATGCATTATGGCCTGCCTCTGCTCGCACAGCCGCTCCACCATGTGCAGGGTGGAGTTCCACCTTGTTGCAATGTCGATAATGAGGCGGTGGTTGGGAAGGTGGAGCAATCGCTGCAGCTTCTGCATACGAACGGAGTGTACAGGCGACCGGCGGATGTGCGCGCACAGTCTTCGCACCTTCTGGAGCAGGGCTGTTAACTCCGGATAATTTTTGAGGAAGCACTGCACCACCAGGTTCAAGGTGTGAGCCAAGCAAGGAATGTGGCTGAGTTTTGAAAGGGCTATGGCTGCCACAAAATTACGGCCGTTATCACTAACTACCTTGCCTGCCTCAAGATGTACACTGCCCAGCCATGACTCAGTTTGTCGCTTCAAGTACTCGACCAGCACCTCGGCGGTGTGTCTGTCGCCCAAACACATCATCTGCAACACAGCCTGCTGACGCTTTCCACTAACTGCTCGATAGGGGGACACCTCGTGTGCAACAGTGGCAGCTGCAGATGGAGTGCTCGTACGACTGCGCTCTGTGGACGAGTTTTCGCTTCTGGAGGAGGAGGAGGAGGAGGGTCGAACGCCTACAGCCAACTGTTTCCTATACCGTGGGCTAGGCAGCACTGTCCCACCACCGCTGTCCCCTGTGGACCCTGCATCCACCACATTAACCCAGTGCGCAGTGATGGACACGTAACGGCCCTGGCCATGCCGACTGGACCATGCATCAGTTGTGAGGTGCACCTTTCCACTCACTGACTGCTTGAGTGCATGGACAATGCGGTCTTTTACATGATGGTGGAGGGCTGGGATGGCTTTGCGAGAGAAGAAGTGGCGACTGGGTAGGTCATAGCGTGGTACTGCATAGGCCATGAGTTCGCGGAAAGCTGCGCTTTCCACCAACCGATAGGGCATCATCTCAAACGAGATTAGTTTGGCAATGTGGGCGTTCAAACCCAGTGTACGCGGATGAGAGACTGAGTACTTTCTTGACCTACTCATAGTGTCTGGGAGGGTGAGCTGGACTTGAGAGCTGCATATGGAGGAAGTAGCGGTGGACAGGGCGGACTGAGAGAGGGTTGATGATGGTGATGGAGTTGGTGTTCTTTCTGATGGCCTAGATTCAGTATTTTGTTGATATAACAGTGGGATTCCCTGACTGCTGTGGCCTTGCAACGACACCTCAACATTTGCTGCTGTGCTAACCGGTGGGCTTACAGTGGGGGAAATAATGTAGCGTTGCTGACTACCTTCTTTGTGATCAGTTGCACATGTGGCACTTGAGGTTTGGTGTTGTGTCCACGCTTGCAAGTGCATGGTGGTTAAATGTCTAAGCATGTAACTGGTATTCAAATTTTTCAGATTTTTCCCTCGGCTAAAGGTCTTTGCGCACTTCTTACAGATAACCTTGGCCTGATCATGAGGATTTTGTTCAAAAAAGTGCCACACTGCACTCTTCCTACTTTGGCAGACATTTTGCGGCCTAGCACGCTGTGATCTTTTGACCCTCTGGACAAGCTGTCCAGCAACTCTTTTGATTTTTGGAACCTGTCTTTGGAGTGCTCCGAGCCTGTCAGATAACAGCTGTTGCGATGTCGATGTCTGCTGTGGATGCTCCTCATCTGAGCTATTGGAAGCAGCACCCTCTTCCCCCAATGGATGCCAATCTGGGTCAACAACTGGGTCATCCATCACCTCCTCTTCAATGTCATGTGCACCTTCCTCTGTGTCACCGTGTATGGTGGTATAGTGTGCGGGAAGGGGCACCTGAGTCTCATCAGGGTCAGAATCTGGCTCTGTACACTGCGAAGACAATGTAGTGCTCTGAGTGAATGTACCAGCAGAATCATCTATCAGCGGCTGTGCATCAGTGCACTCCATGTCAGATTCATCTTGGCCTGGGTAATTCACCATTTCACTTGATAATCCAGGCATGGTATGTGAAAACAGCTCCATGGAGTAATCAGTAGTATGGCCTGCGTCATCCTTCATTCTTGGTTGGGGTGAAGGACACAAGGAAAGGTGTGGTTCATGAACATGAGCCTCCAATGACGACTCAGTGCTTTTACTTTTTACAACTTCAGAAGAGGAGGCGATAGAGCTGGAGGCTGAGTCAGCAATGTAAGACAAAACTTTTTCCTGATGCTCTGGCTTTAAAAGCGGTTTGCCAACTCCTAGAAAACTAAGCCTTTGAAGTCTTATGGAGCCAGACGATGACGCAGGCTCAACACCTCCTGCATTCGGTCCTATTTTGCTCTTGCCACTACCATCAGATCCACCACCAACACCATCATTACCAGCTGCCAACCCCCGCCCAATTCCATGGCCTCTTCCACCAGCCTTCCTCATTTTTTGTAGAAATGTAGACAAAATCCAACAAACTATATAGTAATGTAAAACAAGGTACAAGGTGTCTATAGGACAGGGGAGATTTTGAATTTGTGAGGCCCACTGAATATCAGAGCGCTATGTCACAGGCTCGATGGCACAGGTGTGAAAAAAGTGACTACAGGATAAGGGAGATTTTGAATTTCTGCACACACTAGTGGACACTGGACACTTTTGGATTGTGTGAGGCCCACTGAATATCAGAGCGCTATGTCACAGGCTCGATGGCACAGGTGTGAAAAAAGTGACTACAGGATAAGGGAGATTTTGAATTTCTGCACACACTAGTGGACACTGGACACTTTTGGATTGTGTGAGGCCCACTGAATATCAGAGTGCTATGTCACAGGCTCGATGGCACAGGTGTGAAAAAAGTGACTACAGGATCACAGAGATTTTGAATTTCTGCACACACTTGTGGACACTGGACACTTATGGATTGTGTGAGGCCCACTGAATATCAGAGCGCTATGTCACAGGCTCGATGGCACAGGTGTGAAAAAGTGACTACAGGATAAGGGAGATTTTGAATTTCTGCACACACTAGTGGACACTGGACACTTTTGGATTGTGTGAGGCCCACTGAATATCAGAGCGCTATGTCGCAGGCTCGATGGCACAGGTGTGAAAAAAGTGACTACAGGATCACAGAGATTTTGAATTTCTGCACACACTAGTGGACACTGGACACTTTTGGATTGTGTGAGGCCCACTGAATATCAGAGCGCTATGTCACAGGCTCGATGGCACAGGTGTGAAAAAAGTGACTACAGGATAAGGGAGATTTTGAATTTCTGCACACACTAGTGGACACTGGACACTTTTGGATTGTGTGAGGCCCACTGAATAGCAGAGCACTATGTCACAGGCAGAAATTGGCTAGTGTATCACAAACTACAAGGTGTATGTAGAATTGGGCAGAATAGGAATCTCCCTAGAGTGTAGGTCTGTAAGAACGGAACAAGTCCTCCACTTATCCTTCCACAGTGACACACAGATAGCTTCACTGTGGCCATGATAACAGCCGTTACACGGTACTGAGAGGAGCGTGCACGTACACGGCTGTCCGGTGTACGTAAAATTGTCAAGCTCCGTGTTTTTTAAGTATACGGACTGACACACGCTGTCTCTCTATAGTTTTGAATGTGATCAAACAGCAATTATATTTAACTGTTTGAAAGCTAGACAAAACTAGTAGGTGCAGGTCTGTAAGAACGGAACATGTCCTCGACTTATTCTCACAGAGTGACACACAGATAGCTTCACTGTGGCTGTGATAACAGCCGTTACACGGTACTGTGTGAGGAGCGTACACCGCTGTATGGTGTGAAAAAATGCACGCTCAGTACCTCAGCAGGACAAAAAAAAAAATTGGGATTGCTTTTAAAAAAGCAGTTTGCAGAGCAGTGGGTAAACAGCAATGCAGCTGTCAGGAAGCCTTAGAAGGCAGCCTAACAACCAACACCGCTGATCCACCACAATATAGCCTCCCCTTGCACTGCACACACAGTGACTGGTGTGTTGTACAGGCAAAATCGCTAGCAGCAGAAGCAGTTTTTTTTTCTTCTTCCCTGCCTAACGCTCTTCCTACAGAATCAGCAGCAGCAACCTCTCCCTATACTAAGATCGGCAGAAGTAAGATGGCGGTCGGCGTGCACGCCCTTTTATAACCCCTGTGACGCCCACCAAAGCAAGCCAATCACTTGCATGCCCTTCTGAAAGATGGTGGTGACCCCTGCCTATGTCATCACGTTGCCCACAGTGTCCGTGGATCCTGATTGGCTGAAAAAGAGCGCAAAACAAACTTTTGAAACGCGACTTTGGCGCGTAAGTCGCCGACCTCGTGGCCGACCTCATCCTAGGGTCGGGTTTCGTTTCATGAAACCCGACTTTGCCAAAAGTCGGCGACTTTTGAAATTTTTCGACTCGTTTCGCTCAACTCTAGAAGTGACTAATAGAATGGTAGTTAACAGGGAGAAATGCAAGATTCTACATCTGGGCAAGAAAAATGAAATATTATGTACAGAATGGGAGGAATTGAACTAAGTAACAGCGCGTGTGAGAAAGACTTGGGTATGCTAATAGATCACAGATTGCACATGAGTCATCAGTGTGATATAGAAGCAAAAAAGGCAAACATAGTTCTAAGCTATATTAAGAGAAGCATAGAGTCTAGATCATGTGAAGTAATTATCCCTCTCTACTACTCTTTGGAAGGAATACTGTGTCCAGTTCTGGGCACCACATTTTAAAAAAGGCATGAACAAACTGGAGAAAAGTTACCAGTATAGGGAGGTAGACTGCAAACTATGTCCTACAAGGAATGTGTTAGGCATCAAGTTCCCACCACTGCACAGGGGGAATCTCACGCCATGTCCTCTGCGGTCTCCCATTCTTCTTCCGCTGCAGAGGTTCCTGCTCAGCAGAGATGTCTGTCCCTGCGTCTTGCTCAGGCTAATGGTATGCATTTGGTAGCTGCTGCTGCCCCAGGTTCAGCTATAGCATTCAGCATTATTCAGCGACGAGCAGATGCCTCTGGAACTAAGTCCCGCTTTTCTCCATCTGAGCATGCCTGTGAAATGACCGCTCATTGGTGGTTGGAGGTCACATGCTCAGGTCCTCAAGCAGCTCAGATTGGGCCATCAGCAAGGTCCTGGAAGGCTGCAGTTATAAAATGATCACATGGCCACATTGCCATGCGCTAGTATAGACCACGTGGATTGAGTATTGTATGCACGTATGAATGTCTCTGGTAAATGACTCCTTATGAAACCCGTATCCTTGGTACGCATCTGTTGTTCAGCCTTGCCAGTTAGTGCCTAAGCTGATAGTGCAGGTAAGAGGCAGAGTCAGGGACTAGCATCCGTGCCAAGTAGTGGCTTTGCCTGTACGCCACTGTGCACTTGGTCTGCACTCCATGGTAGCCAGCGTCTATTAGTGGTGTTCGCAGGTATGACGCCACGCACTTAGTGGGTCTAGAGGGACTCTAATCCTGTGTCTTTGGGGCAGAGTTCTGTGACTTTACACTAGCGCTCACTTTGCCGAGCTCTGTGAGCTTTAACAGGCTACGGCATTTATATTACGCAGTAGTGCGGTCCTGTGAAGCAACAGAGTCCGCCTCTGTACACATCGGGTGACATTAACCCGCGTGTGTTCTTCTATTATACCGCCATACAGCAAATGCCGTTATAGGGGAGCAGGTAACATCTCTGCATGGTGGACCCTGGCTTGCGAATGCACCTTATTACTACCTTCTTATTATTTGGTGCATTCCGCCAGCCCTAACAGAATGTTTAAAGGGTCTGGCAATGTTTATCTTGCCAAAAACAGAAGACTGAGAGGAGACTTAATAGCTGTCTACAAATATGTGAAGAGATGTCACGGTGTAGAAGGATCATCTTTATTCTCATTTGCACATGGAAACATGAGAAGCAATGGGATGAAACTGAATGGGAGGAGACACAGATTAGATTTTAGAAAAAACTTTTTGACAGAGTGATCAATGAGTGGAACAGGTGGCTACAAGAGGTGGTGAGTTCTCTTTCAATAGAAGTCTTAAAACAGATGCTGGACACACATATGTCTGAGATGGTCTAGTGAATCTGCATTGAGTATGAGGGTTGGGCCAGATGACCCATGAGGTCCCTTTCAACTCTCCCATTCTATGATTCTGGGAAAATGAAAGACTCTCATAGTCCCAGCCTGAGACACCACAAAATGAGAGACTGTCATAGTCTCAGCATGACACACAACAAAATGAGAGACAGTCATAGTTCTGGCACTAGATGCCACAAAATGAGAATTTCATGGTCCCAGCATGAGACGCCACAAAATGAGAGTCTCTCCTAGTCCCAGCACGAGGCACGACAAAATGAGACTGTCATAGTCCTGGCATGAAACACAGCAAAATGTGAGCCTCTCATAGTCCCATCACGAGACACCACAAAAAGAGAGAATCTCATAGTTCTAGCATGAGACACCACAAAATGAGAGATTCTCATAGTCCTGGCACATGACAAAACAAAATGACAGACTGTTATTGCCACCATATTAGATGCCACAAAATGGAAGACTCTCATAGTCACCACATGAGACATCGCAAAATGAGAGACTGTCTTAGCCAAAGCAAGAGAAACTACAAAAGATGTAAATCTTGTACGGATGACATAACCTCTCCTTACATTAAACTTTCATTCTCCCTTTCCAAGTTAACACAGTACAAACCTTCTAGAGCATTCCGGAAGCTTCGCCGTGATGTCTCATTATATGGGGGTGTATCAAAATTTTTCAGTTTAAGTGCATTTTCGACATCCTCCAATGTGGGCAAGTTTGGAGCATAAGGTGTAGTGCCAGGTCTTCGGTGTAGCCTTTCCATTTTGTATTCAGCATCAGCCAAAGGACAATATTCATCCTGGAAATTGAAGCCGCTGCAAATGGCCTGTAAAGAGAAGAAAGTGTGACAGGGAAATGTCCAATACTTTTATAAAATATGATGAGACGTTATCCTGCCTTCATTATCATTCCCCGGAGATGACTTCTCTCTAATATGATATGATGTTATCCTGCCCTCATAATCATTCCTTAGAGTTGACTTCTCTCTAATATGATATGACGTTATCCTGTCCTCATTACCATGTCTTGGAGCTCACTTGTCTCTAATATGGTATGATATTATCCTGCTCTTATTATCCTCTCCTGGAGCTGACATCTCTCTAATAAATATGACGTTATCCTGCCCTCATTATCATCCCTTGGAGCTGACATCTCTCTAATGTGATGTGATGCTATCCTGCTCTTATTATCCTCTCCTGGAGTTGACATCTCTCTAATATGATATGACGTTATCCTGCCCTCATTATCATCCCTTGGAGCTGACATCTCTCTAATATGATGTGATGCTATCCTGCTCTTATTATCCTCTCCTGGAGCTGACATCTCTCTAATATGACGTGATGTTATCCTCCCCTATTATCATCCCTTAGAGCTGACTTCTCTCTAATATGATGTGATGTTATCCTCCCCTATTATCATCTCTTGGAGCTGACTTCTCTCCAATATGATATGACATTATCCTGCTCTTATTATCCTCTCCTGGAGCTGACATCTCTCTTATATGATATGACATTATCCTTCCCTCATTATCATCCCTTGGAGCTGACTTCTCTCTAATATGATGTGATGTTATCCTGCCCTCATTACCATCACTTGGAGCTGACTTCTCTCTAATATGATGTGACGTTATCCTACCCTCATTATCATCCCTTGGAGCTGACATCTCTTTAATATGAAATGATGTTATCCTGCCCTCATTATCATCTATTGGAGCGGACTTCTCTCTAATATGATGTGATGTTATCCTGCCCTCATTATCATCTCTTGGAGCTCACTTCTCTCTAATATGAAATGACGTTATCCTGCCTTCATAATCATTCCTTAGAGATGACTTCACTCTAATATGATATGACGTTATCCTGCCCTCATTATCATCTCTTGGAGCTGACTTCTCTCTAATATTGATATGACGTTATCCTGCCCTCATTATTATCCCTTGGAGCTGACTTCTCCCTAATATGATGTGATGTTATCCTGCCCTCATTATCATCTCTTGGAGCTCACTTCTCTCTAATATGAAATGACATTATCCTGCCTTCATAATCATTCCTTAGAGTTGACTTCTCTCTAATATGATATGACGTTATCCTGCCCTCATTATCATCTCTTGGAGCTGACTTCTCTCTAATATTGATATGACATTATCCTGCTCTTATTATCCTCTCCTGGAGCTGACATCTCTCTTATATGATATAACATTATCCTGCCCTCATTATTATCTCTTGGAACTGACTTCTCTGTTATGATGGGGTCACCGAGGAGGAAAGCAAGGCCAAGCTAAGCCACAGAAAACCAGAGAGGTTGGTAACTAAGCGGAGTGCAGACCCCTGATCCTATCCACACAACTAGCAGTAGCCGTGGAGCGTACCTACGATGATCCTAGATGCCTCGACACAGCCGGAGAACTAACTAAGCCTAAAGCAAGAAAGGGGAAATCTAAACAGCCCCAGAGCAGACCCCAAAGGAATAGATAGCCCGCAAACATATTTTGTCGGTGAGACAAGATGAAAACACAAACGCAGGTAGGAAAATAGACTGAGCAAACGATGGGGCCCACACTAAATAGACAGGACAGGAAAGGAAAGACTCTGTCTGCAATCATGCAAAAAACCCTGCAATAAATGCCCAACACGTCTGATAGAAAAATACTGAAGTCACTAGACTTTGCCCACTATATCAGCACTCTGTTATATTCTGAAAGCAGAGCAAAAAGAGGTCAATCTAATAAGGGACAAAAACAAACTGGCACAAACAGTAACATAAGGATGGAAATTCAGCACAGCCCCAGCCGGGGCTGGCTGACCACACAAAACTGAAATAGACAAAACCAAATCAAATGTGAACAATAGCAAAAGAACACTTAGCTTGAGCATGCAGGGACTGAGCTGGAAACTAAGACCTCAGGAGGCAGGAAAAAATCACCAGCAGCGATAGAGGGAGTCAGATGCCTTAAATCCAGTCAGAAACTTCAGATCTCCAGTCATCCTCCTTATTATCAGGTGGTAGGCCTCTGTTAATTAGATCAGCTCCATTACCTCCAGTAACCACAAGAGGGAGCCCGGGAAGAGAACTCGCGACCCCTCTATCAATATAACCAGCTCCACTAACTTCACTAGTAACCAGAGGTAGGCCAGAAAGCGAATTCACAACACTTCTCTATAATATGATATGACTTTATCCTGCTCTTATTATCCTCTTCCGGAGCTGACATCTCTCTAATATGATATGACATTATCCTGCCCTCATAATCATTTCTTGGAGCTGAGTTCTCTCTAATATGATATAACATTATCCTGCCCTCATAATCATTTCTTGGAGCTGACTTCTCTCTAATATGATATAATGTTATCCTGCCCTCATTATCATCCCTTGGAGCTGACTTCTCCCTAATATGATGTGATAATATGATAGGGCGGCACGGTGGCTCAGTGGGTCCTGGGTTCGAATCCCACCAAGGACACATCTGCAAGGAGTTTGTATATTCTCCGTGTTTGCGTGGGTTTCCTCCGGGTACTCCGGTTTCCTCCCACATTCTAAAGACATACTAATAGGGTTTAGAATTTAGATTGTGAGATAGGGATGATAATGTGCGCAAACTGTAAAGCACTGTGGAATATGTTAGCGCTATATAAAGATTATTATTAGAGTTGAGCGAAACGGGTCGAAAAAATTCAAAAGTCGCCGACTTTTGGCAAAGTCGGGTTTCATGAAACGAAACCCGACCCTAGGATGAGGTCGGCCACGAGGTCGTCGACTTACGCGCCAAAGTCGCGTTTCAAAAGTTTGTTTTGCGCTCTTTTTCAGCCAATCAGGATCCACGGACACTGTGGGCAACGTGATGACATAGGCACGGGTCACCACCATCTTTCAGAAGGGCATGCAAGTGATTGGCTTGCTTTGGAGGGCGTCACAGGGGTTATAAAAGGGCGTGCACGCCGACCGCCATCTTACTTCTGCCGATCTTAGTATAGGGAGAGGTTGCTGCTGATTCTGTAGGGAGAGCGTTAGGCAGGGAAGAAGACAAAAAAACTGCTTCTGCTGCTAGCGATTTGGCCTGCACAACACACAAGTCACTGTGTGTGCAGTGCAAGGGGAGGCTATATTGTGGTGTATCAGTGGTGTTGGTTGTTGGGCTGCCTTCTAAGGCTTCCTGACACGCTGGAATTGCTGTTTACCCACTGCTCCGCAAACTGCTTTTTTAAAAGCAATCCAATCTCCCTTATCCTCTCGTCACTTTGGTCACAGGCAGCTGTGCCATCGAGCGTGTCACATAGCGCTCAGATATCAGTGGGCCGCACACAATCCACAAGTGTCCAGTGTCCAAAAGTGTACGCAGAGATTCAAAATCTCCATTATCCTCTCGTCACTTTGGTCACAGGCAGCTGTGCCATCGAGCGTGTCACATAGTGCTCAGATATCAGTGGGCCTCACACAATCCACAAGTGTCCACTGTCCACAAGTGTACACAGAGATTCAAAATCTCCATTATCCTCTCGTCACTTTGGTCACAGGCAGCTGTGCCATCGAGCGTGTCACATAGCGCTCAGATATCAGTGGGCCGCACACAATCCACAAGTGTCCACTGTCCACAAGTGTGTGCAGAAATTCTAAAACTCCCCTGTCCTATAGACACCTTGTACCTTGTTTTACATTACTATATAGTTTGTTGGATTTTGTCTACATTTCTACCAAAAATGAGGAAGGCTGGTGGAAGAGGCCGTGGAATTGGGCGGGGGTTGGCAGCTGGTAATGATGGTGTTGGTGGTGGATCTGATGGTAGTGGCAAGAGCAAAATAGGACCAAATGCAGGAGGTACTGACCCTGCGTCATCGTCTGGCTACATAAGGCCTCGAACGCTTAGTTTTCTAGGAGTTGGCAAACCGCTTTTAAAGGCAGAGCATCAGGAAAAAGTTTTGTCTTACATTGCTGACTCAGCCTCCAGCTCTATCGCCTCCTCTTCTTCAGTTGTAAAAAGTAAAAGCACTGAGTCGTCATTGGAGGCTCATGTTCATGAACCACACCTTTCCTTGTGTCCTTCACCCCAACCAAGATTGAAGGATGACGCAGGCCATACTACTGATTACTCCATGGAGCTGTTTTCACATACCATGCCTGGATTATCAAGTCAAATGGTGAAATACCCAGGCCAAGATGAATCTGACATGGAGTGCACTGATGCACAGCCGCTGATGGATGATTCTGCTGGTACATTCACTCAGAGCACTACATTGTCCTCGCAGTGTACAGAGCCAGATTTTGACCCTGATGAGACTCCGGTGCCCCTTCCCGCACACTATACCACCATACACGGTGACACAGAGAAAGGTGCACATGACATAGAAGAGGAGGTGATGGATGACCCAGTTGTTGACCCAGATTGGCATCCATTGGGGGAAGAGGGTGCTGCTTCCAATAGCTCAGATGAGGAGCATCCACAGCAGACATCGACATCGCAACAGCTGTTATCTGGCAGGCCCGGAGCACTCCAAAGACAGGTTCCAAACATCAAAAGAGTTGCTGGACAGCTTGTCCAGAGGGTCAAAAGATCACAGCGTGCTAGGCCGCAAAATGTCTGCCAAAGTAGGAAGAGTGCAGTGTGGCACTTTTTTGAACAAAATCCTCATGATCAGGCCAAGGTTATCTGTAAGAAGTGTGCAAAGACCTTTAGCCGAGGGAAAAATCTGAAAAATTTGAATACCAGTTGCATGCTTAGACATTTAACCAGCATGCACTTGCAAGCGTGGACACAACACCAAACCTCAAGTGCCACATGTGCAACTGATCACAACGAAGGTAGTCAGCAACGCTACATTGTTTCCCCCACTGTAAGCACACCGGTTAGCACAGCAGCAAATGTTGAGGTGTCGTTGCAAGGCCACAGCAGTCAGGGAATCCCACTGTTATATCAACGAAAGACTGATTCTAGGCCATCAGAAAGAACACCAACTCCATCACCATCATCAACCCTCTCTCAGTCCGCCCAGTCCACCGCTACTTCCACCATATGCAGCTCTCAAGTCCAGCTCACCCTCCCAGACACTATGAGTAGGTCAAGAAAGTACTCAGTCTCTCATCCGCGTACACTGGGTTTGAACGCCCACATTGCCAAACTAATCTCGTTTGAGATGATGCCCTTTCGGTTGGTGGAAAGCACAGCTTTCCGCGAACTCATGGCCTATGCAGTACCACGCTATGACCTACCCAGTCGCCACTTCTTCTCTCGCAAAGCCATCCCAGCCCTCCACCATCATGTGAAAGACCGCATTGTCCATGCACTCAAGCAGTCAGTGAGCGGAAAGGTGCACCTCACAACTGATGCATGGTCCAGTCGGCATGGCCAGGGCCGTTACGTGTCCATCACTGCGCACTGGGTTAATGTGGTGGATGCAGGGTCCACAGGGGACAGCGGTGGTGGGACAGTGCTGCCTAGCCCACGGTCTAGGAAACAGTTGGCTGTAGGCGTTCGACCCTCCTCCTCCTCCTCCTCCTCCAGAAGCGACAGCTCGTCCACAGAGCGCAGTCGTACGAGCACTCCATCTGCAGCTGCCACTGTTGCACACGATGTGTCCCCCTATCGAGCAGCTAGTGGAAAGCGTCAGCAGGCTGTGTTGCAGATGATGTGTTTGGGCGACAGACACACCGCCGAGGTGCTGGCCGAGTACTTGAAGCGACAAACTGAGTCATGGTTGGGCAGTGTACATCTTGAGGCAGGCAAGGTAGTTAGTGATAACGGCCGTAATTTTGTGGCAGCCATAGCCCTTTCAAAACTCAGCCACATACCTTGCTTGGCTCACACCTTGAACCTGGTGGTGCAGTGCTTCCTCAAAAATTATCCGGAGTTAACAGCCCTGCTCCAGAAGGTGCGAAGACTGTGCGCGCACATCCGCCGGTCGCCTGTACACTCCGTTCGTATGCAGAAGCTGCAGCGATTGCTCCACCTTCCCAACCACCGCCTCATTATCGACATTGCAACAAGGTGGAACTCCACCCTGCACATGGTGGAGCGGCTGTGCGAGCAGAGGCAGGCCATAATGCATTTGTGGGAGGATACACGGCCAGGCACTTTGAGAGCAGACATGGAGTTGACAGGCGTGCAGTGGTCGAAGCTGAAAGACCTTTGTAAAGTCCTTCAGTGTTTTGAGGAATGCACACGGCTGGTAAGCGCAGACGACGCCATCCTAAGCATGAGCATCCCACTTATGCGTCTGCTCATGCAAACTTTGACGCACCTTAAGGAGCAGGCGTCTGCAGCCAATGTTGATGAGGAGGAAGAGGAGGAGGGAATCCTTGATGACATTCAGCCATTGTCTGCTCAGGGACCTCTCCTGGACGAGGTGGAGGAAGAAGAGGAGGAGGAGGAGGAGGAGGATGATGGGGATGATTACTTAGGGGAGGAGGATGCATCTCGTGGGGCAAGTGAAAATGTTGGTGTGGTAAGGTCTGGTACAGGGTTTGTGCGTGACTGGAGGGATGTGGATTTGCCAGAAAGTGCTCCTCCACCCAGCACTCGCAGTGCATCATTGACACCGGGAACATTGGCCCACATGTCAGATTATGCCTTGCGGATCCTAAAAAGGGACCCCCGCATTGCCAAAATGATGAACGATGACGACTACTGGTTGGCCAGCATCCTGGATCCACGCTATAAAGGCAAATTACAAAACATCATGCCACAGGAGAACCTTGACCTAATATTGGCTAATAAACAAGCAACTCTGGTAAATCGGTTGCTTGAGGCATTCCCAGCACACAGCAGCGGTGATGGTTCTCACACGAGCCGTACGGGCCGGGGGCAGCTTGGCAGAGGTGTTCGTGGTGCACACAGCAGAAGTGGCGTTGGAGACAGGGGTTTCATGACAATGTTGTGGACTGATTTTTCAAATACCGCTCACACAACTGGTAATACTGCATCGATGGAAAGTGACAGGAGACAGCAGTTGTCAACTATGGTTACAAACTACTTTTCCTCCCATATCGATGTTCTCCCACACAGGTCATTCCCCTTTGACTATTGGGCCGCTAAACTGGACACCTGGCCTGAATTGGCCCAATATGCCTTACAGGAGCTCGCTTGCCCAGCTGCAAGTGTGCTATCGGAAAGAGTCTTCAATGCAGCTGGATCAATCCTGACAGAAAAAAGGACCCGTCTGTCAACCCAAAATGTGGATGATCTAACCTTCATTAAAATGAACCACGCATGGGTTTCCAAGGATTTTGTACCACCTTCCCCTGATGACACATAGGGTGACAGAAAAATGGCTTGCTTTGGTCCACCTCTTCCTGGTACTTCACCTATTTCGCCTTTTGCATCAGTTGAATGTCCAACATCAACATATGCCACTTTCTAAAACTCCCTAACTGTGCTGCCTCCCCCCCCATGGCCGGGGTCACCACCTAGCGCACGACACCGTGCGAGTGCCGTTGCCCTGGACAGGTGGGTAGGCCGACTCTTGGGCGCGGGCACTGGCACAGGGTCCCTCATAGTGCAATCAAGTGTCTCTGACGGTGGTGGTGCACACCCGCCGTCAGACACACCGCTGTACTATGAGGGGCCCAGTGCCAGTACCGACGCCCACGAGTGTGCCCCCCTTGCTTGGCCAGGGCCCCAGCATTTGCAATCTTTACCTCTCCCTGCTCCTCCGCTGTGTAATCTGGGCCGTCAAATCCATACTGTGCCTGACACCGTCTGAGCCTGCCTCCTGATGTATAGACATATATTTTGAATGTGTACGCTATCCATACATGTTATCCGGGGATACGGTACCCCTTCTAACCTTTGTGCAATGACGTGCAATCCATACTGGGCCTAACACCGTCTGAGCCTGCCTCATGCTGTATAGACATATATTTTGAATGTGTACGCTATCCATACATGTTATCCAGGGATACGGTACCCTTTCTAACCTTTGTGCAATGACGTGCAATCCATACTGGGCCTAACACCGTCTGAGCCTGCCTCATGCTGTATAGACATATATTTTGAATGTGTACGCTATCCATACATGTTATCCAGGGATACGGTACCCTTTCTAACCTTTGTGCAATGATGTGCAATCCATACTGGGCCTAACACCGTCTGAGCCTGCCTCATGCTGTATAGACATATATTTTGAATGTGTACGCTATCCATACATGTTATCCGGGGATACGGTACCCCTTCTAACCTTTGTGCAATGACGTGCAATCCATACTGGGCCTAACACCGTCTGAGCCTGCCTCATGCTGTATAGACATATATTTTGAATGTGTTCGCTATCCATACATGTTATCCGGGGATACGGTACCCCTTCTAACCTTTGTGCAATGACGTGCAATCCATACTGGGCCTAACACCGTCTGAGCCTGCCTCATGCTGTATAGACATATATTTTGAATGTGTACGCTATCCATACATGTTATCCGGGGATACGGTACCCTTTCTAACCTTTGTGCAATGACGTGCAATCCATACTGGGCCTAACACCGTCTGAGCCTGCCTCATGCTGTATAGACATATATTTTGAATGTGTACGCTATCCATACATGTTATCCGGGGATACGGTACCCCTTCTAACCTTTGTGCAATGACGTGCAATCCATACTGGGCCTAACACCGTCTGAGCCTGCCTCATGCTGTATAGACATAGATTTTGAATGTGTACGCTATCCATACATGTTATCCAGGGATACGGTACCCTTTCTAACCTTTGTGCAATGACGTGCAATCCATACTGGGCCTAACACCGTCTGAGCCTGCCTCATGCTGTATAGACATAGATTTTGAATGTGTACGCTATCCATACATGTTATCCAGGGATACGGTACCCTTTCTAACCTTTGTGCAATGACGTGCAATCCATACTGGGCCTAACACCGTCTGAGCCTGCCTCATGCTGTATAGACATAGATTTTGAATGTGTACGCTATCCATACATGTTATCCAGGGATACGGTACCCTTTCTAACCTTTGTGCAATGACGTGCAATCCATACTGGGCCTAACACCGTCTGAGCCTGCCTCATGCTGTATAGACATAGATTTTGAATGTGTACGCTATCCATACATGTTATCCAGGGATACGGTACCCTTTCTAACCTTTGTGCAATGACGTGCAATCCATACTGGGCCTAACACCGTCTGAGCCTGCCTCATGCTGTATAGACATATATTTTGAATGTGTACGCTATCCATACATGTTATCCGGGGATACGGTACCCCTTCTAACCTTTGTGCAATGACGTGCAATCCATACTGGGCCTAACACCGTCTGAGCCTGCCTCATGCTGTATAGACATATATTTTGAATGTGTACGCTATCCATACATGTTATCCGGGGATACGGTACCCCTTCTAACCTTTGTGCAATGACGTGCAATCCATACTGGGCCTAACACCGTCTGAGCCTGCCTCATGCTGTATAGACATATATTTTGAGTGTGTACGCTATCCATACATGTTATCTGGGGATACGGTACCCTTTCTAACCTTTGTGCAATGACGTGCAATCCATACTGGGCCTAACACCGTCTCAGCCTGCCTCATGCTGTATAGACATATATTTTGAATGTGTACGCTATCCATACATGTTATCCGGGGATACGGTACCCCTTCTAACCTTTGTGCAATGACGTGCAATCCATATTGGGCCTAACACCGTCTGAGCCTGCCTCATGCTGTATAGACATATATTTTGAATGTGTACGCTATCCATACATGTTATCCAGGGATACGGTACCCTTTCTAACCTTTGTGCAATGACGTGCAATCCATACTGGGCCTAACACCGTCTGAGCCTGCCTCCTGATGTATAGACATATATTTTGAATGTGTACGCTATCCATACATGTTATCCGGGGATACGGTACCCCTTCTAACCTTTGTGCAATGACGTGCAATCCATACTGGGCCTAACACCGTCTGAGCCTGCCTCATGCTGTATAGACATATATTTTGAATGTGTACGCTATCCATACATGTTATCCGGGGATACGGTACCCCTTCTAACCTTTGTGCAATGACGTGCAATCCATACTGGGCCTAACACGGTCTGAGCCTGCCTCATGCTGTATAGACATATATTTTGAATGTGTACGCTATCCATACATGTTATCCAGGGATACGGTACCCTTTCTAACCTTTGTGCAATGACGTGCAATCCATACTGGGCCTAACACCGTCTGAGCCTGCCTCATGCTGTATAGACATAGATTTTGAATGTGTACGCTATCCATACATGTTATCCAGGGATACGGTACCCTTTCTAACCTTTGTGCAATGACGTGCAATCCATAATGGGCCTAACACCGTCTGAGCCTGCCTCATGCTGTATAGACATATATTTTGAATGTGTACGCTATCCATACATGTTATCCGGGGATACGGTACCCCTTCTAACCTTTGTGCAATGGCGTGCAATCCATACTGGGCCTAACACCGTCTGAGCCTGCCTCATGCTGTATAGACATAGATTTTGAATGTGTACGCTATCCATACATGTTATCCAGGGATACGGTACCCTTTCTAACCTTTGTGCAATGACGTGCAATCCATACTGGGCCTAACACCGTCTGAGCCTGCCTCATGCTGTATAGACATATATTTTGAATGTGTACGCTATCCATACATGTTATCCGGGGATACGGTACCCCTTCTAACCTTTGTGCAATGACGTGCAATCCATACTGGGCCTAACACCATCTGAGCCTGCCTCATGCTGTATAGACATATATTTTGAATGTGTACGCTATCCATACATGTTATCCAGGGATACGGTACCCTTCCTAACCTTTGTGCAATGACGTGCAATCCATACTGGGCCTAACACCGTCTGAGCCTGCCTCATGCTGTATAGACATATATTTTGAATGTGTACGCTATCCATACATGTTATCCAGGGATACGGTACCCTTTCTAACCTTTGTGCAATCACGTGCAATCCATACTGGGCGTGAGAACGGCTGGCGAGCTGTTAAGCAAGCTACAGCACCTGTCCAGACAAGTACAGGAATTCCCTAGCGAGGAGACTTATTTGATTGTTTTCAATGTTGGGACAGCAATTTTTGGGGAGCACTATACTCTGGAGAATGATAGATGGGGCCCACCATACACTGGAACATTCCAAAGGTGGACATCAGACACTGGAGCAGCATTTACAGGGCCCATTATACACTAGAGCATTAGAATTGGGGCCCATTATGTTTGGAGCATTATTTGGGCCCATAAGACAGTGGAGCTTCATCCATGGGGACCAACATATACTGTAGCATTATGTGGAGCTCATCATATACTGTTTCAAACATTATATGGGAGCAATGATTCTGTATGGAGAAATAGATGGGCCTCGTCATGAGATGTAAAAAGTGAAGTATTTTTCATTGTACTATACCGCTATTTCTCTGCCGTATCGGAGCATGATGAGTTGTGGTATGTGTTAAAGGGGCGCTCTTTCGCCCAGGGCACATGAAAACCTGCAGCCAGCCCTCCACCCCACAAATTTAGCCAAATAACCCCCATTTTTCAGTGCGTAACTTGTATTATGAAGTTAATTAAGGTTGACAAGCTTAAGTAAGAAGAATTGATGCTTTTGGCATTCAAATGGGCACTGTAGGTGTGTTTCCTGTCCTCCTCTCACTGCCGACTTTTATTCCCCATTGACTTACATTGGGTTTCGTGTTTCGGGACGACCCCGACTTTTCCCTATAATCGGACGATCTTGCTCGACCCGACTTTTGGAAAAGTCGGGTTTCACGAAACGAAACTCGACCCTAAAAAAGCAAAAGTCGCTCAACTCTAATTATTATTAATATTATTGTTATCCTGCCCTCATTGTCATCTCTTGGAGCTGACTTCTCTCTAATATGATGTGAAAATATCCTGCTCTTATTATCCTCTCCCGAAGTTGACTTCTCTCTATTTTATAACTGTACATTTTTATTAAAGTTTTCAAGTTTTAAAGTTTTCAAGTTTTAACAAAAGGATATGATTCCCAACATGCAATTAAAATCGAAAGACCTCTTATAAAAAAGAGAGAAAAGAAGAAAGGTTCCAAAAACCAAGCAATGTGAGATAGAACATGGAGAAAAACTCCCTCTGGTATTGAGAATACCTATTTGTAAAATGAAGCAGTGACTGCCATTTTCCCATGCTAATCTAGGTACCCATAAACCTGTAACAAACTTTAGCCAGAACCATACAGCAATATACAGAAAAAAGGCATAAGAACTATTCTTGGATAATGTATAATTGTTACCTCACATAGACTAACATAAAGACAGGACTCACACATTTAAGGAAAGGGAAGGATGCAAGTGATCTATGAAAGCTTAAAACTTCTCCCTGATGTGATGCGACATTATCCTGCCCTTATTATTATCCCCTGGAGTTGACTTCTCTCTAATGTGATGTGACTTTAGCCTGCTCTCATTATCCTTCCCTAGTGTTGAGCGATACCATCCGATATGCAGAAATATCGGATTGGATCGGCCCGATACAAAAAGAGTATCGAGTATCGCCGATTCCGATCCCGGAAGTCCCATTCAAGTCAATGGCACAGAATTATCGGAATTAAAAAAAACCCTTTCTTTCCCTGTACATCCTGTTCAGGAGGGGGGAAGAGTGTGGGCGGTGCGTGGGCGTACACTGTGCGTGTCTGTGTGTGCGGCCGGGGCCTGTGCGGGCCTATCGGGGGTCTGTACAGGCCTGCCGGGGGCCTGTGCCGGCTGCCGGTGGTCTGTGCGGGCCTGCCGGCAGCCTGTGCCGGCTGCCGGTGGTCTGTGCGGGCCTGCCGGGGGCCTATGCTGACTACCGGTGGTCTGTACGGGCCTCTTGGGGGCCTGTGCTGGCTGCCAGTGGTCTGTACGGGCCTCTCGGGGGCCTGTGCTGGCTGCCAGTGGTCTGTGCGGGCCTGCCGGGGGTCTTGTGTGTGTGTGCAGGCATCGTCCGATGGGACTACAAGTCCCATCGGGCGATGCCTGCTACAATGACAGTGATTGACACATTAGCCAATGATGGGACAGTAGTAGTCCCATCAACCGGCTAATGTGTTGAATGTAAAAAAAAAAAACCATACTACATACATACTACATTCATACAACATACTTACATACTACATACATGCTACATATATACTACATTCATACAACATACATACATACTACATACATACTACATACATGCTACATATATACTACATTCATACATACATACATACTACACACATGCTACATATATACTACACTCATACAACATACATACATACTACATACATACTACATACATGCTACATATATACTACATTCATACATACATACATACTACATACATGCTACATATATACTACATTCATACAACATACATACTATATACATACTTCATATATACTACATTCATACAACATACATACATACTACATACATGCTACATATATACTACATTCATACAACATACATACATACTACATACATGCTACATATATACTACACTCATACAACATACATACATACTACATACATACTACATACATGCTACATATATACTACATTCATACATACATACATACTACATACATGCTACATATATACTACATTCATACATACATACATACTATATACATACTTCATATATACTACATTCATACAACATACATACATACTACATACATGCTACATATATACTACATTCATACAACATACATACATACTACATACATGCTACATATATACTACATTCATACAACATACATACTACATACTACTTAAATGCTACATATATACTACATTCATACAACATACATACATACTACATACTACATACATGCTACATACACTCACTGGCCACTTTATTAGGTACACCATGCTAGTAAGGGGTTGGACCCCCTTTTGCCTTCAGAACTGCCTCAATTCTTCGTGGCAGAGATTCAACAAGGTGCTGGAAGCATTCCTCAGAGATTTTGGACCATATTGACATGATGGCATCACACAGTTGGCGCAGATTTGTCGGCTGCACATCCCTGATGCGAATCTCCCGTTCCACCACATCCCAAAGATGCTCTATTGGATTGAGATCTGGTGACTGAGGAGGCCATTTGAGTACAGTAAACTCATTGTCATGTTCAAGAAACCAATCTGAGATGATTCGAGCTTTATGACATGGCGCATTATCCTGCTGAAAGTAGCCATCAGATGTTGGGTACATTGTGGTCATAAAGGGATGGACATGGTCAGCAACAATACTCAGGTAGGCTGTGGCGTTGCAACGATGCTCAATTGGTACCAAGGGGCCCAAAGAGTGCCCAGAAAAAATTCCCCACACCATGACACCACCACCACCAGCCTGAACCGTTGATACAAGGCAGGATGGATCCATGCTTTCATGTTGTTTACGCCAAATTCTGACCCTACCATCCGAATGTCGCAGCAGAAATCGAGACTCATCAGACCAGGCAACGTTTTTCCAATCTTCTACTGTCCAATTTCGATGAGCTTGTGCAAATTGTAGCCTCAGTTTCCTGTTCTTAGCTGAGAGGAGTGGTACCCAGTGTGGTCTTCTGCTGCTGTAGCCCATCTGCCTCAAAGTTCGACGCACTGTGCGTTCAGAGATGCTCTTCTGCCTACCTTGGTTGTAACGGGTGGCAATTTGAGTCACTGTTGCCTTTCTATCAGCTCGAACCAGTCTGCCCATTCTCCTCTGACCTCTGGCATCAACATGGCATTTCCGGCCACAGAACTGCCGCTCACTGGATTTTTTTTCTTTTTCGGACCATTCTCTGTAAACCCTAGAGATGGTTGTGCGTGAAAATCCCAGTAGATCAGCAGTTTCTGAAATTCTCAGACCAGCCCTTCTGGCACCAACAATCATGCCACGTTCAAAGGCACTCAAATCACCTTTCTTCCCCATACTGATGCTCGGTTTGAACTGCAGGAGATTGTCTTGACCATGTCTACATGCCTAAATGCACTGAGTTGCCGCCATGTGATTGGCTGATTAGAAATTAAGTCTTAACACACAGTTGGACAGGTGTACCTAATAAAGTGGCCAGTGAGTGTATATACTACATTCATACAGCATACATACATACTACATACATGCTACATGTATACTACATTCATACAACATACATACTACATACATACTTCATATATACTACATTCATACAACATACATACATACTACATACATACTACATATATACTACATTCATGCAGCATACATACATACTACATACATACTACATATATACTACATTCATACAACATACATACTACATACATACTACATATATACTACATTCATACAACATACATACATACTACATACATGCTACATATATACTACATTCATACAACATACATACATACTACATACATGCCAAATATATACTACATTCATACAACATACATACTACATACATACTTCATATATACTACATTCATACAACATACATACATACTACATACATACTACATATACTGTATACTACATTCATGCAGCATACATACATACTACATATATACTACATTCATACAACATACATACTACATACATGCTACATATATACTACATTCATATAACATACATACATACTACATACATGCTACATATATACTACATTCATACAGCATACATATGTTGTATGAATGTTGTATATATGTAGTATGTATGCTGTATGAATGTAGTATATATGTAGTATATATGTAGTATGTATGTAGTATGTATGTGTGTTGTATGAATGTAGTATATATGTAGTATGCATATATGTTGTATGAATGTAGTATATATGTAGCATGTATGTAGTATGTATGTATGTTGTATGAATGTTCTATATATGTAGTATGTATGTAGTATATATGTAGTATGTATGTAGTATGTATGTGTGTTGTATGAATGTAGTATATATGTAGTATGCATATATGTTGTATGAATGTAGTATATATGTAGCATGTATGTAGTATGTATGTATGTTGTATGAATGTTCTATATATGTAGTATGTATGTAGTATATATGTAGTATGTATGTAGTATGTATGTGTGTTGTATGAATGTAGTTTATATGTAGTATGTATGTAGTATGTATGTATGTTGTATGAATGTTCTATATATGTAGTATGTATGTATGCTGTATGAATGTAGTATATATGTAGTATATGTGTAGCATGTATTTAGTATGTATGTATGTTGTATGAATGTAGAATTCAATTCAATTCAAAGAAGCTTTATTGGCAGGACTAAATACACATTAGTTTTGCCAAAGCAAGTGTACAGAAGGGAATAGGGATAGGGACTGTAGGGATGTTGGGTAGGGGCTGTAGGAAAGGTGGATGGGGCTATAGAAGTCCATGGCATAGGGAAGGTGGATGGGGGCATTGGGGCAGATCCAGGATGAGGCTATAGAAGTCCATGGCATAGGGAAGGTAAATGGGGGGTTGGTGCATATCCAGGGTGGGGGCCATAGAAGTCCATGGCATAGGGAAGGTGGATGGGGGGTTGGGGCAGATCCAGGGTGGGGGCCATAGAAGTCCATGGCATATCATAGTTCTCTTTCTCGCAGTCTATGACATTCGCTCACATATTGCGCTGCTATCTCCACTGTTCTCTCTTCTTCCCCCAGCAGGATATATGTTTTCTCTTCCTCCTTCATGGTGGTGAAATCCGGGAAGAGATGTGAGAGTCTCCTGAAGTGAGTGTCCCTCACTGCTGAGTACTTGGAGCAGTGTAGCAGGAATTGGGTCTCATCCTCCAGGGCCTCCTGGTCACAGTGTTGGCACAGTCTTTCCTCCCTGGGCTTGTAGCTCTGCATGTGTCGGCCAGATTCGATGGCCAGACTGTGGGCACTGAGTCTATATGTAGTATGTATGTATGTTGTATGAATGTAGTATATATGTAGCATGTATGTTGTATGAATGTAGTATGTATGTAGTATGTTTTTGGTTTTTTTACATTCAACACATTAGCCGGTTGATGGGACTACTACTGTCCCATCATTGGCTAATGTGTCAATCACTGTCAGTGTAGCAGGCATCGCCCGTTGGGACTTGTAGTCCCATTGGACAATGCCTGCACACACACAAGACCCCCTGCAGGCCCGCACAGACCACCGGCAGCCGGCACAGGCCCCCGGCAGCCGGCACATACCACCGGCAGCCGGCACAGGCCCCCGACAGGCCTGTACAGACCCCCGAGAGGCCCGTACAGAACACCGGCAGCCGGCACAGGCCCCCAAGAGGCCCGTACAGACCACCGGCAGCTGGCACAGGCCCCCGACAGGCCTGTCCAGACCCCCGAGAGGCCCGTACAGACCCTCGACAGTCGGCACAGACCCCTCGCAGTCAGCACAGACCGCGCATCATGATGACATCATTTCAGCAGCCAATCACAGCCACAACAGTGGCTCATAGCATTATGGGAACTTCTGATTCCGGTATCCGAGATAGAAAAAAATATCGGTACTCGGTATC
Source organism: Dendrobates tinctorius (assembly GCF_039654945.1). NCBI lineage: Eukaryota > Metazoa > Chordata > Amphibia > Anura > Dendrobatidae > Dendrobates > Dendrobates tinctorius. The sequence continues at coordinate 744,043 of NW_027361980.1, read as the reverse complement.
GGAATTCTGATACAGCGAATATCGGCAGATACCCGATATTTACAGTATCGGAATGCTCAACACTATCCTTCCCCAGAGCTGACTTCTGTCTAATATGTGACCATATTCTGCTCTCATTATCCTTTCCTGGAGCTGAATTCTCTCTAATATGATGTGACGTTATCCTGCTGTCACGGGTGTGTCAGATGCTACAAACAGTCACACTGCATCTGTCTGGAGAAGGTCTCTAATCTCAGACACATTCTTAATCCCTCTGACCTTTGGACCCAGTAGCAACCTCTCTCAAGCTCTATTTTACACATGTGAACCTAGGTGTTACTAGACTCCCAGTCTACTTCAGGGAATCGCTGGTGATATTCACATTTTCCCTTTGTGAAGGCTTGGAGCAAGAGCAGTCGGCTTACTTCCTCTCTGGTGCTGTTGGAGGTCATTTGGTGTTACCTCTCTGAGTCTGCTCAAGGAAAGTTGCTTCCACCAGTTTGTCTCCTTTCTTGTCTTTAGTGTACAGTGGGCACTGACCAGTGCTCATCCCGCCCTTCCCTATACAGGGCTTAGATTTCTGCTTGGCAGTTGGTGTGGAGCCAATATGGGGATGATAGGGGAGACGGGTAGCTATTATATCTACCTAGGGGTCTCCACTCCTCCTTTCCCTAGTGTTTGGGCTGCCTTCCCCTCTTCCCTTCGTATTGCACTTAGTCTTTCTACACTGTGCATGTCATTATTACCAGCCGTGCACATTTACGAAAAAAAAATTACACGTGGATTTAATTGTGCATGTTTTTTTCCTCCCCTTGGGCGTTTTTTTTCCTTTTGGTTATGGATCCAGCTTCAGAGCTGGCAGAGCAGCTACGCTGTCTGTTTCTGGAGGTGAATGACTTCCGCTGTAAGGTTTGGCAGCAGCAACAGCGGCTGCAGGTTGCTGATATTGGGGTCTTTGCAGGTAGGCCAGTGCAACCTGAACCCAAGGTTGCTGTTGTGTCCCACGAATGGGAACAACCTGTAATGTATATTTCTCTGTGTTTAGTTCTTCCTCCAATCAGCAAATTTTCCTGTTGTTGCTAGGTAGAATTAGACTGTGTGAAAATTGTCCCTATGTCCTTCCTGTAGTTGAGCTCTATATTAGGTTGCTCCTCCCTTCTTCTTCAGTTTAGCCAGCAGCAGCCATTACTCAAGACGCATGTGTACTGCCCTGTACAGATTACTCCTTTTTTACCTTTTTTTCATTGTAAACTAATACAAGATTTTGGAAGAAAACAGCATCGTTTCTCCTGATCTTTCTACAGTTGCATTGCCAGTGGAGTTAATACTACTGAGGACGCCTGGTGGTGTGAGTACAAGTTATACAATTATCTAAGCAGCTGATAGTTAGAACACTTGGGACTCGCAGTCATCGGGAAGAGTCAGAATAGTAAAAAGGGGGTAGCTGTGACCAGAAACAGTATACAGTTAATCCAAGAAGAGGATTGTTTAATATAAGGCTAATGTAAAGCCACAACAGCAACTTACATGGGACTGCAGATATTCTGTGCTTTTCACCTCAGAAAATTGCACAGAGAAAGATTTAACCTGTTAGTAAGAACAGTTCACAGCCTGTAATCAAGATCATCTATAAGCTATTGAGAAGCTGCAGTTTACATAGACTTATATCATTCTGTGTTCTCCAGCCAAGCTTGTTGCAACTTTGTATTGGTCTCTTTGACAACCAGGAGCAGAACAGCCCCCACCCTTCACTGCAGAGACTGTAGCTTTTTGCAGCTCATATTACCCAGATCTCATCTGCCTGTGAGTTACAATGGCTGAAGGAAAGTCTGCAGTATCTGTATATGAGGACTCAGCCACTAACAGCCACAGGCGCTCTGCTAAGCCGTCAATGAAAGCTATAGAGAACCTTGAAATCATTAAACATGAACTTTCTTGTAATATATCCATCTTATGGCAAAGACTGCAGAGTCACATTAACAGCATCTCCCAGTATGCCTCTCATGAGTTACCACCAGAGGGAGCCATTGAACATACCAGGCTTATAAAGACACTTGTAAAAAATACATCTCCACACTGCTGAAATTAAATACAGAAGATTCAATAAAGGAATGTCAGGACTTCCAACAGCTCAAAGCCGAACGAGATAGCACCGTGCGTGACATCGTGAACAAGACAGAAGCAAAAATCCCACAAATGTCAGAAGTGACATCGCACAGATCCAAGTCTGCTAGGAGCTCAAAGCACTCAATCAAGTCAAACTCATCAAGGTACTCAACCCTCAGTGAGCAGCTCATAAAAGCGTGTGCCAAGGCAGAATCTACGAAAGTGCAAGCCATTTTCGCCCAAAAGAAAGCAGAGATGGAAACGGAATCTGCCACAAGAAAGCAGAGATGGAAGCTAAATCTGCATGCAAGAAAGCAGAGATGGAAGTCGAATCTGCATGCGAGAAGGCAGAAATAAAAGTGCTGCAGAAGGAATACAAACATGCAGCAGCCGTGCCAAAGCTAAAGGTCTTCAAGCAGGCTCTAGGTGGGAGCCAAGGAGGCAGCCTCAATTTGTACGAACTCGACACGGAAGACCCACTTAAGCGCACAAGACATTACTTGCTGAGCCAAACGAACAAACCCCTGAACATCAACAACCTTCCCGTCAGCACCAACCTCTCTCTAGAGCATCAGGACGATGATCCGCCTGCAGCTTTCAAGGTCAGTCCAATGGACCACAAACATTCAAACCCGAACCTCCTTCATGTGTCAATACGCGGCCTGTTGTGAGTTCATTTTCTGGTCCACCAGTTGTGAGTTCTCCTGCCAGGCTCCCTCTAGTGAGGCTGATTTAATCAGTAGAGATCTGCCACCTGATAATGAGGATGACGATTGGACCTCAGGAATCTCAGACTGGATTTAAGACAGCCGACGCCCTATTCTGGTGCTGGTGATTCCTTCTGGCTTGTCAGGTCTTGGTTTTCAACTCTGTTCCAGTCATCTAAAGCTAAGTTTTTCTGTTAATGTTCACACTTGATTTTGTTGGTCTATTCAGTTTTTTGTGTGGTCAGCCAGCCCCGGCTGGGGCTGTGCTGAATTTCCACTCTTATTTACCTGTATTTGCCAATTTGCTTTTTGTCCCTTATTAGATTGGTCTCTTTTTGCTCTGTCTCAGAATATTTCAGAGTGCTGATATAGTGGGAGAAGTCTAGTGACTTCAGGGTTAATTTTGCTATCAGAAGTGTTGGACATTATTTTTGTAGGTTTTTTTGCAGATTGCAGACAGTGTCTTTCCTTTCCTATCTTTTCTAGTTAGTTTGGGCCCCATTGTTTGCTCCTATTTTCCTGCCTGTGTTTGTGCTTTCATCTTGTTTCAACGTCAATACATGTGTGGGGGCTGTCTTTCATTTGGGGTCTGCTCTGGGGCAGTTAGTTTTCCCCTTTTCTTGCTTCAGGCTTATGTAGTTCTCCGGCTGTGACAAATCGTCTAGGATCATCGTAGGTACGCTCCACGGCTGCTGCTAGTTGTGTGGTTAGGATTAGGGATCTGCAATCTGCATAGTTACCAACCTCTCTGGCTTGTTTTGTTTTTTTTCTCCTTGGTGACCCATTCATAACAGCGGCCTGACCCTACACCTCAGCAAATGCCATACGCCAACGTCTACATGCAACCTATCATGCCGTCAAGGCACTAAGCTCCTGATAACTATGTGGTACCAGTCCCGCATACAACAGAGATCATATGCCACAAACCGGTTGCTGGTCTAAACGCCTACGCCACTCCGTATCTTCCCATGTTTTTGAACCAAGAAGCTAATACCCACGCTAACAGCATCACTCAGCCAGCAAATGTTTCTCCAGTCAGAAAGAACAGACATGGCCGATTTTGCGAGGCTCATGATACGCCAAGAACTCACCAACACTGGTATCACAAGGTTCGACGACCAGCCTGAGAATTACAGAGGTTGGAAAAGTACCTTTAAAGCCGCAGTTAGTGACCTAGGCATCTTTGCTGCTGAAGAGCTGGATCTGCTAATCAGGTGGCTCGGACCTCAATCCACGGAGCGGGTCTAGAGGCTCAGATCCATCCACATCAGTAATTCAGCAGCTGGTCTCATGGCTGCATGGGAAAGACTGAAATGTAGCTTCGGTAGTCCTGATGCCATAGAGAATGCACTGTTTAAGCGTCTACAGGATTTCCCCAAAATATCTGGCTTTCTAAGCTGCCATACAATATACAAGAGTAGTGGGCCACTATTGGGTCTAAGTACAAAAGAGCCAATCGAGTCTCTTTTCCTCCATTTGCCTTCTTCTGTGACTTCATCAAGGAAATTGCAGAGTGCAAAACTGACCCCAGCTTCTGCTATCAAGAACCTAGCGGCTTTGCATCAATCCCTAAGTACAAGAGTTTGTGCTCTCATGACAGCCCCCGCAGTGGTCCGGTGTCTGCAAAAAAGATGGAAGTTCTGCCTACACCAACATCAGCGCCAGACAAAGGCAGTGAAGGTGCGAAGGTTGAAAATCCGAACCGCCAGTGTCCAATTCACAAACTGCCACATCCCCTGAAGAAGTGCATCAGCTTCAGGAAGAAACCCCTTCAAGAACAAAAGGAGCTCTTGAAGAAGTTTGGAGTATGCTTCAGGTGCTGCGCCTCTACTGAACATCTTGAGAAGGACTGTGTCATCACCATCAAGTGTCTAGAGTGTGACAGCGAAGACCATGTACAAGCGCTCCATCCATCACAGCCTGACTCTGCGTCTACACCTTCTCCCACCACAAGCTATGGCGGGGAGAGTTCAGACCAAGCGACAAGCCAAGTTGCGGTATCTTCCTCACGCACCGAAGTCTGTGGAGAAGGTCTTCAAGACAAGTCCTGCGTGAAGATTTGCCTAGCAAGGGTGTATCCCAATGGTCATCCAGAGAAGGCAGTCAATGTGTACGTTAGTCTGGACGACCAGAGCAACAAATCACTGGCCATGTCAGAACTCTTCGACTTGTTCGACTTAAAAGGATACATCTATCTTTACACTTTGGGCACCTGCAGCGGCGTTATAAAAACCTCTGGAAAAAGGGCCGGTGGCTTCATAATAGCATCTCTTGAGAAGGACACCATGGAGATACCACTACCCATGCTTGTTGAGTGTAACCAAATTCCATTCAACAGGGAAGAAATCCCAACGCCAGAAGTCGCTCTTCAGCATCCTCACCTCAGAATGATAGCCAAAGAGATGCCACCCCTGGATGACAAGGCAGACATCCTAATTCTCCTCTTCAGTGCTCAAAGTGAGAGCCCCTCTCTCAACAGCCTACCTCTTACCGATGGTGCTAGTGTTTGCCCCACGCAATGCAGCCGCGGCATACTGCCGGATGTCGAACAAGACACGTTCACTTCCCAAGTATCACCCTGTGATGAACTTCCAATGAAACGAGGAGCCTCGCCTGTTCAAAACAGCATCCACAGTCCTCTTGGGTTCAAAACACCCATCGCAGTTCAAGGCAGGGAATCACTGAGACAGCTCGCTACTCAGGGCATCAACAGAAACACTATGTTTCCATCTCAGAGACAGCAAAGGTGGGAGATGGGGAAGAAGTCCCTAAAGGCCTTACAGCAACTCCAAGTCCTGCACCGTAGTTCTTTAAAGATTCTTTCAACAGTCATGAAGAGACAAGTCTACGTTTCTTACGACGCATCTATGAAGACTACAGCTGCAGGAACCTCTCCAAGTGCTTCAGTTTGCTGGCTCCTTCGAACAGGAGTCACATGAACGTAACTTTGTCACTGGACTCTGCCACTGCGGGGAGCATACCTTCGCATGCTACTGCTGTGTAGGACACAGGATTATCAGCATCCAACAGAACTTTAACTTCCCCTTACAGACTGGAACTTCTACTGTTGGGTTGGTGGAAGATGTCATGAACTCTTTTTCTGCTCCACCAGTTGAGAGTTCCCCTTAAGTTCTCCATCTGGTGGTGACAGAAGGTAGTGCAGTTGGTTTAAGTGGTAGTGATCTGCCACCTGATGAGGAAGATAACGTTTGGATCTCTGGAGTATCAGACTGGATATAAGACAGCCGACGCCCTATCCGGGTGCTGGTGATTCAGTCTGCTTCTCAGGTCCTGGACTTCAGCTCTCTTCCAGTCTTCTCAAGTTAAGTTTGTTTTTTGCTAATGTTCACACTTGCTCTTGTTGGTCAATTCAGTTTTTTGTGTAATCAGGTTGCCCCTGCTGAGGCTATGCTGAAATTCCACTCCTATTAATCAATATTTGCCAATCTGCTTTTTGTCCCTTATTAGATTGGCCTCTTTTTTGCTCTGTCTCAGAAAATTTCAGAGTGCTGATATAGGTTTAGAAGTCTAGTGACTTCAGAGTTAATTTTGTTATCAGAAGTGTTGGACAATATTTTTGTAGGTTTTTTTTGGCAGATTGCAGACAGTCTTTCCTTTTCTGTCCTTTTTAGTTAGCCGGCCACCATCGTTTGCTCAGCCTATTTTCCTGCCTTTGTTTGTATTTTCATCTTGTTTCACAGTCAATACATTTAGGGGGCTGTCTTTCCTTTGGGGTCTGCTCTGGGGCAGTTAGTTTTCCTCTTTTCCTGCTTTATGCTTATGTAGTTCTCCGGTTGTGACGAGGCATCTAGGACCAAAGTAGGAATGCTCCACGACTGCTGCTGGTTGTGCGGGTAAGTTCAGGGATCTGCAATCTGCATAGTTACCAACTTCTCTGGTTTTCTGAGACTTAGCTTGTTGTCTTTTTTTCCTCCTCGGTTCCCATTCATAACAGAATCACCAGCCATACCGCAGATTCTAGGGTACTCAAAAGCAGGAAAGAATTGTTAGAGAAAGAAAAAAAAAGGTGTCAGAATTTTTTTTTTTTATTATGTATTTTTTCCTCTTTTTCTCTGGGGCCGTAGGAGGATTTTTTTCCTAATGGAGATTAAGCAACTGTCTGATCGTGTGGAGCAGCTTGCTGCTGAAATACAGGGAATTTCCACCTACCTTATTCAGTCACATGCTGCTGAACCCAAGATTCCTACTCCTGATGTGTTTTCTGGGGATCGGTCTAAATTTCTGAATTTTAAGAATAATTGTAAATTATTTCTTGCTTTGAAGCCTAACTCATTGGGGAGCTCTGTGCAGCAGGTTAAAATTGTCATCTCCTTGCTGCGCTGCGATCCCCAAGATTGGGCTTTTTCTCTGACATCTGAAAATCCTATTCTGACTAATGTGGATGCATTTTTTCAGGCCTTGGGGTTGTTGTATGATGAACCTAATGCCGTTGATCAAGCTGAGAGAACCCTGTTGGCATTAAACCAGGGTCAGGATCCTGCAGAGTTGTGCTGTCAAAAATTCCAAAAGTGGGCGGTCCTTACTTAGAAGGATACAACTTATTTGCAAGAAACAGACTTGATAAACGAGGAGGGGGTGTTGCATTGTATGTTAGAAACGCGTATTTCTGCACAGAGATTGAAGCTTCAGAGACTGGGAGTTCTGTGGAAACTGTTTGGGTAAGAATACAAGGACAGAACAATGGAAAGGACACCATTGTAGGCATTTACTACAGGCCGCCTGTGCAAGCTGAAGATATGGATGAACTCTTTATGCATCAAATGGCCAAGTTCTCCAAAAAATATGACATAGTTGTCATGGGAGATTTCAACTATCCAGACATTTGTTGGGAATCTCTCTCAGGCAAAACTAACAGGTCAAGGAAATTCTTATCCTCTCTTGCTGACAACTTTATCTTCCAAAAGGTAGGGGAGAAAACAAGGGGAACTGCTACCTTGGATCTAATCCTTATAAACAGGGAGGAAATGGTTGAGGAGGTCAAAGTGGCTGGAACCCTAGGAGGTAGCGACCATGCTATTTTAGAATTTTGGATAACTAGAGGGGGAAGACCTGTGAAGACTCAGACGTCAAGGTTAGATTTCAGAAAGGCAGATTTTAAGGGATTCAGAAAGATAATTGGAGGGATCCAATGGCTGGATATCCTTAAAGACAAAAATGTCCAGGAAGGATGGGAAATCTTGAAAAATGAAATTCTCAAAGCACAGTTGTTAACAATTCCGAAAAGAGGGAAGAATAGGAAGCATTTAAGGAAACCAGGATGGGTGAACACAGAACTTAAGCACATGCTAAAAAGGAAGAAAAAAATGTTTATAAAATGGAAAGAGGGAGGCATATCTAAAGAAGAATATAATGCTGTCTGCAGAATCTGCAGGGCACAAATCAGATTATCTAAAGCTGAAAATGAATTGAGGCTTGCAAGAGATGTCAAAAGCAATAATAAAGGATTTTGGGGATATGTCAAAAGTAAAAGAAAAGTCAAAGATGCTATAGGATTTTTACAGGATGAAAATGATGAAATGGTAAGACAGGATGTTGAGAAGGCTGAACTTTTAAATTCCTATTTTGCATCTGTTTTCTCTCAGAAAGGAAATGTAACACCAACTGTTATTCACTGTCCTATTAAGGGAATAGAAGAATCCAGGATATCTATAAACAGAGAGATAGTGAGGAAACACTTAGCTAACCTAAATGAATTCAAGTCTCCAGGTCCAGATGAATTACACCCCAGAGTACTGAAGGAGATAGCAGAAGAAATTTCTGAACCACTCTCCATAATCTTTGAAAATTCTTGGAGAACAGGAGAAGTGCCAGAAGACTGGAGAAGAGCAAATGTTGTTCCTATCTTCAAAAAGGGGAAGAAGGTGGACCCAGGCAACTATAGGCCGGTGAGTCTGACTTCTATACCAGGAAAGATCTTTGAACAAATTATTAAACAACATGTAAGTCAATACCTGGATAAGAATGAAGTGATCAAACAGAGTCAGCATGGGTTTGTAACTAATAAGTCATGTCAGACTAACTTAATTTCCTTCTATGACGGTATCACTGATTGGGTGGATCAAGGAAATGCTGTAGATATAGTATATCTTGACTTCAGCAAAGCATTTGACAAAGTCTCTCATACAATCCTTATTGAAAAAATGACTAAGTATGGAATGGACAAGGCAACTGTTAGGTGGATTCATAGCTGGCTCAGTGATCGGACCCAAAGAGTGGTCGTAAATGGCTGCACATCCAGTTGGAAGAATGTCTCAAGTGGGGTACCACAGGGCTCTGTCCTGGGCCCTGTATTGTTCAACATCTTTATCAACGATTTAGATGAAGGAATTGAGGGTAAACTGATTAAATTTGCTGATGACACAAAGCTAGGAGGGATAGCTAATACTAGAGAAGAGAGAGAGAGGATTCAAAAAGATTTAAATAAACTGGAGAAGTGGGCAGTAACTAACAGAATGGTTTTTAACAGGGAGAAATGCAAAGTACTACATCTGGGCAATAAAAATGAAAAAAGCATATATAGAATGGGAGGAATAGGGCTAAGTGACAGCACATGTGAAAAAGACTTGGGTATACTAATAGATCACAGACTGAATATGAGTCAACAGTGTGATGCAGCAGCAAAAAAGGCAAATGCAGTTCTAGGATGTATTAACAGAAGCATACAGTCTAGATCACGTGAAGTCATTATTTTCCTCTACTCCTCTTTGGTCAGACCTCATCTGGAATATTGTGTCCAGTTTTGGGCACCACATTTTAAAAAAGACATCAACAAACTGGAGCAAGTTCAGAAAAGAGCGACCAGAATGGTGACCGGTCTGCAAACCCTGTCTTATGAGGAAAGGTTGCAGGATTTGGGAATGTTTAGTTTGCAAAAGAGAAGACTGAGAGGAGACTTAATTGCTGTCTACATATATCTAAAGGGCTGTCACATTGTAGAAGGATCAACTTTATTCTCATTTGCACAAGGAAAGACTAGAAGCAATGGGATGAAACTGAATGGGAGGAGACACAGATTAGATATTAGAAAAAACTTTTTGACAGTTAGAGTGATCAATGAGTGGAACAGGCTGCCACGAGAAGTGGTGAGTTCTCCTTCAATGGAAGTCTTCAAACAGAGGCTGGACAGACATCTGACTGGGATGATTTAGCGAATCCTGCTTTGAGCAGGGGGTTGGACCAGATGGCCCAGGAGGTCCCTTCCAACTCTACGATTCTATGATTCTACTACATGGAATGATAGTGCATTGGCAGCTCTCTTTCGGAAAGGTTTGTCAGAGACCGTAAAAGATGTTATGGTGGGATTTCCTGTTCCCTCTGGTCTGGATGGCTCTATGTCATTAGCCATTCAAGTTGATCAGAGCTTACATGAACATAAAACTACACGGGAGGCGCTGCCACCTTTTGAACAAATGTCTGAACCTATGCAATGTGATGGGGTTTTGTCTAGGGCGCAACGTCTGGAGTTTAGAAGACGTAATAAGCTGTGTTTTTTCTGTGGAGACGCCTCTCATACTATTTCTGTCTGCCCTAAACGAGAGAAATGTTTTGCACACACATTTGCTGTGGGCAGTATACAACCTAAGTTCCTTTTAGCAATTACTCTGATCTGCTCCTTGTCCACATTTTCCACTAAGGCTTTTGTGCATTCAGGAGCAGCTCTGAATCAGATGGATTTGGACTTTGCTAAACGTTGTGGTTTGTCCATGACGCCTCTGCAGATGCCCATTCCTTTGAGGGGTATTGATGCCACTCCTTTGGTGGAGAATAAACCTCAGTTTTGGACCCAGGTGACAATGCGAGTTGGCCCAGACCACCAAGAAAATTGTACATTTTTGGTGCTGCATAATTTGCATGATACTATTGTTCTGGGGTTCCCCTGGTTGCAAACTCATAACCCAGTTTTGGATTGGAAATCTGTGTCTGTGGTGAGTTGGGGTTGTCAGTGTGTTCTTAGGGACGCTCCTGTTTTCTCCACCTCTCCTCAGTCTCATGATATTCCTGATTATCTGGCTGATTTCTCTGATGTTTTTAGCGAGAGTAAGTCTGCGTCTTTGCCTCCTCATAGGAGTTATGACTGTGCAATTGAGTTGATGCCTGGGTGTAAATTTCCCAAGGGTCGGCTTTTCAACTTATCTGTACCCGAACATGATGCTATGCGATCCTATATTATGGAGTCGTTGGAGAAGGGTCATATTAGACCATCCTCGTCACTGTTAGGCGCTGGGGTTTTTTTTGTGGCCAAGAAAGATGGTTCATTAAGACCTTGTATTGATTATCGTTCCCTTAACAAGATGACGGTTAAATATCAGTACCCGTTACCTCTGATGTCTGATTTATTCTCCAGAGTTAAGAGTGCCTGCTGGTTTACTAAGCTTGACCTCGGGAGGGCGTATAATCTTATTCGCATCAAGCACGGGGATGCATGGAAGACAGCGTTTAATACTCCGGAGGGACATTTTGAGTACCTGGTGATGCCTTTTGGGCTCTCTAATGCCCCTTCTGTCATCCAATCCTTTATAAATGATATTTTCCGAGACTTTGTGGATAAGTTTTTGATCATCTATCTGGATGATATTTTGATCTTTTCTAGTGATTGGAATTCCCATGTGGAACATGTCTGGACTGTGTTCCGGATTTTGAGGGAGAATTCCCTGTTTGTTAAGGGATCGAAGTGCCTCTTTGGTGTACAGAGGATTTCATTTTTGGGATTTATCTTTTCTCCATCGACTATTGAAATGGACCTGGCCAAGGTACAGGCCATTTATGACTGGGTTCAGCCTACTTCTTTGAAGGCTCTCCAGAAGTTTTTGGGTTTTTCTAATTTCTATCGTAAATTTATAGGTAATTTTTCTAGTATTGTCAAACCACTGACTGATCTGACCAAGACGGGAGCTGATGTGCTGAATTGGTCTAAGGCTGTCTCAGCATTTCAGGAGCTTAAGTGGAGATTTACTTCAGCTCCAGTTTTATGGCCACCTGATGTCTCACTTCCATTTCAAGTGGAGGTGGACGCTTCTGAGATTGGTGCAGGAGCTGTGTTGTCCCAAAAAGACCCTGTGAATTCTAAGATGAATCCCTGTGCCTTCTTTTCTCAAAAGTTTTCCCCATCTGAACACAACTATGACATGGGGAATTGGGAATTGTTGGCCATGAAATGGGCATTTGAGGAGTGGAGACATTGGTTGGAGGGAGCTAGACATCAATTTGTGGTCCTCACCGATCACAAGAATCTGATTTATCTGGAGTCGGCCAAATGCTTGAATCTTAGACAGGCTAGATGGGCCTTGTTTTTCACGTGTTTTAATTTTGTGGTCTCTTTTCTTCCGGGCCATAACAATGTTAAGGCAGACGCCCTTTCTAGGAGTTTCTTTGCTGATTCTCTTAATGTGACCGAGCCTACTAGTATCCTAGGTGAGGGGGTAGTTCTTTCTGCCATTTCGCCCGATTTGAGACGCGCCCTGGAGGAATTTCAGGAGGATAAACCTGAGCGTTGCCCTATGGGAAGATTGTATGTTCCTGACCAGTGGAGAAAGATAGTGATGTCTGAAGTCCATTGCTCCGCATTGGCTGGTCATCCGGGTATTTTTGGTACCAGAGATTTGGTGAGTCAGTCGTTTTGGTGGCCTGCCTTATCTCATGATGTCAGGAATTTTGTACAGTCCTGTGGGACCTGTTCTCGGTCTAAACCCTGTTCTCGTTCTAGTGGGTTGCTGATGCCCCTGCCGGTGCCCAAGAGGCCATGGACCCATATCTCAATGGATTTTATTTCTGATCTTCCTGTCTCTCAGAGAATGACTATTATCTGGGTGATTTGTGATAGATTTTCAAAGATTATCCATCTTGTACAACTCCCAAAGTTGCCATCTTCCGCTGAGTTGGTGCCCTTGTTTTTACAACAGGTGGTTTGGTTACACAGGATTCCTGAGAACATTGTGTCTGATAGAGGGGTCCAGTTTGTTTCCAGATTCTGGAAAGCCTTTTGTTCCAATCTGGGAATTCAGTTATCCTTCTCCTCCACGTTTCATCCTCAGACCAATGGGCAGACTGAGAGAACAAACCAGACCCTGGAGTCTTATTTAAGATGTTTTATATCTGCTGATCAAGATGATTGGGTCTCATTTTTGCCCTTGGCCGAATTTACGCTGAACAATAGAGCTAGTTCTGCCACTCTGAGGTCACCCTTTTTCTGTAATTTTGGGTTTCATCCTCAATTCTCTTCAGGGCAAGTGGAATCTTCATCCTGCCCATGTGTGGACACTGTGGTTGTGAGAATGCAGCAAATATGGGACCAGTGGTGGATATGTTGTCACTCTCTCAGGAAAAGGCCCAGCGTTTTTCCAACTGGCGTAGGACCATTGGTCCCCGGTTTAAAGTGGGTGATATGGTTTGGATGTCGTCTAAGAATATTCCTATGAAGGTTGCATCGCCAAAATTTAAGCCAAGATTTATGGGACCTTATAAGATTTTGGAGATTCTTAATCCTGTTTCTTTTTGATTGGCTCTTCCAGTTACGTTCAAAATCCATAACGTATTTCACAAGTCACTGTTGAAGAGGTTTGTTGAGCCAGTAGTTCCTCTGGCGGCACCTCCTGATCCTGTATTGGTTAAAGGCAATGTGGAATATAAGGTAGAGAAAATATTGGATTCTCGTTTGGTTAGACGGAGACTCCAGTATTTGGTCAAATGGAAGGGTTATGGCCAGGAGGATAATTCTTGGGTCTCTGCCTCTTATATTCATGCCAATAAATTGGTTCGTGCTTTTCACCGGGCCCATCCTGATCAGCCTGGTGGCATGGATGAGGGTTCGGTGACCCCTCCTCAAGGGGGGGGTACTGTCATGAACTCATTTTCTGCTCCACCAGTTGATAGTTCCCCTTCCGTTCTCCCTCTGGTGGTGACAGGAGGTAGTGCAGTTGGTTTAAGTGGTAGTGATCTGCCACCTGATGAGGAAGATAACGATTGGATCTCTGGAGTATCAGACTGGATATAAGACAGCCAACGCCCTATCCGGGTGCTGGTGATTCAGTCTGCTTCTCAGGTCCTGGACTTCAGCTCTCTTCCAGTCTTCTCAAGTTAAGTTTGTTTTTTGCTAATGTTCACACTTGCGCTTGTTGGTCAGTTCAGTTTTTTGTGTTATCAGCCTGCCCCTGCTGGGGCTATGCTGAATTTCCGCTCCTATTAATCAGTATTTGCCAATCTGCTTTTTGTCCCTTATTAGATTGGCCTCTTTTTTGCTCTGTCTCAGAATATTTCAGAGTGCTGATATAGGTTTAGAAGTCTAATGACTTCAGGGTTAATTTTGCTACCAGAAGTGTTGGACAATATTTTTGTAGGTTTTTTTGGCAGATTGCAGACAGTGTCTTTCCTTTTGTGTCCTTTTTAGTTAGCCGGGCGCCATCGTTTGCTCAGCCTATTTTCCTGCCTTTGTTTGTATTTTCATCATGTTTCACCGTCAATACATGTGGGGGCTGTCTTTCCTTTGGGGTCTGCTCTGGGGCAGTTAGTTTTCCTCTTTTCCTGCTTTAGGCTTATGTAGTTCTTCGGTTGTGACGAGGCGTCTAGGACCATCGTCGGAACGCTCCACGACTGCTGCTAGTTGTGCGGGTAAGATCAGGGATCTGCAATCTGCATAGTTACCAACTTCTCTGGTTTTCTGAGACTTAGCTTGTTGTCTTTTTTTCCTCCTCGGTTCCCATTCAAAACAGGAAGAGTTGGCATGTTGCGGCTTCCCCAATCCGAAGATGAGTTTCTATTGGACTCATTTTTCATTTTTATTCAAGCTCTACGTTTTGCTACAAGTATGGACTTGATTTCTGCATTATGTTGCATTGCTTTTCTTCTCTCCTCTCATTACAGGTTTCACGAAATCGAGGGACAGAGTCATCTCCTTATCTCGCAAGGACTTATGAAATCTGATGATTTCAGACAGGGAGTGTTGTGTCCCACGAATGGGAACAACCTGTAATGTATATTTCTCTGTATTTAGTTCTTCCTCCAATCAGCAAATTTTCCTGTTGTTGCTAGGTAGAATTAGACTGTGTGAAAATTGTCCCTATGTCCCTCTTGTAGTTGAGCTCTGTATTAGGTTGCTCCTCCCTTCTTCTTCAGTTTAGCCTACAGCAGCCATTACTCAAGACGCATGTGTACTCCCCTGTACAAATTACCCCTTTTTACCTACTGTTCATTGTAAACTAATACAAGATTTTGGAAGAAAACTGCATCGTTTCTCCTGATCTTTCTACAGTTGCATTGCCAGTTTAGTTAAGACTACTGAGGACGCCTGGTTTTGTGAGTACAAGTTATACAATTATCTAAGAAGCTGATAGTTAGAACACTTGGGACTCGCAGTCATCAGGAAGAGTCAGAATAGTTGCTCTCCTGGACAGGTTTTCTGGAGGTTGAGACACATTTTTTGTGTTCAAGGATGCTTGCAAACTGTATTTTAAACTTCATCCTCACTCCTCCGGAAATGAGGAGCAACGAGTTGGTATTGAGATCTCTCTGTTGCAAGGAGATCTTCAATCCCGGGCTTTCTCTTTGCTGCAGGATTCGGTTTGTCTCCAGTCTGTGGAGGGATTTTGGGGGGCTCTAGCCTTTATCTATCATGACCCTAACCTAGTCTCTATGGCTGATTCCAGGTTATGTCGCCTTCAGCAGGGGAATCGGTCAGTGGAGACGTATAGCTCCAAATTCCGCAAATGTGCAACTGATTCTAAGTGGAATGACCCAGGTCTCAGAAGCCAATTTCTTCAGGTCCTTACTGAAATGTTGAAGGATGCTTTGGAAGTGTATGAAACTCCTGAGTCCCTTGGAGGCTGCTATGTCATTGGCTATACATGTTGATAGATGCCTTCGGGGTAGATGCATAAGACCACCTTCTCCGGAGCCTCTTTCTCGTGGTGTTGCCCCTTTTCCAGGAGAGCGGTCTGGGGGGTTTCTCTGCAGAATGTCATTTTTTTGTGGAAAAAAAGGACATTTGATTGGGACATCTCCCTTGATGACTAAGCAAAAGGAGACTCATTTAACCCTTGGTATTCTGGAGTGGAATATTCAAGATGTGCATCTATCATCAACCTGCAGTTCCCAGTTTGTTCTGTCAGTAGGGGTGGTGCTGGAGAGCAAAACCGAGGAGATTTCGGTGTTTGACAGTGAGGCTGGAGTCAGCATGATTGATGCTGAGTTTGCTAGAACTCATGCACTGGCTTGCTGTACTTTAGTTAAGCCTATTCGCATCTTTGCCATCAACTCGGCACCACTTGCACAGAAAGCTCTGACTCAGATGTACATAATGTATGACTGTGGGTGGGGTCAGTTCATTGTGAGATAATTTCTTGCTATGTCCTGGATTGTCTTCCCACCTCAATTGTATTGAGTCTTCCCTGGTTGGTGAAACACAATATGTTGGTGGATTGGAAGCCAGGGAGGTCATTGAGTGGGGAGATTACTGCCTTGAGAACTGTTTATATATTTCCCTTTCTACAGTCTCTACAGTAGCCTTACCTACTTTTTTGGCTGGTTTTGAGGATGTTTTTTTCTGAGGGGGTGTCACGATTTGCTTCCTCACGTACATAGGACTGTCCTTGTTAACCTGTAACCTGACCCCAGAGCTAAAGTTCCAAAGTCCAGACTGTATAATTTTTTGGGCCCTGACAGACAAGCCATGGAGGATTTCATTGCAAAGTCTGGATAAGGAACATAAATCACGCTCATCTTTGCCTGTGGCAGCATGTTTCTTCTTTGTGAAGAAAAAAGATGGAGGTCTACGTCCCAGTTTAGATTTCCGGAAATTAAATCAGATTACCATCTGTTCAGCCAGGTTGTGGGGAAGAAGGTGTTCTCCAAGTTGGATTTAAGGGGGGCCTACAACCTGGTCTGAATCAGAGAAGCTGATGAATGGAAAACAGCATTCAATACCCCTGAAGATCATTTCGAGAATCATGCACCAGCGGTTTTCCAACATTTCATTAATGATATTTTCTATCATTTGGTGGGCATGTTTGTGTTGGTTTATCTGGACCATATTTTGGTTTACTCACAGGATTTTGAGACACATCAGGTACATGTTACACAGGTGTTGCAAATATTAAGGGATAGCAAACTATATGCCAGACTAGAAAAAATGTTTTCGCCGTCCAGGAGGTTCAGTTTTTGGGGTACCTGTTGTTATCTTTGTGCTTTCAGATGGATCCAGAGAAGGTCCATGCTGGGACCGTCCTGAGAACCTTAAGGTTCTACGTTTTCTGGGCTTTACTAATTTTCACTGGAAATTCATCCAAAATTATTCTGTTGTGAAACCCTTACTGACATGGCAAGGAAGGGGTCAAATTTTTTCAGCTTTTTTCCTCCTAAAAGGGCTGTTTTGCCATGGCCTCTATACTAAGTAAACCCAATGTTTCTCAACCCTTTGTTGTGGAGGTTGATAAGTCAGAGGTGGGGTTTGGAGCTGTGTTGTCTCAGGGTCCGTCCCCAGGTAAATGGCGTCCATGCGCTTCCATTTCCAAAAAATTGTCTTCGGCTGAGAGAAATTATATTGTGGGCACTAGGGAACTTTTGGCAAATAATTGTCATTTGAAGAATGGTGACATTGGTTGGAGGCTGTCCATCCTATTACTGTTATTACTGACCAAAAGAACCTCTCATATCTTCAATTGGATAAATGTCTCAACCCTAGGCAAGCTAGATTATACCTGTTTTTTACGAGGTTCAATTTTGCTGTCACTTTCCATCCAAGTAAAAATATCAAATCTGATGCCTTGTCCCAGAGCTTCCCTGGTGGTGGTGACCATGAGAACCCTGCCCTGATTTTGCAGAAGGGGGTAGTCATTTCCACATTGTACCCTGAGCTGGAGGGTGAGTTGTTGGAGGCCCAGGGGGATGCCCCGGCCTCCTGCCCTTCAGGAAGGTTATTTGTACCATCTAATCTGTGCAGCAAAGTAATTAAGGAACATCACAACTTTGTGCTTGCTGGTCATCCAGGTGGACGAGCAAGCACAAAGTCAACTATGGACCTCATTTCTCATTATTTTTAGTGGCTGGGTTTGCATCGGGATGTGCAGGTGTAAGAAGATGAGCCAAAACAGAGTTATCGGTTTCCGGTGCCATTTAAGCCCGGAACTAACGGGACTGTCACCACTGATGCCGGGGGAGGTTTCTTCTGGGAGGGAAGGACCTTCACGCTGTACAGCAGGGGGCATGTGGAATATAAGGAGGAATGAGCGTGGGAACAGGTCAGACTTGGCGAGAAAGCGACAGGAGAAGGTTGACTCCCTCTCCGCTGCTCTAGCTGACAACTCCACACCACTCATCCCTCAGCGTGCTGACTATAAGATAGACTTTGACACTATTAAGTTATTGTCTGACCCTGTTCTTTTGGACAGCCCTGTCCTGTCTGTGGTAACAGATAAGCTGCCTAGAGACTACTCCAAAGAACTGCCCACTGCCGCGGTCTCTGAGCGTTCCCATGGCTCTTGTTCGGCGCCATTTCTGAGGAATCCTCATAAAGGACTGTTTCCACGTACCAACCCACTCAAGCCAAGCAAGACCGGATCCTTCAGTACCATCAGGAGGCAGTGTTTCTTTTTCCTCCGTAGCAGAGCCAGAGACTTTGTCCACGATTTTCCAGCTTTTTCCCTTCAATGACTGCAAGCGATAAGTTACCTTGTTTTTGTATATACTATTCTCGAGCATTGCGTTTGTGTGCCATTCCCGTCGCTGCCGTACTAATCTTGCCTCCCTGTGTGGAGTATTACTTGTTAATTGCCTGTTCAGTAAATCCTGTTAACACCCTTCTCTGCCTCCTGCTCTTCACTGCATCCAACGAACCCCCTCTTCTTTACACTTGAACACATAGCTGCTTGAAGTGCGTTCTAAGGTATCACATAACCGTCCGTCTGGTACTCTTCTTCCGCTACCTGTTCCTAGCAGGCCATGGACGCATTTGTCCATGAATTTTATTACTGACCTACCGGTATCTGCAAGGAAGAGTGTAGTTTTATTGGTTGTAGATAGGTTCAGTAAGATGGTTCATTTTGTCGCATTACCGGCACTTCTGAATGCCAAGACTCTTGCTCAGGTGTTTATAAATGAGATTGTGAAGCTTCACAGGGTTCCCTCTGATGTGGTGTCAGATCAGGAGACCCAATTTGTTTCCAAGTTCTGGAGGGCGTTTTGTTCTCGACTTGGGTTGCAGATCTGCCTTCCATCCCCAGTCGAATGGACAGATCGAGCACATTAATATGAATTTGGATACTTACCTCAGGTGTTTTGTCTCTGACAGTCAGGAGCATTGATTGGGCATCCTACTTACTGCCGGCAGAATTTACTATTAATAATCATCATTAGGGGTCTACTGGCAAGTCATCATTCTTTGGTGTGTATGGTTACCATCCACAGTTTGGTACTTTTAGCGGGGGATGGCTTTGGGTTGGGAGTTCCTGAAGAGGAACGCCTTGCTTCTTCACTCTCTTTGGTGTGACAGAGGGTTCTGAGTAATTTGAACATCATGGGAGACAGGTACAAACTGTTAGGGTTCTGCAGCCCCGGACTAGAGTAGGAGGGGGAAAACTGACCCTGCACTGCGACTGATGCCCTGCGATGGAGTGGGCGACCCATTCCTAGACCCACCAAAGATCTTTGCAGATGCTGTCTTTCTTTAGTGGGGTTGGAACACAGGATTCCAGGGCTGCAAGGCTGCTAATATTTTTGCATTGATTGGAAGGATCACTGCAATGCAAACTGTGTGTCTTACTGCTGTCGTGGGGAAAACCAATGTCAAGATTGTCTTCCAGCATGTTTTGATACTGCAGCATGGGCGCGTCCCTTTGCAGGGGGTGAAGCAACAGGCAAGCTTTACTTTTGTATTGTGGATAGAACACACTGGCAACCCAGTTGTCAGGACTATTTGGAATCATAACTATACAGGAAGCAAGCATGTTGTAGACATCGCTGCAGGAAGGCGCTCATGCATCGGCGCCCATGGGTCGGTCTCTTTCATAAGGTCCAACTCCACAGTGTGTTGGTGGCGGGATAACTCTCAAACTTGCTTCCTCCATCCTCTCCTGACCACCATGGACAACATAGAGGAAATCATTATAGTCTTCATCTCCTAACTGTTGCGCATCCATCACCTCTTCCTTCCTGTTCTTTTCATGGTTCTTCTCCACTTGTCCCTCCCTTGGCAACCGCCTGTGAGACGCCAGATCTGAACTTATAGATACTGTTAACCCTAAAGGAATCCTCGTCTGCTTGCTCCTCTTCCCTCGGGACCACTTCTACCTCCTCACTCAGAAGCATACAGCCTAGATCACGTGAAGTCATTATTGCCGTCTACTCCTCTTTGGTCAGACCTCATCTGGAATACTGTGTTCAGTTTTGGGCGCCACACTTTAAAAAAGACTTCAACAAACTGGAGCAAGTTCAGAAAAGAGCGACCAGAATGGTGACCGGTCTGCAAACCCTGTCTTATGAGGAAAGGTTGCATGATTTGGGAATGTTTAGCTTGCAAAAGAGAAGACTGAGAGGAGACTTAATAGGGCAAATATCTCAAGGGCTGTCACATTGTAGAAGGATCATCTTTATTCTCATTTGCATAAGGAAAGACTAGAAGCAATGGGATACTAACACTGACCTACAAAGCCATACACAACCTTTCCCCTCCCTGTATCTCTGAACTAACCTCCCAATATCTTCCCTCACGTAATCTTCGATCCTCCCAAGACTTCCTACTCTCCTCCACACTTATTCCTTCCTCACACAACCGCCTCCAAGATTTCTCCCGAATATACCCTATCCTCTGGAATACCATGCCTCAACACGTTATCCACCACCCTCGGATCCGTCAGACGGAACCTGAAAACCCATCTTTTCAGGAAAGCTTACAGCCTGCAATAACCATTCTGCCACCTCACCACCACCCGAGCTGCTGCACCCCTGACCTTCTGTCTCTTCCTCACTATCCCGTAGAATGCAAGTCCGCAAAGACATGGTCCTCGCCCATCTGTACCAGTCCGTCATTGTAAATTTGTTTCCTGTTAACGATATCTATAACTTTGTATGTAACAATATCTATAACTTTGTATGTAACCCCCCCTTCCCATGTACAGCACCATGGAATTAATGGCGCTATATAAATAAATAATATTAATGGGATGAATCTGAATGGGAGGAGACACAGATTTGTTAGCAGAAAAAACTTTTTGACAGTTAGAGTGATCAATGAGTGGAACAGGCTGCCACGAGAAGTGGTGAGTTCTCCTTCAATGGAAGTCTTCAAACAGAGGCTGGACAGACATCATCAGATGTCTGGGATGATTTAGCGAATCCTGCTTTGAGCAGGGGGTTGGACCAGATGGCCCAGGAGGTCCCTTCCAAATCTAAGATTCTATGATTCTATTTAAAATGTGCTCAAGCATGTAGATGACAGTAATACTGTATTAGTGTCAGCGCTAACCATCTTATTAGCCTGTAAGAAAATGTGCAGAACGGTGCAGAAGTCCTTCATCTTTGTCCATTACACAAGTGTGAGTTGTACTATATCCATACTACCTTGTGCCAGGCTATGAAAAATGCCATACTGCACCTGGTCTTGGCACTGCTTCCAGAGTCGCCGCAACATGTGAAGAGTTTAATTTCACGGTGTGGTCATATCGCATAACAAATGACTAACTGGTAGTCCAAAAGATCTCTATACCAACTGAAGTGGAATGGTGGAAGTGCGCACACAGCAGTGGTTTCTGCAGCAGCACATCCAGGCTGCGAGAGTGGTGGAGGAATTCCTGTAACATCAGGTTGAGGATGTGAACCATGCAAGGCATGTGTGTAAGGTTGGCCCGGCGTAGGGCTGCCACTAGGTTTCCACCATTATCGCACACGGCCTGGCCTTCCCTGGCTCCAGGTTGAATGTAGACAGCCTTTGCTCAAACTCGGAATAGATAGCTGTCCAGTGTCCACAACTGTAGATATGTATGACTGTGATCTCCAAGGTATATTAATGTAAACACTGCCTGATTGCGATGAGCCCTGGCTGCACAGTACGGAGGTGGGGGGTTCTCTCTGCAATGTTGGAATGTGTTTTTCATTAAGGCACAGGTAGAGACCCTAGAGGAGGTGGAGGAGGCAGAAGCACTGCAGGAACTATTGCATACCTCTTGTTCCGCAAGTCCTGGGGATTCCAAGACTTGGTGTCTGGTGACACCTTGGTGTCTACTGCTTTAATTCTCCATCCCCTGGTGTGTGTACTAGTTGTACTAGTGTACTAGTACCCAAGCTGTTTAGTAGTTTAGTTTCAAACCCCTGTTGTTTATTAGTTTAGTTATCCATTAGTGATGAGCAAATTTGTTTTGAAATTGATCGCCAAACATAAATTGGACATGAATAAGGCACATTCAGATTCGTGATTGGAAACACAAGAAAAATGTTATAAAATTGTAAAAAATCTAACATTAGGTAAAAAGTGCAGCAAAATATTTGTGTTGCCACAAAAGTATTTTCAGCACTTTAGTAATGATAATGGTGGTGTATCATGAGCATTTAGCACTTGTTTGATGAGGTGAGGGGGTTTGCAGAGCTTAGTGTTCTTGTAAACAGTCATTTTAGATTTTAGCTAGTTACCTAGGCGGTTGTGTCTTACTCAGTT
The DNA here is from genome assembly GCF_039654945.1 of Dendrobates tinctorius. Classification (NCBI taxonomy): domain Eukaryota; kingdom Metazoa; phylum Chordata; class Amphibia; order Anura; family Dendrobatidae; genus Dendrobates; species Dendrobates tinctorius. Next base: position 721,597 of record NW_027361980.1, on the reverse strand, counting down.
TAGCTAGGTAATGTCATGAAATTGTCATGGAATATAATTACCCTACAACTTTTGTTTCCACTTCAGTTCTTGTTAGGAACTTGCAGCTCTTTCTGGCACCCCCCTTACTCTTAGGTCAGTCAGGGAACTGCACCTAGGATAAGTAGTCACTGGAAAGGCTGCCTTGTCGCGTACTGTCTATCGGGCACTCGGCAGTGAGGGCGGTATCTTTATCACCAGTCTCAGGCCAGGGATACACACATAAACCTCCGATCCGTCACTGCCAGGGTTCCCCAATACCACCAGGATGCTATGCTGCCACCAGTTCCTCGTTTGATACTAAAGCCCATATCGGGTCAGTAACCAACCCACAGGTAGCGTGATTTGGCGTGGAGTACATATCGGTTCGATCATAGAGCAAGGAGAATGAAAATAGTAAATTTATAAGTTTTCTCAAAAAAATATAGGCAGTGTTTACAAAAATACAAAAGATATTACAAAAGGAGACAAAATACAGTATGTACAGACAGGTACAAATAAAAGGGATTAAAATAAGAAACTTACTACATCTCAATCACAGGTAATGTCAATAAAGGGGAGGAGAGCTTTCCCAACGGAAAATCTGTCATCAGCACAGCATGTGGTTTAGCTCTGACACCTCTCAATGGGGTGACCCCATGTGCATCATATCGATTGATGCTGAAAAAGCCTTCAACAGGGTGCACTGGGAATTTATATTTCAGTCGTTAGAGGGAATTGGCTTAAAGGAAAACATGCTCCACAGAATTTCAGCTTTGTATACCTCCCCTAGTGCACAAGTTAAAGTCAATGGCTCGCTATCAAACCCATTCCCAATTCGGAATGGTACAAGGCAGGGTTGTTCACTTTCACTACTCCTATACATACTAACAATGGAGTATTTGGCAACTGCAATCCCGAGCAACCCCTCAATAAAGGGTATAAAACTCCAGTCACAAGAGCACAAACTGGCACTTTTTGCAGATGACATCCTCTTATGCATCACCTCTCCTGTAACAAGCTTACCAAACATTATCTCAGAACAACATAAATTTGGTCTTTCAAGTAATTTTAAAATAAATTCCCACAAATCAGAGATTTTAAACATATCGTTACAACCATCTATGGTACATCACTTAACCACCTCATTCCCCTTCAAATGGCGCATCGATTCAATCACTTATCTTGGAGTTAAAATAACAGTTAAAGCATCCCAGTTATATGAAGCGAATTTCAAGATATTCTTACTCAAAGCTGAACTAGACCTAGAAAAATGCCATAAATTACAGTTATCATGGTTGGATAGGGTAAATGCAATTAAAATGGATTTGGTTCCACATCTTCTATATTATCAATACCATCCAAACTACAAACAATTTAATGACACCCAATTGTGTCATTTTACATAGTAATGGAGTATAAAAAGTGGACACTCCACTAAGACTATAGACCTACAAGAGACATAGAGTACAAAGTCCAGAATTGTAGAAACATATAAACAAGCTTTATTACACAAGTAATAGCAATGACTCGCATGATAAAAAGGAAATGGCGGGCAGTGTCAAAAGATATCTATTGCACAAATCCACCAAAACACAGGGCACGAGATGTAGAACAACTTTCCGTAACCACTCCAACCTTATACACATTCGCCCAGCCCCAGCTTCCCCAGTCCCACTAACAGGAGTTCTGTGGAACGCTCGCTCTGTCTGCAACAAACTTTCTTTCATCCATGATCTTTTTGTTTTAAACATCTTTTTATTGGTTTAACAAAGAGAAATAACATTTCATGTGACTGATATGATCAAGCATTATTAGTTTCTTACATTTCCAGTTTGATCTTACTGATCGTATATTCACATCTCATATATTACTGCTTGATACTTGTTGCTATGCAGTAAACCAGGTAGTATCCGTCTAAGTTTTATTGATTAAACTCATGAGTCACAGACAAAATCTTTGACGTAGATCCCTGGAAAAGATGTACACATCAGTTGTAACAAAATAAAAACTTTTAACTGAGTAGAAAGAATAAAAGTTAGATAGAGACGTAGAGTGGATAGAAGGGGGAGTAATTAAGGGTGGGATGGAGTAGGAATTCCAGTCAGGGGGTGATGTCCATTCGGCAGGGGGTTTTGCCCTATTGTCTGAATGGTCAACCAATGTTGCTCCAAGTTTAGTTGGTCTTAGAGCAATTTGATACATTTTACTAAGGGTTTAGTAGTTTTAAGTATTCATCTGTTTCTCTAAAGAGTGTCCACAGCGCCCAGGTCAATCTGAATTTACCTATCTTAAAGGTCATGCTGGCTATTATTTCTTCAATGTAATATAATTGGTTCACCTTGTGCAACCATTCTGCCAGGGTAGGACAGTCCTGTGATAATGTAAGGGGAAAAGCATTTTGGCTGCTGCTAACAAATACATAAGACATTTTTTATGTTTGTATTGTGCAAGATCGCTTGACCAGTTTAGAAAAATCAATTTCAAGGATGGGGGGTTTGGAAGCTGACAAAGTCTTGTTGCAATTTTAAGCACTTTCCTCCAGAATAGTTGAATAGTTTTGCACTGCCACCACATGTGTAAATAAGATCCCCTCTCCCCGAAACATCTCCAACAATTAGAGGGTGCATCAGGCTGCCACTTCTTTCTAGTGTCAGGGGTGGTGTACCACCTAGTAAGGACTTTGTAAGAATTTTCTTGGACCCTCACACAGCCAGAAGGACCATGCAAGTTTTTATATATCTTTTCAACCTCCCAATCTTGCAATACAACCTCAAGGTCCCTTTCCCATTTCATTATAAATGCTCGTTTAACCGAGGTTGAGTGGGCCAGGAGCATCTGGTAAAGCTTACCCAACACGCCCCTTGGTTTATTTCTCTGAGTCAGCAACTTTTCAAAAGCGGTCAACTCTCTGTGTGGAAGTCCAGATTGTAAATACGATCTGATCGAGTTTTTGAGCCTGTTGTAATGAAGAAAGTTAATATGATAGTGTGGAAATCTCATTTGTAAATATTGCAGAGGGAGGATTGTTATGAATGAGTCACCATAGGAGGCAAAAACAGAAATACTAGCTAAGTCCAGAAAACCAGAGAAGTTGGCAGCTATCAGATTACAGACCCCTGAACCTAACAACAACAACTAGCAGTAGCCGTGGGGGGTTCCTACGGTGCCCTAGACCCCTCGATCACAGCCGGAGAACTACATAGCCTAAAGACAGAAAGGGAAATCTAAACTGCCCCAGAGCAGACCCCAAAGCAATAGGCAGCCCCCAACATATAATGACGGTGAAGCAAGATGAAAAAACACTCACACAGATAGAAAGATAGGCTGAGCAAATGATGGGGCCCAAGCTAACTAAATAGGACAGAATAGAAAAGCTGCTGTCTGCAATCCGCCAAAACCCTCTCAAAAACAAGAGCCAACAGACTGATAGGGAAAAAAGCCCTGAAGACGCTAGGCTTCAAAAATACTATATCAGTACTCAGGTATTTTCTGAAGACAGAGCAAAAAGGAAATCAGCTCACCCAGCAGGGGAGGGCAGAAATCCAGAAACACAAGGCAAAACAAAACCAAAACACAAATGCAAAAAACAGAGCAGAAAACTTAGCTTTTGAGGAGCAGGAATCAGACTGATCTCCTAGAATCCCTCAGAGAAATCACCCGCAAGGCAGAAGGGCGTCGGCTGCCTTATATCCAGTCAGCAATTCCAGTCACCCAGTCATCATCATTCTGCTCAGCTGTTTGGTAATCAGCCTCACTACCTTCCTTCACCAGAAGAGGGAGTTCATCAGACCTCAATGATGAAGGGGAAAATGAACTCACAACAGTACCTCCCCCTTGAGGAGGGGTCACCGAACCCTCATTCACGCCACCAGGGCGATCAGGGTGAGCACCAATCTTTTGGCATGAATATCAGAGGCAGAGACCCAGGAATTATCCTCCTGACCATAACCCTTCCACTTAACCAAATACTGGAGTCTCCGTCTAGCCAGACGGGAATCCAGTATCTTCTCTACCTCATATTCCATGTTACCTTCAACCAATACAGGGTCCGGAGGTGCCACCCCAGGAACAACTGGTTCAACAAACCTCTTCAACAAGGACTTATGAAACACATTATGGATTTTAAATGTGACAGGAAGAGCCAAACGAAAAGAGACCAGATTAATAATCTCCAAAATCTTGTAAGGTCCAATAAATCTAGGCTTAAACTTAGGAGAAGCCACCTTCATAGCGATATTTTTTGATGATAACCAAACCATATCACCAACCTTAAACTGGGGACCAATGGTCCTATGTCGGTTGGAAAACCGCTGGGCCTTTTCCTGGGAGAGAGATAACTTATCCACCACTTGGTCCCAGATCTGGTGCATTCTCTCCACCACAGTGTCAACACCTGGGCAGGCAGAAGGCTCCACCTGCCCTGAAGAAAATCGAGGATGGAACCCAAAGTTACAAAAAAAAGGTGACATCAAAGTGGCAGAACTAGCTCTATTATTTAAAGCAAAATCGGCCAAGGGCAAAAATGAAACCCAATCATCCTGATCAGCGGAAATAAAACATCTCAAATACGACTCCAAGGTCTGGTTTGTTCTCTCCGTCTGCCCATTGGTCTGAGGATGAAAAGCAGAGGAGAAGGACAACTGAATTCCCAGCTTGGAACAGAAAGTCCTCCAAAATCTAGACACAAACTGAACTCCTCTGTCAGATACAATGTTCTCAGGAATCCCGTGCAAGCGAACCACCTGTTGCAAAAACAGGGGCACCAACTCAGAGGAAGATGGCAACTTAGGGAGTGGTACAAGATGAACCATCTTAGAGAACCTATCACAAATCACCCAAATAACAGTCATTCTCTGAGAGACAGGCATATCAGAGATGAAATCCATTGAAATATGGGTCCATGGCCTCCTGGGGACCGGCAAAGGCATCAACAACCCACTAGAGCGAGAACAAGGTTTAGACCGGGAGCAATTCCCACAGGACTGCACAAAATTCCTGACATCACGAGACAAGGCGGGCCACCAAAAAGACCGACTCACCAGATCTCTAGTACGAAAAATACCTGGATGACCAGTCAATGCAGAGCAATGAACTTCAGACATCACTCTCTTCTTCCACTGGTCAGGAACATACAACTTTCCACTGGGACAACGCTCAGGTTTGTCCTCCTGGAACTCTTCCAGAGCACGTCTCAAATCGGACGAGATGGCAGAAAGAACTACCCCTTCGCCTAAGATGGTAGCAGGCTTGGTCACCACAGGAGAATCAGCAAAGAAGCTCCTAGAGAGGGCGTCTGCCTTGACATTCTTAGTGCCAGGAAGAAAAGAGACCACAAAATCAAAACATGTAAAAAACAAGGCCCACCTAGCCTGTCTAGGGTTCAAGCATTTGGCCGACTCCAGGTAAATTAAATTCTTGTGGTCAGTGAGGACCACGACTTGATGTTTAGCTCTCTCCAACCAATGTCTCCACTCCTCAAATGCCCATTTCATGGCTAACAGTTCCCGATTCCCCACATCATAGTTACGTTCAGATGGAGAGAACTTTCTGGAAAAGAAAGCACAGGGATTTATTTTAGATTTTACAGGATCCTTTTGGGACAAAACAGCTCCTGCACCAATCTCAGAAGCATCCACCTCTACCTGGAACGGGAGTGAGACATCAGGTTGCCGCAAAACTGGGGCAGAAGTGAATCTTCGCTTCAGCTCCTGAAAGGAAGAAACAGCCTCCGGAGACCAATTCAACACATTAGCACCCTTCTTAGTCAGATCAGTCAATGGCTTGGCAATACTAGAAAATTTTGCTATAAATTTCCAATAAAAATTAGCAAAAAAACACAAAAACTTCTGGAGGGCCTTCAAAGAAGTGGGCTGAACCCAATCATAAATGGCCTGTACCTTGGCCGGGTCCATTTCAATAGTTGACAGAGACAAAATAAATCCCAAAAATGAAATCCTCTGTACCCCAAAAAGGCATTTCGATCCTTTGACATACAGGGAATTCTCCCTCAAGATCCGGAACACAGTCCGAACATGTTCCACATGAGAATCCCAATCCTTGGAGAAGATCAAAATATCATCCAGATAGATAATCAAAAATTTATCCACAAAGTCTCGGAAAATGTCGGTCATGAAGCACTGGAAGACAGAAGGGGCATTTGTGAGCCCAAAAGGCATCACCAGGTACTCAAAATGTCCCTCCGGAGTATTAAACGCCGTCTTCCATTCATCCCCATGCTTAATGCGGATAAGATTATACGCCCCCCCTGAGGTCAAGCTTGGTAAACCAGCAAGCACCTTTAACTCTGGAGAATAGATCCGAAATCAGGGGTAACGGATACTGATATTTAATAGTAGTTTTGTTGAGGGCACGATAATCAATACAAGGCCTTAATGAACCATCCTTTTTGGCCACAAAAAAAAACGGCACCTAAGGGTGAAGAGGATGGTCTAATATGACCCTTCTCCAACGCCTCCTTAATATAGGATCGCATAGCCTCGTACTCGGGTACAGATAAATTGAAGAGCCGACCCTTGGGAAATTTACACCCCGGATTCAGTTCAATTGCACAGTCATAACTCCTATGAGGAGGCAAAGACGCAGACTCATTCTCACTAAATACATCATAAAAGTCCGCCAAATAGTCAGGAACATCATGCGACTGAGGAGAGGTGGAAAAAACCGGAGCCTCACTAAAGGCACACCGACAACCCCAACTCACCACAGACACAGATTTCCAATCCAAAACTGGATTATGAATTTGCAACCAGGGAAACCCCAGAACAATGGTATCATGCAAATTATGCAACACCAAAAATCTGCAATTTTCTTGATGGTCTGGGGCGACCCGCATTACCACCTGGGTCCAAAACTGAGGTTTATTTTTCGCCAAAGGAGTAGCATCAATCCCCCTCAAAGGGATAGGCGTCCGCAGAAGTGTCATTGGAAATCCACAACGTTTAGCAAAATCCATGTCCATTAGGTTCAGGGCTGCTCCCGAATCCACAAAAGCCTTGGCGGAAAATGTGGACAGGGAGCAGATCAGAGTAATTGCCAGAAGAAACTTAGGTTGAACACCACCCACAGAAAACGTGTGTGCAAAACGTTTCTCTCGTTTATGACAGACAGAAATAATATGCGAGGCATCTCCACAAAAAAAACACAGCTTATTACGCCTTCTGAACTCCTGACGTTGCTCCCTGGACAAAACTCTATCACATTGCATAGGTTCAGACACTTGTTCAACAGGTGGCAACACCTCTCGTGCAGTCCTGCGTTCACGTAAACGCCGATCAACCTGAATGGCTAATGACATAGAATCGTCAAGACCAGAGGGAACAGGAAATCCCACCATAGTATCTTTTACGGCTTCTGACAAACCCTTCCGAAAGAGAGCTGCCAAGGCATTATCATTCCAGGTAGTAAGTACTGCCCACTTTCGGAATTTTTGACAGTACAATTCTGCAGAATCTCGACCCTGGCTCAATGCCAACAGGGTCTTTTCAGCCTGATCAATAGCATTAGGTTTGTCATACAACAACCCCAAGGCTTGAAAAAATGCGTTCATATTAGTCAGAATAGGATCATCTGGTTTCAAAGAAAACGCCCAATCCTGGGGATCGCCACACAGCAAAGAGATGACAATTTTAACCTGCTGCGCGGAGCTCCCTGACGAGTTAGGCTTCAAGGCAAAAAATAATTTACAATTATTTTTGAAATTCAAAAATTTAGACCGATCCCCAAAAAACACATCAGGAGTAGGGATCTTTGGTTCAGCAGCATGTGAATGAGCAAGGTAGGCGGAAATTCCCCGCACTTCCGCAGCGAGCTGCTCCATACAATCAGACAATTGCTTTATCTCCATTGAGAGAAAAAAAAAATTCCCCCTACGGCCTCAGATATAGAGGAAAAAATATACACACTTTTTTTTTTTTTTACAATTCTTTCCTGCTATTGAGTACCCTAGGATCTGCTCTATGGCGGGTGATTCTGTTATGAATGAGTCACCGTAGGAGACAAAAACAGAAATACTAGCTAAGTCCAGAAAACCAGAGAAGTTGGCAGCTATCGGATTGCAGACCCCTGAACCTAACAACAACAACTAGCAGTAGCCGTGGGGGGTTCCTACGGTGCCCTAGACCCCTCGATCACAGCCGGAGGACTACATAGCCTAAAGACAGAAAGGGAAATCTAAACTGCCCCAGAGCAGACCCCAAAGCAATAGGCAGCCCCCAACATATAATGACGGTGAAGCAAGATAAAAAAACACTCACACAGATAGAAAGATAGGCTGAGCAAATAATGGGGCCCAAGCTAACTAAATAGGACAGAATAGAAAAGCTGCTGTCTGCAATCCGCCAAAACCCTCTCAAAAACAAGAGCCAAGAGACTGATAGGGAAAAAAGTCCTGAAGACGCTAGGCTTCAAAAAGACTATATCAGTACTCAGGTATTTTCTGAAGACAGAGCAAAAAGGAAATCAGCTCACCCAGCAGGGGAAGGCAGAAATCGAGAAAAACAAGGCAAAAGAAAACCAAAACACAAATGCAAAAAACAGAGCAGAAAACTTAGCTTTTGAGGAGCAGGAATCAGACTGGTCTCCTAGAATCCCTCAGAGAAATCACGCGCAAGGCAGAAGGGCGTCGGCTGCCTTATATCCAGTCAGCAATTCCAGTCACCCAGTCATCATCATTCTGCTCAGCTGTTTGGTAATCAGCCTCACTACCTTCCTTCACCAGAAGAGGGAGTTCATCAGACCTTAATGGTGAAGGGGAAAATGAACTTACAACAGAGGATCACACCATCCTCCATGAAAGCATCTAGACTTTCGTTTATTTTAAGTAGAGAGTCTGTGTCCTTATGAAAATGGCAATCTAAATAGAGGCCAGTTAGGTCCCCCACTTTTATCAGGGGTGATGGAAGTGGCATTAGTGAGGATGAGAATCTGGCCCAGGTCCTGATTAAATTTTTTGTTATTGCATTTGGGGAGAGAACCTTCTTTATAAAACCCGTTGGCGAGTGAAGGATAGTAGAGATTGGTACTGACAGTGACTTGCTAGCAATCCCTGTCCAAAGTTTGTGATTACTCTCTCTCGTCCAATCGATTAATAGCGACAAAGTTGCCGCTGCGTGGTATTTTTGTTGGTCCGGTAATCCTATACCCCTTTATGTTTAGGTAGGGAAAGAGTATTATAGCTTATTCTAGGTCTTAAGCCCCCTCATATATACTTCCCAAAAAGAGATTGGACCTTCTGAATAAACGTGTCAGGGACTTTAATTGGTAGCATTCTGGATATATAACTATACTTGGGTAAAATAAATCCTTTGATGAGATTATTTCTTCCTATCCAGGAAATATAGGGTGCTCTCCACGACTTAATGGCTTCAAGAGTATCATCGAGAAGGGGTACAAAGTCGAGTGAGAAAAGAGAGTTCCAGTGAGGACTCAGTTTAATACTTAAATACTTAATATATTTAGAGTTCCATTTTATTGGGAATTTAGCTTTCAAGTTTTAGATTGTTGTATGTTGAATATTTATCCCCATCGCCTCAGACTTCTCTAGATTAATCTTAAAATTCGATAACTCTCCAAATGCCTCAAACCTCTCCAACACCGCTGGAATTTCTTTTTCAGGGTCTGATAGGAGCAAGAGAAGGTCGTCTGCGAACGCTGCTACTACATGTGAGGAGTCCGAGATCTCGATACCCCCTATTGCTGGATGCTGTCTAATACTCTGAATTAATGTCTCAATGGTTAGGACTAGAGTTGAGCGAAACGGGTCGAAAAAATTCAAAAGTCGCCGACTTTTGGCAAAGTCGGGTTTCATGAAACGAAACCCGACCCTAGGATGAGGTCGGCCACGAGGTCGGCGACTTACGCGCCAAAGTCGCGTTTCAAAAGTTTGTTTTGCGCTCTTTTTCAGCCAATCAGGATCCACGGACACTGTGGGCAACGTGATGACCTAGGCACGGGTCACCACCATCTTTCAGAAGGGCATGCAAGTGATTGGCTTGCTTTGGTGGGCGTCACAGGGGGTATAAAAGGGCGTGCACGCCAACCGCCATCTTACTTCTGCCGATCTTAGAATAGGGAGAGGTTGCTGCTGATTCTGTAGGGAGAGCGTTAGGCAGGGAAGAAGACAAAAAAACTGCTTCTGCTGCTAGCGATTTGGCCTGCACAACACACAAGTCACTGTGTGTGCAGTGCAAGGGGAGGCTATATTGTGGTGTATCAGTGGTGTTGGTTGTTGGGCTGCCTTTTAAGGCTTCCTGACACGCTGGCATTGCTGTTTACCCACTGCTCCGCAAACTGCTTTTTTAAAAGCAATCCAATCTCCCTTATCCTCTAGTCACTTTTGTCACAGCTGTGCCATCGAGCCTGTCACATAGCGCTCAGATATCAGTGGGCCTCACACAATCCACAAGTGTCCAGTGTCCAAAAGTGTGCGCAGAGATTCAAAATCTCCATTATCCTCTCGTCACTTTGGTCACAGGCAGCTGTGCCATCGAGCGTGTCACATAGCGCTCAGATATCAGTGGGCCTCACACAATCCACAAGTGTCCAGTGTCCAAAAGTGTGCGCAGAGATTCAAAATCTCCATTATCCTCTCGTCACTTTGGTCACAGGCAGCTGTGCCATCGAGCGTGTCACATAGCGCTCAGATATCAGTGGGCCTCACACAATCCACAAGTGTCCAGTGTCCAAAAGTGTGCGCAGAGATTCAAAATCTCCATTATCCTCTCGTCACTTTGGTCACAGGCAGCTGTGCCATCGAGCGTGTCACATAGCGCTCAGATATCAGTGGGCCTCACACAATCCACAAGTGTCCAGTGTCCAAAAGTGTGCGCAGAGATTCAAAATCTCCATTATCCTCTCGTCACTTTGGTCACAGGCAGCTGTGCCATCGAGCGTGTCACATAGCGCTCAGATATCAGTGGGCCTCACACAATCCACAAGTGTCCAGTGTCCAAAAGTGTGCGCAGAGATTCAAAATCTCCATTATCCTCTCGTCACTTTGGTCACAGGCAGCTGTGCCATCGAGCGTGTCACATAGCGCTCAGATATCAGTGGGCCTCACACAATCCACAAGTGTCCAGTGTCCAAAAGTGTGCGCAGAGATTCAAAATCTCCATTATCCTCTCGTCACTTTGGTCACAGCAGTGCCATCGAGCGTGTCACATAGCGCTCAGATATCAGTGGGCCTCACACAATCCACAAGTGTCCAGTGTCCAAAAGTGTGCGCAGAGATTCAAAATCTCCATTATCCTCTCGTCACTTTTGTCACAGGCAGCTGTGCCATCGAGCGTGTCACATAGCGCTCAGATATCAGTGGGCCTCACACAATCCACAAGTGTCCAGTGTCCAAAAGTGTGCGCAGAGATTCAAAATCTCCATTATCCTCTCGTCACTTTGGTCACAGGCAGCTGTGCCATCGAGCGTGTCACATAGCGCTCAGATATCAGTGGGCCTCACACAATCCACAAGTGTCCAGTGTCCAAAAGTGTGCGCAGAGATTCAAAATCTCCATTATCCTCTCGTCACTTTGGTCACAGCTGTGCCATCGAGCCTGTCACATAGCGCTCAGATATCAGTGGGCCTCACACAATCCACAAGTGTCCAGTGTCCAAAAGTGTGCGCAGAGATTCAAAATCTCCATTATCCTCTCGTCACTTTTGTCACAGGCAGCTGTGCCATCGAGCCTGTCACATAGCGCGCAGATATCAGTGGGCCTCACACAATCCACAAGTGTCCAGTGTCCAAAAGTGTGCGCAGAGATTCAAAATCTCCATTATCCTCTCGTCACTTTGGTCACAGCTGTGCCATCGAGCCTGTCACATAGCGCTCAGATATCAGTGGGCCTCACACAATCCACAAGTGTCCAGTGTCCAAAAGTGTGCGCAGAGATTCAAAATCTCCATTATCCTCTCGTCACTTTGGTCACAGGCAGCTGTGCCATCAAGCGTGTCACATAGCGCTCAGATATCAGTGGGCCTCACACAATCCACAAGTGTCCAGTGTCCAAAAGTGTGCGCAGAGATTCAAAATCTCCATTATCCTCTCGTCACTTTGGTCACAGGCAGCTGTGCCATCGAGCGTGTCACATAGCGCTCAGATATCAGTGGGCCTCACACAATCCACAAGTGTCCAGTGTCCAAAAGTGTGCGCAGAGATTCAAAATCTCCATTATCCTCTCGTCACTTTGGTCACAGGCAGCTGTGCCATCGAGCCTGTCACATAGCGCTCAGATATCAGTGGGCCTCACACAATCCACAAGTGTCCAGTGTCCAAAAGTGTGCGCAGAGATTCAAAATCTCCATTATCCTCTCGTCACTTTGGTCACAGGCAGCTGTGCCATCGAGCCTGTCACATAGCGCTCAGATATCAGTGGGCCTCACACAATCCAAAAGTGTCCACTGTCCACAAGTGTGTGCAGAAATTCTAAATCTCCCCTGTCCTATAGACACCTTGTACCTTGTTTTACATTACTATATAGTTTGTTGGATTTTGTCTACATTTCTACCAAAAATGAGGAAGGCTGGTGGAAGAGGCCATGGAATTGGGCGGGGGTTGGCAGCTGGTAATGATGGTGTTGGTGGTGGATCTGATGGTAGTGGCAAGAGCAAAATAGGACCGAATGCAGGAGGTGCTGACCCTGCGTCATCGTCTGGCTACATAAGGCCTCAAACGCTTAGTTTTCTAGGAGTTGGCAAACCGCTTTTAAAGGCAGAGCATCAGGAAAAAGTTTTGCCTTACATTGCTGACTCAGCCTCCAGCTCTATCGCCTCCTCTTCTTCAGTTGTAAAAAGTAAAAGCACTGAGTCGTCATTGGAGGCTCATGTTCATGAACCACACCTTTCCTTGTGTCCTTCACCCCAACCAAGATTGAAGGATGACGCAGGCCATACTACTGATTACTCCATGGAGCTGTTTTCACATACCATGCCTGGATTATCAAGTGAAATGGTGAATTACCCAGGCCAAGATGAATCTGACATGGAGTGCACTGATGCACAGCCGCTGATAGATGATTCTGCTGGTACATTCACTCAGAGCACTACATTGTCCTCGCAGTGTACAGAGCCAGATTTTGACCCTGATGAGACTCAGGTGCCCCTTCCCCCACACTATACCACCATACACGGTGACACAGAGAAAGGTGCACATGACATAGAAGAGGAGGTGATGGATGACCCAGTTGTTGACCCAGATTGGCATCCATTGGGGGAAGAGGGTGCTGCTTCCAATAGCTCAGATGAGGAGCATCCACAGCAGATATCGACATCGCAACAGCTGTTATCTGGCAGGCCCAGAGCACTCCAAAGACAGGTTCCAAACATCAAAAGAGTTGCTGGACAGCTTGTCCAGAGGGTCAAAAGATCACAGCGTGCTAGGCCGCAAAATGTCTGCCAAAGTAGGAAGAGTGCAGTGTGGCACTTTTTTGAACAAAATCCTCATGATCAGGCCAAGGTTATCTGTAAGAAGTGCGCAAAGACCTTTAGCCGAGGGAAAAATCTGAAAAATTTGAATACCAGTTGCATGCTTAGACATTTAACCAGCATGCACTTGCAAGCGTGGACACAACACCAAACCTCAAGTGCCCCATGTGCAACTGATCACAACGAAGGTAGTCAGCAATGCTACATTGTTTCCCCCACTGTAAGCCCACCGGTTAGCACAGCAGCAAATGTTGAGGTGTCGTTGCAAGACCACAGCAGTCAGGGAATCCCACTGTTATATCAACGAAAGACTGATTCTAGGCCATCAGAAAGAACACCAACTCCATCACCATCATCAACCCTCTCTCAGTCCGCCCTGTCCACCGCTACTTCCACCATATGCAGCTCTCAAGTCCAGCTCACCCTCCCAGACACTATGAGTAGGTCAAGAAAGTACTCAGTCTCTCATCCGCGTACACTGGGTTTGAACGCCCACATTGCCAAACTAATCTCATTTGAGATGATGCCCTTTCGGTTGGTGGAAAGCACAGCTTTCCGCGAACTCATGGCCTATGCAGTGCCACGCTATGATCTACCCAGTCGCCACTTCTTCTCTCGCAAAGCCATCCCAGCCCTCCACCATCATGTGAAAGACCGCATTGTCCATGCACTCAAGCAGTCAGTGAGCGGAAAGGTGCACCTCACAACTGATGCATTGTCCAGTCGGCATGGCCAGGGCCGTTACGTGTCCATCACTGCGCACTGGGTTAATGTGGTGGATGCAGGGTCCACAGGGGACAGCGGTGGTGGGACAGTGCTGCCTAGCCCACGGTATAGGAAACAGTTGGCTGTAGGCGTTCGACCCTCCTCCTCCTCCTCCTCCTCCAGAAGCGAAAGCTCGTCCACAGAGCGCAGTCGTACGAGCACTCCATCTGCAGCTGCCACTGTTGCACACGATGTGTCCCCCTATCGAGCAGCTAGTGGAAAGCGTCAGCAGGCTGTGTTGCAGATGATGTGTTTGGGCGACAGACACACCGCCGAGGTGCTGGCCGAGAACTTGAAGCGACAAACTGAGTCATGTCTGGGCAGTGTACATCTTGAGGCAGGCAAGGTAGTTAGTGATAACGGCCGTAATTTTGTGGCAGCCATAGCCCTTTCAAAACTCAGCCACATATCTTGCTTGGCTCACACCTTGAACCTGGTGGTGCAGTGCTTCCTCAAAAATTATCCGGAGTTAACAGCCCTGCTCCAGAAGGTGCGAAGACTGTGCGCGCACATCCGCCGGTCGCCTGTACACTCCGTTCGTATGCAGAAGCTGCAGCGATTGCTCCACCTTCCCAACCACCGCCTCATTATTGACATTGCAACAAGGTGGAACTCCACCCTGCACATGGTGGAGCGGCTGTGCGAGCAGAGGCAGGCCATAATGCATTTGTGGGAGGATACACGGCCAGGCACTTTGAGAGCAGACATGGAGTTGACAAGCATGCAGTGGTCGAAGCTGAAAGACCTTTGTAAAGTCCTTCAGTGTTTTGAGGAATGCACACGGCTGGTAAGCGCAGACGACGCCATCCTAAGCATGAGCATCCCACTTATGCGTCTGCTCATGCAAACTTTGACGCACCTTAAGGAGCAGGCGTCTGCAGCCAATGTTGATGAGGAGGAAGAGGAGGAGGGAATCCTTGATGACATTCAGCCATTGTCTGCTCAGGGACCTCTCCTGGACGAGGTGGAGGAAGAAGAGGAGGAGGAGGAGGATGATGGGGATGATTACTTAGGGGAGGAAGATGCATCTCGTGGGGCAAGTGAAAATGTTGGCGTGGCAAGGTCTGGTACAGGGTTTGTGCGTGACTGGAGGGATGTGGATTTGCCAGAAAGTGCTCCTCCACCCAGCACTCGCAGTGCATCATTGACACCGGGAACATTGGCCCACATGTCAGATTATGCCTTGCGGATCCTAAAAAGGGACCCCCGCATTGCCAAAATGATGAACGATGACGACTACTGGTTGGCCAGCATCCTGGATCCACGCTATAAAGGCAAATTACAAAACATCATGCCACAGGAGAACCTTGACCTAATATTGGCTAATAAACAAGCAACTCTGGTAAATCGGTTGCTTGAGGCATTCCCAGCACACAGCAGCGGTGATGGTTCTCACACGAGCCGTACGGGCCGGGGGCAGCTTGGCAGAGGTGTTCGTGGTGCACACAGCAGAAGTGGCGTTGGAGACAGGGGTTTCATGACAATGTTGTGGACTGATTTTTCAAATACCGCTCACACAACTGGTAATACTGCATCGATGGAAAGTGACAGGAGACAGCAGTTGTCAACTATGGTTACAAACTACTTTTCCTCCCATATCGATGTTCTCCCACACAGGTCATTCCCCTTTGACTATTGGGCCGCTAAACTGGACACCTGGCCTGAATTGGCCCAATATGCCTTACAGGAGCTCGCTTGCCCAGCTCCAAGTGTACTATCGGAAAGAGTCTTCAGTGCAGCTGGATCAATCCTGACAGAAAAAAGGACCCGTCTGTCAACCCAAAATGTGGATGATCTAACCTTCATTAAAATGAACCACGCATGGGTTTCCAAGGATTTTGTCCCACCTACCCCTGATGACACATAGGGTGACAGAAAAATGGCTTGCTTTGGTCCACCTCTTCCTGGTACTTCACCTATTTCGCCTTTTGCATCAGCTGAATGTCCAACATCAACATATGCCACTTTCTAAAACTCCCTAACTGTGCTGCCTCCCCCCCCATGGCCGGGGTCACCACCTACCGCACGACACCGTGCGAGTGCCGTTGCCCTGGACAGGTGGGTAGGCCGACTCTTGGGCGCGGGCACTGGCACAGGGTCCCTCATAGTGCAATCAAGTGTCTGACGGTGGTGGTGCACACCCGCCGTCAGACACACCGCTGTACTATGAGGGGCCCAGTGCCAGTACCGACGTCCACGAGTGGGCCCCCCTTGCTTGGGCAGGGCCCCAGCATTTGCAATCTTTACCTCTCCCTGCTCCTCCGCTATGTAATCTGGGCCGTCAAATCCATACTGTGCCTAACACCGTCTGAGCCTGCCTCCTGAGACATATATTTTGAATGTGTACGCTATCCATACATGTTATCCGGGGATACGGTACCCTTTCTAACCTTTGTGCAATCACGTGCAATCCATACTGGGCCTGACACCGTCTGAGCCTGCCTCCTGAGACATATATTTTGAATGTGTACGCTATCCATACATGTTATCCAGGGATACGGTACCCTTTCTAACCTTTGTGCAATCACGTGCAATCCATACTGGGCCTGACACCGTCTGAACCTGCCTCCTGAGACATATATTTTGAATGTGTACGCTATCCATACATGTTATCCAGGGATACGGTACCCTTTCTAACCTTTGTGCAATCACGTGCAATCCATACTGTGCCTGACACCGTCTGAGCCTGCCTCCTGAGACATATATTTTGAATGTGTACGCTATCCATACATGTTATCCAGGGATACGGTACCCTTTCTAACCTTTGTGCAATCACGTGCAATCCATACTGGGCCTGACACCGTCTGAGCCTGCCTCCTGAGACATATATTTTGAATGTGTACGCTATCCATACATGTTATCCAGGGATACGGTACCCTTTCTAACCTTTGTGCAATCACGTGCAATCCATACTGGGCGTGAGAACGGCTGGCGAGCTGTTAAGCAAGCTACAGCACCTGTCCAGACAAGTACAGGGATTCCCTAGCGAGGAGACTTATTTGATTGTTTTCAATGTTGGGACAGCAATTTTTGGGGAGCACTATACTCTGGAGAATGATAGATGAGGCCCACCATACACTGGAACATTCCAAAGGTGGACATCATACACTGGAGCAGCATTTACAGGGCCCATTATACACTAGAGCATTAGAAATGGGGCCCATTATGTTTGGAGCATTATTTGGGCCCATAAGACAGTGGAGCTTCATCCATGGGGACCAACATATACTGTAGCATTATGTGGAGCTCATCATATACTGTTTCAAACATTATATGGGACCACTGATTCTGTATGGAGAAATAGATGGGCCTCGTCATGAGATGTAAAAAGTGAGGTATTTTTCATTGTATTATACCGCTATTTATCTGCCGTATCGGAGCATGATGAGTTGTGGTATGTGTTAAAGGGACGCTCTTTCGCCCAGGGCACATGAAAACCTGCAGCCAGCCCTCCCCCCCCCACAACTTTAGCCAAATAACCCCCATTTTTCAGTGCGTAACTTGTATTATGAAGTTAATTAAGGTTGACAAGCTTAAGTAAGAAGAATTGATGCTTTTGGCATTCAAATGGGCACTGTAGGTGTGTTTCCTGTCCTCCTCTCACTGCCGACTTTTATTCCCCATTGACTTACATTGGGTTTCGTGTTTCGGGACGACCCCGACTTTTCCCTATAATCGGACGATCTTGCTCGACCCGACTTTTGGAAAAGTCGGGTTTCACGAAACGAAACGCGACCCTAAAAAACCAAAAGTCGCTCGACTCTAGTTAGGACAAATAAAGCTGGTGAAAGGGGGCAACCTTGACGTGTGCCGTTTTTGATCTCAAATGGTGGAGAAAAATCCCCGTTTACCCTTAGTTTCGCAGACTGTGACTTATACATTTGAAAAATGGTGTCTATAACTGTGGGAGGAAAACCAAACCTCGCTAGAGTCTCACGTATGAATGTCCAGTCCACCCTGTCAAACGCTTTTTCTGCGTCGGTGCCCATTAAGACTAGGGGTTTGTAGTGGCTGTGCACATGCTGCATCAGGTACAGTACTCTAAGGCAGTTGTCTCTTCCCTCCCTACCCCTGACAAAACCTACTTGCTCAGGTGAGATGAGTGTGTAGAGGATCAGGCCTATCCTTGTGGCTAACATCTTTGCGAATATTTTTAGGTCATTATTTAATAGTGAGATCGGCCTGTAATTACTGCATAGTTTGGGGTCTCTACCTTCTATGTGTATTAAGGATATGTGTGCTTCCAGTGTCTGTCCTACAAAGGCCGCACCCCCCAGTACACCATTGCACAGCTTCAATAAAAACGGACTCAACGTGTCCTGAAAAGTCTTATAATAGGATGCCGGGAGGCCATCTGGACCAGGGCTCTTGCCCATAGGACAGTCCGACAGGGTAGACTTGAGTTCCCCTATTGTGAAAGGGGTGTTTCAGATAAGGTAGGGTGGTTTATAGATTGTAGGAATTCCTTTATATTCATTAGCCTTTTTTCTAACTGTTCTACATTTTCTCCCGGACGCAAATCATACAAGGTGGAATAGTACTCCCTGAAAGCTGAAGCTATCCCATCTGGGTTTGTAATTTTGGCTCCATCCGACCCCTTTACCGTATATATAAGAGACCTAGCCTTACGCTTTGTAATCATGGTTGTCATAAATTTTGACATTTTGTCTCCATGAGCAATTACCCTGTGTTTCCATCTAGTATAAATTTTTATTGAGTCTTTGTTTAGTAAGTCTCTAAGAGATTGTCTCTTCTGTGAGAGGAGAGCTAAGGCATCAGGGTCTAGTGTCATTCCATGATCTCGTTCTAGTGTTTGGATCGCTTTATAAAGAGTGTCGGTTTTTTCTTTTCTGCTTTTATTCTTATGCGAGGCCATAGAAATCAATTCACCTCTTATTACGGCCTTGTGAGCCTCCTAGATAGTAGAAAATTGAATATTTTCACTCAAGTTGATCTAAAAGTACTCTTTAATTTTCTTTTTTATTTTATTTCTAGAGGGTTCATCTGCAATTAAAGTTTCGTTTAACCTCCAAAGGATATTATTTGGTCTATGGCCTATCATAAGTTTGTTTATTAAGATGGACTGGTCGGAGTGAACGCTCGGAATTACTTGTGAGTCTTTCAGATGTAAGGACATCTGGAATGGGATAAATAGATAGTCAATTCTACTATAAGATGATTGTGTTTGTGAGAAATGTGAGAAGTCTCGTACAGTGGGGTGGAGAAATCTCCAAGTGTCAATCAGTTAGTTCAGATGTAGGGTTGTTCGGATGCGTGTTAGTGCATTCTTAGGAACACTAGATTTCCCAGTAGAGGAGTCTATTGGTGGTTCAAGAGGAACATTCAGGTCACCTCCCAGGATCAAGGTGCCCTCTACAAATTGACTTGTCTCTCTCATAATTCTGGAAAACCAGGTGTCTTGTTTTGTGTTGGGGCATATGCACACCTGTTGTGAGTTCATTTTCTCCTTCACTACTGAGGCCCGAGGAACTCCCTCTTCTGGTGAAGAAAGGTAGTGAGCCTGATTGTCAAACACCTGGGGCTGATGATGATGATTGGCTGAGTGGAGTTAATGACTGGATATAAGGCTGCCGACGCCCTTCTGGCCTGCGGGTGATTTCTCTGTGGACTTCTAGGAAACCAGTCTGATTCCTGCTCATCTAAAGCTAAGATTTCTGCTTTGCCTTTTTGCATTAGTGTTTTGTTTTCCTTGCTTTTCTGGATTTTGCCATTCCCTGCTGGGGTGAGCTGAATCTCCTTTTGCCTGTTGCTCTGTCTTCAGAATATTCCTGAGTACTGACAAGTTTTTTGAAGCCTAGCGTCTTCAGGGCCTTTTTTACTGTCAGTTTGTTGGCTCTTATTTTCATAGGGTTTTTCACGGATTGCAGACAGCAGCCTTCCTGTCCTTTCCTATCTAAGCTAGCGTGGGCCCCATCTTTGCTCAGTCTATCTTTCTGTCTGTGTTTTGTTCTTTCTTCTTGCTTCACCGTCATTATATGTGGGGGGCTGCCTTTTACTTTGGGGTCTGCTCTGGGGCAGTTTAGATTTCCCTTTCTGTCTTTAGGCTATGTAGTCCTCCGGCTGTGATCGAGGGACCTAGGGCATCGTAGGAGCCCCCACGGCTACTGCTAGTTGTGTTGATAGGTTCAGGGGTCTGCAATCCGATAGCTGCCAACTTCTCTGGTTTTCTGGACTTAGCTAGTATTTCTGTTTTTGCCTCCTACGGTGACTCAATCATAACACACACCCTATCATGACCAATTTGTGTGCCAACTTCCCCTTTATGAAAATATATCTACCATCTCTGTCATGAACCATGTCGATATACTGAAATGGTGTATTTTTTGCAAGAGCGATTGCCACTCCCCTCCCCTTCCTGGAAGAGGAAAACGAGTGGAACCATGTATTATAGTAGTGTTTCTCAAAACTCGGGGTTTTTTCCTGTATAAAGTGGGTCTCCTGCAGGAGTGCAATGTCAGTCCCCAATTTCTTAATATGTGCCAATACCTGAGCTCTTTTAATTGGCGCGTTCAGACCTCTTACGTTGTATGATGCTATTGTCGTTTCTTGCATACATACGATCAGCCATGTCGGGTCAGTGGGTGCTGGGGCTCAGGACAAGATGAAAGGTGATTCGCCGATGGACATAGGAAATGTTGGGGTGGGGAAGAGAGAAAGGTAAAAGACAAAAAAATTAGCATATATTCAACAAAAAGGGCTTGTTGCCCTAAACTAACAATGTTCTTTGTAAAAAGCAAAATTACAAATACCACTGTAATACCCATCAGGGAGTGTAAACTAGAAAACATGACAATTTTTCAATTTGTTCCATATGTTAACTAGGCAGTCACTGTGGATCAGCTTAAAGGATCCATACAGAGATGTTAGGAGACAAGGGTCTCTAATTCAAACGCTGGAGGAATGCTGCATCCCTGCTTGTCTTTTTCTGCTTCTTTGTTCTTTAGAGTTGCTCGCTCTTCTCCAGGGTTCTTGCAATGGTAGATCCAGAAGACTGAAATTAGTGCGAGCGAGACGAAGATCAGGCAGCGAGTCGAGTTGAATACCCAGCTCTGCACATACTTTGGCAATGTCGGAAGATGACTTAACTGTAAATCTCTTGCCATCTGCTGTGATGAATAGACCGAATGGGAAAAGCCATCTGAAAGGGAACTGTCTCTGCTTGAGGGCGTCCGTAAAGGGTTTCAATAAGAATCTCTTAGACAAGGTTGATGGTGCCAGATCCTGGAAAACATGAATTGTAGAGCCTTTATATTCCAATGAGCTTAGTGCCCTTGTCTTTTTGAGAATTTTCTCTTTCATGCGGAAGTCCAGAATTCTGTAAATTATATCTCTAGGGAATTCTGATTGTTTGGGATTGGGTTTTAGTGCCCTATGTGCTCTCTCAAGAATTAACATCTTTCCTTCTTCTGTGTCCAGCATAGGCAGAAAGAGTTCATAAAGAATGGCTGGTACATCCTCCCGGTCGGTCGCCTCCGGCACTCCCCGGACTCTGAGATTGTTTCTTCTGTTCCTGTTTTCAATATCTTCCATTGCAGTATAGAGGGAATTAATATGATCTTCCTGTTGCTGAAGGCCCATTTTTAGATCCCCAGCGAAGGCGGACAGCTTCGACTGCGCCTCCTCCAGCTCCTCCACTCTGCTGAATGTCCTTTTTTATTGTAGATAAATCTTTTGCAAGGGGGGCCAAGGCTGAGGACAAAATACTTTTAATGAAGCTTCTAGAAATAGGTTTATCTGAGTCCGCAAAGTCAGAAGGATCCTCCTGCGATTCCTCCAAATCTGGGTCATCACCTGGGTCCTTATACTGCGATGGCCCTTGTTTGGGTCCACTTTGTTTTGTGATAAATTTTTCCATCTTTTTAGTTGTTTGTGACCCACTATTAGCGTTTGTGTCAGCTGATCTACCAATCTTGACCATGGTCCGTTTTTGCTGAAAAAAAAACTTGTGATGTAGTAAGTTTCGCCACTAAAAACCGTGGGCATGTATCCGGACTGTTAAATACAATATCTCTCAGCAGAAGTGGGACGAGAGATCAGAGATTTCTCAGCTGGCACTTTCTAAATGCACCACTAGATGGGGATCACTCCCCTTTTCCTCACAAGCCTTTCAGTGGCCTAGCCACTAGTGTACTTTATAGCATGGATAAGAAAGAAAGAAAAAAAAATAATACTAAAATAATTGCCTAACAGCAGCTTGGCGGTTCATTCAGCAGTGAACATTATTTTATGAGAGAGAAAGTAGCTCCCCTATGACTCATGGGAGTCCCAGGTCTCCCCATCTCCATGGGACTTTCTTTTATGTACCTCCCCGGTGGGCATAATGTCAGTTCTTTAAATCATGACAGGAACAGAAAGACTGAGCGGTTGTTCAGAGAAATAGTGCTCAACAAAGCAGAGATAGGTGTCGTGCATAGCGTTGCCTCTAATAAATGTTGAAAATGAATGCTCTTATTTGGAGCTTCCAGCTATGATCGCTGCTGCATATATCTTCCTCCAGGGGAGGGGGAGAGCAACTGTTGCTGGGGTGAGTGGGCTTTATATAGCGCCGTGAAAATACAAGTCAATCTGGCATCAGGGCCTAATGGTGGGTCTATTAGTGGGTCCCAGCGCCACCTGTTTCTTCCCACTTTACTCGGGCAGATTGTCGCCCCTCTGTTTCACCCGTCACCCACCTAGTGGATGTTGGTCAATCCTCTGTGTTTCTGCTCCTCTGTAAAGGCTGCGCGCAGGCAGAGCTCAGTTCAGTAATAGGAGCAGGGAAGCTTACTCACCCACAGTAGGGGAGGAGGAGGGATCTTCTTGTCTATAGCTGTGAAAGCAGCCTGGCAGCCATATTGGGATCTTGCAGCAGTGTGATCTTATTATCTTCTGTGATGAATATCTTTGGATGTAATGGTCCAGGGGTCCGACTTAGGTCTCAAAATGTTCCAGAGGAGATAGGGAATAATCCTATGGTGAATTGGAACCACAAAGTCTGCTTTTGAGTTGCTTTTCATGGAAATCCTGTGGGAGCTCCAGACTCCTGCTTCTTCACATGGCAAGAGCTAGGCCACGCCCCCCTTCCTCCATGATCTTTTTATTACTAACAAACTTTCCTTCCTCGCCATCACCGAAACCTGGCTCACCTCCTCTTACACAGCCTCTCCTGCTGCACTCTCATATGGTGGATTCCACCTTTCTCACCCCCCCGCCCCAGCTGCAAGCATGGTGGAGGAGTTGGTTTTCTCCTGTCAGATAACTGCTCCTTCACCCCAAACCCACTGCCGCCCTCTGTTACCCTCCCTTCCTTCAAGGTGCACTCTGTGCGCATCTACTCCCCCTCGAATCTCCAACTAGCTGTCATATACCGCCCTCCAGGGTCAGCCACCACCTTCTTTGACCACTTCACCACCTGGCTACTTCATTTCCTTTCCACTGATATCCCCACTATCATCTTGGGCGACTTCAACATCCCCATTGACACTTCCCTCTCAGCTGCAACTAAACTTCTATCTCTCACTTCCTCCTTCCGCCTCATTCAATGGTCTTCTGCAGCCACTCACAAAGATGGCCACACACTAGACCTCATCTTCACTCGCCTCTGCTCCCTATCTAGCGTCTCTAACTCACCTCTTCCTCTCTCTGACCTCAACCTACTTACATTCTCTTCACTCTCCTCAGGTCCACAATCCCCACCTCAAAAACTCGCACACCCTCGCAGAAATCTTTAACACCTCGATCTACACTCACTGTCTGAATCCATCCTCCCTCTTACAGACATAAGTTCCCAACACGATGCGGATGCCGCTGCCACTCTATATAACACCACAATAGCTGTAGCTTTGGAATCAGTTGCCCCTCTCAAACATACCAAAGCTCGCAAAATCAACAGACAGCCCTGGCACACCAGCCTGACCAAAGAACTGAGGCGGGCTTCCAGGGCTGCTGAGCGGAGATGGAAAAAATCCCACTCCAATGAGGACTTCATCACATTCAAACAGTCCCTCACTACTTTCAAGACCACACTCGCTGCAGCAAAACAAACCTTCTCATCTCTCATATCCTCCGTCTCACAACCATAAACAGTTATTCAACACCTTCAATTCTCTCCTCCGCCCCCCAGTACCTCCTCCCTCTCCACTCATCTCTGCTGAAGACTTTGCCTCATTTTTCAAGGAGAAGATTGATAACTTCAGAGACAGTTTTGGTCAACAACCCCCAGTGCCCTTCCTCCTACCTGCCCTGCCCTCCTCCCCCAAAACCAACTTCTCCACCATTACAGAAGATCGACTCTCCACTCTACTCTCAAGATCACATCTCACTACTTGTGCACTTGACCCGATCCCATCCCACTTCATCCCAAACCTCACCACAGTCTTCATCCCAACCCTAACCCATCTCTTCAACCTATCGCTAACAACTGGTGTTTTCCCCTCAAGCTTTAAACATGCCTCAATCACACCTATCCTCAAAAAGCCCTCTCTTGACCCATCCTCTGTATCTAGCTATCGTCCTATATCACTTCTCCCCTATGCCTCAAAACTACAGGAACAACACGTCCATCTTGAACTATCCTCCCACCTCTCTTCTTGATCCCTCCTTGACCACTTGCAATCCAGCTTCCAGCCACACCACTCCACTGAAACTGCCCTAACTAAGGTCACCAATGACCTACTAGCCGCCAAGGCCAAGCGTCGGAGTCCCGCAAGGTTCAGTCCTAGGACCCCTCCTCTTCTCTGTTTACACCTTCGGCCTCAGACAGCTCATAGAATCTCATGGCTTTCAGTATCATCTCTATGCTGATGACACACAGATCTACATCTCTGGACCAGATATCACCTCCCTACTAAACAGAATTCCTCAATGTCTGTCTGCTATTTCATCCTTAGCACTCAAATGGCAAAGTGGATTAGATCCTTTGTTTTATTTGCATCCAAATTGTATGTTATGTTAAACGTTTTCAATCCCACAACGGATCTTCATCAGAACTTCTCTGAATTGAATATGATATAAGGAGAGGTAATGCGCTGGTGTAGCGATCTATGTCACTTATTTTGTATGGCGCTGCTTCCTCTAGCCTTAAGAATCCTGCGGTGTGACCGCTGAAGTGGAGGACGCCAGGGAAACCGCGGTGTACCCGTTGAAGTGAAGGACGCGTGGGCTGGAGACCCTACTTGTGCACCTACTACCATTCATTTGAAGAGTGCCTTGTTGCTTCTATTATGCTATTTCATCCTTCTCCACTAGATTTCTAAAACTTAATATGGACAAAACAGAATTAATCATCTTTTGTCCATATCACATGACCCCCCCAACGGACCTATCCATTAAACTAAAAGGCTGTCCACTCTCTCCAGTCCCAAAAGCTCGCTGCCTCGGGGTTATCCTTGACACTGATCTCTCTTTTAAACCACATATCCAAGCCCTTTCCACTTCCTGCCGACTTCAACTCAAAAATATTTCACGGATCTGTACATTCCTCAACCAAGAATCTGCAAAAACCCTAGTCCATGCCCTCATCATCTCCTGCCTTGACTACTGCAACCTCCTGCTCTGTGGCCTCCCCTCTAACACTCTCGCACCCCTCCAATCTATTCTTAACTGTGCTGCCCGACTAATCCACCTGTCCCCCCGCTATTCCCCGGCCTCTCCCCTCTGTCAATCCCTGCACTGGCTCCCCATTACCCAAAGACTCCAGTTCAAAACTGTAACCATGACATACACAGCCATCTACAACCTGAGTCCTCCATACATCTGTGACCTCGTCTCCCGGTACTTACCTGCACGAAACCTCCGATCCTCACAAGATCTCCTTCTGTACTCCCCTCTTATCTCCTCTTCCCACAATCGCATACAAGATTTCTCCCGGGCATCCCCTCTACTCTGGAACTCTCTACCACAACATATCAGACTCTCGTCTACCATGGAAACCTTCAAAAAGAACTTGAAGACCTACATCTTCCGACAAGCTTTCAACTTGCAGTAACCACCGATCCACCAAACCGCTGCACGACCAGCTCTACCCCTCGCCTACTGTATCCTCACCCATCCCGTTGTAGATTGTGAGCCCTCGCAGGCAGGGTCCTCTCTCTTCCTGTACCAGTCATGACTTGTATTGTTTAAGATTACTGTACTTGTATGTATAATATAATACATTTTATTTTTATAGCGCCGACATATTCCGCAGCACTTTACATTTCAGAGGGGATTTGTACAGACAATAGACATTACAGCATAACAATAATCACATACAGTAGATTATAACAAATACCAAGAGGAAAGAGGGCCCTGCTCGCAAGCTTACAGTCTATGAGGAAAGAGGTAGACACGAAAGGTGGGGGGTAACAGTTGCCCTGATTGTATGGACCAGCCATAATGTTAAGTGTGTAACAGTACAGACACAGAGGGCTAATGGATGCATAAAGCATGTGGGAACATGATGCGGGAAATCTGGTTATGGTAAAACTTTTGGCTGTGCCACACAGGGATAGATTAGGTTAATGTGTTGAGGCGATAGGCCAGTCTGAATAAATGCGTTTTCAGGGCACACTTAAAATTTTGGGGATTGGGGACTAATCGTATTGACCTGGGAAGTACATTCCAAAGAATTGGTGAGGCACGTGTAAAGTCTTGGAGACGGGATTGGGAGGTTCTGACTACTGAGGATGCTAACCTCAGGTCATCAGCAGAACGGAGGGCGCGGGTAGGGTGGTATACTGAAACAAGGGAGGAGATGTAGGGTGGTGCTGAGCCATGGAGGGCTTTGTGGGTGAGGGTAATAAGTTTATACTGAATTCTGGAGTGGATGGGTAGCCAGTGTAATGACTGGCACAAGGTAGAGGCATCGGTGTAACGATTGGTGAGGAATATGATCCTGGCTGCAGCATTCAAGACAGATTGGAGAGGGGAGAGTTTGGTAAGAGGGAGACCGATTAGAAGAGAGTTACAATAGTCCAGACGAGAATGAATAAGAGAAACAGTAAGAGTTTTTGCAGAGTCAAAAGTAAGAAAAGGTCGAATTCTAGAAATGTTTTTGAGGTGTAGATGACAAGAGCGAGCCACTGATCGAATGTGGGGGGCAAAGGAAAGCTCGGAATCAAGTATGACCCCAAGACAGCGGGCCTGTTGCTGGGGAGTAATAGTGGAACCACACACAGAAATAGCAATGTCGGGTATAGGTACATTAGTAGAGGGAGGAAACACCAGGAGTTCAGTCTTTGACAGGTTCAGTTTCAGATATAGTGAGGACATGATGTTAGACACAGCGTTTAGACAATCGCCAGTGTTTTCTAGAAAGGCTGGCGTGATGTCAGGAGAAGAAGCGTATAATTGGGTGTCATCAGCATAGAGATGGTACTGGAAACCAAATCTACTGATTGTTTGACCAATAGGGGCAGTGTACAAGGAGAAGAGGAGGGGGCCTAGAACCGATCCTTGGGGGACCCCAACAGTAAGGGGAAGGTGAGAGGAGGAGGAACCAGAAAAAGATACAGTAAAGGAGCGGTCGGAGAGATAGGAGGAGAACCAGGAGAGAACAATGTCCTTGAGGCCAATGGAACGGAGCATAGTGAGGAGGAGCTGATGATCCACAGTGTCGAATGCTGCAGAGAGATCCAAGAGAATTAGCATGGAGTAATGACCATTTGATTTAGCTGATAGCAGATCATTAGAGACTTTAGTGAGGGCAGTTTCAGTGGAGTGTAAAGAGCGGAAACCGGATTGGAGAGGGTCGAGAGCAGAGTTTTCTGAGAGATAGCTGATAAGACGGGAGTGGAACAGACATTCCAGGAGTTTAGAGATGTAGGGAAGATTAGAGACAGGTCTATAGTTAGCGGCACAGTTTTGGTCGAGGGATGGTTTTTTAAGTAGTGGATGTATGATGGCATGCTTAAATGAGGAGGGAAAAATACCAGAAGAGAGAGAGAGGTTAAATATTTTAGTTAGGTGAGGACAGGGACTGGAGGAGATGTGACGGAAATGGGTCACTGGTGCAAGTAGTTGGGCGAGAAGATGCAAGGAGTCTGCTTACTTCTTATTCTGTGACTGGTTCAAAATCAGAGAGTGAGCTAGATGCAGTGGGGGAGGGAGGACAGTGCATGGTATGAGGTGATTGGGAGATAATTTCCTGTCAAATCTGGTCAATTTTTTCTTTGAAGTAATTGGCCAGATCGTCAGCTCGGAGCTCCGTGGTTGGGGCCTGTACTCTTGGATTGAGTAGAGAATGAAAAGTGTCAAAGAGACGTTTCGGGTTATTGGATAGTGAGGTGATGAGGGTGGTGAAATAGGTTTGTTTGGAGAGGTGAAGGGCAGTGTT
Organism: Dendrobates tinctorius; assembly: GCF_039654945.1. Classification (NCBI taxonomy): domain Eukaryota; kingdom Metazoa; phylum Chordata; class Amphibia; order Anura; family Dendrobatidae; genus Dendrobates; species Dendrobates tinctorius. The sequence goes on along the minus strand of NW_027361980.1, from coordinate 693,082 downwards.
GTATGTTCGAAGCATGAACTTATAATGAATGAAATCTTCGTGTAGATTGGATTTTCTCCACAGACGTTCGGCGCACCTGGAGCACTGCTGCAGGAAACGTGTTTGCACCATGTGCCAGGGCTGTCGCCGTCTGTGTTGTGGTGTTCTATGTATAGGGGGTGCAAATTCATCCAGGGCACTTTGAAGTGTTTCATTGTAATGCTTCAATGCAGAATCAGGACATGAGAGGGAGGAGATAGGGGCCAATGAAGACTGCAAGTTCTTCGCAAGTTTCTGGGTGTTAATGGCCTGTATGTTTCTATAAGTATGGACAGTGGGGGTGACCTGAGCGGCCTGGCAGTTCTTGATAGAGAATGAAAGAAGATTGTGGTCAGAGAGCGGGAGAGGGGAGTTTGTGAAATCATCCACTGCACAAAGCCGAGAGAAGACCAAGTCGAGGGCGTTTCCGTCTTCATGCGTTGGAGAATTAGTAAGCTGCAAAAGGCCAAACGAGGAGGTTAGAGATAAAAGGTGAGTAGCAGATGGGGAGAGGGGAAGAGCAATGGGGATGTTGAAATCTCCCATGATGAGGGTAGGGATGTCACAGGAGAGAAAATGTGGAAGCCAAGTGGCAAAATGATCCAGGAACTGATGGGAGGGGCCGGGAGGACGATTCACCACCGCCACTCGCATGGAGAAGGGGGTGTAGAGTCTGACGGCATGGACCTCAAAAGAAGGGAAGACTAGTGAAGGTACTTGAGGGATAACCTGAAAGGTACATTTTGGTGATAGGAGCAGACCAACACCTCCACCTGCTCTACTGTCTGATCTTGGGGTATGAGAGAAGTGTAGCCACCCATATGAAAGAGCAGCAGCAGCGGTAGTGTCTGACTGCTGGATCCAGGTTTCAGTAAAAGCCAGGAGGTTAAGAGAATTAGAAAGGAAGAAGTCATGGATGAAGGAGAGTTTGTTACACACTGAGCGAGAATTCCAAAGTGCACAATTAAGAGAGACAGATGGCATGCAGGGAATATTAATAAGATTAGAGGGGTTTCTAAGTGTAGCAGTTGGGGGGTTTGACTTTCTATAACATGGGGGACCAGGGTATGTATTATGTATACCCCTCCTCACATGTAAAGCGCCATGGAATAAATGGCGCTATAATAAGAAATAATAATAATAATAATATATGGTGTACAACTAACAGCAAGTGCTTACAATAATGTGATATAGGCCGGAGTCACACATGACATATAAAAATACGGTCCATTTTACACAGACCAGAATCGCACAAATGTTTCATGAACAGCGATTCGTATGTCATCCGACTGTAATGCGAGAATGCGATTTTGTCACATCTAAGCATCCATGTGACATCCATATGGCATCCATATGATGAGATTTTCTCGCTGGCTTGCAAAATGGACATATAATGGAGCCCAATGGCAGGTTAAAAAACAACCAAAAGAAAAGATATATTCTGAACTTTTTCCCACGCTCCTGAGTTCACCTCAGGTCATCCGGGGACTCCGCGCAGCGTCAGTGACATAAGCGGTAGTCACTGAGGCTGTGCAGACTCCTTGCCTGACCAGCGGTGATCTGACAACGTGGGAAAAAGTTCAGAAACTTTCCCATGCTAATCAGTTCATCTCCGGTCAGCCGGGGCGCCTGCGCAGACATGATTTCATTCATTCTGCAGTGGTTTACAGCTGGGCAGGTAGCATTAGCACTGGTCCCGGTTGTAAACTAGTTAACCCCTTGTGATGGATTGCAGTGGGGGACCTGACTGTACTGCGGACAGGTATGGATATTGTTGGTTTTTTATTTTACTTTTTTTTTTACAAGAGAACAAGGGATTCAGTTGGATTGGCAGCATAGCAAATTTCGTCAAAACCTTTGTGTAATTATTTCATTAAAATAATTTTTAATTAATGTGTGTGTGTCTTTTTTAACCTTTTACTACTGTAGGATAAATAATGGTTAGGTGCCTTATTGACACCTCTCTATTATTAACCCGGCTTAATGTCACCTTTCAATAGCAAGGTGACATTAACCCCTTATTAACCCATGAGCCACCGCTAAAGGCAATGGGAATAGAGAGGCTAAGTGCCGGAATTGGCGCATCTTATAGATGCGCCTTTTCTGGGGTGGCTGGGGGCAGATATTTTTAGCCAGGGGGGGGCAATAACCATGGTCCCTTCCTAGGCTATTAATATCTGTCCTCAGTCACTGGCTTTCCTTCTCTGGCAGAGAAAATTGCGCTGGAGTCCACACAATTTTTTCCACGATTATAGCCTTAAATTTAACCCCTAGAGTTCCAAATTTTTCCTAACACAAACTAATAAATTTATTAAACACTGATATATATATAAATTGTTTTGATATGACATGGTTTATTATATGTAAACCATGTGTCATATCATGTCGGGTTCTGTAATGATTTTACAGAAGCCGGCAATTGATTTAGCGGCTAAGTAGAACTCTATGAAATATAAATATATATATATATATGTGTGTGTCTCAATGACATGTGTATATACATACAGTGTATATATATATATATACAGTACAGACCAAAAGTTTGGACACACCTCATTCAAAGAGTTTTCTTTATTTTCATGACTATGAAAATTGTAGATTCACTCTGAAGGCATCAAAGCTATGAACTAACATACATGGAATTATCTAATTAACAAAAAAGTGTGAAACAACTGAAAATATGTCTTATATTCTAGGTTCTTCAAAGTAGCCACCTTTTGCTTTGATTACTGCTTTGCACACTCTTGATGAGCTTCAAGAGGTAGTCACCGGAAATGGTCTTCCAACAGTCTTGAAGGAGTTCCCAGAGATGCTTAGCACTTGTTGGTCCTTTTGCCTTCACTCTGCGATCCAGCTCACCCCAAACCATCTCGATTGGGTTCAGGTCTGGTGACTGTGGAGGCCAGGTCATCTGGCGTAGCACCCCATCACTCTCCTTCTTGGTCGAATAGCCCTTACACAGCCTGGAGGTGTGTTTGGAGTCATTGTGTTAGGCGTCGGATTTCTGTCGCTGCACAGCGAGAATCCCGAGCCTTACTTCCGGCGGTCTCCCATTCCTCTCCAGCCGCAGAGGAGCTTGCTCAGCAAACTCGTCGGTCCCGGCGCTCTGCCCAGACCAGCTCTGTGGGTTTGCTTGCTACTGCCACCTGTGGCACAGCTATGGCAATGCATGCTGCTCAGCAGCGAGATTCTCCAGGGACTAAGTCCTCATGTCGGGCCACTGAGCATGCCCGTGGTGTGATCTCCCATTGGATATCGAAGGTCACATGCTCAGGTCCTGCTCGTGTTCGGATTGGCCCATCCGAGAAGCCAGAAATGTCCCGGACGCTCGCGGCTTTAAAAGGTTCGCATGGCCGCTCGGCCTTGCGCTAGGATAGCCATTGTTTTCTGACTATAAGGAGTGAGTGATGGATGCATGTATGAATGTCTCTGGTTGCTGACTCATTATGAAACCCCTACCCTTGGTACGCATGTGTTGTGCAGCCTAGCCTGCTAGCGCCCAGGCTTAGGCGTAGGTAGGACAGAGTTGAGTCAGATATTAGTCACTCTCAGTGACTCGGCACGCCTCAGAGCAAGTGCTCCGCACTCCTTAGCCAGCGTCTATAGCGGCATTCGTGGCAGCGACGCCGCGCGCTCAGTCGCCTTGAAGGACTCTAACCCCTGCCTTGGGGTGGAGTTCTGTGGCTGTTTGCTGTGCGCTCTGTGGCCGGGCTCTGTGAGCTAAACAGGCTCCAGCATTCACTTTCAAGCGGCTGTGCGGTTCTGTGAAGTAACAGAATCCGCTCCTGTTCACACTGGGTGACGTAACCCACGTGTGACTGTTTTCACGCTGTTCTTCCCTTCTGCCATTACCTAGCAGCAGTGTACCACCTCTGCACGGTGGACCCCAGGCTGCGAACGCACTCTCTACTATTCTATAATCTGGTGCATTCCGCCAGCCCTAACACATTGTCCTGTTGAAAAATAAATGATGGTCCAACTAAGCGCAAACCGGATGGAATAGCATGCCGCTGCAAGATGCTGTGGTAGCCATGCTGGTTCAGTATGTCTTCAATTTTGAATAAATCCCCAACAGTGTCACCAGCAAAGCACCCCCACACCATCACACCTCCTCCTCCATGCTTCACAGGGGGAACCAGGCATGTAGAGTCCATCCGTTCACCTTTTCTGCGTCGCACAAAGACACGGTGGTTGGAACCAAAGATCTCAAATTTGGACTCATCCAACCAAAGCACAGATTTCCACTGGTCTAATGTCCATTCTTTGTGTTCTTTAGCCCAAACAAGTCTCTTCTGCTTGTTGCCTGTCCTTAGCAGTGGTTTCCTAGCAGCTATTATACCATGAAGGCCTGCTGCACAGTCTCCTCTTAACAGTTGTTGTAGAGATGTGTCTGCTGCTAGAACTCTGTGTGGCATTGACCTGGTCTCTAATCTGAGCTGCTGCTAACCTGCGATTTCTGAGGCTGGTGACTCGGATGAACTTATCCTCCGCAGCAGAGGTGACTCTTGGTCTTCCTTTCCTGGGGCGGTCCTCATGTGAGCCAGTTTCTTTGTAGCGCTTGATGGTTTTTGCCACTGCACTTGGGGACACTTTCAAAGTTTTCCCAATTTTTCAGACTGACTGACCTTCATTTCTTAAAGTAATGATGGCCACTCGTTTTTCTTTACTTAGCTGCTTTTTCTTGCCATGATACAAATTCTAACAGTCTATTCAGTAGGACTATCACCTGTGTATCCATCAGACTTCTGCACAACACAACTGATGGTCCCAACCCCATTTTTAAGGCAAGAAATCCCACTTATTAAACCTGATAGGGCACACCTGTGAAGTGAAAACCATTTCCAGTGACTACCTCTTGAAGCTCATCAAGAGAATGCCAAGAGTGTGCAAAGCAGTAATCAAAGCAAAAGGTGGATACTTTGAAGAACCTAGAATATAAGACATATTTTCAGTTGTTTCACACTTTTTTGTTAATTAGATAATTCCACATGTGTTAATTCATAGTTTGATGCCTTCAGAGTGAATCTAAAATTTTCATAGTCATGAAAATAAAGAAAACTCTTTGAATGAGAAGGTGTGTCCAAACTTTTGGTCTGTACTGTATATATATGTATTCTATGTGTGTATATCTATACTTTCTATTCTTTATTAAACATGTCAGTGTGATTTTATTGTATAGCGCACTGAATTACCGGCTTTTGTAAAGGACACCGGTGTGTATTTTTCGCAAGTCACACGCATGGTCCGTGTGTAATCCGTTTTATTCTCGCACCTATAGACTTGCATTGGCGAGTCTCGGCCATAATACAGTGCAGCACGCTGCGATTTCCTCAACACGTATAATACGGGCGAGAGAAAAATCAGATGATAGGAGCTGTCCCATAGGATTAACACTGGGACGAGTACTATTGCGATTTTTTTCTCTCATAGCACTCGTCCGTATTTCTTGCTAGTGTTACTCTGGCCATACAGTGATATCTGGATTTATAAAAGATAATTCAAGCTGCCAAAGATCAAAATGACCAATAAACAGAGGGATGTATACACAATAAGTATATGTGTTATATCATATAATAGGGTACATAGTCCCAAAAATGTGTTTATAAGGTGAAAAATATTACACCCTATGTTAAATAAAAAATAATAAAAATAATAATAGTAATAATAGTAATAATAAAAAATATTACACCCTATGTTAAATGTAGCTTAGTCCTGGCAAGCATACATAGATGGGACCATACATACCAGGAAAGGAGGGTGAGGGGACCATGCATACCAGGATTGGGGGGTGAGAGGACCATGCATTCTAGGATTGGGGGGTGAGAGGACCATGCATTCTAGGATTGGAGGATGAGGGGACCATGCTTACCAGGATTGGGGGGTAAGGGGTACCATGCATATCAGAATTGGGGGGATAGAGAGGACCATGCATATCAGGATTGGGGGGTGAGGGGACCATGCATACCAGGATAGGGGGGAGGGGTACCATGCATATCAGGATTGGGGGGTGAGAGGACCATGCATATCAGGATTGGGGGGTGAGGGGACCATGCATACCAGGATAGGGGGGAGGGGTACAATGCATATCAGGATTGAGGGGTGAGAGGACCACACATATCAGGATTGGGGGGTGCATTATTGCATTATTATTAAAACTTCATAAATAAACTACATACATTTTCTAGAATACCCGATGCGTTAGAATCGGGCCACCATCTAGTTATACATGATTATCTAAATCAAACTGGAATAAAGTCTCTCCAGGAGATTTTTTGGGTGAAGAGTCACCTATGGGTACTTGGTTCTTCCATGAACAATTAAAATATTTATTAATACAATAACCAGACAAACAGATAAATAGCCCATTAACTCCCCTCAAAGCACTTTGCATCAGGGTTAGTTTCACATTAACATTTGGAGGTGCAGCGGACGCTCACCGTGAAGCTCCGCCCCCTGCCTCACCTCCTCCGGTCAGCTCCGCCTATGAGCGCATGCCACCTGCGTACCCTATCGTTAGCATTGGGTACGCAGGCCGTGTGCTGGTATGCCTTTGCCACCTCATGCGTCCTTTTGACGGTGCGGCGGCCGCACCAAAATACAACACGTTGCGTTTGGCGCAGGTCGCCGCACCATCAAAAGGATACATGTGGCGGCAAAAGCATACCTGCGCACGGCCTGCGTACCCAATGCTAAAGATAGGGTACGCAGGCCACATGCAGCGGCATGCTCCCATAGGCAGAGCTGACCGGAGGAAGCGCGGCAGGGGGCAGAGCTTCACGGCGAGCGTCCACTGCACCTCCAAACGCTGTCAAACCAGCCTTACTAAGAACCCTCTGGTCCACACTTTCTCTTTTGTACAAACTCCTCCAAAAGGGGCAAACTCCCCTACAAGACTTTCCAGTATTTTTCTCAAAGTGGGAGGGTGACCTGAGGAAGCCTCTATCACCCGAGGATAGATCAAAGATCCTTTTATTTAAGTTTCAGTTGTTGCTGTGTTCGGTGTCACAGGAGAGGAGCTACAAGATTGTCAAGGTGGTACAGATGTCTCTCCATTGTCCATTCCATGTTCCCCATGATTCCGGACACCTGTTGGAGATGCTTAAAAAAAAAGCACATATGTCCATATTTGATGGGCTTGCCCACCCATAAAGAAATTATGGTTGGCAATTTTTGGGCTTTGAAACAGATTATCCGTCTCCCAGATCCAACCTACAGTGGAGGTAGATTTATTATCCTTAAGTGATATATCGATATCCAAGTTCAAAAAGGGTCTTCTCAGACATTTCCTCACCGCCACCAGGAATTTGATTCCTCGGCTTTGGAAACAAGAGAAATCGCCTTCACGTTCTGAATTTGTTGCAGAACTTAACGACATTTATAGAATGGAACAAATGATAGGGCAAGTTACTGGAGACTCTAATAAGGTTTTAGCACTTGGGCTCCTTGGATTGCTTTTAGCGAAACGCCAGAACTGGATTCAAGGCTGTCTGCATCTTAATCCATACCTACGGATAATTTATGTACCTTCACAACATGGATAGGACATTTCTAGTTTTCCTCCTTCTGTTGGTTGGGAGGCCTGGGTCTACTCTGTGGAGAGATCTACAGTAAGTACAATATTGCCTGTCCATCCTAACTTTTTCCCCTCTTTTTTCTTTTATCCTCCTTCCTTCTTTCACTCCTTTCTACCTTTCTTTCTCTCCTATCTGAAATTCTGAAATTCTAATTTTCACATTTTTTTATTCATAAAAAAGAATAGCTTAAACTGCTGTTGATATGTCATACATTTTCTATATTTGAACTTATGACATTAATAACCTATATTAATAAGTTGGAGTTGTGGTAATTTCCTATACCGAATATAAATTTACTTTGAATGGTATGTCATCAACAATTATATGTACGCGACCAAATTATATTCTTGTTATATTCTGGTTATTCTCTTGTTTATCAAGACTGTATACTTGTATTAATCACAATTCAATAAACTTGATTTACACAAAAAAATCGTTGCTGAAAAATCATTTTTGGGGAAAAAATTTGATTTTTTTTTTATTTTCATGGCTCTACGTTCTAAACTTCTGTGAAGCACCTGGGGGTTCAAAGTTTTCACCACATAGCTAGATAGGTTTCTTGAAGGGTCTAGTTTTCAAAATGGGGTCACTTGTGGGGGGTGTTTCCAATGGTTAGGCACATCAGGTGCTCTTCAAACACAACATGGCGCCCGCTCTCAATTCCAGCCAATATTGCGTTCAAAAAGTCAAAAGGTGCTCCATCCCTTCACAGCCTTACCGTGCGCCCAAACAGTGGTTTTCCCCCACATATGGGATATCGGCGTACTCAGGAGAAATTGCACAACAACTATAGTGGTCCATTTTCTCCTTTTACACTTGTGCAAATAAAAAAATTGTTGCTGAAAGATAATTTTTGTGACTAAAAAGTTAAATGTTCATTTTTTCCTTACATGTTTCTTTAGCAGCTGTGAAGCACCTGAAGGGTTAATAAACTTCTTGAATGTGGGTTTGAGCTCCTTGAGGGGTGCAGTTTTTAGAATGCTGTAACTTTGGGGTATTTTCTGTCATATTGACCTCTCAAAGTGACTTCAAATGTGATGTGGTCCCTAAAAAATGGTTTTGTAAAATTTGTTCTAAAAATGAGAAATTGCTGGTCAACTTTTAACCCTTATAACTTCCTAACAAAAAAAATTTTGGTTCCAAAATTGTGCTGATGTAAGGACTTGTGGAAAATATTATTTATTAAGTATCGTATTTTGTGCGGTATGACTCTGATTTAAGGGCATAAAACCTAAAAGTTTGAAAATTGCAACATTTTCAAAATTTTTGCCAAATTTCTGTTTTTTTCACACAAACGCAAGTCATATCGAAGAAATTTTACCGTTATCATAAAGTACAATATGTTATGAGAAAGCATTCTCAGAATCACCGGGATTCGTTGAAGCGTTCCGAGAGTTATGACCTCATAGATTGACAGTGGTCAGAATTGTAAAAATCAAAGGGGTTATAGGGAAGTTGAAAAATTGCAAAGTTTTTAACATTTTTGTAAAGTCTCTGATATTTTTATAAATTAACAAAGAAAATATCAGCGAATTTACCATTATCATAAAGTACAATGTGTCACGAAAAAACAATCTCAAAATCAATGGGTTCTGTTGAAGAGTTCTGGAGTTATTACAACATAAAGTGACACTGGTAAGTTTTAAAAAATGTTGGCCTGGTCACTAAGGGGTTAAATTAATATTTTATTTTTAAAATAAATTTGTATACCGTATTTAAAAGTTATATTTTGAATATTGACCCCTTTCTGTCATGTGACGTACTATCCCGTCCATGTGCCCTGGGACTTAATTCTCAGGGATGGAATAGTACGTCACAGCGATCAGCGGGTTAAAGGGAAGCATCGGCAGGGAGGGGTGTTATGATTGAGTCACCGTAGGAGGCAAAAACAGAAATACAAGCTAAGTCCAGAAAACCAGAGAAGTTGGCAACTATCAGATTGCAGACCCCTGAACCTATCAACACAACTAGCAGTAGCCGTGGGGGGTTCCTACGATGCCCTAGACCCCTCGATCACGGCCGGAGAATTAACTAGGCCTAAAGAAAGAAAGGGGAAATCTAAACTGCCCCAGAGCAGACCCCAAAGCAATAGGCAGCCCCCAACATTTAATGATGGTGAAGCAAGATGAAAACACTAACACAGACAGAAAGATAGACTGAGCAAAGACGGGGCCCCAAAACAACCTAGATAGGAAAGGACAGGAAGGCTGCTGTCTGCAATCTGCCAAAACCCTATCAAAGACATAAGCCAACAAGCTGATATGAAAAAGGCCCTGAAGCAGCTAGGCTTCAAAAACTAAATCAGCACTCAGGTATTTTCAGAAGACAGAGCTAAAGGAATTCAGCACACCCCAGCAGGGAATGGCAGAAATCCAGAAAAACAAAGCAAAACAAAGTCAAGCACCAATGCAAAAGGCCGAGCAGCAAACTTAGCTTTAGAGGAGCAGGAATTCAGACTGGTCTCCAAGGATCCCACAGAGAAATCACCCGCAGGGCAGAAGGGCATCGGCAGCCTTATATCCAGTCAGTAACTCCACTCAGCCAGTCATCATCATCAGCCTAAGGTGTTTGATAATCAGGCTCACTACCTTTCTTTACCAGAAGAGGGAGTTCCTCGGGCCTCAGTAATGAAGGGGAAAATGAACTCACAACAGTACCTCCCCCTTGAGGAGGGGTCACCGAACCCTCAACTACGCCACCAGGGCGATCAGGGTGAGCCCGATGAAAGGCACGCACCAATCTTTTGGCATGAATATCAGAGGCAGAGAATTATCCTCCTGACCATAACCCTTCCACTTAACCAAATACTGGAGTCTCCGTCTAGCCAGACGGGAATCCAGTACTTTCTCTACCTCATATTCCATGTTACCTTCAACCAATACAGGGTCTGGAGGTGCCACCCCCGGAACAACAGGTTCAACAAACCTCATCAACAAAGATTTATGGAACACATTATGGATTTTAAATGTGACAGGAAGAGCCAAACGAAAAGAGACCGGATTAATAATCTCCACAATCTTGTATGGTCCAATAAATCTAGGCTTAAACTTAGGAGAAGCCACCTTCATAGCAATATTTTTTGATGATAACCACACCATATCACCAACCTTAAACTGGGGACCTATGGTCCTATGTCGGTTGGAAAACCGCTGGGCCTTTTCCTGGGAGAGAGATAACTTATCCACCACTTGGTCCCAGATCTGGTGCATTCTCTCCACCACAGTGTCAACACCTGGGCAGGCAGAGGGCTCCACCTGCCCTGAAGAAAATCGAGGATGAAACCCAAAGTTACAAAAAAAAGGTGACATCAAAGTGGCAGAACTAGCTCTATTATTTAAAGCAAATTCAGCCAAGGGCAAAAATGAAACCCAATCATCCTGATCAGCAGAAATAAAACATCTCAAATATGACTCCAAGGTCTGGTTTGTTCTCTCTGTCTGCCCATTGGTCTGAGGGTGAAAAGCAGAGGAGAAGGACAACTGAATTCCCAGCCTGGAACAGAAAGTTCTCCAAAATCTAGACACAAACTGGACTCCTCTGTCAGATACAATGTTCTCAGGAATCCCGTGCAAACGAACCACCTATTGTAAAAACAGGGTCACCAACTCAGAGGAAGGCGGCAACTTAGGGAGTGGTACAAGATGAACCATCTTAGAGAACCTATCACAAATCACCCAAATAACAGTCATCCTTTGAGAGACAGGCATATCAGAGATGAAATCCATTGAAATATGGGTCCATGGCCTCTTGGGGACAGGCAAAGGCATCAACAACCCACTAGAGCGAGAACACGATTTAGACCGAGAGCACGTCCCACAGGACTGCACAAAATTCCTGACATCGCGAGACAAGGAGGGCCACCAAAAAAACCGACTCACCAGATCTCTAGTACCAAAAATACCTGGATGACCAGCCAAAGTAGAGCAATGAACTTCAGACATCAATCTCTTCTTCCACTGATCAGGAACATACAACTTTCCACTGGGACAACGCTCAGGTTTGTCCTCCTGGAACTCTTCCAGAGCACGTCTCAAATCGGGCGAGATGGCAGAAAGAACTACCCCTTCGCCTAAGATGGTAGCAGGCTTGGTCACCACAGGAGAATCAGCAAAGAAGCTCCTAGAGAGGGCGTCTGCCTTGACATTCTTCGTTCCAGGAAGAAAAGAAACCACAAAATCAAAACGTGTAAAAAACAAGGCCCACCTAGCCTGTCTAGGGTTCAAGCGCTTAGCCGACTCTAGGTAAATCAAATTCTTGTGGTCAGTGAGGACCACGACTTGATGCTTAGCTCCCTCCAACCAATGTCTCCACTCCTCAAATGCCCATTTCATGGCCAACAGTTCCCTATTCCCCACATCATAGTTACGTTCAGATGGAGAGAACTTTCGGGAAAAGAAAGCACAGGGATTCATTTTAGATGTTACAGGATCCTTTTGGGACAAAACAGCTCCTGCACCAATCTCAGAAGCATCCACCTCTACCTGGAATGGAAGTGAGACATCAGGTTGCCGCAAAACCGGGGCGGAGGTGAATCTTCGCTTCAGCTCCTGAAAGGAAGAAACAGCCTCCGGAGACCAATTTAACACATCAGCACCCTTCTTAGTCAAATCAGTCAATGGCTTGGCAATACTAGAAAATTTTGCTATAAATTTCCGATAAAAATTAACAAAACCCAAAAACTTCTGGAGGGCCTTCAAAGAAGTGGGCTGAACCCAATCGTAAATGGCCTGTACCTTGGCTGGGTCCATTTCAATAGTTGATGGGGACAAAATAAATCACAAAAAAGAAATCCTTTGTACTCCAAAAAGGCATTTAGATCCTTTGACATACAGGGAATTCTCCCTCAAGATCCGGAACACAGTCCGAATATGTTCCACATGAGAATCCCAATCCTTGGAGAAGATCAAAATATCATCCAGATAGATAATCAAAAATGTATCGACAAAATCTCGGAAAATATTGTTCATGAAGCACTGGAAGACAGAAGGGGCATTAGGGAGCCCAAAAGGCATCACCAGGTACTCAAAATGTCCCTCCGGAGTATTAAACGCCGTCTTCCATTCATTCCCATGCTTAATGCGAATAAGATTATACGCCCCCCTGAGGTCAAGCTTGGTAAACCAGCAAGCACCTTTAACTCTGGAGAATAGATCAGAAATCAGGGGTAACGGATACTGATATTTAACAGTAATTTTGTTGAGGGCACGATAATCAATACAAGGTCTTAATGATCCATCCTTTTTGGCTACAAAAAAAAAACTGGCACCTAAGGGTGACGAGGATGGTCTAATATGACCCTTCTCCAACGCCTCCTTAATATAGGATCGCATAGCCTCGTGCTCGGGTACAGATAAATTAAAGAGCTGACCCTTGGGAAATTTACACCCCGGGCTCAGTTCAATTGCACAGTCATAACTCCTATGAGGAGGCAGAGACGCAGACTCATTCTCTCTAAATACATCATAAAAGTCCGCCAAATAATCAGGAACATCATATGACTGAGGAGAGGTGGAAAACACCGGAGCCTCACTAAAGGCACACCGACAACCCCAACTCACCACAGACACAGATTTCCAATCCAAAACTGGATTATGAATTTGTAACCAGGGAAACCCCAGAACAATAGTATCATGCAGATTATGCAACACCAAAAATCTGCAATTTTCTTGATGGTCTGGGACGACCCTCATTACCACCTGGGTCCAAAACTGAGGTTTATTTTTAGCCAAAGGAGTAGCATCAATCCCCCCTCAAAGGGATAGGTGTCTGCAGAGGTGTCATCGGAAATCCACAACGTTTAGCAAAATCCAAGTCCATTAGGTTTAGGGCTGCTCCCGAATCCACAAAAGCCTTGGCGGAAAATGTGGACAGGGAGCAGATCAGAGTAATAGCCAGAAGAAACTTAGGTTGAACACCCCCAACAGAAAACGTGTGTGCAAAGCGTTTCTCTCGTTTAGGACAAACAGAAATAATATGCGAGGCATCTCCACAGAAAAAACACAACTTATTACGCCTTCTGAACTCCTGACGCTGCTCTCTGGAAAAAACTCTATCACATTGCATAGGTTCAGACATTTGTTCAACAGGTGGCAACACCTCTCGTGCAGCTTTGCGTTCGCGCAAACGCCGATCAACCTGAATGGCTAATGACATAGAATCGTCAAGACCAGAGGGAACAGGAAATCCCACCATAGTATCTTTTACGGCTTCTGACAACCCCTTCCGAAAGAGAGCAGCCAAGGCATTATCATTCCAGGTAGTAAGTACTGCCCACTTTCGGAATTTTTGACAGTACAATTCTGCAGAATCACGACCCTGGTTCAATGCCAGCAGGGTCTTTTCAGCCTGATCAATGGCATTAGGTTCGTCATACAACAACCCCAAGGCCTGAAAAAATGCATTCACATTAGTCAGAATAGGATCATCTGGTTTCAAAGAAAACGCCCAATCCTGGGGATCGCCACGCAGCAAGGAGATGACAATTTTAACCTGCTGCGCGGAGCTCCCTGACGAGTTAGGCTTCAAGGCAAAAAATAATTTACAATTATTTTTGAAATTCAAAAATTTAGACCGATCCCCAAAAAATACATCAGGTGTAGGAATCTTTGGTTCAGCAGCATGTGAATGAGCAAGGTAGGCGGAAATTCCCCGCACTTCCGCAGCGAGCTGCTCCACACGATCAGACAATTGCTTTATCTCCATTGAGAAAAAAAAATTCCCCCTACGGCCTCAGAGATATAGAGGAAAAAATATACACACTTTTTTTTTTCTTTTTTTTTTTTACAATTCTTTCCTGCTATTGAGTACCCTAGGATCTGCGGTATGGCGGGTGATTCTGTTATGATTGAGTCACCGTAGGAGGCAAAAACTGAAATACAAGCTAAGTCCAGAAAACCAGAGAAGTTGGCAACTATCAGATTGCAGACCCCTGAACCTATCAACACAACTAGCAGTAGCCGTGGGGGGTTCCTACGTTGCCCTAGACCCCTCGATCATGGCTGGAGAATTAACTAGGCTTAAAGAAAGAAAGGGGAAATCTAAACTGCCCCAGAGCAGACCCCAAAGCAATAGGCAGCCCCCAACATATAATGACGGTGAAGCAAGATGAAAACACTAACACAGACAGAAAGATAGACTGAGCAAAGACGGGGCCCCAAAACTACCTAGATAGGAAAGGACAGGAAGGCTGCTGTCTGCAATCTGCCAAAACCCTATCAAAGACATAAGCCAACAAGCTGATATGAAAAAGGCCCTGAAGCAGCTAGGCTTCAAAAACTAAATCAGCACTCAGGTATTTTCAGAAGCCAGAGCTAAAGGAATTCAGCACACCCCAGCAGGGAATGGCAGAAATCCAGAAAAACAAAGCAAAACAAAGTCAAGCACCAATGCAAAAGGCCGAGCAGCAAACTTAGCTTTAGAGGAGCAGGAATTCAGACTGGTCTCCAAGGATCCAAGAGAGAAATCACCCGCAGGGCAGAAGGGCGTCGGCAGCCTTATATCCAGTCAGTAACTCCACTCAGCCTGTCATCATCATCAGCCTCAGGTGTTTGATAATCAGGCTCACTACCTTTCTTTACCAGAAGAGGGAGTTCCTCTGGCCTCAGTAATGAAGGGGAAAATGAACTCACAACAGTGGGGGCTCCCTCCGTGCTTCCCTGAGCCCCCCACAGCAGCGCAATGTGCAGCACTGCTGCGGGGGGCTCCATCCCTGCAGGTCCCCAAATCCAAGATGGTGACGGGGACCTTCGGGGGCCTGCAAAGCGTAGGCAAGAAGGAAGCCTTGTGCAGTGCCTGTGACAGATCGCTGATCTGTCACAGTGATCTGTGATGTGACAGATCAGCGATCTGTCACATGACAGCTATGTCCCCCCTGGGACAATGTAATAAAGTTAAAAAAAAGTGTAAAAATAATTTTTTAAAAATCGCTAAATAAATTTAAAAAAAAAATATTCCCTAATAAATTCATTTTTTGGAAATAAAAAAAAAACAATAAAAGTACACATATTTGGTATCGCTGCGTCCGTAACGACCCGCCCTATAAAACTGTCCCATTAGTTAACCCCTTTAGCGAACCCCTTAAAAAATAAAAATAAAAAACGAACCAAAAAATAATGATTTATTATCATATCGCCGAACAAAAAGTGCAATAACGCGCAATCAAAAAGATGCATATAAATATCCATTGTACCACTGAAAACGTCATCTTGTCCCGCAAAAAACGAGCCACCATACAGCATCATCAGCAAAAAAATAAAAAAGTTATAGCTCACAGAATAAAGTGATGCAAAAATAATTATTTTTTACATAAAATTGTTTTCATTGCATAAAATCATAGAATCATAGAATCATAGAATCGTAGAGTTGGAAGGGACCTCCTGGGCCATCTGGTCCAACCCCCTGCTCAAAGCAGGATTCGCTAAATCATCCCAGTTAGATGTCTGTCCAGCCTCTGTTTGAAGACTTCCATTGAAGGAGAACTCACCACTTCTCGTGGCAGCCTGTTCCACTCATTGATCACTCTAACTGTCAAAAAGTTTTTTCTAATATCTAATCTGTGTCTCCTCCCATTCAGCTTCATCCCATTGCTTCTAGTCTTTCCTTGTGCAAATGAGAATAAAGTTGATCCTTCTACAATGTGACAGCCCTTTAGATATTTGTAGACAGCTATTAAGTCTCCTCTCAGTCTTCTCTTTTGCAAACTAAACATTCCCAAATCCTGCAACCTTTCCTCATAAGACAGGGTTTGCAGACCGGTCACCATTCTGGTCGCTCTTTTCTGAACTTGCTCCAGTTTGTTGATGTCTTTTTTAAAATGTGGTGCCCAAAATTGGACACAATATTCCAGATGAGGTCTGACCAAAGAGGAGTAGAGGGAAATAATTACTTCACGTGATCTAGACTGTATGCTTCTGTTAATACATCCTAGAATTGCATTTGCCTTTTTTGCTGCTGCATCACACTGTTGACTCATATTCAGTCTGTGATCTATTAGTATACCCAAGTCTTTTTCACATGTGCTGTCACTTAGCCCTATTCCTCCCATTCTATATATGCTTTTTTCATTTTTATTGCCCAGATGTAGTACTTTGCATTTCTCCCTGTTAAAAACCATTCTGTTAGTTGCTGCCCACTTCTCCAGTTTATTTAAATCTTTTTGAATCCTCTCTCTCTCTTCTCTAGTATTAGCTATCCCTCCTAGCTTTGTGTCATCAGCAAATTTAATCAGTTTACCCTCAATTCCTTCATCTAAATCGTTGATAAAGATGTTGAACAATACAGGGCCCAGGACAGAGCCCTGTGGTACCCCACTTGAGACATTCTTCCAACTGGATGTGCAGCCATTTACGACCACTCTTTGGGTCCGATCACTAAGCCAGTTATGAATCCACCTAACAGTTGCCTTGTCCATTCCATACTTAGTCATTTTTTCAATAAGGATTGTATGAGAGACTTTGTCAAATGCTTTGCTGAAGTCAAGATATACTATATCTACAGCATTTCCTTGATCCACCCAATCAGTAATACCATCATAGAAGGAAATTAAATTAGTCTGACATGACTTATTAGTTACAAACCCATGCTGACTCTGTTTAATCACTTCATTCTTATCCAGGTATTGACATACATGTTGTTTAATAATTTGTTCAAAGATCTTTCCTGGTATAGAAGTCAGACTCACCGGCCTATAGTTGCCTGGGTCCACCTTCTTCCCCTTTTTGAAGATAGGAACAACATTTGCTCTTCTCCAGTCTTCTGGCACTTCTCCTGTTCTCCAAGAATTTTCAAAGATTATGGAGAGGGGTTCAAAAATTTCTTCTGCTATCTCCTTCAGTACTCTGGGGTGTAATTCATCTGGACCTGGAGACTTGAATACATTTAGGTTAGCTAAGTGTTTCCTCACTATCTTTCTGTTTATAGATATCCTGGATTCTTCTATTCCCTTAATAGGACAGTGAATAACAGTTGATGTTACATTTCCTTTCTGAGAGAAAACAGATGCAAAATAGGAATTTAAAAGTTCAGCCTTCTCAACATCCTGTCTTACCATTTCATCATTTTCATCCTGTAAAAATCCTATAGCATCTTTGACTTTTCTTTTACTTTTGACATATCCCCAAAATCCTTTATTATTGCTTTTGACATCTCTTGCAAGCCTCAATTCATTTTCAGCTTTAGATAATCTGATTTGTGCCTTGCAGGTTCTGCAGACAGCATTATATTCTTCTTTAGATATGCCTCCTTCTTTCCATTTTATAAACATTTTTTGCTTCCTTTTTAGCATGTGCTTAAGTTCTGTGTTCATCCATCCTGGTTTCCTTAAATGCTTCCTATTCTTCCCTCTTTTCGGAATTGTTAACAACTGTGCTTTGAGAATTTCATTTTTCAAGATTTCCCATCCTTCCTGGACATTTTTGTCTTTAAGGATATCCAGCCATTGGATCCCTCCAATTCTCTTTCTGAATCCCTTAAAATCTGCCTTTCTGAAATCTAACCTTGACGTCTGAGTCTTCACAGGTCTTCCGCCTCTAGTTATCCAAAATTCTAAAATAGCATGGTCGCTACCTCCTAGGGTCCCAGCCACTTTTACCTCCTCAACCATTTCCTCCCTGTTTATAAGGATTAGATCCAAGGTAGCAGTTCCCCTTGTTTTCTCCTTTACCTTTTGGAAGATAAAGTTGTCAGCAAGAGAGGATAAGAATTTCCTTGACCTGTTAGTTTTGCCTGAGAGAGATTCCCAACAAATGTCTGGATAGTTGAAATCTCCCATGACAACTATGTCATATTTTTTGGAGAACTTGGCCATCTGATGCATAAAGAGTTCATCCATATCTTCAGCTTGCACAGGCGGCCTGTAGTAAATGCCTACAATGGTGTCCTTTCCATTGTTCTGTCCTTGTATTCTTACCCAAACAGTTTCCACAGAACTCCCAGTCTCTGAAGCTTCAATCTCTGTGCAGATATACGCATTTCTAACATACAATGCGACACCCCCTCCTCGTTTATCAAGTCTGTTTCTTGCAAATAAGTTGTATCCTTCTAGTCTTGTATTCCAATCATGTGTATTGTCCCACCAAGTTTCAGTGATTCCAATGACATCATATTTCTTTTCCTGTGTTAGTAGCTCCAATTCCAAAGCGCCAAAACATAAAAAAAGACATAAATGAGGTATCGCTGTAACCGTACTGACCCGAGGAATAAAAGTGCTTTATCAATTTTACCGCAGGCGGAACGGTGTAAATGCACCCCCCAAAAGAAATTCATGAAACGCTGGTTTTTGTTCATTCTGCGTCCCAAAAATCGGAATAAAAAGCGATCAAAAGATGTCACGTGCCCGAAAGTGGTGCCAATAAAAACGTCAACTCGTCCCGCAAAAATAAGACCTCACATGACTCGGTGGGTCAAAATACGGAAAAATTATAGCTCTCAATGTGTGGTGATGCAAAAACTATTTTTACAATAAAAAGCGTCTTTTAGCGTGTGACAGCCGCCAAACATAAAAACCGGCATAAATAGTAAATCAAACCCCCCGTTATCACCCCCTTAGTTAGGGAAAAATAATAAAATAAAAAAAATGTATTTATTTCCATTTTCCCATTAGGGTTAGGGCTAGGGTTAGGGATAGGGCTAGGGCTAGAGTTAGGGCTGAGATTAGGGTTTGGGGTGTGTTGGAGTTAGGGTTGGAGTTATAATTGGGGGGTTTCCACTGTTTGGGCACATCAGGTGCTCTCCAAATGCAACATGGCATCTGATCTCAATTCCAGCCAATAACTTCCTAACAAAAAAAAATTTGGTTCCAAAATTGTGCTGATATAAAGTAAACATGTGGGAAATGTTACTTATTAAGTTTTTTGTGTGCCGTAGCTCTGTGATTTAAGGGCATGAAAATTCAAAGTTGGAAAATTGCGAAATTTTCAAAATTTTTGCCAAATTTCTTTTTTCACAAATAAACACAAGTTATTTGAATGAAATTTTACCACTAACATGAAGTACAATATGTCATGAGAAAACAGTGTCAGAATCACCGGGATCCATTGAAGTGTTTCAGAGTTATTACCTCACCCCACAAACTTTCACACCCTCGCAGGAATCTTAAACACCTTGACCTACACTCATTCTCTGAATCCCTCCTCCCTCTTACAGATATAAGTTCCTTACACAATGCGGATGACGCTGCCGCTCTATATAACACCACAATAGCTGTAGCTTTGGAATCCGCTGCCCCACTTACACATACCAAAACTCACAAAATCAACAGACAGCCCTGGCACACCAGCCTGACCAAAGAGCTGAGGCGAGCTTCCAGGGCTGCTGAGCGCAGATGGAAAAGATCCCACTCCAACGAGCACTTCATCGCATTCAAACAGTCCCTCACTACTTTCAAGACCACACTCGCCACAGCTAAACAAACCTACTTCTCATCTCTCATATCCTCCCTGTCTCGCAACCCTAAACAGTTATTCAACACCTTCAATTCTCTCCTCCGCCCCCCAGCACCTCCTCCCTCCCCACTCATCTCAGCTGAAGACTTTGCCTCATTTTTCAAGCAGAAAATTGATAACATCAGGGACAGTTTTGGTCAACAACCCCCAGAGCCCTTCCTCCCGACTTCCCAGCCCTCCACCTTCAAAACCAACTTCTCCACCATTACAGAAGATCGACTCTCCACTCTACTCTCAAGATCACATCTCACCACCTGTGCACTCGACCCGATCCCATCCCACTTCATCCCAAACCTCACCACAGTCTTCATCCCAACCCTAACCCATCTCTTCAACCTATCACTAACAACTGGTGTTTTCCCCTCAAGCTTTAAACATGCCTCCATCACACCTATCCTCAAAAAGCCCTCTCTTGACCCATCCTCTGTATCTAGCTATCGCCCTATATCACTTCTCCCATACGCCTCCAAGCTACTGGAACAACACGTCTACCTTGAACTGTCCTCCCATCTCTCTTCTTGCTCCCTCTTCGACCGCTTACAATCTGGCTTCCGGTCACACCACTCCACTGAAACAGCCCTTACTAAGGTCACCAATGACCTCTTAACTGCCAAGAGCAAGCGACACTACTCTGTCCTCCTCCTCCTGGACCTGTCGGCTGCCTTTGACACAGTGGACCATTCCCTATTATTACAGACCCTCTCATCCCTCGGCATCACAGACTTGGCCCTCTCCTGGATCTCATCATACCTAACAGACCGGACATTCAGCGTCTCCCACTCACACACCACCTCCTCACCTCGCCCCCTATCTGTCGGAGTCCCACAAGGTTCAGTCCTTGGGCCCCTGCTGTTCTCTATTTACACCTTTGGCCTGGGACAGCTCATAGAATCTCATGGCTTTCAGTATCATCTTTATGCTGATGACACACAGATCTACATCTCTGGACCAGATATCACCTCCCTACTAACCAGAATCCCTCAATGTCTGTCCACTATTTCATCCTTCTTCTCCACTAGATATCTGAAACTCAACATGGACAAAACAGAATTCATCATCTTTCCCCCATCTCACGCGACCCCCCCTACGAACCTATCAATTACAGTAAATGACTGCCCACTCTCCCCAGTCCCACAAGCTCGCTGCCTCGGAGTAATCCTTGACGCTGATCTCTCCTTCAAACCACATATCCAAACCCTTTCCACTTCATGCCGACTTCAACTCAAAAATATTTCACGCATCCGTTCATTCCTCACCCAAGAATCTGCAAAAACCCTAGTCCATGCCCTCATCATCTCTCGCCTTGACTACTGCAACATCATGCTCTGTGGCCTCCCCTCAAACACTCTCGCACCCCTCCAATCTATTCTAAACTCTGCTGCCCGACTAATCCACCTGTCCCCCCGCTATTCCCCAGCTTCTCCCCTCTGTCAATCCCTTCACTGGCTCCCAATTGCCCAGAGACTCCATTACAAAACCCTAACCATGACATACAAAGCCATCCACAACTTGTCTCCTCCATACATCTGTGACCTCGTCTCCCGGTACTTTCCTGCACGCAACCTCCGATCCTCACAAGATCTCCTTCTCTACTCCCCTCTTATCTCCTCTTCCCACAATCGCATACAAGATTTCTCTCGCGCATCACCCCTACTCTGGAACTCTCTACCACATCATATCAGACTCTCACCTACCATCGAAACCTTCAAAAAGAGCCTGAAGACCCACCTCTTCCGACAAGCCTATAACCTGCAGTAACCACCGATCGACCAAACCGCTGCACGACCAGCTCTACCCTCGCCTACTGTATTACCACCCATCCCTTGAAGATTGTGAGCCCTCGCGGGCAGGGTCCTCTCTCCTCCTGTACCAGTTATGACTTGTATTGTTTAAGATTATTGTACTTGTTTTTATGTATACCCCTGCTCACATGTAAAGCGCCATGGAATAAATGGCGCTATAACAATAAATAATAATAATAATAAAGGGACAGTGGTCAGAATTGTAAAAATTGGCCCGGTCATGAACGTGCAAACCACCCTTGGGGGTTAAGGGGTTAAAGAAGGGTAAAGAGTTCAACCTTGTGTGTTAGGAAATAGACTGTTGGATACCACCAATTACCATCCTGTTACCCACGGCCCTTTTTTGTGTTGGGGTCACGTTCCCATTTCTAAAGCTGTGTGGCTCTAAAGAGCTTTCAATATGTTTGGAGCATTTTCAATTGGTGCGGTAACAATTAACGCAAATAATTATTTTTGGACAAATTAAATTAATTGGACCTAAAACAAGTTTCTGAAAATTCCCTAATTTATAGTTCTAATTTTATTTACTCTTCTGGTGTAAAGATCTTTGAAAACTTGCATAATTTTGGCGCAACTGGAGAGTGTGTTAATATTTTGTGACATGGCATTCTCACCACATTTTCTGTCAAAGTAGGCGGGCGCATAACAACCGTCACTTGTCTAGGTCATGATGAACAGTGGCATCCGATACGAATGGAGTAAGGGTAGTGGCGCGGTGCTTATAGAGGCACCCGCTACTTCTCTGATGGCCCTGATTCCAGAACACATGTCTGACTCCAGCACAACCCCGTGAACAACTCCAGTCTTGATGAATCAGGTCCCCTGTCTGGGGTTCAGACCAAGGCACCTCAGAAATATTGATGAACTGTAACATATAACGGAAGGAGTGATCCATAATTATTTTCTGTCACTTTGTATAAATGAAGGTGAATTCTGCTAAAGGGAGACATGCTGCTGATTAAATTCAGATGTTTACGTGCCATCATTTTCTGCCTAAACTGCGGATGATAAAAGACATGACCAACTATATGATATTAGTTTAGATAAATTGGGTTTGTCTCTACATGTACCCACATTTTATTAGTAATCAGTGCAGAAAGACTGCTTTTCTGTACAACTATGTCCTGACTGTTGCTTTAATCCCATAGGTCACATATTCATTCTTGAGTTCTCTTAATCTTTCTCCCTGTTTCTTACTTTAACCCAGTCATTAAGATATAGCCAAACCAACACAAATTCAATAATGTGGGTCTTTTTAAGCTATAGCCTATTTAATTATATGAATTGTAAAGATACCTTCCAGAATGAAAAGTGGGAGTAGGGATTGAGGACCCCCTGGTCATCATTAGTTCCCATCAATTCATCAGTACAGATGGAGCAGTTCTTCTCGCTTCTCCAATCGTAATAGGGAATTGCAAAATCTTCATCTCCAGTCATGATCTGCATCTGTCTCTCCAAGAACAGGAGACCTAAGCGATGCCATCCAGGAAATGTGGGCCCCTGGTGGGCAAAGTTCTTTTCAGGGATAAATGTGCTATTAATCATGATGGGCTTCATGGCGTAATAATGCATCCATGCAAAGACATCATATAGAGAAGCATCTACAAAGCGGTAAGTCTCACGATGATGCCGGTCTCCTGTGCTCAGGACAACAAAATCTTGACTTTTTGTAGTCTTGGCCAAGGCTAAGTAACTGAATAATCTTTTCTGCTCCAGAACTGTCAGTTCCCGGATTTCTCGCCTTAAGACTATTTTCTTCCTGTCACATTTCTCGCCATGAAAGCCAAATTTGCAGTCACCACAATCAAAGCTGCTATAGTTTCCAAAGCACTCGCAAGTATAATCATAATAATGTCGTGGCCAGTCTAGACGGTCATCGTTGTACTGGGGAATCTTCTCTCCTGATGAAGCTATCCAGTCTTTACATCTCCCACGACCAGACAGGGAACCACATGGGCTTTTATCTTTCCAAAGTGGACAGCAACTCTTGGTGCGAAAAGAAGCTTCAGTAGTGCAGACTCTAGGGAACTGGCCTTCCACAAAGCCAAGACTAAAAGTGAGGATGACTATGAAGCCAAACATGTCTTCCAAAAGTGATGAGCGCCTGAAAAGAGAAAAATATTAAATAATCACAAGATTATTTATTTTATTATTATTTTAATCCTAGTTTAATTAATTAAATATATTGGGAGAAAAGAGATTAACATTCATCTGGTTTCACCACACTACCAATGTTTATCTTCTTTTTTTATTTTATCAATAGCCTTTTTTCATATGAGACATATATATATGGCTCCCAATATGAAGAGCTGTACTGTGGATGGCATTCCATGCAATACTTGATTTCTTACATTTACAGCTCCACACAATTTTGATAAAACCATTTTTGATGACATCTAGCGAATAGTGTTGAGCATTCCGATACCGCAAGTATCGGGTATCGGCCGATACTTGCTGTATCGGAATTCCGATACCGACTTCCGATATTTTTTCAATATCGGAATTCGGCATCGGAATCGGAAGTTCAAAGTTGATTGACAGACTGACGTCATCATGATGCGCGGTGTGTGCGCATCATGATGCGCCGTCATTTCGGGCCTTCCGGGGGTCTCTGCCGGCCTGCCGGGGGGCTGTGCCGGCCTGCCGGGGGGCTGTGTGGACTGCCCGGGGTCTGTACCGGCCTGCCGGGGGGCTGTGCCGGCCTGCCGGTGGTCTGTGCACCCTGTGGGGGTCTGTACCAGCCTGCCGGGGGGGCTGTGCCGGCCTGCCAGGGGGCTGTGCACCCTGTGGGGGTCTGTACCGGCCTGCCGGGGGGCTGTGCCGGCCTGCCGGGGGGCTGTGCACCCTGTGGGGGTCTGTACCGGCCTGCCGGGGGGCTGTGCCGGCCTGCCGGGGGGCTGTGCTGATGTCCGGGGGTCTGTGCAGGCATCGTCCGATGGGACTACAAGTCCCATCTGGCGATGCCTGCTACCATGACAGTGATTGACACATTAGCCAATGATGGGACAGTAGTAGTCCCATCATCCGGCTAATGTGTTAAATGTTAAAAAAAAAAAAAAAATAAAAAAAAAAACTACATACATGCTACATGCTACATACATACTACATATATACTACATGCATGCAACATACATACTACATATATACTACATGCATGGAATTTCCCACGCAGCAATGGCATAAAGTGAGACTAGGGACTTTTTTTTTTTTTAAGTGGTGGAGGAATACAGTGCGGAAGGATACCTACCTTCCGTCATTGGATTCCTGCAGCCCGTAGAGAACGGCAGCAACAGCTGATGCTGCAGTTCTCTACCCAAGATCGTCGTGGGACACACTCGTGGACTGCTTCGGATCGTGGGTGAGTATTTTTGTGGTTTGTTATGTTAATATTTATTCCGTAGACGACAATGGCTTCGGGGAACAATGTGACAAGTATTGGTAAGTATGTTACTCTATGTTATATGTACTGTATGTCTATGTATGTATTGTATGAATGTATTGTATGTAGTATGTATGTAGTATATATGTGGTATGTATGTAGCATGTAGTATGTATGTAGTATGTATGTAGCATGCATGTAGCATGCAGTATGTATGTAGCATGCAGTTAGTATATATGTAGTATGTATGTGGTATGTATGTAGCATGTAGTATGTATGTAGCATGCATGTAGTATATATGTAGTATGTATGTAGCATGTAGTATGTAGCATGCATGTAGTATGTATGTAGCATGCATGTAGTATGTATGTAGTATGTATGTAGCATGTAGTATGTATGTAGCATGCATGTAGTATGTATGTAGCATGCATGTAGTATGTATATGGTATGTATGTAGCATGTAGTATGTATGTAGCATGCATGTAGTATATATGTGTTATGTATGTGGTATGTATGTAGCATGCATGTAGTATGTATGTAGTATGTATGTAGTATATATGTAGTATGTATGTAGCATGTAGTATGTATGTAGCATGCATGTAGTATATATGTAGTATGTATGTTGCATGTAGTATTTATGTAGTATGAATGTAGCATGCATGTAGTATATATGTGTTATGTATGTGGTATGTATGTAGCATGCATGTAGCATGCATGTAGTATGTATGTAGTATGTATGTAGTATATATGTAGTATGTATGTAGCATGTAGTATGTATGTAGCATGCATGTAGTATATATGTAGTATGTATGTTGCATGTAGTATTTATGTAGTATGTATGTAGCATGCATGTAGTATGTATGTAGTATGCATGTAGTATGTATGTAGTATATATGTGGTATGTATGTAGTATGTAGTATGAATGTAGTATGTATGTAGTATATATGTGGTATGTATGTAGTATACATGTAGTATGTATGTTGCATGTAGTATTTATGTAGTATGAATGTAGCATGTATGTAGTATGTAGTATGAATGTAGCATGTATGTAGTATGCATGTTGTATGTATGTAGCATGTAATTTTTTTTTTTTTTTTTTACATTTAACACATTAGCCGGATGATGGGACTACTACTGTCCCATCATTGGCTAATGTGTCAATCACTGTCATGGTAGCAGGCATCGCCAGATGGGACTTGTAGTCCCATCGGACGATGCCTGCACAGACCCCCGGAGCCTGCACAGCCCCCCGGCAGGCCGGCACAGCCCCCCGGCAGGCCGGCACAGCCCCCCGGAGCCTGCACAGCCCCCCGGCAGGCCGGCACAGCCCCCCGGCAGGCCGGCACAGCCCCCCGGAGCCTGCACAGACCACCGGCAGGCCGGCACAGACCACCGGAGCCTGCACAGACCCCCTGGCAGGCCGGCACAGCCCCCAGAAAGGCCCGTACAGACCCCAGAGAGGCTGTACAAGGGCAGGAAAGGGTTTTTCTTATTCCGATACCGGAAGTCCCATAGACTTGAATGGGACTTCCGGTATCGGAATCGGCGATACCGATACTTTTTTTAAAGATCGGCCGATACCATCCGATACGATACTTTGAAGTATCGGACGGTATCGCTCAACTCTACTAGCGAATGTCCAACAGAGAACCCCAATACACAACCTAAAATAATTCTATCTCTAGATATACAGAGATGAACACACGTCAACATTCCAGATATGCAGTGGAGAAAAGAGCTACCAATTGTGCAAGTTCTCCCACTTATAAAGATGAGAGCGGCCTGTAATTGACATCATAGGTAGACCACAACTATGAGAGTCAAAATGAGAAAACAAATCCAGAAAATCACCTTGTCTGATTTGGGAAGATTTATTTTGCAAATTATGGTGGAAAATAAGTATTTGGTCACTAACAAAAGTTCATCTCAATATTTTGTTATATATCCTTTGTTGGCAGTGACAGAGGTCAAACATTTTCTGTAAGTCTTCACAAGGTTGGCACACACTGTTAGTGGTATGTTGGCCCATTCCTCCATGCAGATCTCCTCTAGAGCAGTGATGTTTTGGGCCTGTCGCTGGGCAACACGGACTTTCAAATCCCTCCAAAAGTTTTCTATGGGGTTGAGATCTGGAGACAGGCTAGCCCACTCCAGGACCTTCATATGCTTCTTACGAAGCCACTTCTTCGTTGCCCTTGCAGTGTGCTTGGGATCATTATCATGCTGAAAGACCCATCCACATTTCATCTTCAATGCCCTTGCTGATGGAAGGAGGTTTGCACTCAAAATCTCATATACATAGCCCCATTCATTCTCTCATGTACACGGATCAGTCGTTCTGGTCCCTTTGCAGAGAAACAGCCTCAAAGCATGATGTTGCCACCCCCATGCTTCACAGTAGGTATGGTGTTTTTCGGATGCAACTCAGTATTCTGTCTCCTCCAAACACAACGAGTTTTGTTTATACCAGTTATACTTTGGTTTCATCAGACCATATGACATTCTCCCAACACTCTTCTGAATAATCCAAATGCTCTCTAGCTGTTAGGCGTCGGATTCCTGCAGCGGCTCAGCAGGAATCCAGAGCCTCACATTCTACGGTCTCTCATTACCTATCGACCGCAGAGGAGATTGCTCAGCAGTGTCAGCGTCCCAGACGCTCTGCCCAGAATTGCTCTGTGGGTCTGGCTGTTGCTGCCACCTTTGGGTCAGCAATAGCAATGCAGGCTGCTTTGCAGCAAAATGCTCCAGAGGCTAAGTCCTCTCGTCGTGCTTCTGGGCATGTTCACGAGATGATCTCCCATTAGAGATCGGAAGTCACATGCTTAGGTCCTTCTCCTGATCTCATTGGTCCATCTGGAAGGTCCTGGAAGCGCACGGCTATAAAAGGTCCGCATGACCGCTCGGCCATGCGCTAGTATAGTCTCTAGTTGCTACTGTGTGAATGATGATGGATGCATGTACTTGCGAATGACTCATTAAGATCCCCTTCCTCTAATATTACAAGTGTGTATAGGGACTTAGCTTAAGAGTCACAAGCCACAGCAGCATCCTCCACAGTTCTAGCGTCCGACAGTGCACCTGCTACCGGGCATTGTTGATTAGCGGCAGTGTCTGTCGCCACGCTGCAGTCTGCAGCTCCTCTCGGTGTCCGCAGTTGTGACGCCGCACGCACGGTAGGTCTAGATGGACTCTGACCCTCTGCCTATGGTTCAGCTCCTGTGACCACATACCGTGCGTGCACTTCTCTGAGACCTGTGAGTCCAACAAGCTCTGTATTTATGTTATGCCTTTGGCGTCTTTGTGAAGCCAACAGAGTACGCCCAGTGCACACTAATATGGCGTGCAATAATACCGCCATATTTAGTGTTCGCCATTATTTAGCAGCAGTGTTAACACCTTCTTCACGGTGGACCCCGAGCGGCGAACGCACTTTTTTATTTATTTATTTAGTGCGTTCCGCCATTCCTAACATTATACTAGCGCCAGGGTCTGGCTAATAATGGCAAACCAGCAGCAGCTACTGCAGTACATTAGGCAGCTAGAGGGCAGGTTTGCGACTCTCGACAGTTCCGCCTCAGCTGCGAAGGTTACGGAGGTTGCTGCGCAGGCAGTCGCAGAGGCTGTCTCACGTGTGTCCACGTCCACGCCTGCGCCGACAGTATCCTGCCTCCCATTGCCCGATAAATTTTCTGGTGATAGCGCCTCCTGCAGGGGTTTCGTGAGCCAGTGCTCTATTCAGCTTGAGTTACTGGCCATGCGATTCCCTACAGAGTGGGCTAAGGTGGGGTTTATCATCTCCCTCCTGTCAGGCAGGGAGTTGGAATGGTATATTTTATGTTTTGTCGCTTTTATACAATAAAAGCTATTTTATATAAAAAATAATTATTTTTGCATCGCTTTATTCTGAGAGCTATAACATTTTTATTTTTCTGATAATGGAGCTTGTTGTGAGTTCATTTTCCCCTTCGCTACTGAGGCCCGAGGAACTCCCTCTTCTGGTGAAGAAAGGTAGTGAGCCTGATTGTCAAACACCTGGGGCTGATTATGATGACTGGCTGAGTGGAGTTAATGACTGGATATAAGGCTGTCGACGCCCTTCTGGCTTGCGGGTGATTTCTCTGTGGACTTCTAGTTAACCAGTCTGATTCCTGCTCATCTAAAGCTAAGATTTCTGCTTTGCCTTTTTGCATTAGTGTTTTGTTTTCCTTGCTTTTCTGGATTCTGCCATTCCCTGCTGGGGTGAGCTGAATCTCCTTTTGCCTGTTGCTCTGTCTTCAGAATATTCCTGAGTACTGACATAGCTTTTTTGAAGCCTAGCGTCTTCAGGGCCTTTTTTACTGTCAGTTTGTTGGCTCTTATTTTCATAGGGTTTTTCACGGATTGCAGACAGCAGCCTTCCTGTCCTTTCCTATCTAAGCTAGCGTGGGCCCCCTCTTTGCTCAGTCTATCTTTCTGTCTGTGTTTTGTTCTTTCTTCTTGCTTCACCGTCATTATATGTGGGGGGCTGCCTTTTGCTTTGGGGTCTGCTCTGGGGCAGTTTAGATTTCCCTTTCTGTCTTTGGGCTATGTAGTCCTCCGGCTGTGATCGAGGGGCCTAGGGCATCGTAGGAGCCCCCCACGGCTACTGCTAGTTGTGTTGATAGGTTCAGGGGTCTGCAATCTGATAGCTGCCAACTTCTCTGGTTTTCTGGACTTAGCTAGCATTTCTATTTTTGCCTCCTACGGTGACTCAATCATAACAGGAGCTGTATTGGGGCTTGTTTTTTGTGGGACAAGATGACGTTTTCAGCGGTACCACTTTTATTTATATCCGTCTTTTTGATCGTGTGTTATTCCACTTTTTGTTTGGTGGTATGATGATAAAGCATTGGTTTTTTTGCCTTTTTTATGGTGTTCACTAAAGGGGTTAACTAGTAGGACAGTTTTATAGGTCGGGTCGCTATGGATATGGCAATACCAAATATGTGTACTTTTTTTTTTTTCATTCATATTCCTCAGCATTTTACATTTCAGAGGGGACTTGTACAGACAATAGACATTACAGCATAACAATAATCACAGAGATTATAACAGATACCGAGAGGAATGAGGGCCCTGCTCGCAAGCTTACAGTCTATGAGGAAAATGATAGCATTTTCTGTTCTAGTGTTTTTGGAAAAGAAGAGTAAAATGCAATCTCTTTGAAGAACTAAAGGTCCTTCTCACTATATTATAGTATCATCAAAAAGTGAATTTATTTCAGTTCTTCAATACAAAAAGTGAATGAATCTCCTATAGTCTATAGAGTCATTACACACAGAGTGATCTATTTTACGAGTTTATTTTTGTTAATGTTGATGATTATGGCTTACGGCCAATGAGAACCCAAAAGTCATTATAATTAACAAAAACACCTGTAAAGGCTTCCTAAGTGTTTATAAAGGTCCCTTAGTCTGTTTCAGTAGCTCCACAATCATGGAGAAGACTGCTGACCTGACAGATGTCCAGAAGGCAGTCACTGACCCTCTCCACAAGGAGGGGAAGCAGCAAAAGGTCATTGCACAAGAAGTGGGATGTTCACAAGCCTGTATCCAAACATATTAATGAAAAGTTGAGTGGAAGGAAAAAGTGTGGTAGAAAAAGGTGCACAAGCAACCGGGATAACCTCAGCCTTGAAAGAATTAAGAAAAGGCCATTGAAAAATTTGGGAGAGATTCACAAGGAGTGGACTGCCGCTGGAGTCATTTCTTCAAGTGCCACCACACACAGACGTGTCCAGGACATGCTCTACAAGTGTCACATTCCTTGTGTCAGCCACTCATGACCAATAGACAACGCCAGAAGCATCTTACCAAGAAGAAAAAGAACTGGACTGTTGTCTGTGGTTCAAGGTGTTGATTTCAGATGAAAGTACATTTTGCATTTCATTTGGAAATCGCGGCACCAGAGTCTGGAAGAAGAGTGGCGAGGCCACAATCCAAGCTGCTTTGGGTCTGTTGTGAGGTTTCCATAATTAGTGATGGTTTGGGGAGCCATGTCATCTGCTGGTGTAGGTCCACTGTCTTTTATCAAGACCAAAGTCAGCGTGGCCGTCTACCAGGACATTTTACTGCACTTCATGCTGCCCTCTGCTGACAAGCTTATTGGAGATGGAAATGTCATTCTCCAGCAGGACTTGGCCCCTGTCCACACTGCCAAAAGTACCAACACCTGGTGTACACACAACAGTATCACTGGGCTTGAATGGCAGCAAACTCGTCTGAGCTTAACCCTATAGAGAATCTATGGAGTATTGTCAAGAGGATGATGAGAGACACCAGACCCCACAATGCAGACAAGCTGAAGGCTGCTATCAAAGCAACCTGGGCTTCCATAACCCCTCAGCAGTGCCACAGGCTGATCGCCTCCATGCCATGCCGCATTGATGCAGTAACTGATGCAAAAGGAGCCCCGACCAAGTATTGAGTGCATATACTGAACATACATTTCAGTAGGACAACATTTCAGATTTTACAGTCACTTTTCAAGCTGGTGTTATAAAATATTCTAATTTACTGAGATAATGACTTTTGGATTTTCATTGGCTGCAAGCCATAATCATCAACATTAACAGAAATAAAAGCTTGAAATAGATCACTCTGTGTGTAATGACTCTATCTAATATAGGAGTTTCACTTTTCATATTGAAGAACTGAAATAAATTCACTTTTTGATGATATTCTAATTTTGGAAGATGCACCTGTACATCCAAGATAGGGTTAACCATGCTCAGGGCCGCCATCAGGGCATTACTGCCCTGACTGGTGTATGGGGCCCAGTGGGCAGAGGGGGCCCGCATCGGACCCCGTCTCATCTGCTCACCGGGCCATACCGGCAGGCTAAACAGGGCCCTTAGCAGTGCTGTGGCAGTTCAACGCTATTGACGTAGTTAACAGCCACCAGCCAATCGGAGGCTAGCAGCTGACATCAGCCGCAACGTGCATGTCACCTGCGTCTGATGTCATTGTCAGTCGCCGGTGAGTGAGCGCTTCAGCTGCGTGTAAGGAGCTTCGCTGCAGCCGCGCGGCCCGGTAAGAAGAACTTGGGTTTTTTTTGTTTTTTTTATTGAAAGCGGCAATCCGGGGGGCCCGGGGCAGACTGTGAGACACGGGGGCAAAATGCGAGACATGGGGGCAGAATTGACATGGGGTAGAATGTGAGACACGGGGGAAGAATGCGAGACAAGGGGGCAGAAAGGACATGGGGGCAGAATGCAAGACATGGGGGCAGAATGGACATGGGGCAGAATGGACATGGGGCAGAATGCGAGATATGAAGGTAGAATGCGAGACATGGGGCAGAATGGACATGGGGCAGAATGGACATGGGGCAGAATGCAAGACATAAAGGTAGAATGCGAAACATGGGGGCAGAATGCAAGACATGGGGGCAGAATGCGAGACATGGGGGCAGAATATGAGACACGCAGAATACGAGACACCGGGGAAGAATGAACATGGGGCAGAATGCAAGACATTGGGGCAGAATGAGACAGACAAAGGAGGGGGCAGAATGGACACGGGGAAGAATGTGCCAGTGAGACACAGGAGGGGGCATAATGTGAGGCACGGGGGCAGTATCAGAGACATGGGGCAGAATATGACAGTGAGGCACAGGAGGGGGCAGAATGGACACGGGACAGACTGTGACAGTGAGACAAAGGTTGGGGCAGAATGGACACGGGGAAGAATGTGACAGTAAGACACAGGAGGGGGCAGAATGGACACGGGGCAGAATGTGACAGTGAGACACAGGAGGGAGCAGAATATGAGGCACGGGGGCAGAATGTGACAGTAAGATACAGGAGGGTGCAGAATGTGACAGTGAGACACAGGAGAGGGCAGAATGTGAGACACAGGAGGGGACAGGATGCGAGACATGTGGCAGGATGGGAGACACATGGTGCAGGATCATGGGGCAGGATGCGGAGATCATATGGGGCAGAGTGGATACTCATGAGGGCAGGATGAGAGAAAATATGGCTGGTGCCAGGAATGAGACACACGGGGTCCAGGATGGGGGATATTATTACCACAGGGGCTAATTAAGGGATATTATTACTGCAGTGATTTATTTTATTTTTTTGAGGATACTGTTTTAAATGGGGTAGGTCCTATTACTGTGTAGAGTGACACAATGTCGCCTTTTTTTCTTCATCTGGTGTATTGTAGAAGTTGGGAAAAAATTAAGTAATGAGTTCTGCAAGTGGAGTTTTAGATAACTGTGTTATTTCCTGCAGAGACGAGCCCTGGCTGGAAGACGTGATGGCGGTCTGTGCTGGATGAAAGATGAAAAGCGAAGCTGAAGGACTTCACCTAGAGACGTCACTGGCGAGTCAGTGTGTTACCTGTACATTGACACTATACACTATGTACAGAGTGCCTTTGAACAATGTCACCAGTGATCACTGTATTACCTGTGCACTGACACTATACTGTTGTGAATTCTCTTGCTCGGATTTCTGAGTCGAAGCTCCCTCTGCTCCCTCTGGTGGTTGCTGAGAGTAGTGGAGCTGGCCAGGTGGATGGAGATTCCCCACCTGATGACGATAATTGGAAACCTGGGATTACTGGCTGGGAACATATAATTGAGCTGGCTGCTCTTGGAGGTTGCTGGTGATTTCCTCAGTGTGCATTTGGAGCTCTTTTGTCCCCTGCATGATCTGCATGGTTCAGCTAAGTGATTCTTTTGCTAATCCTTTGCATCTAATCCGGTTGTGTCTTTTTTTGCTTTCTGTTTTGCTGCTAGGGTTCAGCGTGCTCCCTGCTGGGGGCAGCGCTGGGCCCTGCTTCATATGTTGCAGCTTGTTCAGTCTCCTGTTATGTTAGTATCTTTTTGCTTGCTGCCAGTTTATACCAGAGTGCTGATCTAGTGGGGGTGAGATTGTGTGATCTCAGGTTTTTTGTATATCAGTAGTGTTGGACTTTTTTAGGGTTTTGTGCATGATTGCAGACAGTATCTTTTCTAATCTAATCTGGTTGGGCCCCACCATTTGCTCAGTCTGTTCTCTGCCTGTGTTTGTGATCTCATCTTGTCTCACCGACAATATATGTTTGGGCGCTGTCTATTCCTTTGGGGATCTGCTCTGGGGCAGTTTAGATTTCATCTTTCCGTCTTTAGACTTAGTTAGTCCTCCGGCTGTGACGAGGCATCTAGGGCATCGTAGGAACGCTCCACGGTTACTGCTAGTTGTGCGGATAGGATCAGGGGTCTGCAATCCGCTTAGTTACCAATCTCTCTGGTCTTCTGGTGGCTTAGCCTGTTCCTGCCATCCTCCTCGGTGACCCATTCATAACACTATACACTATATACAGAGTTCCTGTGTACAATGTCACCAGTGATCACTGTATTACCTGTACACTGGCACTATATACAGAGGTCCTGTACATAATGTCACCAATGATCACTGTATTACCTGTACACTGACACTATATACAGAGCTCCTGTGTATAATGTCACTGGTGATCACTGTATTACCTGTACACAGACTACATACTAAGTACAGATCTCCTCTGTATAATGGCACTTATGGTGGTAGTATTATTTTTTTTATTAATGATCAGTATTGTAGCATTCAGTCACCATGTGGTGGTAATATGTGGTCTGGGCATGGTGCGGTGGTATTTGTTCCTTGTATGTGGTAGTATAGGTCACTATGTGGTGGTAATATGTGGTCTGGACATGTTGTGGTGGTATTTGTCCCTTTGGATGTGATATTATTGGTCATTTTAAAAATTGAAAAATAAATAAAAAATATACCTAAATTGTATTGGATATTTTAACAAATGTTTAATAGGTTAGAGTAGAGTAGGGCCCAGCCAAAAGAGTCTACCTTGTCTTGGTGGCAGATTTAAAAAAATCTTTTGTCCAAAACAAGAGCTGCTGGCTATGTGTGTGATCTGGAGATGGGAACTGTTAATGTGTGATTGGTGAAAAGTTGAGTTTTTCCAAGAGAAATCGGTGGGACTGTGGACAGTTCGAGGGCGGGGCTGGGGTAAAATCTCATGGGGGCCCCGAAAATTTTGCCATTATGGGGCCCCGAAATTCCTAGCGGCAGCCCTGAACATGCTCATCCAGATGAATAAGTATAAGTCTTGACCATCAACATATAGCACAAGGATGTCCTTCTGGACATCTGGTACAACCCCCTGCTCAAAGTAGGATTCACTGAATCACCCCAGACAGATGTCTGTCCAGCCTCTGTTTGAAGACCTCCAATGACGGAGAGCTCACCACCTCTCATGGCAGTGTAAGGAGATGTGGGCTATACCCCTTTAAATATTCTTATGCTGCTATTTATACTGATCTGTACAGAATTGATATATACTTCATTGTGATGTGGTTTCATATATTTATTGCTGTTTTATGCTTTGTGTAAGATAGGGCCAGTGCAGTTAGGGAAAAGGGTCACTAGATGGGGCACTGAGTACACTGCATAGTATGGTTTAGTTGTAGGACACTTAGAGGTTAATACTAGGAGAGGTAGCTGGGGATTAAGTGAGTGAGACTTCCAGGATATAGTCAGTCAGGGGTAGCCCCCTGTGTGCTGCTCAGGTGGCATCAGGCCTGGGCTGCTTACCTACCATTAAACGTTCTGAAGTAGAAGCCCAGCCATCCAAGGAAAGGAGTGGGAGTATAAAGGAAGAAGAGTTAAGAGCACAGTATACACAGCAACGTAGTGAAGAGTGAGGAATTTACAGAAGAATCTTGGGTACAGAAGAAGTTAGAGTGGGCCACCATGAAAGTGCTCAGGCTGGATAACGATTGAAGGGGTGGAGACCCACTAGATAGTATATCTGAGTTTGGGACAAAGTCGGTTTAAGGGAGATATGTTATGAATGAGTCACCGAGGAGGAAAAACAAAAGCAAGCTAAGCCACAGAAAACCAGAGAGGTTGGTAACTAAGCGGATTGCAGACCCCTGATCCTATCCACACAACTAGCAGTAGCCGTGGAGCATACCTACGATGATCCTAGACACCTCATCACAGCCGGAGAACTAAATAAGCCTAAAGCAAGAAAAGGGGAAATCTAAACTGCCCCAGAGCAGACCCCAAAGCAATAGACAGCCCCCAAACATGTATTGTCGGTGAAACAAGATGAAAACACAAACACAGATAGAAAAATAGACTGAGCAAATGATGGGACCACACTAACTAGAAAGGGCAGGAAAGGAAAGATGCTGTCTGCAATCACGCACAAAACCCTGCCAAAAAATGTCCAACACTTTCTGATAACAAAAACCCTGAAGTCACTAGACTTCAATTCCCTATATCAGCACTCTGGTATATTCTGAAGACAGCGCAAAAAGAGACCAATCTGATCAGTGACAAAAAGCAAACTAGCATAAACAGAGACATAAGAATGGAAATTCAGCGCAGCCCCAGCAGGGGCTGGCTGACCTCAAAAACTGAGTAAACCAGACCAAATCTCATGTGAAAAAATAGCAGAGCACACTTAGCTTGAGAAGGCAGGAACAGAACTGGAAACCAGAACCTCAGGGCAGGAAAAAATCACCAGCACAAAATTAGGGAGTCAGCTGTGTTAAATCCAGTCAGAGACTCCTGATGTCCACTCACAGTCCTCCTCCTCAGGTGGCAGGTCTCTGCCATTTAGATCAGCTTCATTACCTACTGTCACCACTAGAGGGAGCCCAGATGGAGAACTCACAACTCCTCTGTCAACACAGCCAGCTCCACCACCCTCACCAGAAGACAGAGGTAAACCAGAAAATGAGTTCACAACAGTACCCCCCCTTGAGGAGGGGTCACCGAACCCTCATCCACGCCACCAGGCAGATCAGGATGGGCCCGGTGAAAGGCACAAACCAATCTATCGGCATGAATGTCAGAGGCAGAGACCCAAGAATTGTCCTCCTGGCCATAACCCTTCCACTTGGCCAAATACTGGAGTCTCCGTCTAGCCAGACGAGAATCCAGTATTTTCTCTACCTCATATTCCACATTACCTTCAACCAACACAGGGTCAGGAGGTGCCACCATAGGAAGCACTGGCTCAACAAACCTCTTCAACAGAGACTTATGAAACACGTTATGGATCTTAAACGTAACTGGAAGAGCCAATCGAAAAGAAACCGGGTGAAGAATCTCCAAAATCCTATAAGGTCCAATAAATCTTGGCTTGAACTTTGGAGATGCAGCCTTCATAGAGATATTTTTTGACGACAACCAAACCATATCACCCACTTTAAACCGGGGACCAATGGTCCTATGCCGGTTGGAAAACCGCTGGGCCTTTTCTTGAGAGAGGGACAACTTATCCACCACTTGGTCCCAAATCTGCTGCATTCTACCACAGTGTCAACACCTGGGCAGGCTGAAGATTCCACTTGCCCTGAAGAAAATCGAGGATGATACCCAAAGTTACAGAAAAAGGGCGACATCAATGTGGCAGAACTAGCTCTATTATTTAGGGTGAATTCGACCAAGGGCAAAAATGAGACCCAATCATCCTGATCAGCAGATATAAAACATCTCAAATAGGACTTCAAAGTCTGGTTTGTTCTCTCAGTCTGCCCATTGGTCTGTGGGTGAAACGCAGAGGAGAAGGATAACTGAATTCCCAGCTTGGAACAAAAAGCTTTCCAAAATCTGGAGACAAACTGGACTCCTCTGTCCGACACAATGTTCTCAGGAATCCCATGCAACCGAACCACCTGTTGTAAAAACAAGGGCACCAACTCTGAGGAAGATGGCAGCTTTGGGAGTGGTACAAGATGGACCATCTTAGAAAATCTATCACAAATCACCCAGATAACAGTCATTCTCTGAGAGACAGGAAGATCAGAAATAAAATCCATTGAGATATGG
The DNA here is from genome assembly GCF_039654945.1 of Dendrobates tinctorius. Classification (NCBI taxonomy): domain Eukaryota; kingdom Metazoa; phylum Chordata; class Amphibia; order Anura; family Dendrobatidae; genus Dendrobates; species Dendrobates tinctorius. The sequence goes on along the minus strand of NW_027361980.1, from coordinate 655,019 downwards.
GTCCATGGCCTCTTGGGCACCAGCAAGGGCATCAACAACGCACTAGAACGAGAACAGGGTTTAGACTGGGAACAAGTCCCACAAGACTGCACAAAATTCCTGACATCACGAGATAAGGCGGGCCACCAAAAAGACCGACTCACCAAATCTCTGGTACCAAAAATACCTTGATGACAAGCCAACGTGGAGCAATGAACTTCAGACATCACTCTCTTCCTCCACTGGTCAGGAACATACAATTTTCCCATAGGACAACGCTCAGGTTTGTCCTCCTGAAATTCTTCCTGGGCACGTCTGGCGAGATGGCAGAAAGAATTACCCCCTCACCTAGGATGGCAGTAGATATGGTCACAATAGGAGAATCAGCAAAGAAACTCCTAGAAAAGGGCGTCTGCCTTAACATTCTTAGTGCCCGGAAGAAAGGAGACCACAAAATCAAAACGCGTGAAAAACAAGGCCCACCTAGCCTGTCTAGGATTCAAGCGTTTGGCCGACTCCAGGTAAATCAAATTCTTGTGGTCAGTGAGGACCACAACTTGATGTCTAGCTCCCTCCAACCAATGTCTCCACTCCTCGAATGGCCACTTCATGGCCAACAATTCCCGATTGCCCACATCATAGTTACGTTCAGATGGGGAGAACTTTCGGGAAAAGAAGGCACAGGGATTCATTTTAAAAGTCACCGGTAGAGTTGAGCGAAATGGGTCGAACAATTTCAAAAGTCGCCGACTTTTGGCAAAGTCGGGTTTCATGAAACGAAACCCGATCCTAGGATGAGGTCGGCCACGAGGTCGGCGACTTACGCGCCAAAGTCGCGTTTCAAAAGTTTTTTTAGCTCTCTTTTTCAGCCAATCAGGATCCACGGACACTGTGGGCAATGTGATGACATAGGCAGGGGTCGCCACCATCTTTCAGAAGGGCATGCAAGTGATTGGCTTGCTTTGGTGGGTGTCACAGGGGTTATAAAAGGGTGTGCACGCCGACCGCCATCTTACTTCTGCCGATCTTAGCATAGGGAGAGGTTGCTGATTCTGTAGGGAGAGCGTTAGGCAGGGAAGAAGGCAAAAAAAACTGCTTCTGCTGCTAGCGATTTTGCCTGTGCAACACACCAGTCACTGTGTGTGCAGTGCAAGGGGAGGCTATATTGTGGTGGATCAGCGGTGTTGGTTGTTAGGCTGCCTTCTAAGGCTTCCTGACAGCTGCATTGCTGTTTCCTCACTGCTCTGCAAACTGCTTTTTTAAAAGCAATCCCAATTTTTTTTTTGTCCTGCTAAGGTACTGAGCGTGTATTTATTCACACCATACAGCGGTGTACTCTCCTCACACAGTACCGTGTAACGGCTGTTATCACAGCCACAGTGAAGCTATCTGTGTGTCACTGTGGAAGGATAAGTGGAGGACTTGTTCCGTTCTTACAGACCTACACTCTAGGGAGATTCCTATTCTGCCCAATTCTACAATTCACTTTTTTCACACCTGTGCCATCGAGCCTGTGACATAGCGCTGTGATATTCAGTGGGCCTCACACAATCCAAGTGTCCAGTGTCCACAAGTGTCTGCAGAAATTTAAAATCTCCCTTATCCTGTAGTCACTTTTTTCACACCTGTGCCATCGAACCTGTGACATAGCGCTGTGATATTCAGTGGGCCTCACACAATCCAAGTGTCCAGTGTCCACAAGTGTTTGCAGAAATTCAAAATCTCCCAGAAATTCAAAATCTCCCTTATCCTGTAGTCACTTTTTTCACACCTGTGCCATCGAGCCTGTGACATAACACTGTGATATTCAGTGGGCCTCACACAATCCAAGTGTCCAGTGTCCACAAGTGTCTGCAGAAATTCAAAATCTCCCAGAAATTCAAATTCTCCCTTATCCTGTAGTCACTTTTTTCACACCTGTGCCATCGAGCCTGTGACATAGCACTGTGATATTCAGTGGGCCTCACACAATCCAAGTGTCCAGTGTCCACAAGTGTCTGCAGAAATTCAAAATTTCCCTTATCCTGTAGTCACTTTTTTCACACCTGTGCCATCGAGCCTGTGACATAGCACTGTGATATTCAGTGGGCCTCACACAATCCAAGTGTCCAGTGTCCACAAGTGTCTGCAGAAATTCAAAATCTCACAGAAATTCAAAATCTCCCAGAAATTCAAAATCTCCCTTATCCTGTAGTCACTTTTTTCACACCTGTGCCATCGAGCCTGTGACATAGCACTGTGATATTCAGTGGGCCTCACACAATCCAAGTGTCCAGTGTCCACAAGTGTCTGCAGAAATTCAAAATCTCCCTTATCCTGTAGTCACTTTTTTCACACCTGTGCCATCGAGCCTGTGACATAGCACTGTGATATTCAGTGGGCCTCACACAATCCAAGTGTCCAGTGTCCACAAGTGTCTGCAGAAATTCAAAATCTCCCTTATCCTGTAGTCACTTTTTTCACACCTGTGCCATCGAGCCTGTGACATAGCACTGTGATATTCAGTGGGCCTCACACAATCCAAGTGTCCAGTGTCCACAAGTGTCTGCAGAAATTCAAATTCTCCCAGAAATTCAAAATCTCCCTTATCCTGTAGTCACTTTTTTCACACCTGTGCCATCGAGCCTGTGACATAGCACTGTGATATTCAGTGGGCCTCACACAATCCAAGTGTCCAGTGTCCACAAGTGTCTGCAGAAATTCAAAATCTCCCTTATCCTGTAGTCACTTTTTTCACACCTGTGCCATCGAGCCTGTGACATAGCACTGTGATATTCAGTGGGCCTCACACAATCCAAGTGTCCAGTGTCCACAAGTGTCTGCAGAAATTCAAAATCTCCCAGAAATTCAAAATCTCCCTTATCCTGCAGTCACTTTTTTCACACCTGTGCCATCGAGCCTGTGACATAGCACTGTGATATTCAGTGGGCCTCACACAATCCAAGTGTCCAGTGTCCACAAGTGTCTGCAGAAATTCAAAATCTTCCTTATCCTGTAGTCACTTTTTTCACACCTGTGCCATCGAGCCTGTGACATAGCACTGTGATATTCAGTGGGCCTCACACAATCCAAGTGTCCAGTGTCCACAAGTGTCTGCAGAAATTCAAAATCTTCCTTATCCTGTAGTCACTTTTTTCACACCTGTGCCATCGAGCCTGTGACATAGCACTGTGATATTCAGTGGGCCTCACACAATCCAAGTGTCCAGTGTCCACAAGTGTCTGCAGAAATTCAAAATCTCCCAGAAATTCAAAATCTCCCAGAAATTCAAAATCTCCCTTATCCTGTAGTCACTTTTTTCACACCTGTGCCATCGAGCCTGTGACATAGCACTGTGATATTCAGTGGGCCTCACACAATCCAAGTGTCCAGTGTCCACAAGTGTCTGCAGAAATTCAAAATCTCCCTTACCCTGTAGTCACTTTTTTCACACCTGTGCCATCGAGCCTGTGACATAGCACTGTGATATTCAGTGGGCCTCACACAATCCAAGTGTCCAGTGTCCACAAGTGTCTGCAGAAATTCAAAATCTCCCTTACCCTGTAGTCACTTTTTTCACACCTGTGCCATCGAGCCTGTGACATAGCACTGTGATATTCAGTGGGCCTCACACAATCCAAGTGTCCAGTGTCCACAAGTGTCTGCAGAAATTCAAAATCTCCCAGAAATTCAAAATCTCACTTATCCTGTAGTCACTTTTTTCACACCTGTGCCATCGAGCCTGTGACATAGCACTGTGATATTCAGTGGGCCTCACACAATCCAAGTGTCCAGTGTCCACAAGTGTCTGCAGAAATTCAAAATCTCCCTTATCCTGTAGTCACTTTTTTCACACCTGTGCCATCGAGCCTGTGACATAGCACTGTGATATTCAGTGGGCCTCACACAATCCAAGTGTCCAGTGTCCACAAGTGTCTGCAGAAATTCAAAATCTCCCAGAAATTCAAAATCTCCCTTATCCTGTAGTCACTTTTTTCACACCTGTGCCATCGAGCCTGTGACATAGCACTGTGATATTCAGTGGGCCTCACACAATCCAAGTGTCCAGTGTCCACAAGTGTCTGCAGAAATTCAAAATCTCCCTTATCCTGTAGTCACTTTTTTCACACCTGTGCCATCGAGCCTGTGACATAGCACTGTGATATTCAGTGGGCCTCACACAATCCAAGTGTCCAGTGTCCACAAGTGTCTGCAGAAATTCAAAATCTCCCTTATCCTGTTGTCACTTTTTTCACACCTGTGCCATCGAGCCTGTGACATAGCACTGTGATATTCAGTGGGCCTCACACAATCCAAGTGTCCAGTGTCCACAAGTGTCTGCAGAAATTCAAAATCTCCCTTATCCTGTAGTCACTTTTTTCACACCTGTGCCATCGAGCCTGTGACATAGCACTGTGATATTCAGTGGGCCTCACACAATCCAAGTGTCCAGTGTCCACAAGTGTCTGCAGAAATTCAAAATCTCCCTTATCCTGTTGTCACTTTTTTCACACCTGTGCCATCGAGCCTGTGACATAGCACTGTGATATTCAGTGGGCCTCACACAATCCAAGTGTCCAGTGTCCACAAGTGTCTGCAGAAATTCAAAATCTCCCAGAAATTCAAAATCTCCCTTATCCTGTAGTCACTTTTTTCACACCTGTGCCATCGAGCCTATGACATAGCGCTGTGATATTCAGTGGGCCTCACACAATCCAAGTGTCCAGTGTCCACAAGTATCTGCAGAAAATCTAAATCTCCCCTGTCCTATAGACACCTTGTACCTTGTTTTACATTACTATATAGTTTGTAGGATTTTGTCTACATTTCTACCAAAAATGAGGAAGGCTGGTGGAAGAGTCCGTGGAATTGGGCGGGGGTTGGCAGCTGGTAATGATGGTGTTGGTGGTGGATCTGATGGTCGTGGCAAAAGCAAAATAGGACCGAATGCAGGAGGTGTTGAGCCTGCGTCATCGTCTGGCTCCATAAGGCTTCGAAGGCTTAGTTTTCTAGGAGTTGGCAAACCGCTTTTAACGCCAGAGCATCAGGAAAAAGTTTTGTCTTACATTGCTGACTCAGCCTCCAGCTCTATCGCCTCCTCTTCTGAAGTTGTAAAAAGTAAAAGCACTGAGTCGTCATTGGAGGCTCATGTTCATGAACCACACCTTTCCTTGTGTCCTTCACCACAACCAAGATTGAAGGATGACGCAGGCCATACTACTGATTACTCCATGGAGCTGTTTTCACATACCATGCCTGGATTATCAAGTGAAATGGTGAATTACCCAGGCCAAGATGAATCTGACATGGAGTGCACTGATGCACAGCCGCTGATGGATGATTCTGCTGGTACATTCACTCAGAGCACTACATTGTCCTCGCAGTGTACAGAGCCAGATTCTGACCCTGATGAGACTCAGGTGCCCCTTCCCGCACACTATACCACCATACACGGTGACACAGAGGAAGGTGCACATGACATTAAAGAGGAGGTGATGGATGACCCAGTTGTTGACCCAGATTGGCATCCATTGGGGGAAGAGGGTGCTGCTTCCAATAGCTCAGATGAGGAGCATCCACAGCAGACATCAACATCGCAACAGCTGTTATCTGGCAGGCCCGGAGCACTCCAAAGACAGGTTCCAAAAATCAAAAGAGTTGCTGGACAGCTTGTCCAGAGGGTCAAAACATCACAGCGTGCTAGGCCGCAAAATGTCTGCCAAAGTAGGAAGAGTGCAGTGTGGCACTTTTTTGAACAAAATCCTCATGATCAGGCCAAGGTTATCTGTAAGAAGTGCGCAAAGACTTTTAGCCAAGGGAAAAATCTGAAAAATTTGAATACCAGTTGCATGCTTAGACATTTAACCAGCATGCACTTGCAAGCGTGGACACAACACCAAACCTCAAGTGCCACATGTGCAACTGATCACAAAGAAGGTAGTCAGCAATGCTACATTGTTTCCCCCACTGTAAGCCCACCGGTTAGCACAGCAGCAAATGTTGAGGTGTCGTTACAAGGCCACAGCAGTCAGGGAATCCCACTGTTATATCAACGAAAAACTGAATCTAGGCCATCAGAAAGAACACCAACTCCATCACCATCATCAACCCTCTCTCAGTCCGCCCTGTCCACCGCTACTTCCACCATATGCAGCTCTCAAGTCCAGCTCACCCTCCCAGACACTATGAGTAGGTCAAGAAAGTACTCAGTCTCTCATCCGCATACACTGGGTTTGAACGCCCACATTGCCAAACTAATCTCGTTTGAGATGATGACCTATCGGTTGGTGGAAAGCGCAGCTTTCCGCGAACTCATGGCCTATGCAGTACCACGCTATGACCTACCCAGTCGCCACTTCTTCTCTCGCAAAGCCATCCCAGCCCTCCACCATCATGTGAAAGACCGCATTGTCCATGCACTCAAGCAGTCAGTGAGTGGAAAGGTGCACCTCACAACTGATGCATGGTTCAGTCGGCATGGCCAGGGCCGTTACGTGTCCATCACTGCGCACTGGGTTAATGTGGTGGATGCAGGGTCCACAGGGGACAGCGGTGGTGGGACAGTGCTGCCTAGCCCACGGTATAGGAAACAGTTGGCTGTAGGCGTTCGACCCTCCTCCTCCTCCTCCTCCTCCAGAAGCGAAAGCTCGTCCACAGAGCGCAGTCGTATGAGCACTCCATCTGCAGCTGTCACTGTTGCACACGAGGTGTCCCCCTATCGAGCAGCTAGTGGAAAGCATCAGCAGGCTGTGTTGCAGATGATGTGTTTGGGCGACAGACACACCGCCGAGGTGCTGGCCGAGTACTTGAAGCGACAAACTGAGTCATGGCTGGGCAGTGTACATCTTGAGGCAGGCAAGGTAGTTAGTGATAACGGCCGTAATTTTGTGGCAGCCATAGCCCTTTCAAAACTCAGCCACATACCTTGCTTGGCTCACACCTTGAACCTGGTGGTGCAGTGCTTCCTCAAAAATTATCCAGAGTTAACAGCCCTGCTCCATAAGGTGCGAAGACTGTGCGCGCACATCCGCCGGTCGCCTGTACACTCCGTTTGTATGCAGAAGCTGCAGCGATTGCTCCACCTTCCCAACCACCCCCTCATTATCGACATTGCAACAAGGTGGAACTCCACCCTGCACATGGTGGAGCGGCTGTGCGAGCAGAGGCAGGCCATAATGCATTTGTGGGAGGATACACGGCCAGGCACTTTGAGAGCAGACATGGAGTTGACAGGTGTGCAGTGGTCGAAGCTGAAAGACCTCTGTAAAGTCCTTCAGTGTTTTGAGGAATGCACACGGCTGGTAAGCGCAGACGACGCCATTCTAAGCATGAGCATCCCACTTATGCGTCTGCTCATGCAAACTTTGACGCACCTTAAGGAGCAGGCGTCTGCAGCCAATGTTGACGAGGAGGAAGAGGTGGAGGGAATCGTTGATGACATTCAGCCATTGTCTGCTCAGGGACCTCTCCTGGATGAGTTGGAGGAAGAAGAGGAGGAGGAGGATGATGATGGGGATGATTACTTAGGGGAGGTGGATGCATCTCGTGGGGCAAGTGAAAATGTTGGCGTGGCAAGGTCTGGTACAGGGTTTGTGCGTGACTGGAGGGATGTGGATTTGCCAGAAAGTGCTCCTCCACCCAGCACTCGCAGTGCATCATTGACACCGGGAACATTGGCCCACATGTCAGATTATGCCTTGCGGATCCTAAAAAGGGACCCCCGCATTGCCAAAATGATGAACGATGACGACTACTGGTTGGCCAGCATCCTGGATCCACGCTATAAAGGCAAATTACAAAACATCATGCCACAGGAGAACCTTGACCTAATATTGGCTAATAAACAAGCAACTCTGGTAAATCGGTTGCTTGAGGCATTCCCAGCACACAGCAGCGGTGATGGTTCTCACACGAGCCGTACGGGCCGGGGGCCGCTTGGCAGAGGTGTTAATGGTGCACACAGCAGAAGTGGCATTGGAGACAAGGGTTTCATGACAATGTTGTGGACTGATTTTTCAAGTACCGCTCACACAACTGGTAATACTGCATCGATGGAAAGTGACAGGAGACAGCAGTTGTCAACTATGGTTACAAACTACTTTTCCTCCCATATCGATGTTCTCCCACACAGGTCATTCCCCTTTGACTATTGGGCTGCTAAACTGGACACCTGGCCTGAATTGGCACAATATGCCTTACAGGAGCTCGCTTGCCCAGCTGCAAGTGTGCTATCGGAAAGAGTCTTCAGAGCAGCTGGATCAATCCTGACAGAAAAAAGGACCCGTCTGTCAACCCAAAATGTGGATGATCTAACCTTCATTAAAATGAACCATGCATGGGTTTCCAAGGATTTTGTCCCACCTTCCCCTGATGACACATAGGGTGACAGAAAAATGGCTTGCTTTGGTCCACCTCTTCCTGGGACTTGACCTATTTCGCCTTTTGCATGAGCTGAATGTCCAACATCAACATATGCCACTTTCTAAAACTCCCTAACTGTGCTGCCTCCCCCCCCATGGCCGGGGTCACCACCTAGCGCACGACGCCGTGCGAGTGCCGTTGCCCTGGACAGGTCGGTAGGCCGACTCTTGGGCGTGGGCACTGGCACAGGGTCCCTCATAGTGCAATCAAGTGTCTCTGACGGTGGTGGTGCACACCCGCCGTCAGACACACCGCCGTACTATGAGGGGCCCAGTGCCAGTACCGACGCCCATGAGTGGGCCCCCCTTGCTTGGGCAGGGCCCCAGCATTTGCAATCTTTACCTCTCCCTGCTCCTCCGCTGTGTAGTCTGGGCCGTCAAGTCCATACTGTGCCTGACACCGTCTGAGCCTGCCTCCTGATGTATAGACATATCTTTTGAATGTGTACGCTATCCATACATGTTATCCGGGGATACGGTACCCTTTCTCACCTTTGTGCAATCACGTGCAAGCCATACTGGGCCTAACACCGTCTGAGCCTGCCTCCTGATGTATAGACATATCTTTTGAATGTGTACGCTATCCATACATGTTATCCGGGGATACGGTACCCTTTCTCACCTTTGTGCAATCACGTGCAAGCCATACTGGGCCTTACACCGTCTGAGCCTGCCTCCTGATGTATAGACATATCTTTTGAATGTGTACGCTATCCATACATGTTATCCGGGGATACGGTACCCTTTCTCACCTTTGTGCAATCACTTGCAAGCCATACTGGGCCTTACACCGTCTGAGCCTGCCTCCTGATGTATAGACATATCTTTTGAATGTGTACGCTATCCATACATGTTATCTGGGGATACGGTACCCTTTCTCACCTTTGTGCAATCACGTGCAAGCCATACTGGGCCTAACACCGTCTGAGCCTGCCTCCTGATGTATAGACATATCTTTTGAATGTGTACGCTATCCATACATGTTATCCGGGGATACGGTACCCTTTCTCACCTTTGTGCAATCACGTGCAAGCCATACTGGGCCTAACACCGTCTGAGCCTGCCTCCTGATGTATAGACATATCTTTTGAAAGTGTACGCTATCCATACATGTTATCCAGGGATACGGTACCCTTTCTCACCTTTGTGCAATCACTTGCAAGCCATACTGGGCCTAGCACCATCTGAGCCTGCCTCCTGATGTATAGACATATCTTTTGAATGTGTACGCTATCCATACATGTTATCCGGGGATACGGTACCCTTTCTCACCTTTGTGCAATCACGTGCAAGCCATACTGGGCCTAACACCGTCTGAGCCTGCCTCCTGATGTATAGACATATCTTTTGAAAGTGTACGCTATCCATACATGTTATCTGGGGATACGGTACCCTTTCTCACCTTTGTGCAATCACGTGCAAGCCATACTGGGCCTTACACCGTCTGAGCCTGCCTCCTGATGTATAGACATATCTTTTGAATGTGTACGCTATCCATACATGTTATCCGGGGATACGGTACCCTTTCTCACCTTTGTGCAATCACTTGCAAGCCATACTGGGCCTTACACCGTCTGAGCCTGCCTCCTGATGTATAGACATATCTTTTGAATGTGTACGCTATCCATACATGTTATCCGGGGATACGGTACCCTTTCTCACCTTTGTGCAATCACTTGCAAGCCATACTGGGCCTAGCACCATCTGAGCCTGCCTCCTGATGTATAGACATATCTTTTGAATGTGTACGCTATCCATACATGTTATCCGGGGATACGGTACCCTTTCTCACCTTTGTGCAATCACGTGCAAGCCATACTGGGCCTAACACCGTCTGAGCCTGCCTCCTGATGTATAGACATATCTTTTGAATGTGTACGCTATCCATACATGTTATCCAGGGATACGGTACCCTTTCTCACCTTTGTGCAATCACGTGCAAGCCATACTGGGCCTAACACCGTCTGAGCCTGCCTCCTGATGTATAGACATATCTTTTGAATGTGTACGCTATCCATACATGTTATCCGGGGATACGGTACCCTTTCTCACCTTTGTGCAATCACGTGTAATCCATACTGGGCGTGAGAACGGCTGGCGAGCTGTTAAGCAAGCTACAGCACCTGTGGTTTGCACACGTAAGTTTTTCATTTTTTCAGGAATGACGGTTAGGCCTAATTCCGGAACTGCGGTTGACCTGCACTTACTGGGAAATCATCGTTCGCGATTAATAATTGTCATCAGTGATCCCCATCACTAACGTTGTTCAGCGGGTTATCTGCACCTGTAAGCGACAAACGCTGGCCTTTTCAGTGTAGCGCACATGCAGCCACGGACATGTAAGGGCATGACACACCAGTTATTGGCCAATCTCATGTGCCAGAGCCTCACGTGTCCCTCTAGTAAGCCGGACTCGGACCGCGGGGCATGATGGAGTCTCGTTCGTTAACGGAATTAAGCTTGCAATGTGTGCATCTGTTCTGTAGCTGGCATGGTTGAGGTTGCCCGTGTTGAGTCAAATTACGCCGTAGGCTCCACTCCTGGTGGTGCCCTTCTGGACATTCCTTTAAGGTTCAGCTTTGCAACCATACTGCCCACGCAAAACAAACACTTTGCCTTCATGAACGCTGTTTGGAGGGTCATAACTCGTGGGAATAACGCCGCCCAATCAGTTAACCTGCTAGAGAGATCCTTCGTTGCTCCCAAGCATGACATCACACTCCCTAGGAGGAAGGTAATGCCACTGTGGCGACCGTACTCCTGGGGGCGACACAAGTGCACTGATGCCCAGCCACTGCTCGATGAATCTGCTGGTACATTGACCCAGACCACTACATTCCCCTCGCACGCTACCCGGCCTGAATCTGACCCTGATGAAACTCAGGTTACCCTTCCCATATACAGTTCCATCTTACACGGTGACAAAGAGGAAGCTGCAGATGAAAGTGCAGGTTCGGCCCACCCGCCATCAGACACACCACCGTACTATCAGGGGCCCTGTGCCAGTGCCGTCGCCAACGAGTGGGCCCCCCCTGCTTGCTCAGGATCACAGCACTTGCAAGGTTGAAATACTGTGCAGTGAGATGGAAGATGGGGACGACGAGGAGTCCAGACTAGTACAGGGATTCCCTAGCGAGGAGACTTATTTCATTGTTTTCAATGTTGGGACAGCAATTTTTGGGGAGCACTATACTCTGGAGAATGATAGATGGGGCCCACCATACACTGGAACATTCCAAAGGTGGACATCAGACACTGGAGCAGCATTTACAGGGCCCATTATACACTAGAGCATTAGAAATGGGGCCCATTATGTTTGGAGCATTATTTGGGCCCATAAGACAGTGGAGCTTCATCCATGGGGACCAACATATACTGTAGCATTATGTGGAGCTCATCATATACTGTTTCAAACATTATATGGGACCAATGATTCTGTATGGAGAAATAGATGGGCCTCGTCATGAGATGTAAAAAGTGAAGTATTTTTCATTGTACTATACCGCTATTTCTCTGCCGTATCGGAGCATGATGAGTTGTGGTATTATGTGTTAAAGGGGCGCTCTTTCGCCCAGGGCACATGAAAACCTGGAGCCAGCCCTACCCCCCCACAATTTTAGCCAAATAACCCCCATTTTTCAGTGCGTAACTTGTATTATGAAGTTAATTAAATGCCAAAACAGCCTCTGGAGACCAATTCAGCACATCAGCACCCTTCTTGGTCAGATCAGTCAGTGGTTTGGCAATACCAGAAAAATTAGCTATAAATTTACGATAAAAATTAGCAAAACCCAAAAACTTCTGGAGAGCCTTCAAAGAAGTGGGCTGAACCCAATCATAAATGTCCTGTACCTTGGCTGGGTCCATTTCAATAGTTGACGGAGACAAAATAAATCCCAAAAATGAAATCCTCTGTACACCAAAAAGGCATTTTGATCCCTTAACATACAAGGAATTCTCCCTCAAAATCCGGAACACAGTCCGAACATGTTCCACATGAGAATCCTAATCACTGGAAAAGATCAGAATATCATCCAAATAGATGATCAAAAACTTATCCACAAAGTCCCGGAAAATATCATTCATGAAGGATTGGAAGACAGAAGGGGCATTAGTGTGCCCAAAAGGCATCAACAGGTACTCAAAATGTCCCTCCGGAGTATTAAACGCCGTCTTCCATTCATCCCCATGCTTGATGCGAATGAGATTATACGCCCCCCTGAGGTCAAGCTTAGTAAACGAGCAGGCACCTTTAACTCTGGAGAATAAATCAGAGATCAGGGGTAACGGATACTGAAATTTAACCGTAATCTTGTTAAGGGAACGATAATCAATACAAGGTCTTAATGAATCATCTTTATTAGCCACGAAAAAAAACCCCAGCACCTAAGGGTGAAGAGGATGGTCTAATATGACCCTTCTCCAACGACTCCTTAATATAAGATCGCATAGCCTCGTGTTCAGGTACAGATAAGTTGAAAAGCCGACCCTTGGGAAATTTACACCCAGGCCTCAACTCAATTGCACAGTCATAACTCCTATGAGGAGGCAGGGTCGCAGACTTACTCTCACTAAATACATCAAAAAAATCAGCCAAATAGTCAGGAACATCATGAGACTGAGGAGAGGTGGAGAAAACAGGAGTGTCACCAAGAGCACATCGACAGCCCCAACTCACCACAGACACAGATTTCCAATCCAAAACTGGATTATGGATTTGCAACCAGGGAAAACCCAAAACAATAGTATCATGCAAATTATGCAGTACCGAAAATCTACAATTTTCTTGGTGGTCTGGGGCGACCCGCATTATCACCTGGGTCCAAAACTGTGGTTTATTCTCCGCCAAAGGAGTAGCATCAATACCCCTCAAAGGAATAGGTGTCCGCAGAGGTATCATGGGAAAACCACAACGTTTAGCAAAATCCAAATCCATCAGATTCAAAGCCGCTCCTGAGTCCACAAAAGCCTTGGCGGAAAATGTGGATAAGGAGCAGATCAGAGTAATTGCCAAAAGAAACTTGTACGCCACCCACAGCAAATGTGTGTGCAAAACGTTTCTCTCGTTTAGGGCAGACAGAAATAATATGAGAGGCATCTCCACAGAAAAAACACAGCTTATTACGCCTTCGATACTCCTGACATTGCACCCTAGACAAAACTCTATCACATTGCATAAGTTCAGACATTTGTTGAAAAGGTGGCAGCGCCTCCCGTGTAGTTTTACGTTCACGTAAACGCCGATCAACTTGAATGGCTAGTGACATAGAATCGTCAAGACCAGAGGGAACAGGAAATCCCACCATAATATCATTTACGGTTTCTGATAAACCCTTGCGAAAGAGAGCTGCCAAGGCACCATCATTCCATGTAGTAAGGACCGCCCACTTTCGGAATTTTTGACAGTATAACTCTGCAGAATCCTGACCCTGGTTCAATGCCAATAGGGCTTTCTCAGCTTGACCAATAGCATTAAGTTCATCATACAACAACCACAAGGCTTGAAAAAATGCATCCACATTAGTCAGAATAGGATTTTCAGGTGTCAAAGAATACGCCCAATCCTGGGGATCGCCGCGCAGCAAGGAGATGACAATTTTAACCTGCTGCGCAGAGCTCCCCGGTGAGTTAGGCTTCAAGGCAAGAAATAATTTACAATTATTCTTAAAATTCAAAAATTTAGACCGATCCCCAGAAAACACATCAGGAGTAGGGATTTTTGGTTCAACAGCATGTGATTGAGTGAGGTAGATGAAAATTCCCTGCACTTCAGCAGCGAGCTGCTCCACACGATCAGACAATTGCTTAAACTCCATTAAGGAAAAAATCCTCCTACGGCCCCAGAGAAAAAGAGGAAAAAATACATATTAAAAAAAAAAAAAATTCTGACACTTTTTTTTTTTTTTTTTACAATTTTTTTCCCCTGCTTTTGAGTACCCTAGAATCTGCGGTATGGCTGGTGATTCTGTTATGAATGAGTCACTGAGGAGGGGAAACAAAAACAAGCTAAGCCACAGAAAACCAGAGAGGTTGGTAACTAAGCGGATTGCAGACCCCTGATCATATCCACACAACTAGCAGTAGCCGTGGAGCGTACCTACGATGATCCTAGATGCCTCGTCACAGCTGGAGAACTAAGTAAGCCTAAAGCAAGAAAAGGGGAAATCTAAACTGCCCCAGAGCAGACCCCAAAGCAATAGACAGCCCCCAAACATGTATTGTCGGTGAGACAAGATGAAAACACAAACACAGATAGAAAAATTGACTGAGCAAACGATGGGACCACACTAACTAGAAAGGACAGGAAAGGAAAGATGCTGTCTGCAATCACACACAAAACCCTGCCAAAAAAAGTCCAACACTTTCTGATAACAAAAACCCTGAAGTCACTAGACTTCAATTCCCTATATCAGCACTCTGGTATATTCTGAAGACAGAGCAAAAAGAGACCAATCTGATCAGGGACAAAAAGCAAACTAGCATAAATAGAGACATAAGAATGGAAATTCAGCACAGCCCCAGCAGGGGCTGGCTGACCTCAGAAACTGAGTAAACCAGACCAAATCTCATGTGAAAAAATAGCAGAGCACACTTAGCTTGAGAAGGCAGGAACAGAACTGGAAACCAGAACCTCAGGGCAGGAAAAAATCACCAGCACAAAATTAGGGAGTCGGCTGTCTTAAATCCAGTCAGAGACTCCTGATGTCCACTCACAGTCCTCCTCCTCAGGTGGCAGGTCTCTGCCATTTAGATCAGCTTCATTACCTACTGGCACCACTAGAGGGAGCCCGGATGGAGAACTCACAACTCCTCTGTCAACACAACCAGCTCCACCACCCTCACTAGAAGCCAGAGGTAAACCAGAAAATGAATTCACAACAGATTGAAGTGACATTTTCACCGGGCTCCTTGTCCCGTTCTTTCTTTATGGCCTATTCCTGTGAAGAAGAGGTTAGGGAAAGACGAAGAAAATGCATTGCTGGTACTATGACAAGTGTGCTTGAAGTATTATGGATGTGCTGTGTCCTGAAGAAAATAAATTCGTATTGTTTAAAGTTGCTTTGGACTCTGCCTCCTGTCTTTTGAACACAAGGAAGAATGGGGGACAGCAGGGAAGAAGCAGCTGCCAGCGCAGTGAGTATGGAATGTGCTGACATGACTACGACCCTGTCGTTGTTTTACAGCAGAATGTTCCACACATTGATCACCCTGTCAAATAGTTTTTTCTAATATCTAATCTGTGTCTCCTCCCATTCAGTTTCATCCCATTGCTTCTAGTCTTTCCTGGTGCAAATGAGAATAATGATGATCCCTCTACAATGTGACAACCCTTGAGATATTTGTAGACAGCTATTAAGTCTCCTCTCAGTCTTCTCTTCTGCAAGCTAAACATTCCCAAATCCTGTAACTGTTCCTCATAAGACATGGTTTGCAGACTGGTCACCATTCTGTTCGCTCTTCTCTGACCTTGCTCCAGTTTGTTAATGTCTTTTTACAAATAAGGTGCCCAAAACTCGACACAGTATCCCAGATGAGGTCTGACCAAAGAGGAGTAGATGGCAATAATGACTTCACGTGATCTAGACTGTATGCTTCTGTTAATACATCCCAGAATTGTATTTGCCTTTTTCATGTCATAGAGAAATCAAAACAAGTGAAAAAAAGGAGTACATCGTACCTGTCTAGTACTCAGGCAATTAGCAGTGTCAACATACAGTAAATGTTTGTGATCGGTAAAGACCATTACTCTATGCCTAGCCCCCTCCAACCAATGTCCCCTATATTCAAATGCTCTCTGAATCGCAAAAAGTTCCCGATCGCCTATAACATAGTTAGACACTGCGTGTGAGAATTTCTGTGATAAAAAAAACATAATGATGTAAAAATGGTGTTCTTCTGTGAAAGAACAGCACCCATTTCTACAGCAGAGTTAGCTACCCCAATCACAAAAGGCAAATCAATGTTGAACAACAAGAGCTTTTGATAAGACTTCATTGAGAACAGCAAAAGCATGAAAAGCGTGTGGAGACCAAGAGATAAAGTCAGCACCTTTTCTTAGTCAAATCAATAAGAGGTTTGATTGTGACTATGAATTAGCGAAACCTAAGAACCTCTGTAAAACTTTAAGATTAGTAGATTGCACCCAATCAAAGACAGCCTGTACCTTAACAGGATCCATTTGAAATCCTTTAGCAGAAACCAAATGACCCAAAGCATGAATCTGCTGTATCTCAAACTGACACTTCTCTAGTTTGACAAACAAATGATTGTCACAAATACCCTGAGGCACCTGTCAAACATGCTCCCAATACTCCTCACAAACACCTGAATAGATCAAAATATCGTCCAAGTATATCATCATAAATCTACCCAACAAAGAAGAAAAAATATCATTTATGAAGTTGTGATAAGGACAATTGGTGATACAGAATGGCATCACCAAACTCTCAAAGTGACCCTCGTGGGAATTGAAGACAGTCTTACACTGATCACCTTGGCAAATACATTTAATGTTATACACATGTGGTCAAAATTGTTGGTACGCCTCGGGAACCTGGAAACTATAGGCCGGTAAGATAAACATCTGTTGTGGGTAAAATTTTTGAAGGGTTTCTAAGGGATACCATTATGGAATATCTCAATGTTAATAAATGTTTAACTCCATATCAAAATGGATTTATGAAGGATCGCTCCTGTCAGACTAACCTGATCAGCTTCTATGAGGATGTAAGCTCTCAAATGGACCCAGGAGAATCATTTGATGTAATTTATCCCGACTTCTCTAAAGCATGTGACACTGTCCCACATAAAAGATTGGTAAGTAAGATGAGAAAGCTTGGGCTAGGGGACAATGTGTGTAGATGGGTAGGTAGCTGGCTTAGTGATAGAAAACAAAGAGTGGTTAATAATGGGGCATCCTCAGATTGGGCCAGGGTTACTAGTGGGGACCACAGGGGTCTGTATTGGGCCCCCTACTATTTAATATTTTTATTAATGATCTAGTGGATGGCTTACACAGTAAAATATCAGTATTTGCAGATGATACAAAACTATGTAAGGTAGTTACCACAAAGGAGGACAGTTTGCAACTACAGACAGATTTGAGTAAATTGGAGAATTGGGCTGAAAAATGGCAAATGAGGTTTAACACAGAGAAGTGTAAGGTTATGCACATGGGAAGGAGAAACAGATGCTACAATTACTTACTAAATGGGAAACTGCTGGGGAAATCAGACATTGAAAAAGACTTAGGCATCTTAGGCAATAAGAAGCTAAATTGGAGTGCCCAGTGTCAGGCAGCTGCCACCAAAGCAAATAGGGTCAAGGGATGCATTAGAAGAGGTCTGGGGACACGAGATGAAAACATAATTCTCCCTCTGTACAAATCACTCGTCAGACCACACTTGGAGTACTGTGTGCAATTTTGGACGCCGGTGCTCAAGAAAGACATTACTGAACTTGAAAGGGTTCAAAGGCGGGCTACTAAAATGATAAATGGAGTTGGTTCACTACAATACCCAGAAAGTATTATATATGTACAAGTACTGTATATCAGAGGGCAATACAGAGATCTCTCCAATGAACTGTTTGTACCAAAGACTGTGACAAGAACAAGGGGGCATTCTCTTCGTTTGGAGGAAAGACAATTTCTGCACCAGCATAGAAGAGGGTTCTTCACGGTAAGAGCAGTGAGGCTCTGGAATTCTCTTCCTGAGGAAGTGGTGATGGCCAACTCACTGAATGAATGTAAGAAAGGAATGGAGGCTTTTCTTGTGAGTAACAGTATAGAAGGTTACGAATAACAGAATATTATAGGTAGATGGTTGACCCAGCTTAGGGGAAGGATTTTTTTCCCATGGAGAAAATTGGCTTCTACTCTGTGGGTTTTTTGCCTTCCCCGGGATCAACAATGCAGAACAGCTGCACTAAAAATAGGCTGAACTAGATGGACATAAGCTCTTCCTTCAGTCTTCAAAACTATGTTACTATGTTTAATGACAGAAAAATCCACAATGGTCACAGAAATAACTTGAATCTGACAAAAGTAATAATAACTAAAAAAAATCTATGATAATGAACAAATAAAAGTCAGACATTGCTTTTCAGCCATGCTTCCACAGAATTTATAAAAAAAATAAAAAACTCATGAGATAGGCCTGGACAGAAATTATGGTTCCCTTAACTTAATAAAGGTTGCACAACCTTTTGAGGCAATCACTGCAATCAAACGATTCCTGTAACTGTCAATGAGACTTCTCCACCTCTCAACCGGTATTTTGGCCCATTCCTCAAGAGCAAACTGCTCCAGTTGTCTCATGTTTGAAGGTTGCCTTTTCCAGACATAGTAACATAGTTATTCAGGTTGAAGGAAGATTTTAAGTCCATCTAGTTCAACCCATATCCTAACCTAACATGCCCTAACATGTTGATCCAGAGGAAGGCAAAAAAAATCATGCGGCAAAGAGTAAGACGGCATGTTTCAGCTCTTTCCAAAAATACTCAATAGGATTTAGTTCAGGGCTCATAGAGGTCACTCCAGAATAATCCAATGTTTTCCTATTAGCCATTCTAGGTTGTTTTTAGCTGTGTGTTTTGGGTCATTATCCTGTTGCAAGACCCATGACCTGTGACTGAGACCAAGGTTTCTGACACTCAGCAGAACATTTCTCTCTAGAATTCCTTGATAGTCTTGAGATTTTATTGTACCCTGCACAGATTCTAGACATCCTGTGCCAGATACAGCAAAGCCGCCCCAGAACATATCAGAGCCTCCTCCATGTTTCACAGTAGAGACAGTGTTTTTTCTTGATATACTTCATTTTTCCATCTGTGAACATAGAGCTGATGTGCCTTGCCAAATAGTTCCATTTTTGTCTCATCTGTCCATAGGACATTCTCCCAGAAGCTTTATGGCTTGTCAACATGTAGTTTGGCAAATTCCAGTCTGGCTTTTTTAACGATTTTGTTTAAACAATGATGTCCTCCTTGGTCATCTCCCATGAAGTCCACTTTTCCTCATATAACCACGGATGGTGCAATCTGACACGGATGCTCCTTGAGCTTGAAGTTCACCTTTAATCTGTTTAGAAGTTTTTCAGGGGTCTCTTGTTACCATTTGTATTATCCGTCTCTTTGATTTGTCATCAGTTTTCCTCCTGCGGCCTCGTCCAGGGAGTTTGGCTACAGTCCCATGGAGCTTAAATTTCCAAATAATATGTGCAACTGTGGTCACAGGAACATCGAGCTGCTTGGAGATGGTCTTATAACTTTTACCTGTAACATGTTTGTCTATAATTTCTTTCTAATCTCCTGAGACAACTTTTTCCTTCGCTTCATCTGGTCCATGTTGAGTGTGATACACACCATGTCACCACACAGCACAGTGAGTATCTGTAGCCTCTATACCGACCACTCACTGACTCCAGGATTGTAGACACCTGTGATACTAATTAGTGGAGACACCGCAATGTAACTTGTCCCTTTTGTCACATTATTTTCAGGGGATCCATCATTTCTATCCAAGCCTATTCCATGAGATTTATTTTTTAATTTTGTGGAAACATAGTTGAAAAGCAATGTCTGACTTCCATTTGTTCATTTTCATAGATTTTTGATTTATTATTACTTTTGTCAGATTCAAGTTATTTCTGTGACCATTGTGGGTTTTTCTGTCATTAAACAAGGGGTACCAACAATTTTGACCACGTGTGAAAGCCCCTTTCAGATATAGTTTAGAAAAATCAGTAATAAGTGGTAATGGGCATGGGTTACGTACAGTAATCTTATTAATCTCTCTAAAATCCAAACAAGGATGCAAACCTCCATCTTATTTATTAACAAAGAAAAATCAAATTGGCCTTTTTTGACACTTGGAGAGACTCTTTTGAATGTGTTCTTTCAAGGCATCTCTCTCCAGAAAAGAGAGATTAAACAGACAAGATTTAGGCAATTTGGCCCCTGGGATAAATTTCTATAGCATAATCAATTATATGACCTAGGCGGGGAACATTTTCACTTTCAGTCTCAGAAAAAACACCCCCAAAATACTGAGTAAAATCTGGAAGAAGAGATCTCATAGATGCCACAGAGATTTAGACAAACAATTAAAAAAAAATGCCCCAAGACTTTACATCGTAACTCTCCCAATTGGTGGAAGGATTGTGTTTCACAAACCAGGGCATACCCAACACAACTTTAGCTCGTAAGAGCAAAAGACAGCAAAATGTGCTGGAGTGATTTGTCAAAATCATGATAATCTAGATGTGTTGGTAATCACAACCAAGATTCCAGCACACGAATGGACAGTGTAGAACACACTGCATATTTAAGTACAACAACTAAACAAAAAAGCAGTGAAAAAGTTCTAATACCACATAGTAAAGTGCAAAATAGATTTTATTGAAGGATGAAAACAGCAGAACATGACTAAAAAGTGACATTGGCAAGAAAACGACAGGCCGGGTGACAAAGGTTGCTCCGAAAAAATAATCATGAAAGTACATAATCATCTAAGAGTACCTCATTATCTAGACATAGGTAGTGCTATCCCAAGGACATAGCCATATAATAAAGGAGAAAGTTCCTGGCAGAGTAATATAAAACAAGAGTAGAGCAATAATATAGGGGAACACTTACACAATGTAGGAGCAACAAGAGGGACCACGGCCGAACCCCAACGCGCGTTTTGGCAATTGTGCCTTCCTGAGGCAAATTCTTATCCTCTCTTGCTGACAACTTTATCTTCCAAAAGGTAGGGGAGAAAACAAGGGGAACTGCTACCTTGGATCTAATCCTTATAAACAGGGAGGAAATGGTTGAGGAGGTAAGAGTGGCTGGGACCCTAGGAGGTAGCGACCATGCTATTTTAGAATTTTGGATAACTAGAGGAGGAAGACCCATGAACACTCAGACTTCAAGGTTATATTTCAGAAAGAAAGATTTTAAGGGACTCAGAATGAGAATCGGAGGGATTCAATGGCTGGATATCCTTAAGGACAAAAATGTCCAGGAAGGATGTTGAAAAATGAGATTCTCAAAGCACAGTCATTAACAATTCCGAAAATAGGGAAGAATAGGAAGAATTTAAGGAAACCAGGATGGATGAACACAGAACTTAAACACATGCTAAATATGTAGAAATAAATGTTTATCAAATGGAAAAAGGGAGGCATATCTAAAGAAGAACATAATGCTGTCTGCAGAATCTGCAGGGCACGAATCAGATTCACTAAAGGTGACAATTAATTACGGCTTGCAAGAGATGTCAAAAGCAACAAAAAATGATTTTGGGGATATGTCAAAAGTAAAAGAAAAGTCAAAGATGCTATAGGATTTTTACAGGATGAAAATGATGAAATGGTAAAAAAGTATGCTGAGAAGGCTGAACTTTTAAATTCCTATTTTGCAGCTGTTTTCTCTCAGAAAGGAAATGTAACATCAACTGATCTTCACTGTCCTATTAAAGGAATAGAAGAATCCAGGCTATCTATAAACAGAAAGATAGTGAGGAAACGCTTAGCTAACATAAATGAGTTGAAGTCTCCATGTCCAGATGAATTACACCCCAGAGTAGCAGAAGACATTTTTGAACCACTCTCCATAATCTTTGAAAATTTTTGGAGAACAGGAGAAGTCCAAGAAGACTGGAGAAGAGCAAATGTTGTTCCTATCTTCAAAAAGGGGAAGAAGATGGACCCAAGGAACTATAGGCCGGCAAGTCTGACTTCTATACCAGGAAAGATCTTTGAACAAATCATTAAACAACATGTATGTAAGTACCTGGATAAGAATGAAGTGATTAACCAGAGTCAGCATGGGTTTGCAACTAAAAAGTCATGTCAGACTAACTTAATTTCCTTCTGTAACAGAATCACTGACTGGGTGGATCAGGCAAATGCTGTAGATATAGTATATTTTGACTTCAGCAAAGCATTTGACAAAGTATCTCACACAATCCTTATTGAAAAAAGTTTGGAATGGACAAGGCAACTGTTAGGTGGATTCATAACTGGCTTAGTGATCGGACCCAAAGAGTGGTCGTAAATGGCTGCACATCTAGTTGGAATAATGTCTCAATTGGAGATCCACAGGACTAAGTCCTGGGACCTGTATTGTTCAACATCTTTATCAATGAATTAGATGAAGGAATTGAGGGTGAGCTGATTATATTTGCTGATGACACAAAGCTAGGAGGAATAGCTAATACTAGAGAAGAGAGGATTCAAAAAGATAAAAGTTAATCGGACCAGTGGACATCAACTAACAGAATGGTTTTTAACAAGGAAAATGCAAAGTACTACATCTGGGCAATAAAAATGAAAATAACATATACAGAATGGGAGGAATAGGGCTAAGCAACAGCACATGTGAAAAAGACTTGGGTATACTAATAGTAGAACACAGACTGAACATGAGTCAACAGTGTGATGCAGCAGCAAAAAAAGCAAATACAATTCTGGGATGTATTAACAGAAGCATACAGTCTAGATCACGTGAAGTCATTATTGCCCTCTACTCCTCTTTGGTTAGACCTCATCTGGAATACTGTGTCCAGTTTTGGGGACCACATTTTAAAAAAGACATCAACAAACTGGGGCTAGTTCAGAGAAGAGCGACCAGAATGGTGACCGGTCTGCAAACCCTGTCTTATGAGGAAAGGTTGCAGGATTTGGGAATGTTTAGTTTGCAAAAAAGAAGACTGAGAGGAGACTTAATAGCTGTCTACAAATATCTGATGACTCAGGAGGTCCCTTCCAACTCTACCATTTTATGATTCTATGTTAGGAGTAGTATCCTTACTACTTATGTTTCTTTTATATCCTCATTAACTTTAATAAATTTATTGTTGTATTTGGAACACTGAATCATTGCATGATCACTATAAATAGAACAAGCAGGTGCTTCACGTACAACTCCATCCTTGGACTCTCTGCAAGCCCCAATTTGCATGGGTTCACTTTCCTCAATAGGATAAGAGGGAGTAATCACAGAAACAGACAGAAACCATTTCAAATGTGTCCTTATCCCTAAGGCTGAGTTCACACGTGGCGTTTTTTTCGCGTTTCCGCGGCAGTTTTAACTGCGCGATTTTGCCGCGAAAACGCGAAAAATAAGCATCCCATGCATTCTTATGGGATTCCGCAATGCTGTGCTAATGCTGCGGTTTTTACCGCGGCGGAATCGCTTCGCGGTAAAAAAACGCAGCATGCTCATTATTTTGCGGAATTGCGGCGATCCCGCACCCATAGGAATGCATTGTTCTGCTTCCTTTCCGCATGTGGCTGTGCACACCATGCGGAAAGTAAGCAGAACAATTGCGGATGGTACCCACGGTCCGGAGGAGAGGAGACTGTCCTCCGGGCTTTGGGTACCATATCCCTGTAAAAAATAGAATTTAAAATAAAAAATATTGTTATTCTTACCTTCCGGCATCCCCCGCAGCCTTCCCGCTTCTCTCCACGCTCCCGTTCCCAGTAATCCTTTGCGAAAATGCCCGCGATGGCGTCCGATCTTGCGGGATCTCGAAGTCTCGCGGTCATTCGCGCGACGTCATCGCGAATTACTGCGAGACGTCGCGATCCCGCGAGAACGGACGTCATCGCGGGCATTTTCGCAAAGGATTACTGGGAACGCCTGCGCGGGACGTAGGAAGGTAAGAATAACAGTATTTTTTATTTTTTTTTTTACATTCTATCTTTTACTACTGATGCCGCATAGGCAGCCTCAGTAGTAAAAAAGTTGGTCACACTTGTCAAACACTGTTTGACGAGTGTGACCAACCTGTCAATCAGTTCTCCAAGCGATGCTACAGATCGCTTGGAGAACGCTAGCATTTTGCAAGCTAAATACGCTTGCAAAATGCTAGTTTTTCCACGGGAAAATCGCGGGAATTTAAAATGCGATTTTCCCGCGGACTGGAATTCCGGAATTCTCGCGGTAATTTCCGCGAGAGTTCCGGTACGTGTGCACTTAGCCTAAGACTTTGGTACAGGCGCATTGCCAGAGACATGGCCTCATCCAGGATAACAGAGAGGGACTAAATACCATCATATCACATATTTTACTAGAGAGACCCTGGCAGAATTCACTGTGGAGAGCAGGCTCAATCACGGAGGTCTCCACTGCCCAACATCTGAACTGAGAACAATAGTACTGCAGTTTACGATTTCACTGAACTAACCTACCGATCATTGATTCAGCAACCGCAACTTTAGGTGGGTAATAATAAATAAGCCCCGAAGCAGAGAAAAAAGCATCAACAGAGGAAAACACTGGAGAATCCTAAGGCAAAGAAAATAGCCATTCCTGAGGATCTCCATGAAGCAGTGACAAAGTAATAGCCACACATTGACTCTCTCCCCCCCGTACGAGGTAGGAAGGAGACAAAAATACAATTTATATGAAGCAAACAAGATGGAAAACTTACTTCCATCCCTGTCGAAACAGTCTGGTAATTTAACCTTAGGCTCAGGTGACTGATTAGGGTGGAGTAGACATACAGAGCAGTGGAAAATGCATGCTGTTGCTACTTAATGTCTGCCACTTCCAAAAACAAAGACTGCAATTACACAGTCATGATGACTTCTCGGCACACAACAAATGGAGTGGGCTGATGATGAATTTTTGATTGCCAAAACACATTCACACGGGTAACAAACAAACCTCGGAGACAAAACTCTGAACCTGACAGGTCCATGTTCAGAATAGGTAAAGCACTGATCCCAGTCTTTCCCTGCCTGACCACAGCGGTTGGCACACTAAAATAATGAAATTGCGACCCCACTTGACAGCGGCTTATCCTGAACGTCCTTAGCAACTTCTAGAATCGCTAGAGTAGCAGTTCCTTACGGAACAAATGAATCACTCACAAAACAACTGCAGCCAACACAAACTACAGCAAAGTGAATGAATCCAACAAAGTCTTTCACCAGCAGAAAACACCAGAAGGGGGAAAATTAAAAGCAGCACCCGAAAGGTGATAGGATAGGCAAACAAAGTAGATGAAATACACTTTTTACTTAAAAAGACAGAAGCAAAGATAACAAAACTAAAAAAAAAGAAATGGTGTATATGTTATAGCTAAGCAAAAAGATATGCTGACAGCAGAACACAGAATCAAAGGTTCAAATCCAGAAACATGACAAGAGGATCAGGATCACTGCTCCATAACTTCCACAGAAGAGAGGACCAGGAACATTGCTCTGTTATTTCAACAGACAAGAGGACCAGGAACACTGGTCTGTCACTTCCTCAGAGAAGAGGACAAGGATACCTGCTCTGTCATTTCCACAAAGGAGAAGACAAAGATCACTGCTGTGTCACTTCCACAAGGGAGAGGACCAGGATCACTGCCCCATTGCTTCCGCAGAGGAGAGGACCAGAATAATTGCTCTGTCACTTCCACAAAGGAGAGGACCAGGATCACTGCTCCATCACTTCCACAAAGGAGAGGACCAGGATCACTGCTCCGTCAGTTTCACAGAAGAGAGGACCAGGATCACTGCTCCATCACTTCGGCAGAGGAGAGGACCACGATCACTGCTCCATCACTTCGGCAGAGGAGAGGACCAGGATCACTGCTCCATCACTTTTGAATTCAGGAATGAATGATAGAGTTCAGTGTGGGGCAGATTCCTAACAGCCAATGAGAGTGTAGTGGGTGGGCAGAGGGCAGTGCTGGACACTTAGGTAGGGCGGGCTAGCTATGGCTATGAGATTGGTAAAAGCACAGTAAGGCTACCTTCACACTTCAGTTTTCGGCATCAGTTGAAATCTGGCAAAGCTGCAAAAAACAGATGCGCTTCTATTTGAGAAAAAATGGATGCACTGGATCCTTTATTTTGACGGATCCATTTTCAGTTACCAATGTCTGAAATTTAAAGTCATAGGACCCTGGAAAGGAGAGAGAGAGAGCGAGTGAGAGAGAGAGATTTTTCGCCACTTCCAGGGTTAGTATTCATGGCAGAGACAATCTTCCGGGCATGCGCTGTTTAAAAAAACAGTCCGGCACAGGAAAAAAATGTTACATAGCACGTTTTTTTCCAAACGCCGCACCGTTACTTTTTGCCAAATTCGGCAAAAGCTGGATGCGCCGTGTGTCTATGCGGCACAATGCGGCACCAATGTAACTCAATGGGGAAAAAACGGATGCGGCGACACATATCGCTGGATCCGGTTTTGGAAATTTTCGCCGCAGGGCGCCGGATTTCGAAAGCCGGAAGTGTGAAAGTAGCCTTAGTTGCCTAACCTTAAGAGCAGCATGTTCACAAACTGGATCCAGGTCTATTGAATGTTAGAAATAGTGATGATCGAATAGTGAAATATTTGGATACGGGAAAATCGGCACAGATAATTTCTTACCGAATATAACACCCAATGCAAGTCAATGGGAAATCCGAATATTTTTCTGCTGAACCCAACAAACAGGTCTGGGGGCATGAGAAAAAAGCTGAAATGGATGTGAAAGAGCTTAAACTAAATGGGAGCAGCATGGAGAAGATGCCGGCATGCCTTTCTGACTGACATATGGTATCTGGAAATAATGTTGTCAGACTATTGTGCCGGTTTTACAGATTTTTAAAAAGACCTACCAAACCAATTTTTTTAAAGGGAAAAAAGCTAAGAAACATTATTTCTTTCATAATTACATGTATATAATGCAAAATTTAAAAAAATTACCTCCCCTTCACACGGAGCGTTTTGGCTTTATTTTTTATTTTAACCTTTATGAGGGCTCTCACTTTTACATTTGGGAGATCCCTCCCTCATGCCAAATAGTTAGCAAGAGAGTGGAATACATATTCCCCATCACTTACAATGCCAGATAAAACATGCCCATTTGAATTTTGGACTTTGCCCACCACCACGTCCACCGCCATGTCGTTATGTGGCCCTCACTGACAATTAGCCGAGTGCCAGCAGGTGCTGTTAAACCTGAGTTTGGTAAGGGTCCTCAGGTAATAATAATAATTTTATTTCTATATCGCCAATGTTTTCCGCAGCACTTTACATTTTAGAGGGGACTTGTACAGACAATTGACATTAAACATAACAATAAACACATGACACACCCACCAGGACCGTGGGGTACTCAGAACCGGGTCAGACAGTTCTTTGCGGAAGTCATGGGGCTGTGACCCGACTCCGTGGCCCTGGCTGTGCCGTAAAATGGGGAATATGTATATGAGATTTAACGTGACACCACCTGTGGTGTTCGGCAACGGATGGCCAACGCTGCTAAAGGAGAACGCTGGGGCTGATGGTGATTCAGCTGGGATGGATCTGCTCCTCAAAGGGGAAGCTTGGCTCCATGGCTAACGGTTCCGTTCATGTCAGGCTTCGTGTACCTTTTGGTGCAGGACTCAGGGTGCAAGAGATCATTGGAGGATACAAGGGCTGTAGTTTTCTTTTCCTTTACTTGATGGTTGTTAGTACAGACCGGAGCACTGGTAACAGATCGTGATGTAGAGCCGGGCAGCCTGGAAGCAATTTTGGATACACCTGGCCAGGTAGGTACGGAGGCCTTCCTTCTGCGCTGTCCTCCCTTTTTTCTTTGCTGTCTAACAGCTCATCCTCCTGCTGCTGTCTCTCTCTGTTTTTAAAAACAAACCATTGCCCGCATGGCAGGCAGCTCGAGCCTATCACAGGTGCCGCTCCTTTGTGTCGGCTTCAAGTTCTGGTATTCTGCTGTGACGCCAAGTATTAGATCGGGCCAGGAGACCTGCAGTCCCCTGCCCTCCGGATTTAGCTGCCGGGACTTCAGTACCCAGGCAACCAGGGAGTCCGGGATCCGGTTCCTAGCGTTCAGCTCTGGGGCGACTTTAATCACAACTCCACTCCCAGGTTCTGATTGACTTCTCTCCTACAGACACCTGGTAAGGGGACCCCTCCTTACATCCAGGCATGAGATTACTGTGAGGGAGGCAATGCCACTGTGGCAACCGGACTCCTGGGGTGCCACACATAGACCAACAGATACCAGAAGGAATGAGGGCCCTGCTTGCAAGCTTACAATCTGTGAGGAAATAGGGGAGACACGAAAGGTTGATGGTAACAATTGCAGATGGCCCTGTATCATACATTTGGGAGAGTTCTCGCTCCTATATTCAGGAGGTCCCTGCCTCATGCCAAATTGTTAGCCAGATAGTGGAATGCATATTCCTCATTCCTTTACAATGCCAGCTAAAACATGCCCATTTGAATTTTGGGCTTCGCCCGCCACCACCGCCATGTCCACTGACATCACTTCACATTTTCAGATGGCCACCAGGTGCTGTGAACCCTGCATTTTGTAAGGTTCACAATTTATTTTTGCCACTGGATCCCAATAGAGCCGCTGTCATAGTGGGTGAAGCCGCTGTAAGGTGAATATAATACAGGAGTTGGCGGAGATGTATGATCAATGTCTGGAAATTGGATTCTACCAGACACCAAAAGTATTAGAATTAAATTCTGAATACAGTGTTGGCAAGCGAGGGACTGTATTGTGCTTAGTCTGTCTGGCCTGAAACCCATGTCAGGCACACATACAAGCCTCATTTTACTTTGAAGCAGCCTCATGAAAGGAAAAAGACAGTAGTGCCATTGACCAATCTGAACAAGCCTACGCACTTCTGGAAACTTCCCATCCAGACAGAATGGATCTTTTGCTTGGTTTTGAGCAACAATGGAGTAATTACAGGATATGTCCCAGAGAGTGTCGAGGTCTGTGGAGTGTATTACTCAGGTGACAGGCAGTACTACAGAGCTTAGGTAAAGTACAAAGAAACTCCAAAGATACATGCTTCAGATAAAGACACCAGTGTGCTGAATATTACCATAAGTATTAATGCAAAAAAGACTCATGAACATATGGAAAAAAGGAGAAAAATTGATTCACCAATTGCTGAACAAATAGACACAATTGTATTAATTACAAAAGGACATACCGTATAAGCTGAGATTTTCAGCCCATTTTTTGGGGCTGAAAGTCCCCCTCTCAGCTTATACGCAAGTCATATACCGGGGGTGGGTGGGGGAGGGAGAGCGGGGGTGTCAGAGACCATACTCACCCCTCCTGGCATGTCTCTGCAGCCCCTGCTTCTCCCTCGGTTGTCTTCTTCCTGCGTTCAGCGGTCACATGGTACCGCTCATTAAACTCATGAATATGTGCATATTCATGAGTTTAATGAGCGATACCATGTGACCACTGAACACAGGAAGAAGACAACCGAGGGAGAAGCAGGGGCTGCAGAGAAGACCGGGTGCCAGGAGTGTTATGATTGAGTCACCGTAGGAGGCAAAAACAGAAATGCTAGCTAGTCCTGAAAACCAGAGAAGTTGGCAACTATCAGATTGCAGACCCCTGAACCTATCAACACAACTAGCAGTAGCCGTGGGGGTTTCCTACGATGACCTAGACCCCTCGATCACAGCCGGAGAGATACATAGGTCTAAAGAAGGAAAGGGGAAATCTAACTGCCCCAGAGCAGACCCCAAAGCAATAGGCAGCCCCGAACATATAATGACGGTGAAGCAAGATGAAAACACTCACACAGACAGAAAGACAGGCTGAGCAAAGACAGGGCCCAAAAACTACCTAGATAGGAACGGATAGGAAGGCTGCTGTCTGCAATCTGCCAAAACCGTAACAGAGACAAAAGCCAACAAGCTGATATAAAAATGGCCCTGAAGCAACTAAGCTTCAAAAACTAAATCAGCACTCAGGTACTTTCAGAAGAAAGAGCTCTAGGAACACTGCACACTCCAGCAGGGAGTGACAGAATCCAAAAAGCAAGAAAAACAAAAACAAATCTTAGATGCAAAAGGCAAAACAGAAAACTTAGCTTTAGGAGAGCAGGAATCAGACTGGTGTCCAAGAGTCCACAGAGAAATCACCCGCAGGGCAGAAAGGGCGTAGGCTGCCTTAAATCCAGTCAGTGACTCCACTCAGCCCATCGTCTTCATTAGTCCCAGGTGCCTGATAATCAGGCTCACTACCTTCCTTCACTAGAATAGGGAGTTCACCAGGCCTCAGTGACGGAGGGGAAAATGAACTCACAACAGTACCCCCCCTTGAGGAGGGGTCACCGAACCCTCAACAACGCTACCAGGGCGATCAGGGTGAGCCCGATGAAAGGCACGCACCAATCTTTTGGCATGAATACCAGAGGCAGAGACCCAGGAATTATCCTCCTGACCATAACCCTTCCACTTAACCAAATACTGGAGTCTCCGTCTAGCCAGAGGGGAATCCAGAATTTTCTCTACCTCATATTCCAAGTTACCTTCAACCAATACAGGGTCCGGAGGTGCCACCTCAGGCACAACTGGCTCAACAAACCTCTTCAACAAGGACTTATGGAACACATTATGGATCTTAAATGTGACAGGAAGAGCCAAACGAAAAGAGACTGGATTAATAATCTCCAAAATCTTGTAAGGTCCAATAAATCTAGGCTTAAACTTAGGAGAAGCCACTTTCATAGCAATATTTTTTGATGATAACCACACCATATCACCAATCTTAAACTGGGGACCAATGGTCCTATGTCGATTGGAAAACCGCTGGGCCTTTTCCTGGGAGAGAGATAACTTATCCACCACTTGGTCCCAGATCTGGTGCATTCTCTCCACCACAGTGTCAACACCTGGGCAGGCAGAAGGCTCCACCTGCCCTGAAGAAAATCGAGGGTGAAAACCAAAGTTACAAAAAAAAGGTGACATCAAAGTGGCAGAACTAGCTCTATTATTTAAAGCAAATTCGGCCAAGGGCAAAAATGAAACCCAATCATCCTGATCAGCGGAAATAAAACATCTCAAATACGACTCCAAGGTCTGGTTTGTTCTCTCTGTCTGCCCCTTGGTCTGAGGGTGAAAAGCAGAGGAGAAGGACAACTGAATTCCCAACTTGGAACAGAACGTCCTCCAAAATTTAGACACAAATTGAACTCCTCTGTCAGATACAATGTTCTCAGGAATCCCGTGCAAGCGAACCACCTGTTGCAAAAACAGAGGCACCAACTCAGAGGAAGATGGCAACTTAGGGAGTGGTACAAGATGAACCATCTTAGAGAACCTATCACAAATCACCCAAATAACAGTCATTCTTTGAGAGACCGGCATATCAGAAATGAAATCCATTGAAATATGGGTCCATGGCCTCCTGGGGACCGGCAAAGGCATCAACAACCCACTAGAGCGAGAACAAGATTTAGACCGGGAGCAAGTCCCACAGGACTGCACAAAATTCCTGACATCATGAGACAAGGTGGGCCACCAAAAAGAGCGACTCACCAGATCTCTAGTACCAAAAATACCTGGATGACCAGCCAATGCAGAGCAATGAACTTCAGACATCACTCTCTTCTTCCACTGGTCAGGAACATACAACTTTCCACTGGGGCAACGCTCAGGTTTGTCCTCCTGGAACTCTTGCAGAGCAAGTCTCAAATCGGGCGAGATGGCAGAAAGAACTACCCCTTCGCCTAAGATGGTGGCAGGCTTGGTCACCACAGGAGAATCAGCAAAGAAACTCCTAGAGAGGGCGTCAGCCTTGACATTCTTAGTTCCAGGAAGGAAAGAGACCACAAAATCAAAACGTGTAAAAAACAAGGCCCACCTAGCCTGTCTAGGGTTCAAGCGTTTAGCCGACTCTAGGTAAATCAAATTTTTGTGGTCAGTGAGGACCACAACTTGATGTTTGGCTCCCTCCAACCAATGTCTCCACTCCTCAAATGCCCATTTCATGGCCAACAGTTCCCGATTCCCCACATCATAGTTACGTTCAGATGAAGAGAACTTACGGGAAAAGAAAGCACAGGGATTCATTTTAGATGTTACCGGATCCTTTTTGGGACAACACCGCTCCTGCACCAATCTCAGAAGCATCCACCTCTACCTGGAACGGGAGTGAGACATCAGGTTGCCGCAGAACCGGGGCGGAGGTAAATCTACGCTTCAGCTCCTGAAAGGAAGCAACCGCCTTCGGAGACCAATTCAACACATCCGCACCCTTCCTGGTCAGGTCAGTCAATGGTTTGGCAATACTAGAAAATTTTGCTATAAATTTCTGATAAAAATTAGCAAAACCCAAAAACTTCTGGAGGGCCTTCAAAGAAGTGGGCTGAACCCAATCATAAATGGCCTGTACCTTGGCCAGGTCCATTTCAATAGTTGACGGAGACAAAATAAATCCCAAAAAGGAAATTCTCTGTACTCCAAAAAGGCATTTTGATCCTTTGACATACAGAGAATTCTCTCTCAAGATCCGGAACACAGTCCGAATATGTTCCACATGAGAATCCCAATCCTTGGAGAAGATCAAAATATCATCCAGATAGATAATCAAAAATTTATCGACAAAGTCTCGGAAAATATCATTCATGAAGCACTGGAAGACAGAAGGGGCATTAGTGAGCCCAAAAGGCATCACCAGGTACTCAAAATGTCCCTCCGGAGTATTAAACGCCATCTTCCATTCATCCCCCTGCTTAATGCGGATAAGATTATACGCCCCCCTGAGGTCAAGCTTGGTAAACCAGCAAGCACCTCTGACTCTAGAGAATAGATCCGAAATCAGGGGTAACGGATACTGATATTTAATAGTAATTTTATTGAGGGCACGATAATCAATACAAGGCCTTAAAGAACCATCCTTTTTGGCCACAAAAAAAACCCGGCACCTAAGGGTGAAGAGGATGGTCTAATATGACCCTTCTCCGACGCCTCCTTAATATAGGACCGCATAGCCTCATGCTCGGGTACAGATAAATTGAAGAGCCGACCCTTGGGAAATTTACACCCCGGGTTTAGTTCAATTGCACAGTCATAACTCCTATGAGGAGGCAAGGACGCAGACTCATTCTCACTAAATACATCATAGTAGTCCGCCAAATAGTCAGGAACCTCATGCGACTGAGGAGAGGTGGAAAAAACCGGAGCCTCACTAAAGGTACACCGGCAACCCCAACTCACCACAGACACAGATTTCCAATCCAAAACTGGATTATGAATCTGCAACCAGGGAAACCCCAGAACAACGGCATCATTCAGACCATGCAACACAAAAAATCTGCAATTTTCTTGGTGGTCTGGGGCGACCCGCATGACCAACTGGGTCCAAAACTGAGGTTTATTTTTAGCCAGAGGGGTAGCATCAATCCCCCTCAAAGGGATAGGCGTCTGCAGAGGTGTCAACGGAAATCCACAACGTTTAGCAAAATCCAAGTCCATTAGGTTTAGCGCTGCTCCCGAATCCACAAAAGCCTTGGCGGAAAATGTGGACAGGGAACAGATCAGAGTAATCGCCAAAATAAACTTAGGCTGAACCCCACCAACAGAAAACGTGTGTGCAAAGCGTTTCTGACGTTTAGGACAAACAGAAATAACATGTGAGGCATCTCCACAGAAAAAACACAGCTTATTACGCCTTCTGAATTCCTGACGTTGCGCCTTAGACAAAACTCTATCACATTGCATAGGTTCAGACGTCTGTTCAACCGGTGGCAACACCTCTCGTGTAATCCTGCGTTCACGTAAACGCCGATCAACCTGAATGGCTAAAGACATAGAATCGTCCAGACCAGAGGGAACAGGAAATCCCACCATAGTATCTTTTACGGCTTCTGACAAACCCTTCCGAAAGAGAGCAGCCAAGGCACTATCATTCCAGGTAGTAAGGACCGCCCACTTTCGGAACTTTTGACAGTACAATTCTGCAGATTCTTGACCCTGGTTCAATGCAAACAGGGTCTTTTCAGCCTGATCAATAGCATTAGGTTCGTCGTACAGCAACCCCAAGGCTTGAAAAAATGCGTTCACATTAGTCAGAATAGGGTCATCTGGATTCAAAGAAAACGCCCAATCCTGGGGATCGCCGCGCAGCAAAGAGATGACAATTTTAACCTGCTGCGGGGGGCTCCCTGACGAGTTAGGCTTCAAAGCAAAAAATAATTTACAATTATTTTTGAAACTCAAAAATTTAGATCGATCCCCAAAAAATACATCAGGTGTGGGGATCTTTGGTTCAACAGCATGTGAACGAGCAAGATAGGCAGAAATTCCTCGCACTTCAGCAGCGAACTGCTCCACACGATCAGACACTTGCTTTATCTCCATTGAGAGAAAAAAAAAATTCCCCCTATGGCCTCAGAGATATAGAGGAAAGAATATACACACACCTTTTTTTTTTTTTTTTTTTAAACACAATTCTTTCCTGCTATTGAGTACCCCAGGATCTGCGGTTAGGCGGGTGATTCTGTTATGATTGAGTCACCGTAGGAGGCAAAAACAGAAATGCTAGCTAAGTCCAGAAAACCAGAGAAGTTGGCAACTATCAGACTGCAGACCCCTGAACCTATCAACACAACTAGCAGTAGCCGTGGAGGGTTCCTACGATGACCTAGACCCCTCGATCACAGCCGGAGAGATACATAGGTCTAAAGAAGGAAAGGGGAAATCTAACTGCCCCAGAAGAGAACCCAAAGCAATAGGCAGCCCCCCACATATAATGACGGTGAAGCAAGATGAAAACACTCACACAGACAGAAAGACAGGCTGAGCAAAGACGGGGCCCAAAAACTACCTAGATAGGAACGGACAGGAAGGCTGCTGTCTGCAATCTGCCAAAACCCTAACAGAGACAAAAGCCAACAAGCTGATATAAAAATGGCCCTGAAGCAACTAAGCTTCAAAAACTAAATCAGCACTCAGGTACTTTCAGAAGACAGAGCTCTAGGAACACTGCACACTCCAGCAGGGAGTGACAGAATCCAAGAAGCAAGAAAAACAAATACAAATCTTAGATGCAAAAGGCAAAACAGAAAACTTAGCTTTAGGAGAGCAGGAATCAGACTGGTGTCCAAGAGTCCACAGAGAAATCACCCGCAGGGCAGAAAGGGCGTAGGCTGCCTTAAATCCAGTCAGTGACTCCACTCAGCCAATCGTCTTCCATTAGTCCCAGGTGCCTGATAATCAGGCTCACTACCTTCCTTCACTAGAATAGGGAGTTCACCAGGCCTCAGTGATGGAGGGGAAAATGAACTCACAACACAGGAGGGAGTGAGTATGACGGGGGAAGAGCAATATTCACCTGTCCCCGTTCCATCGCCATGCACCGCTGTGTCTCTGGGTCCTCCTGCTGTGATGTTCAGCAGAGGGCACGATGTCGCGCCCTCTGCTGAACGTCACTGCAGAGACCCGGGAGACAGAGCGATGGATGGTGATGGAACGGGGACAGGTAAATATTGCCAGTGCCGGGGGCCTGAGCAAGCGGCAACATCAGTACCTGGCCCCCAGCGATGGAGAGGTGAGTATGTCATTTTTCTTTTAATTGCAGTGGCAGCAGCAAATAAGGGGTATTAATGGAGCATTTTATGTGGCAGCATTAACCCTTGTGCAGCAGCATATGGGGGGTATTTATGGAGCATCTTCTTGGACCACCATTAACCCTCGGCTTATACATGAGTCAATAAGTTTTCCCAGTTTTTTGTGGCAAAATTAGGGTTGGTCGGCTTATACACGGGTCGGCTTATACACGAGTGTGTACGGTATATTGGGATGAGACAAACTTCATAAAATAGTCACATAATGAGTGCAAAATGATGGGAGAAAAAGGACCATTACCCGGAAAAGAAAGGCCTGGTATAGCCCTATTGTCAGTAACCCCTGGGTAGAGACATGCTGAGGCTGGTCAGATTGCCAGTTGGATAGGCGACATGCAATCAGAAATGACAGGTAGTAATGCACATGTAAGGGGATGGCAACCTGCCATACCAATTACCTATCGACCACCAGAAGGCAAATAAAGGCCAGGCTCATCACACAAATGTACAGCTAGTAGCCACCGAAGGGGCACACAAAATAACATATGAAGTGGGGCAGAAAAAACCTCTATATAATAAAGCAATGTTGGAAAATTCCCTGGTAAAAAAGAGTCTTGACCGCTCCACCCCCAGGAAAATCATGAAACAACTTTAGCCAAATAATAAATTACCCATTGTAGAGGATGTAGGGGAACACCAACCACCCCGACGTATGTTTCATGAAGGTGATATTTGCTTCTTCAGGGGGAGGCACCATTGTGGGGGCACCATTTTTTGGCAGTGCATTTTACCGTATTCCCCCTGGTGGTTCATGTATTCTGTTAGTTTCCATTGCGCTATAAGCAGCCACCCTCTCTCCGTCATTTTGCACTCATTATGTGACTATTTTATGAAGTTTGTCTCATCCCAATATATGTCCTTTTGTAATTAATAAAATTGTGCCTAGCAATTGGTGGGGTGACTCAATTTTTCTCTGTTTTTCCAGAGCTTAGGTAAAGGCCTTAGCGTGGCAATGACCCTGTTCCAATATGTGTAAGGCTGTGGTCTGAATAGGTGTGTGGAGCGTATTAACCCAGATGTGCTTAACCCCTTCATGACCAAGCCTATTTTGACCTTAATGACCAGGCCATTTTTTGCAATTCTGACCAGAGTCCCTTTATGAGGTAATAACTCAGGAACGCTTCAACGGATCCTAGCGATTCTGAGAATGTTTTTTCAAGACATATTGGGCTTCATGTTAGTGGTAAATTTTGGTCGATAATTTTTGCGTTTATTTGTGAAAAAATCAGAAATTTGGCGAAAATTTAGAAAATTTTGCAATTTTCATATTTTTAATTTTTATTCTGTTAAACCAGAGAGTTATGTGACACAAAATAGTTACTTAATAACATTTTCCACATGTCTACTTTACATCAGCACAATTTTGGAAACAAAATATTTTTTTGTTAGGAAGTTATAAGGGTTAAAAGTTGACCAACGATTTCTCATTTTTACAACAAAATTTACAAAACCATTTATTTTAGGGACCACATCATATTTAAAGTCATTTTGAGGGGTCTATATGGCAGAAAATACCCAAAAGTGACAACATTCTAAAAACTGCACCCCTCAAGCTACTCAAAACTACATTCAAGAAGATTATTAACCCTTCAGGTGTTTCACAGGAACTAAAGCAACATAGAAAGAAAAAATGGACATTTTAATTTCTCCAACAAAAATTTTCTTTTAGCATCAATTTTTTTATTTTCACATGGGCAACAGGATAAAATGGATCCTAAAATTTGTTGAGCAATTTCTCCTGAGTACACTGATACCTTATATGTGGTCATAAACCACTGTTTGGGTGCACGGCAGGGCTCAGAAGGGAAGGAGCGCCATTTGACTTTTTGTATGGAAAAAATGCTGGAATATTTAGCGGTTGCCATGTCGCGTTTGGAGAGCCCCTGTGTGCCTAAACATTGGAGCTCCCCCACAAGTGACCCCATTTTGGAAACTAGACCCCCCAACGAACTTATCTAGATGCATAATGATCACTTTGAACCCCCAGTACTTTTTTTCACAAAAATTTTCTTTTAGCCTCAGTTTTTTCATTTTCACATGGGCAACAGGATAAAATGGATCCTAAAATTTGTTGAGCAATTTCTCCTGAGTGCACCGATACCTCATATGTGGTCATAAACCACTGTTTGGGCGTACGGCAGGGTCCGGAAGGGAAGGAGCGCCATTTGACTTTTTGAATGGAAAATTAGCTCCAATTGTTATCGGACACCATGTCGCGCTTGGAGAGCCCCTGTGCACCTAAACATTGGAGCTCCCCCACAAGTGACCCATTTTGGAAACTAGACCCCTTATGAAACTTATCTAGATGTGTAGTGAGCACTTTGAACCCCCAAGTGCTTCACAAAAGTTTATAGCACAGAGCAGTGAAAATAAAAAATATTTTTTTTCCTCAAAAATGATTTTTTAGCACGCTATTTCTAATTTTCACAAGGCTAACAGGAGAAATTGAACCACAAAAGTTGTTGTCCAGTTTGTCCTGAGTACGCTGGTACTCCATATGTGGGGGGGAACCACTGTTTGGGCGCATGGCAGGGCTCAGAAGGGAAGGAGCGCCATTTGACTTTTTGAAATGCAAATTACTTCTAATCGTTAGCGGACACCATGTCGTGTTTGGAGAGCCCGTGTACATAAACATTGGAGCTCCCCCACAAATGACCCCATTTTGGAAACTAGACCCCCTAAGGAACTTATCTAGATGCATAGTGAGCACTTTGAACGCCCAAGTGCTTCACAAAAGTTTATAACACAGAGCCGTGAAAATAAAAAATATTTTTTTTCCTCAAAAAATTATTTTTTAGTGCGCAATTTTTTATTTTCACAAGGCTAACAGGTGAAATTGGACCCCAAAAGTTGTTGTCCAGTTTGTCCTGAGTACGCTGGTACCCCATATGTGGGGGGGAACCACTGTTTGGGCACACGTTGGGGCTCGGAAGGGAAGTAGTGACATTATGAAATGCTGACTTTGATGGAATGGTTTGCGGGCATCATGTTACATTTGCAGAGCCCCTGATGTACCTAAACTGTGGGACCCCCCACAAGTGACCCCAAGATGGAAACTAGACCCCCCCAAGGAACTTATCTAGATGTGTGGTGAGCACCTTGAACCCCCAAGCGCTTCACAGAAGTTTATAACGCAGAGCCGTGAAAATAAAAAATCATTTTCTTTCCTCAAAAAAAATGATTTTTAGCTAGCAATTTTTTTTTTCACAAGGGTAGCAGGATAAATTGGACCACAAAAGTTGTTGTCCAGTTTGTCCTGAGTATGCTGGTACCCCATATGTGGGTGGGGACCACTGTTTGGGCACACGACGGGGCTCGGAAGGGAAGTAGTGACATTATGAAATGCTGACTTTGATGGAATCGTCTGCGGGCATCATGTTACATTTGCAGAGCCCCTGATGTACCTAAACTTTGGAACCCCCACAAGTGTCCCCATTTTGAAAACTAGATCCCCCAAGGAACTTATCTAGATGTATGTTGAGCACCTTGAACCCGCAAGCGCTTCACAGAAGTTTATAACGCAGAGCCGTGAAAATAAAAAATAATTTTTTTTCCTCAAAAAAATTATTTTTAGCCAGAAATTTTTTTTCCCACAACTGTACCAGGATAAATTGGACCCCAAAAGTTGTTGTCCAGTTTGTCCTTAGTACGCTGGTACCCCATATATGGGGGGGAACCATTGTTTGGGCACACGTAAGGGCTCGGAATGGAAGTAGTGACGTTTTGAAATGCAGACTTTGATGGAATGGTCTGCGGTCGTCGTTACGTTTGCAGAGCCCCTGATGTGCCTAAACAATAGAAACCCCCCACAAGTGACCCCATTTTGGAAACTAGACCCCCCAAGGAACTTATCTAGATGCCTGGTGAGCACTTTGAACCCCCAAGTGCTTCACAGAAGTTTATAACGCAGAGACGTGAAAATAAAATAAAACATTTCCACAAAAATAATTTTTTAGCCCCCAATTTTTTATTTTCCCTAGGGTGCCAGGAGAAATTAGACCCCCAAAGTTGTTGTGCAATTTTTCCTGAGTACGCTGATACCCCATTTGTTGGGGTAAACCACTGTTTGGGCACACATCAGGGCTTGGAAGGGAGGGAGCACCGTTTGACTTTTTGAATGCAAAATTGGCTTGAATCAATGGTTGCACCATGTCGCGTTTGGAGACCCCTGTGATGTGCCTAAACAGTGGAAACC
Source organism: Dendrobates tinctorius (assembly GCF_039654945.1). Lineage (NCBI taxonomy): Eukaryota > Metazoa > Chordata > Amphibia > Anura > Dendrobatidae > Dendrobates > Dendrobates tinctorius. The sequence goes on along the minus strand of NW_027361980.1, from coordinate 615,084 downwards.
CCTCAATTCTAACTTCAACCCTAACCCCAACACACCCCTAACCACAGCCCTAACCCCAACACATCCCTAACCCTAATCCCAACCCTAACCATAACCCTAACTCCAACACACCCCTAACCCTAATCCCAACCCTAACCATAACCCTAACCACAAACCTAACCCTAATTCCATCCCTAACCCTAATTCTAACTCTAATTCCAACCCTAACCCTAATTCCACCCTAACCCTATTTCCAACCCTAAACCTATTTCCAATCCTAACCCTAACCCTCTTTCCAACCCTAACCCTCATTCCAACCCTAACCCTAACCATAATGGAAAAATAAAAATAAAAATAATTTCTTTATTTTATTAGTTGTTCCTGCTGTCAGCGTCGGGATTTTTTCTTATAGTCACCAACCTCGGGTAAAGCTCACTTAGAGCTTCTCTTACCTAGGATCCTAGGTGTGGAAGAATAAAAAGAGAGACACAGGTGGCTTGTCTTTCAAGTTAATCTCATCCTTTATTAAGATGGGTGCATCTTTTATAGGATTACAGAAGAGGAAAATGAACAAATATGGATACTTCCGTGATGTTGTGTAACAATTCAAAATGGTGGATACTTGGCAAAAACAATAGTTATATAACAAAAATGTCAAAGTATATTATGTGTTAGAAGATATATTTAATTGGAGTACGTGGGTTTTATGGCATTTCCCTTATGTCAGTTTAACAATTCATGGAACCATTTCCGTTTGGCCAGATAACTGTTTGGCCTTGACATTCTGAGAAATGAAGGGGAATTTGGAACTGACCACTTGGCAGAATTATCTAACCACGTAGACAGATGATAACAATTAAATAGTGTCATGGGTTATAAGTTGTTTTTCAGCTTTTACTGGATTTATAAGAGAACTAAGATTAACCATTCTTTAACACTGCCTATGGGGGTGATAAACGGGGGGTTTATTAACTTTTCATTCTATTTTGATAACTGCGAGAGTTTATCACAGTGATCAAAATGAATGAAAGGAAAATGCAGCCGGCGGGCGCACTGCGCATGTGCCTGCCATTTTCCAATATGGCGGCGCCCATGGTCCGGGACCGCGGGACACCGGGAGCAGTAGTGGCACTTGGTTAGTACGGGGGGTGGGAGGGGGGCGATCGGAAGGCGGGGGGAGCAGATGATGACAGCGGCGGCACATCGCCCCTGTCATTCAGTGGTGGGGGGCAGATCGCCCCCGTTAACCGGTGGGGGGGTCGGATCGGTGTCACCAGCCATGTCCAATGCTACAGCAGCGTCGGACATGGCTGGATGGTAATATTTCATCAATTTTCATTGATGAAATATTACTATAGCTCTGATTGGCTGTTTCACTTTTAACAGCCAATCAGAGCGATTGTAGCCACGTGGGGGTGAAGCCACGCCCCCCGTGGTGAAGTACAAAGCCCCCTGTATCTGCGGGTCAGGTGACCTTTCAGTGACCTAGGTCACCCGACCCGCAGGCGGGCTTTAAAGTCATGATGCCACATAGGCGTCACTGGTCAGATTGGTACCAGTTTTCATGACGCCTATGTGGCGTCATTGGTCGTGAAGGGGTTAAAATGTACAGAAGCTGTACAATACCAAACCACCATTTTTTTGTAGACACAAATTTAGAAAATTTAAGAGAAGTGACAGTTTAATAAAGAGACACAAGTCTTATTTAGGAGCCTGGAAAAGCCAGCAATGGTCTTTGTCCAGCACCAGTCAATGTAAAGAGCTAGCGAATATGTATGCTCTATGTAACTTACAATTTGTGAACAGACATACAGTGGAGGGAGATAAGTATTTGATCTCTTGCTGATTTTGTAAGTTTGCCCACTGACAAATACATGAACAGTCTATAATTTTAAGGATAGGTTAATTTTAGCACTGAGCGATAGAATATCAAAAATATAAATTATATAAATTTATTTGCATTTTGCAGTGAGAAATAAGTATTTGATCCCCTACCAACCATTAAGAGTTCTGGCTCCTACAGACAGTTAGACGCTTGTGAGATTTATCACCTAAACAAATGAGCATCAGCAGAGTGTGCTGCCGCTTCGCCAAGGCATTGCTGCAGATTTCGCAGCTGGGGAGTGATGGGAAGGCTAAGAAGCAAGGAGACTAAAACCCTAATGGAAGTTGGACCTGCTATTCTTGGTGCGGATAAGATGAGTGATGTCCCAGACTCCACTAGCTTAACCCAGTGTGCCGTCAGGGAAATATATCACTCCTGTCCACAAGAACTTGTCCATGCGTCTGTGGTTAGGTGGACCTTCCCTGTGACTGCGTTGGCCAGAGCACGGCAGATATTGTGTAACACGTGCTTATGTAACGTGGGTACAGCACACTGGGAAAAATAGTGTCAGCTGGGAATCAAGTGCTGTGGAGCTGTCACTGCCAAGAGGTAGTGGAAAGACTCAGTTCCTACAAGTCAAAATGGAAACATATCCAGGGCTAGCAATCTGGCAATGTGGGTGTTTGGGCCTGTGGGTGGGTGGCTGGAAATTTGTGCTTTCTACTAATTGTCTGGGGCTGACAAAGATCCACCCTCTCTTTAGCAGCGGCTTTAGGCAGATACAGACGCAAAGTCTTTTGGTGCAAATGAGAGCTTTATTTTAGTCTATCTCAACATAAATCTCCTCGACATAAAGAGCCTTATCTTGCCACAAAGGAATAAACTAAACAAACAGTCCATATAAATGAGACAGGTTTGGCAGGCCTAGTCATCTTCTTGTGTTTGCACCTCAACTCCCAGCCCTAAAAGAGGCAGCTGAACTGCCTTTTATAGCTCATTCCAGGCCCTGTAACTGTAGGTAAGGGAAATGTCGGTACCACCAAAATACAAAGGAGACATCAACCCCACAAATATGAACCCCACTTGCAACCGTTACAGGGCAAGTGAAAAGAGCCAGGCAAAGTGCCATAATTGGTGCAACTAATAGATATGCCTTCATTGAGCGGCTGCAGGCTGCTATTTGTAGCCGGAGGGGGGACAATATCCATGGCACCTTACCACCCTGAGAATACTAGCCCCCAGCTATGAGCTTTAACGAGGCTGGTTGTCAAACATGAGGGGACACCACACAGTTTTTTAAAATTATTTATTTAAATAATTAAAAAATACAGCGTAGGAACCCCTATATTCTTGATCGGTTGTAGGGTTGGTGGGCCGGGCTGGGGGGGTGGTCCCTCTATGTACCACGCAGTAACGTACAGACACAAGATGGAGGCAGTTTTCGGGTGCAACAGGTCCAAGTTTAATTCCTGCCATCCGACTGATGGCCCTCACAATACACCGCCAATTCTCTTCACGGCCCTCCGTGTCCAGGCCCCGTTACACACACACCGTACTTATCACCAGGGACGTAAATACACGTACCGTCCCTTTCTGCTTAACGAAGTTCCTGTCAGCTCGGTCACTGTGGCCGCCTTAGGCCCGTACACCAACAGTAATTTTTCTGGTCAGGTATCGTCTTCAACTCGGTTTGTGTTTCCCCGGGGCCTCGTCTGTACTGCGGTACTTCGTGTCAGGACCACCCCCCCTGACTTCCTTTCTCCTCAGTCCCCTTGGTTGGGTTTTCCTCACAGTGCGGCAACTGTCACAGTCTCCTCGTAACTTGAGCCCCGCCTGGGGACTGGAATCTTCTGGAACCCTCCTGTCAAATTTATAGCTTTCCTGGTTCCCTGTAACTCCACCCCCCATGACCAACGGTTTCTTAGCCCTAAGCTGATGTCAAGTCCTATGCTCACACTCCTCCCTGCCCTCTAATGGTCAACCCAAGGTACTGCACGTCCACTACACTTTCCTAGCTGTTTCCCCACTGTAATAACTGACACCTGTCTAAACTGTGCAAACCTTCCTTTCTCTATTCTGACAAGTCCGTCCGTCCGTCAGGTCACCTTCCCTACACGTTCATGAAGGAAGGTCCAGCTACATGGTTTCCATAAAAATTAATTAGTAATTTTTTTTAAATATTAGTACATTCGGCATTAATGTCACAAGCCCCCTATGAGGAGGCATAAAGCAACAAACGCGTTTCAAAACTTGCGGTTCTTAATCAATGCATGGCATGCTATACAAACATCATTCTAAACCTTATATAACACATCCTGTTAGGTCAAAAGACCAAGGTAGCCTATCATTATGAAGCTGCTTTTGGCAAAACGCGCGTCGAGGCTGCTAAGTGGGACTCCTACAGGGGCACCTACCTCTTGTTGCTAGCACCATGGCCTCAGGTATACTTTCTCCCCTTCTTTGAAGGGTTGCTTGGGAAATTTGATTAGGCTATCACTTTAATAATGTGTGTAGACTGATTACTTGTTATAAATTCTAGTGATAATCTTATTATTCTTTACCTGACTTTTTTCCTACGAATATAGTCAAGATAAATGCATATTCACTTGTGATCAACATTGGTGTTTAAGGTTCTTATATATATAGTATGGTGTAATTTTATTTAGAGCTATGTACTGTTAAACTCCTGCTATACTGCACAGTCTGTTTTACCCTTTGAACCTCTAGCAATGTAGGTGCTCTATGTTAGTTAGTCCCAACAGTCTTTGTGATGATGTTTCATACTGTGTATCAATTCTCATAAAAATTATTGTCATGATTTATTATCATAGATATTGTTAGTATTTTACTAAATACATTTTGTACTATTGATCAAATATTTTCTCATAGTGACCTTATTTCTATGTAGTCACATCTGGTTGTATAGCCTATCATTAGTGCCTGATCGTAGCTGTTAAAAGAAACTCATTAAAACACAACTAATGATGTTGTCAAAAACCCTTATTAGCACTCTGTATCCTGGAAAAGTAATTCATAGTGGTATGTCAAGTCATGTCTTACATTCATGCCCAACGGGGCTCCAGTTTGTAGAATATGCAGGTGCTTCTCACAAAATTAGAATGTCATCAAAAAGTGAATTTAAGTTCTTCAATACAAAAAGTGAAACTCATATATACTGCTCAAAAAAATAAAGGGAACACTAAACAATACAATGTATTCTATAGAGTCATTACACACAGAGTGATCTATTTATGTTTATTCCTGGTAATGTTGACGATTATGGCTTACAGCCAATGAAAACCCAAAAGTCATTATCTCAGGAAATTAGAATAATTAGCAAAAACACCTGCAAAGGCTTCCCAAGCATTTAAAAAGGTCCCTTAGTCTGTTTCAGTAGGCTTTATAATCATGGGGAAGACTGCTGAATTGACAGATGTCTAGAAGGCAGTCAATGACCCTCTCCACAAGGAATGTAAGACAAAAAAGATCATTGCAAAAGAAGCTGGCTGTTCACACAGTGCTGTATCCAAGGCTATTAATAGAAAGTTGAGTGGAAGGAAAAAGTGTGGTGGAAAAAGGTGCACAAGCAATCGGGATATCCACAGCCTTGAAAGGATTGTTAAGAAAAGGCCATTCAAAAATGTGGGGGAGATTCACAAGGAGTGGATTGCTGCTGCTTCAAGAGCCACCACACACAGACATATCCAGTACTGTAGGAGGAGGAGTCCCCACTGTGTGCCCGGGCCGGAACCAAGGGGACTGTCACAAAGGTTCCTAGGGGGATGGTTTCCGGGAGACATAATTAGACGACGGACCCCAGAGAGTTCTAGAAAGGTTGGGGGAGCTAGTATAAAAGGGGCTGAGGACGCTAGCAGTTGGCAGTCGACGGAGCAGGAGAGAAAGAACAAGGAAGCTAGAGGGCACCAGAGAGCCAGAGACAAGAGAGGAGGGCAGCAACTGGAGAGGCTGAAGGGAGCTGACCGCGGGCAGAGGGGAGACGGCACGGAGTCGTCCAGCAGAGGAACACAGACCATCCGTCCACACTCCTAGTGGCCGCCAACGCCTGATTCCAGCCCACTACTGTGGCTTGCCCGCTGCCGCCGCTCCGCTCCAGCCCGCAGCTGTGGTCTGTCCGCTGCTGCCCACGGCCACCTCCTCACTCCAGCCCGTGGCTGCGGCCTATCCACTGCCGCCCGCGGCCTCCGCTGCCTCACTGCAGCCCGTGGCTGCTGCCCCTGCAGCTCGACCTGTGGCTGCGGCCCGTTCGCCACCACCCGCGGCAGCCGCTGCCTGTCCCCATTTTGTGGCTGCGGCCTCCAGTGTCCGGTCCCCGGGCAACGGCATACCGCCTCCGCCGGGTGGCGCAATGCAGAGGCACTCTCCAGGGGCCTGCTGTGCCCCCACTTCGCCTGAGGGTAGCAACGCCCGAAGTCTCCGCCTGATCCTCGTCGGCTGGGCCCAGCAGCTGAAACACCGAAGCATCGCCAATCAGCACTCTGCCGGACGTCAGAGAGGATAAGTGACACGTTATAGTTAACATACAGGACCCGTAGTCGGCCATACCGTGGCCCTATAGTGACCGGTCTTTGCCGGGTTAGTCTTGTTTGTGTTACCAGTGTATTCTTGTTTTACTCCCTGCGAGGATAACTGCTGTTAACTTGTTTGGCTGCTCGAGATAGCCCCTATAGGCATCTATCTATATATAAAAGTTACATCTTAAAGTTCATCCCGTCTCCAGTCTCGTCACTGCATCCCGCGTACCTGTGATTACTACAGTACCATGGGCTACAAGTGTCACATTCCTTGTGTCAAACCACTCATGACCAATAGACAACGCCAGAAGTGTCTTACCTGGGCCAAGCAGAAAAAAACTGGACTATTGTCAGTGGTCCAAGGTGTTGTTTTCAGTTGAAAGTCAATTTTGCATTTCATTTGGAAATCGTGGTCCCAGAGTCTGGAGGAAGAGTGGAGAGGCCACAATCCAAGCTGCTTCAGGTTTAGCGTGAAGTTTCCACAAGCAGTGATAGTTTGCGGAGCCATGTCATCTACTGGTGTAGGTACACTGTGTTTTATCAAGACGAAAGTCAGCGCAGCCGTCTACCAAAAAATTTTAGAGCACTTCATGCTTCCCTCTGCAGACAAGCATTTTGGAGATGGGAATTTCATTCTTCAGCAGGACTTAGCACCTGTCCACACTGCCAAAAGTACCAATACCTGGTGTAAAAACAACAGTATCACTGTGCTTGATTTGCCATGGGATATTGTCAAGAGGAAGATGAAACATCAGACCCAACAATGCAAACGAGCTGAAGGCTGCTATCAAAGCAACCTGGGCTTCTATAACACCTCAGTAGTGCCACGCCACATTGATGCAGTAATTAACCAAAAAGGAGTCCCAACCAAGTATTGAGTGCATTTACTGAACAAACATTTCAGGAGGCCAACAATTCAGGTTTTAAAACCACTTTTAAAGCTGGTATTATAAAGTATTCTGATTTACTGAGATAATAAAATTTGGATTTTCCTTGGCTGTAAGCCATAATCAACAACATTAACAGAAATAAACATGTGAAATTGATCACTCTGTGTGTAATGACTCTATCTAATATAAGAGTTTCACTTTTTGTATTGAAGAACTGAAATAAATTCACTTTTTGATAATATTCTAGTTTATTGAGAAACACTTGTACATACAGAGGTCTGTGTATAATGTCACTGGTGATCACTGTATTACCTGTACACTGACACTATATACAGAGCTTCTGTGTATAATGTCACTGGTGATCCCTGTGTTACCTGTACACTGACACTATATACACAGCTCCTGTGTATAATGTCATTGGTGATCATTGTATTAGGCTGGTTTCACATTTGCGTTAAAACAACGCTGCGCCCTGCGTCGTTAAGCCCCGCCCCGAGCCGACTCCCTGCCCGCCCCATCCGGGATCACCGCCTACTTTCGCTTTTGCACGCATGCGATCGGCGCACCCTATCTTTAGCATAGGGTGCGCAGATCATGCGCTGCCAGTGTGAAAGTAGCGTGCTGCGCACTTTTGACGGTGCGCCGTGCGCGCCGAAATGCAACATGCTGCATTTCGGCGCGCACGGCGCACCGTCAAAAGTGCGCAGCACGCTACTTTCACACTGGCAGCGCATGATCTGCGCATCCTATGCTAAAGATAGGGTGCGCCGATCGCATGCGTGCAAAAGCGAAAGTAGGCGGTGATCCCGGATGGGGCGGGCAGGGAGCCGGCTCGGGGCGGGGCTTAACAACGCAGGGCGCAGCGTTGTTTTAACGCAAATGTGAAACCAGCCTTACCTGTACACCGACACAATATACAGAGCTCCTGTATATAATGTCACTGGTTATCACTGTATTACCTGTACACTATACACTATATACAGAGCTCCTGTGTATAATGTCATTGTTGATCCCTGTGTTACCTGTACACTGACAGTCTATACAGAGCTCCTGTGTATAATGTTACTGGAGGTCACTGTATTTCCTGTACACTATACTCTATATACAGAGCTCCTGTGTACAATGTCACTGTTAATCCCTGTATTACCTGTACACTATACACTATATACAGAGCTCCTGTGTATAATGTAACTGGTGATCACTGTATTACCTGTATACTATGCAGTATATTCTGAGCTTCTGTGTATAATGTCACTGGTGATCACTGTATTACCTGTATACTATACACTATATACAGAGCTCTTGCGTGTAATGTCACTGGAGGTCACTGTAATACCTGTACACTATACACTATATACAGAGCTCTTGTGTATAATGTCACTGGAGGTCACTGTATTACCTGTACACTATACACTATATACAGAGCTCCTGTGTATAATGTCACTGGTGATCATTGTGTCATGGTTTGAACAGGGTTCTTGCCCTGCACTCACAAGGTTAAGTGTTCGTGGCCTCTTTCTGGATCTGGGAGGGGTATTTATACTCACTCTTTACCAGGGTTCTCTGTCAGCTATACTGTTGTTCTGGTGTGTCTCTCCCCTTGTGTGTGAGTATTCTGCGTTGCTTGTTAGCTTCCCGTGTATGACCCAGTCTGTTCCCTCACTCTGTACTCCATCTCTCGTTTTGGTACTATTGTCTTTTCTGGCTCTGACCTCCTGGCTTGGCTATCGTTACTCCGTTACAGTTTGTCCCTATTGTACCGTCTATTGCCCGTTCTGGTTTTTTGATCTATTGTTACGTCCTGACTATCCATTCTGTCTAACCCTTTGGTACTGTATTGCTATCTTGGGCTTTGACCACGGCTTCATCTGGTTTAATAATGTGTGTAGACTGATTACTTGTTATAAATTCTAGTGATAATCTTATTATTCTTTACCTGACTTTTTTCCTACGAATATAGTCCAGATAAATGCATATTCACTTGTGATCAACATTGGTGTTTAAGGTTCTTATATATATAGTATGGTGTAATTTTATTTAGAGCTATGTACTGTTAAACTCCTGCTATACTGCACAGTCTGTTTTACCCTTTGAACCTCTAGCAATGTAGGTGCTCTATGTTAGTTAGTCCCAACAGTCTTTGTGATGATGTTTCATACTGTGTATCAATTCTCATAAAAATTATTGTCATGATTTATTATCATAGATATTGTTAGTATTTTACTAAATACATTTTGTACTATTGATCAAATATTTTCTCATAGTGACCTTATTTCTATGTAGTCACATCTGGTTGTATAGCCTATCATTATTGCCTGATCGTAGCTGTTAAAAGAAACTCATTAAAACACAACTAATGATGTTGTCAAAAACCCTTATTAGCACTCTGTATCCTGGAAAAGTAATTCATAGTGGTATGTCAAGTCATGTCTTACATTCATGCCCAACGGGGCTCCAGTTTGTAGAATATGCAGGTGCTTCTCACAAAATTAGAATGTCATCATAAAGTGAATTTAAGTTCTTCAATACAAAAAGTGAAACTCATATATACTGCTCAAAAAAATAAAGGGAACACTAAACAATACAATGTATTCTATAGAGTCATTACACACAGAGTGATCTATTTATGTTTATTCCTGGTAATGTTGACGATTATGGCTTACAGCCAATGAAAACCCAAAAGTCATTATCTCAGGAAATTGGAATAATTAGCAAAAACACCTGCAAAGGCTTCCTAAGCATTTAAAAAGGTCCCTTAGTCTGTTTCAGTAGGCTTTATAATCATGGGGAAGACTGCTGAATTGACAGATGTCTAGAAGGCAGTCAATGACCCTCTCCACAAGGAATGTAAGCCAAAAAAGATCATTGCAAAAGAAGCTGGCTGTTCACACAGTGCTGTATCCAAGGTTATTAATAGAAAGTTGAGTGGAAGGAAAAAGTGTGGTGGAAAAAGGTGCACAAGCAACCGGGATATCCACAGCCTTGAAAGGATTGTTAAGAAAAGGCCATTCAAAAATGTGGGGGAGATTCACAAGGAGTGGATTGCTGCTGCTTCAAGAGCCACCACACACAGACATATCCAGTACTGTAGGAGGAGGAGTCCCCACTGTGTGCCCGGGCCGGAACCAAGGGGACTGTCACAAAGGTTCCTAGGGAGACGGTTTCCGGGAGACATAATTAGACGATGGACGCCAGAGAGTTCTAGAAAGGTTGGGGGAGCTAGTATAAAAGGGGCTGAGGACGCTAGCAGTCGGCAGTCGACGGAGCAGGAGAGAAAGAACAAGGAAGCTAGAGGGCACCAGAGAGCCAGAGACAAGAGAGGAGGGCAGCAACTGGAGAGGCTGAAGGGAGACTCACCGGGCAGAGGGGAGATGGCACGGAGTCGTCCAGCAGAGGAACACAGACCGTCCGTCCACGCTCCTAGTGGCCGCCACCGCCCGATTCCAGCCCACTACTGTGGCTTGCCCGCTGCGCCCGCGGCTGTCGCTGCTCCGCTCCAGCCCGCAGCTGTGGCCTGTCCGCTGCTGCCCACGGCCACCTCCTCACTCCAGCCCGTGGCTGCGGCCTATCCACTGCCGCCCACGGCCTCCGCTGTCTCACTCCAGCCCGTGACTGCGGCCCCTGCAGCTCAACCTGTGGCTGCGGCCCGTTCGCCACCACCCGCGGCAGCCGCTGCCTGTCCCCATTTTGTGGCTGCGGCCTCCAGTGTCCGGTCCCCGGGCAACGGCATACCGCCTCCGCCGGGTGGCGCAATGCAGAGGCACTCTCCAGGGGCCTGCTGTGCCCCCACTTCGCCTGAGGGTAGCAACGCCTGAAGTCTCCGCCAGATCCTCGTCGGCTGGGCCCAGCAACTGAAACACCGAAGCATCGCCAATCAGCACTCTGCCGGACGTCAGAGAGGCTAAGTGATACGTTATAGTTAACATTCAGGACCCGTAGTCGGCCATACCGCGGCTCTATAGTAACCGGTCTTGGCCGGGTTATTCTTGTTTGTGTTACCAGTGTATTCTTGTTTTACTCCCTGCGAGGATAACTGCTGTTAACTTGTTTGGCTGCTCGAGATAGCCCCTATAGGCATCTATCTATATATAAAAGTTACATCTTAAAGTTCATCCCATCTCCAGTCTCATCACTGCATCCCGCGTACCTGTGATTACTACAGTACCATGGGCTACAAGTGTCACATTCCTTGTGTCAGACCACTCATGACCAATAGACAACACCAGAAGCGTCTTACCTGGGCCAAGCAGAAAAAAAACTGGACTGTTGTCAGTGGTCCAAGGTGTTGTTTTTAGTTGAAAGTCAATTTTGCATTTCATTTGGAAATTGTGGTCCCAGAGTCTGGAGGAAGAGTGGAGAGGCCACAATCCAAGCTGCTTCAGGTTTAGCGTGAAGTTTCCACAAGCAGTGATAGTTTGCGGAGCCATGTCATCTACTGGTGTAGGTACACTGTGTTTTATCAAGACGAAAGTCAGCGCAGCCGTCTACCAAAAAATTTTAGAGCACTTCATGCTTCCCTCTACGGACAAGCATTTTGGAGATGGAAATTTCATTCTTCAGCAGGACTTGGCACCTGTCTACACTGCCAAAAGTACCAATACCTGGTGTAAAAACAACAGTATCACTGTCCTTGATTTGCCATGGGATATTGTCAAGAGGAAGATGAAACATCAGACCCAACAATGCAAACGAGCTGAAGGCTGCTATCAAAGCAACCTGGGCTTCTATAACACCTCAGTAGTGCCACGCCACATTGATGCAGTAATTAATCAAAAAGGAGTCCCAACCAAGTATTGAGTGCATTTACTGAACAAACATTTCAGGAGGCCAACAATTCAGGTTTTAAAACCACTTTTAAAGCTGGTATTATAAAGTATTCTGATTTACTGAAATAATAAAATTTGGATTTTCCTTGGCTGTAAGCCATAATCAACAACATTAACAGAAATAAACATGTGAAATTGATCACTCTGTGTGTAATGACTCTAACTAATATAAGAGTTTCACTTTTTGTATTGAAGAACTGAAATAAATTCACTTTTTGATAATATTGTAGTTTATTGAGAAACACTTGTACATACAGAGGTCTGTGTATAATGTCACTGGTGATCACTGTATTACCTGTACACTATACACTATATACAGAGCTCCTGTGTATAATGTCACCAGTGATCACTGTATTATCTGTACACTATACAGTATATACAGATCTCCTGTGTATAATGTCACTGGTTATCACTGTATTATCTGTACACTGACACTATATACAGAGCTCCTGTGCATAATGTCACTGGTGGTCACTGTAATATCTGTACGCTGACACTATATACAGAGCTCCTGTGTATAATGTCACCAGTTATCACTGTATTATAAGATAATCCTTTAATCGTCCCACCATGGGGAAATTCAGAAATACAGTATAAACAGATCTCCTGTGTATAATGTCACTGGTGATCACTGTATTACCTGTACACTGACACTATATACAGAACTCCTGTGTATAATGTCACTGTTGATCCCTGTATTACTTGTACACTGACACTATATACAGAGCTCCTGTGTATAATGTCACTGGTGATCACTGTATTACCTGTACACTAACACTATATGCAGAGCTCCTGTGTATAATGTCACTGTTGATTCCTGTATTACTTGTACACTGACACTATATACAGAGCTCCTCTGTATAATGTCACTGTTGATCCCTGTGTTGCCTGTACACTGACACTATATACAGAGCTCCTGTGTATAATGTCACTGGTGATCACTGTATTACCTGTACACTGACACAATATACAGAGCTCCTGTGTATAATGTCACTGGTGGTCGCTGTAATATCTGTACGCTGACACTATATACAGAGCTCCTGTGTATAATGTCACCAGTGATCACTGTATTATAAGATAATCCTTTAATCGTCCCACCATGGGGAAATTCAGAAATACAGTATATACAGATCTCCTGTGTATAATGTCACTGGTGATCACTGTATTACCTGTACACTGACACTATATACAGAGCTCCTGTGTATAATGTCACTGGTGATCACTGTATTACCTGTACACTAACACTATATACAGAGCTCCTGTGTATAATGTCACTGGTGATCACTGTATTACCTGTACACTGGCACTATATGCAGAACTTCTGTGTATAATGTCACTGTTGATCCCTGTATTACTTGTACACTGACACTATATACAGAGCTCCTGTGTATAATGTCACTGGTGATCACTGTATTACCTGCACACTATACACTATATACAGAGCTCATGTGCATAATGTCACTGTTGATCCCTGTATCACCTGTACACTGACACTATATACAGAGCTCCTATGTATAATGTCACTGGTGATCACTGTATTACCTGTACACTGACACTATATACAGAACTCCTGTGTATAATGTCACTGTTGATCCCTGTATTACTTGTACACTGACACTATATACAGAGCTCCTGTGTATAATATCACTGTTGATCCCTGTATTGCCTGTACACTGACACTATATACAGAGCTCCTGTGTATAATGTCACTGGTGATCACTGTATTACCTGTACACTGACACTATATACAGAGCTCCTGTGTATAATGTCACTGGTGATCACTGTATTACCTGTACACTGGCACTATATACAGAACTTCTGTGTATAATGTCACTGTTGATCCCTGTATTACTTGTACACTGACACTATATACAGAGCTCCTGTGTATAATGTCACTGGTGATCGCTGTATTACCTGTACACTGACATTAGATACAGAACTCCTGTGTATAATGTAACTGTTGATCCCTGTATTACTTGTACACTGACACTATATGCAGAGCTCCTGTGTATAATGTCACTGTTGATCCCTGTATTGCCTGTACACTGACACTATATACAGAGCTCCTGTGTATAATGTCACTGGTGATCACTGTATTACCTGCACACTATACACTGTATACAGAGCTCATGTGTATAATGTCACTGTTGATCCCTGTATCACCTGTACACTGACACTATATACAGAGCTCCTGTGTATAATGTCACTGGTGATCACTGTATTACCTGTACACTGGCACTATATACCTAGCTCCTGTGTATAATGTCACTTGTGATCACTGTATTACCTTCACACTATACACTATACACAGAGCTCCTGTGTGTAATGTCACTGTTGATCCCTGTATCACCTGTACACTGACACTATATACAGAGCTCCTGTGTATAATGTCACTGGTGATCACTGTATTACCTGTACACTAACACTATATACAGAGCTCCTGTGTATAATGTCACTGTTGAACCCTGTATTGCCTGTACACTGACACTATACACAGAGACGTGTGCATAATGTCACTGGTGATCAGTGTATTACCTGTACACTATACACTATATGCAGAGCTCCGGTGTTTAATGTCACTGGTGATCACTGTATTACCTGTGCACTCACACTATATACAGAGCTCCTGTGTATAATGTCACTGTTGATCCCTGTGTTACCTGTACACTGACATTATATACACAGATCCTGTGTATAATGTCACTGGTGGTCACTTTATTACCTGTACACTAATAATATATACAGAGCTCCTGTGTATAATGTCACTGGAGGTCACTGTATTATCTGTACACTATACACTATATACAGAGCTCCTGTGTATAATGTCACTGGTGATCACTGTATTACCTGCACACTATACACCATATACAGAGCTCCTGTGTATAATGTCACTGTTGATCCCTGTATTACCTGTACACTGACACGATATACAGAGCTCCTGTGTATAATGTCACTGTTGATCCCTGTGTTACCTGTACACTGACACTATATACACAGCTCCTGTGTATATTGTCACTGGTGATCATTGTATTACCTGTACACTATACACTATATACAGAGCGCCTTTGTATAATGTCACTAGTGATCACTGCATTACCTGTACACCGACACAATATACAGAGCTCCTGTATATAATGTCACTGGTTATCACTGTATTACCTGTACACTATACACTATATACAGAGCTCCTGTGTATAATGTCATTGTTGATCCCTGTATTACCTGTACACTGACAGTCTATACAGAGCTCCTGTGTATAATGTTACTGGAGGTCACTGTATTTCCTGTATACTATACTCTATATACAGAGCTCCTGTGTATAATGTCACTGGTGATCACTGTATTACCTGTACACTATACTCTATATACAGAGCTCCTGTGTACAATGTCACTGTTAATCCCTGTATTACCTGTACACTATACACTATACTATACACTATATACAGAGCTCCTGTGTATAATGTAACTGGTGATCACTGTATTACCTGTATACTATGCAGTATATTCTGAGATCCTGTGTATAATGTCACTGGTGATCACTGTATTACCTGTATACTATACACTATATACAGAGCTCCTGCGTGTAATGTCACTGGAGGTCACTGTAATACCTGTACACTATACACTATATACAGAGCTCTTGTGTATAATGTCACTGGAGGTCACTGTATTACCTGTACACTATACACTATATACAGAGCTCCTGTGTATAATGTCACTGGTGATCATTGTGTCATGGTTTGAACAGGGTTCTTGCCCTGCACTCACAAGGTTAAGTGTTCGTGGCCTCTTTCTGGATCTGGGAGGGGTATTTATACTCACTCTTTACCAGGGTTCTCTGTCAGCTATACTGTTGTTCTGGTGTGTCTCTCCCCTTGTGTGTGAGTATTCTGCGTTGCTTGTTAGCTTCCCGTGTATGACCCAGTCTGTTCCCTCACTCTGTACTCCGTCTCTCGTTTTGGTACTATTGTCTTTTCTGGCTCTGACCTCCTGGCTTGGCTATCATTACTCCGTTACAGTTTGTCCCTATTCTACCGTCTATTACCCGTTCTGGTTTTCTGATCTATTGTTATGTCCTGACTATCCATTCTGTCTAACCCTTTGGTACTGTATTGCTATCTTGGGCTTTGACCCCGGCTTCATCTGGTTTCTGTCTCTGTCTATGCCCTTTGGTAACTTTGTCCTGTAGTTACCTTTCTAGGAGTTTCCCTGCAGCTCCTAGCTCTGTGGAGCTTAGGCCATGCCTCCAGCAGTCACGTTCTTTTGGTCCTGATACTCTGAAGCACGCATCGTCACCACTGCTGCCCTGCTCCACAGGTATCTTTGAGCACTGTTTTTGTACTCAGGACACACGCACTGGCTATGTGAGCAAGTGCAGTGCAGGGTTCCTGACACATTGTATTACCTGTACACTATACACTATATACAGAGCTCCTGTGTATAATGTCACTGATCACTGTATTACCTGTACACTGACACTATATACAGAGCTCCTGTGTACATTGTCACTGGTGATCACTGTATTACCTGTACACTGATACTATATACAGATCTCCTGTGTATAATGTTACTGATGATCACTGTATTACCTGTACACTATACACTATATACAGAGGATGTGTGTATAATGTCACTGTTGATCCCTGTATTACCTGTACACTGTACACTATATACAGAGCTCCTTTGTATAATGTCACTGTTGATCCCTGTATTACCTGTACACTGACACTATATACAGAGCTCCTGTGTATAATGTCACTGGTTATCACTGTATTACCTGTACACTATACACTATATACAGAGCTCCTGTGTATAATGTCACTGGTGATCCATGTATTACCTGTACACTGATACTATATACAGAGCTCCTGTGTATAATGTCACTGGTGATCACTGTATTACCTGTACACTATACACTATATACAGAGCATGTGTGTATAATGTCACTGTTGATCCCTGTATTACCTGTACAATGACAGTATATACAGAGCTCCTGTGTATAATATCACTGGTGACCATTGTATTATCTGTACACTGACACTATATACAGAGTGCCTGTGTACAATGTCACTAGTGATCACTGTATTACCTGTGCACTGACACTATATGCAGAGCTCCTGTGTACAATGTCACTGGTTATCACTGTTTTACCTGTACACTGATACTATATACAGAGCTCCTGTGTATAATGTCACTGGTGATCCATGTATTACCTGTGCACTGTATACAGAGCTCCTGTGTATAATGTCACTGGTGATCACTGTATTACCTGTACACTGACACTGTATACAGAGCTCCTGTGTATAATGTCACTGGTTATCACTGTATTACCTGTACACTGATACTATATACAGAGCTCCTGTGTATAATGTCACTGGTGATCCATGTATTACCTGTGCACTGTATACAGAGCTCCTGTGTATAATGTCACTGGTGATCACTGTATTACCTGTACACTGACACTATATACAGAGCTCCTGTATATAATGTCACTGGTTATCACTGTATTACCTGTACACTGACACTATATACAGAGCTCCTGTGTATAATGTCACTGGTGATCCATGTATTACCTGTACACTATACACTATATACAGAGCATGTGTGTATAATGTCACTGTTGATCCCTGTATTACCTGTACAATGACAGTATATACAGAGCTCCTGTGTATAATATCACTGGTGACCACTGTATTATCTGTACACTGACACTATATACAGAGCGCCTGTGTATAATGTCAAATGTCACTGGTGATCACTGTATTACCTGTGCACTGACACTATATGCAGAGCTCCTGTGTATAATGTCACTGGTGATCCCTGTATTACCTGTACACTATAACAGATGCCAGTCTCGCATCAGCTATTGATGCGGTTGCCCCTCTTGTTCATGGCAGAATGCGGCGTATCAACAGACAACCCTGGCACAATAACACCACTAAAAAGCTTCGGCAAGTGTCCAGGATTGCAGAGCGGCGCTGGAAGAAAACAAATTCACAAGATGACTTCACCACATTCAGGCAACACTCGATTTCAAATCTGCCCTCACCTCTGCTAAGCAGGCCTACTTCACAACCCTCACAGCTTCCCTATCTTACAACCCAAAACAGTTATTTAAAACTTTTAACTCCCTCCTCCGCCCACCACTGCCTCCTCCAACCTCCCTCATCTCTGCCGAGGACTTTGCCACACACTTCAAAAACAAGATTGACCAAACATGGCAAGTCTTCATCACTCAACCACCACAACCCCTTTGTATACCAGTCCAATGCCCAAACCCAATAACCTCACTCTCCAACATCACTGAAGGGTAGCTTAATCGTCTCTTTTCCAAATCGCACCTCACAACCTGTGCACTCGACCCCATCCCATCCCACCTCCTTTCCAACCTCACCACCACACTTATCCCATGCCTAACCCACCTCTTCAACCTATCTCTAACATCCGGTACCTTCCCTTCTGCTTTCAAACATGCCACAATCACGCCTATCCTTAAAAAACCAACCCTCGACCCAACCGCTATGTTCAGCTAGCCCAATATCGTTGCTTCCATTCGCTTCCAAACTCCTGGAACAGCATGTCCATGCTGAACTTTCCTCCCACCTATCATCTAACTTGCTCTTTGACAATCTACAATCTAGTTTCCACCCCATCACTCCACTGAGACAGCCCTGACCAAAATTACTAACGACCTACTTACAGCCAAAGCAAAAGGACAATACTGTATACTCCTGCTTCTAGACCTGTCCTCTGCATTTGACACAGTTGACCACTGCCTCCTACTACAGATCCTCTCCTTCGGCATCAAAGGCTTTGCCCTATCCTGGATCTCCTCATACCTTTCCAACTGCACATTCGGCGTCTCCCACTCCCATCCTCTTTCTGTTGGAGTTCCCCAAGGCTCTGTTTTAGGACCCCTACTCTTCTCAATCTATACACTTGGTCTGGGGCAACTCATAAAGTCCCACGGATTCCACTACCACCTTTATGCTGATGACACTCAGATCTACCTCTCTGGTCCAGACGTCACCTCTCTGCTGTCCAGAATCCCAGTGTGTCTATCAGCCATATCCTCCTTCTTCTCCTCTCGCTTCCTCAAACTCAATGTAGACAAATCTGAACTCATCATCTTTCCTCCATCTCACAGATCTTCCTTACCCGACCTAGCTATAACAATTAATGACATCACGCTTTCCCCAGTACCAGAAGTCCGCTGCCTCGGAGTAACCTTTGACTCTGCCCTGTCCTTCAAACCGCACATCCAAGCTCTTTCTACCTCCTGTCGCCTCCAGCTCAAAAATATTTCCAGAATCCGTCCTTTCCTCAACCCTCAATCTACTAAAATGCTTGTGCACGCCCTCATCATCTCCTGCCTCGACTACTGCAACATCCTTTTCTGTGGTCTCCCTGCTAACACCCTCGCACCTCTCCAGTCCATCCTTAACGCTGCCGCCCGACTAATTCATCTCTCTCCTCGCTACTCCTCCGCTTCTCCCCTCTGCAGATCTCTTCACTGGCTCCCATTCCCTCAGCGTATCCAGTTCAAATTACTAATACTGACCTACAAGGCCATCTGGCCATAACCTGTCTCCCCCATATGTCTCTGATCTAATCTCCCGATACCTTCCCTCACGTAATCTCCGGTCCTCAGAAGACCTCCTTCTCTCCTCCACACTTATTCGCTCCTCACCCAGCTGCCTCCAAGACTTCTCCCGAATAGCCCATATTCTCTGGAATTCTTTGCCCCAACAAGTCCGACTTTCAACCACATTTGGATCGTTCAGATGGAACCTGAAAACCCACCTCTTCAAGAAAGCCTACAGCCTGCAATGACCCCACTACCTACTTCTCTCTCACCACTACCAGTGATAACACCTCAACCAACACCGGAACTGCTGCAACCCACCAACCTACTGTCTCCTTCCCCACCATCCTGTAGCATGTAAGCTCGAAAGGGCAGGGTCCTCTCTCCCCTCTGTATCAGTCTGTCATTGTTAGTTTATCTACTGTAAGTGATATCTGTAATTTGTATGTAACCCCCCTTCTCATGTACAGCACCATGGAATCAATGGTGCTATATAAATAAATAATAATAATAATACGGAGCTCCTGTGTATAATGTCACTGGTGATCACTGTATTAGCTGTACACTGACACTATATACAGAGCTCCTGTGTATAATGTCACTGGTGATCACTGCTCTAACTGTACACTTTATACAGAGCTGATCAACATTAACAGAAATAAACACGTGAAATAGATCACTCTATGTGTAATGACTCTATAGAATGAGTTTCACTTTTTTGTATTGAAGAATTGAAATAAATTCCCTTTTTGATGATATTCTAATTTTGTGAGACGCCCCTGTATATCCACCAAGATTCATTATGAGGAGTGTTCTATGGTGGTGGTCCCCTCCTTTTAGTGGTTTTAGAACTTTTTCTATACACTACAATTTGAAGTGTCTCAATTGTGGAATGATGAAAAATGTTAGAAGCCGCTGAACATTTATAAACCATTTTGTTTGCGGCTTATTCCCTCTTAAAGTTGATTTGTTGTACAACTGACATATTGTAAATTACAAGATGTACAAATTATTATATAAATGACATATTTGGTATTACAATTTATGCATTCATAAATTCTGTATGATTTATTTGTAACTGTAGAGTAAAATTCCTTAGCACTTTCCATATGATTGCAGCGTGTACATACTCTATGTCCACACTATATGACCCCATGGCGTGGAGTCAAGTTTTATCCGTATCCATCAGCTGGTTTATAGAACAAAATTGAAAACACAGCACAAAATAGAAAGAGTTTCGGGTGCAGGCCCTCCAGGTACATAACAAACCTCCAAATAGTCCATCAAAGAAGGCAGCACACCATGTTGGTTTTCAATAAAGTGTTTTTTTAATAGCCCATAAGGCTATGTGCCCATGCAGCAACGTTTCAGTTCAATAAGTGTGAACCTTTCTCAAGCTTGAGAAAGGTTCACACTTATTGAACCGAAACGTTGCTGCATGGGCACATAGCCTTTATTGAAAACCAACAACAGCTGGTTTAGATATAGAATAGGGGATAGGAGGTACCCAGAGTGTTATGATTGGGTCACCGAGGAGGAAAACAAGACCAAGCTAAGCCACAGAAAACCAGAGAGGTTGGTAAGTAAGCGGATTGCAGACCCCTGATCCTATCCACACAACTAGCAGTAGCCGTGGAGCGTACCTACGATGATTCTAGATGCCTCGACACAGCCGGAGGACTAAATAAGCCTAAAGCGAGAAAAGGGGAAATCTAAACTGCCCCAGAGCAGACCCCAAAGGAATAGATAGCCCCTAAACATATATTGTTGGTGAGACAAGATGAAAACACAAACACAGGTAGGAAAATAGGCTGAGCAAATGATGGGGCCCTCACTAACTAGAAAGGACAGGAAAGGAAAGATACTGTCTGCAATCTGCCAAAAAACCCTGCAAAAATATCCAACACTTCTGATAGCAAAAACCCTGAAGTCACTAGACTTCACCCACTATATCAGCACTCTGGCATATTCTGAAAACAGAGCAAAAAGAGGCCAATCTAAAAAGGAACAAAAAGCAAACTGGCACAAACAGTAACATAAGGATGGAAATTCAGCACAGCCCCAGCCGAGGCTGGCTGAGCACACAAAACTGAATAGACAAACCAAATCAAATGTGAACAATAGCAAAGAACACTTAGCTTGAGAATGCAGGGACTGAACTGGAAACTAAGACCTCAGGAGGCAGGAAAAATCACCAGCAGGGATAGAGGGAGTCGGCTGTCTTAAATCCAGTCAGGGACTCCAGATGTCCAATCGTCATCCCCATTATCAGATGGCAGGTCTCTGTTAATTAGATCAGCTTCATTACCTCCTGCCACCACCAGAGGGAGCCTGGAAAGAGAACTCACGACTCCTCTGTCAATACAACCAGCTCCACCACCCTCACCAGCAACTAGAGGTAGACCAGAAAGTGAATTCACAGCACCAGAGTATGCGCCTTCTGGTATAATATCTGATGGAATTATTAAGAATATTTTTTAATTTATCATTTTGATATAAAATGGGAATATATTTTTATATAATCTCCTTAATTTCTGAGAACTGTGGGCTATACTGTGTAACAAATGACACCGGATGGTGAACAGAGTCATTTTCTTTTGTAGTTTTATTTTCTCTTTCCACATATTGTCTCTGTTTCTTTGGGTTCCTGCAGTTCATGCCCTGTCCATCATCCACTGGGCGAATCCCCTGAGTCTATTATTCACTTTCAGAGCTTCCTCATTGAAGGTGATGTCCTGAGAAGTATTTCTCCAAGTGCTGATACATTCACCCAGTGGGATATTGTTTATGGTTTGTTTTGAGTGACAAGATGTAGCATAAAGTGTAGAGTTGGAGATTGCTCTTTTCCTGAACTATAAGTCCCTCTGGCAAAAATTTCAAAGAAGTATCAAGAAAATCAATTTTATTGGATTGTATATTAAATGTAAAACCAAAGTTCATATCATTATGGTTCATCCATGTCACCAATTCTACGGTAATCTCCTCGGTCCCCTACTATATCAGCAAGAGGTCATCAAAATAACGGTCATGCTACCTGATATGGGAGCGGAGGTGAGACGCAGCCAAGAAAATATATGTGTCCTCCCAAATAGCCATGTAAATATTCACTATCGAGAGTGAAAAGCCCACGCCCATTGGGGCTCCCTGTTTCTGAATGTAGAAATTACAATTAAACTAAAAATAATTGTGTAATAACAAAAAATATGTAACCCTTAGGATAAATTCTTTTATGGATGCAGTATAATTACTATAAAAAATTTTAAAAAAGAGCCAAAGATTTAATCGCCAAGGTATGAGGAATGCTGGGATAAAGACCACTGACATCATCGCATAATAACCATATGCAACATTTTAGCCAACGGGAACCATCCAAGGATGATATTACATGTTTAGTATTTCTTAAGTAGCTCGGAATGTTTTTTACTAGGGGCTGGAGATTCATGTCCATTGTCCAACCATGAACTAAGATTTTCTTCTAAACTGTCTATCCCTGCTACTATGGGATGTAAAAGGGGAGAAAATTGACCCTTATGGATTTTGGGAAGGGAGTGAAATATGGGATAACTGGATTTTCTAAAGCCTTAAAAAACTTAGTAGTAAGATCAAAACTCAAGCTTAGATACATTTGATTATCTAGCAACATATCCATAATTAATTTATCATATAGTCCTGCATTCAGAATCACCACCGCTCCTCCTTATCTGCTCTTCGTATCACCATGTCTTTATTAGCTGAGAGTTCTTGCAATGCTCTTTTTTCATTCCTAGACAAATTTGATGTGGATTGATCTTTTCTGATTTTCTCTTTTAATAAATGCTTGTCTTTTTCCACTAATTCCTAAAAGTCATCAAGGACTGTTGGGCGGGACTGTAGGGCATAAAAATATGGATTTTTAGTTCTGTATCCAGAATTCATGTCCAGTGTGTTATCCAGAGAATCAGCAGCCAATTGTCGAAGGGTGTGAATTGAACTTTGCTCCTCAAAGCTAACAAGATTACAACTAGCCATATTTTGTTCTTTGTTGGTTTAGTTGGAAATAATTCCCGATCTCTCGTCCTCCTCTGGAAAATGGCAGCACAAAGTGAGGTTTTCTAGCAAATTTATTAACATCTAGGATGGTTTTATAAACATCGAATTCATTGGTAGGCGTAAATGACACTCCTTTGGATAATAGTTGAAGTTGGTCATACATCTTAGATACTAGATGGTATATGCCAAGGTGGCAGGATTGGGTCTCGCATGAATATTATTTTGATTTCCCTGGAACAGATTCAGGAATAGACTTGGCATACTCAGAGTCTAGTGAGGATTCAGATTCAGATGTATGAGGAATAGATTGCGCTTGCCTTTGGAACATTACTGTTTGCAGTGATAGTGATACTTTTTGATAGTACATGAGGGTGTGGGATTACGTGACAAGAGAACACTCTATATAACCTGTTCCCTCTCCTATACTGATGCGGAACCACAATCGTCAAATGTACTCTTTCCAAAAACCAATCAACTCCTAACCTTCTCACTCGCCGTTCAACTATAGTGACTGAACACAAACAGTTTTCACACAGCATGTAACACGTATACTTCACAAATTTGCACTCTACTCACAAAATGCCTCAGTGCTACTGGGCAATAACCACCAGCTTCACTTTCTGTAGCTCCGAGCCAATTCATTAACTCTTCTAACACACAGCCATACGGGACAGTATAAGGCACTCGGAAATGGATATTTATAGTCAGATAATACACTTTCATAGGTCCACGCCACATTATAGCTCCCCTCCATCCAGCACCTCCAGTAATCTTTCCATCAGACTGCCAATAACGTGGGGTCTGATCCAACTGCCAACTTTTTATAACTATACTTTGAACACACTGAGCACAGGACATTTATCAAACATTCCTTCGTAATCCTTCAATCTTAAGGCCCCGTCACACATAACGAGATCGCTAGCGAGATCGCTAATGCGTCACCGATTTTGTGATGCAACAGCGATCTCGCCTGCGATCTCACTACATGTGACACGCAGCAGCGACCGCCCCCCCCCCACGCTGGATATCGCTGATCGTGCAGGAATGTCCTGGGCTATTTTTTCGTCATCGGCGTCCTGCTGGCCATCGTGCACCGCTGTGTTTGATCGCAGGATCGTTGCTGCGTCACTGAAGAGATCTGCCTGTTTGGCAGCTCACTAGCGATCATTTAGCGATGCACCAGCAATCCCTACCAGGTCGTATCGCTGTCAGGATCACTGGTGCATCGCTAAGTGAAACGGGACCATTACTTAATGCAGACTTACAGCAAACAATCAAACAAGCAATTCCCTTATTGTATTAACAGTTGTTATCCCTCAACACTTTAGCAGCTAGCAAGGCAACAAAAGTAATAATTAATAAAAAATCTATGAAAATGAACAAATGAAAGTCGGAATGTGATGCGAGTCACTATAGTAAATATATATATTACTTACTGAACTTAAAGAGAGATCAAACAATCCAAGGTCAGGTCCAGGAAATAGCGCAGTACGACAAAGGGAAGTCAGAGACAAAGTCCAATTCACGAGCCAATAGCAGGAAAGCCAGAGAGGCAAAACAGTTTACAGGGAGCAGGCACAAGCGAAATCAGGTCACAGGCAAAGGGTCTGAGTCCAGGAAGAGAATCAAGTCAAGCTCGGTCAGTCACAGAGCGCAGAGGGATCAATGTTCCACAGGCAACAGCAAGTGTACGATTGACACTGCGGGGGAAGAACTGGCATGCTTAAAGAGGATTAGAAGCCTGATTAAGGAAAATTAACACAGGTGATTGCAGCACAGACCCAGCACAGACTGACAGCCCCGACACAAAGTAACAAAAAGTCAGAAACAGAGTGGAGATTGTGACACAGACTTTGCTTTTCAACCATGCTTCCACAGAATTTTTTAAAAATAAAACTCATGAAATAGGCCTGAACAGAAATTATGGCACCCCGGAAGATATTGTGACAAAAGGGACATGATAAATCACAGCTGTCTACAATCCTGGAATCAGTGAGTGGCCGGTATAGAGTGTTATGGATGAGTCACCGAAGGAGGAAAAAACAAAAATAATAGCTAAGTCCAGAAAACCAGAGAAATTGGCAGCTATCAGATTGCAGACCCCTGAACCTATCCACAACAACTAGCAGTAGCCGTGGGGGGTTCCTACGGTGCCCTAGACCCCTCGATCACAGCCGGAGAACTAAATTAGCCTAAAGACAGAAAGGGGAAATCTAAACTGCCCTAGAGCAGACCCCAAAGCAATAGGCAGCCCCCAACATATAATGACTGTGAGGCAAGATGAAAAACACTAACACAGATAGAAAGATAGGTTGAGCAAATGATGGGGCCCAAGCTAACTAAATAGGACAGGATAGAAAAGCTGCTGTCTGCAATCCGCAAAAACCCTATCCAAAAATGAACCAACAGACTGATAGGAAAAACAGGCCCTGAAGTCGCAAGGCTTCAAAAAGACTATATCAGCACTCAGGTATATTCTGAAGACAGAGCCAGAGATAAACAGATCAGAGACAAAAATGGAATTCAGCTCACCCCCAGCCGGAAATGGCTGAACTCCAAAAAACAAGGCAAACAAAACCAGAACTAAAGAGTACAAAAAGCAGAGCGAAACTTAGCTTTGAGAAGCAGGAATCAGACTAGTCTCCAAGAATCCAGCAGGACAATCACCAGCAAGGCAGCAGGGCGTCGGCTGCCTTATATCCAGTCATCAGTTCCTGTGACCCAGTCCTCATCTACCTGCTCAGCTGTTTGGTAATCAGCCTCACTACCTTCCTTCGCCAGAAGAGGGAGTTCATCAGACCTCACTGGTGAAGGGAAAAATGAACTCACAACAATAGAGGCTACAGATACTCACTGTGCTGTGTGATGACATGGTGTGTATCACACTCAACATGGACCAGAGGAAGTGAAGGAAAGAGTTGTCTCAGGAGATTAGAAAGAAAATTGTAGACAAACATGTTACAGGTAAAAGTTATAAGACCATCGCCAAGCAGCTCAATGTTCCTGTGACTACAGCTGCACATATTATTCAGAAATGTAAGCTCCATGGGACGAGGCCGCAGGAGGAAAACTGATGACAAATCAAAGAGACGGATAAAACGAATGGTAACAAGAGAGCCCAGAAAAACTTCTAAACATATTAAAGGTGAACTTCAAGCTCAAGGAACATCAGTGTCAGATCGCACCATCCAGCGTTGTATGAGCCAAAGTGGACTTCATGGGAGATGACCAAAGAGGACATCATTGTTGAAAAAAAATCATAAAAAGCCAGACTGGAATTTGCCAAACTACATGTTGACAAGCCACAAAGCTTCTGGGAGAATGTCCTATGAATAGAAGAGATAGAAGAGAGAAAAATGGAACTTTTTGGCAAGGCACATCAGCTCTATGTTCACAGATGGAAAAATGAAGCATATCAAGAAAAAAACACTTTCCCTACTGTGAAACATGGAGGAGGCTCTATTATGTTCTGAGGCTGCTTTGCTTCATCTGGAACAGGGTGTCTAGAATCTGTACATTGTACATTGAAATGTCAAGACTATCAAGGGATTCTAGAGAGAAATGTGCCACTCAGTGTCAGAAACCTTGGTCTCAGTCACAGGTCATGGGTCTTACAACAGGATAATGACCCAAAACACAGGGTTAAAAACAACCTAGAATGGCTAATAGGAAAACATTGTACTATTCTGAAGTGGCCTTCTATGAGCCTTGACCTAAATCCTATTGAACATCTTTGGAAAGAGCTGAAACATGCCGTCTGGAAAAGGCAGCCTTCACACACGAGACAACTGGAGCAATTTGCTCTTGAGGAGTGGCCAAAATACCTGTGAGAGGTGCAGAAGTCTCATTGACAGTTACAGGAATCATTTGATTGCAGTGATTGCCCCAAAAGGTTGTGCAACAAAATATTACGTTACGGGTCCCATCATTTCTGTCCAGGCCGATCTCATGAATTTAATTTTTTTAAAAAGTTCTGTGGACACATGGCTGAAAAGCAATGTCTGACTTTCATTTGTTCATTTTCATAGATTTCTGATTTATTATTACTTTTGTCAGATTCAAGTTATTTCTGTCGCCATTGTGGGTTTTTTCTGTCATTAAACGAGGGGCACCAACAATTTTGACCAAGTGTGTAGCTTGACAAATTGACTACTGGAAGATTATGGTTTGATTCAGTCTCTGTATCTATTTCCTTGTGTTTAAGGAAATGCTTTTTATGTTTCTTCCCACTTCTCCACCTCCTTTTCCATTTTTTGAATCAGAATTTGAATGAAGATCTTTATAAGCACCTTTGTTGTAAACCGTACTGCATCTCGTAGCACTGGGAGATGGATATTCCGATGAATACTCTGAAAGATCCTCTGAGGTGTAGTATTCAGAACTGTCTACTGAACACGAGTACATGTTATTAAAGCTGACTTTTTTATTTGGGTTTTAATCCATTTGAGTGTGTCTAATCTTAAGATAAGGTTTTGAGGAGGATTTTTTGAGTCCATTACGTTTCCACAAGTAGACTTCATCTTTAATATAGTTATAGTGATCTCTTTCGAACTTATATTTTTTAGTGGCAATAATTTTCTCCTCTAGGTGTAAAATGTTTTCTTTCATGGATTTAATAAGAATGTCATTTTGTTTAGAAGATGAATAATCTTTCATATTGATTCTTAAATCCATAATCTCTTTTTAACCTCTGAAAGAGTATTTTCCTCTTCATCAATGACCAATTTCATTAGCTGGAAGGAGCAGTCAGTGAGGGTATCCTACCATTGAGGGTATCCTGCCATTGAGGGTATCCTACCATTGATATCTGGAGAAACACATGCTTCCTCGGAGCCTTAGATTAAAAAAAAAAATAGCCACAACTGTTTATTTAGATTTCTTTCCAGTAATGGCAGGATACCCTCAATGGTAGGATACCCTCAATGGTAGGATACCCTCAATGGCAGAATACCCTCAATGGCAGGATACCCTAAATGGTAGGATACCCTCAATGGCAGAATACCCTCAATGGCAGGATACCCTAAATGGTAGGATACCCTCAATGGCAGGATACCCTCAATGGTAGGATACCCTCAATGGCAGAATACCCTCAATGGCAGGATACCCTAAATGGTAGGATACCCTCAATGGCAGAATACCCTCAATGGTAGGATACCCTCAATGGCAGGATACCCTAAATGGTAGGATACCCTCAATGGCAGAATACCCTCAATGGTAGGATACCCTCAATGGCAGAATACCCTCAATGGTAGGATACCCTCAATGGCAGGATACCCTCAATGGCAGGATACCCTAATTGGAGAGTGGTGCAATCTCACAAAATTTTCATCTCTTCAATTAAAAGGTTTTCCATTTTGGATATTTGTAAATTAAGATCTGTGTCTGGTAAGAAGTGTTTGTCAAGTTTAAAAGAAAATATCAGAACAGCTTTATTGCAAAGCAGATGGTAGGTTGATGGATCTGCAGCCTCGTTAGAGGTGGGCTGTGACAAGCCAAAAAAAATGCTCAATCTGTGATCAGATATATCAAAATAAAACTCCCAGATGTAGTTGGAGTATAATTTCTTTATACCAGATAAAGAAACAATATTGTGGGGGGCATTTACACAGCATGAGCTGAATGATGAATACTCCCATCAGCAGCTCCTGCTCTTGCTGTTATTAGCGGCAGCAGGCTTTGGCTGATGGGAACTGTGACTCTCTGACCGCCGGTGATAATATCACCCCAATCAGAAGTAGTGGTTGCTGCACTGTCATGCAAATGACAGTGCGACAGGCATCCGGTGTTCGGGGGGCCGAACCAGACTTCCTGGTGAAGTCCAGGTTCGGTGTCCGTGCCCAAACAGTAGGTGTTCAATACAGATACCATACTTTACTGTTCGGGTTCACCCATCTCTACTTATCACTATACATGCTGGATCTTACTTCTCCGTGTCTTACACCACCGAGACTTGGCACCTCCGTGACACATATCTTCCGTTCAGGACCTGTCCAGCTACCACTTTACAACAAATATGAGAGCCATGTAATATTAGGGTATGGATTTAAACTTATCATGCCACTTAGACATCTTTTCTAAAGACGAAATACATGTAATTATGTCCACTAACACACAGATATGAGAGCCATATTACATAGTTACATAGATAATATGGTAGACAAAAACAATTGTCCATAAAATTAAACTGAGGGATGGGAAAGTGTAAAATGGAGAGGAATGTGTACAATCACAAGGCAAGATTCAATTAGCCCCAGAAGAGATCATCTTTCCCTCCTAATCACAATTGTCAATTGGACCAAACATTCAGGGCGGCTGTCCTGCAGATGAATAGCTCTCATGGTACAGAAACCTAACTCCGTCTTTCTCCAGACGGTGGGAGTGCCCCATGTCATTTGGGGGGTGTTTTACATGTAGCAAGTTTTGACCTTATTTTTTGTAGAAGCCATTTATGTAGTTGTACAAATTAATCATGTCGCCCTTTAGATGTCTCGTCTCATAGTAACATGAACCTAATAACTGCAAGATACAATATTGCTACGCTCCAGGAAGACATCCAGGCCTCTCTTGAACCCCTCGACTGGGTTCGCCATCACCACCTCCTCAGGCAGGGAATTCCAGATTCTCACTGCCCTAACAGTAAAGAATCCTCTTCTATGTTGGTGGAGAACCCTTCTCTCCTCCAGACGCAGAAGATAGTCTCAATAGTAAATAAATGTAATTCTTTTAGTCTTTTCTCCTAAGTTCCTTCACTGTTTTGTGGCTCTTTTTTACCATTTCTATTTCCATGATTTCTATGAATTGGTGTCCATAACTGAGCTGCATGTTCCAGATGAGGTGGCACTAATGCTTTGCACAGTGAGCGCATTATGTCCCTGACCAGTGAGGCCATATCTCTATCACGACAGCTTTAGAAGCCGCCGATTGACATTGTGCTGTTTAATATCTAATAGAATTTGATTTTCATGTTTACTGTTCATGCTATAGCGCTACAGAGTGCGGCTTTATTTCTTTAGCTGCACAAGTAAACCCAGACTCTTCTCTACAAGTGACTCTCCTTGCTTTATATATGGAGCTCACTCCTAACAGACAGATATAAGAGCCATGGAGAATCAGGATAAAGACAAGTATTAGAGCACTAGACTACATCTAGTCATTTACATTTGTGGCTTTTGTTCTCTCTCTGGTTGTTTCACAAATTCTCTCCATTTTTCTTTTGATCTTTTATCTCCTATATCTTTAATTTCTGCTGTTTTTCATCTTTTATTTCTATTATGTAGATGCCCCCTCCCTTGGATATAAGTAAGGTAATTTTGGACGTACCTTGCCTTCAGGCTTGTGGACACGGCTTATGCACTACTAGGTGCCGGGATCCCAGTTTATAAGGCTTTGGGCTGGGAGGTGACGGGTAGAGAACAGCCCTAAAGTGACTGGAAATGTCTGCAGCTCATAATTCCTCTGCTTAGTCACAAGGAAGCACATTAATGGCTCATCCCAGCCACAGTCTCCCAGCGCAGCATCAGAGAAGCCGAGATCTCTGTAGTCAAACACCCTGCACAGACCTCATGATGGCAGATCTATCTGCCCTGCAGAGTCCTAACTCACGGCCTAGAAAATGAGGTGCGCTGCAACACATGATAGGAGGAAAAAAGGGAGTCCAGCTCACCCTATATAGACTTCATACGATCTACATGGGGAGCACAGGATTCCGTTTCTGCCAAACGTTTGATTCAATGAGGTAGATGAAGTAGTGCAATCTAGCTCTCACAAAAAAATCATTACAAACATTCTTTAATAATAAATTAGTAAAAAAAAAATTTGTTACAAGACATTGTTGTGCACAGCTTGAAAAGAAAGGTGACAAATAAATGTAACTGTACGCGATTCAAACACTATGTGTGTTCTTAAACTCATTATCAAGTTATGTACAACAATGCCTTGAACAAAAAAGCATTGTGAGAGCTGGATTACACTACTTAATTTACCGCTCTGTAACACATAACACACTGAGGCCCAGTGTTTAGGACAATCCCTTGTTCTCTACGTTTGTGAGAGAAGTCCGTTACTTATCCCTTATGGTTCAATATCGCTTTCATGGCGTTCACACACGATGATTGTGTCATGATCCAGACCGGGTTTTGAGTCCTGTCTCCCGCTTTCCTGGTCTGGGCATGTCAAGGGTTAACTTTTCTCTGCCTCATTCTGGTTTCAGGTCTGCTATTTCTCTCTGCTGCATCCTGCAGGCAGTGTCAGTTATATTTTCTACCTACAGCGTGAGTAGCTGACTCTGGTGATACCCAGATATGTCCTGCTGTGTGTAGCTGACTTTGCCCCTGTCTGTTCCTTCCTCTCTTCCCGCTCCAACTCAGTGTTTCCCTTAGTGTTTGGACTTCTCGGTATTTGACTCGGCTTTGGCTCTGACCTTTTTCTGTCTCTGGCTTCTGGTACTTCTGTTTCTGACCGGTATAGACCTTCTGGTGCGACTCTGACTCTGTGTTTGATATTCCCCTTGGTACTTTGCAGCTCTCTAGTATTGACCCAGCTTGTTTGACTATTCTGCTGCCACCAAGACATTATAACTGACCATAGACAGTTTTTTTTTTGCTCCTCTTTTTATGGATCCGCTTCATACTCTTGTGGATCAGATGGATAATCTGACTCAAATTATGCAGGACTTGTCTGTGGAACATAGAACCCTGGCTATTTCCCACAATCAACTCCAGAGGGAACTTTCAGAAATGGTTAAGTCTGTTCAGGGTTCTTCTACCCAATCAGTCTGTAAGCACTCGGACCCCATAGATGTCTTGCTACACTCTCCTGAACCTACGGTCAGACTCCCTGATACTTTCACTTGGGAGAAGAAGTTCCGTACATTCAGGGAGAGTTGTAGACTGCTTTTCTCCCTTAGACCCCGATCCTCTAGTGATGAAAGTCAACAGGTGGGGATAATTATTTTGTTACTCCAGGGGAGTCTTCAAACTTGGGCTTTTTCTTTACCTGCTACTGCCCTGAACATGTGTCTGTGGATAGGTTCTTTGAGGCTTTAGGACTGATTTTTGATGAACCAGACAGGGTCAGGGTGACAGAGGACTCAATCATGGGTCTCTCTCAGGGTAAACTCACTGCCGAATGGTATTGCTCTGAGTTTAGACAGTGGTCCACCGAAGTGACATGGAACTATTCTGTGCTAAGATGTCAGTTCAGGAGAGGACTGTCGGATCATCTTAAGGACACTCTGGCCCTCCATCTGCCACCCAGCTCCTTGGAGGAGGCTATGACTCAGGGCATTCATATAGATCGGAGGTTGCGGGAGAGAGGTGTAATGCATTGAGAGGTTGAACCTATGAACTGAACCTATGGAAGTTGGGGTCACCAACCTCAAGGAGAAGAAGAGGAGGCGACAGCGAGAGGAGATTATGTGTTTACTGTGGAAATCCTGAACATTGGAAAAAGTACTGCCCTACTTGCCCACGGACTAACAAGTTGCCGGGAAACGCCTAAGTCTGGGTGATTGACGAGGAAGTCACCCAGACTCTCAGGTACCTTTTTCCTCATTTCAAATTATTTTGTTGGAAGTGGAACTTTGTTGTGGGGATTGGTACACATCCACTTCAGCTTTCATGGATTGTGGGTTGTCCATGAACTTCATTGACTCACGCTTGATGTGTCAGATAGGGACAGTTAGGCTTGAAACACAATTCATATAATTGCCATTGATGAGACATCATTGGTTAAGAATATTGTTAAATATGTTTCGGAAGAATTTCTCCTCAAGGTGGGTTCCTTGCATCGGAAACGCATTTCATGTTATGATCTGGACAATCTTCCAGCAGGACTGGTGTTGGGATTCCCCTAGTTACAGTTGCACAATTCTGTTATTAACTGGGAATCTCGGGATATTGTAAAATGGGGTCCTAACTGGTTAAAGGGTTGTCTTTCTGCTGTGCTGGTGTCGTCCGTTAATCTGGAGGGTATTCCGGAGTTCCTGAAAGATTTTAAGGACGTGTTTTCCGAAAAGGAGGCCGAGGTCTTGCCACCACATCGCCCCTATGATTGTACTATTAATCTCATTCCGGGTGCTAAATTGCCCAAGGTCCGTTTGTACAATCTTTCCGGCCCGGAATGTACAACTATGAAAGAATATGTCTCAGAAAGTTTAGGTAAAGGTCACATCCATCCCTTTGTCTCTCCTGCGGCTGCTGTATTCTTTTTTGTAAAAAAAAAGAAGGTGGTTTATGCCTTTGCCTCGATTTTCTGGAACTAAATAAAATTATGGTGAGGAATACCTACCCTCTACCGCTTATCCCTGATCTTTACAACCAATTATCTGGGGCTAGGTGGTTTTCCAAGTTGGACCTCAGGGTTGCGTATAATCTTATCCGTATTTGGGAGGGGGATGATTGGAAAATGGCATTCCTCACCTCTGAGGATTTGTTTGAAAATTTGGTCATGCCCTTTGGTCTCACGAATGCGCCAGCGGTGTTTCAGAATTTTATTAATTATGTATTTTCTGACTTCATTGGGCGCTTTATGGTGGTATATTTAGATTTGTATTTTCATCTGACAAAGAATCTCACATGGGTCATCTATGCGCAGTTCTTCAGAGGTTATGGGAAAACTCTCTTCGCTAAACCTGAGAAGTGTTCATTTTTTGTCCAAGAGCTGTCCTTTCTGGTGTTCATCTTGTCTGCCAAGGGGTTTCGTATGGACCCTGGAAAGGTACAGGCCATTCTTGATTGGGTCCAACCCAGAGACCTTAAAGGTCTTCAGCGTTTTTGAGGTTTGCCAATTACAGTAGAAAGTTTATTAAGGGGTTTTCTCAGGTGGGCAAGCCTCTCACTGATCTCACTCGTAAGGGGGCTGATCTTAAAAACTGGTAGGCCCCAGCAGTTGTAGCCTTTTCTATGTTGAAAAAATGCTTTATGTCTGCTCCTGTATTGGTCCAGCCCGATTCGTCTCAATCATTCATTGTTGAGGTGGACATATCGGAGGTGGGAGTGGGGGCAGTGCTGTCTCAGGGACCCGTCACTTTGACTAACTTAAGACCATGTGCCTTTTTTTCCAGGAAATGTTCTCCTGCTGAGAGAAATTACGATGTTGGGAATCAGGAGTTATTAGCCATAAAACTGGCTTTTGAAGAATGGAGGCATTTTTTGGAGGAGGCTGTTCATCGGATCACAGTGATTACGGATTATAAGAACCTGTCTTACATTGAGTCTGCCAAAGGTTTGACCCCCTAAACAGACAAAGTGGTCGCTTTTTTTTCACGTTTTTTATTTTTCCATCACCTTTCAGCCTGGTTCCAAGAATGCCAAGGCTGATGCCTTATCTTGCAGTTTGGGTCCGATATCACCTCCCGAACCTTCTTCCTCCATTCTTCAGCATGGGGTGGTCATTGCTGGGGTGTCCTCTGAATTGGAGCAGGAAATATGTGAAGTTCAGTCTCTTGCTCCTCCGTCATTGCCTGATAACAAGCTCTTCGTCTCTGTTCAGTATTGGTTGAGGGTGCTCCGGGAGTTCCACAACTCTGCTCTTATTGGGCATCCTGGAGTCTCGGCCACCCGTAGAGCCATTGCTAGACTGTTCTGGTGGTCCTCCATGTCTTCTGACATCGCCGTGTTTGTGTCTGCTTGTGATACGCGTGCCCATGCTAAAGTCTCTTATAACCGGCCGGCCGGGGAATTGGTGCCATTGCCAATTCCAGATAGACCTTGGACTCATATGCCCATGGATTTTATCACTGATCTCCCTCCTTCCAATGACAAAACTGTTGTCTGGGTAGCGGTTGACAAACTTAGTAAATAGGTGCATTTTGTACCTTTGGCAGGACTACTCAATGTGGAAACACTATCCAAGTTGTTTATTGAAAACATTATACTGTTGCATAATGTGCCTCTGAATTTGGTGTCTGATGGGTGCAATTTGTGTCCAAGTTCTGGAGGGCATTTTGTAAGAGATTGGGTATTAGCTTGACCATCTCCTCAACCTATCACCCCGAAACCAATGGTCAGACGGAGAGGACCAATCAGTGGCTTGAGCAGATTTTGCGTTGTCTTGCCACGTCTCAGCAGGATGATTGGTGCTCCTCGTTGCCCGTGGCAGAGTTCGAATTTAATAATCAGGTTAATCAGTCTACGAGCACCTCTAAGTTTTTCTCTAACTACGGTTTTCACCCCCATTTTGGTGAATTTTCCAAGCTTGATTCGGGGTGTTCAGGGGCTGATTCAGTGTTTTAACGGTTGGGGAGGTGTTTAGGGAGGTCCAAAGGAATTTTGGGGTGGCTCAGGGCAAGCAGAAACATTTTGCTGATAAGCGACGATCTGTAGGACCTAAATTTCTGGTAGGAGATAAAGTGTGGTTGTCTACCAGGAATATACGTCTGAAGGTTCCTTCTGTTAAGCTGGGTCCCAGGTTTATTGGTCCTTATGAGATCATTGAGGTTGTCAATACGGTTGCCTTTCGCTTACACCTGCCTCCGTTGCTTTTGATCCCCAATGTGTTCCATAAGTCCCTTCCTAAGTCATTTGTACCTTCCTCTGCTGAGTCTCCATCCCCTCCGCCTCCTGTCTCTGTGGATGGTCAAACTGAGTATGAAGTTGAACGGACTGTTGATTCTTGGATGGTTCGGAGTTCACGTCAGTACTTGGTACATTGGGTCCCGGCGCGATCTGTCCATGCTGACCGGTTGGTTCAGGCTTTTCATGCACGTTATCCTGGGAAACCAAGGGGTCCGGTAGCCTCCCTTGAGAGGAGGTTACTGTCATGATCCTGCCCTGGTTTTGAGTCCTGTCTCCCTTTCTCCCGATCTGGGCATGTCAAGAGTTATCTTTTCTCTGCCTCGTTCTGGTGTCAGTACTGCTTTTTCTCTCCGCTGCATCCTGTAGGCAGTGTCAGTTATATTTTCTGCCTATGGCATGAGTAGTTGTCTCTGGTGATACCCTGATTTGTCCTGCTGTGTGTAGCTGACTGGTGCGACTCAGACTCTGTGTTTAATATTCCCCTTGGTACTTTGCAGCTCTCTGGTATTGACCTGGCTTGTTTGATTATTCTGCTGCCACCTGGTGGTAGCCTCGCTGCAGTGCTACTGGTCTGCTCTGGCTGAATTGCAGTCTTCCCTCCACTCTGCTGCCATCTAGTGGAGGTTGCATTTACTGTACCTGCAGAGCTGCAGTGTGACAGTTTGCTTGTATCTGATCACTTGTAGGGTTTGGACTCGTGCTGACTTCAGCCATTTGTTCACAAGTTGTGTGATCACTATCAGTTTTCTCTTTGGGAATTGATGCTCCTGTAACCTTAGACGTAAAGCTGCATAAGCATCTTTGGGCTTGTTCACATGTGGGGTTTTTGCCTTGTTTTTCCCTGCATTTTCAAGGATAGAAAACGTTGTACTTTACAGTACCATCAATATGGATGAGATTTCTGAGATTTCATGCACTCTGCTTATTTTCAGTATTTGCAGTGGGTATGGAAAGTATTCAGACCCCTTAAAAGTTTTCACTCTTTGTTTCATTGCAGCCATTTGGTAAATTCAAACAAGTTCATTTTTTCTCATTAATGTACACTCTGCACCCCATCTTGACCGAAAAAAACAGAAATGTAGACATTTTTGCAAATTTATTAAAAAAGAAAAACTGAAATATCACATGGCCTAAGATTTCAGACCCTTTGTTCAGTGTTGAGTAGAAGCACCTTTTGAGCTAGTACAGCCAAGAGTCTTCTTGGGAATCATGCAACAAGTTTTTCACACCTGGATTTGGGGATCCTCTGCCTTTCTTCCTTGCAGATCCTCTCCAATTCTGTCAGGTTGGATGGTCGACGTTGGTGGACAGCCATTTTCAGGTCTCTCCAAAGATGCTCAATAGGGTTTAGGTCAGGGTAGAGGCGTAGCTAGGGGTTCAACTCGGGGGGGGGCAAAAAACCTGAGTGGACCCCTAACGATCACACCCTCTGCCCCCCTGGTAGCTACGCTACTGGGTCAGGGCTCTGGCTGGGCCAGTCAAGAATGGTCACAGAGTTGTTCTGAAGCCACTCCTTTGTGTTCTTATGGTCATTGTCTTGTTGGAAAGTGAACCTTCGGCTAAGTCTGAGGTCCAAAGCACTCTGGAAAAGGATTTAATTCACTATATCTGTATACTTGGCCGCATTCATGTTTCCTTCAATTGCAACCAGTCATCCTGTCCCTGCAGTTGAAAAACACCCCCATAGCATGATACTGCCACCACCATGTTTCACTGTTGGGATTGTACTGGGCAGGTGATGAGCGGTGCCTGGTTTTCTCCACACATACCGCTTAGAAT
The DNA here is from genome assembly GCF_039654945.1 of Dendrobates tinctorius. NCBI lineage: Eukaryota > Metazoa > Chordata > Amphibia > Anura > Dendrobatidae > Dendrobates > Dendrobates tinctorius. The sequence goes on along the minus strand of NW_027361980.1, from coordinate 577,124 downwards.
TATCACCAAAAAGTTCTATCTTCATCTCATCAGACCAGAGAATCTTATTTCTCATAGTCTGGGAGTCCTTCATGTGTTTTTTTAGCAAACTCTATGCAGGCATTACATATGACTTGCACTGAGGAGAGGCTTCTCACTCTGCCTTAAAGGTCCGACTGGTGGAGGGCTGCAGTGAGAGTTGACTGTGTGGAACTTTCTACCATCTCCCTACTGCATCTATGGAGATCAGCCACAGTGATCTTGGGGTTCTTCTTTACCTCTCTCACCAAGGTTCTTCTCCAACAATTGCTCAGTTTGGCTGGACGGCCAGGTCTAGGCAGACTTCTGGTGGTCCCAAACTTCTTCCATTTAAGGATTATGGAGGCACTGTGCTCTTAGAAACCTTGAGTACTGTAGAAATTCTTTTGTAACCTTGGCCAGATCTCTGCCTTGCCACAATTCTGTCTCTGAGCTCCTTGGCCAGTTCCTTTGATCTCATGATTCTCATTTGGTCTGACATGCATTGTGAGCTGTGAGGTGTGCGCCTTTACACATCAAGTCCTATCAGTTTTAATTACACACAGCTGGACTCCAATGAAGAAGTAGAACCATCTCAAGGAGGATCACAAGGATATGGACAGCATGTGACTTAGATATGAATGTCTGAGCAAAGGGGTTGAATACTTATGACCATGTGATATTTCAGTTTTTCTTTTTTAATACATTTGCAAAAATTTCTACATTTCTGTTTTTTCCAGTCAAGATGGGGCGCAGAGTGTACATTAATGAGAAAAAAACTTTTTTGAATATACCAAATGGCGGCAATGAAAGAGAGTGAAAAATTTAAAGGGGTCTGAATACTTTCCGTATACACTAGGGTGACCGCAAAAAATCGATGTCGGAATTTTGTCCGTCTGGACCCCACAAAATTATTCCCCTTTCCAGATATTGAGATAGCCAAAATTTGAGCTCGCTCAAACGACGTTAACCCGTGCCGCTCGTCGCTCAAAGTTTGAAAAAATCCAAATTGAGGTATTTTAAGATTTAGGTATTTTGCATAGTCTGTTAGACTATAAAGAATGTGACAACAACATTGCAGAAATAGCCCTGACCACATTTTCGAACCATTTGTGGTATTTGAATGCAGAGTTGGTGGGATTATCGTTTTTTGATCCCACCATTACAGACAATGAAAAGTTGTTAATGGCTAATAAATTGTTCAGTAGCACAGATGAACCATCAGAGCACGCTAGGGTTGTAAATCCAAAAGTTAGGAAAGAAAAATTAAAAGAGGTAGGAAGTAACCGACTTTAACGACCTTCTGACAAAAGATGAAGAACAAAAGCAATATGTCCTGCAAGTTGTAAGCAAATGCCGAGCATTATATTCTGACGTTTCAAAAACTACTTTAACAAAAGCTCTAGAATAGATTAGATAACTATGTAAAATTATCAGCTCATGTAGGTTAGCGTGCTCTGATGGTTCATCTGTGCTACTGAGCAATTTATTAGCCATTAACAACTTTTCATTGTCTGTAATGGTGGGATCAAAAAACGATAATCCCACCAACTCTGCATTCAAATACCACAAATGGTTCGAAAATGTGGTCAGGGCTATTTCTGCAATGTTGTTGTCACATTCTTTATAGTCTAACAGACTATGCAAAATACCTAAATCTTAAAATACCTCAATTTGGATTTTTTCAAACTTTGAGCGACGAGCGGCACGGGTTAACGTCGTTTGATCGAGCTCAAATTTTGGCTCTCTCAATATCTGGAAAGGGGAATCGTTTTGTGGGGTCCAGACGAACAAGATTCTGACATTTTTTCCCCCCCATATGAGATCCGGTCACCCTAGTATACACTGTATAATCATTTAAAAATGCATAAGAACAGTAGCATAACATGAAAGTCATGGGCCCCAATGCAAAAGATCCCACGCACCCCCTAATTAATGCTTCTGTCACTTGTCATGTCACTTCTCCCTGAAGAACCGTATAATGTCTGATTATTTGTCACCAGAAAGGCCACATTCCAGGGATCTGCCGGAGAGCTGAGATTGTAGCTTTGATCTTTGCTTGGTCACTTCTGGAAATGACTCATATTGTCATATATGTCACGCCATCCTGCGGACAGTCAGCGCCGGCTCCACTCTCTCGTCCAAGTCACACACATCCGGCGGTTGTCATTAGTATTATTATCACTGGTTATTAGCATTAATACTCATTATCATTACAACTAGTAATAACATTCTTAGAAGCACTGTCTATTATCATTGCTGTTAGTTACCATTGATTTTCTTAATAGTACTAGATAATATTAATATTGTTAGCAATAGTATAATTAGTACTATTTGTTACACATCTTATTGGTAGTCATTATTACCATTTATATGTCATTCGGCTGCCCCCCTCACGCAGAGCAAAACTCGAACAATCAACAGGCAGCCCTGGCTGACCAGCCTGACCAAAGAACTGAGATGGGTTTCCAGGGCTGCTGAGCGAGATGGAAGAGAACACACTCTACTGAGCACTTCAACACATACAAGCAGTTCCTTGCCAGCTTTAAGTCCACGCTCCCTGCCGCAAAACAAACTTACTTCACATTTCTCATATCCTCCCTGTCTCACAACCATAAACAGCTCTTCAACACTTTCAATTCTCTACTCCGGCCCACAGCACCTCCTCCCTCTCCTCTCATTTCTGCTGAAGACTTTGCCTCCTTCTTTAGGCAGAAGATCGATATGATCAGACAAAGCATTGGCCCGCAGCCCCCAATGCCCCTCTTAGCCGCTCAGCCCTGTTCTTCCAAAGCTAGCTTCTCCACCATGACAGAAGATCAACTCTCCACCCTTCTGTCAAGATCACACCTCACAACTTGTGCCCTCGAACCGCTCCCGTCCCACCTCATCCCTAACTTGGCCACAGTCTTCATCCCAACTCTAACACACCTCTTCATCCTTTCACTTACAAATGGTGTCTTTCCCTCATCCTTCAAACACGCCTTAATCACACCCATCCTCAAAAAGCCCTCCCGTGACCTATCCTCTGTGTCTAACTATCGCCCGATATCTCTTCTCTCTTACGCCTCAAAGCTACTGGAACCGCATGTATATGTTGAACTGTCCTCCCACCTCTCCTCCTGTTCCCTCTTTGACCGGTTACAATCTGGCTTCCGACCGCATCACTCAACTGAAACTGCCCTAACTAAAGTCACTAACGACTTACTAACCGCCAAGAGCAAGCGACACTACTCTGTCCTCCTCCTGGACCTGTCCTCTGCCTTCGACACCATGGACCATTCCCTCCTGCTACAGATTCTCTCATCTCTTGGCATCACAGACTTGGCCCTATCCTGGATCTCATCATACCTAACAGACCGAACATTTAGTGTCTCCCTCTCACACTCCACCTCCTTACCTCGCCCCCTGTATGTCAGTGTTCCTCAAGGTTCAGTCTTAGGACCCCGACTATTCTCCATCTACACCTTCGGCTTGGGACAGCTCATAAAATCCCATGGTCTGCAGTATCACCTCTACGCCGATGACACGCAGATCTACCTATCTGGACCCGACCTCACCTCCTTACTGACCAAAATCCCACAATGTCTGTCTGCTATCTCAGCCTTCTTCTCTGCTCGCTTTCTCAAACTGAACATGGACAAAACAGAATTCATCATCTTTCCCCCATCTCACTCTACCCCTCCACCAGACCTATCCATCAATGTCAATGGCTGCTCGCTTTCCACAGTCCCGCACGCTCGGTGCCTTGGGGTGATCCTCGACTCTGCGCTCTCTTTCAAACCACATATCCAAACCCTCGCCTCCTCCTGCCGCCTCAAACGCAAAAATATTTTCTGGATCCGCTCATTCCTCAACCACGAAACCACAAAAACACTAGTGCACGCTCTTATCATCTCCCGCCTCGACTACTGCAACCTCCGACTCTCTGGCCTCCCCTCTAGCACTCTGGCACCACTCCAGTCCAACCTACACTCTGCTGCCCGACTAATCCACCTGTCTCCCCGCTATTCCCCAGCCTCCCCCCTATGCCAGACCCTTCACTGGCTTTCTATTGCCCAGAGGCTCCAATTCAAAACCCTAACCATGACATGCAAAGCCATCCACAACCTGTCCCCTCCATACATCTGTGACATGGTCTACAGGTACCTACCCGCACGCAACCTTCGATCATCTCTATATATGCTATATATGTCTTTTCAACTCTGCAAGCTTATATCTGGTAACCACCTCTGTTATGAGTGAGTCACTGTAGGAGGCAAAAACAGAAATACAAGCTAAGTCCAGAAAACCAGAGAAGTTGGCAACTATCAGATTGCAGACCCCTGAACCTATCAACACAACTAGCAGTAGCCGTGGGGGGTTCCTACGATGCCCTAGATCCCTCGATCACGGCCAGAGAATTAAATAGGCCTAAAGAAAGAAAGGGGAAATCTAAACTGCCCCAGAGCAGACCCCAAAGCAATAGGCAGCCCCCAACATATAATGACGGTGAAGCAAGATGAAAACACTAACACAGACAGAAAGATAGACTGAGCAAAGACGGGGCCCAAAACTACCTAGATAGGAAAGGACAGGCAGGCTGCTGTCTGCAATCTGCCAAATCCCTATCAAAAACATAAGCCAACAAGCTGATATGAAAAAGGCCCTGAAGCAGCTAGGCTTCAAAAACTAAATCAGAACTCAGGTATTTTCAGAAGACAGAGCTAAAGGAATTCAGCACACCCCAGCAGGGAATGGCAGAAATCCAGAAAAACAAAGCAAAACAAAGTCAAAGCACCAATGCAAAAGGCCGAGCAGCAAACTTAGCTTTAGAGGAGCAGGAATTCAGACTGGTCTCCAAGGATCCCACAGAGAAATCACCCGCAGGGCAGAAGGGCGTCGGCAGCCTTATATCCAGTCAGTAACTCCACTCAGCCAGTCATCATCATCAGCCTCAGGTGTTTGATAATCAGGCTCACTACCTTTCTTTACCAGAAGAGGGAGTTCCTCGGGCCTCAGTAATGAAGGGGAAAATGAACTCACAACAGTACCTCCCCCTTGAGGAGGGGTCACCGAACCCTCAACTACTCCACCAGGGCGATCAGGGTGAGCCCGATGAAAGGCACGCACCAATCTTTTGGCATGAATATCAGAGGCAGAGATCCAGGAATTATCCTCCTGACCATAACCCTTCCACTTAACCAAATACTGGAGTCTCCGTCTAGCCAGACGGGAATCCAGTACTTTCTCTACCTCATATTCCATGTTACCTTCAACCAATACAGGGTCTGGAGGTGCCACCCCCGGAACAACAGGTTCAACAAACCTCTTCAACAAAGATTTATGGAACACATTATGTATCTTAAATGTGACAGGAAGAGCCAAACGAAAAGAGACCGGATTAATAATCTCCACAATCTTGTAAGGTCCAATAAATCTAGGCTTAAACTTAGGAGAAGCCACCTTCATAGCAATATTTTTTGATGATAACCACACCATATCACCAACCTTAAACTGGGGACCAATGGTCCTATGTCGGTTGGAAAACCGCTGGGCCTTTTCCTGGGAGAGAGATAACTTATCCACCACTTGGTCCCAGATCTGGTGCATTCTCTCCACCACAGTGTCAACACCTGGGCAGGCAGAGGGCTCCACCTGCCCTGAAGAAAATCGAGGATGAAACCCAAAGTTACAAAAAAAAGGTGACATCAAAGTGGCAGAACTAGCTCTATTATTTAAAGCAAATTCGGCCAAGGGCAAAAATGAAACCCAATCATCCTGATCAGCAGAAATAAAACATCTCAAATATGACTCCAAGGTCTGGCTTGTTCTCTCTGTCTGCCCATTGGTCTGAGGGTGAAAAGCAGAGGAGAAGGACAACTGAATTCCCAGCCTGGAACAGAAAGTTCTCCAAAATCTAGACACAAACTGGACTCCTCTGTCAGATACAATGTTCTCAGGAATCCCGTGCAAACGACCCACCTGTTGTAAAAACAGGGGCACCAACTCAGAGGAAGACGGCAACTTAGGGAGTGGTACAAGATGAACCATCTTAGAGAACCTATCACAAATCACCCAAATAACAGTCATCTTTTGAGAGACAGGCATATCAGAGATGAAATCCATTGAAATATGGGTCCATGGCCTCTTGGGGACAGGCAAAGGCATCAACAACCCACTAGAGCGAGAACACGGTTTAGACCGGGAGCATGTCCCACAGGACTGCACAAAATTCCTGACATCACGAGACAAGGAGGGCCACCAAAAAAACCGACTCACCAGATCTCTAGTACCAAAAATACCTGGATGACCAGCCAAAGCAGAGCAATGAACTTCAGACATCACTCTCTTCTTCCACTGGTCAGGAACATACAACTTTCCACTGGGACAACGCTCAGGTTTGTCCTCCTGGAACTCTTCCAGAGCACGTCTCAAATCGGGCGAGACGGCAGAAAGAACTACCCCTTCGCCTAAGATGGTAGCAGGCTTGGTCACCACAGGAGAATCAGCAAAGAAGCTCCTAGAGAGGGCGTCTGCCTTGACATTCTTCGTTCCAGGAAGAAAAGAAACCACAAAATCAAAACGTGTAAAAAACAAGGCCCACCTAGCCTGTCTAGGGTTCAAGCGCTTAGCCGACTCTAGGTAAATCAAATTCTTGTGGTCAGTGAGGCCCACGACTTGATGCTTAGCTCCCTCCAACCAATGTCTCCACTCCTCAAATGCCCATTTCATGGCCAACAGTTCCCTATTCCCCACATCATAGTTACGTTCAAATGTAGAGAACTTTCGGGAAAAGAAAGCACAGGGATTCATTTTAGATGTTACAGGATCCTTTTGGGACAAAACAGCTCCTGCACCAATCTCAGAAGCATCCACCTCTACCTGGAATGGAAGTGAGACATCAGGTTGCCGCAAAACCGGGGCGGAGGTGAATCTTTGCTTCAGCTCCTGAAAGGAAGAAACAGCCTCCGGAGACCAATTTAACACATCAGCACCCTTCTTAGTCAAATCAGTCAATGGCTTGGCAATACTAGATAATTTTGCTATAAATTTCCAATAAAAATTAGCAAAACCCAAAAACTTCTGGAGGGCCTTCAAAGAAGTGGGCTGAACCCAATCGTAAATGGCCTGTACCTTGGCCGGGTCCATTTCAATAGTTGACGGGGACAAAGTAAATCCCAAAAAAGAAATCCTCTGTACTCCAAAAAGGCATTTAGATCCTTTGACATACATGTTATTCTCCCTCAAGATCCGGAACACAGTCCGAATATGTTCCACGTGAGAATCCCAATCCTTGGAGAAGATCAAATTATCATCCAGATAGATAATCAAAAATGTATCGACAAAATCTCGGAAAATATCGTTCATGAAGCACTGGAAGACAGAAGGGGCATTAGTGAGCCCAAAAGGCATCACCAGGTACTCAAAATGTCCCTTCGGGGTATTAAACGCCGTCTTCCATTCATCCCCATGCTTAATGCGAATAAGATTATACGCCCCCCTGAGGTCAAGCTTGGTAAACCAGCAAGCACCTTTAACTCTGGAGAATAGATCAGAAATCAGGGGTAACGGATACTGATATTTAACAGTAATTTTGTTGAGGGCAGGATAATCAATACAAGGTCTTAATGATCCATCCTTTTTGGCTACAAAAAAAAAACGGCACCTTAGGGTGACGAGGATGGTCTAATATGACCCTTCTCCAACGCCTCCTTAATATAGGATGGCATAGCCTCGTGCTCGGGTACAGATAAATTGAAGAGCCGACCCTTGGGAAATTTACACCCCAGGCTCAGTTCAATTGCACAGTCATAACTCCTATGAGGAGGCAGAGACGCAGACTCATTCTCACTAAATACATCATAAAAGTCCGCCAAATAATCAGGAACATCATGCGACTGAGGAGAGGTGGAAAACACCGGAGCCTCACTAAAGGCACACCGACAACCCCAACTCACCACAGACACAGATTTCCAATCCAAAACTGGATTATGAATTTGTAACCAGGGAAACCCCAGAACAATAGTATCATGCAGATTATGCAACACCAAAAATCTGCAATTTTCTTGATGGTCTGGGGCGACCCGCATTACCACCTGGGTCCAAAACTGAGGTTTATTTTTAGCCAAAGGAGTAGCATCAATCCCCCTCAAAGGGATAGGCGTCTGCAGAGGTGTTATCGGAAATCCACAACGTTTAGCAAAATCCAAGTCCATTAGGTTTAGGGCTGCTCCCGAATCCACAAAAGCCTTGGCGGAAAATGTGGACAGGGAGCAGATCAGAGTAATAGCCAGAAGAAACTTAGGTTGAACACCCCCAACAGAAAACGTGTGTGCAAAGCGTTTCTCTCGTTTAGGACAGACAGAAATAATATGCGAGGCATCTCCACAGAAAAAACACAACTTATTACGCCTTCTGAACTCCTGACGCTGCTCTCTGGAAAAAACTCTATCACATTGCATAGGTTCAGACATTTGTTCAACAGGTGGCAACAACTCTCGTGCAGCTTTGCGTTCGCGCAAACGCCGATCAACCTGAATGGCTAATGACATAGAATCGTCAAGACCAGAGGGAACAGGAAATCCCACCATAGTATCTTTTACGGCTTCTGACAACCCCTTCCGAAAGAGAGCAGCCAAGGCATTATCATTCCAGGTAGTAAGTACTGCCCACTTTCGGAGTTTTTGACAGTACAATTCTGCAGAATCACGACCCTGGTTCAATGCCAGCAGGGTCTTTTCAGCCTGATCAATGGCATTAGGTTCGTCATACAACAACCCCAAGGCCTGAAAAAATACGTTCACATTAGTCAGAATAGGATCATCTGGTTTCAAAGAAAATGCCCAATCCTGGGGATCGCCACGCAGCAAAGAGATGACAATTTTAACCTGCTGCGCAGAGCTCCCTAACGAGTTAGGCTTCAAGGCAAAAAATAATTTACAATTATTTTTGAAATTCAAAAATTTAGACCGATCCCCAAAAAATACATCAGGTGTAGGAATCTTTGGTTCAGCAGCATGTGAATGAGCAAGGTAGGCGGAAATTCCCCGCACTTCCGCAGCGAGCTGCTCCACATGATCAGACAATTGCTTTATCTCCATTGAGAGAAAAAAAAATTCCCCCTACGGCCTCAGAGATATAGAGGAAAAAATATACACACTTTTTTTTTTTTTACAATTCTTTCCTGCTATTGAGTACCCTAGGATCTGCGGTATGGCGGGTGATTCTGTTATGAGTGAGTCACCGTAGGAGGCAAAAACAGAAATACAAGCTAAGTCCAGAAAACCAGAGAAGTTGGCAACTATCAGATTGCAGACCCCTGAACCTATCAACACAGCTAGCAGTAGCCGTGGGGGGTTCCTACGATGCCCTAGACCCCTCGATCATGGCCGGAGAATTAAATAGGCCTAAAGAAAGAAAGGGGAAATCTAAACTGCCCCAGAGCAGACCCCAAAGCAATAGGCAGCCCCCAACATATAATGACGGTGAAGCAAGATGAAAACACTAACACAGACAGAAAGATAGACTGAGCAAAGACGGGGCCCAAAACTACCTAGATAGCAAAGGACAGGAAGGCTGCTGTCTGCAATCTGCCAAAACCCTATCAAAAACATAAGCCAACAAGCTGATATGTAAAAGGCCCTGAAGCAGCTAGGCTTCAAAAACTAAATCAGCACTCAGGTATTTTCAGAAGACAGAGCTAAAGGAATTCAGCACACCCCAGCAGGGAATGGCAGAAATCCAGAAAAAGAAAGCAAAACAAAGTCAAAGCACCAATGCAAAAGGCCGAGCAGCAAACTTAGCTTTAGAGGAGCAGGAATTCAGGATGAGGATGAATGAACTCATTTTCAAAGTATTTTACTAGACATTGCTCCTACCAGCCAGTTTCCTACTCCACACTGATGAGGGGCAATACCCCGAAACAGCTGTCTGTGGATGGATACCATGTTTTGGCATAGGTGGTTTCCTTCATTGGAGACTGCCCTTCCCATGGTTGTTCCTTCCCGGGGAAAGACCTGGCTGGTCATTGCTTACGTTGAGAAACATGTGATGGTGTCTCCGCGGCTTCTGTTTTGCATGTTTTGCATATTTCCCATAAGGGATGGGGGCAGTGCTCTAGAATCACTGCGTTGAGAAACACGTGATGGTGTCTCCGCAGTGTTGGATGTTGATCTCCATGAGTTCATTCATCCTCATTTTTCACAGTATTTTACTAGACATTGCTCCTACCAGCCAGTTTCCTACTCCACACTGATGAGGGGCAATACCCCGAAACAGCTGTCTGTGGATGGATACCATGTTTTGGCATAGGTGGTTTCCTTCATTGGAGACTGCCCTTCCCGTGGTTGTTCCTTCCCGGGGAAAGACCTGGCTGGTCGTTGCTTGCGTTGAGAAACATGTGATGGTGTCTCCGCGGCTTCTGTTTTGCATGTTTAACTATAGACCTGTCTCTAATCTTCCCTTCATATCTAAACTCCTGGAACGCCTGGTCCACTCCTGTCTGATCCGCTATCTCTCTGATAACTCTCTTCTCGACCCTCTCCAATCCAGTTTCCGCTCTCTACACTCTACTGAAACTGCCCTCACAAAAGTCTCTAATGATCTACTAACAGCTAAATCTAATGGTCATTACTCCATGCTAATTCTCTTGGATCTCTCTGCAGCATTCAACACGGTGGATCATCAGCTCCTCCTCACTATGCTCCACTCCATCAGCATCAAGGACACTGTTCTCTCCTAATTTTCCTCCTATCTCTCTGACCGCTCCTTTACTGTATCTTTTGCTGGCTCCTCCTCCTCTCATCTTCCCCTTACTGTTGGGGTTCCTCAAGGATCGGTTCTAGGCCCCCTCCTCTTCTCCTTGTACACTGCCCCTATTGGTAAAACAATCAGTAGATTTGGTTTCCAGTACCATCTCTATGTTGATGACACCCAAATATACGCTTCTCCTGACATCACGCCAGCCTTTTTAGAAAACACCGGCGATTGTCTAAACGCTGTGTCTAACATCATGTCCTCACTATATCTGAAACTGAACCTGTCAAAGACTGAACTCCTTGTGTTTCCTCCCTCAACTAATGCACCTATACCCGACAATGCAATTTCCGTGTGTGGTTCCACTATTACTCCCCAGCAACATGCCCGTTGTCTTGGGGTCATACTTTACTCCGAGCTTTCATTCACCCCCCACATCCAATCACTGGCTCGCTCTTGTTATCTGCATCTCAAAAACATTTCTAGAATTCGACCTTTTCTTACCTTTGACTCTGCAAAAATTCTTACTGTTTCTCTTATTCATTCTCGTCTGGACTACTGTAACTCTCTTCTAATCGGTCTCCCTCTTACCAAACTCTCCCCTCCAATCTGTCTTGAATGCTGCAGCCAGGGGAAGAGTCCTGAGGAGATCATTTGCATATTCCCAGTACCTTCTGGGATAAGTGAATCTCTATATGGAAGAGGCCAGGAGCCATTTGGTGAGCTGCATTTCTTGCTACATGTTCACAGATTTACCAGTGGAAAAGCCAAACTTCACATGCCACAAATGCAAGCTTGTGTCCCTGTTGGAGGAAAAGTTGCAAAATCTCGAAGAGAGGTTAGCTACGTTGAAGATCATTAAGGAAGGTGAAGAGTTCTTAGACAGAGCAGAATTATCTCTTCATGTTACAGAAAGAGAAGAAATTCAAAGTGCACCTGAAGAAACAGAGGAATGGAGACCTGTGACCCAGAGAAGCAGGAGGATCAGGAGGCAGTCAGCACCCATACTGCTCAGGAACCAGTACCAGGCTCTCACGCAGGAAAACGATGAAGAAATATATCAGGATAAGACTTTGCCGACAAACAGCAACCTTGTACGCCTTCAGAGTCCTCCTGGATGGAGAAAGAAAAATGTTGTGAAGAAGAAACGGAGAGTGGTGGTCATGGGGGATTCCCTGTTGAGAGGAACAGAGGCCGCTATCTGCAGACCGGATATAACTTAAAGAGAAATGTGCTGTCTTCCAGGTGCAAAAATTAAAGATGTGTCTGACAGGATATCAGGACTCTTCAGACCTACAGATGACCACCCATTCCTGCTACTACATGTGGGGACAAATGACACCGCAAGAAATGACCTGGAAACCATTTGCAGAGACTTTGAAGACTTAGGCAAGAAAGTGAAAGAACTGGGAGCGCAGGTGGTCTTCTCTTCCATCCTCCCAGTGGATGGCCATGGAACAAGGAGGTGGAATAAGATTCTGCAGGTGAACAACTGGCTACGTCGATGGTGCCGTCAGCAACGATTTGGATTTCTGGATCACGAAGTGAATTACCTATACGATGGACTACTTGCTAGAGATGGGGTGCACCTTATGAAGACTGGAAAACAAGTATTTGGAAGTTGCTACACTTGTAAGGAGAGCTTTAAACTAGAACAACATGGGAAGGGAAGCAAAAGACCAGAAAAAGCCATACACCTGACAAATGCTATTGAGAACTCTGCTATTAGAAGTGGAAAGGAAGAACAAAGACGAAAGAATCTAATCAATAAAAATATTGGAGAAAGAGAAAACAATCACAAACTAAAATGTTTCTATACTAATGCACAAAGCATGGGCAACAAACAAGGAGAATTGGAACTACTAACACAGGAAAAGAAATATGATGTCATTGGAATCACTGAAACTTGGTGGGACAATACACATGATTGGAATACAAGACTAGAAGGATACAACTTATTTGCAAGAAACAGACTTGATAAACGAGGAGGGGGTGTCGCATTGTATGTTAGAAACGCGTATATCTGCACAGAGATTGAAGCTTCAGAGACTGGGAGTTCTGTGGAAACTGTTTGGGTAAGAATATAAGGACAGAACAATGGAAAGAACACCATTGTAGGCATTTACTACAGGCCGCCTGTGCAAGCCGAAGCTATGGATGAACTCTTTATGCATCAGATGGCCAAGTTCTCCAAAAAATATGACATAGTTGTCATGGGAGATTTCAACTATCCAGACGTTTGTTGGGAATCTCTCTCAGGCAAAACTAACAGGTCAAGGAAATTCTTATCCTCTCTTGCTGATAACTTTATCTTCCAAAAGGTAGGGGAGAAAACAAGGGGAACTGCTACCTTGGATCTAATCCTCATAAACAGGGAGGAAATGGTTGAGGAGGTAAAAGTGGCTGGGACCCTAGGAGGTAGCGACCATGCTATTTTAGAATTTTGGATAACTAGAGGAGGAAGACCTGTGAAGACTCAGACGTCAAGGTTAGATTTCAGAAAGGCAGATTTTTAAGGGAATCAGAAAGAGAATTGGAGGGATCCAATGGCTGGATATCCTTAAAGAAAAAAATGTCCAGGAAGGATGGGAAATCTTGAAAAATGAAATTCTCAAAGCACAATTGTTAACAATTCCAAAAAGAGGGAAGAATAGGAAGCATTTAAGGAAGCCAGGATGGATGAACACAGAACTTAAGCACATGCTAAAAAGGAAGAAAGAAATGTTTATCAACTGTTAAGCATACTCACAGACGCGGATTCTTTACTGTAAGAGCAGTGAGACTATGGAACTCTCTGCCATATGATGTTGTAATGAGTGATTCACTACTAAAATTTAAGAAGGGACTGGATGCCTTTCTTGAAAAGTATAATATTACAGGGTATATACACTAGTCTCCTTAATATTGCGTTGATCCAGGGAGCTAGTCTGATTGCCGTATGTGGAGTCGGGAAGGAATTTTTTTCCCCAATGTGAAGCTTACTGTTGCCACATGGGTTTTTTTTTGCCTTCCTCTGGATCAACATGTTAGGGCAAGTTAGGATAGGATATGGGTTTAACTAGATGGACTTAAAGTCTCCCTTCAACCTTAATAACTATGTTACTATGTTACTATGTTTTTCACTGTCCTATTAAGGGAATAGAAGAATCCAGGATATCTATAAGCAGAAAGATAGTGAGGAAACACTTAGCTAACCTAAATGAATTCAAGTCTCCAGGTCCAGATGAATTACACCCCAGAGTACTGAAGGAGATAGCAGAAGAAATTTTTGAACCCCTCTCCATAATCTTTGAAAATTCTTGGAGAACAGGAGAAGTCCCAGAAGACTGGAGAAGAGCAAATGTTGTTCCTATCTTCAAAAAGGGGAAGAAGGTGGACCCAGGCAACTATAGGCCGGTGAGTCTGACTTCTATACCAGGAAAGATCTTTGAACAAATTATTAAACAACATGTATGTCAGTACCTGGATAAGAATGAAGTGATTAAACAGAGTCAGCATGGGTTTGTAACTAATAAGTCATGTCAGACTAACTTAATTTCCTTCTATGATGGAATCACTGATTGGGTGGATCAAGGAAATGCTGTAGATATAATATATCTTGACTTCAGTAAAGCATTTGACAAAGTATCTCATACAATCCTTATTGAAAAAATGACTAAGTATAGAATGGACAAGGCAACTGTTAGGTGGATTCATAACTGACTTAGTGATCGGACCCAAAGAGTGGTCGTAAATGGCTGCACATCCAGTTGGAAGAATGTCTCAAGTGGGATACCACAGGGCTCGGTCCTGGGCCCTGTATTGTTCAACATCTTTATCAACGATTTAGATGAAGGAATTGAGGGTAAACTGATTAAATTTGCTGATGACACAAAGCTAGGAGAGATAACTAATACTAGAGAAGACAGAGAGAGGATTCAAAAAGATATAAATAAACTGGAGCAGTGGTCAGCAACTAACAGAAGGGTTTTTAACAGGGAAAAATGCAAAGTACTACATCTGGGCAATAAAAATGAAAAAAAACATATACAGAATGGGAGGAATAGGGCTAAGCAACAGCACATGTGAAAAAGACTTGGGTATACTAATAGATCACAGACTGAATATGAGTCAACAGTGTGATGCAGCAGCAAAAAAGGCAAATGCAATTCTAGGATGTAGTAACAGAAGCATACAGTCTAGATCATGTGAAGTCAATATTGCCCTCTACTCCTCTTTGGTCAGACCTCATCTCGAATATTGTGTCCAGTTTTGGGCACCACATTTTAAAAAAGACATCAACAAACTGGAGCAAGTTCAGAAAAGAGCGACCAGAATGGTGACCGGTCTGCAAACCCTGTCTTATGAGGAAAGGTTGCAGGATTTGGGAATGTTTAGTTTGCAAAAGAGAAGACTGAGAGGAGACTTAATAGCTGTCTACAAATATCTAAAGGGCTGTCACATTGTAGAAGGATCATCTTTATTCTCATTTGCACAAGGAAAGACTTGAAGCAAATGGATGAAACTGAATGGGAGGAGACAGATTAGATATTAGAAAAAACTTTTTGACTGTTAGAGTGATCAATGAGTGGAACAGGCTGCCACGAGAAGTGGTGAGTTCTCCTTCAATGGAAGTCTTCAAATAGAGGCTGGACAGACATCTGACTGGGGTGATTTAGTGAATCCTGCTTTGAGCAGGGGGTTGGACCAGATGGCCCAGGAGGTCCCTTCCAACTCTACGATTCTATGATTCTATATTCCTCGCCAATCATTACACCGATGCCTCTACCTTGTGCCAGTCATTACACTGGCTACCCATCAACTCCAGAATCCAGTACAAACGTATTGCCCTCACCCAAAAAGCCCTCCATGGCTCAGCACCACCCTACATCTCCTCCCTTGTTTCAGTCTACCACCCTACCTGTGCCCTCCGTTCTGCTGATGACCTGAGGTTAGCATCCTCGATAATCAGAACCTCCTAGTCCCGTCTCCAAGACTATACACGTGCTGCGCCAATTCTTTGGGATGCACTTCCCAGGTCAATACGAGTAGTCCCCAATCCCTACAATTTTAAGCGTGTCCTGAAAACTCATTTATTCAGACTGGCCTACTGCCTCAGCACATTAACCTAACTATCCCTGTGTGGCACAGTCAAAAGTTTTACCATAACCAGGTTCCCCGCATCATGTTCCCACATGCTTTATGCATCCATTAGCCCTCTGTGTCCGTACTGTTACACACTTAACATTATGGCTGGTCCATACAATCAGGGCAACTGTTACCACCCACCTTTCGTGTCTCCCTCTTTCCTCATAGACTGTAAGCTTGCGAGCAGGGCCCTCATTCCTCTTGGTATCTGTTATGATCTATGTGATTATTGTTATGCTGTAATGTCTATCGTCTGTACAAATCCCCTCTGAAATGTAAAGTGCTGCGAAATATGTCGGCGCTATAGAAATAAAATTTATTATTATTATTTATTATTATCTCAAGATCGCCTTCTCTACTCTCCTCTTATCTCTTCTTCCCACAACCGCATACAAGACTTCTCCCGCGCTTCCCCCATACTCTGTAACTCTCTACCGCAACACATCAGACTCTCACCATCAACGGAAACCTTCAAGAAGAACCTGATGACCCACCTGTTCTGACAAGCCTACAGCCTGCAATGATCCTTGGTCTACTGGACCACCGCCCGACCTGCTCTACCCTCTCCTACTGTGTCCTCACCCATCCCTGTAGACTGTGAGCCCTCGCGGGCAGGGTCCCCTCTCCTTCTGTACTTGTCTGTCCCTTGTCTTGCACATGTTTCTTATACTTGTCTATATTTCCCCTTTTCACATGTAAAACGCCATGGAATAAATGGCGCTATATAAATGCATAATAATAATAATAATATTAGCACTTCCTATCATTATTATTATTATTATTATTATTATTAATTTTTGTTATTTTAACTGCTTTTTATTATCATTAGTATTATTAGAAAAAAATAATATTGGTATTTTCAGTCGTACTAGTATTACTAGCATTACCATTATTATTCCTACTAGTTTTCATTATCAGTGATATTAGCATT
The DNA here is from genome assembly GCF_039654945.1 of Dendrobates tinctorius. Lineage (NCBI taxonomy): Eukaryota > Metazoa > Chordata > Amphibia > Anura > Dendrobatidae > Dendrobates > Dendrobates tinctorius. The sequence goes on along the minus strand of NW_027361980.1, from coordinate 560,332 downwards.
AGTTATTTTTATTAATATTATTATCAGCATTATTATTGGGACGATTTACTACCATTTTTTTTATTAGTGCTACCTTTTTTTATTCTTACTGTTTATTATCGTGTGTGTGTGTTATTAGTACTAGTCATTAGCATTATTAGTAATACTAGTTATTTTCATTACTATTGATTTTAGCACTGCAGTAGTTATCATCAGTACTAACACCAGTTATTATCATTAGCATTATTATTAGTGCTAGTTACTATTTGTGCTTTTATTAGTTCTAGTCATCAAAATTAATATAAGTTCTAGTTATTATCATTAACATTGATACTAGTTAGTAGTACTATTTTAGCATTAGTTGTTATCTTTAGTATTATCGGCAACATTACTCATTATGACTAGCATTATTAGCACTGATTGTTATTATTATTTCCAGTTATTATGCCTTTTTTTTAATGTTTATTTATAACCGTCTGCAAACAAGATAACAATCGGTAACATACATGGCATATAAAGACAGAGAAGGACATAGCAATATCCAGAAACTGGAGCTTGAAAGACTCAAAGGAAGACAGGGTTATTCAGTAAAACAGTCAGTCCCGAACCCAACTCCTCCCACCCCCCCAGGCACATCTGAAACCCTGCAGGGGTCATCAGGTAAGCCTAATAGGTGTGTTACCAGATATAAGCTCTCTCATATACCAATCGGTGAATTGAAAGCAACCATGTAATGCTTGACGCACCGATAGTGGCTGCTGATCAATAAAGGAGGACCATGTGAGGGAAAAACGTTCCATATGACTTTCTTTATGAAGTATAGACTCAATCCAATCCATTTTAAACAAATATGTTACCTTCGAAGAAATTAGACTTGGTGAAAGGGTTGCGTCCTGTGCCCACAAATGCAGAATACTCTTGCGGGTAGCCACCACCCAAATAGTTAAAACACGTCGTTGCTGAGCAGAGAGTCCAAGTAGTTGATCCCGTGGGAGACTATTAAATAACGCCCATTCCGGAGATAATGTAAAGCGAATGTTGAAGGTGTTAGTGAGATGGCGAAGAAGCATATCCCAAACCTCCTGTATCTTCAGACAATCCCAGAGACAATGAAAGATGTCAGCTGCAGAGTGTAAACATTTGGGAAAAGAGGGATTAGCCGATAGAGACACCCTAGATTTGACCTCTGGGGAGATGTAAGCCCTATGGAAAATCATGAGGGCCATAGCTGAGTAGCTGTCATATAGCAATAAAGAGTTTAAACATAGAGTGGCTTTCAAAAGATCAGTCAGTCTATAATTAGATAGGGGTGATACCCATCTGCCTGGGCCTGGTGAAGAATCTGACCATGAAATAGAAGGTTTGATTGATTTATAGACAAGACTTAGCGAATAAACTCCTGCACGAGCGCCAAGGGAGATGAGATGGAAAGGACAGGTTCTGACACTGTCTGGTATGCCTCAGAAGACTGAGTCAACATAATGCTTGAGTAGTAATAAAAATATTACCCACTAAGATTGAATATTTGGAGAAAATACCCTCCAGAGAAAGAGGACATTGAGCAGTCGACAGAAGATCACAGACCAGTCTGCACCCTCTTTCCCCCAGCACTCGGTAAATTGGGGTTAGTCTGCCTTCTAAAAAGATAGGGTTACCTTGAAAGGGAAGGAAAACTGAGGTACAAGGGTCTAGTCCGCTGATCCTTCTAGCATGATGCCATACCAATACCACAGTCCATAGCAGAGGATTATCCCTGAATTCAGTGGGAACTCTATTTTGTTGTAAATGGAGTAAGGCAGGAAGACTGATCGGTCCAGACATTGCTTCATCTAATGGGGTGTTGGTAAATTTAGTATGGGCCCAAATCCAATCAAGAGAATGTCTGAAAATGGCTGCAACACTATACTATCTCAAATTTGGAAAATTGAGGCCCCCCAAAAAATTTAGCCTGTTGCAATTTAAAATTACTGATCATAGATCTCCCCCTCGAGCCCCATATAAATTGTCGAAAAATCTTAGTTAGGAGATAATCGTCAGCTTTAGATAATAGAATATGTAGCGTTTGTAAAGGGAAGAGTAAAGGAAAGGAAACCATTTTAATAAGGTGAGCTTTACCCACGAAAGATAATTTAAAAGACATCCAAGATTGTATTTCCCGAGTAATGGCAGATATTAAGGGTCAGTTATTAAGCTGGTAAAAAGTATGTGGGTTTGAGGGTAGATGAATACCAAAATATCGTAAGGAACCATGCCCCCACTGAAATGGAAAAGGGAAGGGCCACTTTTGTCGAGCATCCCTGAAGATTGCTAAAGCCTTGGATTTGTTAAAATTTATGCGGAATCCCGAGATTTCTCCAAACTCATGGAAAGCTCCCATTATGAAAGGAATGGATTCCTTAGGATTGGCTACCATGGGTAGTATGTCGTCGGCGAATGCCAAGGACTTGAGTGTAAGGTGGTCTATCCCAATTCCCTCAAAGGAAGGAATCATCTCCAGATATCTAAGTAGAGGGTCTAGGACAATATTAAACAATAAGGGGTATAAAGGACATCCCCGCCTCGTACCTCTGAAAATTGAGAAAGAGGATGACTGAATACCATGGAGCCATATTGAGGACTGAGGAGTGGTGTAAAAGCCGTGCATATTTGAACTGAGTCACGGATAATGGAACCGTTTGGATCTTTGATGTTGATGATTTTAGTAGCCTTTTTGAAGGGTTTCGTTAGTGATGCCAAATGGCGCCCAGGTTTATTGTCCCAATGAAAGAAGCGGTTACATTGGTAGGCTAGTTGGTTATGCGTTTGTTCATGCAGTAAGCTGTCTAGATTATGATTAGCATTGAGGTAAGCCTCCTTGGATGAGGAGGTATTGTGTAGCCGGAAATCTCTGTAGGTTTGAGTGAGCTGGTCAAGAAGAGGCCGCAAGGACGACCACAATTTCTTCTTTGTCTGAGACACATAGGAGATAGTATGTCCTCTGAGCACTGTTTTAGCGGTAACCCAGAATAAACTGATGTCTTCTAAGTGTTCTGTTGTGAGTTCATTTTCTGGTCCACCAGTTGTGAGTTCTCCTGCCAGGCTCCCTCTTGTGGTAACAGGAGGTAGTGAGGCTGATTTAATGGTCATATTAGACCATCCTCGTCACCTTTAGGTGCTGTGTTTTTTTTTGTGGCCAAGAAAGATGGTTCATTAAGACCGTGTATTGATTATCGTTCCCTTAACAAGATGACGGTTAAATATCAGTACCCGTTACCCCTGATTTCTGATTTATTTTCCAGAGTTAAAAGTGCCTGCTGGTTTACTAAGCTTGACCTCAGTGGGGCGTATAATCTTTTTCGCATCAAGCACGGGGATGAATTGAAGACGGCGTTTAATACTCCGGAGGACATTTTGAGTACCTGGTGATGCCTTTTGGGCTCAGTAATGCCCCTTCTGTCTTCCAGTCCTTTATGAATGATATTTTCCGTGACTTTGTGGATATGTTTTTGATCATCTATCTGGATGATATTTTGATCTTTTCTAGTGATTGGGATTCTCATGTGGAACACATCCGGACTGTGTTCCGGATTTTGAGGGAGAATTCCCTGTTTGTTAAGGGATCGAAATGCCTCTCTGGTGTACAGAGGATTTCATTTTTGGGATTTATCTTGTTTCCATTAACTATTGAAATGGACCCGGCCAAGGTACAGGCCATTTATGATTGGGTTCAGCCTACTTCTTTGAAGGCCCTCCAGAAGTTTTTGGGTTTTGCTAATTTCTATCGTAAATTTATAGGTAATTTTTCTGGTATTGTCAAACCACTGACTGATCTGACTAAGAAGGGCGCTGATGTGCTGAATTGGTCTCCTGAGGCTGTCTCAGCATTTCAGGAGCTTAAGCAGAGATTTACTTCAGTTCCAGTTTTACGGCAACCTGATGTCTCACTTTCATTTCAGGTGGAGGTAGATGCTTCTGAGATTGGTGCAGGAGCTGTTTTGTCCCAAAGAGACCCTGTGACTTCTAAGATGAATCCCTGTGCCTTCTTTTCTCGAATGTTCTCCCCATCTGAACGCAACTATGACATGGGGAATCGGGAATTGTTGGCCATGAAATGGGCATTTGAGGAGTGGAGACATTGGTTGGAGGGAGCTAGACATCAAGTTGTGGTCCTCACCGATCACAAGAATTTAATTTATCTGGAGTTGGCCAAACGCTTGAATCCTAGACAGGCTAGATGGGCCTTCTTTTTCACACGTTTTAATTTTGTGGTCTCTTTTCTTCCGGGCACTAAGAATGTTAAGGCAGGCGCCCTTTCTAGGAGTTTTTTGCCGATTCTCTTAGTGTAACTGAGCCTACTACCATCCTAGGTGAGGGGGTAGTTCTCTCTGCCATTTCACCCGATTTGAGACGCGCCCTGGAGGAATTTCAGGAGGATAAACCTGAGCATTGCCCTATGGGAAAATTGTATGTTCCTGACCAGTGGAGAAAGAGAGTGATGTCTGAAATTCATTGCTCCGCATTGGCTTGTCATCCAGGTATTTTTGGTACCAGAGATTTGGTGAGTCGGTCTTTTTGGTGGCCTGCCTTGTCTCGTGACGTCAGGAATTTTGTACAGTCCTGTGGGACTTGTTCTCGGTCTAAACCCTGTTATCGTTCTAGTGGGTTGCTGATGCCCCTGCTGGTGCCCAATGCAGCAGATATGGGACCAAGTGGTGAATAAGTTGTCACTCTCTCAGCAAAAGGCCCAGTGATTTTCCAACCGGCATAGGGCCATTGGTCCCCGGTTTAAAGTGGGAGATATGGTTTGGTTGTCGTCTAAGAATATTCCTATGAAGGTTGCATCTCCTAAATTTAAGCCAAGATTTATTGGACCTTATAAGATTTTGGAGATTCTTAATCCTGTTTCTTTTCAACTGGCTCTTCCAGTTACGTTCAAGATCCATAACGTATTTCACAAATCTCTGTTGAAGAGGTTTGTTGAGCCAGTGGTTCCTATGGCAGCACCTCCTTACCCAGTGTTGGTTGACGGCAATGTGGAATATGAGGTAGAGAAAATATTGGATTCTCGTTTGGTTAGGCGGAGACTCCAGTATTTGGTCAAATGGAAGGGTTATGGCCAGGAGGATAATTCTTGGGTCTCTGCCTCTGATATTCATGCCAATAGATTAATTCGTGCTTTTCACCGGGCCCATCCTGATCGGCCTGGTGGCTTGGATGAGGGTTCGGCTACCCCTCCTCAAGGGGGGGTACTGTTGTGAGTTCATTTTCTGGTCCACCAGTTGTGAGTTCTCCTGCCAGGCTCCCTCTGGTGGTAACAGGAGGTTGTGAGGCTGATTTAATTAGTAGAGATCTGCCACCTGATAATGAGGATGACGATTGGACCTCAGGAATCTCAGACTGGATTTAAGACAGCCGACGCCCTATTCTGGTGCTGGTGATTCCTTCTGCTTGTCAGGTCTTGGTTTTCAGCTCTCTTCCAGTCATCTAAAGCTAAGTTTTTCTGCTAATGTTCACACTTGATTTTGTTGGTCTATTCAGTTTTTTGTGTGGTCAGCCAGCCCTGGCTGGGGCTGTGCTGAATTTCCACTCTTATTTATCTGTATTTGCCAATTTGCTTTTTGTCCCTTATTAGATTGACCTCTTTTTGCTCTGTCTCAAAATATTTCAGAGTGCTGATATAGTGGGAGAAGTCTAGTGACTTCAGGGTTAATTTTGCTATCAGAAGTGTTGGACATTATTTTTGTAGGGTTTTTTGCAGATTGCAGACAGTGTCTTTCCTTTCCTATCCTTTCTAGTTAGTTTGGGCCCCATCGTTTGCTCAGCCTATTTTCCTGCCTGTGTTTGTGCTTTCATCTTGTTTCACCATCCATACATGTGTGGGGGCTGTCTTTTCTTTGGGGTCTGCTCTGGGGCAGTTAGTTTTCCCCTTTTCTTGCTTCAGGCTTATTTAGTTCTCCGGCTGTGACAAAGCATCTAGGATCATCGTAGGTACGCTCCACGGCTGCTGCTAGTTGTGTGGTTAGGATCAGGGATCTGTAATCTACATAGTTACCAACCTCTCTGGTTTTTCTGTGACTTAGCTTGTTTGTTTTTTCTCCTCGGTGACCCATTCATAACAGTGTTCCAAGTTATCCTCCATGTATGTCTCCCACCAACCAGCCAAACATTTTTTTAAATCATCCAACATATAAAGATATGAGGGAAAACGCCAACGAAAGGAGAGAGTTTTCCTTGTGGGAAGGTCTAGGGTAGCTAGGACATGAGAGTGATCTGAAATAACCATTGGAAGAATCTCAACCGATTTTAAAGATGAAAAAAGAAAGGTAGATGTTAGCCAGTAATCAATGCAAGTGTGTAGGTTGTGAACCCTAGAGTAAAACATATATTCTTTTTCTGTAGGATGGCAGCAACTCCAGGAATCCAATAAGTCAAGCCTATCTAATACAATGGGAATCATGCCAACCGCGGAGAGGGATGCAAGCGGTGAAGTAGACCTATCTAAAAAGATATCTTGAAGAGCATTTAAATCCCCACCTAATAATATATTAGTAGGATGCCAGCTATGGATGACTTCTACAAGCTTAGAAAAAAAGGAAGGGCTAGAAGCATTAGGTGCGTAAACATTAATAAGGCAGTATTCCCTCTGCTCAGCAAGGATCCTAATCAGCAAATATCTTCCCGCCTTGTCTCTTACCACATCTTGAATGGAATTTTCAAGGTCTCTATGGAACAGAACAGCAACCTCACGTTTCTTCTTTGAAAAAGAAGCCTCTATGCAGTCCGGGTAATGCTTGTTACAGAGCGGAGGATGTTTTCTACAAATCCAGTGAGTTTCCTGCAAAAACACAATGTGTGGGCATATACGGGTAACATGGTCTAAAACTTTCCTGCGTTTCACCGGAGTATTGAGCCCAGCCATATTCCAAGATAGCAATTTGAGAGAATCTACATTAATGTGAAGAGCTACAGTATTAGAGTCAGCCATATTAACCTATGCCACATTGAGGCCATGAAAGAGTAATATCAGAGAAGAAACAGCTGGGCAAAGGTTTGTCCCAGCATGCAAACCCTAACACCCAGAAAAACCAATAAAAAATCGTGCATAGGGAGGAAGAGCCCACCCCCCACCCACCAACAAACCCACAAGCAATAGAGAAACCACAATAAACATTATATAACAGTATCTCAACTAAGACCTCCCATAATCATAATGCAGTAAAAAATAACAAACAACGTGCATTAAGCAGAAACCGAAAGATTAATCATGCAGATAAATATAAACAGAGATGTAACATGGCTATCAACTATAAAAAATTAAAAAAAACATGAAATTGAAATCAAGTGGCCGGAGAAGAGGCTCGGAAGGAGCGCTTCACCTTCTCCATGACTTCATTAGGGTCAACAAAAAACATTGTATTTCCTCGGAGTTCCACCATCAGGCGTGCCGGGTAGAGAAGGGCAAAATGGGAGTCTCATTTACAAACTGGGGCAAAGGCGCGGCGCTTGGCCGCCACTACGGCAGAATGATCTTGAAACATAAGAAGAGAGTGTCCCTCATATTTCACAGCAGACATAGCCAGAAATACGGTACATCGACGATATTTTTTGTATCTGGGGTGGACCACCAGATACATTAGATATGTTTTTCTCCTTCCTGAAATTCTCCTGGCCCGGCCTTGATTTCACCATGACATATGATATGCGACAGATTAACTTCTTAGATACCTTAGTCATTAAAGATGACTCACGTCATTTGTCTTCCGATTTATACACAAAGCCGACAGACCAAAATAGTCTGCTTCATTACAAGAGTTTTCATCCCACAAAGATGAAGAACTCTATACCAAAATCCCAAATGAAAAGGGTTCAAAGAATAGTCTTAGACACAGAGGAAAAAAGGAAGAAAAAAATGTTTATAAAATGGAAAGAGGGAGGCATATCTAAAGAAGAATATAATGCTGTCTGCAGAACCTGCAGGGCACAAATCAGATTATCTAAAGCTGAAAATGAACTGAGGCTTGCAAGAGATGTCAAAAGCAATAATAAAGGATTTTGGGGATATGTCAAAAGTAAAAGAAAAGTCAAAGATGCTATAGGATTTTTACAGGATGAAAATGATGAAATGGTAAGACAGGATGTTGAGAAGGCTGAACTTTTAAATTCCTATTTTGCATCTGTTTTCTCTCAGAAAGGAAATGCAACATCAACTGTTATTCACTGTCCTATTAAGGGAATAGAAGAATCCAGGATATCTATAAACAGAAAGATAGTGAGGAAACACTTAGCTAACCTAAATGAATTCAAGTCTCCAGGTCCAGATGAATTACACCCCAGAGTACTGAAGGAGATAGCAGAAGAAATTTTTGAACCCCTCTCCATAATCTTTGAAAATTCTTGGAGAACAGGAGAAGTGCCAGAAGACTGGAGAAGAGCAAATGTTGTTCCTATCTTCAAAAAGGGGAAGAAGGTGGACCCAGGCAACTATAGGCCGGTGAGTCTGACTTCTATACCAGGAAAGATCTTTGAACAAATTATTAAACAACATGTATGTCAATACCTGGATAAGAATGAAGTGATTAAACAGAGTCAGCATGGGTTTCTAACTAATAAGTCATGTCAGACTAACTTAATTTCCTTCTATGACGGTATCACTGATTGGGTGGATCAAGGAAATGCTGTAGATATAGTATATCTTGACTTCAGCAAAGCATTTGACAAAGTCTCTCATACAATCCTTATTGAAAAAATGACTAAGTATGGAATGGACAAGGCAACTGTTAGGTGGATTCATAACTGGCTTAGTGATCGGACCCAAAGAGTGGTCGTAAATGGCTGCACATCCAGTTGGAAGAATGTCTCAAGTGGGGTACCACAGAGCTCTGTCCTGGGCCCTGTATTGTTCAACATCTTTATCAACGATTTAGATGAAGGAATTGAGGGTAAACTGATTAAATTTGCTGATGACACAAAGCTAGGAGGGATAGCTAATACTAGAGAAGAGAGAGAGAGGATTCAAAAAGATTTAAATAAACTGGAGAAGTGGGCAGCAACTAACAGAATGGTTTTTAACAGGGAGAAATGCAAAGTACTACATCTGGGCAATAAAAATGAAAAAAGCATATATAGAATGGGAGGAATAGGGCTAAGTGACAGCACATGTGAAAAAGACTTGGGTATACTAATAGATCACAGACTGAATATGAGTCAACAGTGTGATGCAGCAGCAAAAAAGGCAAATGCAATTCTAGTATGTATTAACAGAAGCATACAGTCTAGATCACATGAAGTCATTATTTCCCTCTACTCCTCTTTGGTCAGACCTCATCTGGAATATTGTGTCCAGTTTTGGGCACCACATTTTAAAAAAGACATCAACAAACTGGAGCAAGTTCAGAAAAGAGCGACCAGAATGGTGACCGGTCTGCAAACCCTGTCTTATGAGGAAAGGTTGCAGGATTTGGGAATGTTTAGTTTGCAAAAGAGAAGACTGAGAGGAGACTTAATAGCTGTCTACAAATATCTAAAGGGCTGTCACATTGTAGAAGGATCAACTTTATTCTCATTTGCACAAGGAAAGACTAGAAGCAATGGGATGAAACTGAATGGGAAGAGACACAGATTAGATATTAGAAAAAACTTTTTGACAGTTAGAGTGATCAATGAGTGGAACAGGCTGCCACGAGAAGTGGTGAGTTCTCCTTCAATGGAAGTCTTCAAACAGAGGCTGGACAGACATCTGACTGGGATGATTTAGCGAATCCTGCTTTGAGCAGGGGGTTGGACCAGATGGCCCAGGAGGTCCCTTCCAACTCTACGATTCTATGATTCTATGATATCATAGTTGTGTTAGAGATCCAGAATAAACGTATGGAAGAAATGCATGCTAAATTTAGAGAGAGGGTACCCTCCAGATACATTAAATTCTCTGGATCTAACTGCTCCACCAAAACCAAAAACAAAGAACTGCATTCCCTTTGTCCATGACTACCACCCCTTGGCCTACCGACTACATACAACCATATGCTGACATTGGCACATTTTGGAAACAGCCCACCCTAACATTGACGAATTTAAAGAACCATTCCTCCCTTGTTTCAGGAGACCACGAAACATAAGAGATCTTCTAGTTAGAGCAGACGTAGGCTCTTCCCGTCCGTCCAAACAACAACGTTTCCTTATGAACCCAAAATACGGCACCTTCCCCTGCCTGCAGTGCATGCAGTGCAATAATGTCCAAAAGGGCGGTTTCTTCCATCACCCTCATACAGGAAAGAAGTATAACATCAAGGAATACTACACATGCAATACATCTTTTGTTGTGTATTTAATTAAGTGCCCCTGTGGGTTACTTTATGTGGGAGAAACTACACAACCCATAAGAGATCAGATTTCAAAACAAAAATCCACCATTAGGTGTAAAAATCTACTTCTTCCGATCCCTTTTCACTTCATTAACGCAGGACATACAATTGCCCAACTAAAATTTCAAGTCATAGAGGAGGTCCAACTTCCACACAGGGGCGCTAACCGTATCAATCTCCTCAAAAGGAGAGAGGCATACTGGATACACGAGCTCAATACTTTGGCACCAAAGGGGTTAAATAAAGAATATGAGTTCCAGTCATTTCTTATGTCATAATCTTAATTTTATTCTCTCAGGTTTGTGATGTATCTTGCTGTAACATTTTGACCTCTGTGGGATATTAATTATGTGCATTTCTATTGCAGAATCAGCAGCAATGAATTTAATGAAATCACTACCACCTGAGCACAAGATGTCACCCTTCTCTTATATGGCACCGCCTGATTTCTATATATTCTACAGTGGAGCACCCACGATCCTACATCCACCGGACTGCGCTCACCATTATGTAGTGGATTGCATAGGGTACACACGCCCCTTCCAGCATCACTTTGCTGAGGTAGTAAGCACAGGCCACTCCCCCCATAGTGCACACCGGCAGGTGGAATGCAAGATGGCGACGTTGGAAAGCACGCCGGGCCTCTTCCGGTTTCATACTTCCGCCCGGCCGCCATCTTCATTACAGATAAATACACTGCCGGCCACGCTAAGCCCAGCACTCGGGACAAGCGGCGGACACCGTGTCATTGCTGGCACCCACATTGCGCACGTCAGACCAGTAAAACCTCATGAGCACACATTACTTTGTAGCAGCCTATAACAGGGTTTCCATATTAAACAATGGCACTGTTACATGTTACGGCCACAAGCAGCCTGCTCAGCTATCTGTGGTATGTAGGCTCCACTTATCACTTTATACCTCCATTACTTTGCGGTGCACACCCCATGACCCTGCCTTTCTTTTCCTCCTAGGCATTTTGCCTATATACAGGGGTACGTGCCTCTCTCATTACTTGGTACCTGTTCTCTGGTATTGTTCTCCTCTGGTGATTTATACAATATGCCTCAGGCTATTGATGTTTCTTAGCATTTGATACTGAGAAATATGTTCTGTACCCTTTTTGAACTTTTGTACATTTCTTTGTATATACCTTATTTTTTATAATTTTTGTATCTGTTTCAATTTTATTTTCAGTACATTGATGAAGGTCATGCAGACCGAAACGTCACTGTATGTATTGTACCTTATTAAATCACAATTTTTGCATTGGAATCCACGTGTGTGTGCCAAGTTTATATACACAAGTCAACGGATTGGGACCCCACTTGTGCACCACTATCATTGAGTTGTGCCATCGATTTCTACAAACACTAAAACGCTTTGCTAACACGTCAGGAGGATAATAAGAATATCAAATATTAAAAGTGAAGGAAACCACCTGTGCCAAAACATGGCATCCATCCACAGACAGCTGTTTCTTTTTTTTTTTTTTTAAACCATTCAGGTTAGTTATAAACAACTCAATATAAGCTCATCAACTTAAACATCGTTGTTTCAACTCTCATCATCATGGTTCATATTTATTTTAGTATAACAAACCAAGGGTATACACAAAAGACATCCTGAACATCCATAAACATCACTAAAATTCACTGATATTTGATCAGGTGCTGCCATTTTTGAAATTTCCAGACACCCTCTGCATCAGAACCACCACCGCCTTCGCTGTCTAATTTATAAATCAAGTATAATCTAGAAAGGATCAGCCCGACACACTTATTCACAAATACATGCTTCTCTTTGAAAATTCCTAAATTCCTCACATCCCACAAACTCATCATCACACAAGTCATAATTAACCATAGGATTCTATTTTTCACACGACCACATGCATCAATTCCAAACATCGCAACACGCCAGTCAATAAAACTCACACCTGCTAACTCCTTACACAACCCACCTACACACTTCCACACACTGCACGCGTAATCACAGTCCCACATAGTATGCCACACAGTCTCACATCCACCACATCCTTCCCTCGGGCACACATCAGTTCTGGTCAGACCTCGTCTCTTCTGAACCTGTCGCACAGGCAAAATATTGTGCAAGGACATCCATACAATATCCCTTTGTCTATTAGACATCCCGTGCGTTCCCAAACCCTTCCATGCAACCGAAACTTCATTCCCTCTCAGCCCCTCAATATTACATTCCACATCATTCTTACGTATTATTTTCATCTCATTCTTAGCCATTCTAAAATCATTCATCGGTACACTCAGCAAATCATGCTTCCTCACAAACTTCTCAATCACCTCATACCAGACCGGACACTGGAAAGCAACAGGCACTCTAGCATCCCTCTTTCTCCAACATAAGCCATATAACATCCAACCAGCAGAATAACTTGCCATATACGCTCCCTTATTTCCTTTATTCAGCAAAATAACAGCAGTTTTGATATACTGAAGCCCCAGAAAAATCTCCATGTTTGGAAAGGCCATGCCACCATGGTGACACGCCTTGAAAAGACTCTCTCTCTTAAGTTTCTCTATGTTACTGCTCCAGAAAAAAGTAAAAACTAACTTTTCCACTCTTTATTTTCCTACATGATGGTGGAAACACTGTTGCAATAAAAAGCAAAATCGGAAGAATCACCACTTTTATGACCAAAATCTTACCACTCAAGGTCAAGTCTCTCAGTCGCCAAAAATGTAACTTACGCTCTATGCGCAATCCACACTCCTCCCAGCTCTCCTTACCTTCCAAGTCCTTATTAAATAATACTCCCAGCACTTTGATAGCACCCTCCTCACACTTTACCCCCTCCATTTTAACCCTGTCATCCTCAAAACATTTAAAACTACATTTATTCCAATTCACTCTAAAGCCAGATGCACCACAGAAAAACTCCAGAAGCAACGTAACCCTACTCATAGACGCAACACTTTCACTCACAGCCACAACATCATCCATATATCCAAGAACTTTCACATGCTTCCCACCACTCCCAGGTACCAGCAAACCTCGCATCATTTTATCACGTCTCACCAAGCACAACAGAGGTTCAATCACACATACAAACAAGACAGGGGACATGGGACACCCCTGCCTTACACCAGACTTTATATTCACTTTCTCACTCAACCACCCATTAACAAGAAACTCACTTGACACACAATCATACAAAGACATTATCGCATTCACAAATTTTTGAGGAAATCCAATTCAATCCAGAACTTTAAACAAAAACACATGCGAGACCCTATCAAACGCTTTCTCAAAATCAATTGACAGAACCATACACTTCCGTTTCCTTCCCATGCAGTCTCTAATCAAATCCCTTAATAACAATAAGTTATCACTCATACTTCTCCCAGGCACAGCACACACTTGATCCTCATCCACAACACTACCAATCACCTCACGCATACGATTCGCCAACAATTTGCTATAGATTTTGTAATCTGTGTTCAGCAATGTTATAGGTCTCCAATTCTCTAAACACTTTCTCTCACCTTTCTTATGCACAAGCACAACCACCCCGTCTTTCACTGATTCACACAACTTACCACTCTCCCACATACAGTATACTTACATATCTCAGTCAAATCAGCACCCAGACAATCCCACGCCTTCACATAGAATTCTACCGGCAATCCGTCTTTACCGGGCGTCTTATTCTTTTTAGCACTCTTCATCACATTTTCTACTTCTTCCATAATTACGTCCTCATTCAAAATATCACATTCTCCACTATCCAACTTGTTCTCTAACCCATTCAGCACTTCTGAAACAAGACCAGAATCAATCCATTTTTTATCATATAACTTGCTATAGAACCTATTCACCTCCTTTATCACATTCTCACCTGACACACACAAACCATTCCTATCCAGGATTTTATCCATATCAACCTTTCTCCCATTCATTTTCTTAAAAAAGAACCTCGTGCACTTTTCATCTTTCTCAAGATGTTCTATTTTGGTGCGATAGATGATTTCTTTCCCTTTTTCATCCATAACACGCTTTAATTCACTCTTTGTCTCAGCCAGCAGATCAGACACATCCATGCCACTTTCTCCACACTTCCTTAACCAGTCTGAGCGCCTGTTTAAATCATGAAATCTACTCCGATAAATAGCAGCTTTTTTATAGCCCCACTTTTTGAAGAATTTTTTGCAACACACCTTAATCCAGTCCTACCATTCCAGTACACACGCAAAATCCCTCTTACATACTCTCCACTCTTTATACTTTATTTTTAATTCATTCATCACATCCTCATCTTCTAACAATCTTACATTCAGCTTCCAAACCCCACCCCCATACACACGGTCATCAATCGCACTAAACACACCTCTCAAACACTCATGATCATGATTTTGGAAAACAACATTTTATCTATCCTGGATGCAATGCCACCCCTATCAGCATGGTACGTTGGCGGTGGTGGGATGCCAAATTTCAGAGCAGCAGCATCTAGAAGGGAGAAATCAGAAATAAGATTGGATAACTTTTTATCAGTTATGTCACAATTCCCTTCTGTGGTGCAATTAAAGTCTCCAACTAAAACTGTAGGCATTTTGCCCAGAAGAAACAAACTTAATTTTCCCAAAAGAGCCAGACGCTCCTTTTTCCTGTCGTGTCCTGATGGACAGTACACATTAATAATTCTAGCCCGCCACCCCTATAGCTAACATATGCAATTATACATCTACCCACCCCTACCACCGTGTAGCTATCTAAACTAATCTCCCTGTTACCCATTAATATCCCTACACCATCATTCCTTTAACACATGAGCCAGACCCTACATGCTGTCCGTAAGGCCAGTCCTTATCGCTTGGAGCGTCCACAATCCCACATTCCTGAAGACAAAAGATGTGAGCATTCATCTGTTTAATATAATCTAGAACGATTGCCCTCCTGAATTTGGATCTAATTTGCCTGACATTCAGGGACGTAATGCCCCAACCAGCTTGGGGAGCCATAACATGACTGTGCTATTTACATGACGACAAACATGCCACTTCCTCTTCAGCCGTTTTCGTCTTCCATCTGGAACTGCAACTCCTTGAATCTGTTTACGTCTGCGGGAATGCCTAAAAAAGCATTGGTGTCAGGAGAGAAGACATTCTGAGGGTAACTACGTTCACTCACCGGACTTAAACCAACTTCACCGGGGTCTGCCCAATCCGTTCTGGGCTTCTTACAGGAAGTTCCGAGCTCCTCATCCTCAGAGGACCTCGCAAGAGTGAAGTCACCTTGATCTCCACAACTGGCCAACTCCTCCTCAGTAGCAAACCAAGATACACTGGGGGTATTGCCAAGAGTGCTCTCCAACTCCCCCTCCCCACAGACATCAGACTGATGAGGGAGCTCACATTCAACATCAGTAACTACCATAACTGCCACCTCTGGGCTGGGAGACTCCGTTTGGGGCAGGGCCTCCTCATGTGCATCCATGATTTCAGGTTCCTCAATAAGATCCGGGTCTGAAACCTGTGGAATGTCAACAACAGCAGCAGGGGGTGCAGCTGCCCCACCTGAGACCTCAGCGTAAGACCGAGGACTGATCCTGGCCTTACAGTCCCGATACTTATGGCCCTCCTCACCACAAGCATTACACATAACAGGATTTGTGCAGTCTTTTGCCATATGGCCAGAAGCATTGCAATTCCTGTAAGTTGGCATCTCCTTGCAACTATCCTGGGTATGCCCGAAATTTTTACACCTCCAGCAATACATCGGGGCATCTGGAAAGAACAAAAAAACAGTATTTTTCCCAATTGAAAAATTAACAGGGGGGTAATGGATGCCTCCCGGGCCTTGGGGATCCATCCCAAATCTCACAAAAAATTTGTAGTACTTCCCGGTCCAGAGCCCTTCTCCATTCAGGACCCTGTGGGAGTACTGAACATAAATGCAATGTCTTTTCAAAAATAAAGCAATGTCCTCCAGGGAAACAAAAGGGTTGTGCATGAAAACTACAAATGGGATATCTCCCTTAGAGCACAGTAAAGGTAAGACCTTCCAGCAAAGGATTTGCCACTCCATTTTTCAGGGCAGTAAACAAATTCTGGCAAGCCGCCATAGAAGATAGCACCAGTACATACCTGCCTTCTCTCCTAAATTCCTGCAGGCATATTATATCGGACTTCCGAATCTTCAGGATGTCATAAAACACCATGTTGACCAAATATCCCAGAGAAAAATGCAACTTCTTATCTTCAGCGATGTCAATCCTGAATCCTTTTTTGACCCGGGTATCACCGGTCCCAGAGAATTGAAGTCGGACTCCCATCGTACACAAATCTAAGGATCTCCTCCCCGAAAGCTCCTGGCTATCTCCCAAAAGCAGCGACCGGCTTAAGCCACCGAAGTGGTGATACCGGAAGGTCAAGTGACAGCACTCAAGGTATTCAGGAAACTGCCCCTCATCAGTGTGGAGTAGGAAACTGGCTAGTAGGAGCAATGCCTAGAAGACTGTGAAAAATGAGAATGAATGAACTCATGGAGATCAACATTCAACACTGCGGAGACACCATCACATGTTTCTCAACGCAGTGATTCTAGAGCAGTGCCCCCATCCCTTATGGGAAATATGTAAAAACATGCAAAACACAAGCCGCGGAGACACCATCACATGTTTCTCAACGCAAGCAATGACTAGCCAGGTCTTTCCCCGGGAAGGAACAACCACGGGAAGGGCAGTCTCCAATGAAGGAAACCACCTATGCCAAAACATGGTATCCATCTACAGACAGCTGTTTCGGGGTATTGCCCCTCATCAGTGTGGAGTAGGAATCTGGCTAGTAGGAGCAATGCCTCATTTTTCACAGTCTTCTACTAGGCATTGCTCCTACTGGCCAGTTTCCTACTCCACACTGATGAGGGGCAATACCCCGAAACAGCTGTCTGTGGACCATTATGGTAAACGGCATCACGCTCTCTCCCGCACCTGAAATCCGCTGCCTCGGAGTAACTCTCGACTCTGCCCTGTCCTTCAAACGACACGTCCAAACTCTTGCCACCTCCTGTTGCTTCCAACTCAAAAATATTTCCAGAATCCATCCCTTCCTCAGTACTCAATCTACTAAAACTCTTGTACATTCCCTCATCATCTTCTGCCTTAACTACTGCAACACTCTCCTCTGTGGCCTCCCTGCTAACTCCAGTCTGTCCTCAATTCTGCTGCCCGACTAATCCACCTCTCTCCTCGCTACTCCCCTGTCTCTCCCCTCTGCAAATCCCTCCATTGGCTCCCAATTCCCCCCGAATCCAATTCAAACTACTAACACTGACCTACAACGCCATCCACAACCTTTGCCCTCCCTATATCTCTGAACTAATCTCACAATATCTTCCCTCACGTAATTATTCGTTCCTCACACAACCGCCTCCAAGATTTCTCCCGAATATCCTCTATTCTTTGGAATACCATGCCTCAACAAATCCGATTATCCACCACCCTCGGATCCTTCAAACGGAACCTGAAAACCCATCTTTTCAGGAAAGCTTACAGCCTGCAATGACCATTCTGCTGCCTCACCACCGCCTGAGCTGCCGCCTCATCACCACCAGAGCTGCTGCACCCCCGACCTTCTGTCTTCTTCCCCACTATCCCATAGAATGTAAGTCCACAAGGACAGGGTCCTCTCCCCTCTGTACCAGTCTGTCATTGTAAATTTGTTTACTGTTAACGATATCTATAACTTTGTATGTAACCCCCCTTCCCATGTACAGCACCATGGAATTAATGGCGCTATATAAATAAATATATATAAATATATATAAATAAATAACAATAATAATAATAATAATAATAATAATAATAATAAAAAAGATAAAAGAATCTAAATAATAAATATATTGGAGAAAGAGAAACCAATCACAGACTAAAATGTTTCTATACTAATGCACAAAGCATGGGCAACAAACAAGGAGAATTGGAACTACTAACACAGGAAAAGAAATATGATGTCATTGGAATCACTGAAACTTGGTGAGACAATACAGATGATTGGAATACAAGGCTAGAAGGATACAACTTATTTGCTAGAAACAGACTTGATAAACGAGGAGGAGGTGTCGCATTGTATGTTAGAAACGCGTATATCTGCACAGACATCCAAGCTTCAGAGACTGGGAGTTCTGTGGAAACTGTTTGGGTAAGAATACAAGGACAGAACAATGGAAAGAACACCATTGTAGGCATTTACTACAGGCCGCCTGTGCAAGCTGAAGATATGGATGAACTCTTTATGCATCAAATGGCCAAGTTCTCCAAAAAATATGACATAGTGGTCATGGGAGATTTCAACTATCCTGACATTTGTTGGGGAATCTCTCTCAGGCAAAACTAACAGGTCAAGGAAATTCTTATCTTCTCTTGATGACAACTTTATCTTCCAAAAAGTAGGGTAGAAAACAAGGGGAACTGCTACCTTGGATCTAATCCTTATTAACAGGGAGGAAATGGTTGAGGAGTAGTGTTGAGCATTCCGATACCGCAAGTATCGGGTATCGGCCGATACTTGCTGTATCGGAATTCCGATACCGACTTCCGATATTTTTTCAATATCGGAATTCGGCATCGGAATCGGAAGTTCAGTTGATTGACGGCCTGACGTCATCATGATGCGCGGTGTGTGCGCATCATGATGCGCCGTCATTTCGGGCCTTCCGGGGGTCTCTGCCGGCCTGCCGGGGGGCTGTGCCGGCCTGCCGGGGGGCTGTGTGGACTGCCCGGGGTCTGTACCGGCCTGCCGGGGGGCTGTGCACCCTGTGGGGGTCTGTACCGGCCTGCCGGGGGGCTGTGCCGGCCTGCCGGGGGGCTGTGCTGATGTCCGGGGGTATGTGCAAGCATCGTCCGATGGGACTACAAGTCCCATCGGGCGATGCCTGCTACCATGACAGTGATTGACACATTAGCCAATGATGGGACAGTAGTAGTCCCATCATCCGGCTAATGTGTTAAATGTAAAAAAAAAAAAAAAAAAAAATACTACATGCATGCTACATACATACTACATGCATGCTACATATATACTACATACATACTACATACATGCTACATACATACTACATACATACTACATACATACTACATATATACTACATACATACTACATACATGCTACATACATACTGCATGCTACATACATACTACATACATACATACTACATACATACTACATACATGCTACATACTGCATGCTACATACATACTACATACATACTACATGCATGCTACATACATACTACATATATACTACATACATACTACATACATGCTACATACATACTGCATGCTACATACATACTACATACATACTACATGCATACTACATATATACTACATACATACTACATACATGCTGCATGCTACATATATACTACATGCTACATACATACTACATGCATGCTACATACATACTACATATATACTACATGCATGCTACATACATACTACATACTACATATATACTACATACATACTACATATATACTACATACATACTGCATGCTACATACATGCTACATACATACTACATACATACTACATACATACTACATACATACTACATGCATGCTACATGCATGCTACATACATACTACATGCTTGCTACATACATACCACATACATACTACATGCTACATACATACCACATATATACTACATACATACAATACATTCATACAATACATACATAGACATACAGTACATATAACATAGAGTAACATACTTACCAATACTTGTCACATTGTTCCCCGAAGCCATTGTCTATTCCGGGATAAATATTAACATAACAAACCACAAAAATACTCACCCACGATCCGAAGCAGTCCACGAGTGTGTCCCACGACGATCTTGGGTAGAGAACTGCAGCATCAGATGATGCTGCCGTTCTCTACGGGCTGCAGGAATCCAATGACGGAAGGTAGGTATCCTTCCGCACTGTATTCCTCCGCCACTTAAAAAAAAAAAGTCCCTAGTCTCACTTTATGCCATTGCTGTGTGGGAATTTCCCACACAGCAATGGCATAAAGTGAGACTAGGGACTTTTTTTTTTTTAAGTGGCGGAGGAATACAGTGCGGAAGGATACCTACCTTCCGTCATTGGATTCCTGCAGCCCGTAGAGAACGGCAGCATCATCTGATGCTGCAGTTCTCTACCCAAGATCGTCGTGGGACACACTCGTGGACTGCTTCGGATCGTGGGTGAGTATTTTTGTGGTTTGTTATGTTAATATTTATCCCGGAATAGACAATGGCTTCGGGGAACAATGTGACAAGTATTGGTAAGTATGTTACTCTATGTTATATGTACTGTATGTCTATGTATGTATTGTATGAATGTATTGTATGTATGTAGTATATATGTGGTATGTATGTAGCATGTAGTATGTATGTGGTATGTATGTAGCATGCATGTAGTATGTATGTAGCATGCATGTAGTATGTATGTAGTATGTATGTAGTATGTATGTAGTATATATGTAGTATGTAGTATGTATGTAGTATATATGTAGTATGTATGTAGCATGTAGTATGTAGCATGCATGTAGTATATATGTAGTATGTATGTAGTATGTATGTAGCATGCATGTAGTATGTATGTAGCATGTAGTATGTAGCATGCATGTAGTATATATGTAGTATGTAGCATGTAGTATGTATGTAGCATGCATGTAGTATATATGTGTTATGTATGTAGCATGTAGCATGCATGTAGTATGTATGTAGTATATATGTGGTATGTATGTAGCATGCAGTATGTATGTAGCATGCATGTAGTATATATGTAGTATGTATGTTGCATGTAGTATTTATGTAGTATGAATGTAGCATGTATGTAGTATGTAGTATGAATGTAGCATGTATGTAGTATGCATGTTGTATGTATGTAGCATGTAATTTTTTTTTTTTTTTTTTTTTTTTTACATTTAACACATTAGCCGGATGATGGGACTACTACTGTCCCATCATTGCCTAATGTGTCAATCACTGTCATGGTAGCAGGCATCGCCCGATGGGACTTGTAGTCCCATCGGACGATGCCTGCACAGACCCCCGGAGCCTGCACAGACCACCGGCAGGCCGGCACAGCCCCCCGGCAGGCCGGCACAGCCCCCCGGAGCCTGCACAGCCCCCCGGCAGGCCGGCACAGCCCCCCGGCAGGCCGGCACAGCCCCCCGGAGCCTGCACAGCCCCCCGGCAGGCCGGCACAGCCCCCCGGCAGGCCGGCACAGCCCCCCGGAGCCTGCACAGACCACCGGCAGGCCGGCACAGACCACCGGAGCCTGCACAGACCCCCTGGCAGGCCGGCACAGCCCCCCGAAAGGCCCGTACAGACCCCAGAGAGGCTGTACAAGGGCAGGAAAGGGTTTTTCTTATTCCGATACCGGAAGTCCCATAGACTTGAATGGGACTTCCGGTATCGGAATCGGCGATACCGATACTTTTTTTAAAGATCGGCCGATACCATCCGATACGATACTTTGAAGTATCGGACGGTATCGCTCAACTCTATTGAGGAGGTAAAAGTGGCTGGGACCCTAGGAGGTAGCGACCATGCTATTTTAGAATTTTGGATAACTATAGGAGGAAGACCTGTGAAGACTCAAACGTCAAGGTTAGATTTCAGAAAGGCAGATTTTAAGGGATTCAGAAATAGCATTGGAGGGATCCAATGGCTGGATATCCTTAACGACAAAAATGTCCAGGAAGGATGGGAAATCTTGAAAAATGAGATTCTCAAAGCACAATCGTTAACAATTCCGAAAAGAGGGAAGAATAGAAAGCATTTAAGGAAACCAGGATGGATGAACACAGAACTTAAGCACATGCTAAATAGGAAGAAAGAAATGTTAAGAAATGGAAAGAGGGATGCATATCTAAAGAAGAATATAATGCTGTCTGCAGAACTTGCAGGACACAAATCAGATTATCAAAAGCTGACAATAAATTGAGGCTTGCAAGAGACATCAAAACAATAATAAAGGATTTTGGGGATATGTCAAAAGTAAAAGAAATGTCAAAGATGCTATAGGATTTTTACAGGATGAAAATGGTGAAATGGTAAGACAGGATGTTGAGATGGCCGAACTTTTAAATTCCTATTTTGCATCTGTTTTCTCTCAGAAAGGGAATGTAACATCAACTGTTCTTCACTGTCTTATTAAGGGAATAGAAGAATCCAGGATATCTATAAACAGAAAGATAGTGAGGAAACACTTAGCTAACCTAAATGAATTTAAGTCTCCAGGTCCAGATGAATTACACCCCAGAGTACTGAAGGAGATAGCAGAAGAAATTTTTGAACCCCTCTCCATAATCTTTGAAAATTCTTGGAGAACAGGAGAAGTCCCAGTAGACTGCAGAAGAGCTAATGTTGTTCCTGTCTTCAAAAAGGGGAAGAAGGTGGACCCAGGCAACTATAGGCCGGTGAGTCTGACTTCTATACCAGGAAAGATCTTTGAACAAATTATTAAACAACATGTATGTAAGTACCTGGATAAGAATGAAGTGATTAAACAGAGTCAGCATGGGATTGTAACTAATAAGTCACGTCAGACTAACTTAATTTCCTTCTATGACAGAATCACTGATTGAGTGGATCAGGGAAATGCTGTAGATATAGTATATCTTGACTTCAGCAAAGCATTTGACAAAGTATCACACACCATCCTTATTGATAAAATGGCTAAGTATGGAATGGACAAGGCAACTGTTAGGTGGATTCATAACTGGCTTAGTGATCAGACCCAAAGAGTGGTCGTAAATGGCTGCACATCCAGTTGGAAGAATGTCTCAAGTCGGGTACTGTTACCACGGCTGGTCAGGTGAGGAAAATCTCCAGGAGTGGACCCTCTGGATCGTGGCACCGAGGGGCCCCGGGCAAGCTGCCAGGTGGAGCCAACCCCTATACAGGGATCGTTAGGAGCAGGCCCAGGGGTTTGGGTACCACGATTGCCGGGACCAAGAGGGGCGGCTCAGAATGGACTGGAGAAGGAGCACGAGACTGCAGAAGGTCAGACCAGAGTAGGATTGCAGGGCTGGACCACGGATAGCAGGACGAAGCAGGATCTCTGGAGAAAGGGCCAGAGTAGGACTGCAGGACTGGAGCATAGACAGCAGGATGGAGCAGGAACACAGGAGGCAGGACTGGAGTAGGACTGCAGGACTGGAGTATAGATAGTAGGATAGAGCAGGATCACTGGAGGCAGGACTGGAGTAGGACTACAGGACTGGAGAATAGAAAGCAGGACAGAGCAGGATCACTGGAGACATGACCAGAGTAGTACTGCGGGACTGGAGCATAGACAGCAGGACGGAGCAGGAACACTGGAGACAGGACCGGAGTAGGACTGCGGGACTGGAGCATAGACAGCAGGACGGAGCAGGAAGCATGGAATGCAGGACTGCGAGAGACAAGAGAGTACACGAGGAAGCAGGGGCCCGGTGTGCTAGCAAACATGACGATCAACCAACTCCCTCAAAGGAGGAAGGCCTGATATGCCCCTGTCTGGTCTGCCATTGGTCCGATGATGCTTCCTGGTCAGGGCATTGCCGGAGCACAAGTGACAGGAGGGAGGAGAGGCTGCGGCCTACGGCGCATGCGCATTACATACAGAGACGCCTGTTGTGAGTTCATTTTCCCCTTCACCGTCGATGTCTGATGAACTCCCTCTTCTGGTGAAGGAAGGTAGTGAGGCTGATTACCAAACACCTGAGCTGGTAGATGATGACTGGGTAACAGGAACTTCTGACTGGATATAAGGCAGCCGACGCCCTTCTGAGTCTCTGGTGATTTCTCTGCTGGATTCTTGGAGACCAGTCTGATTCCTGCTTCCCAAAGATAAGTTTTTGCTCTGCTATTGAACTTATTAGTTTTGTTTTGTTTACTTTGTTTTTTGGAGTTCAGCCATCCCCGGTCGGGGGTGTGCTGAGTTCCATTTTTGTCTCTGATCAGTTTGTCTCTTTGCTTTGTCTTCAGAATTTACCTGAGTGCTGATATAGTCTTTTTGAAGTCCTAGCAACTTCAGGACCTGTTTTTCCTATCAGACGGTTGGGACTTTTTTTATAGGGTTTTTTTACGGATTGCAGACAGCAGCTTTTCTATCCTGTCCTTTTTAGTTAGCTTGGGCCCCATCGTTTGCTCAACCTATCTTTCTATCTGTGTTAGTGTTTTCATCTTGCTTCACCGTCATTATATGTTGGGGGCTGCCTATTGCTTTGGGGTCTGCTCTGGGGCAGTTTAGATTTCCCCTTTCTTTCTTTAGGCCTATTTAGTTCTCCGGCTGTGATCGAGGGGTCTAGGGCATCGTAGGAACCCCCCACGACTACTGTTAGTTGTTGTGGATAGGATTAGGGGTCTGCCATGTGATAGCTACCAACCTCTCCAGTTTTCTGGACTTAGCTTGTATTTTTGTTTTTTCCTCCTTCGGTGACTCTTTCATAACAGAATCACCGCCATACCACAGATCCTAGGGTACTCAATAGCAGGAGAGAATTGTAGAAAAAAAAAAAAAGAGTGTGTCTATTTTTTCCTCTATGTCTCTGAGGCCGTAGGGGGAATTTTTTTTTGCTCAATGGAGATGAAGCAATTGTCTGATCGTGTTGAGCAGCTCACTACTGAAGTGCGGGGAATTTCCACCTATCTTGCTCATTCACATGCTGCTGAACCAAAGATCCCTACTCCTGATGTGTTTTTTGGGGATCGGTCTAAATTTTTGAATTTCAAAAATAATTGTAAATTATTTTTTGCCTTGAAGCCTAACTTGTCAGGGAGCTCCGCGCAGCAAGTTAAAATTGTCATCTCTTTGCTGTGCGGCGATCCCCAGGATTGGGCGTTTTCTTTGAAACCTGATGATCCCATTCTTACTAATGTGAATGCATTTTTTCAAGCCTTGGGGTTGTTGTATGATGAACCTAATGCTATTGATCAGGCTGAAAAGGCCCTGTTGGCATTGAGCCAGGGTCGGGATTCTACAGAGTTGTACTGTCAAAAATTCCAAAAGTGGGCGGTCCTTACTACCTGGAATGATGGTGCCTTGGCAGCTCTCTTTCGGAAGGGTTTGTCAGAAACCGTAAAAGATACTATGGTGGGATTTCCTGTTCCCTCTGGTCTTGACGAATCTATGTCATTAGCCATTCAGGTTGATCGGCGTTTGCGTGAACGCAAAACCGCACGAGAGGTGTTGCCACCTGTTGAACAAATGTCTGAACCTATGCAATGTGATAGAGTTTTGTCTGGGGTGCAACGTCGGGAGTTCAGAAGGCGTAATGAGCTGTGTTTCTTCTGTGGTGATGCCTCGCATATTATTTCTGTCTGCCCTAAACGAGAGAAACGTTTTGCACACACATTTGCTGTGGGTGGTGTTCAACCTAAGTTTCTTCTGGCAATTACTCTGATCTGCTCCCTGTCCACATTTTCCGCTAAGGCTTTTGTTGATTCGGGAGCAGCTCTGAACCTGATGGACTTGGATTTTGCTAAGCATTGTGGATTTCCTATGACACCTCTGCGGACGCCTATCCCTTTGAGGGGTATTGATGCTACTCCTTTGGCGAAGAATAAACCTCAGTTTTGGACCCAGGTGGTAATGCGGGTCGCCTCAGACCATCAAGAGAATGGCAAATTTTTGGTGTTGCATAATTTGCATGATACCATTGTTCTGGAGTTTCCCTGGTTGCAAATCCATAATCCAGTTTTGGATTGGAAATCTGTGTCTGTGGTCAGTTGGGGTTGTCGGTGTGCTCTTAGTGATGCTCCTGTTTTCTCCACCTCTCCCCAGTCGCATTATGTTCCTGACTATTTGGCTGATTTTTATGATGTATTTAGTGAGAATGAGTCTGCGTCTTTGCCTCCTCATAGGAGTTATGACTGTGCAACTGAGCCGAGCCCTGGGTGTAAATTTCCCAAGGGTCGACTTTTCAATTTATCTGTACCCGAGCACGAGGCTATGCGATCCTATATTAAGGAGTCGTTGGAGAAGGGTCATATTAGACCATCCTCTTCATCCTTAGGTGCTGGGGTTTTTTTCGTGGCCAAGAAGGATGGTTCATTAAGGCCTTGTATTGACTATCGTTCCCTCAACAAAATTACGGTTAAATTTCAGTATCCGTTACCCCTGATTTCTGATTTATTCTCCAGAGTTAAAGGTGCTTGCTGGTTTACTAAGCTTGACCTCAGGGGGTTGTATAATCTTATTCGCATCAAGCATGGGGATGAATGGAAGACAGCGTTTAATACTCCGGAGGGACATTTTGAGTACCTGGTGATGCCTTTTGGGCTCACTAATGCCCCTTCTGTCTTCCAATCCTTCATGAATGATATTTTCCGGGACTTTGTGGATAAGTTTTTGATCATCTATCTGGATGATATTTTGATCTTTTCCAAGGATTGGGACACTCATGTGGAACATGTTTGGACTGTGTTCTGGATTTTGAGGGAGAATTCCCTGTATGTCAAGGGATCGAAATGCCTTTTTGGTGTACAGAGGATTTCATTTTTGGGATTTATTTTGTCTCCGTCAACTATTGAAATGGACCCGGCCAAGGTACAGGCCATTTATGATTGGGTTCAGCCCACTTCTTTGAAGGCCCTCCAGAAGTTTTTGGGTTTTGCTAATTTTTATTGTAAATTTATAGCTAATTTTTCTGGTATTGCCAAACCATTGACTGATTTGACTAAGAAGGGTGCTGATGTGCTGAATTGGTCTCCGGAGGCTGTTTCTTCCTTTCAGGAGCTGAAGCGAAGGTTCACTTCTGCTCCGGTTTTGCGGCAACCTGATGTCTCACTCCCGTTTCAGGTAGAGGTGGACGCTTCTGAGATTGGTGCAGGAGCTGTTTTGTCCCAAAAAGATCCTGTAACATCTAAAATGAATCCCTGTGCTTTCTTTTCCCGAAAGTTCTCCCCATCCGAACGTAACTATGATGTGGGGAATCGGGAACTGTTAGCCATGAAATGGGCATTTGAGGAGTGGAGACATTGGTTGGAGGGAGCTAAACATCAAGTCGTGGTCCTTACTGACCACAAGAATTTGATTTACCTGGAGTCGGCCAAACGCTTGAATCCTAGACAGGCTAGGTGGGCCTTGTTTTTCACACGTTTTGATTTTGTAGTCTCTTTTCTTCCGGGCACTAAGAATGTCAAGGCAGACGCCCTTTCTAGGAGTTTCTTTGCTGATTCTCCTGTTGTGACCAAGCCTGCTACCATCTTTGGCGAGGGAGTAGTTCTTTCTGCCATCTCGCCCGATTTGAGACGTGCTCTGGAAGAGTTTCAGGAGGACAAACCTGAGCGTTGTCCCATTGTAAAATTGTATGTTCCTGACCAGTGGAGGAAGAGAGTGATGTCTGAAGTTCATTGCTCTGCATTGGCTGGTCATCCAGGTATTTTTGGTACTAGAGATTTGGTGAGTCGGTCTTTTTGGTGGCCCGCCTTGTCTCGTGATTTCAGGAATTTTGTGCAGTCCTGTGGGACTTGCTCTCAGTCTAAACCTTGTTCTCGCTCTAGTGGGTTGTTGATGCCTTTGCCGGTGCCCAGGAGGCCATGGACCCATATTTCAATGGATTTTATCTCTGATATGCCTGTCTCTCAGAGAATGACTGTTATTTGGGTGATTTGTGATAGATTCTCTAAGATAGTCCATCTTGAACCATTCCCTAAGTTGCCATCTTCCTCAGAGTTGGTGCCCTTATTTTTGCAACAGGTGGTTCGCTTGCACGGGATTCCTGAAAACATTGTATCTGACAGAGGAGTTCAGTTTGTGTCTAGATTTTGGAGGACTTTCTGTTCCAAGCTGGGAATTCAGTTGTCCTTCTCCTCTGCGTTTCACCCTCAGACCAATGGGCAGACGGAGAGAACAAACCAGACTTTGGAGTCGTATTTGAGATGTTTTATTTCTGCTGATCAGGATGATTGGGTTTCATTTTTGCCCTTGGCCGAATTTGCTTTAAATAATAGAGCTAGTTCTGCCACTTTGATGTCACCTTTTTTTGTAACTTTGGGTTTCATCCTCGATTCTCTTCAGGGCAAGTGGAGCCTTCTGCCTGCCCAGGTGTTGACACTGTGGTGGAGAGAATGCACCAGATCTGGGACCAAGTGGTGGATAAGTTGTCTCTCTCCCAGGAAAAGGCCCAGTGGTTTTCCAACCGGCATAGGACCATTGGTCCCCAGTTTAAGGTGGGTGATATGGTTTGGTTGTCATCAAAGAATATCGCTATGAAGGTGGCTTCTCCAAAGTTTAAACCTAGATTTATTGGACCTTACAAGATTTGGGAGATTCTTAATCCAGTCTCTTTTCGATTGGCTCTTCCTGTTACATTTAAGATCCATAACGTGTTTCATAAGTATCTGTTAAAGAGGTTTGTTGAGCCAGTAGTTCCTGTGGTGGCACCTCATGACCCGGTATTGGTTGAAGGTAATGTGGAATATGAGGTTGAGAAGATACTGGATTCTCGCCTGGCTAGATGGAGACTCCAGTATTTGGTTAAATGGAAGGGTTATGGCCAGGAGGATAATTCTTGGGTCACTGCATCCGATATTCATGCCGAAAGATTGGTTCGTGCCTTTCATCGGTCCCATCCTGATCGCCCTGGTGGCGTGGATGAGGGTTCGGTGACCCCTCCTCAAGGGGGAGGTACTGTTGTGAGTTCATTTTCCCCTTCACCGTCGATGTCTGATGAACTCCCTCTTCTGGTGAAGGAAGGTAGTGAGGCTGATTACCAAACACCTGAGCTGGTAGATGATGACTGGGTAACAGGAACTTCTGACTGGATATAAGGCAGCCGATGACCTTCTGAGTCGCTGGTGATTTCTCTGCTGGATTCTTGGAGACCAGTCTGATTCCTGCTTCCCAAAGATAAGTTTTTGCTCTGCTATTGAACTTATTAGTTTTGTTTTGTTTACTTTGTTTTTTGGAGTTCAGCCATCCCCGGTCGGGGGTGTGCTGAGTTCCATTTTTGTCTCTGATCAGTTTGTCTCTTTGCTTTGTCTTCAGAATTTACCTGAGTGCTGATATAGTCTTTTTGAAGTCCTAGCGACTTCAGGACCTGTTTTTCCTATCAGACAGTTGAGACATTTTTGGTAGAGTTTTTTTATGGATTGCAGGCAGCAGCTTTTCTATCCTGTCCTTTTTGTTAGCTTGGGCCCCATCGTTTGCTCAACCTATCTTTCTATCTGTGTTAGTGTTTTCATCTTGCTTCACCGTCATTATATGTTGGGGGCTGCCTATTGCTTTGGGGTCTGCTCTGGGGCAGTTTAGATTTCCCCTTTCTTTCTTTAGGCCTATTTAGTTCTCCGGCTGTGATCGAGGGGTCTAGGGCATCGTAGGAACCCCCCACGGCTACTGTTAGTTGTTGTGGATAGGATCAGGGGTCTGCAATCCGCTAGCTACCAACCTCTCCGGTTTTCTGGACTTAGCTTGTATTTTTGTTTTTTCCTCCTTCGGTGACTCATTCATAACAGACGCCGTCGGCCGCAGACGTGTTAGAAGGGACCACCGTGGCTGTCGGGCAGTGGGGGGCTGCCGAGCGGGAGTGGAAGCCGGGTGAGTATACAGTGGCGGCATGACAGGTACCATAGGGCTCTGTCCTGGGACCTGTATTGTTCAACATCTTTATCAATGATTTAGATGAAGGAATTGAGGGTAAACTGAATAATTTTGCTGATGACACAAAGCTAGGAGGGATAGCTAATACTAGAGAAGAGAGAGAGGATTCAAAAAGATATAAATAAACTGGAGAAGTGGGCAGCAACTAACAGAATGGTTTTTAACAGGGAAAAATACAAAGTACTACATCTGGGCAATAAAAATGAAAAAAGCATATACAGAATGGGAGGAATAGGGCTAAGCAACAGCACATGTGAAAAAGACTTGGGTATACTAATAGAGCACAGAGCATACAGTCTAGATCACGTGAAGTCATTATTGCCCTCTACTCCTCTTTGGTCAGACCTCATCTGGAATACTGTGTCCAGTTTTGGGCACCACATTTTAAAAAAGACATCAACAAACTGGAGCAAGTTCAGAAAAGAGAGACCAGAATGGTGACCGGTCTGCCAACCCTGTCTTATGAGGAAAGGTTGCAGGATTTGGGAATGTTTAGCTGCAGAAGAGAAGACTGAGAGGAGACTTAATAGCTGTCTACAAATATCTCAAGGGCTGTCACATTGTAGAAGGATCATCTTTATTCTCATTTGCACAAGGAAAGACTAGAAGAAATGGGATGAAACTGAATGGGAGGAGACACAGATTAGATATTAGAAAAGACTTTTTGACAGTTAGAGTGGTCAATGAGTGGAACAGGCTGCCACGAGAGGTGGCTAGTTCTCCTTCAATGGAAGTCTTCAAACAGAAGCTGGACAGACATCTGTCTGGGATGATTTAGCAAATCCTGCTTTGAGCAGGGGGTTGGACCAGATGGCCCAGGAGTTCCCTTCCAACTCTACAAGTCTATGATTCTATGATTCCATACTGAGTAAATCAAGACTTGCAAAACTTTTGTTTCCATTTTATCATCATTGGCATGTGATTAAATGTGGAGAAAGGGGGTGTCAGTGGGTGCTCTAGACTGCTAGCCCGAAGCTTCATGGACCAGGGCTTTGAATTTGCATAGTGTTTCCTCCTCTGTTTTGCAAGTCAACAAGCCACAAGACCCACATAACGGTCAATCAACATAATAAGCAAACATCCATTGTTCAATGACCATACATCCCTATTTTGCAAAGATAGCAGACAATAAGTTGTAGGAGCTGATATAAGAGGCAAACATCAACCATTCAAAAATATGTAAAATCAATGTTTAAGACTCTGTGGCATGGTGACTGGTCATGTGATTGATGGGCGGTATGCATCGCAGAGGTGGGTGGCCCTGTGATGGAAGCCTGGGTGTGTTTTGCTCAGCAGATCTACTGCTGAGGGTTTATGCTACACATTGGGAGGTTTCCAGATGACTTGGAGAGATCGGTGGGTCCATGTCATGATCCATGCGGGATCAGGACACATAAAAGCACAAGTAACCTTTTTTTTCCTAAGCTGTGCTTAGAGATGTTTTTGCCCCCGGTGGCCATTAGGATTATTGCACTGTGGTGTCATTTGCTCTAAATTTGCCCCCGATGGTGATGAGCGTCATTGCACTCTGTTTCTTTAGTTAATTGCACATGATATAATGCAGTTGTGATTGCTGGCTCTGCTATAAAAGAGTCACAGGTGTTGCAATCCGCGTTGGTGATAGCATTCATTTCAAACCATCCCTGGTGGAGGAAGGAGCTGGAGAGAGCTCCTTGCAGCACGGTCAGAGCCCTGGTGTGGAAGGAGTCAGAGGGGATTTCCTTACAGCTCTGACAGAGCTTGGTGGCAGCGTTTCAGCAGGAGAGCTGCATTCTGGTGGTGGACTTTGTTGCCAGGAGCAAGGACAACAGAGTAAAGCTAAGTGGTGTTTCCCTGTTTGTGCCTTCCCTTTATGTGTGTTTCAGTGCAGTAGTGGGATTAGTCTCTGCACCGGCCATTTCACTAGAAAGGGGGTAGGTGCAGGGTGAGCTAGGGTTTAAAGGTATCCTGAGTGGCGCCCGGTGAGGAACCGGCCTAGGGATCAGTAGGAGTGTAGTGACACTGACTCAGGGGAGTGCAGGAGGTCTCCACGTCCCCGTTCCCTAGCGCAGGGCCCACCATTGTAATTGCTTACCTGGTGTTTCCCCTTATTGTTTAAATTCGCCCTGCTGGAGGCGGTGTATCCGGTTTTACGTGTATTTCTGAAATCCGCCTGCTGGAGGCGGTGTATCCGGCTGCACGTCTTATTATTTAAATTCGCCTTACTGGAGGCAGTGTATCCAGGGTCACATGTGTCCTATAAATTCTCCCTGCTGGAAGCAGTGTGTCCAGTCACACGTAACCATTACAGTCCAGTCACCTACATACTCACCAAAGGGGTGTGCGTCTGAATACCCAAGATGAAGCCTGTGTGGTTGTGTATGTTTAAAGACCTGGAGGGGTCATGATCACTTGACCAGTGTATGTGATGTTACCTCACCTGTCAGTGTGGTTAGAGGCTACCTAATGGAGCACATGTTGCGGGTGCTGGCTAGTTTGATCCAGATGAAGGAGGCCTGTGAGATACCTCCGGAGTGGACGGTCTGATAACCATGAGTGATACTGACCGGGGTCAGTGAGAGACGTTTGTGGGATACCTCTCAGGATAAGATGTATCCGGGAACCTGTGTGGCCGACACCAACAGGTAACGGATAGGAATCTGTGTTATGCTGACCGGGGTCAGAAAGAGACTGTGTTTATGCTGTGTTTATTGGATACCTCTGAGGACAAGAGGCATCTGGGATCCTGTGTGGCCAACACTAACAGGTAATGGAGAGGAATCTGTGTTATGCTGACCGGGGTCAGTGAACGACTGTATTTGTTCTACAGAGCCGAGTGTATAACGGACTGTGTACTGGCTGCTGTAGTGGTACTAAGTTCCTGAGTAGCGATTTATGTTGTATTTAATAAACTGAATGGACTTTTTTTAACCCTAAGTGTCCCAATATCTACCTCAAGGACCAGCCAAGTGAGTACTCGCCGTCCACTCATAGTGTGGAATGTTACAACTCATATGACAACAGAGTATAGTCCTGGCCCACAGGAAGACAAACGCGTAAGTTGAAAAGTCAACATATAGATAACAGTCTACGCCTCCTGGATGACTGAATGTACGTCTGGATAATTAAGATTAAATGCTGTGTTTTTGCATTAACTTTCTATGAGGTCCATATTTACACAACTTTTCCTTATTGATGTTGCAATTTGAATGATGAGGAGTGCAGATTTTAGCTCATTCATTCCACTTTTTGGCTTTATTGTGATCCCTGAGTCAGCACTTATTAGCATTGCATCACCATACACATCACAGTATTGCATCACAGATATCTGATGAGGCCATGTTTGGATATATTTATTATGTCCCCTTGCCTAAAATATTTCTAGCTTGTTTTTTAAAGTGTGGCTCCTTTAGTTATAATAATTAATTTTTTGTTTGAATTGTGACAGCTTTGCCAGATTTGTGAACCCTTTTTTTGCACAACACCAAGTTAAATCTGTGAATAGTTGTTGGTGACAATGTGATTACCATTTACATCTGAAAATCCACATTGCCAGAGGATTGAGGTGTCCAGTGAGAGTCCCTGCTGCTGGGAATGTAAGGGCAGGTTTTCATATAAACTGAGAAATAATGTCTTATTTTATTTTTCATCTGTTGTGGCATTATTGTTTAGATGGATGGGAAACTACCGAATTATTGAGGTTATTGGCCAGTGAGTGGCCATTTCTGCCATGTGTCCTGTCTTAGCTGAGTATCTGAACTCAATTGCTTTTAATGACTAAACTACAAAAAAGAATAAAGTTTCATGTGTGACTCCATCATTTCTACTTTAGACATATGCATAGAAAGCCAGTACGGGCATTGCTTTGGTTTGTGGCAGGCTGTACAATTATTCAATATTGTGTCTATCTACAGGAAGTCTCCGACCAGCTAAAAGCCCCGTGACCTTACACCTTGGAGTTGCAGCTACAGAACTAATTTACTTCATCTGATTTCAAACTTTTCACCAGACAGAAGCTAGCTGAAGCCAAATATAGAAGACTGGACTGACCAAACATTGCCTGAGGACTTGTCACAGTCTTGAAACTCATGGTTGCACAACACAGAAGCCATGTAAGCGGTGCCCATCTACATCCGCACACTCTCCCATTACTTCTACCATTTACTCCCTATTTAAATTAACCTCAATAGTAGTAGAAGAAAATGTCGTCACCTGTCTGCTTCCATATGATTTTCCCTGCCTGTAAATCTACAGCTCACTTTTTTTTCATACTCTTTAGCCATTTATATCATCATCGAAAATTACTCAGTACTTCTCCAATAAGATGAAAAATCCAGCGTAAAAGCAGGTAAATTAAATTGTCACATCCATAAAACATGGTAAGTGCGGTTGTGGTCACAGTGGGTACAACCAACGCATTTCAGCTCCGATGAGTCTTATTCATGGTTGTTTGTCTACGCTGGATATTTCCTCTTCTTTTGCCTCAACTGGATCCCAGAGTTTTCTGTGAGCTTCTCAGCAGGATTGAGGCTGTAAGCTGACTCCCTTTTCCCCTTGACCACTTGCTTCCATAGTACTTCTCTAAGGGGACATGGCATCGTCAGGGTAATGAGGTTTTAGAGCAAGTGCTCTGATAATGTGGCTGCTAAGCATGTTGGAGGGACTCTAGTACAAGGCCTTAAGCTCTTTTAAGAATTTTACTTGTCACAAGTCAAATCGCTGCCGAAGATCATTTTTGGTAGAAAAGACTCTCCTATGTTTTATATGTGTTCAGATGTAAGGACCATGCATGCCATGAACGAAGCTTGTCGTGCTCGTCCTCTGAAGTCTTCATAGTCGGAGTTCAGTCCAGGCAGGCAATGAGTCTGTTTTCAAAACTACATAGTTGTCATGGGCAGATGACTCTTGTGACAGAATTGATCGTTCTCCCGTATTCTGCTGGAAATTCCTGGAAAACCTGAAATACATCCCACAAATCATAGGACATGATTCTTCTTGGTTCTCTGCTTAATGCTGAAAAAGCTGTCAACATCCATTACATTTTATAGCTGCACGTAAAATCAATCTCTCAAAATTTCCAAATTTCAAGAATTACAGAATGAGATTTTTATTTGACATTTCAGCAGACCAGCCCAACACAAATGATTGTATCACGACACCTTCCGTGTTAATGGTGGTGGACATCTTAATTCCTTATCAGCTTCACACTTCATAAACAGCTGGTAATACAGGGATGACAATCATTAGAAATTATCCTCTAATTACTATTTATTCCATAAACATCTGTCTCTTTTCTACATGGCAGAGATGTCGTGAGAGGCTTAATGGGGCTGTGGAGACAGGAGGGTCAGTACAGTCACAAAGTGTTTGGAAATATTAGACATGTGTCTCGAGGAACTATGTACAATATCATATAAATGCTCACAAAATCTTTCTCTTAATTTGCGGATAGTCGATCCGACATATTGCAAAGCACAATGCGTGCATTCAATGGTATAAATGACATAATCTGAATTACAATTGAGAAAATTCTGAATTTTATATGATTTACTATTTGCTGCATTCTGAAAATGAGTAGTTTTATGAGAAAAAGAACATGTTTTGCATATTGAATGTCCACATTTGTGATAACCCACAGTTGATAACCAATTGCTTGCACCAGTATTTTTTTGTCCATCCAGAAGCGCGCCCAGGTGCTCTGTAATTCGGTCCAAGGTTGTTCCCTTCATGGGGTATACCTATTTGTACATAGCTGCCCTTTTGTACCAATGATTTTACTAAAGTCAAAATAAAAATCATTTTTATCCTTTGAGCTGGATTTCCCCATTTTTTGGAACATTCTTCAGGTTTGCAGAGACCAGTCCGTGCTTGGATCATATTATTCCAGCAAAGAAACAGTGAGGTGAGCTGAAATAATCCCTGTGTGCCTCAGTACCAAAGCGCAGAGTGGATTTGCCCTCACTTCCATACCGGAGATCCCTTTAATAGAAGCCTGGGGTCAGAATCAGAGTGCTGAGGGATTTGCCCTAACTTCCATACCAGAGATCCCTTTAAGAGAGGCCTGAGGTCAGCACCAAAGCGCAGAGTGGATTTGCAATCACTTCCGTACAGGGGATAACTTTAAGAGATCCAGGGGTCAGTACCAGAGCATTTGAAGGCAATTGCCCTGACTTCCATACTGGGGATCCCTTTAAGAGAGCCTGGGGTCAGAACCAGAACGTTGAGTGGAATTGCCCTAACTTCCATACTGGGGATCCCTTTAAGAGAGGCCTGGGGTTAGAACCAAAGTGCTGGATGGGTTTGCCCTGACTTCCATACCGATGATCCCTTTAATAGAAGCCTGGGGTCAGAATCAGAGTGCTGAGCGATTTGCCCTCACTTCCATACCAGAGATCCCTTTAAGAGGGCCCTGGGGTCAGAACCAGAGCACTTAGTGGAATTGCCCTAACTTCCATACCAGTGAACCCTTTAATAGAAGCCTGGGGTCAAAACCAAAGCACTGGATGGATTTGCTCTGACTTCCATACCAGAGATCCCTTTAAGAGGGCCCTGGGGTCAGAATCAGAGCACTTAGAGGAATTGCCCTAACTTCCATACCAATGATTCCTTTAAGAGAGACCTGGGGTCAGAATCAGAGCACTTAGTGGAATTGCCCTAACTTCCATACCAGTGAACCCTTTAATAGAAGCCTGGGGTCAAAACCAAAGCACTGGATGGATTTGCTCTGACTTCCATACCAATGATCCCTTTATGAGGGAAGATGTGCCTATGGGATGGAGGATGTGTGATGTGGATATGGGCACGGGAGGGGGGATTTATTTCTGTCATATGCTCTCTGCTCCTTTCTGGGGGGCAGACAATAGCTGGGAGCTTATGTTCCCTGGGATGCTAGATTTCTCCCACCCAGTCAGTGTCTGCTGAGGTGCTTTCTGGAGTGGGAAAACTGTTGCTCATAGCAACCAATCACAGCTCAGCTTCTTTTAAACAGCTCTGGTGACATGAAAGATGCTTAGTGATTGGTTGCAAGAAAAACTGTTACTCATAGCAACCAATCACAGCTCAGCTTCTTTTAAACAGCTCTGGTGAAATGAAAACTGTTGGTCATAGCATAGCTTCGCGATTGGTTGGTGATACACACACATTCAATTTTATATATATAGATAATATAAAGCTCAAAGTGTGTATGTATGTGTGTATGTGTGTATGTCCGGGATAGGCATCCACACCGTCGCAGCTACAGCCACAAAATTTGGCACAGTCACACGTCTGGACTCCGAGAGCGTCCTAAGCTATGTTGTGAGGCGAAATTTTAACCCCGCGCGTTCCAATTCACCAAACAATTTTGCCCCTGTCTACATACTGGGGGAAAAAGTGTGTGCGCATCAAGCCCCGCCCCTCATTATGATGTCATAATGCCCCTATTTGCATACTGGGGAAAGAGTGTGTGCGTGTCAAGCCCCGCCCTTCATTATGATGTCACAATGGTTGCCATGGCGACGCTGATGTTATCATAGGTTGCAAGCCCCGCCGCCGCTCATTATGATGTCATAATGGTTGACTATGGGATGGAGGATGTGTGATGGGTATATGGGCACTGGACTATTGGATGGAGGATATGTATGACGGGTATATGGGCACCGGACTATGGGATGGCGGATATGTATATGGGCACGGGACTATGGGATGGAGGATGTGTGATGGGTATATGGGCACTGAACTATGGGATGGTGGATATGTATGACGGGTATATGGGCACGGGTCTATGGGATGGAGGATATGTATGATGGGTATATGGGCATTGGACTATGAGATGAAGGATGTGTGATGGGTATATGGGCACTCGACTATGGGATGGCGAATATGTATGATGGGTATATGGGCATGGGACTATGGCATGGAGGATGTGTGATGGGTATATGGGCACTAGACTATGGGATGGAGGATATGTATGATGGGTATATGGGCACGGGCCTATGGCATCATGGATATGTATGATGGGTATATGGGCATGGGACTATGGGATGGAGGATATGTATGATGGGTATATGGGCACAGGCCTATAGGATCGTGGATATGTATGATGGGTATATGGACACGGGACTATAGGATGGAGGATATGTATGATGGGTATATGGGCACGGGCCTATGGGATGGTGGATATGTATAATGGGTATATGGGCATGGGACTATGGGATGGAGGATAATTATAATTTGCTATAACTAACCACAGTTAGTTACTATGGCCGGGCAGCGCCGGGCTCTTCAGCTAGTATAGATATATAAAGCTGAATGTAGAGCCCCACCCACTCCGCATAGCCACATTCAATATAATATCCCACATCATTCCATCAGCCAGAGATACCGGACAACTACCACTAATATCCCTCATCATCCCATCAGAGCAATCGGACTACTACCACTAATATCCCACATCATCCCGTCAGAGCCACCTGACTACTCCCCCTAATATCCCACACTGTCATGCCCACCATGTCCGTTTTGTCTGTCATGCCCGCCATGTCTGTTATGCCGCATGACCCCTGGAGCAGTGTGCACGTGCACTGAACTATCATGCCCGCCATATCTGGTATGCCGCATGACTCCTGGAGCGGTGTGCATGTGTACTGAATTCTCATGCCCGTTATGTCTCATGCTGCAAGATGCCTGGAGCGGTGTGCACGCGCACCTTACCTCATGCTGTTGCTTGGTAACCATCCGTCTCTGCTCTGATTCTGCAATCCTCTATGTATTCCTGGAACCCCTGATCATGAGACTTTTCCCATGTTCTAGCACTGTCTGATTCTGCAATCCTCTAGGTATTCCTGGAACCCCTGATCATGTGACCTTTCCCATGTTCTAGCACTGTCTGATTCTGCAATCCTCTAGGTATTCCTGGAACCCCTGATCATGAGACTTTTCCCATGTTCTAGCACTGTCTGATTCTGCAGTCCTCTAGGTATTCCTGGAACCCCTGATCATGTGACCTTCTCTATGGTTCAGCCCAGTCTGATCTAGCAATGCTCTCTATGATCCTGGAGGATCTGAACCAGAAGGCCTTCCCTGATCCTCACCTGGAATTGCAGGTGCTATGGTGCTATATCAGACCGCCCCTTCCTATGGTCGGGGCCTGAGTATTGTGTGGCTTCCCTGCATGGCTGCTTGGTCTGCTCGGTCGCTCCGTGTATTCTGTGCCCCTGCACTCTGCCCTGTCATGCGTCTCTGCACATGCTCTGTGCTTGTACTCTGCCTCTTGTCTCGTGCTATGTCTTGTGTTGTCTCTCGTGCCATGTTTGTCCTTGGACTTGCTTTGCCTTGTAGTACTTCCGCTGTTCTCTGCCTTTGCCTGTTTCGCCATGTCTGGTCTCTGCTATTCTGAGCCTTGTAGTGCTACTCATGTTTCTTGTTTCTGCCTGGTTTTCCGTACTCTGCCCTATGGTGCTCTCCTGCACATTTCCATGTCTAGTCTCATGGCTTTTCCTTGACCTGGCTCTGGGCTTCGGCCTATGCTCCGCTGCTAGCTGCTAGACTCTGTCCTATCGTGCTCTCTTGCACATTTCCACGCTAGTCTCAAGGTTCTCCCTTGACCTGGCTCTGGGCTTCGGCCTACGCGCCGCTGCTAGCTCTGTTCTCACTCTGACCTGGCTCTGTGTTTCTGCCTATGTTCCGCTCTGTGTTCCATACCGTCTTGCCTTGTTTCTTGCCTAGCCTTGCCTTGTTTCTCGCCTAGCCTTGCCCTGTTTCTTGCCTTGCCTTGTTTCTTCGTGTGCCCTTTGCATGCGCCTGGTCTTCCTAGCCTCCTGCTTGTGCCTCAGCCGTGCTCGTCAGTCAGTGACAGCTGTGTCGCCTGCTATGCCCCAGTCGGGTTCACTGGAGTCTTACCCGCTTGTTTGTGCTGCAGCCCGTCCAGCTAGCCAGTTCCCAAGCCGTGCTCTCTTCCTTGCACTCACGCTGTCTCTGCACTGTGCTCTCCGTGCTTCTCTTAGCACGCGCAGGCCCTCGCCTGCCCCATGGCATACCTCCCCGTGCTTCTGTAAAAGTATGCGCAGGTCTTGCTATGTACCCTGTCGTGCCCTCTCGCACGCATAGGTCCTAGCCTGTATTCTGTCCCTGGCGTGCCCTCTGCACGCGCAGGACTCTGCTTTTAACCCTGACCCTGGCGTGCATTCTGCACGCGCAGGACTCTGCTTTGAACTTGACCCTGGCATGCCCTCTGCATGCGCAGGACTCTGTCTGGAACCCTGACCCTGGCATGCACTTCTGCACGTGCAGGACTCTGCCTTGAACCTGACCCTGGTGTGCCCTCTACACGCGCAGGATTCTGCCTTGAACCCTGACCCTTGCGTGTCTCTGCACACGCAGGACCCTGCCTTGTACCTTGTGCCTTGGCGTGTCTCCTACCCACGCACCTTGCCTTACACCTTGCTTTGAACCCTGGCATGTCCCCTAAACACGCACCCTGCCTTGCACCTTGCCCTGGACCATGGTGTGCCCCTAGCACGCACCCTGCCTGGAATCCTGCCTTGAACCTCGGCATGTTCCCTAACATGCACGATGCCTGGATATCTGTCGTGCCTCCTTGCCTGTACCCTGGTTTGCCAGATGCCCGGATCCTGCCAATCGCCATTAGAGCTCCGGAACCTGATGACCTTGTTGATCGTTGCCTGCTGTCCGGAGTCCGATGCCATTGGGACCTTGGCGTGCCCTCGCACGCACCTTGCCATGTTTGCTTGTTCTCACGTTTTTGCACTGAATGTTTTCCTGAAGTTGTCTTAATGAAGATACCTTGAAC
Organism: Dendrobates tinctorius; assembly: GCF_039654945.1. NCBI lineage: Eukaryota > Metazoa > Chordata > Amphibia > Anura > Dendrobatidae > Dendrobates > Dendrobates tinctorius. The sequence continues at coordinate 519,616 of NW_027361980.1, read as the reverse complement.
TTACGTCTTGTCTTGCTTCCTGCTCGTCCTTGTCGTCAGACACTCGTACCTAGTGTCTACCTGAGCCGGCCGTCTGGTGCCAGCAGTCATGGTGGCTCACCCCCTTGGTCTTGCCCCTGACACTCCCTGTATAGGGGGTGGTTCCTCACAAGGTCAGCTTGCCCTAGGTGGGTGGGTGCCACGACTCAGAGGGTCCACTTTAAAGAAAAGTCGACTCAGCATAAGCTGACCTCGTCACACACATCATCCCATCAGACAGAGCCACTGGACTACTACCACTAATATCCCACATCATCCCGTCAGCCTGGGGTCAGAACCAGAGCGCTGAGTGGAATGGTCCTAACTTCCATACCGGGGATTCGTTTAAGAGAGGCCTGGGGTCAGAACCAGCGCGCTGAGTGGATTTGCCCTCACTTCCATACCAGGGATCCCTTTAAGTGGAGCCTGGGGTCAGAATCAAAGCATAGAGTGGATTTGCCCTCACTTCCATACCGGGGATCCCTTTAAGAGGAGCCTAGGGTCAGAACGAGAGTGCTGAGTGGAATTGCCCTAACTTCCATACCAATGATCCCTTTAAGAGAGCCTGAACCAGAGTGCTGAGTGGATTTGCCCTGACTTGCCTACAGGAGATGCCTTTAAGAGAGCCTGGGGTCAGTACCAGAGCATTTGAAGGCAATTACCCTGGCTTCCATACTGGGGATCCCTTTAAGAGAGCGTGGGGTCAGAACCAGAATGCTGAGTGGAATTGCCCTAAGTTCCATACCAGGGATCCCTTTAAGAAAGGCCTGGGGTCAGAACCAAAGGGCTTAGTGGAATTGCCCTAACTTCCATACCATCCCTTTAAGAGACCCTGGGGTCAGAACCCCAGCACTGAGTGGAACGGTCCTAACTTCCATACCAGGGATCCCTTTAAGAGAGGCCTGGGGTTAAAACCAAAGTGCTGGATGGATGTGCCCTGACTTCCATACCAATGATCCCTTTAATAGAAGTCTGGGGTCAGAATCTCAGAGCGCTGAGGGATTTGCCCTAACTTCCATACCGGAGATCCCTTTAAGAGGGAAGATGTGCCTATGGGATGGAGGATGTTTGATGGGTATATGGGCACGGGAGGGGGTGATTCATTTCTGTCATGTGCTCTCTGCTCCTTTCTGGGGGGCAGACAATGGCTGGGAGCTTATGTTGCCAGGGATGCTAAATTTCTCCCACCCGGTCAGTGTCTGCTGAGGTGTTGTCGTGGAGTGGGAAAACTGTTGCTCATAGCAACCAATCACAGCTCAGCTTCTTTTAAACAGCTCTGGTGAAATGAAAGATGCTTAGTGATTGGTTGCAAGGAAAACTGTTGCTCATAACAACAAATCACAGCTCAGCTTCTTTTAAACAGCTCTGGTGAAATGAAAGATACTTCGTGATTGTTTGGTGATACACACATACATTCAATTTTATATATATAAATAGTGCTGTATATAACTAGAGTGACAGACAGGAAAACACTGGAATACCGGCCTAAAATGGCCAAACTTGGAGCACGCAGATACAGTGCCTTTCGAAAGTATTCTGCTCCCTGGAACTTTTCAACCTTTTCCCACATATCATGTTTCAAGCATAAAGATACCAAATGTAAATTTTTGGTGAAGAATCAGCAACAAGTGGGACACAATTGTGAAGTTGAACGAAATTTATTGGTTATTTTTAATTTTTGTGGAAATTCAAAAACTGAAAAGTGGGGCGTGCAATATTATTCGGCCCCTTTACTTTTAGTGCAGCAAACTCACTCCAGAAGTTCATTGTGGATCTCTGAATGATCCAATGTTGTCCTAAATGACTAATGATGATAAATATAATCCATCTGTGTGTAATCAAGTCTCCGTATAAATGCCCCTGCTCTGTGATAGTCTCAGGTTTCTGTTTGAAGCACAGAGAGCATCATGAAGATCAAGGAACACAACAGGCAAGTCCGTGATACTGTTGTGGAGACGTTTAAAGCCGGATTTGGATACAAAATGATTTCCAAATCTTTAAACATCCCAAGGAGCACTGTGCAAGCGATCATATTTAAATTGAAGGAGTATTGTTGTGAGTTCATTCTCTGGTTCACCAGTTGTGGGTTCTCCTTCCAGACTCCCTCTGGTGGTAAAAGGAGGTAGTGAGGCTGATTTGATCGATGGAGATCTGCCACCTGAGAATGAGGATGACGATTGGACCTCAGGAGTCTCAGATTGGATTTAAGACAACCGACACCCTATTCAGTTGCTGGTGATTCCTTCTGGCTTGCCAGCTCTTGGTTTTCTGCTCTGTTCCAGTCATCTAAAGCTAAGTTTTTCTGCTAATGTTCACACTTGATTTTGTTGGTCTATTCAGTTTTTTGTGTGGTCAGCCAGCCCCGGCTGGGGGCTGTGCTGAATTTCCACTCCTATTTATCAGTATTTTGCCAATTTGCTTTTTGTCCCTTACTAGTTTGGTCTCTTTTTGCTCTGTCTCAGAATATTTCAGAGTGCTGATATAGTGGGAGAAGTCTAGTGACTTCAGGGTTAATTTTGCTATCAGAAGTGTTGGACATTATTTTTGTAGGGTTTTTTGAAGGTTGCAGACAGTGTCTTTCCTTTCCTTTCCTTTCTAGTTAGTTTGGGCCCCATCGTTTGCTCAGCCTATTTTCCTGCCAGTGTTTGTGCCTTCATCTTGTTTCACCGTCAATACATGTGTGGGGGCTATCTATTCCTTTGGGGTCTGCTCTGGGGCAGTTAGCTTTCCCCTTTTCATGCTTCAGGCTTATTTAGTCCTCCGGCTGTGACGAAGCATCTAGGAACATCGTAGGTATGCTCCACGGCTGCTGCTAGTTGTGTGGTAGGATCACGGATCTGCAATCTGCATAGTTACCAACCTCTCTGGTTTTCTGTGACTTAGCTTGTTTTGCTTTTTTCTCCTCGGTGACCCATTCATAACAGAATCACCAGCGATACCGCAGATTCTAGAGTACTCAAAAGCAGGAAAAAGTTGTTAAAAAAAAAAAAGTGTCAGAATTTGTTTTTTATATATTTTTTCCTCTTTTTTCTCTGGGGCCGTAGGAGGATTTTTTTTTCTTTTTCCTAATAGAGATTAAGCAATTGTCTGATCGTGTGGAGCAGCTGGCTGCTGAAGTGCAGGGAATTTCCACCTACCTCATTCAGTCACATGTTGCTGAACCTAAGATCCCTACTTCTGATGTGTTTTCTGGGGATCGGTCTAAATTTCTGAATTTTAAGAATAATTGGAAACTATTTCTTGCCTTGAAGCCTAACTCATCGGGGAGCTCTGTGAAGCAAGTTAAAATTGTCATCTCCCTGCTGTGCGGCGATCCCTAGGATTGGGCTTTTTCTCTGACACCTGAAAATCCTATTCTGACTAATGTGGATGCATTTTTTCAAGCCTTGGGGTTGTTGTATGATGAACCTAATGCTGTTGATCAAGCTGAGAGAACCCTGTTGGCATTAAACCAGGGTCAGGATTCTGAAGAGTTATACTGTCAAAAATTCTGAAAGTGGGCGGTCCTTACTACATGGAATGATAGTGCATTGGCAGCTTTCTTTCGGAAGGGTTTATCAGAGACTGTAAAAGATGTTATGGTGGGATTTCCTGTTCCCTCTGGTCTGGATGATTCTATGCCATTAGCCATACAAGTTGATCGGCGTGTACGTGAACGTAAAACTACACGGGAGGCGCTGCCACCTTTTGAACAAACGTCTGAACCTATGCAATGTGATGGGGTTTTGTCTAGGGCGCAACGTCAGGAGTTTAGAAGGCGTAATAAGCTGTGTTTTTTCTGTGGAGACGTCTCTCATACTATTTCTGTCTGACCAAAACGAGAGAAAAGTTTTGCACACACATTTGCTGTGGGCAGTGTACAACCTAAGTTCCTTTTGGCAATTACTCTGATCTGCTCCTTATCCACGTTTTCCACGAAGGCTTTTGTGGATTCAGGAGCAGCATTGAATCTGATGGATTTGGACTTTGCTAAACGTTGTGGTTTTTCCATGACGCCTCTGCAGACGCCTATTCCTTTGAGGGGTATTGATGCTACTCCTTTGGCGGAGAATAAACCTCAGTTTTGGACCCAGGTGACAATGCGAGTTGCCCCAGACCACCAAGAAAATTGTAAATTTTTGGTGCTGCATAATTTGTATGATACTATTGTTCTGGGTTTTCCTTGGTTGCAAACTCATAATCCAGTTTTGGATTGGAAATCTGGGTCTGTGGTGAGTTGGGGTTGTCAGTGTGTTCTTAGGGACGCTCCTGTTTTCTCCACCTCTCCTCAGTCTCATGATATTCCTGATTATCTAGCCGATTTTTCTGATGTATTTAGTGAGAGCAAGTCTGCGTCTTTGCCTCCTCATAGGAGTTATGACTGTGTAATTGAGCTGATGCCTGGGTGTAAATTTCCCAAGGGTCGGCTTTTCAACTTATCTGTACCCGAACATGATGCTATGCGATCCTATATTAAGGAGTCATTGGAAATGGGTCATATTAGACCATCCTCGTCACTGTTAGGCGCTGGGTTTTTTTCGTGGCCAAGAAAGATGGTTCATTAAGACCGTGTATTGATTATCATTCCCTTAACAAGATGACGGTTAAATATCAGTACCCGTTACCTCTGATGTCTGATTTATTCTCCAGAGTTAAGAGTGCCTGCTGGTTTACTAAGCTTGACCTCAGGGGGCGTATAATCTTATTTGCATCAAGCACGGGGGTGAATGGAAGACGGCGTTTAATACTCCGGAGGGACATTTTGAGTACCTGGTGATGCCTTTTGGGCTCACTAATGCCCCTTCTGTCTTCCAGTTCTTTATGAATGATATTTTCCGTGACTTTGTGGATAAGTTTTTGATCATCTATCTGGATGATATTTTGATATTTTCTAGTGAATGGGATTCTCATGTGGAACATGTCCGGACTGTGTTCCGGATTTTGAAGGAGAATTCCCTGTTTGTTAAGGGATCGAAGTGCCTCTTTGGTGTACAGAGGATTTCATTTTTGGGATTTATCTTATCTCCATCGACTATTGAAATGGACCCGGCAAAGGTACAGGCCATTTATGATTGGGTTAAGCCTACTTCTTTGAAGGCCCTCCAGAAGTTTTTGGGTTTTGCTAATTTCTATCGTAAATTTATAGGTAATTTTTCTGGTATTGTCAAACCACTGACTGATCTGACCAAGAAGGGCGCTGATGTGCTGAATTGGTCTCCTGAGGCTATCTCAGCATTTCAGGAGCTTAAGCAGAGATTTACTTCAGCTCCAGTTTTACGGCAACCTGATGTCTCACTTCCATTTCAGGTGGAGGTAGATGCTTCTGAGATTGGTGCAGGAGCTGTTTTGTCCCAAAAAGACCCTGTGACTTCTAAGATGAATCCCTGTGCCTTCTTTTCTCGAAAGTTCTCCCCATCTGAACGCAACTATGACATGGGGAATCGGGAATTGTTGGCCATGAAGTGGGCATTTGAGGAGTGGAGACATTGGTTGGAGGGAGCTAGACATCAAGTTGTGGTCCTCACCAATCACAAGAATTTGATTTATCTGGAGTCGGCCAAACGCTTGAATCCTAGACAGGCTAGATGGGCCTTGTTTTTCACGCGTTTTAATTTTGTGGTCTCTTTTCTTCCGGGCACTAAGAATGTTAAGGCAGACGCCCTTTCTAGGAGTTTCTTTGCCGATTCTCTTAGTGTGACCGAGCCTACTACCATCCTAGGTGAGGGGGTAGTTCTTTCTGCCATTTCGCCCGATTTGAGACGCGCCCTGGAGGAATTTCAGGAGGATAAACCTGAGCGTTGCCCTATGGGAAAATTGTATGTTCCTGACCAGTGGAGAAAGAGAGTGATGTCTGAAATTCATTGCTCCGCATTGGCTGGTCATCCAGGTATTTTTGGTACCAGAGATTTGGTGAGTCGGTCCTTTTGGTGGCATGCCTTATCTCGTGACATCAGGAATTTTGTACAGTACTGTGGAACTTGTTCTCGGTCTAAACCCTGTTCTCGTTCTAGTGGGTTGTTGATGCCCTTGCCGGTGCCCAAGAGGCCATGGACCCATATCTCAATGGATTTTATTTCTGATCTTCCTGTCTCTCAGAGAATGACTGTTATCTGGCTTATTTGTGATAGATTTTCGAAGATGGTCCATCTTGTACCACTCCCAAAGTTGCCATCTTCCGCTGAGTTGGTGCCCTTGTTTTTACAACAGGTGGTTCGGTTACATGGGATTCCTGAGTCCAGTTTGTTTCCAGATTCTGGAAAGCCTTTTGTTCCAATCTGGGAATTCAGTTATCCTTCTCCGCGTTTCATCCCCAGACCAATGGACAGACTGAGAGAACAAACCAGACCTTGGAGTCTTATTTGAGATGTTGTATATCTGCTGATCAGGATGATTGGGTCTCATTTTTGCCCTTGGCCGAATTCGCACTAAACAATAGAGCTAGTTCTGCCACTTTGATGTTTCACATTAGCATTTCAGGGCGCAGCGACAGCCTGCGCACGGCCTCCGCTAAGCCCCGCCCCTGCCGTGCCTCCTCCAGTAGCTCCGCCTACCGGCGCATGACGCTGCATGCGTCCTGCGTCCCCTATCTTTATCACTGGGGACGCAGGCCGTGCGCAGTATGCGTTTGGCGGTGCATGCGTCCTTTTGACGGTGCGTCGAGCTCAACCAAATTGCAAAAGGTTGCATTTGGCGCTGGTCAGCACACCATCAAAAGGACACATGCGCCGCCAAACGCATACGGCACACGGCCTGCGTCCCCAGTGATAAAGATAGGGGACGCAGGACGCATGCAGCGTCATGCGCCGGTAGGCGGAGCTACTGGAGGAGGCATGGCAGGGGCGGGGCTTCGCGGCGGCCGTGCGCAGGCCATCACTGCACCCTGAAACTCTAATGTGAAACCACCCTAAGTGTGTAATTTTTATATAGGGCGGCCTTATGATGTGGGTTTGCTACAATCACATAATAGTGAATGTCACTTCACAATTACCTAATATGAGTTAGGTTCTCACTAAATTGTTCTAGTATTTTATTGATTAGGTATAATTCAGGAGAGCTCCCGTTATATATCCCAAGCACTAGGTCATATACATATTTTAATCTTCTTTGAAGCTGTACGCATGCCGGTGTACTGGGCTGCCGGGGTTTATGATGTGGTTTGCGGTTTCTTCATGTCCCGAGCAGGACCTGGCGTTGCTGGACCACGTGACCGCTTACTATGCCCCTGATTGGACAGCGGCAACCATGTGACTCCGCGCATGTGCCATCTAAGCTTCTTTATACATGTTAGTGGCACAGGACCTTTAGTTCATACTGCGCAGGCGCTCCTAGCGTCCAAATAATTCTAACGCAGGTGTTTACTATTTTGATTGACCAATAACAAGAGCGGATTGGGTATTTTAACTGTAGTGCCCCCTGCTCTGACACGCCTCCAGAAGAACAACATGGGTGTTTTCTTGTCTGTCACGCCGTGCTCACCTGGGGGCGGGACCTTGGTCCCGACGTCATCTCTTCCGGAGCTGCGGTCACTCCGGGGGTCCCGTAGGGTGCGCACGCGCAGCTCTCGTCCCCGGGCCTCCTCCCTACATGTCACGTTTGCGCTTGCGCGCTCCTGTCAGTGCTGTATAGGGCTCGGTCCTCTCTATGGTAATGGAGGACCTGACCCGGAACCTGTAGTGGTCATGTGCTTTCTGGCTAGTTCCTGACCAGGAACCAGTAGTAGTCATGTGCTATATCAGACGACCTCCCCCTAGGGGAGGTGCCTGATTATTGCTGTGCTTCCTGGCTTGGTCTGCCGTGTCCCTGCCTGGCTGTGCGCTGTACTCAGGTCCTCTGCCTTGCACTCTGTTGTGCCTCTTGGCACACGCTCTGAATCTGCACTCTGCTTTGTACTTGGTTGTGCCTCCTGGCACACGCTCTGACCCTGTGTTCTGTCTCGTACTCGGTTGTGCCTCCTGGCACATGCTCTGACACTGTACTCTGTCTCATACTCGGTTGTGCCTCCTGGCACACGCTCTTACCCTGTACTCTGTCTTATACTCAGTCGTGCCTCCTGGCACACACTCTGATTCCGTGCTCTGTCTTATACTCAGTTGTGCCTCCGGGCACACACTCTGATCCTGTACTCAGTCTCTTACTCTGTTACACCTCCTGGCACACCTGCTGCCTGACTCAGTGCTCTGACGTGCTCCTTGCACGCTTCCTGCTTCACTCACACCCGGACGAACGAAGTCTCTGTATACCACGTGTTCCCGTGTCCACTCTTTACACGTTCCTGCAGACACTCTCACCCACTCGTGTCTCCTGTGAGCCGGCCGCCTGGTGCCAGTAGTCATGGTGCCTCACCCCCTGGGGCTTGCCCCTGACACTCCCTGTATAGGGGGTGGTCTTCACTAGGTCAGCTCGCCCTGGGAGGGTTGGTGTCACGACCCAGAGGGTCCACTCAAGGAGTCGTCACAGTATAATCAGGCCATGGACCCCGCTGGTGCCACCACCTCCATCCAAAAGGAACTGGTGTTCCTACGGGAGAGTCAGACCAGGATTATGGTCTTTTTGAAATCCATGGAGTCTCGTTTGTCGGCCATACAATCCGTTTCTGCCCAGTCCTCGGCCCCGCACCCGATGCCGCGCCTCGTCAAGCCACCCCGATATAGCGGGGACCCTAAGTTTTGTCGAGGATTTCTGAACCAATGCCGGTTACATTTTGAGCTTTTGCCGCAGCACTATCCCACTGAGCGCGCCCAAATTGCCTTTATTGTTTCACACTTAGAGGGGGAGGCATTAGCATGGGTGAACCCCCTCTGGGAGCGCAATGACCCACTCGTCTCTCGGCTTTCCACCTTTTTGGACACCTTCCGCAAGGTGTTCGACGAGCCGGGTCGGCTGGCCTCTATCACCGAGTCCCTCTTTAACCTCCATCAGGGTACGCTACCGGTAGGACAGTATGCCATCCGTTTTCGTACCTTGGCCTCCGAACTCGGTTGGAACAACGAGGCTCTCGTAGGGATCTTTTGGCGTGGCCTGTCCAGTCGGATCAAAGACGTACTGGCAGGTCGGGATACTCCCACCTCTTTAGAGGATCTGATCTCACTGGCAACACGCATCGACCTGCGGTTTCAGGAACGTGCCCGTGAATTAGCCAGAGAGAGGAGCTCCTCTCACCTCCTCCGTTCCTGCTCCAAGAAGCCGGGAAACTTCTCCGCCTAGGGTTGATAGGAGAGGCCTCCCTGGGTGTACGTGATTCCTCTCCTCCCCTGCTCCTGTCCGTATTATTGAATCTCGGTGCCAAGCGTTATTCTGAGGAGGCTTTCCTGGATTCTGGCGCGGAGGGGAATTTTATCACACTCGAGGCGGTTAAAAAATACCGGATTCCTGTCAGATCCCTGGAGACTCCTCGGTCGATTGTTTCGGTCAATAGTACGTCCGTGCTGGAGTCCGTTACCCAGGCCACCGAAGAGATCGAGCTGCAGATCGGAGCCCTGCACCTGGAGAAGATCTCCTTCCTCGTCTTGTCCACCATGTCTCACGCACTTCTTCTAGGCCTCCCTTGGCTACGGACTCATGAGCCAACCCTGGACTGGCGGTCGGGCGAGATACTCCGGTGGGGACCGTTCTGTCAGGAGAAGTGCCTGTTGCCCGTCCGTCTGATGAACTCTGCCGGTCCATCCCCGGCACCTACAGGTCTGCCGTCGGCTTACTGGTCCTTTGCAGATGTTTTCGACAAGAAGGAGGCCGAGACTCTGCCCCCCCATCGGCCATATGACTGTCCGATTGACCTCATTCCTGGTTCTACGCCACCCAGGGGTAGGATATACCCGCTATCCCCTGCTGAGACCCAAGCTATGTCTGACTATATCCAGGAGAACCTTGCTAGAGGTTTCATCCGTAAGTCCTCCTCGCCCGCGGGAGCGGGATTTTTCTTTGTAAAAAAGAAGGACGGCTCCCTCCGTCCTTGCATAGACTACCGAGGCCTGAACAATATCACGGTCAAGAACAAGTACCCATTGCCATTGATCCCGGAGCTCTTTGACCGACTTAGAGGAGCTCGAATTTTCACCAAACTGGATCTTCGTGGGGCCTACAACTTGATCCGCATTCGTTCCGGGGATGAGTGGAAGACCGCCTTTAACACCAGAGACGGTCACTACGAGTACTTGGTCATGCCCTTCGGCCTCTGCAATGCCCCAGCGGTTTTCCAGGAGTTCGTGAATGACGTCTTCCGGGATATGCTGTACTCCTGCGTGGTAGTCTATCTGGATGACATCCTCGTTTTTTCTCCAGACCTCTCCGCCCACAGAAAGAACGTGCGTCAAGTCCTCCAGCGCCTGAGGGAGAACCGCCTTTATGCCAAGCTCGAGAAATGTGCCTTCGAGCAAACGTCCCTGCCATTCTTGGGGTACATTATCTCAGAATCAGGTCTATGCATGGATCCGGCAAAAGTGTCCGCCGTCCTCGATTGGCCACAGCCCCATGGGGTGAAGGCAATCCAACGCTTCCTTGGTTTTGCGAACTACTACCGACAGTTCGTTCCTCATTTTTCCTCGTTGGTTCGCCCCATCTCGTCCCTTATCTGCAAGGGAGCTAACCCAAAGGCTTGGCCCTCTGAGGCTGAAGAGGCCTTCCAGTCGTTGAAACAAGCCTTCGCCGCTGCTCCGGCGCTTCACCGACCTGAGGTTAGTAGACCTTTCACTCTCGAGGTAGATGCATCCTCTACTGGGGCTGGCGCAGTCCTTCTGCAGAAATCCTCTTCTGGACGTTTTGTCACCTGTGGCTTCTTTTCTAAAGTATTTTCCTCCACTGAGCAGAACTACTCCATTGGCGACAAAGAGCTATTGGCCATTAAGTTGGCCTTGGAGGAGTGGAGGTACTTACTGGAGGGTGCCAAACATCCATTCAAGATCTTCACAGACCATAAGAACCTGGCGTACATCCAGTCCGCACAGAGGCTCAATCCTCGGCAAGCCAGGTGGTCCCTATTCTTCGCCCGCTTTGACTTTGAGCTACATTTTCGGCCCGGCGATAAGAACGTTAGAGCGGATGCGTTGTCAAGATCATTCCTGTCGTCTGATGCAGAGGAAGAACCCTCTCATATCATTGATTTATCCAAAGTAATTACTGTGGCTCCTGTCAAGTTAACCACGTTACCTCCGGGAAGAACCTTTGTGGCTGAGAATAACCGAAAACGAGTGCTAAATTGGGGACATTCGTCCAAGATTGCCGGCCACGTTGGTGTCAAAAAGACTTTGGACTTAATCTCTCGCCATTATTGGTGGCCTTCACTCTCCCAGGATGTTAAAGACTTTGTAGCATCTTGCCCGTCCTGTGCCCAGAACAAGATACCCAGACAACCACCCTCCGGTCTTCTGTTCCCGCTTCCCATTCCGTCGGCTCCATGGCAGCACATAGCCATGGATTTCATTACTGATCTGCCTTGTTCTTCCGGTTGTACTGTGGTCTTGGTGGTTGTAGACCGATTTTCAAAGATGGCTCACTTCATTCCTCTTCCAGGACTACCCTCTGCTCCTGACTTGGCGAAGATCTTCATTTCCCATATCTTCAGGATTCACGGCTTCCCCCAGCACATCGTGTCGGATAGAGGGGTCCAATTCACCTTCCGGTTCTGGAGAGCTCTATGCGGACTCATGAAAGTGTCATTGGATTTCTCTTCCGCCTATCACCCCCAAACCAATGGGCAGGTGGAACGTACCAACCAGATCCTTACATCCTATCTCCGGCATTTTTCTAATGCTCATCAGAATGACTGGGTCGGTCTACTTCCTTGGGCTGAGTTCTCCTACAATAATCACTCCAGTGAATCGTCTACCAAGTCTCCTTTCTTCATCGTCTTTGGACAGCATCTCAATGTGCCTCTACCGGTACTTCCTGTCTCGGGGGTACCTGCTGCCGATTCTCAGTCTGTGGAGTTCTCCAGGGTATGGCAGGAGACCAAAACCGCTCTCGAGAAAGCACGGGACAGAATGAAATTACACGCTGACAAGAGGCGCCTGGACGTTCCTCCATTTCTCCCTGGTGACAAGGTGTGGCTCTCCACCAAATACGTCCGCCTTAAGGTACCATCTTACAAACTGGGTCCCCGTTACATTGGTCCTTTTGAGGTCCTCAGGCGGATTAATGATGTTGCTTACAAATTGAAGCTGCCTCCTTCACTCCGTATTCCCAATTCCTTCCATGTGTCTCTCCTAAAACCTGTGGTTCTTAACCGATTTCATCCTTCTCCAGGCCACACACCCCAGCCTGTTGGCTTGGGGGATGAGTTTGAGGTGAATGACATTTTGGCCATGAAGAAGGTAAGAGGGAGAACCATGTTCCTGGTCGATTGGAAGGGTTTTGGCCCCGAGGAGAGGTCATGGGAACCCAGGGAGAATATCCACGCACCCCAGATTTTGTCTAAGTTCCTCTCCAGTTTTAGAAAGAGGGGGCATAAAGGGGGGGTACTGTCACGCCGTGCTCACCTGGGGGCGGGACCTCGGTCCCGACGTCATCTCTTCCGGAGCTGCGGTCACTCCGGGGGTCCCGTAGGGTGCGCACGCGCAGCTCTCGTCCCCGGGCCTCCTCCTACATGTCACGTTTGCGCTTGCGCGCTCCTGTCAGTGCTGTATAGGGCTCGGTCCTCTCTATGGTAATGGAGGACCTGACCCGGAACCTGTAGTGGTCATGTGCTTTCTGGCTAGTTCCTGACCCGGAACCAGTAGTAGTCATGTGCTATATCAGACGACCTCCCCCTAGGGGAGGTGCCTGATTATTGCTGTGCTTCCTGGCTTGGTCTGCCGTGTCCCTGCCTGGCTGTGCGCTGTACTCAGGTCCTCTGCCTTGCACTCTGTTGTGCCTCTTGGCACACGCTCTGAATCTGCACTCTGCTTTGTACTTGGTTGTGCCTCCTGGCACACGCTCTGACCCTGTGTTCTGTCTCGTACTCGGTTGTGCCTCCTGGCACATGCTCTGACACTGTACTCTGTCTCATACTCGGTTGTGCCTCCTGGCACACGCTCTTACCCTGTACTCTGTCTTATACTCAGTCGTGCCTCCTGGCACACACTCTGATTCCGTGCTCTGTCTTATACTCAGTTGTGCCTCCGGGCACACACTCTGATCCTGTACTCAGTCTCTTACTCTGTTACACCTCCTGGCACACCTGCTGCCTGACTCAGTGCTCTGACGTGCTCCTTGCACGCTTCCTGCTTCACTCACACCCGGACGAACGAAGTCTCTGTATACCACGTGTTCCCGTGTCCACTCTTTACACGTTCCTGCAGACACTCTCACCCACTCGTGTCTCCTGTGAGCCGGCCGCCTGGTGCCAGCAGTCGTGGTGCCTCACCCCCTGGGGCTTGCCCCTGACACTCCCTGTATAGGGGGTGGTCTTCACTAGGTCAGCTCGCCCTGGGAGGGTTGGTGTCACGACCCAGAGGGTCCACTCCAGGAGTCGTCACATTGTCTCTATGATTTAAGGGCTGAAATGGGATTTCCTATGGACTTTGTGGTCCCTCTTTTATCTGTTTGATACCTTTCTTTTGTATGTGGATTGTAATGTTAATAAAGGATATATTATTTTATCTATATACCATTGTGTGGTACTGAATTAATTTCACTATTCGGTTACCATAAAAGTGATGTAATGAAAGTGTGGTATATTACCCAAAATTTGGATTTAATGACTTAAATGGGCATTTGCTTGTGATTACATTGTCATTTGCTGTTGTTTAACAGAGCCCAAAAGCATGGACTTTAAGGCCAAAGAGAGTTCTTGGCAAGCTAAGGCTTCTAATATATTTCAGAAAGGTGTTGGACTGCATCCTACTTTCACTTCTAATGGCTACAATGAGAATATTAAGAAATATAAAAATGTGCTACAGAAAATAATTTAAATTTGGTGGACAAAGATTACCCTGGAAAACTACGTTGTTCAAAAGATTGTTCCAAGGGGATTGATTTGATTTGGGTGATGAGAATCTAAACAACCGGTGGATGAAAGTAGCAAATATATGTTCATTGGAATTTATTGCCATTATAATTGAGAAGAATATTTCATCATTAAAGGTGATTGAAATGGTAATTGATGCCCTGCAGAAATCTCTTCAACAGGAGCTAGGTATCGACAAATTTCAAGAGGTGATTAAGAACCTAGATAAGGATGTTGAAAAATGGGAATGCAATATTAGTCAGGGCAAGCAAAAGAAATATGAAAGAGATTTTGGAGATTTTGAGTCAAGCAAGATATTTCGATGGCAATTTAAAAAAGAATCAGTAAAGAGAAGTTTTTCTAGGAGCTCATCTATCGTATCTAATTAATCAAAGAGTGAAGGTGGTAGATCTGTGCATGAAGGAAGGAATGGCCCTAGAACCAGGCACTTCTATAAAAAGAGTTCATCCTCCAGGAAAACTGAGAAAGATGGTGTTAAGGTAATTAACTTATCCTCACATCAATTAATGGAGGCACAAGAGAATGTTTTGTTTAAGGGATTGACCTTCTCACCCTCCTTTGATTTAGATCCATTTACAGTCTTAAAAGACCTTCACCTTTTCTCAAGAACATTGGTCTTGAAAAGGATACATTGTAAAGGAGAAGTTGATTAAGATTTCTCTAGTAATGAAGAACAATAGGCCTTACAAATTTTGGAATCATTGATTGAGGAGGATGTTTCCACAGTAAGTACTGATTTTCCAACAAAAATCATAAATAAGTCAAAACAAAATTCCCCCACTGTACATGGTGCCTGCTGTAGATACTTTTACTAAAATGGTATCGTTGGATATAGAGGAGTTGAGGAAATCAAAAAATAAGGCATTCAATCATTTGACCAGGATTGAGAGGGAGGCATTGCAGCAATTGAGAGAATGGGATGATGTTGTGTTCAAAATGGCCAACAAAGGGGGTAACATAGTCATTTGGCCAAATACTATGTATGAGGCCCAGGCTTATAAGCTTTTGGGCAATTCCATCGAATATAAGCCATTGACTTTTAACCCTGTAACCAAATTCATGATGGAATTGCTGGATATTTTGAGAAAGGCCTATGAGGACAATATCATTCCAAAAAAACTATCTTGGAAATCTATGAGAAACTCAACCCTAGATTAGCCACGTTCTATTTAATTCCGAAGGTGCATAAGGACCCTCTTAACCCTCCAGTGAGACAAATCATTGCTGCCAATGAGGGTCTATGTGAGATCATATGTGATGTGGTAGAGTATTTTTTGAAACCCCTTGTAATTCAACTACCATCTTTCATAAAGGACACCACTGCAGCTTTAGGCCATCTGGAAAATTTACAACTAACAGAGAAAATGGTATTAGTCACAGCAGATGTTGAGGCATTGTATTCCTCCATCGAACATGCCGATGGGTTAAAAGCCATTGAGAAGTATCTACGGCATAGCAATCTAAGTGGGGAAATGGCATCATTCATTTTGGTACTATTGAGATTCACTTTGACTCACAATGCCTTCACTTTTGATGGGAAAGTTTTTTTTGCCACAGAAGGGTACTGCAATGGGGGCCTCCTGTGCCCCCTCTTATGTCAACTTGTTTATGGGGCATGGGAGTGGTCCATCTTTCAGGAGGTAGATTTTGCTTGTGTTGATCGGGTCCACAACTGGATCCATTACATTGATGACATTTTGTTCATTTGGGAGGGTCCAGTTGTGGACCTCGAATTATTCATGAATCATCTTAATGCCAACAATCAAAGTATCAGGCTAACTTATAAATTCGGATGCAAAATCGATTTCTTGGATGTATCAATTTCAGTGCTCCCGAATGGTCATCTTTCAACCGCTATTTATCGGAAGCCTACATCAACAAATTCCTTTCTACATGCCTCATCTGCTCACCCCAAATCAACAATATCTGGTATACCAATTGGTCAATTCTTACGTGCCAAAAGGATTTGTTATGAGGAGTCCCAGTTTGAGGAACAATCCAAAATTTTGAAGAAATGCTTTCAGGATCAGGGGTATGGTCATCGTGTTATTCAAAGAGGATATAAGAAAGCCAAAGGTATACCCAGAGATCCACTTCTACATAAAAATCTGTCCATCTCGGTACAGGAGGAGGATTATCATCAGGTAAGGTTTATAACCAACTATAATAGCAGGTGGTTTGATCCTAAAAAAAAGTGGAGAAGCATTGGAAAATTCTTCTCACTGACATTGTCCTCAAGCGGTGTTTGCAAGTTTCTCCTAAGTTTGTAGCCAAAAGGGCCCCAAATTTACGTGACATCTTGGTCCATAGTTCATATGATCCCAAAGGGAAAGAGAGAACTAGGAAAAACTCAGAATGAAAGGGGTATTTTCCTTGTGGCCTCTGCAAGGGCTGCGCTAACATGAAGAAGGGATCCACCTTCTTCAATTTTGATCGGTCTAGAAAATTTGACATCAGAAAGCACATTACGTGTTCGTCTAAAGGCGTAGTACACTATGCAGAATGCCCTTGCAGGAAAATCTATATAGGCATGACAAGTCGTGAACTTAAGGTGAGGGTGCGTGAACATTGTCTTGACATAGACAAAGCAAAATCTGTAGTGGATGATACAACCGTGAAAACTCTTACTAGGCATTTTAGGAAATATCACCAATGTAATTCCAGGTTTCTTTCCTTCAAGGAGATTGATATCGTTGATCTTGGCCCTAGAGGGGGGGATGTGGCTAAGCGACTGGCAAAAAAAGAGTGCCAATGGATCTTCAGATTGGGGACACTCATCCCCCAAGAATTAAATGAAAGTTCAGGATTTAGCGCATATTTATTGTAGCCATGGAAGTGTTGGGTGGGGGGGTTTATTTTACTTCCTTCTTATTGATTTGGCTTGTTTTTAATTCGTTTTTATTATATTTTTAATTAACATCCGCCATGGTGTGAACACATTGCCATCTGCGTTTTTTCTGGTCCTTGGGAGGATGAAGATTGGTCCATATGTTTTTTCATGGCTATGAAATCGTGTTTGTCATTACTGGTGCATTGCAAGAAAGAAGATTTCCCTATGATGTCCTTATGTATGGAATTTTTATTGTTCCTTAGTGTCATCCCACCAAGGACAACATCGGCAAGGAGTTTGTATGTTCTCCCCGTGTTTGCGTTGGTTTCCTCCCACACTCCAAAGACATACTGATAGGGAATTTAGATTGTGAGCCCCTTCGGGGACAGTGATGATGATGTGTGCAAATTGTAAAGCGTTGCGGAATATATTAGCGCTATATAAAAATAAAGATTATTATTATTATATGGTTATGACAATTATGGGGGAGATTTTTTCTACCTCGTGCTCTTCTTTTTTGTATTGTCACTTTATGTATATTTTTGTTTCTCTGTGTATTTTTATGTTTTCACTTCCACATAATAATTTTAACATGTGATTATAATATGTCATTATTGATTGTCACTTTATCCTCTGATTGGCACATTATTATTGTATAGTAAATATGTAAGGCACTTTATTACTAGGCACATCATCATTGTGCTTGGCACATTATATTCTGATTGGCACATTATTACTGTGCAGTAGATATGTAAGGCACCTTTTTACTAGGCACATTATTATTGTGCAGTAAATATAGTAAGCACTTTGTCACTAGGCACTTTGATTTTATTATAATGGGTGTATTATTTACACCATTACATGGTTATTTAATTGTGTAATTTTTATACTCTATAGGGCGGCCTTATGATGTGGGTTTGCTACAATCACATAATAGTGAATGTCACTTCACAATTACCTAATATGAGTTAGGTTCTCACTAAATTGTTCTAGGATTTTATTGATTAGGTAAAAATCAGGAGAGCTCCCGTTATATATCCCAAGCACTAGGTCATATACATATTTTAATCTTCTTTGAAGCCGTACCCATGCCGGTGTACTGGGCCGCCGGGGTTTATGATGTGGTCTATAGTGGTTTGCGGTTTCTTCATGTCCTGAGCAGGACCTGGCGTTGCTGGGCCACGTGACCACTTACTATGCCCCTGATTGGATAGCGGCAACCATGTGACTCCGCGCATGCACCATCTAAGCTTCTTTATACATGTTAGTGGCACAGGACCTTTAGTTCATACTGCGCAGGCGCTCCTAGCGTCCAAATAATTCTAACGCAGGTGTTTACTATTTTGATTGACCAATAGCGAGAGCGGATTGGGTATTTTAACTGTAGTGCCCCCTGCCCTGACACGCCTCCGGAAGAAGCAGTGCGAAACGCGCGATGGGGTAGAGGGACATCCAGGGATCTCCATCAGCTGACACTGGTATGTACCAGAGAACAATTCATTTACACCCTTAATCATTCCATTTGGTTAGCGCCATTAGGAGGCTCATTGTGGAGGGAGTGGTATACCTTGTTATTGCTGGCTGTATATGCCTGTGGTGGGCAACAGCAGTACTATATTATCAAGGGGTTTTTGTCTCCCCAAATATTAAAATTGTGCACAGTGATACAACATGGGTGTTTTCTTGTCTCTATGATTTAAGGGCTGAAATGGGATTTCCTATGGACTTTGTGGTCCCTCTTTTATCTGTTTGATACCTTTCTTTTGTATGTGGATTTTAATGTTAATAAAGGATACATTATTTTATCTATATACCATTTTGTGATACTGAATTAATTTCACTATTCGGTTACCATAAAAGCAAAGTAATGAAAGTGTGGTATATTACCCAAAATTTGGATTTAATGACTTAAATGGGCAACGCAGATATATGAGGCCTGGCACGGAGATACCACACTGCCAAATCTGTGGCCAGTATTTTTTTCTTTTTTATGCTAAATAGTGCTGTATACAACTAGAGTGACAGACAGGAAAAAAATGGAATTTAGGCCTAAAATACCCAAATTTTTAGCACACGGAAGGATGAGGCGTGTCACAGATATACCGTACTGTAAAATATGTGGCCTGTATGTATTTTTTGGGGGGTCAGCAAAATAGTGTCAAGAAATTGTGTAAGACACATAAAAATGAAAGATTTCTCTGTGCACTCAAAAGTGATTTTTGGGACCCCTTTAAAATTGCTGGATTTTAAAGCTGTGCTAGGAAAAGGATCTGGCTGTATCGTGCAGAGTCAAAAAGCAAATGGAGAAAAAGAGGGCTTTGGATTATTTTGCAATAAAATCATCTCTATTAGGGCTCACACTCACTGGCGAGAGACTCGCACGATTCTCGAGCAAGTCTCTTGCATGAAAACCTGGCACTGCCGCCGGCACTAGGACCGGAGCTGTGTGCGGCTACATGTATTTCTATGTAGCAGCATGCTCCGGTCCGAGTGTCGGTGGCAGTGCCTGGTTTTCATGCGAGAGACTCGCACAAGAATCGTGCGAGTCTCTCGCCAGTGAGTGTGAGCCCTTAACCTGGTGTAGGGTCGGTGGGCCGAGCTTGGGGGTGGTCCCTCTGTATACCACGCAGTGACGCACAGACAAAAGATGGAGGCAGATTTCGGGTGCAACAGGTACAAGTTTATTTCTCGCCGTCCAACTGACGGCCCTCACAATACACCATAAATTCTCTTCACGGCCCTCCGTGTCCAGGCCCCGTTACACAAACACCGTACTTATCACCAGGGACGTAAATACACGTACCGTCCCTTTTCGCTTAACGACGTTCCTGTCAACTCGGTCACTGTGGCCGCCTTAGGCCCGTACACCAACAGTAATTTTCTGGTCAGGTATCGGCTTCAACTCGGTATGTGTTTCCCTGGGGCCTCGTCTGTACTGCGGTAATTCATGTCAGGACCACCCCCCTGATTTCCTTTCTCCTCAGTCCCCCTGGTTAAGTTTTCCTCACAGTGCAGCAACTGTCACAGTCTCCTCGTCACTTGAGCTCCCCCTGGGGACTGGAATCTTCTGGAACCCTCCTGTCAAATTTATAGCTTTCCCGGTTCCCTGTAACTCCACCCCCCATGACCAACGGTTTCTTAGCCCTAAGCTGATGTCAAGTCCTATGCTCACACTCCTCCCTGCCCTCTAATGTCAATTCCAGGTACTGCACATCACCTACACTTTCCTAGCTGTTTTCCCTTCTGTCATAACTGACATCCTGCCTGACAAGTGCAAACGCCTTTGAAACCTGATCAGTCAGTCCGTCCGTCAGGTCACCTTCCCTACACTCTCCCTTCCTTTGTCTATTGTCGTCCTCTACAATTGTCGTCCCTGCCTTAGTCGTTCTGAAGCTTCTACTACCATCTGTTGTCAGACCAGTTGTTGTGCCAAACCCGCTATCCGCGGGGGGCCAAACCAAACCGGGAGCACCATGCTCCGAGCGGCCTACTGCCACTCGCCAGCGCGCACGCCACATGACAACATCTTTCAAAACTGGGCTAGGTACACCTGGATTCTTTCCCTCCAGCGTGTACCTTCACCTACTCTCCCCTTCTATCACCTTCCACAATCCGGTACGCCATGATCGAGGCCTTACACCTACCAGATCATTACCAGCGCCCGACTTCTTCTTTCTGGAGTGTCTGTGGTGTCAGGGACCTGACCTGGGACTACTGTCTGCTTCACATCTTCCATCTCTCTGTCTCTCTCTTGGTTACCAGTCATGGTCGGCATCTCGGTCTCCCAGACCTTCTCAACTCATAGACCCCTTCGGTCTCACATTTCCTTCGGTCACACAGACCTTCCCTTACCCGGACCTGTTGCATTTTCTCATGCCTAGTATACTTCAAAACAACTTTATACCAGCACGAGTACCCCCTTTTTTTTTTTTCTTTCCTATTGCTTTAAAACCATTACACAACAAAAACCAGTAAAACATAACAAATTTTTCTCCCCCTTCCTTTAACATGGACAATTCCTCTCTCCTTACATCCCCGCTTTGTCAGGCTTAACACACAAAAAAACCTTCAATTTTTACATTAAACTTTTTTTTCATTAACTTGGACGCAAACTGTCCTTGTGATCTGCACAATGGTGCAACAGAGTCTCGAAAGTTCAAGCCACCTCCTAATAGCCGGCAGCGAGGGGTCCCACAGCCGTGGAGTTCCCAGGATGTAAGGAGTGTCCTATGCGCCTTTGCTACGGGGGCTCGCAGTCCTCTGGCTCAGTGAGCACAGCTACCGCATAATAGCCGCGGGGGCAATACTCCTTATAATAGGACACCAAGTCCCCCTCGTATAGAGCCCGGGAGTCCGGTGGGCGGGACTTAGCCGGGGGTGAAAACAGGGCAGAGGCGGCGGATGATGTCAGCGGCCCAGCAGTCGCTGGGGCCGTGTGACGGATAGGGGCAGACAGGTTTTCTGGAGGTTGGGCCACAGGGCCTGACAAATAGGCCGCAGTCAGTTCCAACGCCGGCATAGCCGCGGCCGCAGGGTGGACTGCATCCGGAGCTTCAGCCGGAGCCGTCATAACCGGAGTAACAGCTGGTTTCGGGGAGAATGTCTCCACCTGCAGGGGGGACGCAACAGCATCTTCTGGAAACAGGCTCCGCACTGGCGACACCGGGCGTGGTGTCACCGGGCAGGGTGGCTCGGGGCTGGGAGTGGAGGGCCCCCTCAGCTTAGCACAGACAGTGGGGTCTTCCTTGGTCAGACAAATTTTCAGGATCACAGGAGGCCGCATGCTGCGGCTGAGTGGTGGGGGCCGCTTGCGGAGCCGCTGGTAGGGCCGGGGGAACTCTCACCTTCCCCGGTGCCGCGGTCTCCGTCACATCTTTTCGCGGCTGCTCCTGCAGTCTCTGCTCTTCACTCAACCGTCCGGTGGGGCTGGCCTCCAGGCATAGAGGTTCCGCGGAGAGACTCTCTGCTGGTATCTTTGGCAGCCGCTCCCGCGGGATCCGCCATGGCTCCGCTCCTCCACCCGAGATCAGACTGGCTGCTCGTGACTCCGAGGTATAGATCTTCTGGCGAAGCTCGCTCTCCCGCCGCCATCGCCAATCCAGGCGGCCGATGCCTCGACAACCGCAGCCAATCTTTTCCTCAGTGCCACTCCCCCTGCTGGGTGGGGCAACGGTAGGCCTTTCCACCCACCTGCCAGGGTCCAGTATGTGGGAGCGTCGGCCTCCTGGTACATATCGCTGTCCCCAGGGGTGCGTAGGAGGGGGTCCCAGTACATTCAGAACGACTGCAAACACCTCGGACCTCTCCTCTGCGCTGAAGCAGCACCGCCATCTTGCTCTAAACCTGGTACCGCCCCGGACCCTCTGCTGGCAGCGCAGATACGCCACAATGCTCCCAATTTGTAATCCACAGGTTGATAATTTGTAATCCACAGGTGTTTATAATCCAAACAGTGCAGTCCAAGTCCGTGTCCATTCTTCAGAGGCAGGCCTGCCGCAGAAGATATTGTATTAGCGGCGTTGATCCTGCCGACTACACCAAGTGTAGGGTCAGTGGGCCGGGCTGGGGGGTGGTCCCTCTGTATACCACGCAGTGACGCACAGACAAAAGATGGAGGCAGATTTCGGGTGCAACAGTTACAATTTTATTTCCCGCCGTCCAACTGACGGCCCTCACGATACACAGCAAATTCTCTTCACGGCCCTCCGTGTCCAGGCCCCATTACACACATACCGTACTTATCACCAGGGATGTAAATACACGTACCGTCCCTTTTCGCTTAACGACGTTCCTGTCAACTCGGTCACTGTGGCCGCCTTAGGCCCGTACACCAACAGTAATTTTCTGGTCAGGTATCGGCTTCAACTCGGTATGTGTTTCCCCGGGGCCTCATCTTTACTGTGGTATTTCATGTCAGGACCACCCCCCTGATTTCCTCTCTCCTCAGTCCCCCTGATTAGGTTTTCCTCACAGTGCAGCAACTGTCACAGTCTCCTCGTCACTTGAGCTCCCCCTGGGGACTGGAATCTTCTGGAACCATCCTGTCAAATTTATAGCTTTCCCGGTTCCCTGTAACTCCGCCCCCATGACCAATGGTTTCTTAGCCCTAAGCTGATGTCAAGTCCTATGCTCACACTCCTCCCTGCCCTCTAATGTCAATTCCAGGTACTGCACATCACCTACACTTTCCTAGCTGTTTTCCCTTCTGTCATAACTGACATCCTGCCTGACAAGTGCAAACCCCTTTGAAACCTGACCAGTCAGTCCGTCCGTCAGGTCACCTTCCCTACACTGGCCAAAAAATTTTTCTAGCCAATTATACCTGGGGCTAGGTATATACGGTCAATATATGCTATACACAGCAGCAGCAGACAGTAATGGAATGGACCCTCTTGATGTATGCAATGATATCTATATACCCACATACAGTGCCTGCAGGCTTTGCACTGATATGTATAGAGCGACGTACACTCCCCTGCCTACCTAACACTGGAACCTATATACTCTGGAATTAGTCCTTAGAAGGACTGCTGGTTTAGCTGGATTTGAGTACCGTATATACTCATGTATAAGCCAAGATTTTCAGCCCATTATTTGGGGTTGAAAGTCCCCCTCACAGCTTATACACGAGTCATATACGCCAGGGGGTCGGCAGGGGTGTCAGATCATACTGACCCCCCTTGGCGCTTCTCTGCAGCCCCCGCTTGTCCCACGGTCTCCCTTCCTTCAGTGGTCACGTGGTACCGCTCATTAAAGTCATGAATATGCGCATATTTATGACTTTAATGAGCGGTACCACGTGACCGCTGAAGGAAGGAAGGGAGACTGTGGGAGAAGCGGGGCTGTAGAAATGAGCCAGGATGGGGTAAGTATACCGATATTCACCTATCCCCTGTCCATCGCTGCTCGCCGCTGTCTGCCGCATCCTCTGTCAGTGACATTCAAGCAGCAGAGGGCGCAATGATGTGGAAAATGTGCGCAGCGCCCTCTGCTGCCTGAACGTCACTGACAGAGGACGCGGCAGACAGCGGTGAGCAGTGATGGACCGGGGACAGGTGAATATCTCAGGTGCCGTGTCCTGACCCTCTCTCGGCAGCAGCTCTCCCTACACCAGGGATTCCCAACCTGTGGCTCGGGAGCCACATGTGGCTCGCCATCTCATGAATTGTGGCGCGCAACTGTCTGCTAGCTTGTTGCTTGAGCTTCAGGACTAGCAAAGAGCTATGAAGAGCGCATCTCAAAATGTTGAATTTTATGAGTAGTCTGGCACAGAAAAGCAGATCTGGATGCACATATACTGGTCTTAGGGGTTTAGAGATAATTTAAGGATGGTGTGCTGGAGACAGGATGATACTACTGGTCAGAGGAGGTGCTTGAAGATGGATACGACAGTGTGATGGGAGAATACTGAAGGGGGAGATTGTGGGAACCCTTGGATCTTGGTATACTGCTTTTGTGGAAAAGCTTTGACTGTCATTATACCCATAATAGGGGCTTTGGTTGCCACTAATGTGAGGGAGTGTGGGAGCCAGATGTGGCTCACGACCATTTCTCAAAGCTGAACATGACTTACGACCATCTCTCTGAGCTGGATGTGGATCGTGACCCTCTCACAGAGCTGGATGTGGCCCCTAAGTTCAGAAAGGTTGGGGACCACTGCCCTACACTATCTCAATCCGGAGCTGAATGCGCCAAGCAGAGTGGCGTCCGGTCTCTTATACCCCTGATGATGCTGTGCGGCCAGCCAATCACTGCAAGACCACACCAAAGATGGCTGCGACGTTAAAGTGCCTGGCAGACAATCCCTGCATGGTGATTGGGTCTCTAAAGACTGCCAAAAATGCTGGGAGGAGACCCAAGTTCCCTCCGAGTAATCTCCGAAATGCTCGGTGCAAGCCGAATACCGTGATAATCGGGCAAGAGTCGAGTAGTGTCGAGCATGTTCGCTCATCACTACAGCAGATGTGTTTAAAAGACAGCTCATACAGCTTTTTGTGAAGGACAGTGTACCATTACCATTATTTACACGACCAGCATTTACAGCTCTTAATGGAGAAATGGCCGCAAACTTGGTGTTTCTCTGGATAGAGAAAGTATTAGAAAATTAGTGATTGAAGAAGCCCTTAACCAAAAGGAAGATCTTAAAAAGAATCTCAAGAAACACTTGAAATGGACGCCTGCACATGTCATAGAGTGAACTATTTTGCCATCAATGTTCGATATGTTTGTGACATCAAAAAATTTGTTGCTAAGACGTTGGCAGTAAAAGATACTAAAGCTCCTCACAGCAGCCAGTTTCTCCAGGCCTTAGTGGAAAAAGTTCTGTAAGATTATGAACTCAAAAAAGAACAGGATCTTGCTATTGTAACGGACAAGGCTTCAAACATGCTAAGTGCAATTACACTGATGAATGAGAATAATGAAGGTGAACAGCAGCTAGAAGAACATTTCACATTCAGTATGTTGGAGATGGGAGGCCACAGTCCTGTTCCCATAATGGAGGAACAAACAGATATTACAACATCAGAACAGCAAAATGATTCTTTACAATTAGATGATCTTGTTGAAGCTGCTTCACACCTCTTTCCTTTTCATTGCATGCGCTGTGTTGTGCACACGCTGCAGCTGGCAATAAGAGACAGTCTGCAAGAGGGACATGCTGGAAATCTGATTAGCACAATGTGGAAAATGGCTATTGCTGCCAGAACCCCTAAAACTGATTCTATCTTGAAGAGACGTGCTGGAAAAGGGGCAATTGTGGATCAAGCCACACAGTGGGGCAGCACCTATATAATTATTGAGCGATTGCTTGAGCTGAAGCCCTTCCTTGTAGATATGGCCAACGCTCAGGTAACACTACATAAAGGTCAATGGACACAAGTGGCTGAATTGAAGGAATTGTTTCATCACCCATTTACAGTGACTAAAAAGTTACAAGCTGAGGATTTAACTCCTGGCATTTTTATAAAGGAGTGGAAGAACTTGTTGTTTTGCCTGTCCCAAAGAGGAGGTTTAATCGCAGATGGCATTTCTGCTTCAATGAAACGGAGAGAGACACAGCTATTGGAAAATAAAATCCTTCTGGCAGCTGTTTAGACCCAAGTCATCGTATATTGCTGGATGATCAACAGCTTACTAAAGGAAAAGAAGCTCTGACTGAAGTAGCGGTTAGGATGAGTGGGCTACAGGATGGCCAAGAGCAAGAGGACTCAGGTCCTGTCAGTGCTACTGCTGCCGTTCCTTCATCCTCATCAGACGAGGAGTTTGATTTCGAAAAGTATTTGGACAACATGGAGCAGGCAAAGCGTTGCCGCAGGGAAAAAGATTCCACTTCCATAGAAAACAGATTGACCAGATTTCAGCAACGTTTTTCACTTGCTCTCAAAGAAGTAGAAGAGATCAATCGTTCATCAAAACTGACAGCACGAGGCGATTCCTTCACACCCTGACATTGTTAGAGATGTTCCCATGTGGTTACAACTTTACCACCAGCACAAGTTACTGTAGAGAGGTTGTTCTCTGGCCTTAGAATAATGAGGTCAGATGTGAGGTCATCTATGAAGGAGGATCTGATGGAGGTGATACTATTCCTCAGAACAAATTCATTGACTGGACACACGTTACAGTACGGTTTTGTTGAAAAGTGTTTTTTTCCACTTACTGCACAATGTATAATAAATTGTAAATATGCAAAAGTTTTTTATCCTAAAGTTGTATTCCAATAATTTTATTTTTTGCTTTATCTAAATGTCTTGATTATTGTATCATAACAACGATTAAAAGCCTAATGTTACCATTTTACTACTGTAAATTTATCACTTAAACTTAAACATGAGCCCTGTATGAGGGAGTCGGAGTTGGAGTAGGAGTCATGGAAATTGAGGAGTCGGAGTGGGAGTTTTGGCTTACCGACTCCACAGCCCTGATTGCAGCTGCTCAATCTGGAGGTTGCGGATTTAAGCATGGTGGTTTTGCAGCACCATGTTACATCTGGTGTGGGACTCCCATCTCCCCAGCAAACCATAATGGAGCCCAAGGTCATGTTGCCTGACAGGTACTCTGGGGATAGTAATCTCGCTCCTTCAGGGAGACCTCCAAGCATGGGAGTTTTCTCTCCTGTTTGACTCTCAATTTCTTCAGACATTGAATGGATTTTTTTCTGGCACTGAGCTTATATATGATGAACCCAACCGCGTCTCCTTAGATGAGTCCACACTGCGCCAACTACAGCAAGGAGAACAGCCAGAAATATTGATCTGAGTTTCGGAGGTGGGTCACAGATACCAAGAGGTATGACCCCGCACTCCTTAGTCTGTTCTGTGAGGGGCTTACAGTAAGGGTGAAGGCTGCCTTAGCTCTGTATGAGACTCCTGACTCCCTTGAGGCAGCCATGACTTTGTCAAACAGAGTTGACCGCCATCTTCACCAGAGACATAGGGAGTCACCTCTGGTTGCAGGAGGTCAGGGTCAAGGGAGGTCAGCACTGGGCCTACTGTGGAACCCATGCAGTTGGGTGTTTCATTCCGCTCTGTTAAATTTTCTGCTGTCTGTCATAAGGGGGAGTGTGTTTTCTGTGGTAAAAAGGGCAATTCCCGACCTCATAGAAACAACCGCCGAAAAAACTTGATGGCCCAGGTTGCGGGGAGGTTAGCAACCCAGGTACTTATCACTTCTGAGGGTAGGTGTCATGGGGTCCTTCTTTGGGATCACACAATCAACAGAGCAATGGAAGAACGAACAATCCTATGACCTTTATTTTAGGCAAAGAAAACGAAAGGTCCATATCCAATCCACCACACAAAAGATAAAATAGTCCAGAACCCAAATGCAGTTCAGTAACAGGATAAAAGCCCTGGGAAATGAGAGTCCAATAAAACAGCAGAGGATAAAATAGTCCATATACTCTCTGAGGTGCTGTGTTCACATCATAGTTCCACACAGGGTCTGATCTCTTGTCTCTCCTCCCTGATATTTTAAAAGTCCCCCTCCTCATTCACAGGTCAGGGGGGAAGGTCACAGGGGATCATTGTTTCACTAAGCTAGGTCACTATGTCATTAGCATATTAGCAAACAGCGTTATTCACTGACCCTGTGGAAGATAACAGTACTGTGGGGGCTGAAATCAGATGGTAACAACAGCCATTCATCAATTAGCAAATAACAATTCATCCTACAGGAGAACACCATGAAACTCAATATTAATACAAACACAATGATACTCACATACCATATCCCACCATCATAGTAGGACTGTTTTTTTTTTCTTCCAGCAGTAATCCACACAGCTGGAATTAAGTGGATGTGTCTGCATTTCTGGACAGTGGGGCGGGGTTTAATTTCATCGACGCTAGGTTCGTCCAGGTCCAAGGCCTCATCCCACCTTCTCTGTCCAGACTCAAACCCATAATTGCCATTGACTTCCCCCCTTTAGACAGCAGCACATTACTCAAGTCGTTTGAGACTTGCAATTCCAGGTGGGGGCCATGCACACTGAGGTATTGGACTGTTATGTGCTAGAGGTTCTGCCCTCACCTATGCTACTGGGACTTCCTTGGCTCGCTCTGCACAATCCTGTAGTTGATTGGCAGTCTCAGGAAGTAGTTAAATGGAGTGTGCATTGTCATGGACGCTGGGTACCTTGTTGGCTATGGTGGATAACCAGACTGTGCCTAGTTACCTGTCAGCTTTTGTGGACGTGTTCTCTGAGCAGGGGAGTCAAGAACTTACTTCCAATCGTCCTTATGATTGCACCATGAATCTCGTTCCTGGTGCCAAGCTGCCAAGAGCAGACTGTATAATATTTCCGGTCCAGAGAGAAAGGCTATGAAGGACTACATCATGGAAAGCCTGGCTAAAAGTCACATCAGACCATGCTCATCTCCCATTGCCGTAGGGTTCTTTTTTGTAAAGAAAAAAGATGGGGGTTACGCCCTTGCCTGGATTTCCGGTAACTTAATATGATCACTGCTGTGATCCTTTCCCGCTCCCTCTCATTCCAGACTTCTTCATCCAGATTGTAGGGGCAAAATGATTCTCTAAGATGGACCTCAGGGGGGTGTATAATCTCATTCACATTAAAGAGGGGGGTGAGTGGAAAACAGCGTTCAATACGCCTGAGGGACGCTATGAGAACCTGATGATGCCTTTTGGGTTGACGAACATGCCTGCCATCTTTCAACACTTTATAGATGACATCTTTAGTCATCTGGTAGGCAGATTCATTTTTACCTATCTGCATGACATACTAATTTATTCACCTGACCTTGAGTCACACCAGGTACGTGTCAGGCAGGTCTTATGTATACTCCGAGACATTAAATTATATGACAAACCTGAGAAGTGTATGTTCTCGGTTGAGGAGATCCCTTTCCTAGGATATGTGTTGTCTTTCAAGTTTTTGCATGGATCCTGTGAAAGTCTGGGCGGTTTTGGACTAGAATTGTCTAAAGGATTTGAAGGCATTGCAAAGATTTTTAGGTTTCGCCAATGTCAGGTTTGGGTGGGCCTCCACGGACCGTCTAGTATATTGGAAAGTGCCAAATCAGATAAGCTTTAAGCTTCGATCGGAGCAGAATGAGACGAGATGAACACAGGAGAGGTATCTCTGGGTGCAAATCATCTGAAGTTTTAATGGAAACTGGTTCTGCTTATATTAACAACCGAAAGGGTGTACACATTACATCATTACATCATCTCTATGCATATCAGAATTAGTTAGTAAATCATTAACTAGATGTGTATTTCCTGAAGGAAGTACAGATAGTGGTTTGAAATGGTACTCGGCTGCCCCTTTAAGAGAGACTTGCCTGCTGCCCCTGCAAGACTTTCAACTCAGGATCCGTTTTAACTGTGGGTGCCTCTCAGGGGCCACTTTGGCCTCAGGGTCCGATTTTGTGGGTGGGACCCCTCAGGGCCCGATTTTGTGGGTGGGGCCCCTCAGGGTCCGATTTTGTGGCCGGGGCACCTCAGGGTCTGATTTTGTGGGTGGGGCCCCTCAGGGTACGATTTGGTGGGCGGGGCCACTCAGGGTACGATTTGGTGGGTGGGGCCACTCAGGGTCCGATTTGGTGAGTGGGGCCCCTCAGAGTTCAATTTGGTCAGCGGGGCCCCTCAGGGTCCGATTTTGTGGTTGGGGCCTTCAGAATCCGATTTGGTGGGCGGGGCCCCTCAGGGTCCGATTTGGTGGGCGGGAGCCCTCAGGGTCCGATTTGGTGGGCAGGGCCCCTCAGGGTCCGATTTGGTGGGCGGGGCCCCTCAGGGTCCGATGTGGTGGGAGGGGCCACTCAGGGTCCGATTTGGTGGGCTGTGCCACTCTGGGTCTGTTTTGGTGGGCGGGGCCACTCAGGGTCTGATTTTTTTAGCGGGGCCACGCTGGGTCCGATTTGGAGGCCAGGGTTGTTCAGCCTCCGATTTGGAGGTCGGGGTGGCTCAGCCTCCGATTTGGAGCCTGGGGTCACTCAGCTTTCGATTTGGCGCGCCGGCCCTTTAAGACTCATTTCGGTGCACCGGCCCTTTAAGAATCACTTTGGCGCGTCGGCCCTTTAAGAGCCAGTTTGGCTCACTGGGCTTCTAAATCCACTTTGGCGCACATTCTCTCTCAGTGGCATGCGTCATGTGAAGAAGCTAGATTTGCATTTATGCTGTTGGTTTCGCTTTAAGAGCTGAAATTATCTGCCAGAAACGCTGTCCTAGAGAGGTAATGTGAAGTTCGTAGGCATTGGCATAGTAACTGGGTGAGCCTGCGCATGTCAATGAGCTTAACTGCCACCTCACGACTGTCCCATGTTTTCCCTATGGCAACATTTTCCCATTGAAATGCTTTGAGGAAAATGTTTTTTCAAACGCAAATTGCGCAAAAACTCCAGATCCGATCTACATGAAAAATACTTAGCACACCACTCATGGACGCTGGCTTCGAAACGAGGCCTCAACGGAGTCTGTGCATGTAGCGGTTCGGGCCGCATTAATTGCGGAAATCAACTGAATAGTAATAATAATACTAGATGTGTATTTCCTGAAGGAAGTACAGACAGTGGTTTGAAATGGTGCCCGGGCTGCCCCTTTAAGAGAGACTTGCCTGCTGCCCCTGCAAGACTTTCAACTCAGGATCCGTTTTAACTGTGGGTGCCTCTCAGGGGCCACTTTGGCCTCAGGGTCCGATTTTGTGGGTGGGACCCCTCAGGGCCCGATTTTGTGGGTGGGGCCCCTCTGGGCCCGATTTTGTGGCCGGGGCACCTCAGGGTCCGATTTTGTGGGTGGGGCCCCTTAGGGTCCGATTTGGTGGACGGGGCCACTCGGTCCGATTTGGTGGGCGGGGCCCCTCAGGGTCCAATTTGGTGGGCGGGGCCACTCAGGGTCCGATTTGGTGAGTGGGGCCCCTCAGAGTTCAATTTGGTCAGAGGGGCCCCTCAGGTTCCGATTTTGTGGGTGGGGCCCCTCAGCGTCCGATTTTGTGGTTGGGGCCTTTCAGAATCCGATTTAGTGGCCGGGGCCCCTCAGGGTCCAAATTGGTGGGCGGGGCCCCTCAGGGTCCGATTTGGTGGGTGGGGCCCCTCAGGGTCCGATTTGGTGGGCGGGGCCCCTCAGGGTCTGATTTGGTGGGCGGGGCCACTCTGGGTCCGATTTGGTGGGCGGGGCACTTCAGGGTCCGATTTGGTGGGCGGGGACACTGAGTCTGATTTTGTGGCCGGGGCCCCTCAGGGTCCGATTTTGTGTCCGGGGCCCCTCAGGGTCCGATTTTGTGGCCGGTGCCTCTCAGGGTCCGATTTTGTGGTTGGGGCCCCTCAGGGTCCGATTTTGTGTCCAGAGCCTCTCAGCGTCCGATTTTGTGGTTGGGGCCCCTCAGGATCTGATTTTGTGGCCGGGGCCCCTCAGGGTCCAATTTTGTGGGTGGGGCCCCTCAGGGTCCAGTTTTTTGGCCGGGGCCCCTCAGGGTCCAATTTTGTGGGTGGGGCCCCTCAGGGTCCAATTTTGTGCGTGTGGCCCCTCAGGGTCCGATTTTGTGGTTGGGGCCCTTCAGGGTTTGATTTTGTGGTTGGTGCCCCTCAGGATCCAATTTTGTAACCGGAGCCCTCAGGGTCTGATTTTGTGGGTGGGGCCCCTCAGGGTCTGATATTGTGGTTGGGGCCCCTCAGGATCCGATTTTGTGGGTGGGGCCCCTCAGGATCCGATTTTGTGGTTGGGGCCCCTCAGGGTCCGATTTTGTGGCCGGGGCCCCTCAGGGTCCGATTTTGTGGCCGGGGCCCCTCAGGGTCCGATTTTGTGGCCGGGGCCCGTGAGGGTCCGATTTTGTGGCCGGGGCCCCTCAGGGTCCGATTTTGTGGTTTGGGCCCCTAAGGGTCCGATTTTGTGGGTGGGGCCCCTCAGGGTCCGATTTTGTGAGTGGGGCCCCTCAGGGTCCGATGTTGTGGCCGGGGCCCCTCAGGGTCTAATTTTGTGGCCGGATCCCCTCAGGGTCCGATTTTGTGGGTGGGGCCCCTTAGGGTCCGATTTTGTGGGTGGGGACCCTCAGGGTCCAATTTGGTGGGTGGGGCCACTCTGGGTCTGATTTGGTGGGCGGGGCCACTCTGGGTCCGTTTTTGGTGGGCGGGGCCACTCTGGGTCCAATTTGGATGCCAGGGTGGCTCAGCCTCCTTTTTGTAGGCCAGGGTCTATCAGCCTCCGATTTGGAGCCTGGGGTCACTCAGCTTTCGATTTGGCGCGCCGGCCCTTTAAGACTCATTTTGTGCGCCGGCTCTTTAAGAATCACTTTGGCACGTCGGCCCTTTAAGAGCCAGGGTGGCTCACTGGGCTTCTAAATCCACTTTGTCGCACATTCTATCTCAGGGGCATGTGTCATGTGATGAAGCTAGATTTGCATTTGTGCTGTGGGTTTCACTTTAAGAGCTGATATTATGTGGCAGAAGCTCTGTCCTTGGGATGTCATGTGACGTTCGTAGGCGTTGGCATAGTAACTGGGTCTGCCTGCGCATATCAATGAGCTCAACTGCCATTTCAATCGCCTCAGGGCACGTTTTGCCATTTCCCATTGAAAAGCATTGGAGACAGTGCATTCCAATGACGGAAAAAAAAAATTTCAAACGCAAATTGCGCAAAAACTACAAATCCGATCGACACGAAAAATACTTAGCACACCTCTCGTGGACCCTGGCTTCGAAACGACACCTCAACGGCGTCTGTGCGTGTGGCGGTTCGGGCTGTATTAATTGCGGAAATCAACTTAATAATAATAACTAGATGTGTATTTCCTGAAGGAAGTACAGATAGTGGTTTGAAATGGTACACGGCTGCCCCTTTAAGAGAGACTTGTCTGCTGCCCCTGCAAGACTTTCAACTCAGGATCCGTTTTAACTGTGAGTGCCTCTCAGGGGCCACTTTGGCCTCAGGGTCTGATTTGGTAGGTGGGGCTCCTCAGGATCTGATTCCTTGGCCTGGGCTCCTCAGGGCTTGAATTGTTGGCTGGGATCCCTCAGGCTCCTATTTTGTGGGTGTGGCCCCACACGGTCCGATATTGTGAGTGGGGCCCCTCAGGGTCTGATTTTGTAGTTGGGGCCCCTCAGGGTCCGATTTTGTGGTTGGGGCCCCTCAGGGTCCGTTTTTGTGGGTTGGGGCCCCTCAGGGTCCGTTTTTGTGGATTGGGCTCCTCAGGGTCCGATTTTGTGGGTTGGGCCCCTCAGGGTCCGATTTTCTGGCCGGGGCCCCTCAGGGTCCGATTTTGTGGTTGGGGCCCCTCAGGGTCCGATTTTGTGGCCGGGGCCCCTCAGGGTCCGATTTTGTGGCCGGGGCCCCTCAGGGTCCGATTTTGTGGCCGGGGCCCCTCAGGGTCCGATTTTGTGGCCGGGGACCCTCAGGGTCCGATTTTGTGGCCGGGGCCCCTCAGGGTCCGATTTTGTGGCCGGGCCCCCTCAGGGTCCGATTTTGTGGCCGGGCCCCCTCAGGGTCCGATTTTGTGGCCGGGGCCCCTCAGGGTCCGATTTTGTGGCCGGGGCCCCTCAGGGTCTGATTTTGTGGCAGGGGTCAATCAGCCTCCGATTTGGAGGCCGGGGTCGATCAGCCACCGATTTGGAGGCCGGGGTCGATCAACCTCCGATTTGGAGGCCGGGGTGGCTCAGCCTCCGATTTGGAGGCCGGGGTGGCTCAGCCTCCGATTTGGTGGCCGGGGTGGCTCAGTCTCCGATTTGGAGGCCGGGGTGGCTCAGTCTCCGATTTGGAGGCCGGGGTGGCTCAGTCTCCGATTTGGAGGCCGGGGTTGGCTCAGCCTCCGATTTGGAGGCCGGGGTGGCTCAGCCTCCGATTTGGAGGCCGGGGTGGCTCAGTCTCCGATTTGGAGGCCGGGGTTGGCTCAGCCTCCGATTTGGAGGCCGGGGTTGGCTCAGCCTCCGATTTGGAGGCCGGGGTGGCTCAGCTTTCGATTTGGCGTGTCGGCCCTTTAACAGCTAGTTTGGCTCACTGGGCTTCTTCTAAATCCACTTTGGCGGACATTCTCTCTCAGGGGCCATGTGTCATGTGATGAAGCTAGATTTGCATTTGTGCTGTGGGTTTCACTTTATGTGCTGATATTATGTGGCAGAAGCTCTGTCCTGGGGGCGTCATGTGACATTCGTAGGCATAGTAACTGGGTGTGCCTGAGCATATCAATGAGCTTAACTGCCATTTCAATCGCCTCAGGGCACGTTTTGCCATTTCCCATTGAAAAGCATTGGAGACAGTGCATTCCAATGACGGAAAAAAAAATTTCAAACGCAAATTGCGCAAAAACTACAAATCCGATCGACACGAAAAATACTTAGCACACCTCTCATGGACGCTGGCTTCGAAACGACACCTCAATGGAGTCTGTGAGTGTAGCGGTTCGGGCCGCATTAATTGCAGAAAATCAACTGAATAATAATAATAATACTAGATGTGTATTTCCTGAAGGAAGTACAGATAGTGGTTTGAAATGGTGCCCGGGCTGCCCCTTTAAGAGAGACTTGCCTGCTGCCCCTGCAAGACTTTCAACTCAGGATCCGTTTTAACTGTGAGTGCCTCTCAGAGGCCACTTTGGCCTCAGGGTCTGATTTGGTGGGTGGGGCCCCTCAGGATCCGATTCCTTGGCCTGGGCTCCTCAGGGCTTGAATTGTTGGCGGGGATCTCTCAGGCTCCGATTTTGTGGGTGTGGCCCCTCAGGGTCCGATTTTGTGGGTGGGGCCCCTCAGGTTCCGATTTTGTGAGTGGGGCCCCTCAGGGTCCGATTTTGTGGCCGGGGCCCCTCAGGGTCTGATTTTGTGGCCGGATCCCCTCAGGGTCCGATTTTCTGGCCGTGGCCCCTCAGGGTCCGATTATGTGGGTTGGGCCCCTCAGGGTCCGAT
This sequence comes from Dendrobates tinctorius, assembly GCF_039654945.1. Classification (NCBI taxonomy): domain Eukaryota; kingdom Metazoa; phylum Chordata; class Amphibia; order Anura; family Dendrobatidae; genus Dendrobates; species Dendrobates tinctorius. The sequence goes on along the minus strand of NW_027361980.1, from coordinate 484,500 downwards.
TTTGTGGCCAGGGCCCCTCAGGGTCCGATTTTGTGGCCGGGGCCCCTCAGGGTCCGATTTTGTGGCCGGGGCCCCTAAGGTGTGATTTTGTGGTTGGGACCAATCAGGGTCCGATTTTGTGGTTGGGGCCCCTCAGGGTCAGATTTGGTGGGTTGGGCCCCTTAGGGTCTGATTTTGTGGGCGGAGACCCTCTGGGTCCGATTTGGTCGGCGGGGCCACTCTGGGTCCGATTTGGTTGGCGGGACCACTCTGGGTCCGATTTAGTGGGCGGGGCCCCACAGGGTCCGATTTGGTGGGCGGGGCCCCTCAGGGTCCAGTTTGGTGGGCAGGGCCTCTCTGGGTCCGATTTGGTGGGCGGGGCCACTCGGTAATATTTGGTGGGCGGGGCCACTCTGGGTAAGATTTGGAGGCCGGGGTCGATGAGCTTCCGATTTGGAGGCCGAGGTCAAAGAGCCTCCGATTTGGAGTCCGGGGTGGCTCAGCCTCCGATTTGGAGGCCGGGGTGGCTCAGCCTCCGATTTGGAGTCCGGGGTGGCTCAGCCTCCGATTTGGAGGCCGGGGTGGCTCAGCCTCCGATTTGGAGGCCGGGGTCGATCAGCCTCCGATTTGGAGGCCGGGGTCGATCAGCCTCCGATTTGGAGGCCGGGGTCGCTCAGCCTCCGATTTGGAGGCCGGGGTGGCTCAGCCTCTGATTTGGAGGCCGGGGTGGCTCAGCCTCCCATTTGGAGGCCGGGGGGTCGATCAGCCTCCCATTTGGAGCCTGTGGTCACTCAGCTTTCGATTTGGCGTGTTGGCCCTTTAAGACTCATTTCGGTGCGCCGGCCCTTTAACAGTCACTTTTGCACTTCGGCCCTTTAAGAGCCAGTTTGGCTCACTGGGCTTCTAAATACACTTTGGCGCACATTCTCTCTCAGGGGCATGTGTCATGTGATGAAGCTAGATTTGCATTTGTGCTGTGGGTTTCGCTTTAAGAGCTGATATTATGTGGCAGAAGCTCTGTTCTGGAGATGTCATGTGACGTTCGTAGGCGTTGGCATAGTAACTGGTTCTGCCTGCGCATATCAATGAGCTCAACTGCCATTTCAATCGCCTCAGGGCACGTTTTGCCATTTCCCATTCAAATGCATTGGAGACAGTGCATTCCAATGACGGGAAAAAAAAATTTCGAACGCAAATTGCGCAAAAACTACAAATCTGATCGACACGAAAAATACTTAGCACACCTCTCATGGGCGCTGGCTTCGAAACGACACCTCAACGGAGTCTGTGCGTGTAGCGGTTCGGGCTGTATTAATTGCGGAAATCAACTTAATAATAATAATAAGAAGAACTAGATGTGTATTTCCTGAAGGAAGTACAGATAGTGGTTTGAAATGGTGCCTGGGCTGCCCCTTTAAGAGACTTGCCTGCTGCCCCTGCAAGACTTTCAACTCAGGATACGATTTAACTGTGGGTGCCTCTCAGGGGCCACTTTGGCCTCATGGTCTGATTTTGTGGGTGGGGCCCCTCAGGGCCTGATTTTGTGGGTGGGGCCCCTCAGGGTCCGATTTTGTGGGTGGGGCCCCTCAGGGTCCGATTTTGTGGCCGGGGCCACTCAGGGTCCGATTTGATGGCCGGGGCCCCTCAGGGTCCGATTTGGTGGCCGGGGCCCCTCAGGGTCCGATTTGGTGGGTGGGGCCCCTCAAGGTCCGATTTTGTGGCTGGGGCCCCTCAGGGTCCGATTTTGTGGCCGGGGCCAATCAGGATCCGATTTTTGTGGCCGGAACCCCTCAGGGTCCAATTTTGCAGGTGGGGCCCCTCAGGGTCCGATTTTGTGGCCGGGGCCCGTCAGGGTCCGATTTTGTGGGTGGGACCTCTCAGGGTCCGATTTGGTGGGCGGGGCCCCTCAGGGTCCAATTTGGTGGGCAGGGCCCCTCAGGGTCCGATTTTGTGGGTTGGGCCCCTCAGGGTCCGATTTTGTGGCCGGGGCCCCTCAGGGTCCGATTTTGTGTCAGGGGCCCCTCAGGGTCCGATTTTGTGGTTGGGTCCCCTCAGGGTCCGATTTTGTGGTTGGGGCCCCTCAGGGTCCGATTTTGTGGCCGCGGCCCCTCAGGGTCTGATTTTGTGGCCGCGGCCCCTCAGGGTCCGATTTTGTGGCAGGGGCCCCTCTGGGTCCGATTTTGTGGGTGGGGCCCCTCTGGGTCCAATTTGGTGGGCGGGACCACTCTGGGTCCAATTTGGTGGGCGGGACCTCTCAGGGTCCGATTTTGTGGTCGGGTCCCCTCAGGGTCCGATTTTGTGGTTGGGGCCCCTCAGGGTCCGATTTTGTGTCCGGGGCCTATCAGGGTCCAATTTTGTGACTGGGGCCCATCAGGGTCCGATTTTGTGGCCGTGGCCCCTCAGGGTCTGATTTTGTGGCAGGGGCCCCTCTGAGTCTGATTTGGTGGGCGGAGCTCCTCTGGGTCCAATTTGGTGGGCGGGACCACTCTGGGTCCATTTTGTTGGGCGGGACCACTCTGGGTCCGATTTGGTGGGCGGAGCCTCTCAGGGTCCGATTTGGTGGGCGGGGCCCCACAGGGTCCGATTTGGTGGGCGGGGCCACTCTGGGTAAGATTTGGAGGCTGGGGTCGCTCAGCCTCCAATTTGGAGGCCGGGGTCGATGAGCTTCCGATTTGGAGGCCGGGGTCGATGAGCCTCCGATTTGGAGGCCGGGGTGGCTCAGTCTCCGATTTGGAGGCCGGGGTGGCTCAGCCTCCGATTTGGAGGCCGGGGTGGCTCAGCCTCCGATTTGGAGGCCGGGGTGGCTCAGCCTCCGATTTGGAGGCCGGGGTGGCTCAGCCTCCGATTTGGAGGCCGGGGTGGCTCAGCCTCCGATTTGGAGGCCGGGGTGGCTCAGCCTCCGATTTGGAGGCCGGGGTGGATCAGCCTCTTATTTGGAGGCCGGGGTGGATCAGCCTCCGATTTGAAGGCCTGGGTGGATCAGCCTCCGATTTGGAGGCCGGGGTGGATCAGCCTCCGATTTGGAGGCCGGGGTGGATCAGCCTCCGATTTGGAGGCCGGGGTGGCTCAGCCTCCGATTTGGAGGCCGGGGTGGCTCAGCCTCCGATTTGGAGGCCGGGGTGGCTCAGCCTCCGATTTGGAGGCCGGGGTGGCTCAGCCTCCGATTTGGAGGCCGGGGTCGATCAGCCTCCGATTTGGAGGCCGGGGTGGCTCAGCCTCCGATTTGGAGGCCGGGGTGGATCAGCCTCCGATTTGGAGGCCGGGGTGGATCAGCCTCCGATTTGGAGGCCGGGGTGGATCAGCCTCCGATTTGGAGGCCGGGGTCGATCAGCCTCCGATTTGGAGGCCGGGGTGGCTCAGCCTCCTATTTGCAGGCTGGGGTGGCTCAGCCTCTGATTTGGAGGCCTGGGTCGATCAGCCTCCGATTTGGAGGCCGGGGTGGATCAGGCTCCAATTTGGAGGCCGGGGTGGATCAGGCTCCGATTTGGAGGCCGGGGTGGATCAGGCTCCGATTTGGAGGCCGAGGTGGCTCATTGTCCGATTTGGAGGCCGGGGTGGCTCAGCCTCCGATTTGGAGGCCGGGGTGGCTCAGTCTCCGATTTGGTGTGTCGGCCCTTTAAGACTCATTTGGGTGCGCTGGCCCTTTAACAATCACTTTGGCGCGTTGGCCCTTTAAGAGCTAGTTTGGCTCACTGGGCTTCTTTTAAATCCACTTTGGCGCACACATTCTCTCTCAGGGGCATGTGTCATGTGATGAAGCTAGATTTGCATTTGTGCTGTGGGTTTCGCTTTAAGAGCTGATATTATGTGGCAGAGGCTCTGTGCTGGGGTTCAAGTGAAGTTCGTAGGCGTTGGCATAGTAACTGGTTCTGCCTGCGCATATCAATGAGCTCAACTGTCATTTCAATCGCCTCAGGGCACGTTTTGCCATTTCCCATTGAAAAGCATTGGAGACAGTGCATTCCAATGACGGGAAAAAAAATTTCAAACGCAAATTGCGCAAAAACTACAAATCCGATCAACACGAAAAATACTTAGCACACCTCTCATGGACGCTGGCTTCGAAACGACACCTCAACGGAGTCTGTGCGTGTAGCGGTTCGGGCCGCATTAATTGCGGAAATCAACTTAATAATAAGAAGAAGAAGAATAAGTTAGCAGCGTTCGGATTACAATATAGTGGTTTTTTCAAACCACTATAACTACCGTGTTTCCCCGAAAGTAGGACCCCCCCGAAAGTAAGACAGGGTGGGGGTTACGGGGGGGTCCTTCAATTAAGGCCTCCGCCGAATGTAAGGCAGGGTTGGGGGCCGCTGTGAAATGTAAGGCCCTTACCTTTGGGCCGCCGCTGTCCCCCATTGGGTCCCCAGGCTCCAGAGGTGTCCTCAGGTGCAGCTGGGCGGGTCCAGCGCTCATGGGGTTAACTCGCCGTGTTAACCCCGCAATCTGCCCAGCTCAACAGCTCATTGGCCGCCCCTGTTCCCCACGTCACCGCCGGCCCCCGGCTCGAGCACTGATTGGTCCAGCAGCTCGGGCTGTAATTGGCCGCCCCAGCCCCACGTCACCGCTGTTTCCCTGCTGATTGGCACAGCGTTCCCTGCAGCACAGGCCTTCCGCACCCACAGCCGCACCGCAGAGGAAAACGTCCAGCATTTAAAAACCAAGTAGGGAAACATGTACTGTATAGGGTATGGGGCTGTGTGCAGTGGGATACGGCACTGTTATGGGGTGTGGGGCTGTGTGCAGTGGGATACGGCACTGTTATGGGGTGTGGGGCTGTGTGCAGTGGGATACGGCACTGTTATGGGGTGTGGGGCTGTGTGCAGTGGGATACGGCACTGTTATGGGGTGTGGGGCTGTGTGCAGTGGGATACGGCACTGTTATGGGGTGTGGGGCTGTGTGCAGTGGGATACGGCACTGTTATGGGGTATAACAGCATGTTAATAAATGTTAATTTATTGGTTAAAAAGAAATTGTCATTTTTTTTCGGCTAATGTAAGACCTCCCCCGAAAGTAAGACAGGGTGGGACTTTTTGGGGTAAAATTAATGTAAGACAGGGTCTTACTTTCGGGGAAACACGGTAGATGTGTATTTCCTGAAGGAAGTACAGTTAGTGGTTTGAAATGCTGCCCAGGCTGCCCCTTTAAGAGAGACTTGCCTGCTGCACCTGCAAGACTTTCAACTCAGGATCCATTTTAACTGTGGGTGCCTCTCAGGGGCCACTTTGGCCTCAGGGTCCGATTTTGTGGGTGGGGCCCGATTTTGTGGGTGGGGCACCTCAGGGTCCGATTTGGTGGGCGGGGCCCCTCAGGGTCGGATTTGGTGGGCGGGACCCCTCAGAATCCGATTTGGTGGGCGTGGGCACTCTGGGTCCGATTTGGTGGGTGGGACCCCTCAGGGTCCCATTTGGTGGGTGGGGCCACTCTGGGTCCGATTTCGAGGCCTGGGTGGCTCAGCCTCCGATTTGTAGGCCAGGGTCGATCAGATTTGCATTTGTGCTTGGGTTTCCCTTTAAGAGCTGATATTATTTGGCAAAAACGCTGTCCTGCTGGGGTCATGCAAAGTTTGTAGGCATTGGCATAGTAACTGGGTGTGCCTGTGCATATCAATGAGCTTAACTGCCACCTCACCACTGCCCCATGTTTTCCCTATGGCAAAATTGTCCCATTGAAATGCATTGACACAGTGCATTCCAATGACAGGAAAATGTTTTTTCAAATGCAAATTGTGCAAAAACTACAAATCTGATCGACACGAAAAATACTTAGCACACCACTCGTGGACGCTGGCTTCGAAACGACGCCTCAACGGAGTCTGTGCGTGTAACGGTGCGGGCCGCATTAATTGCGGAAATTAACTGAATAATAATAATAATACTAGATGTGTATTTCCTGAAGGAAGTACAGATAGTGGTTTGAAATGGTGCCTGGGCTGCCCCTTTAAGAGAGACTTGCCTGCTGCCTCTGCAAGACTTTCAACTCAGGATCCGTTTTAACTGTGGGTGCCTCTCAGGAGCAACTTTGGCCTCAGGGTCCGATTTTCTGGCCGGGGCCCCTCAGGGTCCGATTTGGTGGGCGGGGCCCCTCAGGGTCCGATTTAGTGGACGGGGCCACTCTGGGTCCGATTTGGTGGGCGGTGCTCCTCAGGTTCCAATTTGGTGGGCGGGGCCACTCTGGGTCTGATTTGGTGGGTGGGGCCCTTCAGGATCCAATTTGGTGGGCGGGGACACTTGAGTCTGATTTGGTGGGCGGGGCCCCTCAGGGTCCGATTTGGTGGGCGGGGCCACTCAGGTTCTGATTTTTTGAGCGTGGCCACGCTGGGTCCGATTTGGAGGCCAGGGTGGCTCAGCCTCCGATTTGGAGGCCGAGGTGGCTCAGCCTCCGATTTGGAGCCTGGGGTCACTCAGCTTTCGATTTGGCGCGCCGGGACTCATTTCAGTGCGCCGGCCCTTTAAGAATCACTTTGGTGCATCGGCCCTTTAAGAGCCAGTTTGGCTCACTGGGCTTCTAAATCCACTTTGGCGCATATTCTCTCTCAGGGGCATGCGTCATGTGATGAAGCTAGATTTGCATTTGTGCTGTGGGTTTCGCTTTAAGAGTTGAAATTATCTGCCAGAAACTCTGTCCTGGAGAGGTCATGTGAAGTTCGTAGGCGTTGGCATAGTAACTGGGTGAGCCTGCGCATATCAATGAGCTTAACTGCCACCTCACGACTGTCCCATGTTTTCCCTATGGCAACATTTTCCCATTGAAATGCATTGAGGAAAATGTTTTTTCAAACGCAAATTGCGCAAAAACTACAAATCCGATCGACGCAAAAAATACTTAGCACACCACTCGTGGACGCTGGCTTCGAAACGTCGCCACAACGGAGTCTGTGCGTGTAGCGTTTCGGGCCGCATTAATTGCGGAAAATCAACTGAATAGTAATAATAATACTAGATGTGTATTTCCTGAAGGAAGTACAGATAGTGGTTTGAAATGGTGCCCGGGCTGCCCCTTTAAGAGAGACTTGCCTGCTGCCCCTGCAAGACTTTCAAGTCAGGATACGATTTAACTGTGGGTGCCTCTCAGGGGCCACTTTGGCCTCAGGGTCTGATTTTGTGGGTGGGGCCCCTCAGGGCCTGATTTTGTGGGTGGGGCCCCTCAGGGTCCGATTTTGTGGGTGGGGCCCCTCAGGGTCCGATTTTGTGGCCGGGGCCACTCAGGGTCCGATTTTGTGGCCGGGGCCACTCAGGGTCCGATTTGGTGGCCGGGGCCCCTCAGGGTCCGATTTGGTGGCCGGGGACCCTCAGGGTCTGATTTGGTGGGTGGGGCCCCTCAAGGTCCTATTTTGTGGCTGGGGCCCCTCAGGGTCCGATTTTGTGGCCGGGGCCACTCAGGATCCGATTTTTGTGGCCGGGGCCACTCAGGATCCGATTTTTGTGGCCGGAACTCCTCAGGGTCCAATTTTGTGGGTGGGGCCCCTCAGGGTCCGATTTTGTGGCTGGGGCCCCTCAGGGTCCGATTTGGTGGGCAGGGCCCCTCAGGGTCCAATTTGGTGGGCAGGGCCCCTCAGGGTCCAATTTGGTGGGTTGGGCCCCTCAGGGTCCGATTTTGTGGCCGGGGCCCCTCAGGGTCCGATTTAGTGTCAGGGGCCCCTCAGGGTCCGATTTTGTGGTTTGGTCCCCTCAGGGTCCGATTTTGTGGTTGGGGCCCCTCAGGGTCCGATTTTGTGGCCGCGGCCGCTCAGGGCCTGATTTTGTGGCCGCGGCCCCTCAGGGTCCGATTTTGTGGGCGGAGCCCCACAGGGTCCGATTTGGTGGGCGGGGGCCCCTCAGGGTCCTATTTGGTGGCCGGGGACCCTCAGGGTCTGATTTGGTGGGTGGGGCCCCTCAAGGTCCTATTTTGTGGCTGGGGCCCCTCAGGGTCCGATTTTGTGGCCGGGGCCACTCAGGATCCGATTTTTGTGGCCGGGGCCACTCAGGATCCGATTTTTGTGGCCGGAACTCCTCAGGGTCCAATTTTGTGGGTGGGGCCCCTCAGGGTCCGATTTTGTGGCTGGGGCCCCTCAGGGTCCGATTTGGTGGGCAGGGCCCCTCAGGGTCCAATTTGGTGGGCAGGGCCCCTCAGGGTCCAATTTGGTGGGTTGGGCCCCTCAGGGTCCGATTTTGTGGCCGGGGCCCCTCAGGGTCCGATTTAGTGTCAGGGGCCCCTCAGGGTCCGATTTTGTGGTTTGGTCCCCTCAGGGTCCGATTTTGTGGTTGGGGCCCCTCAGGGTCCGATTTTGTGGCCGCGGCCGCTCAGGGCCTGATTTTGTGGCCGCGGCCCCTCAGGGTCCGATTTTGTGGGCGGAGCCCCACAGGGTCCGATTTGGTGGGCGGGGGCCCCTCAGGGTCCTATTTGGTGGGCAGGGCCTCTCTGGGTCTGATTTGGTGGGTGGGGCCACTCTGGGTAAGATTTGGAGGCTGGGGTCGCTCAGCCTCCAATTTGGAGGCCGGGGTCATTGAGCTTCCGATTTGGAGGCCGAGGTCAAAGAGCCTCAGATTTGGAGGCAGGGGTCGATGAGCTTCCGATTTGGAGGCCGGGGTCGATGAGCCTCCGATTTGGAGGCCGGGGTGGCTCAGCCTCCGATCTGGAGGCCGGGGTGGCTCAGCCTCCGATTTTGAGGCCGGGGTGGATCAGCCTCCGATTTGGAGGCCGGGGTGGCTCAGCCTCTGATTTGGAGGCCGGGGTGGCTCAGCTTCCGATTTGGAGGCCGGGGTCGCTCAGCCTCCGATTTGGAGGCCGTGGTGGCTCAGCCTCCGATTTGGAGGCCGGGGTGGCTCAGCCTCCGATTTGGAGGCCGGGGTCGATCAGCCTCCGATTTGGAGGCCGGGGTCGATCAGCCTCCGATTTGGAGGCTGGGGTGGCTCAGCCTCCGATTTGGAGGCCGGGGTGGCTCAGCCTCCGATTTGGAGGCCAGGGTGGCTCAGCCTCCGATTTGGAGGCCGGGGTGGCTCAGCCTCCGATTTGGAGGCCGGGGTGGCTCAGCCTCCGATTTGGAGGCCGGGGTCGATCAGCCTCCGATTTGGAGGCCGGGGTCGATCAGCCTCCGATTTGGAGGCCGGGGTGGCTCAGCCTCCGATTTGGAGGCCGGGGTGGCTCAGCCTCCGATTTGGAGGCCGGGGTGGCTCAGCCTCCGATTTGGAGGCCGGGGTGGCTCAGCCTCCGATTTGGAGGCCGGGGTCGGTCAGCCTCCGATTTGGAGGCCGGGGTCGGTCAGCCTCCGATTTGGAGGCCGGGGTCGGTCAGCCTCCGATTTGGAGGCCGGGGTCGGTCAGCCTCCGATTTGGAGGCCGGGGTCGGTCAGCCTCCGATTTGGAGGCCGGGGTCGCTCAGCCTCCGATTTGGAGGCCGGGGTGGCTCAGCCTCCGATTTGGAGGCCGGGGTGGCTCAGCCTCCGATTTGGAGGCCGGGGTGGCTCAGTCTCCGATTTGGTGTGTCGGCCCTTTAAGACTCATTTGGGTGCGCTGGCCCTTTAACAATCACTTTGGCGCGTTGGCCCTTTAAGAGCTAGTTTGGCTCACTGGGCTTCTTTTTAATCCACTTTGGCGCACACATTCTCTCTCAGGGGCATGTGTCATGTGATGAAGCTAGATTTGCATTTGTGCTGTGAGTTTCGCTTTAAGAGCTGATATTATGTGGCAGAGGCTCTGTGCTGGGGTTCAAGTGACGTTCGTAGGCGTTGGCATAGTAACTGGGTCTGCCTGCGCATATCAATGAGCTCAACTGTCATTTCAATCGCCTCAGGGCACGTTTTGCCATTTCCTATTGAAAAGCATTGGAGACAGTGCATTCCAATGACGGGAAAAAAAATTTTCAAACGCAAATTGCGCAAAAACTACAAATCCGATCGACACGAAAAATACTTAGCACACCTCTTGTGGACGCTGGCTTCGAAACGACACCTCAACGGAGTCTGTGCGTGTAGTGGTTCGGGCCGCATTAATTGCGGAAATCAACTTAATAATAATAATAAGAAGAATAAGTTAGCAGCGTTCGGATTACAATATAGTGGTTTTTTCAAACCACTATAACTAGATGTGTATTTCCTGAAGGAAGTACAGATAGTGGTTTGAAATGGTGCCTGGGCTGCCCCTTTAAGAGAGACTTGGCTGCTGCCCCTGCAAGACTTTCAACTCAGGATCCGTTTTAAATGTGGGTGCCTCTCAGGGGCCACTTTGGCCTCAGGGTCTGATTTAGTGGGTGGGGCCCCTCAGGATCCGATTCGGTGGCCTGGGCTCCTCAGGATTTGAATTAGTGGCCGGGATTCCTCAGGGTCCAATTTTGTGAGTGTGGCCCCTCAGGGTCTGATTTTGTGGGTGTGGCCTCTCAGGGTCCGATTTTGTGGGTTTGGCCCCTCAGGGTCCGATTTTGTGGGTGGGTCCCCTCAGGGTCCAATTTTGTGGGTGGGTCCCCTCAGGGTCCAATTTTATGGGTGGGGCCCCTCAAGGTCCGATTTTATGGGTGGGGCCCCTCAAGGTCCGATTTTGTGGGTGGAGCCCCTCATGGTCTGATTTTGTGGGTGGGGCCCCTCAGGGTATGATTTTGTGGCCAGGGCCCCTCAGGGTACGATTTTATGGCCGGGGCCCCTCAGGGTCTGATTTTATGGCCGGGGCCCCTCAGGGTCTGATTTTGTGGGTGGGGCCCCTCAGGGTCCGATTTTGTGGCCGGAACCCCTCAGGGTCCGACTTTGTGACCGGGGCCCCTCAGGGTCCGATTTTGTGGCCGGGGCACCTCAGGGTCCGATTTTGTGGCGAGGGCCCCTCAGAGCCCGATTTTGTGGCTGGGGCCCCTCAGGGTCTGATTTTGTTGGTTGGGCCCCTCAGGGTCCGATTTTGAGGGTGGGGCCCCTCAGGGTCCGATTTTGTGGGTGGGGCCCCTCAGGGTCTGATTTTGTGGCCGGGTCTACTCAGGGTCCGATTTTGAGGGCGGGGCCCCTCAGGGTCTGATTTGGTGGGCGGGGCCCCCAGGGTCCAATTTTGTGGGTGGGGCCCCTCTGGGTTCGATTTTGTGGCCCGGGTCTCTCAGGGTCCGATTTTGTGGCCGGGGCCCCTCAGTGTCCGATTTTGTGGTTGGGGCCCCTCAGGGTCCGATTTTGTGATTGGGGGCCCTCAGGATCCGATTTTGTGGGTGGGGCCCCTCAGAGTCCGATTTGGTTGGTGGGGCACCTCAGGGTCCGATTATGTGGTTGGGGCCCCTCAGGGTCTGATTTTGTGGTTGGGGCCCCTCAGGGTCCGGTTTTGTGGTTGGGGGCCCTCAGGGTCCGATTTTGTGGCCGGGGCCCCTCGGGGTCTGATTTCGTGGTTGGGGCCCCTCAGGGTCCGATTTTGTGGCCGGCGCCCCTCAGTGTCCGATTTCGTGGCCGGGGCACCTCAGGGTTCGATTTCGTGGCCGGGGCCCCTCAGGGTCCGATTTTGTGGCTGGGGCCCCTCAGGGTCCGATTTTGTGGATGGGCCGCTCAGGGTCCGATTTTGTGGCCGGGGCCCTTCAGGTTCCGATTTTGTGGCCGGGGCCCCTCAGGGTCCGATTTTGTGGGTGGGGCCCCTCAGGGTCCGATTTTGTGGCCGGGGCCCCTCAGGGTCTGATTTTGTGATTGGGGCCCCTCAGGGTCTGATTTTGTGGCCGGGTCTACTCAGGGTCCGATTTTGTGGGTGGGGCCCCTTAGGGTCTGATTTTGTGGGTGGAGCCCCCTGGGTCCATTTTGGTGGGTGGGGCCACTCTGGATCCGATTTGGTGGGCGGGGCCCCTCAGGGTCTGATTTGGTGGGCGGGGCCCCTCGGGGTCTGATTTGGTGGGCAGGACTCCTCAGGGTCCAATTTGGTGGGCGTGGCCTCTCTCGGTCCGATTTAGTGGGCAGTGCCCCTCAGGGTCCGATTTGGTGGGCGGGGCCCCTCTGCTTCCGATTTGGTGGGCGGGGCCCTTCATGGTCCGATTTGGTGGGCGGGGTCACTCTGGGTCCGATTTGGTGGACGGAGCTCCTCAGGGTCTGATTTGGTGGGCAGGGCCCCTCTGGGTCCGATTTGGTGGGCGGGGCCCTTCAGGGTCCGATTTGGTGGGTGGGGCCACTTTGAGTCTGATTTGGTGGGCGGGGGCCCACAGTGTCCGATTTGGTGGGCTGTGCCACTCTGGGTCCGTTTTTGGTGGGCGGGGCCACTCTGGGTCCGATTTGGAGGCCAGGGTGGCTCAGCCTCCGATTTTAAGGCCGGGGTGGCTCAGCCTCCGATTTGGAGCCTGGGGTCACTCAGCTTTCGATTTGGCGCGTCGGCCCTTTAAGACTCATTTCGGTGCGGCGGCCCTTTAAGAATCACTTTGGCGCTTCGGCCCTTTAAGAGCCAGTTTGGCTCACTGGGCTTCTAAATACACTTTGGAGCACATTCTCTCTCAGGGGCATGTGTCATGTGATGAAGGTAGATTTGCATTTGTGCTGTGGGTTTCGCTTTAAGAGCTGATATTATGTGGCAGAAGCTCTGTTCTGGAGATGTCATGTGACGTTCGTAGGCGTTGGCATAGTAACTGGTTCTGCCTGCGCATATCAATGAGCTCAACTGTCATTTCAATCGCCTCAGGGCACGTTTTGCCATTTCCCATTCAAATGCATTGGAGACAGTGCATTCCAATGACGGGAAAAAAAAATTTCTAACGCAAATTGCGCAAAAACTACAAATCTGATCGACACGAAAAATACTTAGCACACCTCTCATGGACGCTGGCTTCGAAACGACACCTCAACAGAGTCTGTGCGTGTAGCGGTTCAGGCCGCATTAATTGCGGAAATCAACTTAATAATAAGAAGAAGAAGAATAAGTTAGCAGCGTTCAGATTACAATATAGTGGTTTTTTCAAACCACTATAATTATAGTAAAATATTCTAAAATGCATTAGTCAGCCGGTAAACATGTAGAAAACTGTTTTCTTATCAGGTGACTCTCATCTTAAGCCCCCGTTACACACTGCGATATCGCTGTAAAGTCTCCGATTTTGTGACGTTGCAGCGATATTGATAGCGATATCGCTGCATGTGATACTTACCTCCGACCGGCTCCCCCGCTGGTAATCGCTGATCGCGCGAGAAGCTGCTGGACCATTCCTCGTCGTCATCTTCCTGCTGGGCTTCCTGCTGTGGAGATGAGCGACGCGTGGGGCCGGGCGGGAGAACGCAGGATCGCCGCGTCTGACAGGTAAGTAGCGATCCCCGTCCCCTGCGATGTCGCTGGTGAGATCTGCCTGAGTGGCAGCGACCACCTAGCGATTCACCAGCGATCCTGACCGCGTCATATTGCTGGTCGGGATCGCTGGTGAGTCGCTAGGTGTAACGGTACCCTTAGAGGTACATGAAAGTCTAAAGTCTAATCATCATCATTAGCCTCCTTAGTTACTAAGCCTTTATCTGATTAATTATATGCTACCTGTCATTAGCTTATAGAAGGAAAGTTCTGCTCCAGCTGCTATTAAAATCTTCTTTAATGAAAAACCATTAAAACATACAATGGTGAAGACTCTCCATATAACCTCACCACAACAGAGATGACAGGCTACGCGTTTCGACCAGACGGTCTTTGTCAAAGCCATGTTTGAAATTTGCCTTAGATTAGACATATATATGTAGCTTAACGAATAAAACATCATATAAAAATCACATGATCACATGAGCCAATCCAATTGGACACATGTAATTAAATACAAAAGCGACATAGAAAAAAAAAAAAAAAGGGGAAATTCAACAATAGTGCAACAATAGATCATGTCTCTTATTGAGACCGTTTGGATGTCTAGTATTTAAATGGTATATCCAAAATGCTTCCCGAGTAAGGAGACATCGCCTGATGTCTCCCCCACGGGATGACAGGTTTACTTTTTCTATTCCCTGAACTTTAAGGTGTGATGTATTGCGGGCATGGCAATCAATAAAATGTTTGGAAACTGCTGAGACATTCCGTATAAAATTATTTGTATTGCTAATATCATTTAAATGTTCCCTTATTCTTATTTTTAGCTGCCTCGAGGTGCAACCAACATAGGATAAATCACATTGTTCACAATTAATTTTATACACTATGTTGCTAGAATTGCAATTGATATAATTTTTTATTTTAAAACATGAAGTATGATCATTATTAGTGAATTCCTGAGAAATTTGGGCATATTTGCATATTTTACAAATGTTAGCACCACATTTGTAAAAGCCCTTCACCGTTAACCAGTTTTCTTTAGGCTTGTGACGTGTTAGTGAAAACATGCTGGGGGATAGTATACTCCCTAAAGACGGTGCTTTTCTTGACACCACATTAATTCCTGATGATAAAATTTTAACCAATTCATTATCCTGGTGCAGAATGGGTAGAAACTTGTGAACAATATTTTTTATAGATGTGAATTGCGGGCTATACAGGAAACATATATAGGGTTTTTTTCCCATAGTTATTGCCTTTTTTTTCCCTTCTGTGCTTGATGCCAGCAAGTCATTTCAATCTTTGGTTTGCACTATTTTTTGTGCTCTAGTTAGGGTCCATTTTGGATAATTGCGATTTGTCAATTTATTGGTAACATGTGCAAATTCCTCTTGCAAGGATTCCTCTGAGCTGCAATTACGTTTAACTCTGGTGTATTCACCAACAGGGACTGACCTGATTGTATGCTTTGAATGACTGCTCCTTGCATGTAGCACCGTGTTCCCACTGTATGGTTTATGGTGCGTTTTGGTATGAATGACCGCACCATCTGTGCCACTCAAACACAAATCCAGAAATGCAATATTGTTAGAACTGTAGTTATACGTGAATTTGATATTATAGTTATTAGAATTAATATATTTTATGAAATCTGGTATGGCAGAAATATCTCCACCCCAAATGATGAGGGCATCATCGATATATCTACCATACCAGATTGATTGCTTTGAAAAAGGGTTGGCAGTGGAATATATATATTCCATTTCCCAGAATGACATTACAAGATTTGCAAGGGAGGGTGAGAATTTAGCTCCCATTGCAACTCCTCTAAGTTGCAAAAAAAATTCTCCATTGAACGTGAAGAAATTATGTGACATAAGAAATGCAACTACTTGTAGAATGTAATTTTGCAGCTCAGATGAAAAATTGCTGTATTTGACAAAATGGAATTGTAATGCTCGTATGGCTATATCATGGAAAATGCACGTGTATAATGAAATAACATCACAAGTTAGCCAACTATATTTGGATGACCAAGTTTTTTTGGAGAATGCCCCCAAAACCTGTTTGGAGTCCCTGATGTATCCCGGGGTGCGCTGCACTAAAGGTTGTAACAGCGAATCTACCCACTGACATAAATGCTCATTATTTGAGCCAATGCCCGATACTATTGGGCGCAAAGGTGGAATACCCTCAGATTTATGGATTTTGGGGACCCCATGTATTATTGGCAAAATGGGATTTTTTACCTCCAAGTATTCTGCTTGACTAGCTGTTAAAATCCCCAAACTGGAACCTTCCTTTATTAGAGCACTACTTATTTCCTTAAATCTTATTGACGGGTTATGCGGTAGTTTTTTATAGATGGTACTATCTGATAATAATTCCATCATTTTTTGATAATAATCAGTGGCATTCAATACCACTACCACTCCTCCCTTGTCTGACATTTTAATGACTAAATCAGCATTATTTTTCAAATCCTGCAGGATTTTGTGCTGATGATTTGAAAATTTTTTTTTTTTTTTTTTTTTGTTTGATTTATCTTTGGATTTCATTTGATCATATAAATGGAGCAAATCCCGCTCTACCATATCCTGAAATTGTTCCATGCAACTAGATCTGTTGCGGTGAGGTTATATGGAGAGTCTTCACCATTGTATGTTTTAATGGTTTTTCATTAAAGAAGATTTTAATAGCATGAGGAAGTCTGGTGGAAGAGGCTGCGGACAAGGGCGGGGGGGCACAGGGTACTGATGGTGGTGGTGCATCGGCTGGTTCTGGCAAAAGCACAATAGCACAATAGCAGCTAAGGCAGGAGGTGTTGAGCCTGCGTCATTGTCTGGCACAAGAAGGCCTTTAAGGTTCCCTTTTCTGGGAGTAGGTAAACCGCTTTTAAAGCTGGAGCATCAGGAACAGGTTTTGGCTTACATTGCCGAAACAGCCTCCAGCTCTATTGCCTCCTCTTCTGAAGTTACAAAAACTGCAAGCACAGAGTCGTCAGTGCAGGCCTCTGGTCAGGAACAACACCTTTCATTGTGTCCTTCACCCACACCAAAAGTGAAGGATGCTGCAGCACACACTTCAGATTACTCCATGGAGCTCTTTTTACATACCATTCCTGGGTTATCAAGTCAAATCATGAATTCCAGAGTCAAAGATGAATCTGACATGGAGTGCACTGATGCACAGCCACTGCTAGATGAATCTGCTGGTACATTCACCCACAGCACTACATTGCCCTCGCAGTCTACTGAGCCCGTATCAGACCCTGATGAAACTCAGGTGCCCCTTCCGGCATACTATACCATCTTACACGGTGACACAGAGGAAGGTACAGAGGAAGGTGCAGATGACATTGAAGACGAGGTCATGGATGACCCAGTTGTTGACCCAGATTGGCATCCATTGGGGGAAGAGGGTGCTGGTGACAATAGGTCAGAACAGGAGAAGGATCCGCAGCAGGCATCGTCATCGCAGCATCGGTTATCCGGCAGGCCCGTAGCTGTCAAAAAACTTGGCAAGAAAACTAAAAGAGTTGCAGGACAGCTTGGCCATACGGTCAAATTAGCACAGCGTGCAATCCCTGAAAATTTGTACCATAGTAGGAAGAGTGCAGTGTGGCACTTTTTTGAACAAAATCCTACTGATGACGCAAAGGTAATCTGTAAGAAGTGCGGAAGGACCTTTAGCAGAGGGAAAAATCTAAGAAATTTGAATACCAGTTGCATGCTTAGACATTTAACCAACATGCACTTGCAAGCGTGGACGGACTACAAAAGCTCAGGTAGCACATGTGCACCTGCTCCAACTGAAGTTAGTCGGCAACGCTCCATCGCTTCCCCCACTGTAAGGCCACAGCTATGCACACCACCATCAAGAAATGTTGAGGTGTCGTCACTATGCCAAACCAGTCAGGCAATCACAATATTTTTGCGAGGAAACACTGAATCTAGGCCATCAACACCATCACCCACCCCTTCTCAGTCCGTCATGTCCAATGCTAGTTCCCCCATATGCAGCTCTCAAGTCCAGCTCACCCTACCACACACTCTGAGTAGGACAAGAAAGTACTCATCTGTTGTGAGTTCATTTTCCCCTTTACCATTGAGGTCTGATGAACTCCTTCTTCTGGTGAAGGAAGGTAGTGAGGCTGATTACCAAGCAGCTGGGCAGGATGATGATGACTGGGTGACGAGAATTACTGACTGGATATAAGGCAGCCGACACCCTTCAGCCTTGCTGGTGATCTCTCTGAGGGATTCTAGGAGACCAGTCTGATTCCTGCTCCTCAAAAGCTAAGTTTTCTGCTCTACTTTTTGCATTTGTGCTTTGGTTTTGTTTTGCATTGTTTTCCTTGATTTCTGCCATTCCCTGCTGGGGTGAGCTGAATTCCTTTTTACTCTGTTTTCAGAAAATACCTGAGTACTGATATAGTCTTTTTGAAGCCTAGCGTCTTCAGGGCTTTTTTCCCTATCAGCTGTTGGCTCTTGTTTTGATAGGGTTTTGGCGGATTACAGACAGCAGCTTTTCTATCCTGTCCTATCTAGTTAGCTTGGGCCCAATCATTTGCTCAGCCTATCTTTCTATCTGTGTGAGTGTTTTTTCATCTTGCTTCACCGTCATTATATGTTGGGGGCTGCCTATTGCTTTGGGGTCTGCTCTGGGGCAGTTTAGATTTCCCTTTCTGTCTTTAGGCTATGTAGTTCTCTGGCTGTGATCGAGGGGTCTTGGGCACCGTAGGAACCCCCCACGGCTACTGCTAGTTGTTGTTGATAGGTTCAGGAGTCTGCAATCCGATAGCTGCCAACTTCTCTGGTTTTCTGGACTTAGCTAGTATTTCTGCTTTTGTCTCCTACGGTGATTCATTCATAACAGAATCACCCGCCATACCGCAGATCCTAGGGTACTCAATAGCAGGAAATTGTAAAAAAAAAAAAAAAGAGTGTGTATATTTTTTCCTCTATATCTCTGAGGCCGTAGGGGGAATTTTTTTTTTTCTCAATGGAGATAAAGCAATTGTCTGATCGTGTGGAGCAGCTCGCTGTGGAAGTGCGGGGAGTTTCTGCCTACTTTGCTCATTCACATGCTGCTGAACCAAAGATCCCTACTCCTGATGTGTTTTTTGGGGATCGGTCTAAATTTTTGAATTTCAAAAATAATTGTAAATTATTTTTTGCCTTGAAGCCTAACTCGCCAGGGAGCTCCGCGCAGCAGGTTAAAATTGTCATCTCTTTGCTGCGTGGTGATCCCCAGGATTGGGCATTTTCTTTGAAACCAGATGATCCTATTCTGACTAATGTGAACGCATTTTTTCAAGCCTTGGGGTTGTTGTATGACGAACCTAATGCTATTGATCAGGCTGAAAAGACCCTGTTGGCATTGAGCCAAGATCGAGATTCTGCAGAATCGTACTGTCAAAAATTCCAAAAGTGGGCGGTCCTTACTACCTGGAATGATAATGCCTTGGCAGCTCTCTTTCGGAAGGGTTTGTCAGAAGCCGCAAAAGATACTATGGTGGGATTTCCTGTTCCCTCTGGTCTTGACGATTCTATGTCATTAGCCATTCAGGTTGATCGGCGTTTACATGAATGCAGGACTGCACGAGAGGTGTTGCCACCTGTTGAACAAGTGTCTGAACCTATGCAATGTGATAGAGTTTTGTCCAGGGAGCAACGTCAGGAGTTCAGAAGGCGTAATAAGCTTGGTTTTTTTTGTGGAGATCCCTCGCATATTATTTCTGTCTGTCCTAAACGAGAGAAACGTTTTGCACACACGTTTTCTGTGGGTGGTGTTCAACCTAAGTTTTTTCTGGCAATTACTCTGATCTGCTCCCTGTCCACATTTTCCGCCAAGGCTTTTGTGGATTCGGGAGCAGCCCTGAACCTAATGGACTTGGATTTTGCTAAACGTTGTGGATTTCCGATGACACCTCTGCGGACGCCTGTCCCTTTGAGAGGGATTGATGCTACTCCTTTGGCGAAAAATAAACCTCAGTTTTGGACCCAGGTGGTAATGCGGGTCGCCCCAGACCATCAAGAAAATTGCAGATTTTTGGTGTTGCATAATTTGCATGATACCATTGTTCTGGGGTTTCCCTGGTTGCAAATTCATAATCCAGTTTTGGATTGGAAATCTGTGTCTGTGGTGAGTTGGGGTTGTCGGTGTGCCCTTAGTGAGGCTCCGGTCTTTTCCACCTCTCCTCAGTCGCATGATGTTCCTGACTATTTGGCGGACTTTTATGATGTATTTAGTGAGAATGCGTCTGCGTCTTTGCCTCCTCATAGGAGTTATGACTGTGCAATTGAACTGAGCCCGGGGTGTAAATTTCCCAAGGGTCGTCTCTTCAATTTATCTGTACCCGAGCACGAGGCTATGTGATCCTATCTTAAGGAGGCGTTGAAGAAGGGTCATATTAGACCATCCTCTTCACCCTTAGGTGCCGTTTTTTTTTCGTGGCCAAGAAGGATGGTTCATTAAGGCCTTGTATTGATTATCGTGCCCTCAACAAAATTACTTTTAAATGTCAGTATCCGTTACCCCTGATTTCGGATCTATTCTCCAGAGTTAAAGGTGCTTGCTGGTTTACAAAGCTTGACCTCAGGGGGGCGTATAATCTTATTCGCATTAAGCATGGGGATGAATGGAAGACGGCATTTAATACTCCGGAGGGACATTTTGAGTACCTGGTGATGCCTTTTGGGCTCACTAATGCCCCTTCTGTCTTCCAGTGCTTCATGAACGACATTTTCCGAGACTTTGTGGATAAATTTTTGATTATCTATCTGGATGATATTTTGATCTTCTCCAAGGATTGGGATTCTCATGTGGAACATGTTCGGACTGTGTTTCGGATCTTGAGGGAGAATTCCCTGTATGTCAAAGGATCGAAATGCCTTTTTGGGGTACAGAGGATTTCATTTTTGGGATTTATTTTGTCTCCGTCAACTATTGAAATGGACCCGGCCAAGGTACAGGCCATTTATGATTGGGTTCAGCCCACTTCTTTGAAGGCCCTCCAGAAGTTTTTGGGTTTTGCTAATTTTTATCGGAAATTTATAGCAAAATTTTCTAGTATTGCCAAGCCATTGACTGATCTGACTAAGAAGGGTGCTGATGTGTTGAATTGGTCTCCGGAGGCTGTTTCTTCCTTTCAGGAGCTGAAGCGAAGATTCACTTCTGCCCCGGTTTTGCGACAACCTGATGTCTCACTCCCGTTCCAGGTAGAGGTGGACGCTTCTGAGATTGGTGCAGGAGCTGTTTTGTCCCAAAAGGATCCTGTAACATCTAAAATGAATCCCTGTGCTTTCTTTTCCCGAAAGTTCTCTCCATCTGAAGGTAACTATGATGTGGGGAATTGGGAACTGTTAGCCATGAAATGGGCATTTGAGGAGTGGAGACATTGGTTGGAGGGAGCTAAACATCAAGTCGTGGTCCTCACTGACCGCAAGAATTTGATTCACCTGGAGTCGGCCAAGCGCTTGAACCCTAGACAGGCTAGGTGGGCCTTGTTTTTTACATGTTTTGATTTTGTGGTCTCTTTTCTTACTGGCACTAAGAATGTCAAGGCTGATGCTCTCTCTAGGAGCTTCTTTGCTGATTCTCCTGTGGTGACCAAGCCTGCTACCATCTTAGGTGAAGGGGTAGTTCTTTCTGCCATCTCGCCCGATTTGAGACGTGCTCTGGAAGAGTTCCAGGAGGACAAACCTGAGCGTTGTCCCAGTGGAAAGTTGTATGTTCCTGACCAGTGGAAGAAGAGAGTGATGTCTGAAGTTCATTGCTCTGCATTAGCTGGTCATCCAGGTATTTTTGGTACTAGAGATCTGGTGAGTCGGTCTTTTTGGTGGCCCTCCTTGTCTCATGATGTCAGGAATTTTGTGCAGTCCTGTGGGACTTGCTCCCGGTCTGAACCTTTTTCTCGCTCTAGTGGGTTGTTGATGCCTTTGCCGGTCCCCAGGAGGCCATGGACCCATATTTCAATGGATTTCATCTCTGATATGCCTGTCTCTCAGAGAATGACTGTTATTTGGATGATTTGTGATAGGTTCTCTAAGATGGTTCATCTTGTACCACTCCCTAAGTTGCCATCTTCCTCTGAGTTGGTGCCCCTGTTTTTGCAATAGGTGGTTCGCTTGCACGGGATTCCTGAGAACATTGTATCTGACAGAGGAGTTCAGTTTGTGTCTACATTTTGGAGGACTTTCTGTTCCAAGCTGGGAATTCAGTTGTCCTTCTCCTCTGCTTTTCACCCTCAGACCAATGGGCAGATGGAGAGAACATACCAGACCTTGGAGTCGTATTTGAGATGTTTTATTTCCGCTGATCAGGATGATTGGGTTTCATTTTTGCCCTTGGCCGAATTTGCTTTAAATAATAGAGCTAGTTCTGCCACTTTGATGTCACCTTTTTTTTGTAACTTTGGGTTTCATCCTCGATTTTCTTCAGGGCAGGTGGAGCCTTCTGCCTGCCCAGGTGTTGACACTGTGGTGGAGAGAATGCACCAGATCTGGGACCAAGTGGTGGATAAGTTATCTCTCTCCCAGGAGAAGGCCCAGCGGTTTTCCAACCAACATAGGACCATTGGTCCCCAGTTTAAGGTTGGTGATATGGTTTGGTTATCATCAAAAAATATCGCTATGAAGGTGGCTTCTCCTAATTTTAAGCCTAGATTTATTGGACTTTACAAGATTTTGGAGATTATTAATCCGTTCTCTTTTCGTTTGGCTCTTCCTGTCACATTTAAAATCCATAATGTGTTTCATAAGTCCTTGTTGAAGAGGTTTGTTGAACCAGTTGTTCCTGGGGTGGCACCTCCGGACCCTGTATTGGTTGAAGGTAACATGGAATATGAGGTAGAGAAGATACTGGATTCCCGTCTGGCTAGACGGAGACTCCAGTATTTGGTTAAGTGGAAGGGTTATGGTCAGTAGGATAATTCCTGGGTCTCTGCCTCTGATATTCATGCCAAAAGATTGGTGCGTGCCTTTCATCGGGCTCACCCTGATCGCCCTGGTGGCGTGGATGAGGGTTCGGTGACCCATCCTCAAGGGGGAGGTCCTGTTGTGAGTTCATTTTCCCCTTCACCATTGAGGTCTGATGAACTCCCTCTTCTGGTGAAGGAAGGTAGTGAGGCTGATTACCAAGCATCTGAGCAGGATGATGATGACTGGGTGACTGGAATTGCTGACTGGATATAAGGCAGCCCACGCCCTTCTGCCTTGCTGGTGATTTCTCAGAGGGATTCTAGGAGACCAGTCTGATTCCTGCTCCTCAAAAGCTGTTTTCTGCTCTGCTTTTTGCATTTGTGTTTTGGTTTTGTTTTGCCTTGTTTTTCTGGATTTCTGCCATTCCCTGCTGGGGTGAGCTGAATTCCTTTTTGCTCTGTCTTCAGAAGATACCTGAGTACTGATATAGTCTTTTTGAAGCCTAGCGTCTTCAGGGCTTTTTTTCCCTATCAGTTTGTTGGCTCTTGTTTTGATAGGGTTTTGGCGGATTGCAGACAGCAGCTTTTCTATCCTGTCCTATTTAGTTAGCTTGGGCCCCATCGTTTGCTCAGCCTATCTTTCTATCTGTGTGAGTGTTTTTTCATCTTGCTTCACCGTCATTATATGTTGGGGGCTGCCTATTGCTTTGGGGTCTGCTCTGGGGCAGTTTAGATTTCCCTTTCTGTCTTTAGGCTATGTAGTTCTCCGGCTGTGATCGAGGGGTCTAGGGCACCGTAGGAACCCCCCACGGCTACTGCTAGTTGTTGTTGATAGGTTCAGGGCTCTGCAATCCGATAGCTGCCAACTTCTCTGGTTTTCTGGACTTAGCTAGTATTTCTGTTTTTGCCTCCTACGGTGACTCATTCATAACATAGTATGCAACCATCCTCCCCTAGTCAGTCCCCAATAAAACATCAGTGGGCAGGTTTTCAGACACTCCCACTTCCCTCAACCTGCTCCCAGCACCCCAATCAAGGAATACCCGGACCACTGGCAAGGACAGCGGGTACCCCCGATCCCAGTGACAGTCAGGGTTTTCCCCTCAACAAACTCTTCAGGGGCTGCCAGTCCAGGACTGATGAGGGTTCGTTCAGCCCCGGTGTCCTTGAGGCCTGTAGCAAGACGGGCCCCCACCTGGACGGGTTGAACCTTGTCGTCAATCCTCCCAACGACACCTCCCACCAACAGAACAGAGGCATTGGGCCCAGAGGCCTTGGCTGGGGGGTTCTTCGGCTTTTCCGGACAGGTGTAACTAATGTGACCAGTCCGATTGCAGTTGTAACACTGGTGACTGTCAGTAGTAGGCCTGGTTTTGGAGACAGGGACAGGGCCTCCAGAGGGTTGGATAGCTGGGGCACTGGGGTTGGTTGCAGGCTTACCCCCTCTCCAGCTGGTGGTGAATGGCCTCCGCGTCTCTGGCTTCCTGTTGGCCTCATAGTTGTCGGCGATCTGCGCCGCTTTGTCCACATTCATTGGTTCGCGGTCCAGGATGAACGGTCGGACCTCAGCTGGGCAGAGATGCAGGAACTGGTCTTTGATCATCAGGTCCCGTAGCAGCTCAAAGGAATCAATGGACAGTCCATGGATCCACTGATCAAAGTGGGTCCTGAGTCCTTGCACCACATCGTTATAGCTATCGTGTGGGCCACGTTGGAGGTTCCAGAACTTCTTTCGGCATACCTCAGGTGTCAGACGGTATTTGGCAATCAGAGCCTGATTTATGGCATCATAGTCGTCATTGTCTTCTGGCGGAAGAGAAGCAAATGCCTCCAGAGCTTTGCCTTTTAGCCCTGGGGTCAAGTACCTGGCCCATTGTGCTCTAGGCAGCTGGTACTGTCTGCAGGCTTTCTCAAAGGCCCGCAGGAACGTGTCCAAGTCCCCATCCTTTTCCATCACTGGAAAATGCTCTGGCCGGGGTTTAGGTCTCTGGATGCTGCTGGGCTCACTGCTTCGGGGGCATTACCCCCCGCTGGAGCACCTCCAGTTCATGGGCCCTCCGCGCTTGGCGCTTGGCTCTCTCAGCCTCTCTTTCAGCTTGGGCCTCCTGCCGATATTGCTGGATCAGCCTCACTCGTCCCTCACCGTCTTCAGCGGGGAGTGCATCCAAGGCTGCTTGCAGATAGGGGTCAGCGCTCAGGAGTGGAGCCTCTGCTGCAGCCCCTTGTCACTTGGGCCAAATTCTGCACCCGCTGGGCTCTGGTCGTTGACCAGCTGCATCAGAGCCGTGATCAGTTGGGCTCTGTTTTTGTTCGTGGCATCAAGGCCTTGGTACGTGCATAACCCAGCACGAACTTCCTTTGTCTGTTGTTTGTACCAGCCTTCTCCTTTTGCCGCCATGGTTGCCAAATAAAAGATAGAAAAGAAAAAGGGAGGGAATACTTGCAAGTACACAAAAATGTTTCAGGACTAGTAACCACTGAGTCTGTTCTCCAAAATCTATGATTCAGGATTCCTGCAGGAACCGCTCAGGTCTTTAGTGAGAGGAATGATTGCTCAAACCAAATCACTAATGCTCTATGATTATCCCACCGCTCTGCCACCAATATGTGACGAAAGCACGCCGCTGCCACTAAATTGTGACGAACGACAGCACAGCACCCTGTGCCACCAATACGTCACGATCCCACCACTGGCACCAGTATGTCAGTGGACGGAGGGATGCAATGCACTGCCGGCACACGGCTATCACAGGCACAGTGGGGGCTTATCTTAGTTATCCCGCCACTGGTACCATGTGACAAAAATATACAGCAAGCTAATCTCGCTCTAACAATTTACCGCAGGGGGGTTATTGTGGATGCCCCACCACTGCTAACAACCTTTCAAGAACTGCGGGGATTTATGCATATCCCACTTTCTCGGTTCCACTTTGGAACTCGCAGCTCTCCGGCGCCCCCCTTACCCTCAGGTCAGTCAGGGAACTGCACCTAGGATAATTAGTCGCTGAATGGGCTGCTTGTTGCGCACGGGCAATTAGACTACTGCAGTGAGGGAATTATCAATGCTTTCGGCCTCAGCCCCTCATTCAGCAATATAAGACCCTTCCGGACTGCCAACTAGCCCAACCAACCAAACACACCACGCTGCCACCAGCCACGATTCACTTAATCAAACAATTAATTAAGAGGGTCTGTGGCAAACCCCCAAATTAGTAGCGATTATCTAAAAAAAGGCGCCTTAGTTTGCTTCTTAGAGCATGGAGACAAACTGATAATTATATCATTTATTCCGAAAATGCGGGCAGTGATTTCAGATAAAAGTTGTTACAAAGTTGAGACATTAAATATGTACAATGCTGTATAAAACAAAAGGATTAAAACAGAGATTAACACTTACATGTGCTTAGTTGGTATTAGGCAGACCAGGTGACTCGGGGGAGGGGCGGCCAACCACACATCCCAAGACATCTGCACGTCTTGTCAGCATCAAACTCCAGCTTCAACTGAAGCACTGTAAGGAAGGGGTACCTTATAGCCCAGGGTCTGTTACATCATGAAAGGGGCAGTCTGGTGAGGTTCAACCCCCCTACTCTCTGGCTTGCAATTTAACTAAAAACTTATACTAACTATATCTAGACGAGAAAAGCTCGTATAAATTCACGGAGGGTCTAGTTGGTTGTAGTTTATCGAACCCAAAAAAACAACACCACACATGTCATAATTAAGACACACCATTTGAGAGCAATCCATATCTCAGTTTCTGGAGGTGTTAGAACTTTGCAAGAGCCACCGTAGGGAAGCCGGGTCCACGCAGATCACAGAAATGTCCGTTTCGTTTTTCTGTCACGATTGGAGCCCATGCTAGCCTATTTTAATATCTCTCATAGTTTTATTCAGACACATGTCTGAGAATAAAAGAGGGAATCTTCTTCCTGGCTGAGCAGGGAGGGGGGAAGGAAGAGAGGATCCTACTGTGATTTCATATTTCACAGAGCTGCACGCAGGCAGATAGCTGTGGAGGACAAATGCTTGTAGCAGGAAGTATCCTATTACCAGCAGGCACAGAGCTGATAAGGGGGGGAAGGTTCTGTGTGATAAGGCGATTTTCTCCTCAGAGCGAAATGGGAGATTCTACAATTCATACCTTACAGACATTTTACATTACACCTCTGAATTCAGATCGGAGTCTCCACAATGCCATGATGACCCGGGGTCGTCATGATGACCCCAGATCATCCAGCTACGGAAAGCCTCTGAGACCATGCAAACAGCAAGGTCTCAGAAGCTTTCAGCATAGGTATAATACATTGCAATGCTGGAGCATTGCAATGTATTATACCATCAATCAAAGTAAAAAAAAGTGAAAGTCCCATAAAGGGACTAGGTAAAAAAAACAAAACATTTTTTTAAAAAAATTAAAAAAATATATACACTCACTGGCCACTTTATTAGGTACACCTGTCCAACTGTGTGTTAAGACTTAATTTCTAATCAGCCAATCACATGGTGGCAACTCAGTGCATTTAGGCATGTAGACATGGTCAAGACAATCTCCTGCAGTTCAAACCGAGCATCAGTATGGGGAAGAAAGGTGATTTGAGTGCCTTTGAACGTGGCATGATTGTTGGTGCCAGAAGGGCTGGTCTGAGTATTTCAGAAACTGCTGATCTACTGGGATTTTCACGCACAACCATCTCTAGGGTTTACAGAGAATGGTCCGAAAAAGAAAAAAAATCCAGTGAGCGGCAGTTCTGTGGCCGGAAATGCCTTGTTGATGCCAGAGGTCAGAGGAGAATGGGCATACTGGTTCGAGCTGATAGAAAGGCAACAGTGACTCAAATTGCCACCCGTTACAACCAAGGTAGGCAGAAGAGCATCTCTGAACGCACAGTGCGTCGAACTTTGAGGCAGATGGGCTACAGCAGCAGAAGACCACACTGGGTACCACTCCTCTCAGCTAAGAACAGGAAACTGAGGCTACAATTTGCACAAGCTCATCGAAATTGGACAGTAGAAGATTGGAAAAACTTTGCCTGGTCTGATGAGTCTCGATTTCTGCTGCGACATTCGGATGGTAGGGTCAGAATTTGGCGTAAACAACATGAAAGCATGGATCCATCCTGCCTTGTATCAACGGTTCAGGCTGGTGGTGGTGGTGTCATGGTGTGGGGAATTTTTTCTTGGCACTCTTTGGGCCCCTTGGTACCAATTGAGCATCGTTGCAACGCCACAGCCTACCTGAGTATTGTTGCTGACCATGTCCATCCCTTTATGACCACAATGTACCCAACATCTGATGGCTACTTTCAGCAGGATAATGCGCCATGTCATAAAGCTCGAATCATCTCAGATTGGTTTCTTGAACATGACAATGAGTTCACTGTACTCAAATGGCCTCCTCAGTCACCAGATCTCAATCCAATAGAGCATCTTTGGGATGTGGTGGAACGGGAGATTCGCATCAGGGATGTGCAGCCGACAAATCTGCGCCAACTGTGTGATGCCATCATGTCAATATGGTCCAAAATCTCTGAGGAATGCTTCCAGCACCTTGTTGAATCTCTGCCACGAAGAATTGAGGCAGTTCTGAAGGCAAAAGGGGGTCCAACCCGTTACTAGCATGGTGTACCTAATAAAGTGGCCAGTGAGTGTATATTAATAATAAAAATAAAAAATTCTCCTAATAAATAAACATTTTTATGTAAAAAAAATTAAATTAACAAAAAAAGTTCAAGTTTGTTATCGCCACATTCGTAAAAATCTGATCAATAAAAGTTTCACACTAGTTAACTTCAGTCAATGCCGTAAAAAAAAAACACAAAAAAAGTAGAAAATTATGCTTTATCATTATACCACTTGGAAAAAGGAGAATAAAACACGATAAAAAAGATGAATATAAATAAAAATAATATCACTGAAAACGCCATCTTGTCCCACAAAAAACGAGCTACCATACAGCTCATTCAGCGGAAAAATAAAATAGATTTTATTGTGTAAAAGCGCAAAAACATAAAAAAAAGATATAAATGAGGTATCGCTATAATCGTACTGACCCAAAGAATAAAGCTGCCTTATCAGTTTTACCACACACAGAACGGAGAATAAAAAAAAACAATTCCTGAATTGCTGGTTTTTGTCCATTCTGCCTCCACAAGAATCGGAATAGAAAGCAATCAAAAAATGTCACGGGTCCGAAAATGGTACTAATAAAAACATCAGCTTGTCCCACAAAAAATAAGACCTCACATGACTCGGTGGGTCAAAATATGGAAAAATTATAGCTCAATATGTGGTGATGCAAAAACTATTCTTTGCAATAAAAAGCGTCTTTTAGCGTGTGACAGCTGCCAAAAAACCCACCATAAACAGTAAATCAAACCCCCCTTTATCACCCCCTTAGTTAGGGAAAAATAATAAAATAAAATAAATGTATTTATTTCCATTTTCCTATTAGGGTTAGGGTTAGGATTATGGTTAGTGTTGGGCCTAAAGTTAGGGATAGAGTTGGGGCTAAAGTTAGGGTTAGGTGTTGTGAGCTCATTTTCTCGTTCACCTTTGATGTCCGATGAACTCCCTCTGCTGGTGAAAGAAGGTGGTGAAACTGATTTGGATGGGAGAAACCTGTCACCTGAACAGGTGGATTGCGATTGGATATCCGGATTCTCTGAGTGGATATAAGGCAGCCGACGCCCTGTAGGGTTGCTGGTGATTTCTCTGCTCTGAGCTCTGGCCTCCAGTTCAGTTCCTGTCTTCTAAAGCTAAGTTTTGCTCTGTTATTTTTCCATGAGATTTTGTCTGATTTGCTTAGTTTTGTGTTCTGCCAGCCCCGGCTGGGGCTCTGCTGAATTTCCATTTTTGTCCCTGATTGGTTAAATCTCTTTTGCTCTGTCTTCAGAATATATCGGAGTGCTGATATAGGGATTTTGAAGTCTAGTGACTTCAGGGCCGTTTTTTCTATCAGACGTGTTGGGACATTTTTGTTAGGGTTTTTGCGGATTGCAACCAGCATCTTTTCTGTCCTTTCCTATCTAGTTAGTTGGGCCCCATCATTTGCTCTGCCTGTCTTTCTGTGTGAGTTTGTGTTTTCATCTGTTTTCACCGACAATACATGTTGGGGGCTGTCTATTGCTTTGGGGTCTGCTCTGGGGCAGTTTAGATTTCCCCTTTCTTTCTTTAGGCTTATTTAGTTCTCCGGCTGTGAAGAGGCATCTAGGACCACCGTAGGAATGCTCCATGGCTACAGTTAGTTGTTGTGAATAGGATCAGGGGTCTGCAATCCGCTAGCTACCAACCTCTCCGGTTTTCTGGACTTAGCTTGCATTTTTGTTTTTTCCTCCTCCGGTGACTCATTCATAACAGTTAGGGCTAAAGTTAGGGTTAGGGTTGGGATTAGGGTTAGGGGTGTGTTAGAGGGTCAGGTTTGTGGTTAGGGTTATGGTTAGGGTTGGGATTAGGGTTAGGGGTGTGTTGGGGTTAGGGTTGGAGTTAGGATTGGGGGGTTTCCACTATTAAGGCACATCAGGTGCTCTCCAAACGCGACATGGCGCCTGATCTCAATTACAGCAAATTCTGCATTGAAAAAGTCAAACGGCGCTCCATCCCTTTCCTAGCTCTGCCATGCGCCCAAACAGTGATTTACCTCCACATATGGAGTATCAACGTACTCAGGACAAATTGCACAATAACTTTTGGGGTCCTATTACCCTTGGGAAAATAAAAATTGGGGGTGAAAAGATTATTTTTGTGGAAAAAATATTATTTTTTATTTTACGGCTTTACGTTATAAACTTCTATGAAGCCTTTGGGGGTTCAAAGTGCTCACCACACATTTAGATAAGTTCCGTGGGGGTCTAGTTTCCCAAATGGGGTCTCTTATGGGGGGTTTCCACTGTTTAGGTACATCAGGGGCTTTCCAAACACGACATGGCGTCCACTCTCAATTCCAGCCAATTTTACATTCAAAACCTCAAATGGTGCTCCTTCCCTTTGAGTATCGGTGTACTCAGGAGAAATTGCACCATAAATATTGTGGTTTATTTTCTCTTGATACCCTTGAACAAATTTAAAAAATTTTGTCCGAAGTAAAATTTTTGGGGAAAAAAAGTTAAATTTTTTCCTTCCACATTGCTTCAATTTTTGTGAAGGACCTAAAGGGTTAATAAACTTCTTGAATGTGGTTTTGGACACCTTGAGGGGTGCATTTTTTATAATGGTGTCACTTTTGGGTATTTTCTGTTATTTTGATCCCCCTAAACTCACTTCAAATGTGAGGTGGTCCCTAAAAAAATGGTTTTGTAAATTTTGTTGGAAAAATGAGAAATCGCTGGTCATCTTCTAACCCTTATAACTTCCTAACAAAAAAAAAATCTCCAAAATGGTGCTGATGTAAAGTTGACATGTGGAAAATGTTATTTATTAACTATTTTGTGTGATGCCACTCTCTGATTTAAGGGTACAAAAATAAAAATTTTGGAATTTGCAAAATTTTTGACAAATTTCCGTTATTTTCATAAATAAACGCAAGTCATATCAAATAAATGTTACCACTAACATGAAGTACAATATGTCACGAAAAAACATTCTCAGAATCAGCGGGATCTGTTGAAGCTCCAGAGTTATCACCTCACAAAGGGACAGTGATCCAACTTCAAAATTAAGGCCTGGTCATTAACCTACAAAGCGGCTTGGTCCTTAAGGGGTTATAATGGTTAATTCCTGTTTATGATATTATTTATTATGTAATATTAGCTACAATAGATTTCATAATCTTGTACAGAGGTGAGACCTTCACTAAACATCCTAGTCCTCAGGAGCTCAAAGTTTAATATTAGGATCTGATATAATGTGCAGCGACGATCATCTCTGACTCGTGAACTCTCGTTCTACTCCCGATGTTACAATTAATTCCTCCAATAAGACCTGAGTAGAAGAGCTCACAATATCGCAATATCACTCCCTCCATGTTTGTCCCCCTAGTCTATTATTCTCCTGCTCAGTCCTGCTGACCATTATTACTAACACACGGGTCGGGAAAGACTTTGATGACAACATTTTCATAGTTTACTGAAATTCATTTAACTTGAGACATCGGCTTGTAGGCCCCTAGGAATCTCATATTCAGAGTTTACTGCAAGACTTCTAGTATCTGATAATTGTGGAGATTAAACCAGCTGAGTGTCGTTCAGGGAGTCTCAAACCCACAGAGCACTTATCTCCAGGGTAATGAGGTGGAGCGTTGTAATCTACAGATCAGAAACTCATCTCTCCTTCCTTTCATTTCTATTTATGGGCCATTTGAACCTGGAGGATTCAGTCTATGTTCTCCTCCTACAATTATCTCCACCCTGGGAAGGATTCACTGCTAATAGCTGTCTAGGAATGAGATCAAAGAGACAAGTTTATGTAGAAATGTTAATGGACATGAATCATGAGGTCTGCTGAGAAACCACAGCAGTCACTTTCATCTCTTACTGCACTGATCATTATACAGATGATAAAAATTCTCACCATAGAAGACAAAATAAAGCAAAAGGGAGGACAGGAAGGGCAAGGAAAGAGAAGGGGCAAGATAGGAAGAAGAAAAGAGAGGACCCAACATGAAAGGGAGAGGAAGGGATGACAGAAAGATGAAAGGAGAGGAAATGAAAGGTGGGGAGAGAAGAAGAAGAAAAAGAGAATGAGACTAGAGATGGGGACACCTGGATGTCCGGGTCCGGCAGGTTCAGCTGAACAGTTTCAGAAGGTTCGGGTTTGGGTACCAGAACAGTACCCGTACCCGAACCTGGACCCCATTCTCTTGAATGGGGGCCCGAACATCCAGTGTTTGCCACGCTGTCATGTGCATGATAGTGCGGCAAACACCGCTTCTGATCGGCGGTGAAATCATCCCCCCGGTTAGAGAGCCGCAGTTCCCATGCTGCAAAAGGCAGCGAGAGCGCTCAGCTGTGATAGGAGGTATAAAGTTTACCTCCGGTCACTGGTGTCAGCTGATGGGACTACTGATCCCTTCATCTGACATCTGCTGCCGCTAATAACAGTGGAAGCAGGAGCGGCGGATGGGAGTTTTCATTAGCTGCTCCTGCGCTGTAAATAAATAATTTAAAAAAAACGGCATGGGTTCCCCTGTATTTTTGCTAACCAGCCAGGCAAAACCCTCAGCTGTCAGCTTCAGCAAGGCTAGTTATCAAGAATAGAGGGGTTCCCACACTGTTTTATTTATTATTTAATCCATGGGCTTAATGTCACCTGACAATACAAAGGTGACATAAACCCCACAAAAACGAACCCCACTTTCCACCGCTACAGGGCAAGTGGGGAGAGCAGGGCAAAGTGCCAGAATTGGTGTATCTAATAGATGTGCCTTTTTGGTTCAGCTGTGGGCTGCTATTTTTAGGCTAAGGGGGTCAATATCCATGGCCCCTTACAGCTTGAGAATACCAGCACCCAGCTGTGAGCATTAGCAAGGTTGTTTGTCAAAAATGGGGGGACCCAATGCCGTTTTTTAAAATTATTTAAATAATTAAAAAAAACAGCATGGAGACCCCTCTATTCTTGATAACTAGCCTTGCTGAAGCCGACAGCTGAGAGTTGCAGCCCCCAGCTGTGAGTTTTGCCTGGCTGTTTAACAAAAATACAGGGGAACCCACACTTTTTTAACCCCTTCCCGACCTTTGACGCCACGTAGGCATCATGAAAAGTTGTGCCAATACGACCCATGACGCCTATGTGGCGTCATGAATTGATTGCCCCCCTGCGGGTCAGGTGACCAGGGTCACTGAAAGGTCACCTGACCCGCACACACAAGACCCATTAGAGTTAACCCCAGGGGGCATGGCTGAGCCCCCACGTGCCTACGATCACTCTGATTGACTGTTAAAAGTGAAACGGCCAATCAGAGCGATTTGTAATATTTCACCAATGAAATTTGGGTCATACACGGGAAGAAAACAAGCAACGCAGAATACACGCACACCAGGGGTGAGACACACCAGAACAACAGCATAGCTGACAGAGAACCCTGGTAAAGAGTGAGTATAAATACCCCTCCCAGATCCAGAAAGAGGCCACGGACACTTAACCCTGAGAGTGCAGGGCACTCGTACTGACAGCCCCCTCCAGGAAATGCCTCCATTCTTCAAAAGCTAGCTTTACCACCAACTACTCTCTATTGCCGACATCGTAATTTCTCTCGGCAGAGGAAAATTTTTTAGAGAACAAGGCGCAAGGCCTCAGATTAGTAAGGGTAGGAGGGCCCTGAGACAAAACTGCCCCCACCCCTACTTCTGAGGCGTCAACCTCCACGACAAAAGGTCTTGATGGGTCGGGTTGTACCAATACAGGGGCTGAAGAAAAGCACTTTTTTAATGTCATGAAATAATTTTTTGCAGCTACAGACCAATTTTTTACATCAGCTCCCTTGAGATTGAGGTCCGTTAGAGGCTTTACCACCTGCGAGAAGCCCTTAATAAATTTCCTATAAAAGTTGGCAAAGCCCAAAAATCGCTGCAACCCTTTCAAGTCATGAGGCTGCACCCAATCCGTAACAGCCTGAACCTTCTTAGGATCCATGCAGAACCCCTCCCCTGACACAATCAACCCCAGAAAGGATACTTCTTGCATGAAAAATGAACATTTTTCCAACTTGGCATACAAATGATTCTCCCTCAGTCTCGTGAGAACCATCCGCAAATGGTGCAAGTGAGATTGACTGTCCACCGAGTACACCAGAATGTCATCCAAATAGATAACCACAAAATGACCAATAAAATCAGAGAAAATTGCATTAATAAAATTCTGAAAAACAGCAGGAGCGTTGGTGAGACCAAAGGGCATAACCAAGTTTTTGAACAGCCCTTCAGTCGTCAGGAATGCTGTTTTCCATTCGTCCCCTTCCTGGACTCTTATAAGGTTATATGCCCCACGTAAATCCAGTTTAGAGAACCACTTGGCCCCGGTGAGTGGAATTAGGGGGAGAGGGTATGTATTTTTCACATTAATTTTGTTTAATTCCCAAAAGTAGAGGCACGGCCGCAAACCACCATCTTTTTTCTTAACAAAAAAGAAACCCGCCACCACAGGTGAAACAGAAGGCCTAATATGCCCTTTGCGGAGACTCTCGGTAATGTACACCTTCATGGCTAGACTTTCGGGCCCAGACAAATTGAACAGGCGAGCCTTGGGTAACTTGGCTCCAGGGACTAGATTAATGGCACAATCAAAGGGTCTATGTGGTGGTAGCACCTCAGCCTCACTTTCAGAAAATATGTCTTCAAAATCTTTCAGGTACTCCGGAATAACTTCCAGATCGACAGACAACACTGACACAGATTTTACTGGGGTGACAAGAGTTGTCAAGTTACAACATAAACCGTTAGCCATACAACCCCACTGAATGATCTCCCCCGTGACCCAGTCAATGGACGGTACAATAGGGACAAACTGTAACGGAGTAACGATAGCCAAGCCAGGAGGTCAGAACCAGAAAAGACAATAGTACCAAAATGAGAGACGGAGTACAGAGTGAGGGAACAGACCGGGTCATACAAGGGAAGCAAACAAGCAACGCAGAATACACGCACATCAGGGGTCAGACACACCAGAACAACAGTATAGCTGACAGAGAACCCTGGTAAAGAGTGAGTATAAATAACCCACCCAGATCCAGAAAGAGGCCATGAACACTTAACCCTGTGAGTGCAGGGCAAGAACCCTGTTCAAACCATGACACCGGGGTCCCGTTGTCCCGGATCATGGGCGCCGCCATCTCCATTTTCCAAGATGGTGGCGCCCATGAATTTGCCGGCTACCCATTCATTTTTCATTTTGATCACTGTGATAAACTCTTACAGTGATCAAAATGAAAAAAGTAAACACACCCCTTGTTTATTATTTTTCCATTAGGGTTGGAATTAGGGTTAGGGTTGGAATTAGGGTTAGAGATAGGGTTAGAAATAGGGTTAGGGTTAGAATTAGGTGTAGGGTTAGAAATAGGGTTAGGGTTGGAATTAGGGTTAGGGTTGGAATTAGGGTTAAAATTAGGGTTGGATTTAGGGTTAGAATTAGGGTTAGAGTTGGAATTAGGGTTAGGGGTGGAATTAGGGTTAGGGTTGGAATTAGGGTTAGGGTTGAAATTAGGGTTAAGATTAGGGTTAGGGGTGGGGGTTGGGATTAGGGTTAGGTTTGTGGTTAGGGTTAGAGTTGGGATTAGGGTTAGGGGTGTATTGGGGTTAGGGTTGTGGTTAGGGTTATGATTAGGGTTGGGTTTGGGTTAGGGGTGTTGTTATGATGAGTCACCGAAGGAGGAAAAAACAAAATACCAGCTAAGTCCAGAAAAACCAGAGAGGTTGGCAGCTATCGGATTGCAGACCCCTGAACCTATCCACAACAACTAGCAGTAGCCGTGGGGGGTTCCTACGGTGCCCTAGACCCCTCGATCACAGCCGGAGAACTATATAGCCTAAAGACAGAAAGGGTAAAAACTAAACTGCCCCAGAGCAGACCCCAAAGCAATAGGCAGCCCCCAACATATAATGACGGTGAAGCAAGATGAAAAAACACTCACACAGATAGAAAGATAGGCTGAGCAAATGATTGGGCCCAAGCTAACTAGATAGGACAGGATAGAAAAGCTGCTGTCTGTAATCCGCCAAAACCCTATCAAAACAAGAGCCAACAGCTGATAGGGAAAAAAGCCCTGAAGACGCTAGGCTTCAAAAGACTATATCAGCACTCAGGTATATACTGAAGACAGAGCAAAATATCAACAGATCAGAGACAAAAATGGAGTTCAGCTCACCCCAGGCCAGGGATGGCAGAAACCCCCAAAAAACAAGGCAAAACAAAAACAAAACTGAAGAGTACAAAGAAGAGCAGAAAACTTAGCTTTGAGATGCAGGAATCAGACTGGTCTCCAAGAATCCAGCAGGAAAATCACCAGCCAGGAAGAAGGGCGTCGACAGCCTTATATCCAGTCCTCAATTCCAGCCACCCAGTCATCATCTAGCTGCCCAGGTGTTTGGTAATCAGCCTCACTACCTTCCTTCACCAGAGGAGGGAGTTCATCAGACCTCAATGGTGAAGGGAAAAATGAACTCACAACAGTACCTCCCCCTTGAGGAGGGGTCACCGAACCCTCATCCATGCCACCAGGGCGATCCGGGTGAGCCCGATGAAAGGCACGCACCAATCTTTCGGCATGAATATCAGAGGCAGAGACCCAGGAATTATCCTCCTGACCATAACCCTTCCACTTAACCAAATACTGGAGTCTCCGTCTAGCAAGACAGGAATCCAGTATCTTCTCTACCTCATATTCCATGTTACCTTCAACCAATATAGGGTCAGGAGGTGCCACCACAGGAACTACTGGTTCAACAAACCTCTTCAACAAGGACTTATGAAACACATTATGAATTTTAAATGTGACAGGAAGAGCCAACCGAAAAGAGACCGGATTAATAATCTCCAAAATCTTGTAAGGTCCAATAAATCTAGGCTTAAACTTAGGAGAAGCCACCTTCATAGCGATATTTTTTGATGACAACCAAACCAGATCACCCACCTTAAACTGGGGACCAACGGTCCTACGCCGGTTGGAAAACCGCTGGGCCTTTTCCTGGGAGAAAGACAACTTATCCACTACTTGGTCCCAGATCTGGTGCATTCTCTCTACCACAGTGTCAACACCTGGGCAGGCAGAAGGCTCCACCTGCCCTGAAGAAAATCGAGGGTGAAAACCAAAGTAACAAAAAAAAGGTGACATCAAAGTGGCAGAACTAGCTCTATTATTTAAAGCAAATTCGGCCAAGGGCAAAAATGAAACCCAATCATCCTGATCGGCAGAAATAAAACATCTCAAATACGACTCCAAAGTCAGGTTTGTTCTCTCCGTCTGCCCATTGGTCTGAGGGTGAAACGCAGAGGAGAAGGACAACTGAATTCCCAGCTTGGAACAGAAAGTCCTCCAAAATCTAGACACAAACTGAACTCCTCTGTCAGATACAATATTCTCAGGAATCCCGTGCAAGCGAACCACCTGTTGCAAAAACAAAGGCACCAACTCAGAGGAAGATGGCAACTTAGGGAGTGGTACAAGATGGACCATCTTAGAGAATCTATCACAAATCACCCAAATAACAGTCATTCTCTGAGAGACAGGCATATCAGAGATAAAATCCATTGAAATATGGGTCCATGGCCTCCTGGGCACCGGCAAAGGCATCAACAACCCACTAGAGTGAGAACAAGGTTTAGACCGGGAGCAAGTCCCACAGGACTGCACAAAATTCCTGACATCATGAGACAAGGCGGGCCACCAAAAAGACCAACTCACCAGATCTCTAGTACCAAAAATACCTGGATGACCAGCCAATGCAGAGCAATGAACTTCAGACATCACTCTCTTCCTCCACTGGTCAGGAACATACAACTTTCCACTGGGAGAGCGCTCAGGTTTGTCCTCCTGAAACTCTTCCAGAGCACATCTCAAATCGGGCGAGATGGCAGAAAGAACTACCCCCTCGCCTAAGATGGTAGCAGGCTTAGTCACAACAGGAGAATCAGAAAGGAAACTCCTAGAGAGGGCGTCTGCCTTGACATTCTTAGTGCCCGGAAGAAAAGAGACCACAAAATCAAAACGTGTAAAAAACAAGGCCCACCTAGCCTGTCTAGGATTCAAGCGCTTGGCCGACTCCAGGTAAATCAAATTCTTGTGGTCAGTAAGGACCACGATTTGGTGTTTGGCTCCCTCCAACCAAAGTCTCCACTCCTCAAATGCCCATTTCATGGCCAACAGTTCCCGATTCCCAACATCATAGTTACGTTCGGATGGGGAGAACTTTTGGGAAAAGAAAGCACAAGGATTCATTTTAGATGTCACAGGATCTTTTTGGGACAACACCGCTCCTGCACCAATCTCAGAAGCGTCCACCTCCAACTGAAACGGGAGTGAGACATCAGGTTACCGCAAAACCGGAGCAGAAGTGAATCTTTGCTTCTGCTCCTGAAAGGAAGAAACAGCCTCCGGAGACCAATTCAGCACATCAGCACCCTTCCTAGTCAAATCCGTCAATGGCTTGGCAATACCAGAAAAATTAGCTATAAATTTCCGATAAAAATTAACAAATCCCAAAAACTTCTGGAGGGCCTTCAAAGAAGTGGGCTGAACCCAATCATAAATGGCCTGTACCTTGGCCGGGTCCATTTCAATAGTTGACGGAGACAAAATAAATCCCAAAAATGAAATCCTCTGTACCCCAAAAAGGCATTTCAATCCCTTGACATACAGGGAATTCTCCCTCAAAATCCGGAACACAGTCCGAACATGTTCCACATGAGAGTCCCAATTCTTGGAGAAGATCAAAATATCATCCAGATAGATAATCAAAAATTTATCCACAAAGTCTCGGAATATATCGTTCATGAAGCACTGGAAGACAGAAGGGGCATTAGTGAGCCCAAAAGGCATCACCAGGTACTCAAAATGTCCCTCCGGAGCATTAAACGCCGTCTTCCATTCATCCCCATGCTTAATGCGAATAAGATTATACGCCCCCCTGACGTCACGCTTTGTAAACCAGCAAGCACCTTTAACTCTGGAGAATAGATCAGAAATCAGGGGTAACGGGGAAAAGTCTTGAGGAGATCATTTGCATATTCCCAGTGCCTTCTGGGATAAGTGAAGAGTCTCCGCGAGCTCAACAATCACTGGGTTTTGGCCGTTGCAGCTGAAAAGAGGAAATCGGAATTTTGGCTCATCTTTCATTGTTTTTAAGAAATCTCAAGATGGAAGAGGGCAGGAGCCATTTGGTGAGCTGCATTTCTTGCTACATGTTCACAGATTTACCTGTGGAAAAGCCAAACTTCACATGCCACAAATGCAAGCTTGTGTCCCTGTTGGAGGAAAAGTTGCAAAATCTCGAAGAGAGGTTAGCTACGTTGAAGATCATTAAGGAAGGTGAAGAGTTCTTGGACAGAGCAGAATTATCTCTTCATGTTACAGAAAGAGAAGAAATTCGAAGTGCACCTGAAGAAACAGAGGAATGGAGACCTGTGACCCAGAGAAGCAGGAGGATCAGGAGGCAGTCAGCACCCATACTGCTCAGAAACCAGTACCAGGAAAACGATGAAGAAATACATCAGGAGAAGACTTTGCCCACAAACAGCAACCTTGTACGCCCTCAGAGTCCTCCTGGATGGAGAAAGAAAAATGTTGTGAAGAAGAAACGGAGAGTGGTGGTCATGGGGATTCCCTGTTGAGAGGAACAGAGGCCGCTATCTGCAGACCGGATATAACTTCAAGAGAAATGTGCTGTCTTCCAGGTGCAAAAATTAAAGATGTGTCTGACAGGATATCAGGACTCTTCAGACCTACAGATGACCACCCATTCCTGCTACTACATGGGACAAATGACACCGCAAGAAACGACCTGGAAACCATCTGCAGAGTCTTTGAAGACTTAGGCAAGAAAGTGAAAGAACTGGGAGCGCAGGTGGTCTTCTCTTCCATCCTCCCAGTGGATGGCCATGGAACAAGGAGGTGGAATAAGATTCTGCAGGTGAACAACTGGCTACGTCGATGGTGCCGTCAGCAACGATTTGGATTTCTGGATCACGGAATGAACTACTTATACGATGGACTACTTGCTAGAGATGGGGTGCACCTTACGAAGACTGGAAAGCATGTATTTGGAAGTCGCCTTGCTACACTTGTAAGGAGAGCTTTAAACTAGAACAACATGGGAAGGGAAGCAAAAGGCCAGAAAAAGCCATACACCTGACAAATGCTATTGAGAACTCTGCTATTAGAAGTGGAAAGGAAGAACAAAGACGAAAGAATCTAATTAATAAAACTATTGGAGAAAGAGAAACCAATCACAAACTAAAATGTTTCTATACTAATGCACAAAGCATGGGCAACAAACAAGGAGAACTGGAACTACTAACACAAAGAAATATGATGTCATTGGAATCACTGAAACTTGGTGGGACGATACACATGATTGGA
Source organism: Dendrobates tinctorius (assembly GCF_039654945.1). NCBI lineage: Eukaryota > Metazoa > Chordata > Amphibia > Anura > Dendrobatidae > Dendrobates > Dendrobates tinctorius. The sequence goes on along the minus strand of NW_027361980.1, from coordinate 444,400 downwards.
ATACAAGACTAGAAGGATACAACTTATTTGCAAGAAACAGACTTGATAAACGAGGAGGGGGTGTTGCATTGTATGTTAGAAACGCGTATGTCTGCACAGAGATTGAAGCTTCAGAGACTGTTCAGTTCTGTGGAAACTGTTTGGGTAAGAATACAAGGACAGAACAATGGAAAGGACACCATTGTAGGCATTTACTACAGGCCGCCTGTGCAAGCTGAAGATATGGATGAACTCTTTATGCATCAAATGGCCAAGTTCTCCAAAAAATATGACATAGTTGTCATGGGAGATTTCAACTATCCAGACATTTGTTGGGAATCTCTCTCAGGCAAAACTAACAGGTCAAGGAAATTCTTATCCTCTCTTGCTGACAACTTTATCTTCCAAAAGGTAAGGGAGAAAACAAGGGGAACTGCTACCTTGGATCTAATCCTTATAAACAGGGAGGAAATGGTTGAGGAGGTAAAAGTGGCTGGGACCCTAGGAGGTAGCGACCATGCTATTTTAGAATTTTGGATAACTAGAGGCGGAAGACCTGTGAAGACTCAGACGTCAAGGTTAGATTTCAGAAAGGCAGATTTTAAGGGATTCAGAAAGAGAATTGGAGGGGTCCAATGGCTGGATATCCTTAAAGACAAAAATGTCCAGGAAGGATGGGAAATCTTGAAAAATGAAATTCTCAAAGCACAGTTGTTAACAATTCCGAAAAGAGGGAAGAATAGGAAGCATTTAAGGAAACCAGGATGGATGAACACAGAACTTAAGCACATGCTAAAAAGGAAGAAAAAAATGTTTATAAAATGGAAAGAGGGAGGCATATCTAAAGAAGAATATAATGCTGTCTGCAGAACCTGCAGGGCACAAATCAGATTATCTAAAGCTGAAAATGAATTGAGGCTTGCAAGAGATGTCAAAAGCAATAATAAAGGATTTTGGGGATATGTCAAAAGTAAAAGAAAAGTCAAAGATGCTATAGGATTTTTACAGGATGAAAATGATGAAATGGTAAGACAGGATGTTGAGAAGGCTGAACTTTTAAATTCCTATTTTGCATCTGTTTTCTCTCAGAAAGGAAATGTAACATCCACTGTTATTCACTGTCCTATTAAGGGAGTAGAAGAATCCAGGATATCTATAAACAGAAAGATAGTGAGGAAACACTTAGCTAACCTAAATGAATTCAAGTCTCCAGGTCCAGATGAATTACACCCCAGAGTACTGAAGGAGATAGCAGAAGAAATTTTTGAACCCCTCTCCATAATCTTTGAAAATTCTTGGAGAACAGGAGAAGTGCCAGAAGACTGGAGAAGAGCAAATGTTGTTCCTATCTTCAAAAAGGGGAAGAAGGTGGACCCAGGTAACTATAGGCCGGTGAGTCTGACTTCTATACCAGGAAAGATCTTTGAACAAATTATTAAACAACATGTATGTCAATACCTGGATAAGAATGAAGTGATTAAACAGAGTCAGCATGAGTTTGTAGCTAATAAGTCATGTCAGACTAACTTAATTTCCTTCTATGACTGTATCACTGATTGGGTGGATCAAGGAAATGCTGTAGATATAGTATATCTTGACTTCAGCAAAGCATTTGACAAAGTCTCTCATACAATCCTTATTGAAAAAATGACTAAGTATGGAATGGACAAGGCAACTGTTAGGTGGATTCATAACTGGCTTAGTGATCGGACCCGAAGAGTGGTCGTAAATGGCTGCACATCCAGTTGGAAGAATGTCTCAAGTGGGGTACCACAGGGCTCTGTCCTGGGCCCTGTATTGTTCAACATCTTTATCAACGATTTAGATGAAGGAATTGAGGGTAAACTGATTAAATTTTCTGATGACACAAAGCTAGGAGGGATAGCTAATACTAGAGAAGAGAGAGAGAGGATTCAAAAAGATATAAATAAACTGGAGAAGTGGGCAGCAACTAACAGAATGGTTTTTAACAGGGAGAAATGCAAAGTACTACATCTGGGCAATAAAAATGAAAAAAGCATATATAGAATGGGAGGAATAGGGCTAAGTGACAGCACATGTGAAAAAGACTTGGGTATACTAATAGATCACAGACTGAATATGAGTCAACAGTGTGATGCAGCAGCAAAAAAGGCAAATGCAATTCTAGGATGTATTAACAGAAGCATACAGTATAGATCATGTGAAGTCATTATTTCCCTCTACTCCTCTTTGGTCAGACCTCATCTGGAATATTGTGTCCAGTTTTGGGCACCACATTTTAAAAAAGACATCAACAAACTGGAGCAAGTACAGAAAAAAGCGACCAGAATGGTGACCGGTCTGCAAACCCTGTTTTATGAGGAAAGGTTGCAGGATTTGGGAATGTTTAGTTTGCAAAAGAGAAGACTGAGAGGAGACTTAATAGCTGTCTACAAATATCTAAAGGGCTGTCACATTGTAGAAGGATCAACTTTATTCTCATTTGCACAAGGAAAGACTAGAAGCAATGGGATGAAACTGAATGGGAGGAGACACAGATTAGATATTAGAAAAAACTTTTTGACAGTTAGAGTGATCAATGAGTGGAACAAGCTGCCACGAGAAGTGGTGAGTTCTCCTTCAATGGAAGTCTTCAAACAGAGGCTGGACAGACATCTGACTGGGATGATTTAGCGAATCCTGCTTTGAGCAGGGGGTTGGACCAGATGGCCCAGGAGGTCCCTTCCAACTCTACCATTCTATGATTCTATGATATTTAATAGTAATTTTGTTGAGGGCACGATAGTCAATACAAGGCCTTAATGAACCATCCTTTTTAGCCACGAAAAAAAACCCAGCACCTAAGGGTGAAGAGGATGGTCTAATATGACCCTTCTCCAAAGCCTCCTTAATATAGGATCACATAGCCTCGTGCTCGGGTACAGATAAATTGAAGAGCCGACCCTTGGGAAATTTACACCCTGGGCTCAGTTCAATTGCACAGTCATAACTCCTATGAGGAGGCAAAGACGCAGACTCATTCTCACTAAATACATCATAAAAGTCAGCAAAATAGTCAGGAACATCATGCGACTGGGGAGAGGTGGAGAAAACAGGAGCATCACTAAGAGCACACCGACAACCCCAACTCACCACAGACAAAGATTTCCAATCCAGAACTGGATTATGGATTTGCAACCAGGGAAACCCCAGAACAATGGTATCATGCAAATTATGCAACACCAAAAATCTGCAATTTTCTTGATGGTCTGGGGCGACCCGCATTACCACCTGGGTCCAAAACTGAGGTTTATTCTTCGCCAAAGGAGTAGCATCAATACCCCTCAAAGGGATAGGCGTCCGCAGAGGTGTCATAGGAAATCCACAACGTTTAGCAAAATCCAAGTCCATCAGGTTCAGAGCTGCTCCTGAATCCACAAAAGCCTTGGCGGAAAATGTGGACAGGGAGCAGATCAGAGTAATTGCCAGAAGAAACTTAGGTTGAACACCACCCACAGAGAACGTGTGTGCACAACATTTCTCTCGTTTAGGGCAGACAGAAATAACATGCGAGGCATCTCCACAAAAAAAACACAGCTTATTATGCCTTCTGAACTTCTGACGTTGCGCCCTAGACAAAACTCTATCACATTGCATAGGTTCAGACATTTGTTCAACAGGTGGCAACATCTCTCGTGTAGTTTTGCGTTCACGTAAACGCCGATCCACCTGAATGGCTAATGACATAGAATCGTCAAGACCAGAGGGAACAGGAAATCCCACCATAGTATCTTTTACAGTTTCTGACAAACCCTTCCGAAAGAGAGCTGCCAAGGCACCATCATTCCAGGTAGTAAGGACCGCCCACTTTTGGAATTTTTGACAGTACAACTCTGCCGAATCCCGACCCTGGCTTAATGCCAACAGGGTCTTTTCAGCCTGATCAATAGCATTAGGTTCATCATACAACAACCCCAAGGCCTGAAAAAATGCGTTCACATTATTCAGAATAGGATCATCAGGTTTCAAAGAAAACACCCAATCCTGGGGATCGCCGCGCAGCAGAGAGATGACAATTTTAACCTGCTGCGAGTTCCCCGACGAGTTAGGCTTCAAGGCAAAAAATAATTTACAATTATTCTTGAAATTCAAGAATTTAGACCGATCCCCCAAAAATACATCAGGAGTAGGAATCTTTGGTTCAGCAGCATGTGAATGAAAAAGATAGGCGGAAGTTCCCCGCACTTCAGCAGCGAGCTGCTCCAGACGATCAGACAATTGCTTCATCTCCATTGAGAGAAAAATTCCCCCTACGGCCTCAGAGATATAGAGGAAAAAATATGCACACAAAAAAAAAAAAAATTCTGACACTTTTTTTTTTTTTTTTTACAATTCTCTCCTGCTATTGAGTACCCTAGGATCTGCGGTATGGCTGGTGATTCTGTTATGTTGAGTCACCGAAGGAGGAAAAAACAAAATACCAGCTAAGTCCAGAAAAACCAGAGAGGTTGGCAGCTATCGGATTGCAGACCCATGAACCTATCCACAACAGCTAGCAGTAGCCGTGGGGGGTTCCTACGGTGCCCTAGACCCCTCGATCACAGCCGGAGAACTATATAGCCTAAAGACAGAAAGGGGAAAAACTAAACTGCCCCAGAGCAGACCCCAAAGCAATAGGCAGCCCCCAACATATAATGACGGTGAAGCAAGATGAAAACACTAACACAGATAGAAAGATAGGTTGAGCAAATGATGGGGCCCAAGCTAACTACATAGGACAGGATAGGAAAGCTGCTGTCTGCCATCCGCAAAAACCCTATCAAAATGAGCCAACCGACTGATAGGAAAAACAGGCCCTGAAGTCGCTAGGCTTCAAAAGACTATATCAGCACTCAGGTATATTCTGAAGACAGAGCAAAATATCAACAGATCAGAGACAAAAATGGAGTTCAGCTCACCCCAGGCCGGGGATGGCAGAAACCTCCAAAAAACAAGGTAAAACAAAAACAAAACTGAAGAGTACAAAGAAGAGCAGAAAACTTAGCTTTGAGATGCAGGAATCAGACTGGTCTCCAAGAATCCAGCAGGAAAATCACCAGCCAGGAAGAAGGGCGTCGGCAGCCTTATATCCAGTCCTCAATTCCAGTCATCATTTAGCTGCCCAGGTGTTTGGTAATCAGCCACACTACCTTCCTTCACCAGAGGAGGGAGTTCATCAGACCTCAATGGTGAAGGGAAAAATGAACTCACAACAGGGTGTGTTGGGGTTAGGGTTGGAGTTAGAATTGAGGGGTTTCGACTGTTTAGGCACGTCACGGGGTCTCTGAATGCGACATGGCACCATGATTTTTTCCAGACAATTTTGCGTTCAAAAAGTCAAACAGCGCTCCCTCCATTCCGAGCCCCGACGTGTGCCCAAACAGTGGTTTACCCCCACATATGGGGTATCAGCATACTCAGGAAAAATTGCACAACAACTTTCGGGGTCTAATTTTTCCTGTTACCCTTGGGAAAATAAAAAATTGGGGGCTAAAAAAATGATTTTTGTGGAAAAAAATGATTTTTTATTTTCACGGCTCTGCGTTATAAACTTCTGTGAAGCACTTGGGGGTTCAAAGTGCTCACCACACATCTAGATAAGTTCCTTGGGTAGTCTAGTTTCCAAAATGGGGTTACTTGTGGGGGGTTTCAATGGTTTAGGCACATCAGAGGCTCTGCAACGTAACATGACGCCCGCAGACCATTCCATCAAGTCGGTATTTCAAAACGTCACTACGGGACACGAGATGAAAACATAATTCTCCCTCTGTACAAATCACTTGTCAGATCACACTTGGAGTATTGTGTGCAATTTTGGATGCCGGTGCTCAAGAAAGACATTACTGAACTTGAAAGGGTTCAAAGGCGGGCTACTAAAATGATAAATGGAGTTGGTTCACTACAATACCCAGAAAGGTTATCAAAATTAGGTCTATTTACTCTAGAAAAGAGAAGACTTAGGGGAGACTTAATATATATGTACAAGTATATCAGAGGGCAATACAGAGATCTCTCCAATGAACTGTTTGTACCAAGGACTGTGACAAGAACAAGGGGGCAGTCTCTTCGTTTGGAGGAAAGACAATTTCTGCACCAGCATAGAAGAGGGTTCTTCACTGTAAGAGCAGTGAGGCACTGGAATTCTCTTCCTGAGGAAGTGGTGATGGCCAACTCACTGAATGAATTTAAGAAAGGAATGGATGCTTTTCTTGTGAGTAACAGTATAGAAGGTTACGAATAACAGAATATTATAGGTAGATGGTTGACCCAGCTTAGGGGAAGGAACTTTTTTTCACTATGGAGGCTTCTACTCTGTGGGTTTTTTGCCTTCCCCAGGATCAACAATGCAGAACAGCTGCACTAAAAATAGGCTGACCTAGATGGACATAAGGTCTTCCTTCAGCCTTCAAAACTATGTTACTATGTTACTATCAGAGGCTCTGCAAACGCAACATGATGCCCGCAGACCATTCCATCAAAGTCGACATTTCAAAACATCACTACTTCCCTTCCGAGCCCCGACATGTGCCCGAACAGTTGTCCCCCCCCACATATGGGGTACCAGCGTACTCAGGACAAACTGTACAACAACTTTTGGGGTCCAATTTCTCCTGGTACCCTTGTGAAAATAAAAAATTGCAGACTAAAAAATAATTTTTTGAGGAAAAAAAAAATATTTTTATTTTCATGGCTCTGCGTTATACACTTCTGTGAAGCACTTGGGGGTTCAAAGTGCTCACTATGCATCTAGATAAGTTCCTTAGGGGGTCTAGTTTCCAAAATGGGGTCATTTGTGGGGGAGCTCCAAAGTTTAGGCACACAGGGGCTCTCCAAATACGACATGGTGTCTGCTAAAGATTGGAGCTAATTTTCCATTCAAAAAGTCAAATTGCGCTCCTTCCATTCTGAGCTCTGCCATTCGCCCAAACAGTGGTCCACCCCCCACATATGAGGTACCAGCGTACTCAGGACAAACTGAACAACAACTTTAGCAGTCCAATTTATCCTGTTACCCTTGTGAAAATGAAAAATAGTGGGCTAAAAATTCATTTTTGAGGAAAAAAAATATTTTTTATTTTCATGGCTCTGTGTTTATAAATTTCTGTGAAGCACTTGGGGGTTCAAAATGCTCACTACACATCTAGAAAAGCTCCTTGGGGGTCTAGTTTCTAAAATGGGGTCACTTGTGGGGGGTTTCTACTGTTTAGGCACATCAGGGGCTCTGCAAACCCGCAGAACATTCCATCAAAGTCTGCATTCCGAAATCGTGCTCATTCCTTTCTGAGCTCTCGCGTGCTCCCAAACAGTGGTTCCCCCCACATATGGGGTATCGGTGTAATAAAAAATAATGATAATGCTATTTCTGTAGCGCCGACATATTCCGCAGCGCTTTACATTTCAGAGGGGACTTGTACAGACGATAGACATTACAGCATAACAATTATCACATAGATTATAACAAATACCAAGAGGAATGAGGGCCCTGCTCCCAAGCTTACAGTCTATGAGGAAAGAGGGGGACACGAAAGGTGGGGGGTAACAGTTGCTTTTATTTTTTTTATGGTTTGGACCTTCCCTAGTGTAAGAATCGGGTGTTCCTGTTGCTGCATGAACCGGTTAACAGTCTAAATATGTAAGAGTACAGACACAGAGGGCTATTAAATGCAAAAGGCATGTGTACTCAGGACAAATTGCACAACAACTTTTGGGGTCCAATTTCTCCTGCTAGCCTTGTGAAAATAAAATATAGCGGGCTAAAAAATCATTTTTGAGGAAAAAATATAATTTTTTTATTTTCACCGCTCTGCATTATAAACTTCTGTGAAGCAGTTGGGGGTTCAAAGTGCCCAACACATCTAGATAAGTTCCTTGGAGGGTCTAGTTTCCAAAATGGGATCACTTGTGGGGGAGCTCCAATGTTTAGGCACACAGGGGATCTGCAAATGCGACATGGTGTCCGATAACGATTGGAGCTAATTTTCCATTCAAAAAGTCAAATGGCGCTCCTTCCCTTCCGGGCCCTGCCATGCACCCAAACAGTGGTTTATGACCACATATGAGGTATCGGTGCACTCAGGAGAAATTGCCCAACAAATTTTAGGATCCACTTTATCCTGTTGCCCATGTGAAAATGAAAAACTGAGGCTGAAAAACAATTTTTGTGAAAAAAAAGTCCTTTTTTTTTACGGATCAATTTGTGAAGCACCTGGGGGTTCGAAGTGATCACTATGCATCTAGGTAAGTTTCTTGGGGAGTCTAGTTTCCAAAATGGGGTCACTTGTGGGGGAGCTCAAATGTTTAGGCACACAGGGACTCTCCAACGTGACATGGCAGCCGCTAAATATTCCAGCATATTTTCCATTCAAAAAGTCAAATGGCGCTCCTTTCCTTCTGAGCCCTGCCGTGCGCCCAAACAGTGGTTTATGACCACATATGAGGTATCGGTGTACTCAGGAGAAATTGCCCAACAAATTTTAGGATCCATTTTATCCTGTTTCCCATGTGAAAATGAAAAAGTTGATGCTAAAAGAAAATTTTTGTTGGAAAAATTAAAATGTCCATTTTTTCCTTCCACGTTGCTTTAGTTCCTGTGAAGCACCTGAAGGGTTAATAAACTTCTTGAATGTAGTTTTAAGTAGCTTGAGGGGTGCAGTTTTTAGAATGTTGTCACTTTTGGGTATTTTCTGCCATATAGACCCCTCAAAGTGACTTCAAATGTGATGTGGTCCCTAAAAAAATGGTTTTGTAAATGTTGTTGTAAAAATGAGAAATCGCTGGTCAACTTTTAACCCTTATAACTTCCTAACAAAAAAAAATTTTGTTCCCAAAATTGTGCTGATGTAAAGTAGACATGTGGGAAATGTTATTAAGTAACTATTTTGTGTCATATAACTCTCTGGTTTAACAGAATAAAAATTAAAAATGTAAAAATTGCTAAATTTTCAAAATTTTTGCCAAATTTCCATTTTTTTCACAAATAAACGCAAATATTATCTGCCTAAATTTACCACTAACATGAAGCCCAATATGTCACAAAAAAACATTCTCAGAATCGCTAGGATGTGTTGAAGCGTTCCAGAGTTATTACCTCATAAAAGGACACTGGTCAGAATTGCAAAAAATGGCCGGGTCATTAAGGTCAAAATAGGCTGGATCAGGTCATGAAGGGGTGAATACTCCCATCTGCCGCTCCTGCTCTCATTATTATTAGCGGCAGCAGGTTTCCGATGATGGGAGCTGCAGTCCCATCAGCTGACACCAGTGACCAGAGTATAAACTGTATACCTCCGATCACAGCTGAGTGCTCCTGCTGTCTTTTGACAGCGTGAGAACCGCAGCTCTCTGACCGACAAGGATGGTTTCACAGCCAATCAGAAGTGGTGTTTGCCGCGCTGCCATGCACATGACAGCATGACAAACAACCGGTGTTCGGACAGCTGAACCCGAACAGTAACACAGACTTCCTGGTAAAGTCCGTGTTCTGTGTCTGTGCCCGAACAGTAGGTGTTTGGTACGGGCGCCGAACTTTACTGTTCGGTTTGCCTATCTCTAAAAGAGATGGAACAAGAGGAAGAAAAGAAAGGTCAGGAAGGAAAGAGGACAAGCAAAGACAGGTAAAGAAGGAGATAGGAAAGCATAGAAAGAGGAAAAGTAAAGAAGAAAAGGATGTGAAGAGGAAATAAAAGGAATGGATTTGAAGATGAAAAGGAAAAGAAAGGAAATCATAGGAAGAGTAAAGAGGAGAAAGGACAGGATGGAAAAGAAATGAGGACAACAAATGAAAGGATAGAAAGAGGTTCAGAAAAGAAGGTAGAAAAAAAGAAAAAGAAAGGGTGAAAGAGAAAGAGACACTAAAGGAACATGGAATGATTATAGAATGCTTTAGAGAAGTTTGTGCAGAGAATCTTTTTTCCAACAAACAGCAGGATAATGTCTGGCATGAAAGTGTAGAAATTGCAGGAATGTGGGATGTCGTCATGGACAGGAGGCAGATCAAGAGTTAACAGGTTTATTAACACGTATACTCCGCGCAGGTAGTGCAGGACACGGGGAGGTGACCGGCAGAAGGGCAGAACTGGGAGCTTGGAAGGGGTCAAACGATAGTTCAATAGGAAAAGGCAAAAACTTATCAGTCTATCGTCTTCTTGATTGCGCGTGACATCTTGGAGGTGTCTGTAGAAGACGGGGTTCCAATCCAAGGAGCAGGAGAAGTGTCTTTGAAAGGTGCAGGGAGTTCCCGCATTTGAGAACGCCGAACACTGTGCTAGTCCATTACAAGTGACCGCCGGAGCTAGGCTTCACTCCATGTTGTATTCAGGACCTTGGCTAAATGGCTCTGGCCTAGTTGCCTGCAGCTTACTGCGGTGCGCACACGTTACAGTCTCTGGTTTCAACTGTGAGTCACCTCCCGGCATGGAGGATAGCGGTGAACTGGCAGTCTGTTGTCCACTGACAGCGAACCTTTATGCAGGGAATCTGTCAAGTCGGCCTGCGCTCACAGGATGCACTGCTTCCACAGCCGACACTGCACTCGACTGACCGCTGAGGATTTCCACCTGGACTCTATCCCTTTTCCCGCGCACAGCGCTTTTTAACTCGGCCCCTGCCTACCGCAGTCATATGCAAGGGTCGGTCCTTGTCTGAAAATCTTCCCCCTTGCAATATTGGTGATAGTTCCGGTAGTTCTGTAACCGGAGTGAGAAAGGTACCTCCGATCTTGTTCACCTCTTACATTCCTCCTCTCTTTTAGCTCGCCATTCCACGGGTGAGAGTTTTCATAGCTCAAGATGACACTCTTCGAAACCTTGAACTATTTGCCGCCAAACAAACTGATCTTGATTGTATCGGTTAGGGGGTACACCCGATGAAGATTGTTCAGAGTGCCGTAGGATAGAAGGAGTAGTAGAGTCCATGGGAGTAACTGAATCAGGTTGTCATCGGGGGATAGAAGGCACATTTTCCTTGACTGAACCGTTGGTGTAGGATTCTTCTTCGTCACATTCAGCAAGAACTGGTGGAACTAGACTTGGAGCATCCGGTGTCTCCTGTTCTTGGTCAGGATCTCTTGATAAGCAGGGTCGTAACATGTTTTGATGGACTATGCAAGTGTGGGCATTTTCCACTCCCTCCGGCTGAATCTCATAAACGGATCCATTGGCGTCGACTCTATGCTTCACCCGATACGGGTTCTTTTGCCACCAGGACTCCAGCTTATCTCAAGGGTACCTTTCTCATACTAGGATATGGTCTCCAGCTTGGAGAGCTGTCCCATGCAGAGGAGTGGTCCTGGGATGTTCCAATTCTTGAAACTTGGTCCGTACCAGACGATGCAAAGTCTGCAACCGATGTCAATGTTCTCGAACCCAAGTGGACACCCCCGTCTGTGGGTAGTCTTCCTCGGGCTCTAGCTCCAGTTCAGTAATCTCTTTCCCTGGTCGACCAAACTGGAGAGTATAAGGCGTGTAACTGGTGGTGCTGTGTTTTCGATTGTTATACACCCATACTAGCTCAGCCACGTACTCAGACCGTCGGGCCTTCCTATCCTCTTCCAAGGTTCTCAACATCTGGATCAGGGTACAATTGAACCGTTCGCAGGCCCCATTTCCCTGGGGATGGTAGGGCATCGTCCGAGACTTCCCGATCTGATACAACCAATGTAACTCCTCCATCACTCGTCCGAGGAAACAGGCGCCTTGATCAGAGAGTGTATGCGCTTTGGACACCCCTACTCATGGATGAAGTTCTTACAGATAGCGCATGCCACGGATTCGACAGTCTGATCTCGCGTTGGAGTCACAACAGCAAACTTCGTGAAGTGATCCGTCATCACTAAACAATGTTCGTATCCTTGATGTGCAGGGCCAATGGTCAGATAATCTATCATTAGCAACTCTAGAGGAGCAGACGTCACTATGGCCTATGTGGGGGCCCTTTGATCAGGTGGCTTGGCTAACTCACAGCTTCGGCATAGTTGACAGATTTCCTCCACTACAGTTTTCAATTGAGGATGATAAACTAGCCGTTGTAGCCACTGGAAGGTCCTTTCTGGTACAAAGTGAGCTCCTCTTTTGTGTGCCTCTCTAGCCAACTGGAGCAGCAATGCTTTGGGGATCACCATTTGCCAGGTGATGTCCAGCTCCCGTGGCAGTAGAACTTTCCGGTACAGTATTGCATCACGCAACTGTAGTATCTCCCACTGTCGCAGCATCCGCAGAGTACTGAGGGACAGAGCATCTCTTTCTTGCGGGTTGGGCAGTTGCTTAGTTGCCACCCACAGTCTCAATCAAGCCAGTTCTTCATCTTCCTGTTGTATCCGTACCCAGTCATCACGGGACTGTCCAAGTAGACACGCATGAGATGTTGTCTGAACCAGTACCAGCATGGCTGCCACCATCCTGGCAGAGTATCTGAATCTAAGAATCTCTTCATCCTCCAGTTCTTCATCACGGTTGAGCCCTGGTTTCCCGTAGTTCACTCGGGACAAAGCATCGGCATGGGTATTCTCTGCTCCTCTCTTGTAGGTGATTTTATAATGAAACTTCGCCATCCGAGCTACCCAGCGTTGTTCCAGCGCCCTAAAGTTTTGCTTTCTCCAGATGGCCCAACGGGTTGTTATCTGGACGTATGTGAACTTCAGAGCCGGACAGATATTCATCTAATTTCTCCATCATGGCCCACACCAGCACCAACAACTCCAGCTTAAAAGAACTGTAGTTATCCAGGTTCTTCATGAAGAGTCATGATTACTCGCTCTTCTCCTTTCTGAATCTGGGACAGCACTGCTCTGAGTCCATGCAAACTTCCTCCGTATGTAGAATGAACGGCTGCGTAAAGTCAGCATAGGCCAGCACTGGTGCTTCCATCAAGGCCTCTTTCAGGGCTTGAAACTCTTCTTCTTGTCGCTCGGCCCATTGTACAGTTATGTTTCTAGCACTAGACTGTTAGGGATGGCGGAACGCACTAAATATAAAATAATCGAAAGTGCGTTTGCTGCCCGGGGTCCACCGTGCAGAGGTGTTAAACTGCTGCTATATAATGGCAGACACACAATGTGGCGGAAAATCGCACACAGGTTAAACGTCACCCGAGAACACTCTGTTAGCTTCACAGAGACGCCTAAGGCATTAACATACATGCTGAGCCTGTTGGAATCACAGGTCTCAGAGAAGTGCACGCACGGTATATGGTCACAGGAGCTGGGCCCCAGGCAGAGGGTCAGAGTCTGTCTAGACCTACCATGCATGCGGCGTCGCTACCGCGGATGCCCACAAGTGCTGCTGACTGCAGCACAGCGACTGAACCAGCCGCTGTACAACAATACCCAAGAGGGGGCGCACTGTCGGATGCTAGTACTGTGTAGATGTGCAATGTGGCCTGTAGCGAGCCACTGACTGTCGCTGACTCTAAGACTAAGTCCCTATCCACACACATAATATCAGAGAGAGGGGATCTTAATGAGTCATTCGCAGGTTCATGCATCCATCATCATTCACACAGTAGCAACTAGAGACTATACTAGCGCATGGCCGAGCGGCCATGTGAACCTTTTATAGCCGGGACCTTCCGGAAGCTTCCAGATCCCTGAGATGGACCAATCAGATCACGAGAAGGACCTGGGCATATGACTCCCGATCTCCAATGGGAGATCGTCTCATGAGCATGCCCAGTAGAGCGACGGGAGGACTTAGCCTCTGGAGTGTCTTGTCGCTGAGCAGCCTGCAGCCTCTGGAGTGTCTTGTCGCTGAGCAGCCTGCGATGCTATTGCTGGTCCAGAGGTGGCAGCAACAGCCAGACCCACAGAGCTGGTATGAGCAGAGCGTCTGGGACGCCGGGATTGCTGTGCAGGCTCCTGAGCGGTCAGTGGAGAATGGGAGACCGCTGAATGCAAGGCTCTGGATTCCTGCTGTGCAGCTGCAGGAACCTAACACTAGACATTACCCCCTTCAACAGCAGATCCATGAGGTCATCAGGGTAGGTGTCATAAGGGGCGGATCCATGGAGCACATGGTGTGTGGTGAAACAGGAAATGGCAGCCATCTTTAGTGTCACACTTTGATCTGAATAAACTCATGTAAGGTGAAATAATACACTTTTTGGGGAGTTCCTCTCAATCTCTTATGTCTTGAGGTTAATTAAGTATTTGATCTTAAGGCTCTTCTCAACACATATGGGTTGCTATGACAGCTGCGGGAATCTGTTAAAGACCTCAGTGCCTGTCATCATGGAACATTATTAAAACCCTTCATGTGGTTGGGTGTCAGGAATATTAGCTGAGAGATTACGCAGATACCACCACTGCCACTAATTTGTCAGGGGACGAGGCTCCGCTGCTTCCAAACAGCAGTACAATTATGCAATTGACTGACAAGTGATGGACGAGGAACTCAACTCACAGTGAGCATATAATATATAAACATTGTGTCGACACAGCATTTAATCTTAATTATCCAGATGTCTATTTTCAGTAATCCAGAAGGCATAGACTTTATGTTGACTCTTCTTGTTGAATTGATATTTGTAAATTGATGAATGATTGTTTTTTTACCTCTTATATCATCTTCTAAAGTTTATTGCACAGTTATCTGTGGAAAACAGGGACACAAGGTCATTGAACAATGATGTTTGCTGATATGCTGATTACAAATTATACTGGGCCATGCAGTTTGTTGAATTGCAAACATTGAAGAATAAACTATATAATGAAACAATACGAGTTAGCCTCATCATCCCTTCTCCTTGATCTGTGAATAATAGGTTGAAGAAGAGTTGTGAACTATAATGTAAAGAGGTGGTGGGGACCATCATTTGCCTCCTCTCTCCTTTGCACTGAGTCTGTGCGGCACCCCAATGGTTTCCACGTGTTTATATTGTTATACCATGTTCAAGTGTGCAATGTGTACTGTGTGATGTTCCCTTTATTTCATGTCATTATATGTCCTTGTATTGTATAAAACTGTGCTGTATTGAATACGTTGAGAATAGGGATAAAAAGAGTTATTCAGGGGGGTGGGATCAACAGGCAAGAAAAGAAGCAGGTTTGCCCAGGGCAGGACGCTCCTCATCACCTGGAGCAGAGTCTACACCTAGAGGGGAATAAAACACTGCCAGGGACTGTCGGCAGTAAGAACGGGCACTAGGACTGTGGAAATGCCCACCGAAGGACTGTTGGCTCCCAGGAACCGGATGGGAGCTGGTAAAGCTGCATGTTTTGATAGGGAAAACGCAGGAAGTATTGCCTCACCTTTATTAAAGTTTTCTACCGTTGGAGCTGAAGTGTGATGTGTGGTGCATCTGGAGGACGGTGTTCCAGAGTGGAGAGCAACCATGTGCTAGAGGTAACTGACTGTGCAGCAGGGCTGGGATGGGACTTTATCTGACTTATTATGTGCAAGGGACCGGGGTGCTCACTGACTGTGACTTAGTGGACTCGCCCACGACTACCACCCCATGCCATCTTGTTACAATAAAAAGAAGATATGCCTCTGGAACAATATACTATATATATATATATACTAGCTGAAGAGCCCGGCGCTACCCGAGCATAGTAACTAACTGTGGTTAGTTATAACAAATTATAGTTATCCTCCATCCCATAGTCCCGTGCCCATATACCCATCACACATCCTCCATCCCATAGTCCCATGCCCATATACCCATCATACATATTCGCCATCCCATAGTCGAGTGCCCATATACCCATCATACATATCCGCCATCCCATAGTCCCGTTCCCATATACACGTCATACATATCCTCCATCCCATAGTCCAATGCCCATATACCCATCACACATCCTCCTTCCCATAGTCCCGTGCCCATATACCCGTCATACATATCCTCCATCCCATAGTCCCGTGCCCATATACCCGTCATACATATCCTCCATCCCATAGTCCAGTGCCCATATACCCATCACACATCCTCCATCCCATAGTCCCGTGCCCATATACCCGTCATACATATCCACCATCCCATAGGCCCGTGCCCATATACCCATCATACATATCCTCCATCCCATAGTCGATTGCCCATATACCCATCACACATCCTCCATCCCATAGTCCCATGCTCATATACCCATCACACATCCTCCATCCCATAGTCCCATGCCCATATACCCATCATACATATTCGCCATCCCATAGTCAAGTGCCCATATACCCATCATACATATCCGCCATCCCATAGTCCCGTGCCCATATACCCGTCATACATATCCTCCATCCCATAGTCCAGTGCCCATATACCCATCACACATCCTCCATCCCATAGTCCCGTGCCCATATACTCATCATACATATCGTCCATCCCATAGTCCCGTGCCCATAAACCCGTCATACATATCCTCCATCCCATAGGCCCATGCCCATATACCCATCATACATATCCTCCATCCCATAGTCCAGTGCCCATATACCCATCATACATATCCTCCATCCCATAGTCCCGTGCCCATATACCCATCATACATATCCTCCATCCCATAGTCCCGTGCCCATATACCCATCATACACATCCTCCATCCCATAGTCCAGTGCCCATATACCCATCACACATCCTCCATCCCATAGTCCAGTGCCCATATACCCATCACACATCCTCCATCCCATAGTCCCGTGCCCATATACCCATCACACATCCTCCATCACATAGGCCCGTGCCCATATACCCATCATACATATCCTCCATCCCATAGTCCCGTGCCCATATACCCATCATACACATCCTCCATCCCATAGTCCAGTGCCCATATACCCATCACACATCCTCCATCCCATAGTCCAGTGCCCATATACCCATCACACATCCTCCATCCCATAGTCCAGTGCCCATATACCCATCATACACATCCTCCATCCCATAGTCCAGTGCCCATATACCCATCACACATCCTCCATCCCATAGTCCCATGCCCATATACCCATCACACATCCTCCATCCCATAGTCCCGTGCCCATATACCTGTCATACATATCCACCATCACATAGGCCCGTGCCCATATACCCATCATACACATCCTCCATCCCATAGTCCCGTGCCCATATACCTGTCATACATATCCACCATCACATAGGCCCGTGCCCATATACCCATCATACACATCCTCCATCCCATAGTCCCGTGCCCATATACCTGTCATACATATCCACGATTCCATAGGCCCGTGCCCATATACCCATCACGCACATCCTCCATCCCATAGTCCCGTGCCCATATACCCATCATACATATCCTCCATCCCATAGTCAACCATTGTGACATCATAATGAGGGGCGGGGCTTGATACGCACACACTGTTTCCCCAGTATGTAGATAGGGGCATTATTACATCATAATGAGGGGCGGGGCTTGATACGCACACACTGTTTCCCCAGTATGTAGATAGGGGCATTATTACATCATAATGAGGGGCGGGGCTTGGCACGCACACACTTTTTCCCCAGTATGTAGATAGGGGCAAAATTGTTTGGTGAATTGGAACGCGCTGGGTTAAAATTTCGCCTCACAACATAGCTTAGGACGTGTATTGTATAATAATTAGATCTGTCTCTTTAAGCAAGCCAGACTTATGGGACTTGGGGGGTGGAGACAAGAGGGATGAGAAGGGAAGTTTCGGTTTCACTTCTGTGTAGCATGGGAATGCAAGTGTTATGCTGTGTGCTGGAGGACGAAGAATAAAACATATCTAAAGTTAATACCTTGAATTCTTCATAACGTGTGGATATTACAACTGGCGACGAGGATGGGATATAATCACCTACTGCTGTGAGTACGGACTATATTTTACCGCTTCACACGCCAGCACCACTGAGAGACTCTATCATGGCTGACTACTTGCACACATTCCCACAATTTGATATGACTGATGTCATTAATCTCTCCCATAACTGGAGAAAATGGCTAAACAGATTTGAGAATTTCCTAGAAGCCATGGACATAAAGGAGGAGAAAAGAAAGAGAGCTTTGCTCCTGCATTGTGCAGGCACAGGAGTCTATGACATATACAGTACGTTACCTGCAGCAGAAACAGACACATACAGCAACTGCACTAAAGCTCTCACTGGCTACTTCAACCCCAAACAGAATATCAGATATGAAAGATATAAATTCAGGATTGCCAAGCAGCTTCCAGAAGAGTCCATAGACACTTATGTCACACGGCTGAAAGAGTTAGCACATGGATGTGCCTTTACAGATGTAGATGATGAAATCCTAACTCAAATCATTGTCACCTGCTCGTCTAATAACCTAAGGCGTAAGGCTCTGCAGCAGGATATCTCTCTACATGATTGGCTCAAAATGGCCCGTGCTATAGAAATAGCAGATCATCAGGCTACCGTAATGGAGAATGGGGATAAATTACATGTGCATAATCTCAAACAGAAAAATGTACCAGACAAACAAGCCCAGAAACAGAAGAAATGTTATAGATGTGGACAGGATTTCCCTCACCACCAGAACAAATGTCCAGCTATGGGACAAACCTGCAGTAAATGTGGAAAAGGGAATCATTTTGCAGCTGTTTGCAAATCAGCGCACTACAAGCCTCAGCTGCCTATGACAAAATCTGCAGATGTAAAAGTGATAAATCAGGACACAGAAGAAATGTCTGCGACTGAGAACTATGTGTTCACTACCTCTGTCACTGGTTCAGTACAGTCTCCCTGTGTTACACTCTCAATCTGCAACACTGACATTACCTTTACAATAGATACAGGAGCTTCAGTGGATATCATAGATGGCACTACATATGAACAATTGAAAACAAGGCCAGTCTTACAACAAGTGCAGACTAAAATCTTTCCTTATGGATCTAAAACACCTCTAGCTATAATGGGACAATTTGATGCTGAAATTAGATATAAAGAAAACAGGCAGAAAACCACTTTCCACACATTACAAGGATCGGGAGGCTGTCTTCTCAGCTATCACACTGCCTTGGAGCTAGGGCTCATCCAGATTATTCATGCCATAACTGACCCTGCGGATATGGATGTACAAACTATGGTGAACAGCTTTCCCTCCCTATTTAGTGGTTTGGGAAAACTAAAGGACTCTCAAGTACACCTTCATGTGGATGACAATGTTCGTCCAGTAGCCCAGCCTCACAGGCGTATTCCATTTCACCTGAGACAGAAGGTAGAAAAGGAACTCCAATTGCTCATGGATGAGGACGTTATTGAAACTGTTACTGGTCCCACTCCGTGGGTCTCTCCACTTGTGGTAGTTCCAAAGCCAAAGACTCCTGATCAAGTGAGACTGTGTTGACATGCGCCTGCCCAACACCGCTATACAGAGGGAAAGACATATCTCACCTACGATTGATGACATTATTCATTTATTAAATGGAGCCACCGTCTTCTCAAAGCTCGACCTCAATAAGGGATATCATCAATTAGAACTGAGTCCAGAGTCCCGATACTTGACCACATTTTCCACCCATGTGGAAGATACAAAAGATTGACTTTTGGAGTCTGCTCAGCAGCAGAAATTTTTCAGGATGCAATAAGGAGTGTCATTCAACACATCCCAAATGCCTTTAATTACAGTGATGACATATTGGTTTTTGGTAAAACTCAGGCTGAGCATAATCGTGCTCTATATGCTATCTTCGAGTGTCTGCTTTCTGCTGGACTCACTTTAAACAAAGAGAAGTGCGAGTTTGACAAGGGTTCATTAGAATGCTATGGTCACATCTTCTCGGCAAAAGGAGTACAACCAGACCCCAAGAAAGTGGAAGCTATCAGAACAGCCTCAATTCCACAGGATGCCAGTGAAGTGCGTTCTTTCCTTGGAATGGCAAGTTACTGTGCTAGATATATTCCGAATTTTTCAACAATCAGCAATCCACTACGGGAACTTACAAAACAAAGTTGTATTTTTCAATGGTCTCAAGACTGTCAGGCCTCTTTTTAAACAATTAAAAATGAACTCTGCTCGACAACCACTATGGCTTATTTTGATCCAGCTCTTCGAACTGAACTGATTGTGGACGCCAGTCCCGTAGGACTGGGTGCTATTCTAGCGCAGTACAAGGATAACAATCAAAATCCTCACATCATTTCTTATGCAAGTAAGAGCTTAACAAACACTGAAAGAAAATATTCTCAACCTGAAAAAGAAAGCTTGGCAGTTGTCTGGGGATGTGAACACTTTCACTTATTTCTCTATGGAGCTCCCTTCACCATTGTCACAGATCATCAAGCACTTCTTACAATTTTTGGAAATCCCAGAGCTAAAATGCCTGCACGAATTGAACGATGGGGCCTACATCTACAGGACTACAACTATAAAATTGTTCACAAACCTGGAAAATACAGCAATCCGGCTGATTATCTTTCAAGACATATTACTAATGATGATATACCTGTGCATTCCTCCATTGAAGAATACCTACGTTTTGTTACAGATCATGCCGTGCCAAAAGCACTTTCTCTTGATCAATTTATAAATGAAACAACAAAAGACAAGACACTCTGTGCCCTAATACAAATCATCCAAAATCGAAGGTGGCATGAAATTCAAAAAGAAAAATTTCCTGATTCTGAGATTGATCTGAAAGAGTTAAAACTATTCTCAAACGTACGGGAGGAATTATCAGTCACTGAAGAACACCTCATTCTTCGAGGTACCAAACTAGTTGTACCTAAGACTTTGCGTAACTTAGTCATACAGATAGCACATGAAGGTCATTTAGGAATTGTTGGCACAAAGAAGTTACTCAGAGAAAAAGTGTGGTTCCCAAATATGGATCACTTGGTGGAAGAAAAGATTAGACGCTGTTCTACTTGTCAATTAATCACTCCATCATCAACCTTAGAGCCCTTACAAATGTCTCCGTTACCCACTGCTGTCTGGGAGGAAGTGGCAGTCGATATATATAGACCATTGCCAAATGGCCAATACATTCTCGTAACAATTGATGAATACTCTCGATACCCTGTCATTTCATTTATCTCTTCAACATCTGCTAATAATGTCATACCAGAGCTGGACGACATTTTCTCGGCATATGGTATTCCAAGAGTGGTCAAAACAGACAATGGACCTCCATTCAATGGACATGTGTTTACACAATTTTCTGAATACTTGGGATTCAATCACAGGAAAATCACACCTTGCTGGCCGCAAGCCAATGGAATTGTGGAACGTTTTATGCGCACTCTGGGGAAACGTATCAAGGCAGCGAGTCTGGAGCACATCCCACTGAAACAGTCATTATACAAATTCATGCGTAATTACCGCAATACGCCACACTCCACTACTAATGCTGCTCCAGCTCATTTAATGTTCAGCAGAACCCTGCGTATACGTCTCCCTGATGTGACCAGCCATCCCCGACCGAGTGACTCCTCAGTGAGATCCACAGATTTCTCCAACAAACAAGCCATGAAACGTTATGCAGACTGAAGGCGAAGGACACAGTCAAGTGCCATCGAAAGAGGGGATGTCATGGTGGTACGTCAAAGACCAACCAACAAGACCTCACCTGTATATGGTCCTGCAAAATATTATGTTACTAAAAGGAAAGGCAGCATGATCACAGCTGAACGAGATGGACACTCCATAACGCGAAATTCTTCATATTTTAAAGTCATACCTCAGAATGATGACAATGAACTCTCTTTGGTGGAAGATTTGGTATCCGATGGTGGAGAGGACCAACATGAGGTAGCTGGTCCATCAATAATGAACCCTCTCAATGAGCCCAGATGTTAACCTACACGATAGAGAAGAGCTCCATCGAGGCTTATTGAAGAAGTGTAACTACAGTTTTGTTTGTTTTGTTTTGTTTTTTTGTTTGTTTCTCTGTTTTTTTGAATTGAACAAATAAGACAAAATGGACATATGATTTCTTTGGACGTTTTCATGTTGTTGCATTTATCAGTAATATAGATTATTTATAAAAAAAAAAAAAAAGGGGGATGATGTAATGTATAATAATTAGATCTGTCTCTTTAAGCAAGCCAGACTTATGGGACTTGGGGGGTGGAGACAAGAGGGATGAGAAGGGAAGTTTCATTTTCACTTCTAGGTAGCATGGGATTGCAACTGTTATGCTGTGTGCTGGAGGACGAAGAATAAAACATATCTAAAGTTTAATACCTTGAATTCTTCATAACGTGTGGATATTACAGGACGCTATCGGGGTCCAGACATGTGACTGTGCCAAATTTTGTGGCTGTAGCTGCGACGGTGCAGATGCCTATTCCGGACATATACACAAACACACACACACACATACATACATACATACATACATACATACACACTTTGAGCTTTATATATTAGATATATATATATAGATATATAGATAAACCACAGTGTAACGGGGTCTTCTGTGCTGTAATACCTCTTACATTACCACCCCGTTTCTCAGGAGGTTCACTCTGCTTTTCCTCAATTCTGAATGAAGGCCTCTGGTTTGAAAGGCTTTGTAACATGGGAACATATAAAAGATCACTGCTACCCCATGTATTTCCAGTGTGACAACATTTTACCCATCGGTCTCAGAATATATATAGATACAGAGGGCAGGACAATCAATGTGTGTCGTGCCAGTAGATAACAGGCTCCAATTAAGATGCCAGACGTACATTACAATAGCCGTGGGATTTACAAAGGTGAGGGGAGGTCAGAAGTGGACTATCTTGTTTACCTCTGCCCAGGGGGTCGCAGCCGGTCGGTTGCTGCATTAAGGGCATACTATTCGGTGTGCTGGGGGGTTCTGTAACATGGCTCCCCCTTTTCAGCGACGCGATCGGCATACACAGTCTGATCCTTAACGGATCGGCTTGGGGATGACCGAAGTCTATGGGTTTGGTACAAGTTCCGTTTGTCGACTTAGTCCATCGGCATTACCATTTTGTTTGCCGGGTCTGTAGTGGATAGTGAAGTCTGGAGGTTGTAGGGCTAAACTCCACCGCAGTAATCTGGGTTGTCTCCAGAGACGCGGGTAAACCACACTAGGGGATTATGGTCCGTTAGGAGGGAAAACTATCATCCATACAAATATGGTTGTAACTTCTTGAGTGCCCATACTACTGCCAGGCACTCCTTCTCGATGGCCAAATAGCTTACTTCGCGGGGCAATAGTTTCCGACTCAGGTAAGCTACCGGGTGGTCTTGACCGTCCTGCCCAACTTGGCTCGGCACTGCCCCCTTTCCAAACATAGAAGCGTCTGTGTGAACCTACAATGATCCTCGGTCTACTGAACCACCGCGCGACCTGCTCTATCCTCTCCTACTGTATCCTCACCCATCCCTGTAGCTGTAGACTGTGAGCCCTCGCGGGCAGGGTCCCCTCTCCTTATGTACTTGTGTGTCCCTTGTCTTACACATGTTTATTATACTTGTCTATATTTCCCCTTTTCACATGTAAAGCGCCATGGAATAAATGGCGCTATATAAATGCATAATAATAATAATAATTAGGAAACGTTTAGTTGGATCGGGTGCGGCCAATACCGGGGTATTTGTGGGGGCGTCCATTAGCTGGCGGAAGGCTTCCTCACACTCGGGGGTCCAGGTTACCTAGCGGAGGAGGTTCTTACGGGTCAGATCAGTGAGGGGCTTGGCTACGCTGCTGTAATTAGGGACAAATTTCCTATAATACCCTGCTGTCCCTAGAAACGCCATGACCTGGGTTTTAGTGCGTGGGGTGGGCCATTTGGCTATGGCCTCAATCTTGGCTGGTTCTGGTCGCTGTTTCCCACTTCCCACCCAATGTCCTAAACACTGAACCTCTGCTTTGCCCACGTGACACTTGTTGGGGTTCAAGGTGATTCCGGCCTTTTGGATCCTGTCCAATACTGTCTCTAGGTGATTTAGATGCTCATTCCATGTCGCGCTGTAGATGGCGATGTCATCCAGGTAGGCACAAGCATAGTCCTGGAGACCATTCAGAAGCCGGTCAGCCAGCCTCTGGAAGGTCGCAGGGGCATTCTTCATCCCAAATGGCATAACTCGAAACTGGAATAAGCCGAACGGGGTGACAAATGCAGACTTGGCAATAGCGTCAGGACTTAGGGGGATCTGCCAATAGCCTTTGCATAGATCGATGGTCGTCAAATATTTTGCCCCCGCCAGCCGGTCTAACAACTCATCCACACGCGGCATGGGATACGCATCCGTCACCATTTTCTCATTTAGGTTGCGATAGTCTACACAAAACCGGGTAGTCCCATCCTTCTTGGGCAATAACACTACGGACGATGCCCAGGGACTATCTGACTCTTCAATGACCCCTAAACGCAACATCTCTTGTATCTCTTGTCGCATCCCTTCTCGTAGAGACTCAGGGACGCGGAAGGGGGGTTGTCTCAGGGGGGGTCTGATCCTGGGTCTCAACCTTGTGTTGTACCAGGCGGGTGTACCCCGGTCTCTCTGAAAACATCCTCTGTCACTGCCTCAACAACGCCTCCACCTGCTGTCTCTCCCGGGGCCCTAGGCTTTCTCCCAAGTGTACCTGGTCCCATGTTTTAGACTGAGTCCTCTCCCCTAAGACATCAGGCAAGGGGAGTCCTGCTAAATCCTCTGCTTCGGTGCACAGATGGCCACTACCTCTTCAGGGCGCTCCCGGTATGGCTTCAGTATATTCTCTTGGAACATGTGGATAACCCTGGGGTCGTCACAATCGGCAACATCGTAGGTGGTGTCGGCTATTTTCCCCACTACCTGGTAGGGCCCCTGCCATGCAGCTTTGAACTTGTTCTGCCTAGTTGGTTCTAACACCAGGACCTTCTGTCCTATCTCAAAGGTGCGTTCTCTGGCCCTCCGATCGTACCATACGCACTGGCACCGTTGGGCCGCCTGCAGGTTCTCACGCACAGCCTGGGTCAGCTCCTGTAGGCGGCCCCAGAATTCCAAGAACATAGGGCACAATAGGTATCCCTTCTATGGTTCCCTCCCCTCCCAATGTTCTCGCACTAAGTCTAGGGGTCCCCTTACCCACCTCCCGTATAACAGTTCGATTGGGAAGAACCCTGTGGATTCTTGGGGCACCTCCCGATAGGCAAACAGGAGGTATGGCAAGAATTTCTCCCAGTCCCTGTAGGTCCTGATAAAAGTCCCAATGATTTGTTTTAATGTTCCGTTAAAACGTTCACACAACCCATTGGTTTGCAGGTGGTACAGGGCGCTTCTAATGGACTTTACGCTGCACAGCTTCCACAGATAATCTCCCGGGGAAATCCAACCCGTGATAAAACCTGGAGCAGGGCAGCCGCCACTGTCTCTGCCAGTGTGTTAGGTAATGCAACCGCCTCTGGATACTGTGTGGCATAATCTACCACTGTCAATATATACTTTTTCCCTGACGGACTGGGTTTGGCTAATGGCCCTATCAGATCAACCGCTACTCGGCTAAATGGCTCCTCCACAATGGGGAGGGGGTGTAGTTTGGCCTTGCAGTGATCTCCCCTCTTGCCAGTGCGCTGGCAACTGTCACAGGTCTGGCAGTACTGACAAACATCATAGGTTACCCCCGGCCAAAAGAAGTTTTGTGTCAGACGATGCCTGGTGCGACTGACGCCGAGATGCCCGGCCAAGGGTATATCATGAGAGATTCGCAGTAACTCCTGACTATTCTTCTTGGGAACTACCAGCTGTCGTTTTATAGTGGGGCTCGTCCCTGTGTGGTGCTGCTCTGTAACCCAGTAGAGGAATCCCTGATGCCATACAAACTGTTCCCCTTCCAGTACTCCTCTCCCCTCCTGTGCCTTCCCACAATACCCCTGTAATGAGGGATCCTCAAGTACCTCCCTTTTAAACTCAGCTGGGGTGGCCCAAGAAATGTGTCTGGCTATGGGGATACGTGTAGGGCTGGGGTGTCTTACCTGGGCCTCCTCTGAGTGTGATTTCGCCTCCGCAGCTTGAGCTTGTCTCCAGGTGGTCACAGGATAGGTCTCAGCCAGAGGGGCGACCGAGAATGCAGACAACATGGGCCCCAAGTCATTTCCCAGCTAGACGTCTGCAGGCAAATCCTCCATCAGGCCGACCTCAACAAGGACATCCCCGACTCCCCAGTTCAGGTGAATCCTGGTAGTGGGCAGATGATGTATGGCTCCCCCTGCTACACGGACAGCCACTGTCTGATCCGTCTTCTCTTGGTCGCGGACGAGATGAGGCTTCACAAGAGTCAAAGTTGCTCCGGAATCTCTTAGTCCTTGCATACATTTCCCATTAACCCACACCGCCTGTCGATGCTGTTATCGATTATCTGCCTGGGCTGCCTGCACGGGGTCTACTTCATGCAGCACTTCCTCCATCTCTTTCATTCCCGGATTAGTCATAGTCCCCAATGCCGGGTCAGCTTCGCCCTGGTAGTAGTGTACAGCAGCCCGGTTGACGGTAGCCATTCCCACCTTTGGCCACTGGGTACGCTGAGTCCGGTTGGGACATTGCCTTTGCAGGTGGCCCAGCTGATGGCAGGTGTGGCATCGCACCCCAGGGGGACTCTGGTAAGCCAGGGTTTTAGCTGGTCCCCCGACAATCTTCTGTGGTTTAGAGGCCTCCAGACCCATAGGAGGGCCCCTAGTGACAGTCTTTGATCCTGACAACTGAGACCTCCTGGCATCATGATGTTCATCGGCCAGACGAGTGGCCTCCTCAAGAGTCATTGGCCGTCTGTCCCGAAGCCATTCTTGTGTCTCGGGGTTTAGTGCAGTGAAGAATCGCTCTAACAAGAGCTGGAGGAAATCCTCCTTAGTGGTTGCTTGGCTCTCTTGTACCCACTGTAGCAGTGACCACCGTAGTTTACAGGCCGTCAGCGTGGGTATCTGTGACCTGTTTTATAAGTCCGCGGAAATTTTGGCGGTATGCATCTGGTGTCAGCGCATACCGGG
Organism: Dendrobates tinctorius; assembly: GCF_039654945.1. NCBI lineage: Eukaryota > Metazoa > Chordata > Amphibia > Anura > Dendrobatidae > Dendrobates > Dendrobates tinctorius. The sequence goes on along the minus strand of NW_027361980.1, from coordinate 417,574 downwards.
CCAAGATCACTTCTTTGACCTGCTCATAGTCCATACAGTTCTCATCAGGTACCGTGCGATAGGCGTCCGCTGCCTGGCCTGTCAGCTTGCTGGCCAGAATCTAAACCCGTTCCTCCGGCTTCACTTGATGAATGGCACACTGCCGCTCAAAGTCCTTCAGAAAGCCATCAATGTCTTCCTCTGCCTCCCCCAACTGTCGGAAGGCATTATACTGGATTTTTTTGTGGCTTACTGCTGACGGTACCTGGGCGGAGGCCAGAGCTCCCCCTGCTCGCTGATTCTCCTCTCTCCGCTCTGCCATCTCCATCTTGGCTAGCTTTACTTTGGTCCGCTCTGCCATCTCCATCTTGGCTAGCTCTATCCTGGTCCACTCTGCCATCTTTTCCTTCAGATCAGTACGCACATCAGCCATCACCTCTCGTATGATCTCTACTGCAGGGTTTGGGCCATAGAACGCCAGTCTGCTCTTTACCTCCCTCTGGAATTCAGTCTCTTCCACGTTCACATTGGGGGGCGCTGCACTATCGTGTTCCATGATGGCTGCTATCAAATCCGGTTTTGTTTTGTTGCTGGCAATTAATCCTCAAGCTTTCACTAGGTCTTTTAATGTATTCCTCTTTAACTTCTGGTAGTTGTTTTCCATTCAGTCCTTTACTCCTATAGACGGGGTATCATATCCCGCCGCTGCCACCAGTGTAACGGGGTCTTCTGTGCTGTAATACCTCTTACATTGCCACATCGTTTCTCAGGAGGTTCACTCTGCTTTTCCTCACTTCTGAATGAAGGACGCTGGTTCGAAAGGCTTTGTAACATGGGAACATATAAAAGATCACTGCTAGAATCATAGAATCATAGAATCGTAGAGTTGGAAGGGACCTCCTGGGCCATCTGGTCCAACCCCCTGCTCAAAGCAGGATTCGCTAAATCATCCCAGTCAGATGTCTGTCCAGCCTCTGTTTGAAGACTTCCATTGAAGGAGAACTCACCACTTCTCGTGGCAGCTTGTTCCACTCATTGATCACTCTGTCAAAAAGTTTTTTCTAATATCGAATCTGTGTCTCCTCCCATTCAGTTTCATCCCATTGCTTCTAGTCTTTCCTTGTGCAAATGAGAATAAAGTTGATCCTTCTACAATGTGACAGCCCTTTAGATATTTGTAGACAGCTATTAAGTCTCCTCTCAGTCTTCTCTTTTGCAAACTAAACATTCCTAAATCCTGCAACCTTTCCTCATAAGACAGGGTTTGCAGACCGGTCACCATTCTGGTCGCTCTTTTCTGAATTTGCTCCAGTTAGTTGATGTCTTTTTTAAAATGTGGTGCCCAAAACTGGACACAATATTCCAGATGAGGTCTGACCAAAGAGGAGTAGAGGGAAATAATGACTTCACGTGATCTAGACTGTATGCTTCTGTTAATACATCCTAGAACTGCATTTGCCTTTTTTGCTGCTGCATCACACTGTTGACTCATATTCAGTCTGTGATCTATTAGTATACCCAAGTCTTTTTCACATGTGCTGTTGCTTAGCCCTATTCCTCCCATTCTGTATATGCTTTTTTCATTTTTATTGCCCAGATGTAGTACTTTGCATTTTTCCCTGTTAAAAACCATTCTGTTAGTTGCTGCCCACTTCTCCAGTTTATTTATTTATTTTGAATCCTCTCTCTCTTCTCTAGTATTAGCTATCCCTCCTAGCTTTGTGTCATCAGCAAATTTAATCAGTTTACCCTCAATTCCTTCATCTAAATCATTGATAAAGATGTTGAACAATACAGGGCCCAGGACCGAGCCCTGTGGTACCCCACTTGAGACATTCTTCCAACTGGATGTGCAGCCATCTACGACCACTCTTTGGGTCCGATCACTAAGCCAGTTATGAATCCACCTAACAGTTGCCTTGTCCATTCCATACTTAGTCATTTTTTCAATAAGGATTGTATGAGATACTTTGTCAAATGCTTTGCTGAAGTCAAGATATACTATATCTACAGCATTTCCTTGATCCACCCAATCAGTGATTCCGTCATAGAAGGAAATTAAGTTAGTCTGACATGACTTATTAGTTACAAACCCATGCTGACTCTGTTTAATCACTTCATTCTTATCCAGGTACTGACATACATGTTGTTTAATAATTTGTTCAAAGATCTTTCCTGGTATAGAAGTCAGACTCACCGGCCTATAGTTGCCTGGGTCCACCTTCTTCCCCTTTTTGAAGATAGGAACAACATTTGCTCTTCTCCAGTCTTCTGGGACTTCTCCTGTTCTCCAAGAATTTTCAAAGATTATGGAGAGGGGTTCAAAAATTTCTTCTGCTATCTCCTTCAGTACTCTGGGGTGTAATTCATCTGGACCTGGAGACTTGAATTCATTTAGGTTAGCTAAGTGTTTCCTCACTATCTTTCTGTTTATAGATATCCTGGATTCTTCTATTCCCTTAATAGGACAGTGAAGAACAGTTGATGTTACATTTCCTTTCTGAGAGAAAACAGATGCAAAATAGGAATTTAAAAGTTCGGCCTTCTCAACATCCTGTCTTACCATTTCATCATTTTCATCCTGTAAAAATCCTATAGCATCTTTGACTTTTCTTTTACTTTTGACATATCCCCAAAATCCTTTATTATTGCTTTTGACATCTCTTGCAAGCCTCAATTCATTGTCAGCTTTAGGTAATCTGATGCTACTCCATGTACTTCCAGTGTGACAACATTTTACTCATTGGTCTCAGAATATATATACATACAGGGACAGGACAATCAATGTGTGTCCTTGTGTCTTGCCAGTAGATAACAGGCTCCAATTAAGACGCCAGTCATACATTACAATAGCCGTGGGATTTACAAAGGTGGGGGAGGTCAGAAGTGGGATATCTTGTTTACCTCTGCCCAGGGGGTCGCAGCTGGTCAGTTGCTGCATTAAGGCCATACATCTCCTATTCAGTGTGCTGGGGGGTTCTGTAACACACAGTATAGTAACTGCCCACTCCACAATAACAGAAGGAACTGGCTGTCACCATCAATCACTTATACTGGTCGATTGCACACTCATTACAGATAGTGTATTGCTTCAGGTCTGCAGTTTATAGAGCAAGAGGAATAAATCAATTCAGTTTTTATAGACATATTACAAAAAGTAGGCAGTGTTTATAAAAATATACAAAGATGTTACAAAATAGACAAAACAATACAGGATATACAATTATATTATATAAAAAGGATAAACACAATAAATGTACTAAACCTGAAGTCACAGGGTTGGCTCTGTCTCTTATGAAGGGGAATTCTTTTTTTTGGGGGGACAAAACCACATTGAACTGAGTCTCCCAGGACTAAAACTGATCGTAGCTCGGTATTTGCTAGTTTAACACAAGTCATGCCCACATATCTCCCCTCAAGTGACTCATAACAGGGTTGGTTAGGGATGTGGCTAGTTCTTTTAGAAAATTATGTGATCCCCAACTTCCATGATATCATAGGCTCTCGAGGTCCCAGGCGGGAGATATTGTTGTCAAGTTTCCTATCATGATTTTACCTTTCTATAAATAGAAGACATTGGAGGAAATTACAGACTTTCAGACAATCAACAATTTTTGGTATCTCATACTTGAAACTGTCAAGTTGCTTGTGACCCTGTTGGAGGAAAAGTTGCAAAATCTCGAAGGGAGGTTAGCTACATTAAAGATCATTAAGGAAGGTGAAGAGTTCTTAGACAGAGCAGAATTATCTCTTCATGTTACAGAAAGAGAAGAAATTCGAAGTGCACCTGAAAAAACAGAGGAATGGAGACATGTGACCCAGAGAAGCAGGAGGATCAGGAGGCAGTCAGCACCCATACTGCTCAGGAACCAGTACCAGGCTCTCACGCAGGAAAACGATCAAGAAATACATCAGGATAAGACTTTGCCCACAAACAGCAACCTTGTACGCCTTTAGAGTCCTCCTGGATGGAGAAAGAAAAATGTTGTGAAGAAGAAACGGAGAGTGGTGGTCATGGGGGATTCCCTGCTGAGAGGAACAGAGGCCGCTATCTGCAGACCGCATATAACCTCAAGAGAAATGTGCTGTCTTCCAGGTGCAAAAATTAAAGATGTGTCTAACAGGATATCAGGACTCTTCAGACCTACAGAAGACTACCCATTCCTGCTACTACATGTGGGGACAAATGACACCGCAAGAAACGACCTGGAAACCATCTGCAGAGACTTTGAAGACTTAGGCAAGAAAGTGAAAGAACTGGGAGCGCAGGTGGTCTTCTCTTCCATCCTCCCAGTGGATGGCCATGGAACAAGGAGGTGGAATAAGGGTACCGTTACACCTAGCGACTCACCAGCGATCCCGACCAGCGATATGACGCGGTCAGGATCGCTGGTGCATTGCTAGGTGGTCGCTAGTGAGCTGCCACACAGGCAGATCTCACTAGCGACATCGCTGGGGACGGGGATCGCTACTTACCTGTCAGACGCGGCGATCCTGCGTCCTCCCGCCAGGCTCCACGCGTCGCTCATCGTCACAGCAGGAAGCGCCGCAGGAAGTGACCGACGAGGAATGATCCAGGAGCTTCTCGCGGGAACAGCGATAACCAGCGGGGGAGTCGGTCGGAGGTAAGTATCACACACAGCGATATCGCTAGCAATATCGCTGCAACGTCACAAAATCGGTGACTTTACAGCGATATTGCTAGCGATATCACAGTGTGTAACGGGGCTTAAGATTCTGCAGGTGAACAACTGGCTACGTCGATGGTGCCGTCAGCAACGATTTGGATTTCTGGATCACGGAGTGAATTACCTATACGATGGACTACTTGCTAGAGATGGGGTGCACCTTACGCAGACTGGAAAGCAGGTATTTGGAAGTCGCCTTGCTACACTTGTAAGGAGAGCTTTAAACTAGAACAACATGGGAAGGGAAGCAAAAGACCAGAAAAAGCCATACACCTGACAAATGCTATTGAGAACTCTGCTATTAGAAGTGGAAAGGAAGAACAAAGACAAAAGAATCTAATTCATAAAAATATTGGGGAAAGAGAAACCAATCACAAACTAAAATGTTTCTATACTAATGCACAAAGCATGGGCAACAAACAAGGAGAACTGGAACTACTAACACAGGAAAAGAAATATGATGTCATTGGAATCCCTGAAACTTGGTGGGACGATACACATGATTGGAATACAAGACTAGAAGGATACAACTTATTTGCAAGAAACATACTTGATAAACGAGGAGGAGGTGTCGCATTGTATGTTAGAAACGCGTATATCTGCACAGAGATCCAAGCTTCAGAGACTGGGAGCTCTGTGGAAACTGTTTGAGTAAGAATACAAGGACAGAACAATGGAAAGGACACCATTGTAGGCATTTACTACAGGCCGCCTGTGCAAGCTGAAGATATGGATGAACTCTTTATGCATCAAATGGCCAAGTTCTCCAAAAAATATGACATAGTTGTCATGGGAGATTTCAACTATCCAGACATTTGTTGGGAATCTCTCTCAGGCAAAACTAACAGGTCAAGGAAATTCTTATCCGCTCTTGCTGACAACTTTATCTTCCATAAGGTATGGGAGAAAACAAGGGGATCTGCTACCTTGGATCTAATCCTTATAAACAGGGAGGAAATGGTTGAGGAGGTAAACGTGGCTGGGACCCTAGGAGGTAGCGACCATGCTATTTTAGAATTTTGGATAACTAGAGGAGGAAGACCTGTGAAGACTCAGACGTCAAGGTTAGATTTCAGAAAGGCAGATTTTAAGGGATTCAGAAAGAGAATTGGAGGGATCCAATGGCTGGATATCCTTAAAGACAAAAATGTCCAGGAAGGATGGGAAATCTTGAAAAATGAAATTCTCAAAGCACAATTGTTAACAATTCTAAAAAGAGGGAAGAATAGGAAGCATTTAAGGAAACCAGGATGGATGAACACAGAATTTAAGCACATGCTAAAAAGGAAGAAAAAAATGTATATAAAATGGAAAGAGGGAGGCATATCTAAAGAAGAATATAATGCAGTCTGCAGAACCTGCAGGGCACAAATCAGATTATCTAAAGCTGACAATGAATTGAGGCTTGCAAGAGATGTCAAAAGCAATAATAAAGGATTTTGGGGATATGTCAAAAGTAAAAGAAAAGTCAAAGATGCTATAGGATTTTTACAGGATGAAAATGATGAAATGGTAAGACAGGATGTTGAGAAGGCCGAACTTTTAAATTCCTATTTTGCATCTGTTTTCTCTCAGAAAGGAAATGTAACATCAACTGTTCTTCACTGTCCTATTAAGGGAATAGAAGAATCCAGGATATCTGCAAACAGAAAGATAGTGAGGAAACACTTGGCTAACCTAAATTAATTCAAGTCTCCAGGTCCAGATGAATTACACCCCAGAGTACTGAAGGAGATAGCAGAAGAAATTTTTGAACCCCTCTCCATAATCTTTGAAAATTCTTGGAGAACAGGAGAAGTCCCAGAAGACTGGAGAAGAGCAAATGTTGTTCCTATCTTCAAAAAGGGGAAGAAGGTGGACCCAGGCAACTATAGGCCGGTGAGTCTGACTTCTATACCAGGAAAGATCTTTGAACAAATTATTAAACAACATGTATGTCAGTACCTGGATAAGAATGAAGTGATTAAACAGAGTCAGCATGGGTTTGTAACTAATAAGTCATGTCAGACTAACTTAATTTCCTTCTATGACAGAATCACTGATTGGGTGGATCAAGGAAATGCTGTAGATATATTATATCTTGACTTCAGCAAAGCATTTGACAAAGTATCTCATACAATCCTTATTGAAAAAATGACTAAGTATGGAATGGACAAGGCAACTGTTAGGTGGATTCATAACTGGCTTAGTGATCGGACCCAAAGAGTGGTCGTAAATGGCTGCACATCCAGTTGGAAGAATGTCTCAAGTGGGGTACCACAGGGCTCGGTCCTGGGCCCTGTATTGTTCAACATCTTTATCAACGATTTAGATGAAGGAATTGAGGGTAAACTGATTAGATTTGCTGATGACACAAAAATAGGAGGGATAGCTAATACTAGAGCAGAGAGAGAGAGGATTCAAAAAGATATAAATAAACTGGAGAAGTGGGCAGCAACTAACAGAATGTTTTTTAACAGGGAAAAATGCAAAGTACTACATCTGGGCAATACAAATGAAAAAAGCATATACAGAATGGGAGGAATATGGCTAAGCAACAGCACATGTGAAAAAGACTTGGGTATACTAATAGATCACAGACTGAATATGAGTCAACAGTGTGATGCAGCAGCAAAAAAGGCAAATGCAATTCTAGGATGTATTAACAGAAGCATACAGTCTAGATCACGTGAAGTCATTATTTCCCTCTACTCCTCTTTGGTCAGACCTCATCTGGAATATTGTGTCCAGTTTTGGGCACCACATTTTAAAAAAGACATCAACAAACTGGAGCAAGTTCAGAAAAGAGCGACCAGAATGGTGACCGGTCTGCAAACCCTGTCTTATGAGGAAAGTTTGCAGGATTTGGGAATGTTTAGTTTGCAAAAGAGAAGACTGAGAGGAGACTTAATAGCTGTCTACAAATATCTAAAGGGCTGTCACATTGTAGAAGGATCAACTTTATTCTCATTTGCACAAGGAAAGACTAGAAGCAATGGGATGAAACTGAATGGGAGGAGACACAGATTAGATATTAGAAAAACTTTTTCACAGTTAGAGTGATCAATGAGTGGAACAAGCTGCCACGAGAAACAGTGAGTTCTCCTTCAATGGAAGTCTTCAAACAGAGGCTGGACAGACATCTGTCTGGGATGATTTAGCGAATCCTGCTTTGAGCAGGGGGTTGGACCAGATGGCCCAGGAGGTCCCTTCCAACTCTACGATTCTATGATTGTATGATTGACAGAAACCGGAGGAGGCAGGGATGACAAAACCTTTAACAGTGATCTATGGAACACATTCAGGAAGCAAAAAGATGGAGTTTTAATCTAAATGCCAAAATTTCATATGGACCAATAAACTTAGGACTCAACTTCGCTGAAGGCGCTTTCAACTAACTATTTTGGACGACATGCTATCACCTACTTTGGATACAGGACCCGCCGAGCGTTTCCTTTTGGCCTTCCGTTTCTGGCAAAGCTCAGTGTCATGTGCATACTTTTCAGCATGTGACCTGGGGTGCACATGCAAGGGTTAATTTATCTCCTCTCACTCAGTCCAACACTTTGTTCTAGGCTGTATAGTGAGTATAAATCGCACCGAACAGAATGCGGAGACCCCGATTTGTTAACGCGCTGCCACCACTTATCAAACACACGAGGTGATGCGTCCCAAAATATGTTCCTGTAAGACAAGGTCACACGCTCACTGAGAGGCTGTGGGTTCTTTAGAGCATACAAGGATCACACTTATTTTTTGCAGGACGCGTTGTTCTTTTGAATGACATCATTAGTTTTATCATATCTAGTACTGGAAAACAGGAAAAAAAATTCCAAGTGTGGTAAAATTGCAAAAAAAGTGGAATCCCACAGTTTCTTTATTAACCATGTTCCCTAAATGCCTGACCTGACCTGCCATTATGGTTCTCCGGGTCATTACCAGCTCATATGGCTCTCAACTCAGGAAGATCCGCGGCACAATCGCTTTATTGCAGTCCAAATATATAAACGTTTTGGTCACCAGTAGACCTTCGTCAGTAAACTGCATTACATAATATATAGAAAGAACAAAAACAGAAAAACATATAAAGGAACATCACTAATGGAAATAAAAACACCACAAAAGAGACCAAAATGGGGTGCAAGGAGGGAGGGAGAAGAGGAGGAGAAGACCTCTCCGACTGCTCTTGTCATGTCCTGAAGTAATGAGTATTGATACGACACATTGATAGTATCTGTAAGAAGAATACACCTTGGGTCGGGATCACACAGAAACACGGCCGAGTCTCGCATGTTGATACCCGGCACTGCCGCCGGCACTCGGAGCGTACCGCCGCATAGCAATACATAGAGCCGCACGCTCCGCTCCCGAGTGCCGGCGGCAGTGCCGGGTATTAACATGCGAGACTCGGCCGTGTTTCTGAGTGATCCCGGCCTTACGTGAGCACACTGTCCACTACGTCATCTCTGACACTCTCCTATAATCCCGATGAAACAATATACTCTCCAAGTTAAATCTCTCTAGTGACTTCCTTGGGGTATGTGCACACGTTGCAGATTTACCTGCAGAATTTTCTGCACAGAATCTGCACCTCTTGGCAGAAGACGCAGGTAAAAATCCACGCGGTGTTGATGCGGATTTTCATGTGTTTTTTTCATGCGGATTGTATGCTTTTTTAAGCTGAATAAAGATGTGTTATTTACCAAAAAAAAAAGAATTGTGATGTCATTTCTGGTCCAACCTCCTGTTTTACATTTGTCCAACCCACACTCCATTACACACAGATAGATAGATAGATAGATAGATAAGATAGATAGATATACAGTAGATAGATAGATATAGATAGATAGATAGAGATAGGTAGATGTATAGATATAGATAGATGTATAGATAGATAGTGTGAGGTAACGTTGTCATTCAGTTAGGGGATTCTCGCTTAGCCGCCACAAAACCAGATCCAGCACGGGTTTTCCATAAAACAAGCATAGTCCATGAGGTTTATTCATCATCATAAACCAAAGCAATATGCAACCGCATATAAACAGGAGAGCGTCCATGGCAGAGCTTCACTCTGTAAACCCTGTGGTCACACAGGTTGTACCATGTCCAGCATACAGGCTCTCTTAGCCTCAGTTATCTCACCCACGTCCGGGTTTCCTCATGGCTGCTTCAGCTTACTGCAGACGTTCATTCCCTCCCCTGGGAACTCTCAGACACGTGCAGCCATTCACCACAGCCACTTCACAGGCTGTTAGCCAGGAAGCTCCATCTCAGCGGGACCTTCCACACTGGACCAATTGGGTCCCAGCATTCACCCCATGTGACCTACCCTGGCCACATTATATGGTTCATAGCCACGCCCACCGGGTCACATGACCTCATCACAGGTCCTTCACACACACATATACACTTTACAATAGCGCTATTAAACACACCCCCTGGGTGGGTTTGTAGGTAACTAGTCCCTGACACATTGAACCAGCACCTCAGCAGTATCACTGTTGATTAACACACACATAAATCTCCATCTCAAGGCCACCCACCTTGAGATACATAACGGCCATTCAGTATCATGCCATTCATCCACTCTCCTGGGACATCCATACAGCGCCCCCTAGTGGACACAGTGGTCACTACACCACAATAGATAGATAGATGTATAGATAGATAGATGTATAGATAGACAGACAGATAGACAGATGTATGGATAGATAGATAGATAGATAGATATAGATAGATAGATAGATAGATAGATAGATAGATAGATGTATAGATAGAAAGAAAGATAGATGTATAGATAGAGATAGATAGATAGATAGATAGATAGATAGATAGATAGATGTATACATAGATAGATAGATGTATACATAGATAGATAGATGTATACATAGATAGATGTATAGATAGACAGATAGATAGATAGATGTATAGATAAATAGATAGAGACAGATGTATAGATAGATGTATAGATTGATAGATAGATAGATAGATAGATACAGGGGTTGGACAAAATAATGGAAACACCTGGAAACAGCCACAAAAGTTAGTTTAATATGGTGTAGATCCACCTTTTGCGGCGATTACAGCCTCAGTTCTCCGAGGTATGAATTCATACAAGGTGTGAATTGTTTCCAAAGGAATTGTAGCCCATTCTTCAGGTAAAACACCCTCCAGTTCTTTGAGCGACGATGGCGGCGGAAATCGACGTCTGTCTTGAATCTCTAAAATCGACCATAAATGCTCAATAATGTGGAGGTCTGGGGACTGTGGGGGCCAGATGAGATGCTCAGCTTCATTACAATGTTCCTCGTGCCATGCTTTAACGATTCTAGCTGTATGAATTGGTGGATTATCATCCAGAAAGATGGCGTTCTCCTCTGGGAACAGTGCTTGAACCATAGGGTGCACTTGGTCGCCCAAAATGCCTAAATAATCTCGGCTGTTAATTCTTCCATGAAGGGATATCATTGGCCCGGCGGATCTCCAGGAAATAGCACCCCAGATTATCACAGAACCTCCACCATGTTTTACGTTTGGGAGAAGGCAGTCTGGATGGAATGCTTCTTTCGGCTGTCTCCAAGCGTACACTCGGCCGGAGGTCAGAAATAGGGTAAATGATGATTCGTCTGAGAATATCACATGTTTCCACTGCTCAAGGGACCAATCCTGGAGGTTTCTACACCACTCTAAACGCTTGGAAACATTTGTCATTGAGAGCAGCGGTTTTCGAATTGCAGCTCTTCCGTGGAATCCAGATTTGTGCAGCTCCCGACGAACAGTTTTCGTGGAAACTGGGTTCTGTAGGTGTTCATTGAGCTCAGCAGTGATTTTCGGAGCCGTGGTCTTGCGATCCTCTCTCACAATTCGCTTTAGAGTCCGACGGTCTCTCTCAGTCAACTTCGACTTTCGGCCGGACCTGTGCTTTGCTGCGGACGTTTTTCCTTCTCTTTCAAACTCAGTCAATACTTTGGAGACAGTACCTCTTGGCACGCCAAGCATACGGGCACTTTCTGTTACACTAGCGCCTGCCATACCAGCACCAACAATTTGGCCTCTTTGAAAATCCGAGAGGTCTGCCATTGGTATCAGGATCTTATCAATGTTCTTACAATTCTGCAAAACAAACAGTTAATTTACATACACATATGACATAACACAAATAATCAACTACAAAACATTACCATATGTCACGGTTTGCATGTTTATAACATGTTCGAAGATTATGATGCCAAAATGTTTCCATTATTTTGTCCAACCCCTGTAGATAGATAGAAGTATAGATAGATAGATAGATAGATAGATAGATAGATAGATAGAAGTATAGATAGATGTGTTGTGAGCTCATTTTCGGGTTTGCCTCTGGCTTCTGGTGAGGGTTATGGACCTTGCTTTGCTGACAGAGGAGTAATGTGTTCTCTTTCTGGACTCCCTCTGTTGGTGAAGGGAGGTAATGAAGCTGATCTAAATGGCAGAGACCGGCCAACTGAAGAAGAGGACTGCGATTGGACATCACGAGTTTCTGATTGGATTTAAGGCAGCCGACTCCCTAGTTTCTTGCTGGTGATTTTTCCTGACTGTGGCTCCTCGTTTCCAGTTTGGTTCCTGCCTTCCTAAAGCTAAGTTTTCTCTGCTATTGTTCATATGAGTTTTTGTCTGGTTTACTTAGTTTTTGTGTTCAGCCAGCCCTTGCTGGGACTGGGCTGAATCCCCATTTTTGTCTCTGATCAGTTGATCTCTTTTGCTCTGTCTTCAGAATATACCTGAGTGCTGATATAGTGATTTGGCCTTTTTTTATCAGACGTGTTGGACAAAATTTTGGCAGGGTTTTTTGCATGATTGCAGACAGCAGCTTTTCTTTCCTGTCCTTTCTAGTTAGTTTGGGCCCCATCATTTGCTCAGCCTATCTTTCTACCTGTGTCTGTGTTTTCACCTTCTTTCACCGACAATACATGTTGGGGGCTGTCTATTGCTTTGGGGTCTGCTCTGGGGCAGTTTAGATTTTCCCTTTCTTTCTTTAGGCTTATTTAGTTCTCCGGCTGTGACGAGGCATCTAGGACCACCGTAGGCACGCTCCACGGCTACTGCTAGTTGTTGTGGATAGGATCAGGGGTCTGCAATCCGCTAGTTACCAACCTCTCCGGTTTTCTGGGCTTAGCTTGCTTTTTGTTTTTTTCCTCCTCGGTGACTCATTCATAACAGAATCACCAGCCATACCGCCGATTCTAGGGTACTCAAAAGCAGGAGAGAATTGTAAAAAAAAAAAAGTGTCAGAATTTTTTTTTTATATGTATATTTTCTCCTCTTTTTCTCTGGGGCCGTAGGAGGATTCTTTTCTTTTTATTTTCTTTTTCTCCTTGATGGAGATTAAGCAATTGTCTGATCGTGTGGAGCAGCTCGCTGCTGAAGTGTGGGGAATTTCCGCTTATCTCACTCACTCACATGCTGTTGAACCAAGGATCCCTGCTCCTGCTGTGTTTTCTGGGGATCGGTCTAAATTTTTGAATTTTAAGAGTAATTGTAAATTATTTCTTGCCTTGAAGCCTAACTCATCGGGGAGCTCTGCGCAGCAGGTTAAAATTGTCATCTCCTTGCTGCGCGGCGATCCCCAGGATTGTGCGTTTTCTTTGACACCTGAAGATCCTGTTTTGACTAATGTGGATGCATTTTTTCAAGCCTTGGGGTTGTTATATGATGAACCTAATGCTATTGATCAAGCTGAGAGAACCCTATTGGCATTGAACCAGGGTCAGGATCCTGCAGAGTAATACTGTCAGAAATTCCAAAAGTGGGCGGTCCTTACTACATGGAATGATAGTGCATTGGCAGCTCTCTTTCGGAAGGGTTTGTCTGAGACTTTAAAAGATACTATGGTGGGATTTCCTGTTCCCTCTGCTGGTCTTGACGATTCTATGTCATTAGCCATTCAAGTTGATCGGCGTTTATGTGAACGCAAGACTACACGGGAGGCGCTGCCACATTTTGAACAAATGTCTGAACCTATGCAATGTGATGGAGTTTTGTCTAGGGCGCAACGTCAGGAGTTTAGAAGGCGTAACAAGCTGTGTTTTTTCTGTGGACATGCCTCTCATGTTATTTCTGTCTGCCCTAAACGAGAGAAACGTTTTGCACACACATTTGCTGTGGGTGGTGTACAACCTAAGTTTCTTTTGGCAATTACTCTGATCTGCTCCTTATTCACATTTTCCGCGAAGGCTTTTGTGGATTCAGGAGTGGCCTTGAATCTAATGGGCTTGGATTTTGCTAAACGTTGTGGTTTTCCTATGACACCTCTGCGGACGAATATCCCTTTCAGGGGTATTGATGCTACTCCTTTGGCGAAGAATAAACCTCAGTTTTGGACCCAGGTGATAATGCAGGTCGCCCCAGACCACCAAGAAAATTGCAGATTTTTGGTGTTGCATAATTTACATGATACCATTGTTCTGGGGTTTCCCTGGTTGCAAATCCATAATCTGGTTTTGGATTGGAAATCTGTGTCTGTGGTGAGTTGGGGTGGTCAGTGTGTTCTTAGGGGCGCTCCTGTTTTCTCCACCTCTCCCCAGTCGCATGATGTTCCTGACTATTTGGCTGATTTTTATGATGTATTTAGTGAGAGCAAGTCTGCATCTTTGCCTTCTCATAGGAGTTATGACTGTGCAATTGAGTTGAGACCTGGGTGTAAATTTCCCATGGGTCGACTTTTCAATTTATCTGTACCCGAACACGAGGCTATGCGATCTTATATTAAGGAGTCGTTGGAGAAGGGTCATATTAGACCATCCTCTTCATCCTTAGGTGCTGGGTTTTTTTTCGTGGCCAAGAAGGATGGTTCATTAAGGCCTTGTATTGACTATCGTTCCCTCAACAAAATTACGGTTAAATTTCAGTATCCGTTACCCCTGATTTCTGATTTATTCTCCAGAGTTAAAGGTGCTTGCTGGTTTACTAAGCTTGACCTCAGGGGGGTGTATAATCTTATTCCCATCAAGCATGGGGATGAATGGAAGACGGCGTTTAATACTCCAGAGGGACATTTTGAGTACCTGGTGATGCCTTTTGGGCTCACTAATGCCCCTTCTGTCTTCCAATCCTTCATGAATGATATTTTCCGGGACTTTGTGGATAAGTTTTTGATCATCTATCTGGATGATATTTTGATCTTTTCCAGGGATTGGGATTCTCATGTGGAACATGTTCGGACTGTGTTCCGGATTTTGAGGGAGAATTCCTTGTATGTTAAGGGATCGAAGTGCCTGTTTGGTGTACAGAGGATTTCATTTTTGGGATTTATTTTGTCTCCGTCAACTATTGAAATGGACCCGGCCAAGGTACAGGCCATTTATGATTGGGTTCAACCCACTTCTTTGAAGGCTCTCCAGAAGTTTTTGGGTTTTGCTAATTTTTATCGTAAATTTATAGCTAATTTTTCTGGTATTGCTAAACCACTGACTGATTTAACTAAGAAGGGTGCTGATATGCTGAACTGGTCTTCAGAGGCTGTTTCGGCCTTTCAGGAGCTGAAGCGGAGGTTCATTTCTGCTCCGGTTTTGCGGCAACCTGATGTCTCACTTCCTTTTCAGGTGGAGGTAGATGCTTCAGAGATTGGTGCAGGAGCTGTTTTGTCCCAAAAAGATCCAGTGACGTCTAAAATGAATCCCTGTGCCTTCTTTTCCCAAAAGTTCTCCCCATCTGAACGCAACTATGATGTGGGGAATCGGCAATTGTTAGCCATGAAATGGGAATTTGAGGAGTGGAGACATTGGTTGGAGGGAGCTAGACATCAAGTTGTGGTCCTCACTGACCACAAGAATTTGATTTACCTGGAGTCGGCCAAACGCTTGAATCCTAGACAGGCTAGATGGGCCTTGTTTTTTACACGTTTTGATTTTGTGGTCTCCTTTCTTCCAGGCACTAAGAATGTCAAGGCAGACGCCCTTTCTAGGAGTTTCTTTGCTTATTCTCCTATTGTGACCAAGCCTACTAGCATCCTAGGTGAAGGGTAGTTCTTTCTGCCATCTCGCCTGATTTGAGACGTGCTCTGGAAGAATTCCAGGAGGACAAACCTGAGCGTTGTCCTATGGGAAAATTGTATGTTCCTGACCAGTGGAGGAAGAAAGTGATGTCTGAAGTTCATTGCTCCGCATTGGCTGGTCATCCAGGTAATTTTGGTACCATTGATTTGGTGAGTCGGTCTTTTTGGTGGCCCGCCTTATCTCGTGATGTCAGGAATTTTGTGCAGTCCTGTGGGACTTGTTCCCGGTGTAAACCCTGTTCTCGCTCTAGTGGGTTGTTGATGCCCTTGCCGGTGCCTAAGAGGCCATGGACCCATATTTCAATGGATTTTATTTCTGATCTTCCTGTCTCTCAGAGAATGACTGTTATCTGGGTGATTTGTAATAGATTCTCTAAGATGGTCCATCTTGTACCACTCCCAAAGTTGCCATCTTCCTCAGAGTTGGTACCTTTGTTTTTACAACAGGTGGTTCGGTTGCATGGGATTCCTGAGAACATTGTATCAGACAGAGGAGTTCAGTTTGTGTCCAGATTCTGGAAAGCCTTTTGTTCCAAGCTGGGAATTCAGTTGTCCTTCTCCTCTGCATTTCACCCTCAGACCAATGGGCAGACGGAGAGAACAAACCAGACTTTGGAGTCCTATTTGAGATGTTTTATATCTGCTGCTCAGGATGATTGGGTTTCATTTTTGCCCTTGGCCGAATTCGCTTTAAATAATAGAGCTAGTTCTGCCACCTTGATGTCGCCCTTTTTCAGTAACTTTGGGTTTCATCCTCGATTTTCTTCAGGACAAGTGGAATCTTCAGTCTGCCCAGGTGTTGACACTGTGGTAGAGAGAATGCAGCAGATTTGGGACCAAGTAGTGGATAAGTTGTCTCTCTCCCAGGAAAAGGCCCAGCGGTTTTCTAACCGGCATAGGACTATTGGTCCCCGGTTTAAAGTGGGTGATATGGTTTGGTTGTCATCAAAGAATATCTCTATGAAGGTGGCTTCTCCAAAGTTCAAGCCAAGATTTATTGGACCTTACAAGATTTTGGAGATTGTTAATCCAGTTTCTTTTCGATTGGCTCTTCTTGTTACATTTAAGATCCATAACTAGAGTTGAGCGAAACGGGTCGAACAATTTCAAAAGTCGCTGACTTTTGGCAAAGTCGGGTTTCATGAAACGAAACCCGACCCTAGGATGAGGTCGGCCACGAGGTTGGCGACTTACGCGCCAAAGTCGCGTTTCAAAAGTTTGTTTAGCGCTCTTTTTCAGCCAATCAGGATCCACGGACACTGTGGGCAACGTGATGACATAGGCAGGGGTCATCACCATCTTTCAGAAGGGCATGCAAGTGATTGGCTTGCTTTGGTGGGCATCACAGGGGTTATAAAAGGGCGTGCACGCCGACCGCCATCTTACTTCTGCCGATCTTAGCATAGGGAGAGGTTGCTGATTCTGTAGGGAGAGCGTTAGGCAGGGAAGAAGAAAAAAAAACTGCTTCTGCTGCTAGCGATTTTGCCTGTACAACACACCAGTCACTGTGTGTGCAGTGCAAGGGGAGGCTATATTGTGGTGGATCAGCGGTGTTGGTTGTTAGGCTGCCTTCTAAGGCTTCCTGACAGCTGCATTGCTGTTTACCCACTGCTCTGCAAACTGCTTTTTTAAAAGCAATCCCAATTTTTTTTTTGTCCTGCTGAGGTACTGAGCGTGCATTTATTCACACCATACAGCGGTGTACGCTCCTCACAGAGTACCGTGTAATGGCTGTTATCACAGCCACAGTGAAGCTATCTGTGTGTCACTGTGGAAGGATAAGTGGAGGACTTGTTCCGTTCTTACAGACCTACACTCTAGGGAGATTCCTATTCTGCCCAATTCTACAATTCACTTTTTTCACACCTGTGCCATCGAGCCTGTGACATAGCGCTCTGATATTCAGTGGGTCTCACACAATCCATAAGTGTCCAGTGTCCACTAGTGTGTGCAGAAATTCAAAATCTCCCTTATCCTGTAGTCACTTTTTTCACACCTGCTGCATCGAGCCTGTGACATAGCGCTCTGATATTCAGTGGGCCTCACACAATCCAAGTGTCCAGTGTCCACAAGTGTCTGCAGAAATTCAAAATCTCCCTTATCCTGTAGTCACTTTTTTCACACCTGTGCCATCGAGCCTGTGACATAGCGCTCTGATATTCAGTGGGCCTCACACAATCCAAAAGTGTCCAGTGTCCACAAGTGTCTACAGAAATTCAAAATCTCCCTTATCCTGTAGTCACTTTTTTCACACCTGTGCCATCGAGCCTGTGACATAGCGCTCTGATATTCAGTGGGCCTCACACAATCCATAAGTGTCCAGTGTCCATTAGTGTGTGCAGAAATTCAAAATCTCCATTATCCTGTAGTCACTTTTTTCACACCTGTGCCATCGAGCCGGTGACATAGCGCTCTGATATTCAGTGGGCCTCACACAATCCAAAAGTGTCCAGTGTCCACAAGTGTCTGCAGAAATTCAAAATCTCCCTTATGCTGTAGTCACTTTTTTCACACCTGTGCCATCGAGCCTGTGACATAGCGCTCTGATATTCAGTGGGCCTCACACAATCCAAGTGTCCAGTGTCCACAAGTGTCTGCAGAAGTTCAAAATCTCCCTTATCCTGTAGTCACTTTTTTCACACCTGTGCCATCGAGCCTGTGACATAGCGCTCTGATATTCAGTGGGCCTCACACAATCCAAAAGTGTCCAGTGTCCACAAGTGTCTGCAGAAATTCAAAATCTCCCTTATCCTGTAGTCACTTTTTTCACACCTGTGCCATCGAGCCTGTGACATAGCGCTCTGATATTCAGTGGGCCTCACACAATCCAAGTGTCCAGTGTCCACAAGTGTCTGCAGAAAATCTAAATCTCCCCTGTCCTATAGACACCTTGTACCTTGTTTTACATTACTACTGTATATAGTTTGTTGGATTTTGTCTACATTTCTACCAAAAATGAGGAAGGCTGGTGGAAGAGGCCGTGGAATTGGGCGGGGGTTGGCAGCTGGTAATGATGGTGTTGGTGGTGGATCTGATGGTAGTGGCAAAAGCAAAATAGGACCGAATGCAGGAGGTGTTGAGCCTGCGTCATCGTCTGGCTCCATAAGGCTTCGAAGGCTTAGTTTTCTAGGAGTTGGCAAACTGCTTTTAACGCCAGAGCATCAGGAAAAAGTTTTGTCTTACATTGCTGACTCAGCCTCCAGCTCTATCGCCTCCTCTTCTGAAGTTCTAAAAAGTAAAAGCACTGAGTCGTCATTGGAGGCTCATGTTCATGAACCACACCTTTCCTTGTGTCCTTCACCCCAACCAAGATTGAAGGATGACGCAGGCCATACTACTGATTACTCCATGGAGCTGTTTTCACATACCATGCCTGGATTATCAAGTGAAATGGTGAATTACCCAGGCCAAGATGAATCTGACATGGAGTGCACTGATGCACAGCCGCTGATAGATGATTCTGCTGGTACATTCACTCAGACCACTACATTGTCCTCGCAGTGTACAGAGCCAGATTCTGACCCTGATGAGACTCAGGTGTCCCTTCCCGCACACTATACCACCATACACGGTGACACTGAGGAAGGTGCACATGACATTGAAGAGGAGGTGATGGATGACCCAGTTGTTGACCCAGATTGGCATCCATTGGGGGAAGAGGGTGCTGCTTCCAATAGCTCAGATGAGGAGCATCCACAGCAGACATCGACATCGCAACAGCTGTTATCTGGCAGGCCCGGAGCACTCCAAAGACAGGTTCCAAAAATCAAAAGAGTTGCTGGACAGCTTGTCCAGAGGGTCAAAACATCACAGCGTGCTAGGCCGCAAAATGTCTGTCAAGGTAGGAAGAGTGCAGTGTGGCACTTTTTTGAACAAAATCCTCATGATCAGGCCAAGGTTATCTGTAAGAAGTGCGCAAAGACCTTTAGCCGAGGGAAAAATCTGAAAAATTTGAATACCAGTTGCATGCTTAGACATTTAACCAGCATGCACTTGCAAGCGTGGACACAACACCAAACCTCAAGTGCCACATGTGCAACTGATCACAAAGAAGGTAGTCAGCAACGCTACATTGTTTCCCCCACTGTAAGCCCACCGGTTAGCACAGCAGCAAATGTTGAGGTGTCGTTGCAAGGCCACAGCAGTCAGGGAATCCCACTGTTATATCAACGAAATACTGAATCTAGGCCATCAGAAAGAACACCAACTCCATCACCATCATCAACCCTCTCTCAGTCAGCCCTGTCCACCGCTACTTCCACCATATGCAGCTCTCAAGTCCAGCTCACCCTCCCAGACACTGTGAGTAGGTCAAGAAAGTAGTCAGTCTCTCATCCGCGTACACTGGGTTTGAACGCCCACATTGCCAAACTAATCTCGTTTGAGATGATGCCCTATCGGTTGGTGGAAAGCGCAGCTTTCCGCGAACTCATGGCCTATGCAGTACCACGCTATGACCTACCCAGTCGCCACTTCTTCTCTCGCAAAGCCATCCCAGCCCTCCACCATCATGTGAAAGACCGCATTGTCCATGCACTCAAGCAGTCAGTGAGTGGAAAGGTGCACCTCACAACTGATGCATGGTCCAGTCGGCATGGCCAGGGCCGTTACGTGTCCATCACTGCGCACTGGGTTAATGTGGTGGATGCAGGGTCCACAGGGGACAGCGGTGGTGGGACAGTGCTGCCTAGCCCACGGTATAGGAAACAGTTGGCTGTAGGTGTTTCACCCTCCTCCTCCTCCAGAAGCGAAAGCTCGTCCACAGAGCGCAGTCGTACGAGCACTCCATCTGCAGCTGCCACTGTTGCACACGAGGTGTCCCCCTATCGAGCAGCTAGTGGAAAGCGTCAGCAGGCTGTGTTGCAGATGATGTGTTTGGGCGACAGACACACCGCCGAGGTGCTGGCCGAGTACTTTCAGCAACAAACTGAGTCATGGCTGGGCAGTATACATCTTGAGGCAGGCAAGGTAGTTAGTGATAACAGATGTAATTTTGTGGCAGCCATAGCCCTTTCAAAACTCAGCCACATACCTTGCTTGGCTCACACCTTGAACCTGGTGGTGCAGTGCTTCCTCAAAAATTATCCGGAGTTAACAGCCCTGCTCCATAAGGTGCGAAGACTGTGCGCGCACATCCGCCGGTCGCCTGTACACTCCGTTCGTATGCAGAAGCTGCAGCGATTGCTCCACCTTCCCAACCACCGCCTCATTATCGACATTGCAACAAGGTGGAACTCCACCCTGCACATGGAGGAGCGGCTGTGCGAGCAGAGGCAGGCCATAATGCATTTGTGGGAGGATACACGGCCAGGCACTTTGAGAGCAGACATGGAGTTGACCGGTGTGCAGTGGTCGAAGCTGAAAGACCTCTGTAAAGTCCTTCAGTGTTTTGAGGAATGCACACGGCTGGTAAGCGCAGACGACGCCATCCTAAGCATGAGCATCCCACTTATGCGTCTGCTCATGCAAACTTTGACGCACCTTAAGGAGCAGGCGTCTGCAGCCAATGTTGACGAGGAGGAAGAGGTGGAGGGAATCGTTGATGACATTCAG
This sequence comes from Dendrobates tinctorius, assembly GCF_039654945.1. Lineage (NCBI taxonomy): Eukaryota > Metazoa > Chordata > Amphibia > Anura > Dendrobatidae > Dendrobates > Dendrobates tinctorius. The sequence goes on along the minus strand of NW_027361980.1, from coordinate 396,343 downwards.
CCATTGTCTGCTCAGGGACCTCTCCTGGACGAGGTGGAGGAAGAGGAGGAGGAGGATGATGATGGGGATGATTACTTAGGGGAGGAGGATGCATCTCGTGGGGCAAGTGAAAATGTTGGCGTGGCAAGGTCTGGTACAGGGTTTGTGCGTGACTGGAGGGATGTGGATTTGCCAGAAAGTGCTCCTCCAACCAGCACTCGCAGTGCATCATTGACACCGGGAACATTGGCCCACATGTCAGATTATGCCTTGCGGATCCTAAAAAGGGACCCCCGCATTGCCAAAATGATGAACGATGACGACTACTGGTTGGCCAGCATCCTGGATCCACGCTATAAAGGCAAATTACAAAACATCATGCCACAGGAGAACCTTGACCTAATATTGGCTAATAAACAAGCAACTCTGGTAAATCGGTTGCTTGAGGCATTCCCAGCACACAGCAGCGGTGATGGTTCTCACACGAGCTGTACGGGCCGGGGGCAGCTTGGCAGAGGTGTTCATGGTGCACACAGCAGAAGTGGCGTTGGAGACAGGGGTTTCATGACAATGTTGTGGACTGATTTTTCAAGTACCGCTCACACAACTGGTAATACAGCATCGATGGAAAGTGACAGTAGACAGCAGTTGTCAACTATGGTTACAAACTACTTTTCCTCCCATATCGATGTTCTCCCACACAGGTCATTCCCCTTTGACTATTGGGCCGCTAAACTGGACACCTGGCCTGAAATGGCACAATATGCCTTACAGGAGCTCGCTTGCCCAGCTGCAAGTGTGCTATCGGAAAGAGTCTTCAGTGCAGCTGGATCAATCCTGACAGAAAAAAGGACCCGTCTGTCAACCCAAAATGTGGATGATCTAACCTTCATTAAAATGAACCATGCATGAGTTTCCAAGGATTTTGTCCCACCTTCCCCTGATGACACATAGGGTGACAGAAAAATGGCTTGCTTTGGTCCACCTCTTCCTGGGACTTGACCTATTTCGCCTTTTCCATCAGCTGAATGTCCAACATCAACATATGCCACTTTCTAAAACTCCCTAACTGTGCTGCCCCCCCCCCATGGCCGGGGTCACCACCTAGCGCATGACACCGATGCCCTGGACAGGTGGGTAGGCCGACTCTTGGGCGCGGGCACTGGCACAGGGTCCCTCGTAGTGCAATCAAGTGTCTCTGACGGTGGTGGTGCACACCCGCCGTCAGACACACGCCGTACTATGAGGGGCCCAGTGCCAGTACCGACGCCCACGAGTGGGCCCCCCTTGCTTGGGCAGGGCCCCAGCATTTGCAATCTTTACCTCTCCCTGCTCCTCCGCTGTGTAGTCTGGGCCGTCAAATCCATACTGTGCCTGACACTGTCTGAGCCTGCCTCCTGATGTATAGACATATATTTTGAATGTGTACGCTATCCATACATGTTTTCCGGGAATACGGTACCCTTTCTCACCTTTGTGCAATCACGTGCAATCCATACTGGGCCTAACACCATCTGAGCCTGCCTCCTGATGTATAGACATATCTTTTGAATGTGTACGCTATCCATACATGTTATCCGGGGATACGGTACCCTTTCTCACCTTTGTGCAATCACGTGCAATCCATACTGGGCCTAACACCGTCTGAGCCTGCCTCCTGATGTATAGACATATATTTTGAATGTGTACGCTATCCATACATGTTTTCCGGGGATACGGTACCCTTTCTCACCTTTGTGCAATCACGTGCAATCCATACTGGGCCTAACACCATCTGAGCCTGCCTCCTGATGTATAGACATATATTTTGAATGTGTACGCTATCCATACATGTTATCCGGGGATACGGTACCCTTTCTCACCTTTGTGCAATCACGTGTAATCCATACTGGGCGTGAGAACGGCTGGCGAGCTGTTAAGCAAGCTACAGCACCTGTGGTTTGCACACGTAAGTTTTTCATTTTTTCAGGAATGACGGTTAGGCCTAATTCCGGAACTGCGGTTGACCTGCACTTACTGGGAAATCATGGTTCGCGGGTAATAATTGTAATCAGTGATCCCCATCACTAACGTTGTTCAGCGGGTTATCTGCACCTGTAAGCGACAAACGCTGGCCTTTTCAGTGTAGCGCACAGGCAGCCACGGAAATGTAAGGGCATGACACACCAGTTATTGGCCAATCTCATGTGCCAGAGCCTCACGTGTCCCTCTAGTAAGCCGGACTCGGACCGCGGGGCATGACGGAGTCTCGTTCGTTAACGGAATTAAGCTTGCAATGTGTGCATCTGTTCTGTAGCTGGCATGGTTGAGGTTGCCCGTGTTGAGTCAAATTACGCCGTAGGCTCCACTCCTGGTGGTGCCCTTCTGGACATTCCTTTAAGGTTCAGCTTTGCAACCATACTGCCCACGTAAAACAAACACTTTGCCTTCAGGAACGCTGTTTGGAGGGTCATGACTCGTGGGAATAACGCCGCCCAATCAGTTAACCTGCTAGATAGATTCTTCGTTGCTCCCAAGCATGACATCACACTCCCTAGGAGGAAGGTAATGCCACTATGGCGACCGTACTCCTGGGGGCGACACAAGTGCACTGATGCCCAGCCACTGCTCGATGAATCTGCTGGTACATTGACCCAGACCACTACATTCCCCTCGCACGCTACACGGCCTGAATCTGACCCTGATGAAACTCAGGTTACCCTTCCCATATACAGTTCCATCTTACACGGTGACAAAGAGGAAGCTGCAGATGAAAGTGCAGGTTCGGCCCACCCGCCATCAGACACACCACCGTACTATCAGGGGCCCTGTGCCAGTGCCGTCGCCAACGAGTGGGCCCCCCCTGCTTGCTCAGGATCACAGCACTTGCAAGGTTGAAATACTGTGCAGTGAGATGGAAGATGGGGACGATGAGGAGTCCAGACTAGTACAGGGATTCCCTAGCGAGGAGACTTATTTGATTGTTTTCAATGTTGGGACAGCAATTTTTGGGGAGCACTATACTCTGGAGAATGATAGATGGGGCCCACCATACACTGGAACATTCCAAAGGTGGACATCAGACACTGGAGCAGCATTTACAGGGCCCATTATACACTAGAGCATTAGAAATGGGGCCCATTATGTTTGGAGCATTATTTGGGCCCATAAGACAGTGGAGCTTCATCCATGGGGACCAACATATACTGTAGCATTATGTGGAGCTCATCATATACTGTTTCAAACATTATATGGGACCAATGATTCTGTATGGAGAAATAGATGGGCCTCGTCATGAGATGTAAAAAGTGAATTATTTTTCATTGTACTATACCGCTATTTCTCTGCCGTATCGGAGCATGATGAGTTGTGGTATGTGTTAAAGGGGCACTCTTTCGCCCAGGGCACATGAAAACCTGGAGCCAGCCCTCCCCCCCCACAACTGTAGCCAAATAACCCCCATTTTTCAGTGCGTAACTTGTATTATGAAGTTAATTAAGGTTGACAAGCTTAAGTAAGAAGAATTGATGCTTTTGGCATTCAAATGGGCACTGTAGGTGTGTTTCCTGTCCTCCTCTCACTGCCGACTTTTATTCCCCATTGACTTACATTGGGTTTCGTGTTTCGGGACGACCCCGACTTTTCCCTATAATCGGCCGATCTTGCTCGACCCGACTTTTGGAAAAGTCGGGTTTCACGAAACGAAACTCGACCATAAAAACCAAAAGTCACTCAACTCTATCCATAACGTGTTTCATAAGTCGCTGCTGAAGAGATATGTTGAGCCAGTAGTTCCTATGACTGCACCTCCTGACCCTTTATTGGTTGAAGGTAATGTGGAATATGAGGTAGAGAAAATACTGGATTCTCGTCTGGCTAGACGGAGCCTCCAGTAATTGGTCAAGTGGAAGGGTTATGGCCAGGAGGACAATTTACTGGGTCTCTGCCTCTGATATTCATGCCGATAGATTGGTTCGTGCATTTCATCGGGCCCAATCTGATCAGCCCGGTGGCATGGATGAGGGTTCAGTGAACCTTCCTCAAGGGGGGGGTACTGTTGTGAGCTCATTTTGGGGTTTGCCTCTGGCTTCTGGTGAGGGTTATGGAGCTGGCTGTGCTGACAGAGGAGTAGTGAGTTCTCTATCTGGACTCCCTCTGTTGGTGAAGGGAGGTAATGAAGCTGATCTAAATGGCAGAGACCGGCCACCTGAGGAATAGGACTGCGATTGGACATCAGGAGTTTCTGATTGGATTTAAGACAGCCGACTCCCTAGTTTCTTGCTGGTGATTTTTCCTGACTGTAGCTCCTGGTTTCCAGTTTGGTTCCTGCCTTCCTAAAGCTAAGTTTTCTCTGCTATTGTTCATATGAGTTTTTGTCTGGTTTACTTAGTTTTTGTGTTCAGCCAGCCCTGGCTGGGACTGGGCTGAATCCCCATTTTTGTCTCTGATCTGTTGATCTCTTTTGCTCTGTCTTCAGAATATACCTGAGTACTGATATAGCGACTTCAGGGCCTTTTTCTATCAGACGTGTTGGACATTCTTTTTGGCAGGGTTTTTTGCGTGATTGCAGACAGCAGCTTTTCTTTCCTGTACTTTCTAGTAAGCGAGGGCCCCATCGTTTGCTCAGCCTATCTATCTGACTGTGAGAAAATGGAAAAGGTCTTAGGAGTGCAGGAAAGAGACTCAGACAAGAGATGGGGTTTAACCACAACGCGTTTCGACGGAGGATCCGTCTTCATCAGGTGGAAGTTTATTAATGACATAGGGGATGGGGTATTTAAATGGGAGGCAGCATATCACAACAGTCAAAACAGTCACGTTATGATAGTCACATGTTACGACAAGATGACATCATATATAATATATTATAAAAAAAGAATTAAAACAACTTACATAAAACGTGAGCTAAAACAGCATGAGGTAAACAAGTTTTAAACCTGATACCGTGACTGATCGCTTCAACAGTTTAATCAATAGAGAAAGCTTTTGGATATTCAAGCTTGGCACACTTGCCCCTGAAGGCCTGAATTTAACTATAGATAAAGTGACCAGATACTTTATTTGCCTTTTTAGCATCAGTGCGTTTTACCTAGATGCTATTGTATACATGTTTTTATTATTAATATGGGTTCTCGCTTTTTTATTGGTCTTTTTACTGGTCTACTAACCTGTTAATAATTTTATTCATTTTTATATTATTTTATTGCTCCTTTTTGCACATTTTATACATTTAAAACTTGTTTACCTCATGCTGTTTTATCTCCCGTTTTATGTAAGTTGTTTTAATTTTTTTTTTTATAATATATTATATATGATGTCATCTTGTCGTAACATGTGACTATCATAACATGTGACTGTTTTGACTGTTGTGATTGGCTGCCTCCCATTTAACTACCCCATCCCCTGTCATTAATAAACTTCCACCTGATGAAGACGGATCCTCCGTCGAAACGTGTTTTGGTTTAACCCCATCTCTTGTCTGAGTCTCTTTCCTGCGCTCCTAAGACCGTTTCCATTTTCTCATTGCTCCTATCCTCCATTGGAGGTTTTCGACTGGAGCTGCGGTGGAGACCTGACATTTTTGTCTGCCCCTGGGTTGCTTCCTAAGCGCTCCTCTATGACCGCTTATCACTGACTCTTACCTTTCTGCCTGTGTCTGTGTTTTCATCTTGTTTCACTGACAATACATGTTGGGGGCTGTCTATTGCTTTGGGGTCTGCTCTGGGGCAGTTTAGATTTTCCCTTTCTTTCTTTAGGCTTATTTAGTTCTCCGGCCGTGATGAGGCGTCTAGGACCACCGTAGGCACGCTCCACGGCTACTGCTAGTTGTTGTGGATAGGATCAGGGGTCTGCAATCCGCTAGTTACCAACCTCTCCGGTTTTCTGGGCTTAGCTTGCTTTTTGTTTTTTTCCTCCTCGGTGACTCATTCATAACATAGATGTATAGATAGATAGATGTATACATAGATAGATGGATAGATAGATAGATGGATATATCTATGGATAGATATAGATTGATAAATAATAGCAAAGCTGATGTTTATTAATGAACAATATGTTTAATTTTGAGAGAAAAAAATGGGGAAAAAAATGGCGTGGGCTCCCGAGCAATTTTCTGCACCAGAGGGGGAAAGCTGATGGCCGGGGGCCAATATTTATAGCCTGGAAAGGGGGTAATACCCATGGATCTTCCCAGGCTATGAATATCAGCCCGCATCTGTCTGCATAGCCTTTACTGGCTATTAAAATAGGGGGACCCAAAAAAAAAATGACGTGGGATCCCCCTATATTTTATAGCCAGAAAGGTTATGCAGACAGCTGCGGGCTGATATTCATAGCCTAGGAAGGGGCCATGGATATTGGCCCCCACCTGGCCACACTTACCATCCCGCAGCCGCCCCAGAAATGACACATCTCTAAGATGCGCCAATTCTGGCACTTAGCCCCTCTCTTCCAATTCCCATGTAGGGGTGGCATATGGGGTAATAAGGGGTTGATGTCACCTTGCTATTAAGCATTAAGACACCTATCCATTATTTAGATTTAGATGAAGGAATTGAGGGTAAACTGATTAAATTTGCTGATGACACAAAGCTAGGAGGGATAGCTAATACTAGAGAAGATTCAAAAAGATATAAATAAACTGGAGAAGTGGGCATCAACTAACAGAATGGTTTTTAACAGGGAAAAATGCAAAGTACTACATCTGGGCAATAAAAATGAAAAAAGCATATATAGAATGGGAGGAATAGGGCTAAGCAACAGCACATGTGAAAAAGACTTGGGTATATAATAGATCACAGACTGAATATGAGTCAACAGTGTGATGCAGCAGCAAAAAAGGCAAATGCAATTCTAGGATGTATTAACAGAAGCATACAGTCTAGATCACGTGAAGTCATTATTTCCCTCTACTCCTCTTTGGTCAGACCTCATCTGGAATATTGTGTCCAGTTTTGGGCGCCACATTTTAAAAAAGACATCAACAAACTGGAGCAAGTTCAGAAAAGAGCGACCAGAATGGTGACCGGTCTGCAAACCCTGTCTTATGAGGAAAGGTTGCAGGATTTGGGAATGTTTAGTTTGCAAAAGAGAAGACTGAGAGGAGACTTAATAGCTGTCTACAAATATCTAAAGGGCTGTCACATTGTAGAAGGATCATCTTTATTCTCATTTGCACAAGGAAAGACTAGAAGCAATGGGATGAAACTGAATGGGAGGAGACACAGATTAGATATTAGAAAAAACTTTTTGACAGTTAGAGTGATCAATGAGTGGAACAGGCTGCCACGAGAAGTGGTGAGTTCTCCTTCAATGGAAGTCTTCAAACAGAGGCTGGACAGACATCTGACTTGGATGATTTAGAGAATCCTGCTTTGAGCAGGGGGTTGGACCAGATGGCCCAGGAGGTCCCTTCCAACTCCACGATTCTATGATTATTAATCTAAGTAATAAAGGGTTAAAAACACACACATTTAGAATAAGGTATTTTAATTAAATAAAACACAACACAGTTTTCATAATTTTTATTGTACGCCTAAAACCATTCAAAGCCCTCCAGCACCTGCAAAAAATTTGAAAAAACCAAACCAACAGTATACTCCCTGATCCGACGTAGTCTCTCTTTGATAACGATTGTCCCATGACGATCTCCCCTATAAAGCTGTCACATCAGCAGATGTGACCGCGCTATAGGCCTCCGAAGACACACTGACCAGAGATAACCCTGCAGCAGGGTGTCATCGGAGATAAGCCTCTCGCTTTACGGCACTACAGCGTGAGAAAATTTTCACGCTGTAGTGCCGCAAAGTGACAGCTGAACTCAGGTGACCTGTCAGCAGCAGAGTGATACATAGCAGAGGATTATCTCCGTCATTGTATCACTGGAGCCCCTGGAGAGCGGTCACATCAGCTGATGTGACCGCTCTCCACGGGAGATTGTCGTGGGACAATCGTATTAATTGGACTATGTCGGACACAGGGAGTACGGTATGTTATTATTTTAAATTTTTTCAAGTGAGCGAGGGCTTCAGGGATTAGCAGAATATGGTGAGTGTGGACTATATGTGTGTATGTGTTGGTTTTTTTTTTATTATTCAACGCATTAGCCAGGTGATGGGACTACTACTGTCCATCATTGGCTAATGTGTCAATCACTGTCACTGTAGCTGGCATAGCCGAATGGGATTTGTAGTCCCATCGGACAATGCCTGCCTACACACACACACACACTGACACAGCCCCGCCGACACCGCACACAGCCACATCAACCCCGCACACAGCCCCGCACACACAGACACGCACACAGTCTCCGCCCACACACTTCCCTCCTCCGCAGATCTTTTTTACCCCTGCGATTTTGCTGCGGAAGTGCCCGACTCAATGCAAGTCAATGGGTGCACAAACACTGCAGTTCCGCACAAAGAATGGACATGCTGCAGAAAATAAAATGCTGCGAATCCGCATGTTTTTTTCCCGCAGCGTGTGCACAGCGTTTTTGGATTTCCCATTGATTAACATTGTGTGCACTCTGCACTGCGGATTTGATGCAATTCCGCGCGTCCAAAAATGCCACAGAAACGCATCAAAAACAGCATCGTGTGCACATACCCTTAAACTCCTCCAAGAGAGACAAGAGGGAGGGATCTGGAGCGTGAGTTGCAAAGCCAGATCAACTTCAAGCTTCATTGCGCTACTCTCACAGAATATCTTCATGTCAGAAGGATTCCCAGGGGACTCAGGGTCCCTCTTTGTCCCACATTGTTCAGCGATTCTGCTGAATTCTGCCAAAAATTCGAATAAATTCTGAATAAGTGCTCCTTTGATTTCATGACTTTGATTGTAGAAGACCTGCAGGGAGAAATTGCTTCCACTAAAATATTCAGAATTGAGAGTCCTCAGTGGTTGATAACTTTTAATGGCTAACTGAAAAGATGGTAACACATTGCAAGCTTTTGAGACTACTCGGGTCTCTTCATCAGGCTAGACTAATACAACATCTGAAGTCACATATTTATACACAACACAGCACAGAAATAACGCAATAGATAAGACAAGTGAAATGAAGTAGAACTATCATTATGGGAGAGGGATAGACATAAATATTGGAACAGTTCATAGATAAAGAGTGAAAGTTTTATCGTCCTCTGATTGGGGTCTGGTCTATGGTTCTGATGCCCCCACAAGGTCTGAAGAGCAAATTCTTTAATTGATGTAAAAAGACATAATTCCATGCGACACAGGAATGAATTTGTTGCATGGATTTATGTCTTTTTACATCAGCTAAGGAATTTGCTCTTCAGACCTTGTGGGGGCATCAGAACCATAGACCAGACCCCAGAGGACAATAAAACTTTCACTCCTTATCTATGAACTGTTCCAATATTTATGTCTATCCCTCTCCCATAATGATAGTTCTACTTCATTTCACTTGTCTTATCTGTTGCATTCTTTCTTTCTGTGCTGTGTTGTGAATAAATATGTGATTCTTTAGATTTTATATTAGTGTTGCCTGATGAAGAGACCTGAGTAGTCTCGAAAGCTTGCAATTAGTGATGAGCGAGTACTAAAATGCTCGGGTGCTTTTTGCTCAGGTCGAGCAAATTGGAATACTCGGGTACTCGGACAGAACAACGAGCCCAATGTAAGTCTATGGGAGACTGGAGCATTTTTACCGCGATCCCCGGGGGTCCTTTTATGGTCTAAAAACATCTGAAAATGATGGAAACACTGCTAAAATGACATGGGGACATCATGGGGATCGCCCCTGGAAGCATTCCTGACTCCTAGGTCACAGCTCTATGTCAGAGTTTCACGCCCTTTTAACAGGCGCACCAAAAAACCTACAAAAATGAAATCAAAATGGATTTTGCTGGGAAATATGTTAAGAAACACCCTTTCCAGGTTAATGCCTTTTTATCTAAGCCAAAATAATTAACCTAAAACAAAAATGTTCCTCCACCACTTGGGCTATGTTCAGACACAGCGTTTTTGAGTCTTTTTTCAACTTTAACACTGCTTTCAATTAATACAAATGCATTTACTAGGAAATATCATTGTAACATTTAACAACCCTAGCTGGCCATGTGGTGTGTGACACATAAGCAGACACATCTTGTTTCATTTATGAAGGAGGGACTCTTAAAGTCACAGAGCCTATTTTTACGGGGCATCAGGCGGCATTAATCTTCTTAAAGGGCCATTATTAAACAGTGGGTCTCCTATGCGGTTATTGCCTAAGCAGTGAGTGGATGGGCTGCCAAGAATTATGACGTACCCCAATACCCCTTTCACGAGAGGTACAGGAGGGCTTCCAGAAAAAATGTTGCATTGAATGCAAGGCCTGGCCTGCCCCAAGTTACATGCACCCCAATAAGCTTTTCAAGCCACGTACTGGAAGGGAACAGGAAAATCCACTTCACATTATTCATTTTGTACTCCCATTCTGTTTTCTTATGCATTGACAGCAAGGCTTGACCTGCTCCCAAGTCATATGCACCCCAATAACCCCAATCCCCCCTTGGAAGAAACATGGAGGAGGGCCTCTTAGCAAAAAATGTCCCATTAAAAAGGAGCGGGTCTCCTAGACTTGTAATGCCCATACACTTAGTGTATGGGCTGGCCAACATTTCCCCCTGGGGGTAGATATCAACATAGTGTGTAAAATCTTTTTTAGGGGCATCATAAACACCTTCCAAAACTCTAACGTGGTTTCCTGCACAGTATCTGCTGGGAAGGTGCAGGTTTTTATTAAAAATATGGCGAACGAATCGTTGGATGAAGTAATCTGGAAAAGGGGCATGGTGATGACAGGAATGGGAATGTACATGATTAATAACAGCAGTGGCTATGGGAGGTATGAGATCCAGGATCCAGCCAACAATGATTCGTTGTTTAGCCACCATCAATTACCAGAATCAGTTTCATGCCCGTCAGAAGATCGGTGCCACAAATGCGCGTGAGACTCGGCCTAAGAAATGTCCGTCCAAAATATGTTGCCAAACATGCACGTGTCTGTATAAAGGACAAAGTGCAACATGTTCATGAGATGCTGAATTAAAGAAAGCAGATCAGTGTCAGAGGAAAGCCAAACAATCTGATGGATGCTCGTGAAAAACTAAGTTTAAAGAGGAGTGCACCATCCATAACTATAAACACACCAGTGGCACAAGCTTCTTCATCTTCACCCATACATATTACCAATAATATCCAAATGTCCCAGTCTAAAATTAATTGTCATTGTGTAACAAAGACTGTTAAAGGAATGGCACTAAACGTTCTGTGGTGTAGTAACCACTGTGTCAGCTAGGGGGCGCTGTGTGGATGCCTCAAGAGAGAGGATGAGTGGCAGAATACGGAAGGACTGTTATGTATCTCAAGGTGGGTGGCCTTGAGATGGAGACTAATGTGTGTGTTGAACAGCAGTCATACTGCTGAGGTGCTGTTTCTATGTGTCAGGGAGAAGTCTCCAGGTAGCTGGGAAGATGGGGGGACCCAGTTACCTACAAACCCACCCAGGGGGTGTTTAATGCCTATAGTAAAAGACTTTGAGTGTGTGAAGGACCTGCGATGAGGTCATAGCCATGTGACCCGGTGGGTGCGGCTACGGACCATATAGGTGTTAGCTTTGTACTAGGCAAGGCGGACTTCCCGGAGTGGACCCTCTGGATCGTGACACTAAGGGACCCCGGATGAGCAACCAGGTGGAACCGACCCCTATACAGGGATCGTTAGGAGCAGGTCCAGGGGTTCGAATGCCGCGGTAGCCGGAACCAAGAGGGGCGGCTCGGAGTGGAGTGCGGGGACTAACACGGGAAGGCAGGTCTGGAGTAGAACAGTAGATACAAACACGGGTAGGCTGGACTGGAACAGGACTGCAGGTGCGGACACAGACAGGCAGGACCAGAGTAGGACAGCAGGTACGGACACGGGTAGGCTGGACTGGAACAGGACTGCAGGTGTGGACACGGACAGGCAGGACCAGAGTAGGACAGCGGGTATGGACACGGGTAGGCTGGACTGGAACAGGACTGCAGGTGCAGACACGGACAGGCAGGACCAGAGTAGGACAGCGGGTACGGACACGGGTAGGCTGGACTGGAACAGGACTGCAGGTGCAGACACGGACAGGCAGGACCGGAGTAGGACAGCAGTATGGAGAAGAGTAGGGGTCCTAGAACAGAGCTTTGGGGAACACCGAAAGACAGGTGTCGAGGTGAGGAGGTGGTGTGGGAGAGGAAAACAATGAATGTCCCCCTAACAGTCTTGTTGTTTTTTAAAGACTCTGGCGATAACCGCAAAAAGACCATTTGCACCACTGGCCATGCCCGCATTAGCAGGGGTAGCAAAAATACCAGCCTTACCACCACCAGCATGATCAGGCACATGGCAGCAAAGCACTAGACTTTGTTGTTTGAACACCTGGCTCCATGAACAGTGTCTGCGGGTGACACCACTGCTTCTGCTGTTGTGCGTGCAAGCCAGTCCCCTGTCCATGGTGCATGCAACGATGCCTCCTGCTCTGCATCTGTAGTTGCGCACAAATTGAACTACCACCATTAACAATGACATCAATGTCCTTGTCCCAAGGCAGCGTTCAGTTGTCCATACCACAGTCCTTGGAACGCAAGCAGAAATACGCAGCCAACACCACAGGAATAAATTCACAGATTTCTTGTCTGCTTGCACTCGAAATGTTTAATTTTAGGCTCGTAGGAGACAGAAGCTTTCCGCAAACTGATGGCGGTGACCATAACAAGGTACTCGGTCCCCACCCGCTACTATTTCTGCCGGTCTGCCGTAACGACATTACACAAGCAAGCACGTGTCCCACTACATCATTACCCGGGTCCTCAACAATGCTGTTACAGGGATAATGCACCTAACCACAGACACGTGGACAAGTGCTTGTGGGCAGGGACGGTACATCTCGCTGATGGCACACTGGGTTAGGGCTGAATAAGTCATGAGCCAGTTGGACATTGGGAGACAATGTCACAGATGTATGGAGGAGACAGGTTCTGGATGGTTTTGTATGTCATAGTTAGGGTTTTGAACTGTAGCCTAAGGGCAATAGGAAGGCAGTGAAGAGCCTGGAAGAGAGGAGAGGCTGGGAAATAACGGCGGGACAGTTGGATTACTCTGGCAGCAGAGTTTATGATAGATTTGAGTGGTGCAAGAGTGCTAGATGAGCGGCCAGAGTAGAAGGTTGCAGTAGTCGAGGCGGGAGATCATGATGTCATGCACAAACATTTTAGAAGTTTATTGGAAGGTACGTATCCATGAAATGTGTTTGAGTTGTAGTGGTACGGAGGAGGCAAGGACTTGTGGGCCATGCACATATAAAGCCGTCTTACACAGCGTGTCCACATCAGACATTACCTCTCTGAACCCTGCTCATATAGGTACTGTTCACATGGTCAGGTTTTAAATACATTGGATGGGACTGCTCTGATGGGTACACCATGGCGTTTGGTAGAGCAGCTTAGTATAAATTTTTTGCAAAAAAAGTATCAACTAAATACCCTGTTTTGGTATCATCTTTTTACTAGCACTTGCTGTTTATTGCTAGATATTTTTTTTACAGCACAGTATTTTTTCACGTTTGTTGTACTGTGTTTCTCTGTGTTTCAGTCTCTTGGTGGTGTGAACAATGTCTTACCAACTTGTTCACTGTGTGTGCATGGCCCATGCGTTTGTATTCAATTGGTTTATTGTTTTGCAAGTCTTTGGGAGGTTTCCACCCCTCACATGTGAGCCATGCACGTATAAAGCCGTCTTACACAGCATGTCCACATCAGACATTACCTCTCTGAATCCTGCTCATATTGGTACTGTTCACATGGTCAGGTTTTAAATACATTGGTTAGGACTGCTCTGATGGGTATACCTTGGCATTTGGTAGAGCAGCTTAGTATACATTTTTTGCAAAAAACGTATCAACTAAATGCCCTGTTTTATTATCATCTTTTTACTAGCACTTGCTGTTTATTGTTAGATATTTTTTTACAGCAAAGTAATTTTTCATGTTTGTTGCATTGTTTCACGGGCTTGGATATGTAGCTTGAAAGAGAGGGCAGAGTTGAGGATTACGCCAAGGCCACAAACATACGGGACTATTTGACACGGTGTGCCATCCCAGCAGGCACATGTCCCACAAAATTACCCGTGCCCTTCACAATGCAGTTACTTGGAAAGTCCGCCTATCCACAAACAAGTGGAAAAATGCTTGTGGTCAGGGACGGTACATCTCACTGAGGGCACACTAGGTTAACATAGTGGAAGCCAGGAACCACTCCGACCTTGGTATGGTGCTCGTCCTCCCAACCACGAGTATTGCGGGCCCTACATCAATCTGGGTTGCCCCCACAGCCTACAGCTCCTGCAACTCCTCCTCCGCCTCCTCTTCAGCCTCCATCTCCAAAAGTAGCACATCAGTCATAAGCTGGAAGCACTGCAGCACTGCCTCATCAAAACAGCAACAGGCTGTGCTGAAGCTACTATGCTTAGGTGACAAACCGCACAATAATGAAGAATTGTGGACAGCTCTGAAAGAGCAGACATATCTGTAGCTAACCCTGCTGAACCCACAGCCAGGCATGGTTGTGTATGACAATGGGTGGAACCTGGTGGCTAGTCTGTGGCGAGGCAAGCTCACACACGTGCCATGCCTGGCTAATGTGCTTAACCTCTTTGATCAACGTTTTCTGAAAAGCGACATGGAGATGCCAGATCTGCTAGGAAAACTCCACTCTGTGGACCCATTTTAGAAAGTCAGCTACAGCTTCATCTACCCTTGCCATGCTTCAGCAGAGCATGCAGCTTCTGGCTCACTGACTTTTTGGCAGTAATATGGACAGTCACTCTGCTAGTTGAGGCACCCAGCCATTGCGGGGCCTTCTCTTTTTTTCCTTATGGACAAATATATTTAAACCCCCTCATATCTATTTGTATAACTCCCGTGATGAATCCCCGTTATTGGGGAGGAAACGCGTAGGGAGCAAATACCCCTTATAATGACTGGGGGTGACACTATAGGGTGAATTTGGGGCCTGTCCTTGTAAGGGCAGAAGTAATACCTGGGCACAACAGGGAGGAAAACTGCACACCTTTAACCTCCTTTTCCACACGCTGTTTTGTGCTGTTATATGGACCCGAATAGCCGGCAGGGGACCTCTGAAAAATACGCCGGGGCGTCTATGTCCATGAGTAATGGTGAGACCGAACCATTTTTTAAATGAGCACGGATACGCACGAGCACTATTGTCTGTTTATGTGTTATGTGATGTCTCAGGTTTTAATTAATTATTAAAGGTTATGTTTTATCTTGAATGGGAATCCTCCAAGAACCTCAAAAGGGACTGGGTCGCCCTCAGACCCAGGGCAGTGGGGTACTCGGTACCGGGCCGGTGTCAGGGGGAATGTGTGTCACAGCAGCGGTGACCCGGTCCGTGGCCCTGGGTGCCCAATATCAATGGCGGTAATGCTAATGGTGTAATAGTTTATTTGGATAGTTCGTGACGCCACCCGTGGTGTTTGGCAAGTAAGATGTTGAGCCAACGCTGCATGCAGATCCGCTGGGACCGATGGTGGAGCTGTAGTCCCAGGGCAGTGTAGGTGCAATGGATGAGGAGAGGCGCAGAATGGTATAGATGCTGATACCCAAGTGTAGCGGTGCTGGAATAACTGGAGGACACCAGAGTATGCAGTTCCAAAGCTTTACTCACTGTTTGCAGTTCAAACAAATGCCTGCCTCCACACTGTGTTCTTCAGGTCAGGGCTCCAGCCAGCCTCCAGGCAGGATAGGATTCTCTCTTCCACACTCCGCCAACATGTACCTTACTGAACGACTCCTCCAATGCGCCTTTAGGTGCGAAGCACTCCAGTACTTAGTTACCCTGGAATGCCTCTCTCTAGGTGTTCCTAGTCTCTACTTGTATGACAGACAGCTGTAGCCTGCTTCGAGGACTCCTCTCTGTGTCCCGGCTCACTATCCAGTTGCTGTTGTGTCCCAAGTCTATGATGGGAGTAAGGCGTTAGTGGCTCACTACTCCTCCGGTGTCTGTTGCCGGACATAAAGATCCAATCAACCTCGGGGACCGGGCCCCAGCCTTTGCGCTCTGGACTGGAAGGGTTCTCTCTCTTTCTCAACCTGCTTCTCACCGTCCTTCTATTCTCCTTCGTTCCGATCTGTTCTATCTCTCTTATGGAATCTGTAGTCTCCAGTCTACGTCTCCTTCCTTCTGTTCCTTTCCCGTGCCAGCTGGCTCAGGTCACTGAGGCAGCTGCAGCAATCCTTCCTCCATCCCTCTTCCAAGGATCCTCACTCCTGTCTGAGTGACTTCCTTTCTCTCTCACCCTCTGTCAGACTGACCTCCTTCTCTGGGACTCACCCCAGACTGACCTGAAATCCTACACCTTCCCTCTCTTTTACATCTAACTCCACCCGCCTCCCCAGCACCTCCCGTGTTACGAAGCCAGGGACCACAAAAGGCATCATATGACCTTTCCAGCATAAAGCAATGATGGGTCCCTGCTGAACTATCCTGTGTGTGGGGTGCAGGTGTTGGAATGTGAAAGGGAGTTCCCACCCTACCTGGATGGTGGGATACCACACCTTAGGAGAAGGTGCAGTACCTCTGTGGCGACTGAAGCCTCAGGGGTGCCACATACCCCCCCCGTTAAACACAGCATGTCTGCGGGCTGCAAGACAACAAAAGTACAATACAGAAACACACAAAAATTTTAAATGCTGTTTAACAATACTTATCTAATCTTCCTAATGTAGGAGGCACATTTCTTAAACGTTACAAACAGGCTAACTTTCTATCTTAGTATCAAAAATTTCTTTAAGAGCAATTCCTAGTTCAAAGTGCAATTATTCTTTCTCTCTCTTTCTACTGGACGCAAGACACTGACCATCTGTACTTGGCCTGTCACTTGTCACTTTCAATTCTTCATTCAATTCTCACATTCTATCTCAAAACTTTTCTAATTTTCTGTGTCAAACATGCTATAAAAGACATTTACTTTTCATAAGACACAACATCATAAAACATTCAAAGATTCTTGCAAAGTGCTGAACACTGCTTCCATCCGGGATTTCTTGCAGTGTCCCTTGAGGTAGACATCATTCTTCGAAAAGTGTCCATTCAAAAACATCATCTTCGCAAAGTGTCTTTGTGTAACCATTATCTTCACAAAAGGGTCCTATTTGTAAAACCAAGAAAGGGCACCTAAAGAGGTGCAACTATTAACAATAAAAATTTGGATCATACAGCGTTCGTGATCTCCTCAGTTCCAAATGTAGAAAAAAATGCTGCCAATCAAAAGCAGGGAAACAAAAGTGCTACCGGAAAAACATGATAGCAAAACAAGGCACAACTGGTGCAAATAACCCTCCTGGGTAACGAGATTTGAAAAGTGTTTTAACGGCTACCAGATTCAAAGTAGTCATTGGCAATCCTCAAGTACTCCTCTTCCCACAGTGTCAAGCCAGGGATCTTTGGTTTGGGCTGCCGACCTGGAGGTGACTTTGGCGTAGCTGATATCCTGGTAGCAGGTACCTGGGTATCTTGGGTGTTGACCGCAGGTGGAGGAGCGTTGACTGGTTTCGATGGCAGGTACCTCTCAATGAACTCTGTAGGGATACGTCGCACATTCAGGGCGTACCATCCCCGTAGTCCTTCATGCCGGGTGAAGGTCACATACTCCCCAGGCTGCAGGTCTCTATCAGGATGCCCCATCCTCAGATGGGGCTCCACATCCCACCGGTTGAAGAACAGGTCGCTGATTCTTTTGGGGTCCGCAATAAATCCGAACCCCTTCTCTCGATTTACATTCAGCACCTACCCCAATCCAGCTGCATCCCGGGGACCATGATGCCCGGCACGGGCCCTCTCCTTCCGGGCCAGATCCGGACCCAGCACCGCCTGCTTTCTCTGCTCCCTCTCCCGATATTTCGCTGCCAGCTGTCGAATGGTGTCCCGACATCCTGCCCAACTCTCTTCTTTCTACCG
The DNA here is from genome assembly GCF_039654945.1 of Dendrobates tinctorius. Taxonomy (NCBI): domain Eukaryota; kingdom Metazoa; phylum Chordata; class Amphibia; order Anura; family Dendrobatidae; genus Dendrobates; species Dendrobates tinctorius. Next base: position 378,368 of record NW_027361980.1, on the reverse strand, counting down.
CTCTTCCCGGTACCTGCTCTCACCCACGGCACCAGCATCCCGGTCCCAGACCAGATCCAGGAGGACCTGGCCAGCCGCTGCAACTGCAGTACACCCCAGGGCCTTCCCAGGTGGAGAAACATCCGACATACCTGGGGCCTCCTGGCGGTGCGGCCTCTGCTCCGGTGCAGGCGGTGATGGAGCGGATGGTGGCTCCGGATACGCAGGGGTCTCTGCGGGGACCTGCGCAGCCGCGTCAGGTCTGGGCGGGAGCTCCGCTTCCACTCCCGAGTCCTCCGGTAATTCCTTCGGGCAGGTGGCACCTAGCCGTACAGTCAGGGTGGAAGTATAGATCAGCGCTGCCCGGGGACAGTCCGGTGTGGTAGCGGCAGGTACCGATGGAGAGGGTACCGCTGGTGTAGGACCCGCCGGGGCGCGCTGCCGTCTCAGCTTCTCCAAGGCTTCCTTCCTCAGCTGCAGACTGGCTGTCAATTCAGTTATTTCAGCTTCTAGTTGCTGGCGGTTCATTCCAGAGTTCGGGTTGGAGCCGTCAGCCATGGCGCCAGGCAGATTCGTTTCCCCGCGCTCCTCACTCTCCAAAATGGCGTTCTCGCGTTCTCCTTCTTGCTCCGCCCTTCTGCTCGCCACTGGCTTCCTCTGCCCCTCCTTCCGGGGGCGGCATCTTTTTCTAGCGCCTCCCTACCAAGCCAGTATACGAACCCCTCGGGGGGTGGGCCATGCATCTGTCACATAGCAATTCAGGCAGGGAAGGCCCAATACTCTTCGAGGTCTTTTCTTAGGACCTCCCATCTCTTCACGCCCTTCATCTCCACGCCAGCGGCCATTTTTGAGATTCATGTCACAGTCTATTAAATTTGGTCTTTTGCACATTTTCAAAAGTTGTAAATCCAAGGCACACAGAACTCGATGGCATCGGGCCTCGTCATCCTGTTCGTGACGCCAAAATTGGGTCGCCCTCACACCCAGGGCAGTGGGGTACTCAGTACCGGGCCGGTGTCAGGGGGAATGTGTGTCACAGCAGCGGTGACCCGGTCCGTGGCCCTGGGTGACCAATATCAATGGCGGTGATGTTAATGGTGTAATAGTTTATTTGGATAGTTCATGACGCCACCCGTGGTGTTTGGCAAGTAGGATGTTGAGCCAACGTTGCATGCAGATCCGCTGGGACCGATGGTGTGGTGCAGCAAAGATGGTGTAGCTCCCCACAGGTGGAGCTGTAGTCCCAGGGCAATGTAGGTGCAATGGATGAGGAGAGGCGCAGAATGGTATAGATGCTGGTACCCAGGTGTAGCGGTGCTAGAATAACTGGACGACACCAGAGTATGCGGTTCCAAAGCTTTACTCACTGTTTGCAGTTCACACAAATGCCTGCCTCCGTAGCGTGTTCTCCAGGTCAGGGCTCCAGCCAACCTCCAGGCAGGATAGGATTCTCCCCTCCACACTCTGCCAATATGTACCTTCACTGAACGACTCCTCCAATGCACCTTTAGGTGCGAAGCACTCCAGTACTTAGTTACCCTGGAATGCCTCTCTCTAGGTGTTCCTAGTCTCTACTTGTATGACAGACAGCTGTAGCCTGCTTCGGGGACTCCTCTCTGCATCCCAGCTCACTATCCAGTTGCTGTTGTGTCCCAAGTCTATGATGGGAGTAAGGCGTTAGTGGCTCACTACTCCTCCGGTGTCTGTTGCCGGACATAAAGATCCAATCAATCTCGGGGACCGGGCCCTGGCCTTTGCGCTCTGGACTAGAAGGGTTCTCTCTCTCTTTCTCAACCTGCTTCCCACCGTCCTTCTATTCTCCTTCGTTCCGATCTGTTCTATCTCTCTTATGGAATCTGTAGTTTCCAGTCTACATCTCCTTCCTTCTGTTCCTTTCCCATGCCAGCTGGCTCAGGTCACTGAGGCAGCTGCAGCACTCCTTCCTCCATCCCTCTTCTAGGGATCCTCACTCCTGTCTGAGTGACTTCCTTTCTCTCTCACCCTCTGTCAGACTGTCCTCCTTCTCTGGGACTCACCCCAGACTGACCTGAAATCCTACTCCTTCCCTCTCTTTTATATCTAACTCCACCCGCCTCCCGTGTTACGAAGCCAGGGACCACAAAAGGCATCCTATGACCTTTCCAGCATAAAGCATGGATGGGTCCCTGCTGAACTATCCTGTGTGTGGGGTGCAGGTATTGGAATGTGAAAGGGAGTTCCCACCCTACCTGGATGGTGGGGTACCACACCTTAAGAGAAGGTTCAGTACCTCTGTGGCAACTGAAGCCTCAGGGGCGCAACAGAACCAATGAACTGGGGACCTAATTTATGAGAAGGTATCTTCAGACGAATGTACTTGGAGGAGAGCCATACCTTATCACCGGGTCAAAATGTGGGGGCATACAGACGTCTCTTATCTGCATTCTTCTTCATACGTTGAGAGGCTCTCGCCAAAGAAAATTTTGGGTCACTCCACACCTTAGAGAATTCTTCCGCAAAGGTATCGGCTGCAGGAAGGCCACATGGTCCAGAGATAGGAAGAGGGATTCCGGATTGGAGTCCACAGACAATCTGAAAAGGGAGATTTTCCAGAAGATTCACTTACGTGATTATTGTAGGAGAATTCCTCACCCACCCCAGCTCACTCCTACCTACCACACAATCAGAAATCAACAAGCCATTAACCCTCAGACACTTTCAGACACCCTACACTCATCACTGTCCCCAATCTCCTCTTTTTCCTGTCCTGATCTGGCTGTTCATCACTACGACGACACTCTTAGAAGCACCGTTGACCTAGTAGCTCCCCTCACCCTCAGAACCTCCAAGCACAGAGTAAAACAGCCCTGGCTCACATCACAAACTCATCTTCTCCAGCGATGCTCTAGGAGTGCTGAATGCCTATGGAGAAAAACCCACACACCAGAAGACTTCATCCACTTCAAATTTATGTTAATAACCTATAACGCTGCCCTTCACCTCGCCAAACAGACCTACTTCACCACCCTGATCTCCTCACTAGCCAACAACCCCAAGAAACTTTTCAACACTTTTCACTCCCTCCTCAGGCCAAAAGCACAAGCCCCTATCACAGACATTTTTGCTGATGACCTGGCCTCCCACTTCACAGAAAAAAATAGATAATATCTATCAGGAAATCTGCTCCCAACCACCAAGTGCTGCGACTCCCATCCCTTCCTGCATCTCCCATCATCCCACATTTGATCCCATCACAGAAGATGAAGTCTCCAGACTCCTCTATTCTTCTCGTCCGACCACATGCACTACCGACCCCATTCCCTCACATCTCCTCCAGTCTCTCTCTTCAGTCGTCACAGCTCACCTAACTGCAATCTTTAATCTCTCCTTCTCCTCGGGCATTTTCCCATTCTCCTTCAAACACGCCATCGTTACTCCATTACTAAATAAATCCACTCTTGACCCATCCTGCACAAACAACTACAGAGCAGTCTCCAATCTCCCCTTCATCTCTAAACTTTTGGAGTGCCTAGTTTACTCCCGCCTTACCCGTTACCTCTCCACTCATTCCCTTCTAGACCCTTCATAGTCCGGCTTCCGCCCCTACATTCAACTGAAACTGCACTCATCAAAGTGACCAATGACCTTCTGACAGCAAAACGTAACGGTGACCACTCTCTGCAGCTTTCGACACTGTTGATCACCATCTCCTACTCTATAGGCATTAAGGACACTGCTCTCTCCTGGTTCTCTTCCTTTCTTTCTGACCGCTCCTTCAGTGTTTTGCTCTCTGGCTCCATGTCATCTCCTCTTCCTCTCGCTGTTGCGGTACATTAGGGCTCAGTCCTTGGCCCCCTTCTCGTCTGTCTCTACACGGCCCCAATTGGACAGACCATCAGCAGATTTGGCTTTCAGTACCATCTTTATGCTGATGACACACAACTATACACGTTATTCCCCGGCCTTACCCCCGCTGTACTACAGAACGCCAGTGTCTGTCTGCAGTCTCCAACATCATGTCCACTCTCTATCTGAAACTCAACCTCTCCAAAACTGAACTTCTTCTGCTCCCGCCGTCTACTAACCTCCGTAAATCTGACATTTCCCTCTCCGTGGGTGGCACTATATTAACACCCCAGCAGCAGGTGCTGTCTGGGTGTTATATTTGACACCAATCTCTCCTTCACATCCCATATACAATCTCTTGCCCGCTCTTGCCACTTACACCTAAAGAACATCTCTAGAAACAAAAACCCTCACTGTAGCATTGATCCACTCCCGCCTGGATTACTGCAACACTCCATTAATTGGTCTCCCCGTTACTCGACTATCCCCTCTCCAGTCCATAGTTAATGCAGCAGCCAGGGTCATCTATCTGGCTAATCGGTACTCGGACACGTCCGCTCTTCGCCAGTCCTTACATAGTCTGACCATTCATTATAGGATCCAATTCAAAGTACTTGTTCTCACCCACAAAGCTCTCCACAGTGCAGCACCTCCCTCCATCTCCTCCCTCATTTCTGTCCATCGGCCTAATCGACCGCTGCGCTCTGCAAACGACTTTTGACTAACCTCTGCACTAATCCGTACCTCCCACTCCCGACTCCAAGACTTCTCCCGTGCTGCTCCTATCCTCTGGAATGCTCTATCCCAAGACATCAGGACTATCCACAATTTGCATAGTTTCAGGCGCTCCCTCAAAACACATTTGTTCAGAGCGGCCTATCACGTTCACTAATCAAAATTATTCTATGTGTAAGTGTGCGTGTGTAGCCCATTCACTATCTCCATCCATCCCTCACTCCCTCAAGATGGCTGGACCTTCATTGTAGATACACCATTTTAAATACACACCTGTACTTTGTATCTCCCCCACCTCATTGTAGAGTGTAAGCTCTCACCAGCAGGGGCGGATTATTGTGCTTTAAATATTGCATTGTTAACGTTGCTACTTATGACTTGTGTTTGAAACTGTTAAACTGTAAAGTGTTGGCGCTATATAAAGATTATTATTATTATGTGTTGAGGTTCTTCTTCAAGGTCAGGAGCAGAGGTGTATCTAGGCTTTCTGGCACCCAGGGCAAGAATTCGGTCCGGCGCCCCCCCCCCCCATCAGCACACATGCGATTTGCACACTTAGTCATTGTAACAACCCTGCTGGCATCACTGCATGGCCTCCCATCCCCGCACACCAACTTACTCACTGCTCCAGGTCATGCAGTGATTTCTGTCTACTGCCAGCCCCATGCGCTATGCCTCTTGTTAACCTGCTTTCTCTTTTCATGTTTTCTGACTGTGTGTATAGGGGGCGGCGCCTGAACTCTCTGCTTCTTATGCAGTCAGGGTGCACCGGTCTAAGCTGTCCCCAACCAATCACCTGGAGTTCTTTACTATATAGGGTCGCCACACCCACTAACCCTTGCCTGGCAATGTCTCAACCCAGTTAGCTCCTTGCTGCGGCGGTAGCCAGGCCCTGTCCTATGTCTCGCCTTCTCTGAGAGGCTTTTCTCCTAGCTTTTTGTCTAGTATTCTCTGGCTGCCTGCCAGGAGGCATATATCCTGGTCCCTGTCTTGTCCTAGCCTTGTCTGAGTACTTGCCTGGTACTTCTCTGCTCACCCTCCAGGAGGCAGAATATCCTGGTCCCTGTATCCTTCGGTCCCTGTACCTTGTCTTGTACTGTTTCTCTGTCTGAACTCCGTCTTACCTCTGTCTGTCAGTCTCCTTGTCTGTGGTTCCTTTCCCTGCTGTGTCTTTCCCTGTGTCTTCCCTGTCTTACTTTGCACTCTTGCAAGCTCCGCCTACTTTGCACTCTTGCAAGCTCCGCCTACTCTGCACTCTTGCAAGCTCTGCCTACTCTGCACTCTTGCAAGCTCCGCCTACTCCGCACTCCTGCTTTTGTCATATTCCACTCTCTCCTATCCGTACCTGTACCTCCTATTTGAACAGGAACCCACCTGTTCCTCAATATTCCATTCCTTCCAGCCAGTACCCGCTCCTGCTGTGTGAACAGGACCCTACCTATTCTTTCGCACACCACACCTACCTGCCCTGTGTCTCAAGCTGTGCCCGCCTGCCCTGTGTCTCAAGCCGTGCCCACCTGCCCTGTGTCTCAAGCCGTGCCCGCTTGCCCTGTGTGTCAAGCCGTGCCCGCCTGCCCTGTGTCTCAAGCCGTGCCCACCTGCCCTGTGTCTCAAGCCGTGCCCACCTGCCCTGTGTCTCAAGCCATGCCCGCTTGCCCTGTGTCTCAAGCCATGCCCGCCTGCCTTGTGTCTCAAGCCGTGCCCGCTTGCTCTGTGTCTCAAGCCGTGCCCGCCTGCCTTGTGTCTCAAGACGTGCCCGCTTGCCCTGTGTCTCAGCCTGCCTGTCACTCGCACCTGTCCAGGTGTCCTGTTCCTGAGTGGGATCAGCAGCCACAGCCAGACACCACCCTGGAATGGCACTCGGCAGCTACCTGCCGCACATGACCTCACCATCAGAGGCTTCAGTGAAGACCGAGGTAGCTGCCGTAGTCACGCCCCTTCCTGGGTGGTCTGGTTTGTGGCACAGTGGGGCCACAACCCCCCGGCTCGCGCCAATCAGCCTAGGCACAAGCGTCACAGTCATGTACCCACAAGCTGCTCTCCCTAATGCTCTCAGCAATCAGTGAGAAACTGAGAGAAGCAGAAGAGAAGCTCGTTGTCACAGGACCATAACTATGAAAATCGCATATGAGTGAAGTGTCCGTGTGATGACTACTGGAACCTGCAGAGCTGAATCCTGACATTGGAGCTTCTGAATTCTCACAATGAATGCACTGCACACATTTAGGATTCTCCCTTGCCGGTGGACAGTCATGTCAGCACAAGCATGTGATTTATATACTTCTGGCCACATTCAGACTAGACGTGTCCGACCTCGCTCCGTTCATTATCATGGAGTGAGGCCACACATGTCTAGTCAGCATGTGACCGCATGTATGTAAATTACCGGCATGAGAGAATCCTGACAGCGTTCAGTGAGCACTGTGAGAATTCAGAAGTCTGCAGTCACACAGAATGTCTGCAGACTCAGCACAAACCTGAACAACCCCTGTAATGCTCCTAACAAATAAAAACATGAGAATTAGTCAGTAGCACAAATAATATTTACATCCAGGTACCTTATAGATGACGTCGTCTCTGGAGTCGTTCTTCTTTTCTTCGTCTTGTCCAGACCCCATGATGAGTTTTCTCATCCACATCTCGTCTCTGCAGACGTCCATCTTCTCCGGTCTTCTGCAGCAAATCTCCACACGATGCCCTTAAAGATAGAAGTGTCATTATAATGCTCCGGAATATAGAATTGCCCCTCACTATAATGTCTGCACAAAATATGACCCCCGCACTGTCCCTCTTATGGTACATGCTCTTTACACTGACCTCTCCTTTCCATTCTGGCCCCATCTACACTGTCCTTTCACATTGTGTCCCCCCTATAGGGCCCACACTCTGTACTGTACTCTGTCATCACACTCCCCCTTCTGGCTGTTCCCTTACACTGTCTCACCATGCTATGCCGCCACTACTCAGTCTGTATTCTGTGCCCACTCACTTTTCTCCCCCGATACTGTCGCCTCACACTATTCCCCTCCCTCCTCATACTGTCTCACATCCTCCTGTTCACCATACTGTCTCCTTGTATATTTATTTTCTAGACTTTCTGCTCACACATAACCCCCGTGTCTGCACACATCCATCACCTCACTCCTCGTACTCTGTCCAGATACATTTTTCACATCACTACTCATACTGTGTCCGCATACATGCCCCCGTTCGCTCCCCATACTGTCTGCACCCATCCCCCTATACTGTTTCCTCATACATGCCCCCCATTCCACCATTCTGTTTCCTAATACATGTCCTGCATCTCCCCCTTTGCTCATTTTGTGTCCTCAAATCTCCCCCCACACATTAAATCCCCCTATTCCCCACACAGCCCATCATCACCCCCACATCACTCCTCCACACAGTCACACATCATCCCCCTAATCCCCACACAGCTGCTCATCATCCCCCTAATCCCCACACAGCACCCCATCATAATGTTCCCTATGCAGCCCCACTCAAGTAACAGCAACTCCTTTCCAAAATCCATCCTCAGAGTACTCACACTGAGTCTTGGGTCCTCACTCCCATTTGTACAAGGGGCCATGGTTGCAGCCCCTTGGTCTACTCCTCACACAGCTCCAGGCCCTCGGTCTTCTCCTCACACAGCTCCATGATGTAGCCCCCTCATTTCCTGCTTCTCCAGCAGCCTCAGCACAGCTCAGCTTCTGAGCTTAGTGAAGGAGGCCCCGCCCCTTCCAGTGACATCATCGCAAGCAAAAATTAACTCCGTTCTGGGAGCTGAGGAGCTGCAGCTTTCTGTGGGCAGAGAACGGCCGACCCCCCGTCGGGGGGGGCGGCAGGTGGCCCGACTGCACCCCCCTGCTGGCTGCGCCCAGGGCAAATGCCCCGGCTGCCCCTTGTGGCGCCCCTGAGGGTTCAGTCACCACAGAGGTACTGCACCTCCTCCTGAGGTGTAGTATCCCACTCTCCAGGTAAGATGGAACACCTGACCACGCTCCACCACTCACATCCCACACGAACACAGTAGTGTAGCAGAGCAACCTTCCTGGCTCCCTGCTTGGAACACGAAGAGTGCTGGGAGGTGGGTGGAGCTAGGAAAAGGTCAGTCTGTGAGAGAAGATCCCCTGAGTGGGATGGAGTGAAGGAAGTGCTGCAGCAGACTCCTGTGACCTGGAGCTGCTGGCACAGGAAAGAGCCATAGAAAGCCTGATTCTTCAGAAGGAAGAAAGATTTGTACGGAACGTAAGAAGAAGAGAACTAAGGACTAGGGTCAGAGCAGAGCCCTTCTTCAAGTTTGAAGCGCATGGCCAGAGTCTGGTCCCCGAGGTTGTATGGATACTGATGTTCCTGCTGCAGAAACCGGAGGAATAGACGTCGTCACCACTTTATTCCCATCTAAGACTTGGGGGCACAACAGCAACTGGATAGTGAGCCGGGACTTAGTAGCAAGGAGTCCCCAAAGCAGGCTACAGCTGTCTGCCGTACAAGTAGAGTTATAAGTAACATCAAGAAGGAGGAACTTAGGTTTAACACATAACTACTTCAGTATAAGCGCTAGAAAGGAGACGTTCAGAACAGGCACACGAAAGGGAGAGCTGGAAAGGTTAATTCTGTCTGCCTGGGAGTTGGCTGAGCCCCTGATCTGGAGACCGCAGCATTGAAGCGGGCACCTGTGTGTGCCAAGAACGTGAGTAAAAGAACTGGGACTGCATTCATCTGTCTCATTGCCTTCTTCCTGCGCCAACCCACTCAGCACTGCTACATCTCTGTGCCTAACACTGCACCATCTATTTCTCCTCACTATCTCCTCATTTGCCAACCTCATCTACACTGCCCTGGGACGACAGCCCTACCTGTGGAGGGCTACAACATCATTGCTGCACCACACCATCTGTCCCAGAGAGGCAACCCTGCAGCGCTGGTCAAACTGACCAGAAACCACAGGTGGCGTCACGAATCCTCTCAATGACTTTATCCCCATCACTCTAGCCCTTTTACATTAACCGCCTGAGGCCACGGACCGGGTCCTTGCCACTGTGACATCTCCCATTGTAATCAACGGGCCCGGCACAGAGTACCCCACGGCCTCTGGGGGCGAGTCACCCCCCCTAGATACGCCTCTGGTCAGGAGGCAGGAAGGCTCTGGAGAGTGCGTCTGCCTTAATATTTTTGTCAGCTGGACGGAAATGAAGAACAAAATTAAATCGGGCAAAAAACAAAACCCACTTAAAAACACTAGCGCTTACTCAAAAAACAGTGGGGTTATGTCCTAAGCTGCTGCATCTATTCCAAAAAACAAAGCCCACCGGGCCTGACGGGTATTCAGCTTCTGTGCGGGTAGGAGGTAAGCGAGGTTTTTATGATCGGTGACAATGATTACCTGATGAACAGCTCCCTCAAGGAGATGTCTCCATTCTTGCAGAGCCAACTTCTCCAACGGAATAGTTCCTTTCTGCGGTGGAAAAAACCTTAGAAAACAAACCACAGGAGACCATCCGACTGGTAGAGGATTTCTGATTGAGAACCGTTCCTGCACCTACGGAGGAAGCATCTACCTCCAGAAAAAATTGTTCATTAGAATTCGGACGATGGAGAACGGGTGCGGAAGAGAACACTTTTAAGAGAAACAAATGCTTCCTCTGCCTCCGGGGTCCATTCCTTGGAGTTTACAGCTTTCCGGGTTAAAGCTGAGATGGGTGCCACTCTGGTTGAAAAGTGTGGAATGAATTGCCGGTAGTAGTTGGCGAACCCCAGGAACCGTTGTATGGCTTTCAGCCCAGAAGGATGAGGCCACTCGAGAACTGCAGATAACTTTTCCAGATCCATCTTTATTCCTGCGGAGGACACAATGTAACCGAGGAAAGGCAAAGAGGTCTGTTCAAAGAGGCATTTCTCAAATTTGGCATAAAGCCTGTTCTCTCTGTGTCTTTGTAAGACCTGGCGTATTTGCCTCCGGTGCGAGACCAAGTCTGCAGAGATGATCAGAATGTCGTCCAGGTAAACTACGACACAGGTATAGAGCAAATCCCTGAATATGTCATTTACAAATTCTTGAAAAACCGCGGGTGCATTGCTTAGGCCAAATGGCATTACCAGGTACTCATAGTGGCCATCTTGGGTGTTGAAGGCTGTTTTCCATTCGTCTCCCTCTCGAATTCGGATCAGGTTGTAGGCCCCACTGAGATCCAATTTGGTGAAGATCCTAGCCCCTCGAAGACGATCAAACAGCTCTGACATAAGAAGACAGATCGTTGCCACAGGACCTCACCAGACAAGCATCGCGCCAGCCGTCGTGGGCGCCATTGTCCGTTCAGCAACACCCAAGTTAACTTAAAGGAACTGCCGTTACTGTATCCATTGTTCTTCAACACTGCATATCCTGTGTCTCTGAACCATGCATTTTACCATTTAACTGTTTATTTCCCCATTTAACTGTTTACCTCCCTGCGTGCAGTATCCCCTTTTAAAGTTGTTAACTCTTGCTCTGCCTTCTGTCACTGCATCCCGCAACCTGCTCACACATACATGTACATATACAGATACTGGCTGATGACCAGATCATACATGTACATATACAGATACTGGCTGATGACCGGATCATACATGTACATATACAGACACTGGCTGATGACCGGATCATACATGTACATATACAGATACTGGCTGATGACCGGATCATACATGTACATATACAGACACTGGCTGATGACCGGATCATACATGTACATATACAGATACTGGCTGATGACCGGATCATACATGTACATATACAGACACTGGCCGGTGACCGGATCATACATGTACATATACAGACACTGGCTGATGACCGGATCATACATGTACATATACAGACACTGGCTGATGACCGGATCATACATGTACATATACAGACACTGGCTGATGACCGGATCATACATGTACATATACAGATACTGGCTGATGACCGGATCATACATGTACATATACAGATACTGGCTGATGACCGGATCATACATGTACATATACAGACACTGGCTGATGACCGGATCATACATGTACATATACAGATACTGGCTGATTACCGGATCATACATGTACATATACAGACACTGGCTGATGACCGGATCATACATGTACATATACAGACACTGGCTGATGACCGGATCATACATGTACATATACAGATACTGGCTGATGACCGGATCATACATCTACATATACAGACACTGGCTGATGACCGGATCATACATCTACATATACAGATCCTGGCTGATGACCGGATCATACATGTACATATACAGACACTGGCTGATGACCGGATCATACATGTACATATACAGATACTGGCTGATGACCGGATCATACATGTACATATACAGACACTGGCTGATGACCGGATCATACATCTACATATACAGACACTGGCTGATGACCGGATCATACATGTACATATACAGACACTGGCTGATGACCGGATCATACATGTACATATACAGATACTGGCTGATGACCGGATCATACATGTAAATATACAGATACTGGCTGATTACCGGATCATACATGTACATATACAGACACTGGCTGATGACCGGATCATACATGTACATATACAGACACTGGCTGATTACCGGGTCATACATGTACATATACAGACACTGGCTGATGACCGGATCATACATGTACATATACAGACACTGGCTGATGACCGGATCATACATGTACATATACAGACACTGGCTGATGACCGGATCATACATCTACATATACAGACACTGGCTGATGACCGGATCATACATGTACATATACAGACACTGGCTGATGACCGGATCATACATGTACATATACAGATACTGGCTGATGACCGGATCATACATGTACATATACAGACACTGGCTGATGACCGGATCATACATGTACATATACAGACACTGGCTGATGACCGGATCATACATGTACATATACAGACACTGGCTGATGACCGGATCATACATCTACATATACAGACACTGGCTGATGACCGGATCATACATGTACATATACAGACACTGGCTGATGACCGGATCATACATGTACATATACAGACACTGGCTGATTACCGGATCATACATCTACATATACAGACACTGGCTGATGACCGGATCATACATGTACATATACAGACACTGGCTGATGACCGGATCATACATGTACATATACAGATACTGGCTGATTACCGGATCATACATGTACATATACAGACACTGGCTGATGACCGGATCATACATGTACATATACAGACACTGGCTGATGACCGGATCATACATGTACATATACAGACACTGGCTGATGACCGGATCATACATGTACATATACAGACACTGGCTGATGACCGGATCATACATGTACATATACAGACACTGGCTGATGACCGGATCATACATGTACATATACAGACACTGGCTGATGACCGTATCATACATATACAGACACTGGCTGATGACCGGATCATACATCTACATATACAGACACTGGCTGATGACCGGATCATACATCTACATATACAGACACTGGCTGATGACCGGATCATACATCTACATATACAGACACTGGCTGATGACCGGATCATACATCTACATATACAGACACTGGCTGATGACCGGATCATACATCTACATATACAGACACTGGCTGATGACCGGATCATAGATCTACATATACAGACACTGGCTGATGACCGGATCATACATGTACATATACAGACACTGGCTGATGACCGGATCATACATGTACATATACAGATACTGGCTGATGACCGGATCATACATGTACATATACAGATACTGGCTGATGACCGGATCATACATGTACATATACAGACACTGGCTGATGACCGGATCATACATGTACATATACAGACACTGGCTGATGACCGGATCATACATGTACATATACAGACACTGGCTGATGACCGTATCATACATATACAGACACTGGCTGATGACCGGATCATACATGTACATATACAGACACTGGCTGATGACCGGATCATACATGTACATATACAGATACTGGCTGATGACCGGATCATACATGTACATATACAGACACTGGCTGATGACCGTATCATACATATACAGACACTGGCTGATGACCGGATCATACATGTACATACACAGATCTCGGCCGGTGACTGATCATACATGTACATACACAGATCTCGGCCGGTGACTGATCATACATGTACATACACAGATCCTGGCTGATGAACGGATCCTGCAGCTTTATATGAAAATTGCTATTTATTACAATTGCTGGATCTGAAATAATCTGCACTTGTTCCCTATTGTGTCCCCCCGTGTCCTTGTAGATTGTACTCCTGTCAGCAGCCGGACCCTCACTCCTACACTGCTTTACCTTGTATTGAATTTACTGTCGGTACATGTCCCTGCTTCATTGTAAAGTGCTGCGGAATATATTGGCGTCACATAAAATAAAATTATTATTATTATATTTATTATTATACCAACAAGAATAATGTCAGCGCTTTCTCTCCCTCTAGGCCATGTGCACACGGCGCGGATTCTGCTGTGGGTCCGCAGCGTTTCTGGCTCTGCGGGTCCACAGCAGATTTAGCTGCATTGTACAGTACCCTTGTTTTCAATGGTAAACTGAAAAACGCTGTGCACATGCTGCGGATTTTTCCGCGCGGATTTGCTGCGGGTTACAATCCGCAACATGTCAATTCTTTGTGAGGAATCCGCTGCGGTTTCACACCTTCTCCATTGTAGAGGTGTGAAACCGCAGGGCTAAACCGCAGGTATTTTGACTTGTGGATTTACCTGCGGATTTTTCCAAATCCGTGCAGAAAAATCCGCAGCACCGTTCACTACGTGTGCACACAGCCTTGATGTCGCCTATAATCTGTTTAAATCAATTGAAAAATAAGAAAAAATAAAGATTTAGAATGACCTTCCCACGAATACTTTGCTGCAGTCCCCTGTGAATTTCTGGTGGCGATAATTTGTTTTGGGTCGGGATCTATCAGCGCGGCACTTCTAGAATTGGAGATCTTTGCCGGCTCCTCCTTGCAGCAGCTCCACATCTCTCAGATCGCGGGGACAACTCCTGTGTATGTGGTAAAAAATATTTTCCACCTTCATAAAAATCCAAGGTTTATTCGAATGTTTTTAAAAGTTGATTACAAATAGAAGGTCTGCATGATGACCTACGAAGCAACGCGTTTCAAGCGCTCACAGGTGTCCTTTTTCACCTACGATGTCAGCGCATGGAATATATGTTTATACCCCCCCACCAATTATTTATACAGTGGACAACCTTTAAAGGTAGCATATAACTTCAGGGATTCAGTTTATAGAGCAAGAAAAACAGAGCTATTACATTTTATATTTAATCCAGAAAGACAGGCAGAGTTTATAAAAATATATAAGATGATACAAAATAAGAACAAACAATACAATATATACAATTCTATAAAATAAAAAGCAATAACAAAATAAATTTACCAAATGCTGTCCCCTTTACAGAAAAGCACCAAAATATGATGTGCCCCCCACCATGCTTCACAGTTGGGACGGTGTTAATGGGGTTATCCTTTCTCTTCCTCCAAACACTGAGTGGAGTTGATACCAAAAAGTTCTATTTTCATCTTTCCTGACCTCATGATGTTCTCTCATGCCTCCTCTGGATCATCCAGATGGTCATTGGCGAATTTCAAACTTCCCTGGAATGTGCTGGCATCAGCAGGCAGACCTTATGTGCCCTGAAAGGGTCTGGACATGTGCTGGCATGAGCGGGGGACCTGCAGGATTTTAATCCATTAAAGAGTAGCGTGTTACTAACGGTAATGTTGAGACTGTAGTCACAGCTCTGTTCAGATCATTCCATATAGTTCTGGGATGATGCCTGACTTTTCACAGAATCATCCTTACCCCACGAGACGAGACCCTGCATGGAACATCAGACTGAGGAAGATTTATTTATTTATTTTACTCATTTATATAGTGCCATTAATTCCACAGCGCTTTACAGACATTATCGGCACTGTCCCCAATGGGGCTCACAATCTAATTTCCCTATCAGTATGTCTTTGAAATGTGGGAGGAAACCAGAGAAGATACAAACTCCTTGCATTTGAACCTAGGACCTCAGTGCTGCAAGGCTGCAGTGCTAACCACTGAGCCACCAAGCCATCGTGACAGTCATCTTGCCTTTCTTCCATCTTCTAATAATTGTGCCAAAAGTCGTTGCCTTCTCAACAAGTTCATTGCCTATTGGCCTTGTGAAGGTCTACAGTTTTGTCCCTGTTGTTCTTACACAGCTCTTTGGCCTTGGCCATGGTGGAGAGGTTTAAGTGTGATTGAGTGTGTGGACAGGTGTACTTTATACAGGTAACGAAGTCAAACATGAACAATTAATCAAGGTAATGAGAGCAGAGTAGGAGGCTTCTTACAGGTCTGTGAGAGGCAGAATTCTTGCTGATTGGTTGGTGATCAAATACTTATTTCATGCAATAAAAAGCCCCTCATGGCTGTAAGCCATAATCATCAACATTAACAGAAATAACCACTTGAAATCGATCACTCTGTGTGTAATGACTCTATGGAATATACTAGATGGAGGCCCAATGATATCGCATCGAGAGGGCGGTAATGTCACGATGGCGGCAGGCTTTCTCTCCCCCCATGTGCTCACCCACCTATCCACTCTCTCTTTCCCCATGTGCTGACTTCTCCCGTCTGGGCGCTCTTCTTTGGCCTGTCTACCCCATGTGCTGTCCCCCTTGTCTGCTGTCTCTCTCCTTCCTGTGCTGTGTTCTCCCCTCATGTGCTGTCCCTTAGGGTTAGGGTTTTAGCTGTCTCCCCCTGTGCTCTGTCTCTCTCCCCCCCTGTGTCTGACCATGTACAGAACACACCACAGCTCCTGGGCAGGGGAGGAAGCAAAAGACAATACTGACATTACAGCAGGGGATCACAGAGGATACATTTTGTGAGGTAAAATATTGTTTAAAAACAGTCAGTGAAATATTTTACCTCACAAAATGTATCCTCTGTGATCCCCTGCTGTAATGTCAGTATTGTCTTTTACTTTCTCCCCTGCCCAGGAGATGTGGTATGCTCCATACACGGTCAGACAATTTTTAAAATGAACTTTCGTTCGTGGGGAAACCCCTTTAATGTGACCGGCTTCCTCTGCCTGTAGACACGTCGCGCATCTGCCTCCGGGATCAGCTGAATGATTCGCTGTGAGAAGCACCGGTATCTGTGTATATATACACACACGTTTATATGTACAGAACTCAGCATAAATGAGTACACCCCCTTTGAATAGTAAGAGTTTAATAGTCTCACACTGAACAAAAGAGCAATTGACAGTATTTTCTGAGTTTCATAGAACATTTTACCCCATAACATTATTATTATTATTATGCATTTTTATAGCGCCATTTATTCCATGGCGCTTTACAGGGAAAAGGGGAAATATAGACAAGTATAATAAACATGTGCAAGACAAGGGACAGACAAGTACAGAAGGAGAGGGGACCCTGCCCGCGAGGGCTCATAGTCTACAGGGAGGGTGAGGACACAGTAGCAGGGGGTAGAGCAGGTCTTGCGGTGGTCCAGTAGACCGAGGGTCAGTGCAGGCTGTAGGCTTGTCGGAACATGACATTGAGATGAATAATATAACTCACATTACAAAATCTGCAATTGGCTGATGCATAAATGAGCCCACCCCACATCAATAACGCCTCCTTTTTGCATTGTGTGACCTCCATGATGAGTAAGGACAGTAACAAGTTTTCTAGGTCTGGATGGAACAAGTTGGTGACATATTGCAACATCCATCTTTCTCCATTTTCCAGAATGAGCTCTTTTAGGGGTTAAAAATATTGAATGAAACTCAGAATTGTCATAATTTTGGAAATTGTTCTTGTGTTCAGTGAGATATTGATTAATATCTTACTTTTCAGCCCGGGTGTACTAATTTAGCCTTTTTTAGGGTCACCAGTGAATTTCTGGTCGTTGTTGTTACATGTACAGATCTGACTCCAGAGACAAGGTTCCCATAGTCGTTGCTGATGTGTCATGTTAGTCTGCTGCTGACATCGCAAATAAACCTCACGTTCCCCCACCGGTGAGCCGCGCTGTCAGTGAGACAAGGCCCATAATCTCATAATGGATTACTTCAAACATTGCTTTGTTCCCACCCTGACACAGGCAGGGCCACTGCCGTCAGCACAATTTTAAGGAGATGATTTACAGAGGATGATTAGTGATGAGCGAACGTGCTCGCCACTACTCGTACTCGCCCGATTATCACGGCACTCGCTGAGCACCAAGCATTTCCGGGATTACTCGGCTGGAACTCGGGTCTCCACACAGCTTTTTTGGTGGACTTTAGAGACCAAATCACGCTGCAGGGATTGTCTGCCAGGCAATGAAATGCCGCAGCCATCTTTGGTGTGGTCTTGCAGTGATTGGCTGGCCGCACAGCATCATTAGGGGTAAAAGAGACTGGACGCCGCCCTGCTCGGCGCAATCAGCTCCAGATGTATATAGTGCAGGGAGAGCGGCTGCCGAGATAGGGCCAGATTTGGGGATTTATTAGTCAGTGTGGGGTCTACCATCCTAAAGTACTCAAATCCAGCTTAACCAACAGTCCATCTAAAGACTAATTCTGGAGTATATAGGTTGCAGTGTTAGGTAGGCAGGGGAGTGTAAGTCGCTCTATACACATCAGTGCAAGGCCTGCAGGCACTGTATGTAGGTATATAGATATCATTTCATACTTCAAGAGGGTCCATTCCCTTCCTGTCTGCTGCTGCTGCTACCTGTAGGTTATATTGACCGTATATACCTAGCCCCAGGTCTAATTGACTATGAAACATTTTTTTGCCAGGTTAATAGAGATTATGTTATTACCAAGCAATCCAGAGCCCTCTTTTTTTTCTCCATTTGCTTTTTGACTCTGCACAATACAGCCAGATCCTTTTCCTAGCACGGCGTGAAAATCCTGCAATTTTAAAGGGGTCCCAAAAATCCCTTTTGAGTGCGCAGAGAAATCTTTCATTTTTTTGTGGCAGAGTAGAGTAGAATTTTTTTTGAGCGTCTTATACAATTTCTTGACACTATTTTGCTGATCCCCCCCAAAAAAATACATACAGGCCACATATTTTACAGTGTGGTATATCTGACACGCCTCATCCATCCGTGTGCTAAAAATGTTGGTCATTTTAGGCCTAAATTCCATTTTTTTCCTGTCACTCTAGTTGTATATAGCACTATGCTGCTTTTTTAAATAGAACAGGCCACATATTTTACAACGTGGTATACCTGTGACACGCATCATACATCCGTGTGCTAACAATTTGGCCATTTTAGGCCTACATATTCTAGTGTTTTTGCTGTCTGTACTTAGTGACACCAATTTGCTAACCATAAAAACATTTGTAACTACAGTCCAGATAATATAAAGTGTGGTTTTCCCGCACACGTATCACATACAGGTTTGCTCCCAATTCAGCCATTTGTAGTGAACGTGTATAATATTCTAGTCCATTTACAATGGGCAAGGCACGTGGAAAGGGACGGGGAAGTGGCTGTGATGGTGCATGCCAAGGCCGTGGGCAAGCTGAAATTGGGCCAACAAAAACACCCACATCTTCTCGTTGGACCTTAGTTTCTGAAGTCCTAGGGGATGGCAGCAAAACAGCACTATTGAAGCCAGAGCAGTGTGAAAAGGTTGTTGGTTGGATAGTATCAGGATCCTGTCAGCACTGGCAGACTGCCGTGGATGAGCAGGGTAACTCACCCCGACTACGGGAGGGCCCGGGGTCCGAAACTGCAGGGAAAGTTCCAAGAACAGGACATGCGACACTAAAGGTAGAAAGGAGTACAAGGACCTACGATCATGTGACCACAGTGGGTGGGGCTTAGCGTCCCACTGCTGGAGATGACTGTAGGATTCTACTACAGGGACTGTAGTAGTGGAGAGGGAAACACAGGTCAGACAAACGAGGGGGTCATACACGGAGAGGGCGGCACGGTACCAGAGGGTCAAGCAGAAGTAGTCAGAACATAAGCCAAGAGTCATACACGGAGATAGCAGCATAGTACCAGAGGGGACAGGCAAAACTCATAACAGGGACAAAACCGGATCAGAACCAAACAAGCATAAAGTACCACAGTCACAAAGCACACCAGGGTCACACACACACTCGGCCAAGGGTCTGAGTATAAGCGACGAGGAATGAGCCCACAATGAGGGTATAAAAAGCCTCCCAGAATCTCAAAGTGAGGCCATCCACATTAACCTCTGAGCTACCTAATCCCACAAGCTGAGCAAACCATGACAGTAACCTCCTCTCAACGGGGGGCCTCCGGACCCCCAGGTTTCCCATGATGCCGGGCATGAAACGCACGAACCAGACGGTCAGCGTGTACTGACCTGGCTGGTACCCATGACCGCTCCTCCGGACTGTACCCCTTCCAATGTACCAAATACTGCAAAGAGCCCCAAACCCGCCTGGAGTCCACAATATGTTGTACCTCGACCAAAACTGGAGAAGGAACAGTGTCAGTACCTTCCCTCACCGACCACAACGGTTTAAGTAAAGACCTGTGAAAAACATTATGGAGTTTTAAGGAGGGAGGAAGACGGAGGCGGTAGGTTACCGGGTTCACCACTTCGATGACCTCATAGGGGCCAATAAATTTAGGCCCCAGTTTGGCGGAGGGCAATCGAAGATTTATATTTCGTGTGGACAGCCACACCCTATCCCCACAAGACAGTGTCTGAGCAGCGTCCCTTTTCCTATCTGCAAAATGTTTATATTTCTTCTGAGCCTTAGAAATATTTGCACAAACCTTTGACCAAAGGTCCTTGAGACGATTGACCCCGTCATCTGCCCCCGGACAACAAGAATCTATCCGAGAAAATTCACCAAAATGAGGGTTGATCCCATAATTAGTAAAGAATGGTGACCTACCAGTAGATTGGTTTACCCGGTTGTTGAAGGCAAATTCAGCTAATGGTAAGGCATCAGACCAGTCGCTCTGCAGGGTAGAAGTCAGGCACCGAAGAATTTGCTCAAGCGACTGGTTGGTGCGTTCAGTTTGTCCGTTGGTTTCTGGGTGATACGCTGGATATCAGTATATCATCTAGGTATACCACTACAAAATGGCTGATAAGATCTGAAAATACCACATTGATAAAATTCTGAAACACTGCGGGTGCATTGGTGAGACCAAAAGGCATTACTAGATTTTCAAACAACCCGTCAGATGTAAGGAAAGCAGTTTTCCATTCGTCCCCTTCTCATATTCTTATTAAGTTGTAAGCCCCTCTCAGATCCAGTTTAGAAAACCATTTGGAACCGGAGAGCTGGTTACAGAGATCAGGAATCAACAGTAGGGGATATGTGTTCCTGACAGTAAATTTATTTAGTTCACGGAAGTCGAGGCAGGGACGTAGGCCGCCATCTTTTTTCTTAACAAAGAAAAATCCCACTGCAACCGGGGAAACCGAGGGTCTTATGTGCCCCTTACGGAGACTTTCAGAAATGTACTGTTTCATAGCTAGGCGCTCGGGGCCTGACAGATTGAACAGGTGAGCTTTGGGCAATTTGGCTCCAGGAATCAGATCGATGGCACAATCAAATGGCCTATGAGGGGGTAACGCCTCGGCCTCGCTCTCAGAAATCACGTCCTCAAAGTCTTTCAGGCACTCCGGAATACCCTCCAGACTAGTAGAGGACACAGAGACAGGTTTTGCTATTTTCATACAACAAATTGATTTACGGTAACAATCAGCACACTTGGACCCCCACTTAACAATCTCCCCAGATTCCCAGTCAATCACTGGGTTATGGCACCGAAGACACGGCATGCTCAGCACCAGTCCTGCTGGCAATTTGTCCATGACAAAACATTCAATTTCTTCCACATGGGAAGAACCGATTTTCAACGTAAATTTTTCAGAAACCGAAATTATCCCAGTTTGGGTAAGAGAAAATGAGTCGATAGCCACGACTTTAAGTGGTGTGGAAAGCCTGACTGTCCCTATCTGGTATTGGGAAACAACCTCAGAGTTGACCAGGTTGAGTGATGAACCACTGTCCACCAGTGCTGTAGAACAAAAACGGACATTGTCTATCAACAGTTCAACCCTTAGCAAAACTTTAGAACATGAGGAAGAAAGTACCTGAAGGTCTGGGCAGCCTCCTCGATCACTACCCAGACCTAGTCGTTTCCCGTCGCCTTGGAGGACGATGGGCATGAGGAACAATCCTTTTTCCAATGACCAGACTCCCCGCAATAAAAACAGAGCTGCTTCTCACGGCGGTATTTCCTCTCCTTCTCTTTGACCGAAGTGGCGCCGATCTCCATGGGTTCATAAGCAGCACCGGTCTCTTTGCTGACGGAGAATAAGGATGTCTCGGAATGCATGACACCCCTAGCCCGCAGTCTGCGGTCCATACGCACGGCTTGAGTAATGGCATCCTCCAAGGTGTCAGGTGGGGAATGGAGGGCCAAAGCATCTTGGAGGCATTCGGACAGGCCTCTGCGGAATAAGCCCCGAAGAGCGGCATCATTCCATGAGACCTCCGCAGCCCAGTGTTGGAACTCCGCACAAAACCACTCAGCCGAGCGTTTACCCTGATGCACACTCATGACCATATCTTCAGCCACACGTACTCTGTCAGGCTCATCATATATGCGGCCCAGGGCATCAAAGAAGGCATCCACTGTCATTCTCTCGGGGGCAACGGTAGACAGAGAGAAAGCCCAAGCTTGGGGGCACCCCACAGCAGAGAAATAATAACCCCCACCCTCTGAAACTCGTCCCCAGAGGAACGGGGCCTCAAAGAAAAAAAAGCTTACATCCCTCCCTGAAGGACCTAAACTCCTTTTTATCCCCTGAAAAGAGGTCGGGCAATTTGACCGGAGACTCAGAGGGATCCCACAGATACGTCCCTATTGCCGGGACCATGGCCCCCTGCACGGTGTCTACCAACTGCTGTTTTGTATGGGACATTGTGCGCTGTTCCACATTGAGATTTTGGAACATTTGGGTTAGGTGTTTGACCTGATCGGCCAAAGCCTACAGGGGATCCATATAGTGCTAATTTGCTCAGAAAATATACACAACTTCCCCAACTCTAAAAAATGTGCGGTCGCTTATAATATCAGGATCCTGTCAGCGCTGGCAGACTGCCGCGGCTGAGCAGGGTAACTCACCCCAACTACGGGAGGGCCCGGGGTCCGAAACTGCAGGGAAAGTTCTGAGAACATGACCTGCGACTCTAAAGGTAGAAAGGAGTACAAGGACCTACAATCATGTGACCACAGTGGGTGGGGCTTAGCATCCCACTGCTGGAGATGACTGTAGGATTCTACTACAGGGATTCTGTAGTAGTGGCGAGGGAAACGCAGGTCAAACAAACGAGGGGGTCATACACGGAGAGGGCGGTGTGGTACCAGAGAGTCAAGCAGAGAGTAGTCAGAACGTAAGCCAAGAGTCATACACGGAGATAGCAGCACAGTACCAGAGGGGACAGGCAAAACTCATAACAGGGACAAAACCGGATCAGAACCAAACAAGCATAAAGTACCACAGTCACAAAGCACACCAGGGTCACACACACACTTGGCCAAGGGTCTGAGTACAAGCGACGAGGAATGAGCCCACAATGAGGGTATAAAAAGCCTCCCAGAATCCCAGAGTGAGGCCGTCCACATTAACCTCTGAACTACCTAATCCCACAAGCTGAGCAAACCATGGCAGATAGCGGAAAATAATTCCAGGTACTTATCCACCACCACCAGCCCCCTGTCTGACACATGGTCAAGTCTGAGTAGCCGTGAATCTGGCCCACAAATTCCTCACCCTGATCCTCCTTCCTCCCACTATGCTGAGTGCCCTCAGACAACTGATCCCACACTTGGACACTCCGAAGAGCTGTTCAGTTTTCCATTATATCCAGGCCTCTCGCCCGGTCAACTTGAAGCGAGGCAAGATGAGATTCCATATATTCCAAATATTTGAGCAGCGTCGGTCCAAAGAATGGACGATGATGACACACATTTGCTGGAAAGTCAGTAGTAGGACCAGGGTGCGGAAGTGGAAGATGAGGTGGTGGATGATATAGTAACTGACCCAACCTGGCAGGAGGACATGCAGAGTGAGGACAGCAGCACACAGGGGGAGGGAGGTGTAGCACCCCTTCAACCAGGAAGAAGCCGTGTGGTGGTTGCAGACAGAAGACGGGCAACCATTCCTCGTAACACCAACACGATGGAAGTTGCCAGTTTTTTTTTTTAAAGACTTTTTTAAAACTAAAAATTCAGATGCCACATTTTGAACAGACTGGTATCGCTGTCAGACGTCTGAAGTATTTGTGGACTACAAATTGTAGTTGGTGGAAAAACCTTTTCTCCTCCAGACGCAGAGAATGCCCCCTTGTGACCGTCACCTTGGTATAAACAGATCCTCGGAGAGATATTTGTATTGTCCCCTTATATACTTATACATGGTTATTAGATCGCCCCTCAGTCCTCTTTTTTCTAGACTAAATAATCCTAATTTTGCTAATCTCTCTGGGTATTGTAGTTCCCCCATCCCCTTTATTAATTTTGTTGCCCTCCTTTGTACCCGCTCTAGTTCCATTATATCCTTCCTGAGCACCGGTGCCCAAAACTGTACGCAGTACTCCATGTGCGGTCTAACCAGGGATTTGTACAGAGGCAGTATAATGCTCTCATCATGTGTATCCAGACCTCTTTTAATGCACCCCATGATCCTGTTTGCCTTGGCAGCTGCTGCCTAGCACTGGCTGCTCCAGGTAAGTTTATCAGTAACTAGGATCCCCAAGTCCTTTTCCTTGTCAGATTTACCCAGTGGTTTACCGTTCAGTGTGTAATGGTGATATTGCTTCCTTCTTCCCATGTGTATAACCTTACATTTATCATTGTTACACACCATCTGCCACCTTTCAGCCCAAGTTTCCAACTTATCCAGATCCATCTGTAGCAGAATACTATCTTCTCTTGTATTGACGGCTTTACATCGTTTTGAATCATCTGCAAATATTGATATTTTACTGTGTAAACCTTCTACCAGATCGTTAATAAATATGTTGAAGAGAAGAGGTCCCAACACCGACCCCTGCGGTCCCCACTGGTCACAGCGACCCAGTTAGAGAATATACCATTTATAACCACCCTGTGTCATTTTAAATTTGTTCACTGTAAACGATATCTATTACTTTTTATGCAACCCCCTTCTCATGTACAGCACCATGGAATAAATGGCGCTATATAATTATAATAATACTATATGTTTATGGGTATTTCCACTAGACAATCCATCCAACATGTTATTGAATCAAAATTTTGTTTTTCTGACAACTCTGTTCAGCTGTGCACAAACTATGTCAAATTGGTAGCTAAACCCCAGTGGGTCTTGGCACAGTGTCATGTTGACTACAGTCCCCAGATGTTATCTAGATCCCTAATCTCACCTCTACTTTACCAGCATGATGAATTAATTGGAAAAGCACTTGGTATTGATGGAGCTGTTGGTTTCAATAAGATCAATGAGGTGGGTTAGTTGCACACGGAATGGAGAAATAGTAAAGATGACAATTATTTTCACATTTCAGTTTTAACACACTTCACCAACTTGTTTTCACTTTTACATTATATTCGATTTGCAAGCTTTCAGGGCTCAGGAGGCCCCTTCATCAGGCTGGATTACAAGTGAATTACTGAGAAGAGACGGCAACATGTAAATAGTAATTACAACAGGACTTTTCACTTATAATCCAGCCTGATGAAGGGGCCCTGAAAGCTTGCAAATATAATTTCTCTGGTTAGCCAATAAAGCAGCTGATCATTGACATGAGAAAGATCCTTCTTCCCAGCTGTAATTATCGTCACTATAACATCAGCTGCTTGGATTTGTACGAGAGAGAACATTGGACAAGAGGTGGAGAGTCAGGAAGGAAGCTATGATGGGCCTCGCCCAGCTGTGCAAATAGTGCTGCCTGCACGCCGAAGCAGGGAAGGGAGTTGGCGAGAAAGTCAGCTGGATAAAGGATAAACTTTTACACATATATTACCAAAACAGCATTGATGACAAGCTACGTGTAGAGAACATTTTTGCCCAGTATCTAGTACCCCACAATCTTGAAACTGAAGAAAGAATGAAATGTCTGTATTATTTGTATGCAAGTCTGGATCCCGATGCTGTGAAGGCACTAAATGAAATGTGGAGATGTCCGGGTATGCTAAGGAGCCACGGCCGGGAGTTATTAGACTTGCACAAGCTGCCCACATCAGAAGCAAACAACACAGCCATGTTCGGAAAACTAATGACAATAGCAAAAAATTTACCTGATCCTGGAAAAGCACAATCGCTTGCAGAAGAGAAGACTGAGCGGAGACTTAACCCCTTAGTGACGGGGCCAATTTTTAAAATTCTGACCATTGTCAGTTTATATGGTGATAACTCTGGAACGCTTTAACAAATCCCAGAGATTTTGAGATTGTTTTTTCGTGGCACATTATAATTTATGATAATAGCAAAT
Organism: Dendrobates tinctorius; assembly: GCF_039654945.1. Lineage (NCBI taxonomy): Eukaryota > Metazoa > Chordata > Amphibia > Anura > Dendrobatidae > Dendrobates > Dendrobates tinctorius. The sequence continues at coordinate 352,258 of NW_027361980.1, read as the reverse complement.
TTAGGTTGATCCGTTTTGTGTTTATTTATAAAAAAAAATATCAGAAATTTGACAAAAAGGTAAAAATAAAATTGCCCCTTTAATGCAGATAGTCATACCACACAAAAACATTAATAAATAACATTTCCCACATGTCGGCTTTACATCAGCACCATTTTTAAAACGCTAATTTATTTTGTTAGCCTTTTAGGTTTAAAAATGTAGCAGCAATTTTTCATTTTTTCAAGGAAATTTACAAAATGTATTTTTTTGAAGGACCCATCAATGTTTGAAGTGACTTTGGGGGTCCTATATTTTGGGGAAACCCCAAACATGACACCATTTTAAAAACGGCACCCCCTGACACATTGAAAACTGCTGTCAGGTAGATAATTAACCCTTGAGGTGATTTTCAGGAATTAATGCAAAGTGGTAAAGCCGGATTGAAAAAGTGTTTGTTTACCACCTAAATGTCGCTGACTTCTGAACTGACCGCTAGAGCCGGGAGACTGTAAAGGTGCTGTCACACTTAGCGATGTACCAGCGATCCCGACCAACGATATGACGCGGTCAGGATCGCTGGTACATCGCTAGGTGGTCGCTAGTGAGCTGCCACACAGGAAGATCTCACCAGCGACATCGCTGGGGACAGGGGTCGCTACTTACCTGTCACACTAGGCGATCCTGCGTCCTCCCGCCCGGCTCCACGCGTCGCTCGTCGTCACAGCAGGAAGCTGACAACCAGAAACAGTCCTGGACGTTCTCGTGCGATCAGCGATAACCAGCGGAGGAGCGGTCGGAGGTAAGTATCAGACATAGCGATATCGCTTAGTGTGACAGGGCCTTTAGGCCGCTATTTGGCCATGAACTGCTATGGCAAACATCAGGACCGCACAATCATGATCTCGGTGTGTCAATTAGATTAAAGTGCAAGCCCCCACAATCTGTTAACCATTTATTTGATGTAGTCACTTTTGACAGCAGCAACTAAGAGGTTAAACAGATATGGACGGTGTCAACACCGATCACTTGTGATGCAGCAAGTTGTCAGCTATAGTGTAGAGCTATCAGCTGCTGGATTGTCACCTGTATGGGGATGTTATTCTCATATCTGAGGTCAGTTAATGACAGTATTGGCTGTCATTAAGGGGTTAATAGCTGTCTACAAATATCTAAAGGGCTGTCACATTGTAGAAGGATCATCTTTATTCTCATTTACACATGGAAATACGAGAAGCAATGGGATGAAACTGAATGGGAGGAGACACAGATTAGATATTAGAAGGGTGACAGTGAGGGTGATCAATGAGTGGAACAGGCTGCCACGGGAGGTGGCGAGTTCTCCTTCAATGGAAGTCTTCACACAGAAGGTGGACAGACATCTGTCTGGGATGATTTAGCGAATCCTGCTCTGAGCAGGGGGTTGGACCAGATGGCCCAGGAGGTCCCTTCCAACTCTACGATTCTATGATTCTAGGACTAACCCTGGGAGCTGAAGCTGTGGGCTAAGTGCTGACCGGGATTGTGGGACAACATCGCATACAGGGCTGTTGTTGAAGAGAGGGGAAGACAAGAGGAAAATAAGGGAGGGAGAGGAAATATAAAACAAAAATATAAATCGCTGAATATATTAAAGATCAAGGATTAAGACTGAGAAAAGTTACAAAGGCAGAGGGGACTAAGGAAGAAAAGGGGCAATATTGCCCTGAAGCGATAACTCTCACTGGCCAGAATATTCCATAAATAGACATCCCCTGACCCATGCCATTCCCTCTGGCTGTCTCTGAGAGGCTTTTTTTACCCCCAGTTTAGATTTCAAAAACACCAGAAATAGAAATAAAGAACCACTTTCTTTATGGTCAGATTCATTACTGGGGCAACGGTGACACCAAGTGGTTATTCTGAAGAACTGCACCCAACAATATCTCAAAATAAAAGAAGAACCTACCTAACTGCACACCCTTTAAAAATGTAGTTTGCTCTATAAAAATAATTACGGGGGAATGTGCTTGGTGCCAAAATAGCTATTCGATAACGCTGAATATAAACGTTTAGCGATGGTCTCTTCTAGATCTAATGTTCCTCTAACTCAGGTGGGCATGAATAATTCCTTTATAAAAAAACAAACTAAATCCATTGCAACCAAAGCCAAACCCCCAACGCTTATGGACCAACATTCTCCGAGCGAATCTGACTCTGACCTAGTAAGTGATATGGAAGACAACAGAAGCATGAGGGACCAACCTGTCTCCAGATCCTTCATAAAGAGGGTACTTGCTAAATCTCTAGAACCGTTGGTTAAAGACCTATCTGATATTAAACAAGAAATTTCACAAATAGGCCACAGGGTGGGCACGCTTGAGGCCTCCAATTCTGCCATAATCCAATAAACCAATGAGGCTGTAGCTTGCTCACAAAGTCAAGGAGGCCACATCAACCAAATGTATTCTCTCCTTGAGGACCATGAGAATAGAGAAAGAAGGAATAACTTGCGGATAAAGGGCATCCCTGAATCAGTTGCAGCTGAAGCACTGTCTGCGATCTTGATCGAAATGTTTTCTAAAATACTATCCCCAGACGACCCCTCACATATTGAGATAGTGAGGGCCCATAGGTCGTTAAAACCACGGCCCAAATCAGGAAACCCTCCACGGGACGTCATTCGCCGTTTTTTCTGACTACCGCACCAAGGATTTAATAATAAGACGGTCAAGGGAAGCAGGAAATATTGTATTTGAGGATTCCCCGATCTTGATCTTTCAGGACCTAGCAGCTTCGACATTAAATAAGAGACGTCTTCTAAAACCGTTCACAGATGCCTTACGTCATAAGCAATGTCAATACCGCTGGTTATAGCCATTTGGCATTGCAATAACCTCCAAAGACAAACGCATCCAGGCCAGGAACTCGGCGGAGATCCAAGAAGCATGCAAAGAGCTGGGGATCATTCTGGAAAAGTACCCAGATATAGAGGCACATCATTCAGCTTCATCACTGAGTCCTCTTCCCCGACCCGAGACCTGGAACTTGGTCCAATCTGCAAAGACCAATCAAAACCGGCGTAAAGCAACAAAGCCTCAATCTATTTCTCCAGGAGAAGAAAATGGAAGAGTTGACGGACTGGGACCGGGACACATCCAGGTCATAGACCTCTCCTGCTTTCAGACACTTGCGAGTCATCAGGAGGCCTCTTAGTATGGTTACATTGTATACCTGTGGTTGTTTCCTTGTGTTTTGTAGAAATGTCAATCTGCAGCAGCAATCGTATATTTCTGGCAGTTTTCTTGGACCTTTTGTGTGAGTAGAGTACTGCTCATAACATATTGTTGCTCCCTCTGTCAGGAGGCCTGCCTGACCCGCTTCGGATCTACTATTCATTGGCGAGTGGACGGGTACTGCTCCATGGGATGGGATGAGGTGCTTATACATAGGGCACGTGATTCTGGCGCCAACACGCTCACTCCCACCCCCGGTTCTAATGTTAATTGTTTCAAATCAACATGGTTTATGTTTCGGTTTCCTGTACTGGTTTTGACCGGTATACCACCTTAGTTAAGGTAGTTTTAATGTCCTTATTCCCCAATTACTCCTTGTCTTCACAATCATTGGTCCTGCGTGGTCCTGATGGCCCACACACCCACTTCATTTTATATGGAAGCTAACCAACGTATACTAAAGCTAGCAAGCTTCAATGCGCATGGCTTAAACTCACCTATCCCACGAGCACAGACATTGAGTTGGATGAAAAGGGAAAATCTGAATATTGTCCTTTTACAAGAAACACATTTTCAAGTCGAGAAACTTCCCTCCTTTGATAGATCATATTATAGTCCGTGGTACCACGCCACTTCCCCCGAGAAAGGCTCTAGAGGGGTGTCAATTGCTTTCGATAAGAATACTTCCTTTCTACTAACTGACCAGGTTCAGTCTGGCCTGGTGAGGTACCGAGTAAATGCACGGCGGGCCCCGAGGGTTGCTGGGGGACCTTTAAAAATGCTGCCCCTTTAAGTGCGTGGGCCCTTTAAAAGCGTGTCCCATGATTTGAAGGGACGCGCGCGTGCACATACCATAGCGCGAGGCGGCGCGGGCCCAGCATACCCCCGTCTGAGGCGCTGAAGCGGCGTCGGGCAACCCCCTTGCTGGCTCTGGGTCTCTCTGATGAGTCACCCAGCCCCAGGACCTTGCCACGTGACATCAGCGCTGTTCTTGATGGGCGGTGAAACGCCCCGCGCTCTGCTTTCCGGCTCTGTAGCTGGCTGACTAATAGCATAGCAGCCAGCGTGTGAGAGAAGAGGACGCCGCCGAGCTCCGCTCTCCCTGCTGCTGCTCCCGCTCCTACTCTGCTGTGGTCCGGTGAGTAGAGTCTAGAGTGAGTGGGTGACGGGTGGTCTGTGTCCCTGGAGAGGAGGGGAAACAAAGTCTCCATGGTAGAGGCCAGAGGGGTCCGGAGGAGGGAAGAGGGGTCCGGAGAAGGAAGAGGAGTCCAGAGGAGGAAGAGGGGTCCAGAGGAGGAAGAGGAGGCCAGAGGAGGAAGAGGGGTCCAGAGGAGGAAGAGGAGGCCAGAGGGGTCCAGAGGAGGAAGAGGTGGCCAGAGGGGTCTGGAGCAGGAAGAGGGGTCTGGAGGAGGAAGAGGAGGCCAGAGGGGTCAGGAGGAGGGAAGAGGGGTCCGGAGGAGGTCAGAGGGGTCCGGAGGAGGAAGAGGAGGCCAGAGGGGTCCAGAGGAGGCCAGAGGGGTCCAGAGGGGTCTGGAGGAGGAAGAGGAGGGAAGAGGAAGAGGAGCCCAGAGGGGTACAGAGGAGGAAGAGAAGGCCAGAGGGGTCCAGAGGAGGAAGAGGAGGCCAGAGGGGTCAGGAGGAGGCCAGAGGGGTCCGGAGGAGGAAGAGGAGGCCAGAGGAGGAAGAGGGGTCCAGAGGAGGAAGAGGAGTCCAGAGGAGGAAGAGGGGTCCAGAGGAGGAAGAGGAGGCCAGAGGAGGAAGAGGAGGCCAGAGGAGGAAGAGGGGTCCAGAGGAGGAAGAGGAGGCCAGAGGGGTCCAGAGGAGGAAGAGGTGGCCAGAGGGGTCCAGAGGAGGCCAGAGGGGTCCAGAGGAGGAAGAGGAGGCCAGAGGGGTCCAGAGGAGGAAGAGGAGGCCAGAGGAGGAAGAGGAGGCCAGAGGGGTCTGGAGCAGGAAGAGGGGTCCGGAGGAGGAAGAGGAGGCCAGAGGGGTCAGGAGGAGGGAAGAGGGGTCCGGAGGAGGCCAGAGGGGTCCGGAGGAGGAAGAGGAGGCCAGAGGGGTCCAGAGGAGGCCAGAGGGGTCCAGAGGGGTCTGGAGGAGGAAGAGGAGGGAAGAGGAAGAGGATGCCAGAGGGGTACAGAGGAGGAAGAGGAGGCCAGAGGGGTCCAGAGGAGGAAGAGGAGGCCAGAGGGGTCCAGAGGAGGAAGAGGAGGCCAGAGGGGTCCAGAGGAGGAAGAGGAGGCCAGAGGGGTCCGGAGCAGGAAGAGGAGGCCAGAGGGGTCCGGAGCAGGAAGAGGAGGCCAGAGGGGTCAGGAGGAGGCCAGAGGGGTCCGGAGGAGGAAGAGGGGTCCAGAGGCGGGAAGAGGGGTCTGGAGAAGTAAGAGGAGGCCAGAGAGGTCCGGAGGAGGAAGAGAAGGGAAGAGGGGTCCAGAGGAGGAAGAGGCCTGTGCTGTATACCATGTGCTGCTGTGCTGCATACCTTGTGATGCTGTGCTTTATACCATGTGGGGCTGTGCTGTATACCAATGGCGGCTGTGCTGTATACCAATGGGGGGCTGTGCTGTAAACCATGTGATATATACCATGTGGGCCTGTGCTTTATACCATGTGGGGCTGTGCTTTATACCATGTGGGGCTGTGCTTTATACCATGTGGGGCTGTGCTTTATACCAATGGGGGGATGTGCTGTATACCAATGGGGGATGTGCTGTATACCAATGGGGGGCTGTGCTGTGTACCATGTGGGCCTGTGCTTTATACCATGTGGGGCTGTGCTTAATACCATGTGGGCCATGCTGTATACCAATGAGGGGCTGTGCTCTATACCAATGAGGGGATGTGCTGTATACCAATGGGGGGCTGTGCTGTATGCCATGGTGCTGTGCTATATACCATGTGGGGCTGTGCTATATAGCATGTGGAGCTGTGTTATATACTATGAGGCTGTGTTATATACCATGGGGGGTACATTATACATTATATTCTATGGGGGAGGCTGTGTTATATAATATGGGGGGCTACATTATATTCTATGGGGAGGTGGGCTGTATTATATTCTATTCGGGGCTACATTATATTCTATGGGGGTGCTGTATTATCTTTACTATATTCTATGGTGGTGATCGCATCATTCTATGAAGGGGCTACATTATATTATATAAGGAGGCTACATTGTATTCTATGGGGGGCTGCATTATATTTTATGGGGGGGCTAGATTATATTGTAGGGGGGCTTTATTATACTTCATGAGGAGGCTACATTATATTCTATTGGGGCTGCATTATACTATATGAGGAGGGCTACATTGTATTCTATGGAGGGGCTACATTACACTATATAAGGGGCTGCCATATATTCTATGGAGGGGCTGCATTATACTATATGAGGGGGGCTGCATTATATTCTATGCAGGGTTACATTGTATTCTGTGGGGTGGCTACATTATGCTCTAAGGGGTGGCTGCATTATACTATAAGAGGGGGGCTGCATTATATTCTATGGGGGTTACATTATATTGTATGGCAGGGCTGCATTATACTCTGTGGGGTGGCTGCATTATGTTCTATGGGGTGGCTGCATTATGTTATATGTGGGCTGCATTATACTGTATCGAGGACTATGGGGAATACATTATACTATATGAAGAACTATGGGGTGCATTATACTATGGGAAGTGAATTGTACTACATGGATGACTGGCGGTCTATTATACTATATGGAGCACTATGAGGAGTGTATTAAACTATATGGAGGACTGAACAGTGTATTTTAATATATGAAGGACTGAGGAGTGTATTATACCATATGGAGGACTATGGGGCAGAATATATTATATGGAGGACATTATATTATATGGAAACTGTAGATGTGCTGCTGATAACATGATACTGTATGGGGACAGATTAATCCATTAGTCATTGTTCTGTCCCCATCATTCTTTCTCAGACGGTGGAAAGAGGCCAGGAAACAAGTGTTGAACGACTTCAATATTGTCGATCACACTGATTCAGCGTCCTGAACTCAGCACATGTAACTACAACCGAAATGCTTCTGTGTGATGTGCAATATGTTAGCATTTGGGGCCCCATTTTAAAATTAGCCTAGGGCCCCACTTTGCCTAAATCTGGCGGTTTTAGGAAGTTTCGTCCCCAGCAGTTTGCCCCCAGCAATTCGCCCCCAGCAGTTTGCCCCTGGATGTTTCACCCCCCAGCAGTTCGCCCCCCGATGTTTCGCCCCTGGATTTTTCGCCCCAGCAGTTCGCCCCCAGATATTTCGCAATATAGGCAAAACATGGCAAAACAGGGTACACACATCCGGGGGTGAACTGCTGGGGCGAAAAATCCGGGGGTGAACTGCCCGGGGTTAAAAATCTGGGGGCGAAATATCCGGGGGTGAACTGCTGGGGGTGAAAAATCCAGGGGCGAAACATCCGGGGGCGACCTGCTGGGGGCAAACATCCGGGGGAGACCTGCTGGGGGCAAACATCCGGGGGCGAACTGCTGGGGGCAAACTGCTGGGGGCGAAACATCCAAATCCCAAATCTGGCCCTGGTCATACACATGACATGATGCAGCATCACAGATCACAATGTCTGCCAGTGCCTCCTAGATAAGATACACACGCACCACACTCTTATATGGCCTAATATGTCATATGAGGCCAGTATACCGACCGTACAAACCGCACTATCATCCTCCTGTATGCCGTACATAGGCAGAGAGTGCGGTCTGTACAGAGGCCGACACTCAGTATGTCTTATAGGGGGCCTAATAGGAGGCCAACAGTCTGTAAGTCTTATAGGGGGCCTAATAGGAGGCCGACACTCAGTATGTCTTATAGGGGGCCTAATAAGAGGCCAACAGTCTGTATGTCTTATAGGGGGCCTAATAGGAGGCCGACACTCAGTATGTCTTATAGGGGGCCTAACAGGAGGCCAACACTCAGTATGTCTTATAGGGGGCCTAACAGGAGGCCAACACTCAGTATGTCTTATAGGGGGCCTAATAGGAGGCCAACAGTGTGTAAGTCTTATAGGGGGCCTAACAGGAGGCCGACAGTCTGTAAGTCTTATAGAGGGCCTAATAGGAGACTAACAGTCTGTAAGTCTCATAGGAGGCTTAATAGGAGGCTGACAGTCTGTATGTCTTATAGGGGGCCTAATAGGAGGCCGACACTCAGTATGTCTTATAGGGGGCCTAATAGGAGGCTGACAGTCTGTATGTCTTATAGGGGGCCTAATAGGAGGCTGACAGTCTGTATGTCTTATAGGGGGCCTAATAGGAGGCCGACACTCAGTATGTCTTATAGGGGGCCTAATAGGAGGCTGACAGTCTGTATGTCTTATAGGGGGCCTAATAGGAGGCTGACAGTCTGTATGTCTTATAGGGGGCGTAATAGGAGGCTGACAGTCTGTATGTCTTATAGGGGGCCTAATAGGAGGCTGACAGTCTGTATGTCTTACAGGGGGCCTAATAGGAGGCTGACAGTCTGTATGTCTTATAGGGGGCCTAATAGGAGGCTGACAGTCTGTATGTCTTATAGGGGGCCTAATAGGAGGCTGACAGTCTGTATGTCTTATAGGGGGCCTAATAGGAGGCTGACAGTCTGTATGTCTTATAGGGGGCCTAATAGGAGGCTGACACTCAGTATGTCTTATAGGGGGCCTAATAGGAGGCTGACAGTCTGTATGTCTTATAGGGGGCCTAATAGGAGGCTGACAGTCTGTATGTCTTATAGGGGGCCTAATAGGAGGCTGACAGTCTGTATGTCTTACAGGGGGCCTAATAGGAGGCTGACAGTCTGTATGTCTTATAGGGGGCGTAATAGGAGGCTGACAGTGTGTATGTCTTATAGGGGGCCTAATAGGAGGCTGACAGTCTGTATGTCTTATTGGGGGCCTAATAGGAGGCTGAAAGTCTGTATGTCTTATAGGGGGCCTAATAGGAGGCTGACAGTCTGTATGTCTTATAGGGGGCCTAATAGGAGGCTGACAGTCTGTATGTCTTATAGGGGGCCTAATAGGAGGCTGACAGTCTGTATGTCTTATAGGGGGCCTAATAGGAGGCTGACAGTCTGTATGTCTTATAGGGGGCCTAATAGGAGGCTGACAGTCTGTATGTCTTATAGGGGGCCTAATAGGAGGCTGACAGTCTGTATGTCTTATAGGGGGCCTAATAGGAGGCTGACAGTCTGTATGTCTTATAGGGGGCCTAATAGGAGGCTGACAGTCTGTATGTCTTATAGGGGGCCTAATAGGAGGCTGACAGTCTGTATGTCTTATAGGGGGCCTAATAGGAGGCTGACAGTCTGTATGTCTTATAGGGGGCCTAATAGGAGACTAACAGTCTGTATGTCTTATAGGGGGCCTAATAGGAGGCTGACAGTCTGTATGTCTTATAGGGGGCCTAATAGGAGGCTGACAGTCTGTATGTCTCATAGGAGGCTTAATAGGAGGCTGACAGTCTGTATGTCTTATAGGGGGCCTAATAGGAGGCTGACACTCAGTATGTCTTACAGGGGGCCTAATAGGAGGCTGACAGTCTGTATGTCTTACAGGGGGCCTAATAGGAGGCTGACAGTCTGTATGTCTTATAGGGGGCCTAATAGGAGGCTGACAGTCTGTATGTCTTATAGGGGGCCTAATAGGAGGCTGACAGTCTGTATGTCTTACAGGGGGCCTAATAGGAGGCTGACAGTCTGTATGTCTTATAGGGGGCCTAATAGGAGGCTGACAGTCTGTATGTCTTATAGGGGGCCTAATAGGAGGCTGACAGTCTGTATGTCTTATAGGGGGCCTAATAGGAGGCTGACAGTCTGTATGTCTTATAGGGGGCCTAATAGGAGGCTGACAGTCTGTATGTCTTATAGGGGGCGTAATAGGAGGCTGACAGTCTGTATGTCTTATAGGGGGCCTAATAGGAGGCTGACACTCAGTATGTCTTATAGGGGGCCTAATAGGAGGCTGACAGTCTGTATGTCTTATAGGGGGCCTAATAGGAGGCTGACAGTCTGTATGTCTTATAGGGGGCCTAATAGGAGGCTGACAGTCTGTATGTCTTATAGGGGGCCTAATAGGAGGCTGACAGTCTGTATGTCTTATAGGGGGCCTAATAGGAGGCTGACAGTCTGTATGTCTTATAGGGGGCCTAATAGGAGGCCGACACTCAGTATGTCTTATAGGGGGCCTAATAGGAGGCTGACAGTCTGTATGTCTTATAGGGGGCCTAATAGGAGGCTGACAGTCTGTATGTCTTATAGGGGGCGTAATAGGAGGCTGACAGTCTGTATGTCTTATAGGGGGCCTAATAGGAGGCTGACAGTCTGTATGTCTTACAGGGGGCCTAATAGGAGGCTGACAGTCTGTATGTCTTATAGGGGGCCTAATAGGAGGCTGACAGTCTGTATGTCTTATAGGGGGCCTAATAGGAGGCTGACAGTCTGTATGTCTTATAGGGGGCCTAATAGGAGGCTGACAGTCTGTATGTCTTATAGGGGGCCTAATAGGAGGCTGACACTCAGTATGTCTTATAGGGGGCCTAATAGGAGGCTGACAGTCTGTATGTCTTATAGGGGGCCTAATAGGAGGCTGACAGTCTGTATGTCTTATAGGGGGCCTAATAGGAGGCTGACAGTCTGTATGTCTTACAGGGGACCTAATAGGAGGCTGACAGTCTGTATGTCTTATAGGGGGCGTAATAGGAGGCTGACAGTCTGTATGTCTTATAGGGGGCCTAATAGGAGGCTGACAGTCTGTATGTCTTATAGGGGGCCTAATAGGAGGCTGACAGTCTGTATGTCTTATAGGGGGCCTAATAGGAGGCTGACAGTCTGTATGTCTTATAGGGGGCCTAATAGGAGGCTGACAGTCTGTATGTCTTATAGGGGGCCTAATAGGAGGCTGACAGTCTGTATGTCTTATAGGGGGCCTAATAGGAGGCTGACAGTCTGTATGTCTTATAGGGGGCCTAATAGGAGACTAACAGTCTGTATGTCTTATAGGGGGCCTAATAGGAGGCTGACAGTCTGTATGTCTTATAGGGGGCCTAATAGGAGGCTGACAGTCTGTAAGTCTCATAGGAGGCTTAATAGGAGGCTGACAGTCTGTATGTCTTATAGGGGGCCTAATAGGAGGCTGACACTCAGTATGTCTTACAGGGGGCCTAATAGGAGGCTGACAGTCTGTATGTCTTACAGGGGGCCTAATAGGAGGCTGACAGTCTGTATGTCTTATAGGGGGCCTAATAGGAGGCTGACAGTCTGTATGTCTTATAGGGGGCCTAATAGGAGGCTGACAGTCTGTATGTCTTACAGGGGGCCTAATAGGAGGCTGACAGTCTGTATGTCTTATAGGGGGCCTAATAGGAGGCTGACAGTCTGTATGTCTTATAGGGGGGCCTAATAGGAGGCTGACAGTCTGTATGTCTTATAGGGGGCCTAATAGGAGGCTGACAGTCTGTATGTCTTATAGGGGGCCTAATAGGAGGCTGACAGTCTGTATGTCTTATAGGGGGCCTAATAGGAGGCTGACAGTCTGTATGTCTTATAGGGGGCGTAATAGGAGGCTGACAGTCTGTATGTCTTATAGGGGGCCTAATAGGAGGCTGACACTCAGTATGTCTTATAGGGGGCCTAATAGGAGGCTGACAGTCTGTATGTCTTATAGGGGGCCTAATAGGAGGCTGACAGTCTGTATGTCTTATAGGGGGCCTAATAGGAGGCTGACAGTCTGTATGTCTTATAGGGGGCCTAATAGGAGGCTGACAGTCTGTATGTCTTATAGGGGGCCTAATAGGAGGCTGACAGTCTGTATGTCTTATAGGGGGCCTAATAGGAGGCCGACACTCAGTATGTCTTATAGGGGGCCTAATAGGAGGCTGACAGTCTGTATGTCTTATAGGGGGCCTAATAGGAGGCTGACAGTCTGTATGTCTTATAGGGGGCGTAATAGGAGGCTGACAGTCTGTATGTCTTATAGGGGGCCTAATAGGAGGCTGACAGTCTGTATGTCTTACAGGGGGCCTAATAGGAGGCTGACAGTCTGTATGTCTTATAGGGGGCCTAATAGGAGGCTGACAGTCTGTATGTCTTATAGGGGGCCTAATAGGAGGCTGACAGTCTGTATGTCTTATAGGGGGCCTAATAGGAGGCTGACAGTCTGTATGTCTTATAGGGGGCCTAATAGGAGGCTGACACTCAGCATGTCTTATAGGGGGCCTAATAGGAGGCTGACAGTCTGTATGTCTTATAGGGGGCCTAATAGGAGGCTGACAGTCTGTATGTCTTATAGGGGGCCTAATAGGAGGCTGACAGTCTGTATGTCTTACAGGGGGCCTAATAGGAGGCTGACAGTCTGTATGTCTTATAGGGGGCGTAATAGGAGGCTGACAGTGTGTATGTCTTATAGGGGGCCTAATAGGAGGCTGACAGTCTGTATGTCTTATTGGGGGCCTAATAGGAGGCTGAAAGTCTGTATGTCTTATAGGGGGCCTAATAGGAGGCTGACAGTCTGTATGTCTTATAGGGGGCCTAATAGGAGGCTGACAGTCTGTATGTCTTATAGGGGGCCTAATAGGAGGCTGACAGTCTGTATGTCTTATAGGGGGCCTAATAGGAGGCTGACAGTCTGTATGTCTTATAGGGGGCCTAATAGGAGGCTGACAGTCTGTATGTCTTATAGGGGGCCTAATAGGAGGCTGACAGTCTGTATGTCTTATAGGGGGCCTAATAGGAGGCTGACAGTCTGTATGTCTTATAGGGGGCCTAATAGGAGGCTGACAGTCTGTATGTCTTATAGGGGGCCTAATAGGAGGCTGACAGTCTGTATGTCTTATAGGGGGCCTAATAGGAGGCTGACAGTCTGTATGTCTTATAGGGGGCCTAATAGGAGGCTGACAGTCTGTATGTCTTATAGGGGGCCTAATAGGAGACTAACAGTCTGTAAGTCTCATAGGAGGCTTAATAGGAGGCTGACAGTCTGTATGTCTTATAGGGGGCCTAATAGGAGGCTGACACTCAGTATGTCTTATAGGGGGCCTAATAGGAGGCTGACAGTCTGTATGTCTTACAGGGGGCCTAATAGGAGGCTGACAGTCTGTATGTCTTATAGGGGGCCTAATAGGAGGCTGACAGTCTGTATGTCTTATAGGGGGCCTAATAGGAGGCTGACAGTCTGTATGTCTTACAGGGGGCCTAATAGGAGGCTGACAGTCTGTATGTCTTATAGGGGGCCTAATAGGAGGCTGACAGTCTGTATGTCTTATAGGGGGGCCTAATAGGAGGCTGACAGTCTGTATGTCTTATAGGGGGCCTAATAGGAGGCTGACAGTCTGTATGTCTTATAGGGGGCCTAATAGGAGGCTGACAGTCTGTATGTCTTATAGGGGGCGTAATAGGAGGCTGACAGTCTGTATGTCTTATAGGGGGCCTAATAGGAGGCTGACAGTCTGTATGTCTTATAGGGGGCGTAATAGGAGGCTGACAGTCTGTATGTCTTATAGGAGGCCTAATAGGAGGCTGACACTCAGTATGTCTTATAGGGGGCCTAATAGGAGGCTGACAGTCTGTATGTCTTATAGGGGGCCTAATAGGAGGCTGACAGTCTGTATGTCTTATAGGGGGCCTAATAGGAGGCTGACAGTCTGTATGTCTTATAGGGGGCCTAATAGGAGGCTGACAGTCTGTATGTCTTACAGGGGGCCTAATAGGAGGCTGACAGTCTGTATGTCTTATAGGGGGCGTAATAGGAGGTTGACAGTCTGCATGTCATATACGAGGCCAATATGCCGTACATAACGCAATATCGGCATCCTATATACTGTACATACCACACTCTCAGCCTCTTATAGAAAGAATCTGTTATAGGAGACCGAGAGTGCGGTCTGTATGTGATATAGGGTGCCAAGAGTACAGTGTGTACGATATATAGGAGGCTGAGAGCGTTCTCTTTTGCACACTGTACAGCTTACTAAAAGGCACACGTTTTAGTGGGAGAGGCCAAAAAATGAACACATAATAAAACCATTTATGGTAGCCATGGGGTGGGCCCCTAGAGTCAATTCCCCTGGTGGGTCCTAGGCACCCCAGTCCGACCCTGTAACTGACTCATTGGTTGACACTGAAGGGAGACATATTTTCATAAAGGGTCTATTAGCGGGATCTTTGGTCACTATTGGCAACCTATATGCCCCCAACAAGATACAAATTAAATGGATCACGTCCAAATTACACCAATTCCGCTCTTTCTTAGAGGGCATACCAATTATTGGAGGGGATCTTAATTTACCTCTAGACCCCGTCTTGGACTCGTCCACAAAGAAATGTCAGATTTCGTATCACAATATTATCAAGATAAAGAAATCTCTTCATGGTCTCTCATTGGATGATGTGTGGAGACACATGCAGCCTCATGACCTTGACTACACTTTTTATTCTTACCCCCACCATTCCTACCATAGAATGGATTACATCCTTCTACCGAGATCCCTGTTACCAAATCTTTTTAAAGCAGAAATACTTCCCTCAATACACTCTGACCACTCAATAGTCTCAATACTCTTTTCAGTTTCAAAACCCCATTCCTTATATCGCTCATGGAGGCTAAATGACTCCATTCTAACCTCATACACTAACAAACAACGAATTAATAATATATTACCGTATATACTCGTGTATAAGCCGAGATTTTCAGCCCATTTTTTTGGGCTGAAAGTCCCCCTCTCTGTTTATACTCGAGTCATATACAGGGGGGTGGGGTGTCAGAGAGCATACTCACCTCTCCTGGCACGTCTCTGCAGCCCCTGCGTCTCCATCTGCCGTCTGTTGCCTGCATTCAGCGGTCACGTGGTACCGCTGATTAAATATGCGCATATTTATGAGTTTAATGAGCTGTACCACGTGACCAGCTGAATGCAGGAAGCAGACGGCAGAGGGAGAAGCCGGGGCTGCCGCTGCAGAGAAGACCTTGTGCCAGGAGGGGTGAGTATGATGGGGAAAGGGCAATATTCACCTGTCCCCGTTCCAAGCCCTGCACTGCTGTGTCTCCGGGTCCTCCTGCTGTAACGGCAGAGGGCGTGATGACGTAGTCAGTGTGCGACCTCTGCTGTCACTGCAGAGAGCCGGGAGACAGAGCAGTGGATGGCTTGGAACGGGGGCAGGTGAATATCGCCTGGGGCTCAGGACACCGGCACCTGGCCCCAAGCGACGGAGAGGTGAGTACGTCATTTTTTTTTTTATTGCAGCAGCAGCGGGGGATATTTATGGAGCATCTTATGGGGCAGCATTAACCCTTGTGCAGCAGCATATTATGGGGGTATTTATGGAGCATCTTATGGGGCAGCATTAACCCTTGTGCAGCAGCATAATATGGGGGTATTTATGGAGCATCTTATGGGGCAGCATTAACCCTTGTGCAGCAGCATATTATGGGGGTATTTATGGAGCATCTTATGGGGCAGCATTAATCCTTGTGCAGCAGCATATTATGGGGGTATTTATGGAGCATCTTATGGGGCAGCATTAACCCTTGTGCAGCAGCATATTATGGGGGTATTTATGGAGCATCTTATGGGGCAGCATTAATCCTTGTGCAGCAGCATATGGGGGGAATTTATGGAGCATCTTCTTGGGCCAGCATTAACCCTTGTGCAGCAGCATATGGGGGGTATTTATGGAGCATCTTATGGGGCAGCATTAACCCTTGTGCAGCAGCATATGGGGGGAATTTATGGAGCATCTTCTTGGGCCAGCATTAACCCTTGTGCAGCAGCATATGGGGGGGTTTATCTTACGAGCATCTTCTTGGACCGCCATTAACCCTCGGCTTATACATGAGCCAATAAGTGTTCCCAGTTTTTTGTGGCAAAACTAGGGGGGTCGGCTTATACGCGAATATATACGGGATTTAAAGAAAAATGTTGTTACTTCAGAGGTGAGCTACCCTATGATATGGGAGGCCTACAAAGCGGTAGTTAGGGGTGAATTGATTTCTATAACTTCCCATCTCAACAAACAGCGCTTCCAAATCTGAAGCGTTGGGCATAAATATACCCACTAGCATTATAAATGGCCTCAAGTCACAATTCTCCCTTACATTGGCCACTGAAACTATATAAAATATCTTGGTATCAAAATTTGTCCGTCTTATAAAGCTTTATTCAGTGTAAATTATAAACCACTTCCTAATTTAATTACAGACCATACCAAAAAGTGGAGGGCCTCCTATCTTTCATGGATGGGCAGAAAAAAATCTAATCAAGAGCATTCTTTTACCAAAACTAATGTATCTATTTCAAATGCTGCCTATAGAGCTGCCCAGGACACTCCTGACCCAGATCAACGGCTCTTTCTTTAACTGCTGATAGGGTATTCAAAGACCCTTCTAACACACACTTGGAGACCCTTTAATAATATCTCCTAAACACTATTTCTCTCATAAGCTAGAATCAAACTAAGATGACATTTGCTTACAGCAAGACTATGGACATATTAGATGAGTTGTACATTTCTCTGGTCAGCACAACCTGATGACTGATAAACAGGTAAGTTAGCACTTGACACATGCTAATTATGCAAATTGTCTCTTCAGAGAGGAAGAGGACTAGAACTCTAGTGCCACCTATTGGAAGTAGCAATCCTAAAAGTCAATGTTGACCCTTTAACGAGCCTAGTTACATGACATAAAATAAAAGCCAAGCCAGAATCTCCATTTGCAGACACTGTGTTTCGGGGTACTGCCCCTCATCAGTGCAAAGTGGGAGATCTGGTTTGGCTGTGAGAGAGGCGTCTGACCGATATCCAAGAAGTATCATTTCTCCTTGCGGAGAATGACATGCTAAGCATGTCGAGGTGAGGAGACTTAAAGCCACAATGCTCCTCTGGGAAATATGCTAATTATGCAAATAGTCTCTTCAGAGAGGAAGAGGACTAGAACTCTAGTGCCACCTAATGGAATTAGCAATCCTAAAAGTCAATGTTGACCCTTTAACGAGCCTAGTTACATGACTTAGGATAAAAGCCAAGCCAGAATCTCCATTTGCAGACACTGTGTTACATGGCACAGTATCGATTGAGATAGCTAATGACAGTTATCATATAACTAATCAGATAAAGGCTTGGTAACTACGGTAACTAATGATGACGATCACACTTTAGACTTTCCTCCACGTCTCAGATGAGAGTCATATGATGTTTACCAGCTTACTCATGTAATTGGGACATTCCACCATAATTAATAATTACTGACTAAATTCTGAGATGACGTAATGATGTAATGATGTACGCCCAGTCCAGCACTGGATATAAGTGTGAAGCTGTGGAGACTCCAAAGGTGAACCCACAGGACCGCGACGACGAACCTACCCCCGGGCGAGCAGGCCAGGTGTACCACCCCCTATACAGGGAGTGTTAGGGGCAGGCCCGGAGGAGACTATCGCCACGGAAGCTGGTACTTGGGGACAACTGGAGGAGTAGACAGGCGAACACGGAGCTGGCCGGCAGGCTGGCGAGCACAGGAGAGACGGCTGCAGGACTGAACGGAGAGCAGGCAGGAGGAACCGGAGTTGGCAGGAGCGGATCAGGAAGGCACACACGGGTGTAGGCAGGAACGGACAGGAATGGCGGACTCTGGAAGGGAATGCAAGATGGAGAGAGATCAGTAGAATACACAAGGCGGGAAAGGCACAAGGCTGGGTGCTAGCGAGAGAAAACGCAGGAGCCGGGGGACCCGAGAATCTGTCGTGGAACACAATAGATAATCAGGCACGGGTCTGAAAGGGCAGCTCCCTTTTATAGGGGCAGGACTTCCAGGTCAGACCTCCAGGGTCACGGGGGCGGAGAGAAGGGCTGAGCCAGACTGTGCTGAGGTCTGGGGTGAGGCGCGCATGCGTCCTGGGCTGGTCAGAGAAGCTGACCACGGGGCAGGACGCAGGAGAGCGGGCGCGTGCGCGCCTGTTACAGAGCGCACCGGGAGCGGCGGACAGACCGCGAAGCAGGGCGCAGGAAAGCCGGAGGACGCGCGCCTGCCGCGGGAGCGCGCGGGGAGCGGTGGACGCGCCTGAAGGCCGTGGCCAGCGCGGGTCCAGGAACGGGAACAGCGGCAGGAGCCGCGGACGCGAAGGAGGCGGCGGGCACGGGAGCCGCGGTAAGCATGACAGTACCCCCCTTCTTACGTCCCCTCCTCTTAAGGCCGGACAGGAACTTTGAAAAAATCTGAGGAGCCTGAATGTTCTCCCGGGGCTCCCAAGATCTCTCCTCTGGGCCAAAACCTTTCCAATCGATTAAGAAAAAGGTTTTACCTCTAGATCTCTTCATGGCAAGAATGTCCTTAACTTCAAAGACATCTTGCGTGGAAACGGGCGCTGGAGAGCGACCAGCAGAAGCATGAAAGTGGTTAAGCACAACAGGTTTCAAGAGGGAAACGTGGAACGAATTAGGGATTCGTAGCGAGGCCGGGAGTTTTAGTTTGTAAGCCACATCGTTGATACGAGCTAAAATCTCAAAGGGACCGATGTACCGGGGACCCAGTTTGTACGAGGGAACTTTGAAGCGGACAAATTTTGAAGATAGCCAGACTTTATCTCCAGGGTGGTACAACGGGGCATCCAAGCGTTTTTTATCAGCATGTTTCTTAAAACTGTCATGTGCCCGTTCAAGTGCGGCTTTGGTCTCCTGCCAGACCCTGGAGAACTCCCCGGCTAGAAGATCGGCCGCCGGCACACCCGAAGCCGGAAGTACCGGCAGAGGTACACCAGGATGTTGTCCGTAAACAATAAAGAAGGGCGACTTGGCAGAGGATTCACTGGTATGGTTGTTGTAGGCGTATTCGGCCCACGGGAGCAGGCTGGACCAATCGTTCTGGTGGGCGTTAGAAAAATGTCGGAGGTACGTTACGAGAATTTGGTTTGTACGTTCTGCTTGCCCGTTAGATTGAGGATGGTAGGCGGAGGAAAAGTCCAATGTTACCTCCATCAGCTTGCATAGGGCCCTCCAGAATCGCGAGGTAAACTGAACCCCTCTATCCGAGACAATGTGCTTGGGGAAGCCATGAATCCGAAAGACATGAGAGACGAAAATCCACGCCAGCTCGGGGGCGGAAGGTAGTCCGGGCAGAGGGATGAAATGGGCCATTTTGGAGAAGCGGTCTACGACCACAAAAATGACTGTGTGGCCTGAAGACTGAGGTAGATCCGTAATAAAGTCCATCGCGACATGCTGCCACGGAGCTGAGGGCACTGGAAGTGGATGCAAGAGACCGGAGGGTTGGTGTCGAGGGACCTTGTTCTTGGCACAAGATGGGCATGAAGCGACAAAGTTTCGGACATCTTGAGGCAGGGAGGGCCACCAATAAAAACGGGAGATGAAGGAAAGTGTCTTCTTGAGGCCAACATGACCTGCTAGCTTGGAGGCATGACCCCAGTAGAGAACTCGCCTCCTGTCATCCTCTCGAACAAAAATCTTCCCGGGAGGTAAGGAAGTCATGCTCACTGGAGCGACCACGATGAGCTTGCTAGGCTCCACTATGTGTGAAGGTTCCTCTTCGGTATCGGTGACCAGAAATGACCGGGATAAGGCATCCGCTTTAAGGTTTTTGTCACCAGGACGGAAATGAAGCTCAAAGTCGAATCGGGTGACAAACAGGGACCACCTAGCTTGCCGGGGGTTCAGCCTTTGTGCAGACTGGATATACGCTAAATTCTTGTGGTCGGTGTAGATCTGGAATGGATGTACAGCGCCCTCCAGAAGATACCGCCACTCTTCCAAAGCTAGTTTGATGGCGAGTAACTCTCTGTCCCCAATGGTATAGTTCCTCTCCGAAGGAGAAAATGTTTTGGAGAAGAAGCCGCAGGTAACCAGTCGTCTGGAGGAGGATCTTTGAGAGAGGACCGCTCCTGCTCCGGTGGTGGAGGCATCCACCTCCAGGGTGAATGGCTTGTTAGCCTCTGGACGGTGAAGTACGGGAGCTGTGGCGAAAGCTTGCCTCAGGGCTTGGAAGGCGTTCTCGGCTTCAGGAGACCAGCGGTGGGGGTTGGCACCTTTGCGGATCAAAGCGGAGATAGGAGCGGTCAATGATGAAAAGTGTGGGATAAACTGCCGGTAGTAGTTGGCAAACCCCAGGAAGCGCTGGATTGCCTTAATTCCCTGGGGACGCGGCCAGTTGAGTACCGCGGACACTTTTCCCGGGTCCATGCGCAAGCCAGAGTCAGAAATTATGTACCCCAAGAACGGCAGTGACGACTGTTCAAAGGCGCATTCCTCCAGCTTGGCATAGAGACGATGTTCTCTCAGACGAAGCAAGACTTGGCGGACGTCTTTTCGGTGTGTAGACAGATCCGGAGAAAACACCAGGATGTCATCCAAGTATACCACCACGCAGGAGTAGAGTAGATCTCGGAATATGTCATTGACAAACTCTTGGAACACTGCGGGAGCATTGCACAACCCGAAGGGCATGACGAGGTACTCATAGTGACCGTCCCGGGTGTTGAAAGCAGTCTTCCATTCGTCACCAGAGCGAATCCGGACCAGATTATAGGCCCCCCCGAAGGTCCAACTTAGTGAAGATCCGTGCCCCCCGTAGACGGTCAAAAAGCTCTGGAATGAGAGGAAGGGGGTATTTGTTCTTAATGGTGATATCGTTGAGACCTCTGTAGTCAATACAGGGACGGAGGGACCCATCCTTCTTCACAAAAAAGAACCCAGCCCCGGCGGGCGAGGAAGACTTGCGAATAAAGCCTCTGGCCAGGTTCTCCTGAACATACTCGGACATAGCCTGAGTCTCAGCGGGAGAAAGCGGATAAATCCGACCTCGGGGCGGAGTGGAACAGGAGACAAGGTTGATGGGACAATCATATGGCCAATGCAGAGGCAGGCTCTCGGCCTCCTTTTTGTCAAAGACGTCCAAAAAAGCCCAGTAGGCGGAAGGTAACTCTGTTGATGTTGAACGTGGAAAACTCTGCGGCTGTACGGTGAGCAGACACTTATTTTGGCAAGGCTGGCCCCATCGCAGAACGTCACCGGAACGCCAGTCAAGAGTAGGCTCGTGTGTTCTTAGCCAAGGAAGGCCCAAAAGGATGGTATGAGATAATGAAGGCAGTACGTAGAAAACAATCTTCTCCCGGTGTAAGGCTCCAATCTGAAGTTCCACTTCCTCGGTGACCTGAGTAACGGACTCCCGGAGGGGTTGGCCGTCGACCGACGCAATCTGTCGAGGGGTCTCCAAGGATCTGACAGGAATCCGAAGCCTCCTAACTGCCTCGAGTTGGATAAAGTTACCAGCCGCCCCAGAATCAATATAAGCCCATTCGGAAAAACGTTTAGAACCTAGATGCAACAGGACGGAAAGAGTCAAGGGTAGAGAGGGGTCAAAATTACCTAGGAAGACCTCTCTTACCTGTCCTAGGCGGAGGCGTTTCCCGGACGTATAGGACAGGGACGAAGGAAATGGGCAGCACTCCCACAATAGAAGCAGAGCCTCTGTTCGACCCTCTCTCTCCGGCGCTCCTCCACCGGCTTGAGACGATCCACTTGCATGGGCTCCGGTATCGGGGCCGCAGATGCTGTCACTGGGCGGGAGCGGGGCGGACTACGGGTGGCCAAAGGAGCGCGAGAAGGTCTTCTCTCTCTAGCGACCTCTTGGGATCGTTCCTGAAAGCGTAGGTCGATGCGGGTGGCCAAAGAGATCAGATCCTCCAGGGAGGTGGGAGTCTCTCGACCCGCCAACTCATCCTTGATTCGACTAGAAAGGCCCCGCCAAAAGGCTCCCACCAAGGCCTCATTGTTCCAACCCAACTCCGAGGAGAGGGTGCGAAACCGAATGGCGTACTGGCCTACCGAAAGCAAGCCCTGGTGCAGATTGAATAGAGATTCAGTGGTGGAAGCCAAACGACCCGGCTCATCAAACACCTTACGGAAGGTATCCAGGAAAAAGGAGAGTTGGGCGACTAAGGGGTCATCACGTTCCCAGAGGGGGTTAACCCAAGCCAGAGCCTCCCCTTCTAAGTGGGACACAATAAAGGCCACCTTGGCTCGATCGGGGGATACTGTTGCGGCAGCAACTCAAAGTGTAGTTGACATTGATTTAAGAAGCCCCTACACGACTTGGGGTCGCCACTGTATCGCGGGGGCTTCGCCAGGCGAGGACTGGGAAGCGGGGGCACGGGCTGAACCGGAGTTGCGGCTGCGGTCTGGAGAGCTAGCAGGCGGTTATCTACCGAAGCCATGTAATTCAAAATGTGGGCCTGGGTGTCACGCTGCTGGGAGAGCTCCTGTTGGAGACCGGCGATCTGGGAGGCACTCCCTGGATTCAAGGCCTGTAGCGAAGACAAACAGGACTCCATGGATTTGAGGAAAGACATGATCCTCGCCTGATTTTCCCGTAGGAGCAAAAGTTCCTTTTGGGTCGGGGTCGGGGTACCAGCGGGGTCCATGGCCTGATTATTCTGTGAAGCTGTGGAGACTCCAAAGGTGAACCCACAGGACCGCGACAACGAACCTACCCCCGGGCGAGCAGGCCAGGTGTACCACCCCCTATACAGGGAGTGTTAGGGGCAGGCCCGGAGGAGACTATCGCCACGGAAGCTGGTACTTGGGGACAACTGGAGGAGTAGACAGGCGAACACGGAGCTGGCCGGCAGGCTGGCGAGCACAGGAGACGGCTGCAGGACTGAACGGAGAGCAGGCAGGAGGAACCGGAGTTGGCAAGAGCGGATCAGGAAGGCACACACGGGTGTAGGCAGGAATGGACAGGAATGGCGGACTCTGGAAGGGAATGCAAGATGGAGAGAGATCAGTAGAATACACAAGGCGGGAAAGGCACAAGGCTGGGTGCTAGCGAGAGAAAACGCAGGAGCCGGGGGACCCGAGAATCTGTCGTGGAACACAATAGATAATCAGGCACGGGTCTGAAAGGGCAGCTCCCTTTTATAGGGGCAGGACTTCCAGGTCAGACCTCCAGGGTCATGGGGGCGGAGAGAAGGGCTGAGCCAGACTGTGCTGAGGTCTGGGGTGAGGCGCGCATGCGTCCTGGGCTGGTCAGAGAAGCTGACCACGGGGCAGGACGCAGGAGAGCGGGCGCGCGTGCGCCTGTTACAGAGCGCACCGGGAGCGGCGGACAGACCGCGAAGCAGGGCGCAGGAAAGCCGGAGGACGCGTGCCTGCCACGGGAGCGCGCGGGGAGCGGCGGACGCGCCTGGAGGCCGTGGCCAGCGCGGGACCAGGAACGGGAGCAGCGGCAGGAGCCGCGGACACGAAGGAGGCGGCGGGCACGGGAGCCGCGGTAAGCATGACAATAAGCTGGACCAGTCTTAGTAAAGATCAGATGATTTTGTACCCAGAGACAAGTCTCCTGTTTTCAGATCGTCTCATTCTGCTCTGATCGAAGCACATCTGATCTGACACCATTACAACATGCTAGAAGGGTCCTAAGAGGCCCCACCCAAACCCATCATTACATATGGAACAAACATCGATCAAGACTTAACTGCCACACACTTTCACTGCCTAGGAGGAAAGGTGGCAGCATGGGAGCTCCCAATATTCATACTTATTACTTAGCTGCTGTCCTATCAAAGACTGTCGATTGGGTCAGGAAAGCTGGAGAGAAGCCCTGGCTCACTATAGAAGAAGAGATGTCCCCATCCCAATTACACTCTATCATCCTTCCTCCCATAACGTCACCTAAAATTACCTTTCAGAACCTCCTTACTTGAGCGGCGGTCAAATGCTGGAAATCTGTGACATCTTACTTAGCCCCAGCTCCCTCACCACTTGCTAGGGTTTCAGACGTCATGGCCCTTGACTTAGCAAAAACCATTTCAAATGTTAAATCACCCTTACTGGATCAGTTATATAATGAGGGAACTATTATATCCTTTCAAGAAATGAAAGAACTACCCACAATGTTTAATTGTACCTTTCTACATTATGAATCTCTTAGGAAGTCGCTGCGCCAGGTTATGATCAATGGCGAAATTATGTGTGGCGCCCCTGAGGCTCAGTCGCCACAGAGGCACTGCACCTTCTCCTAAGGTGTGGTGCCCCACCATCCAGGTAAGTTGGGGGCTCCTGACCACGCTTCAACACTCGCACCCCACACAATAGAGTAGTTCAGCAAAACCACATTGCGGCTCCTTGCTTAGAGAGAAGCAGAGCACCTTTGGTGGTTCCCTGCTTGGAACACTAGACGTACTGGGAGGTGGGTGGAGTTGAGAATACATAAAAGAGCGGGATGGTTTAGGAATAGAGGTCAGTCAGTCAGTCAGTGAGTGAGGATGAGAGAGGAAGCCACTCGGAGAGGAGTGGGGATCCCTGGAAGAGAGATGGAGGAAGGACTGCTGCAGCTGCCTCAGTGACCTGAGCCAGCTGGCACGGGAAAGGAAAGGAGAAGGACATTGAACCAAAGCCTGAGCTTCCATAGAAGGGAAAAGACAAGTACGGAACGTAGGAGAAAAGGGAACACAGAGGACGTGGGTTAGAGGAAGAACCCTGCCTAGAAATTCTAAGCGCAAGGCCGGGGCCCAGTCCCCGAGGTTGTATGGACACTAATGGTTCTGCAGAAGACACCGGTGGAGTAGTGGGCTGTAAATGCACTACTCCCATCTAAGACTTGAGGGCACAACAGCAACACGGATAGAGAGCCGGGACTCAGGAGTAGAGAGTCCCCAAAGCAGGCTACAGCTGTCTGCCGTGCAAGTAGAGTTCTTGGGAACATCTGTCGGGAGGAACTCCAGTGTAACACAGTACTAGAAGATCTTCACACTTAAAGGCGCTATAGAGAAGACGTTCAGGAAAAGGCACATAAGTTGGCGGAGCGTGGAAGGGAGCATTCCATCTTGCTTGGAGGTTGACTGAGTCCCTGACCCGGAGGACACGGCACAGAAGCGGGCACTACAGACTGTGAGTAAAGCTTTGGAACTACATGGCCTGGTGTCCTCCATTCCTTCCTGCGTCCGTCCGCCTGGCACCGCTACACCCCCTGCGCCAGACACTACACCATCTAAGTGTCCCCACATCTACACTGCCCTGGGACATTAGCCCTGCCTTTGGAGGGCTATAACATCATTGCTGCACCACACCATATGTCCCGGAGGATCTGTCTGCAGCGTCGGCTTAACACCTCCCTTGCCGAACACCACAGGTGGCGTCACGAACTATTCATCTAACTACATTCCACCATTCACAACTTCCCCTATAACTTGGACGCTCAGGGCCACGGTCCGGGTCACCGCTGCTGTGACACATCCCACTGATACCGGCCCGGTACCGAGTACCCCACAGCCCTGGGAGGGCGACCCATTATGCGACCATTAACCACTTAGGAAACATTATGCTCCCAAACAAAAACCCCCAAAAAAGTGCTTTCTGCCCTTTACAATATACTGCTCTTAAAACAAATACTTCCGAAAAGAGCCTTTTTACTGAGATGGGAAAGAGAATTGGGCCACTCCTTCCCCGACTCCCAAATTAATCTAATATACAAATCTCCATATGGCCCTTCGCATTGTGAGAGCCCAAGAAAATAGCTCCAAAATAATAACTCAATGGTACACGACACCTCTTCTGTGGCACAAATGGTTTCCTACCATGTCGGATTTGTGTTGGAGATGCGAGAGGGACAGAGGCTCATATCTTCACATCTGGTGGTCCTGCCATATCATACAAAAATTTTGGAACATCGTATCTCAGGTTCTAGACGAGGTGATGCGTATTCATATAAAATTTACACCGGAACATGTTTTCCTCGATCTCCCAACAGTTCCAAATAATAAAATCATATCTAAATTGGTCTCTTTCATCCTAACAGCAGGTAAGCCCCAACGTTATGGCATTCGTCTACTATTCCAAGCATGAATCAGCTACAGTTAGGTCCATATATATTTGGACACAGACAACATTTTTCTAGTTTTGGTTCTAGACATTACCACAATGAATTTTCAACAAAACAATTCAGCTGCAGTTGAAGTTCAGACTTTCAGCTTTCATTTGAGGGTATCCACATTAACATTGGATGAAGGGTTTGGGAGTTTCAGCTCCTTAACATGCGCCACCCTGTTTTTCAAGGGACCAAAAGTAATTGGACAGATTAAATAATTGTAAATAAAAGGTTCATTTCTAGTACTTGGTTGAAAACCCTTTGTTGGCAATGACTGCCTGAAGTCTTGAACTCATGGACATCACCAGACGCTGTGTTTCCTCCTTTTTGATGCTCTGCCAGGCCTTCACTGCGGTGGTTTTCAGTTGCTGTTTGTTTGTGGGCCTTTCTGTCTGAAGTTTAGTCTTTAACAAGTGAAATGCTCAATTGGGTTGAGATCAGGTGACTGACTTGGCCATTCCAGAATATTCCACGTCTTTGCTTTAATTAACTCCTGGGTTGCTTTGGCTTTATGTTTTGGGTCATTGTCCATCTGTAGTAGGAAACGACGACCAATCAGTTTGGCTGCATTTGGCTGGATCTGAGCACACAGTATGGCTCTGAATACCTCAGAATTCATTCGGCTGCTTCTGTCCTGTGTCACATCATCAATAAACACTAGTGACCCAGTGCCACTGGCAGCCATGCATGCCCAAGCCATCACACTGCCTCCGCCGTGTTTTACAGATGATGTGGTATGCTTTGGATCATGAGCTGTACCACGCCTTCGCCATACTTTTCTCTTTCCATCATTCTGGTAGAGGTTGATCTTGGTTTCATCTGTCCAAAAAATGTTCTTCCAGAACTGTGCTGGCTTTTTTAGATGTTTTTTAGCAAAGTCCAGTCTGGCCTTGTGATTCTTGATGCTTATGAGTGGCTTGCACCGTGCAGTGACCCCTCTGTATGTACTTTCATGCAGTCTTCTCTTTATGGTAGATTTGGATATTGATACGCCTACCTCCTGAAGAGTGTTGGTCACTTGGTTGGCTGTTGTGAAGGGGTTTCTCTTCACCATGGAGACTATTCTGCGATCATCCACCACTGTTGTCTTCCGTGGGCGCCCAGGTCTTTTTGCATTGATGAGTTCACCAGTGCTTTCTTTCTTTCTCAGGATGTACCAAACTGTAGATTTTGCCGCTCCTAATGTTGTAGCAATTTCTCGGATGGGTTTTTCTGTTTTTGCAGCTTAAGGATGGCTTGTTTCACCTGCATGGAGAGCTCCTTTGACCGAATGTTTCCTTCACAGCAAAACCTTCCAAATGCAAGCACCACACCTCCAATCAACTCCAGACCTTTTATCTGCTTAATTGAGAATTACAAAGGGATTGCCCACACCTGTCCATGAAATAGCCTTGGAGTCAATTGTCCAATTACTTTTGGTCCCTTTAAAAACAGGGTGGCACATGTTAAGGAGTTGAAACTCCTAAACCCTTCATCCAATGTAAATGTGGATACCCTCCAATGAAAGCTGAAAGTCTGAACTTCAACTGCAGCTGAATTGTTTTGTTAAAATTCATTGTGGTAATGTCTAGAAACAAAATTAGAAAAATGTTGTCTCTGTCCAAATATATATGGACCTAACTGTATTAACTAAAATCGACCACCTATACCATACTGAAGACCTGGCAGCACTTTCTACACATAGCGTCTCGTCCTTTTCGCATGTCTGGGCCCCCTGGGTAACGTATAGGAAATCAGATAAATTCATTTCCATCCTTGCACCTGATCCCACACCTTGAATTTTTTTTTTCCTTCTCTCTTGAATATGACCAATACGCCTGTGGACCAATCCCCCCCATCCCCATACCCCCCAAATTGTTCTCTTGGTACACCCTTACGGTTTATCCACCCCTTCCTTTGTGCTCTGATTTGGCTTATAGATAATTATCTCACCAGAGTGTTTGCTGTTTTTTTTGTTTTTTTTTAAAAAAAACATCAGAGCCTCAGTTCTGTTCTAATGTTTGTTTGTTATTAATAATCAAGAACCATTCATTTTCCATAGTAAAGGTTTTTGCTGACGATGGCGTGTACATTTTCATCCCAATAGGCTGGACATTTGCGAAATATCTTTAGTATCTTTGAGGCCTTTTGAACATTATACTGTTAGCATTGATGGATCTGTTACACTGCTGTCACACTACCAATGATTCTCAATAAATTAAACTTTGAAAGCAAAACAAATAAAATTGGAAGAACGTGCCTTCTATGATGCTTGCATTAAATAACTGCTTGGCCAGATATGTACGGATTCAGGATGACCGGGCTGCGGGTACCTGTGCTGCGCCGGGTCTAGAACTGTCAAGGCTGCGACCCCTGTTTCCCGGGAAAAGGAATAGGGGAACTGACGGGTCCCATTACCCATGAAGAGGGGGCATGTTTAGACAGGGAATCTGTGCGGAAAGTGAGTGAAAAAAAAAGAAAAGCATGAGTGAGTTCCCAGTTGTGAGCGTGTGAGCATGAAGGGGAGCAGTGCCTACGCCCCCGAAGTGGCGAACTGCAGCAGACAGACAGACCCGGTGACCTACAGGCAGGGGGCCAGCTTAACACAAAGCGGGTACAACAGCATAGATTTTTGGCGTGGACAAGCAGTGCATAGGAGGCTGAGCAGCATGCTCCGTCCTTAGAGCACTGGCGCTGCATTATTATACAATTTTTATAGCGCCATTTATTCCATGGCGCTTTACATGTGAAAAGGGGCAAATATAGACAAGTACAATAAACATGAGTAATACAAGACACACATAAGTACAGAAGGAGAGAGGCCCCTGCACGCAAGGGCTCACAGTCTACAGGGGACGGATGAGAAAACACTAGGAGAGGGTAGAGCTGGTCGTGCGGTTCA
Organism: Dendrobates tinctorius; assembly: GCF_039654945.1. Classification (NCBI taxonomy): domain Eukaryota; kingdom Metazoa; phylum Chordata; class Amphibia; order Anura; family Dendrobatidae; genus Dendrobates; species Dendrobates tinctorius. The sequence goes on along the minus strand of NW_027361980.1, from coordinate 323,321 downwards.
GTAGACTGAGGATCACTGCAGGCTGTAGGCTTGTCAGAAGAGGTGGGTCTTTAGGTTCTTTTTGAAGGTTTCCATGGTAGGTGAGAGTCTGATGTGTTGGAGTAGAGAATTCCAGAGTATGGGGGGAAGCACGGGAGAAGTCTTGTATGTGGTTATGGGAAGAAGAGATAAGAGGAGAGTAGAGGAGATCTTGGTCAAGGAATGCATGGATCCGGGAAATATTTTTGAGTTTGAGATGGCAGGAGGTGGTTAGGGTTTGGATATGTGGCTTGAAAGAGAGGGCAGAGTTGAGGATCACCCCAAGGCACCGAGCATGTGGTACTAGGGAAAGTGAGCAGCCATTGATGGATAGGTCTGGTGGAGGGGTAGAGTGAGATTGGGGAAAGATTATGAATTCTGTTTTGTCCATGTTTAGTTTTAGAAAGCGAGCAGAGAAGAAATCTGAAATAGCGGACAGACATTTTGGGATTTTGGTTAGTAAGGAGGTGATGTCAGGTCCAGATAGGTAGATCTGTGTGTCGTCGGCATAGAGATGATACTGCAAACCATGGGATTCTATGATCTGTCCCAGGCCGAAGGTGTAGATGGAAAAGAGTAGGAGTCCTAGAACTGAGCCTTGAGGAACACCAACAGACAGGGGGCGAGGTGAGGAGGTGATGTGGGAGACATTGAATGTTCGATCTGTTAGATATGATGAGATCCAGGATAGGGCCAAGCCTGTGACGTTCAGAGATTAGAGAATCTGGACCAGGAGGGAATGGTCCACAGTGTCGAAGGTAGAAGACAGGTCCAGGAGGACAGAGTAGTGTCGCTGCAAAGGACTGTTCCCGTTGGCTCCCGCCACTAAAAATGGTACTGCCATTTAGCGAGGTGCCGTGTGCCCAGTGACCACCAGAGAGCGAGGTGCCGTGCGCTCCTTGACCTTGAGTATAGCGCACGTGTGCAGTACAGAGAGCCAGTCCATGCCATGTGTTCAGCGTAGATAACAAATAATTATAAGGCACAGAGGAATGACAGAAGACGTTGATACGGTCAGCAAGTTACTCCCTCCTCAGCATTTTCACAAACTTTTCACTCCTTGTGAGAGTTCCCCGTACCTCAGTGCCAGGGCGATGGGAGGGTCTGAGAAAACTCTCCTAGAACTTTGTCAGTATTCCCCTGACTCTGCTGGATTGGAGTTGTGTCTCTCTCACCTGTACTCCTTGCTTGGCCAACAAACTGTGACCTCTGCTGCCAGCGTTTTCTTATGGGAATTTTTTAATAATTCCGCAAGAAGGACCCTCTGGTCCTCCAACATTTTAGTACACCTGTCTGCCTCTGGAATAAGAGATAGAAGGTTCTCCTGGTAGCGTGGGTCTAGAAGTGTCACCAATATTGCCCATCACCCTCACGTTCTCAAAATTTTGGGTGACGGGCAATACTGCTTGGTGACAAAAAATATGCGTAACATGCTCAGCCATGCGTGTAAGACTGCTAACAGTCAATACTTCCGTGTCCTCACCAAGAGGACAACTGACCATGCTCTCCTCCTCCTTGTCCTCAGGTCTCCACGACCTTCAACTAACCTCAGTAATATAATTGTAAATACATCATTTTAAATACTAAATACATTATTGTAAATACACCCCTGTAGATTTTAACTCCCCACCTCATTGTAGATTGTACGTTGTCACGCGCAGGTTTTTTTTTTGGGGGGGGTCTAATTATTGCTATCATTGTTACTTTGTGTAGATTGTAAGATGTCATGAGCAGGGTTGTTTTATTTCTGTATAATCATTGCATTATTGTTATCGTTGTTAGTTAGTATAGATTTTATGCTGCCATGAGCAGGGTCGTTTTATTTTGGTTTAATTATTGTATTATTGGTATCATTGTTACTTAGGCCTGTTGTGTTTGAAACTGTTCAACGGTAAATGTTTGCGCTACATAAATAACTATAAATATTCATATTAGAATACAGAGAAGCAGGATGGAGACGTTAATTATGGCGTCATTGACACTCACCATCTTGTTGGATTCCTCAAAGTTTTGGAGGATGGTACATATGTCTGACATCCATGTCAACTCCTGAAATCTTATGTGTGAAGTCAGAACTGAATACCGATAACCGTGTTGATGCTAGTAGTGTAAGGGGGTGAACAGGAACAGTGTCATCGGTCCGAGATACACTCTGGAGCAAGAACTATCGGGGCCGTCATCCCTGTTGCAGGGGGGTGACTTGCCTGGGCGGGGAGAGCTCGAGCACCTGACAGAAAGGGCATGGGAGACTTAAAAGGTGCGGAGCATGGGAAGCAGAGGGACTTGGGGGGAAGGCGACTACACAGCAGGACGAAGGTTGACTCCCTCTCCTCAACTACCGCCACTGACGCCAGCCCTTTACAAACTGTCCGACTCTTATACCCTTTATTGAGTGCACCTCCACAAACAAGACCCGTAATGGGTAGTGCAGCAGACGTACCGATCTTTCCTGAACGTTGAGATTCTGTACGAGGCCTTGTCACCCCTGCGGCCTGTACGGCATTGTTCTCCCGGGGTACCACATCACATTTTAGGAACCCACAGAAGGAACTGTATCCCCTCTCCAACGGATCCAAGACCAACGGATCTGGATACTTTGGCACGGTCAGGAGACAGTGCATCTCGATTCTACACAGCAAAGCCAGAGACTTTGATTTCGGACTGTCATGCCGTTGGGAGTTGTTCCAACCACTCCCCAACAAGAACTTCAATCAATAAGTAATTAACTTCACTTTTCCCCGTTGTTGTTTATTGCCTTAACACCCCCCCCCGCGTGGAGGTCTCCATAAACTCTTGTTAACCCCTTCTCTGCCTCCTGCTGTTTGCTGCACCCGACGAACATTAACAGTAGACTAGTCACCAAATGCCCTCTTCTGCTCACAAATCCTTTCCAATATCTGCAGTGCAGAGTTCCAACGCCTGGGGATATCACACGCCAGTCGGTGAGCCAGAAGCTGCAAGCGCTGCTGAAGCACGATAAAGGTTGAAGAAGCTGCAGCTAACTTTCTAAAATGGGTCCGCAGAGTGTTAGACTTTTCCTAGCAGATCTGGCAGCTCTGTGTCACTTTTCAGAAAACGTTGACCAATGAGGTTAAGAGCATTAGCCAGGCATGGCACGTGTGTGAGCTCACCTCGCCACAGACCAGCCACCAGGTTCCACCCATTGTCACACACAACCATGCCTGGCTGTGGGTTCAGCAGGGTCAGCCACAGATATAAATCTGTGATAAAGAACACAAGTGAGCGTTTGAAATGCGTATTGCTCCCCCGCCCGGTCTATGCAACCATGTTAATTTTTGTAAGTTTTTAATGGACCTAAAATAAAGAAAGAACTTTTACCAGATGCTGGAACAGCAAGCCTTTTTTTTTCTTGAGCACCTTATGAGGTGTGAATCCACCTGGTTCCGTGCAAGTTGGACTTCAAGTACTAGGTGAACTGGCTTTTTCTATACTATGTCAGCCACAGATATGCCTACTCTTTCAGAGCTATCCACAACTCTTCATCATTGTGTGGTTTGTCACCTAAGCATATTAGCTTCAGCACAGCCTGTGGCCGTTTTGATGAGGCAGTGCTGCAGTGCCTCCAGCATGACTGATGTGCTACTTTTGGAGATGGAGGCTGAAGAGGCGAAGGTGGAGAAGGTGCAGTAGCAGTAGACTGCGGGGGCAACCCAGATTGACGTAGGGCCCGCAAGACTCGTGGTTGGGAAGATGTGCAACATACCAAGGACGGAATGGTTCCCGCCTTCCACTATGTTAACCCAGTGTGCCCTCAGTGAGATGTACCGCCCCTGACCACAAGCACTTGTCAATGTGTTTGTGGTTAGGTGGACTTTCCAAGTAACAGCATTGTGGAAAGTATGGGTAATGTTGTGGGACACGTGCCTGTGTAATGCCGGGACAGCACACTATGATAAATAGTCCCACATGTTCGTGGCCTTGGGGTGGTCCTCAACTCTGCCCTCTCTTTCAAGTTACATATCCAAGCTCTTGCCTACTACGTACCACTACAACTCAAACACATTTCATGGATACGTACATTCCAATAAACTTCTAAAATGTTTGTGCATGCCATCATGATCTCCCGCCTTGACTACTGCAACCTTCTACTTTGGCACCCCCTCTAGCACTCTTGCACCACTCAAATGTATCAAACTGCCAGAGTAATCCAACTGTCTCTCCGTTATTCCCCAGCCTCTCCTCTTTGCCAGGCCCTTCACTGCCTTCCTATTGCCCATAGACTACAGTTCAAAACCCTAACTATGATATATAAAGCCTTCCAGAACCTGTCTCCTCCATACATCTGTGACATTGTCTCCCAATGTCCAACTGGCTCATGACTTATTCAGCCCTAACCCAGTGTGCCGTCAGCGAGATGTACCGTAACCCTGCCCACAAGCACTTGTCCACGTGTCTGTGGTTAGGTGTACTTTCCCTGTAACAGCATTGTTGAGGGCCCGGGTAATGTAGTGGGACACTTGCTTGTATAATGTCGTTACGGCAGGCCGGCAGAAATAGTAGCGGGTGGGGACCGAGTACCTTGTTATGGTCACTGCCGTCAGGTTGCGGAAAGCTTCCGTCTCCCAAGAGCCTAAAATTAAATATTTTGAGTGCAAGCAGACGAGAAATCTGTGAATTTATTACTGTGGCATTGGCTGCGCATTTCCGCTTGCATTCCAAGGACTGAGGTATGGACAACTGAATGCTGCCTTGGGACAAGGACATCATTGTTAAAGGTGCTAGTTGAGTTTGTGTGCAACTACCTATGCAGGGCAAGAGGCATCATTGCATGCACCATGGACAGGGGACTGGCTTGCACGCACAACAGCGGAAGCTGTGGAATCATCCGCACACACTGTTCATGGAGCCAGGTGTTCAACCAACAAAGTCGGGTGCTTTGCTACCATGTGCCTGATCATGCTGGTGGTGGTAAGGCTGGTATTTTTGCTACCCCTGCTGATACGGGCATGGCCGGTGGTGCAAATAGCCTTTTTGGGGGTATCGCCAGAGTCTTTAAAATACAAGACTGTTAAGGGGACATTCATTGTCTTCCTCTCCGACACCAGCTCCACACCTCGACACCTGTCTTTCAGTGTTCCCCAAAGCTCTGTTCTAGGACCCCTACTCTTCTCCATCTACACCTTCGGCCTGGGACAGCTGATGTAATGGCACGGTTTGAAATATAATCACTATGCCGGTGACACGCAGATCTACCTATCTGTACCTGACATCACCTCCTTACTGGCCAAAATCACACATCTTCCCACTATATCATCCTTCTTTTCTGCTCACTTTCAAAAAGTGGACATGAACAAATCAGAATTAGTGTTGAGCATTCCGATACCGCAAGTATCGGGTATCGGCCGATACTTGCTGTATCGGAATTCCGATACCGACTTCCGATATTTTTTCAATATCGGAAGTCGGCATCGGAATCGGAAGTTCAAAGTTGATTGACAGCCTTACGTCATCATGATGCGCGGTGTGTGCGCATCATGATGCGCCGTCATTTCGGGCCTTCCGGGGGTCTCTGCCGGCCTGCCGGGGGGCTGTGCCGGCCTGCCGGGGGGCTGTGTGGACTGCCCGGGGTCTGTACCGGCCTGCCGTGGGGCTTTGCCGGCCTGCCGGTGGTGACAGTAGTAGTCCCATCATCCGGCTAATGTGTTAAATGTTAAAAAAAAAAAAAAAATACTACATACATACTACATGCATGCTACATACATACTACATGCTACATACATACCACATACATACCACATACATACCACATACATACTACATGCTACATACATACTACATGCTACATACATACCACATACAATACATTCATACAATACATACATAGACATACAGTACATATAACATAGAGTAACATACTTACCAATACTTGTCACATTGTTCCCCGAAGCCATTGTCTTTTACGGAATAAATATTAACATAACAGCCACAAAAATACTCACCCACGATCCGAAGCAGTCCACGAGTGTGTCCCACGACGATCTTGGGTAGAGAACTGCAGCATCAGCTGTTGCTGCCGTTCTCTACGGGCTGCAGGAATCCAATGACGGAAGGTAGGTATCCTTCCGCACTGTATTCCTCCGCCACTTAAAAAAAAAAAAGTCCCTAGTCTCACTTTATGCCAGCAATGGCATAAAGTGAGACTAGGGACTTTTTTTTTTTTTTAAGTGGCGGAGGAATACAGTGCGGAAGGATACCTACCTTCCGTCATTGGATTCCTGCAGCCCGTAGAGAACGGCAGCAACAGCTGATGCTGCAGTTCTCTACCCAAGATCGTCGTGGGACACACTCGTGGACTGCTTCGGATCGTGGGTGAGTATTTTTGTGGTTTGTTATGTTAATATTTATTCCGTAAAAGACAATGGCTTCGGGGAACAATGTGACAAGTATTGGTAAGTATGTTACTCTATGTTATATGTACTGTATGTCTATGTATGTATTGTATGAATGTATTGTATGTAGTATATATGTGGTATGTATGTAGCATGTAGTATGTATGTAGTATGTATGTAGCATGCATGTAGCATGCAGTATGTATGTAGCATGCATGTAGTATATATGTAGTATGTATGTAGCATATATGTAGTATGTATGTAGCATGTAGTATATATGTAGTATGCATGTTGCATGCATGTAGTATATATGTAGTATGTTGCATGTAGTATATATGTAGTATGTATGTTACATGTAGTATATATGTAGTATGAATGTAGCATGTATGTAGTATGTAGTATGAATGTAGCATGTATGTAGTATGCATGTTGTATGTATGTAGCATGTAATTTTTTTTTTTTTTTTACATTCAACACATTAGCCGGATGATGGGACTACTACTGTCCCATCATTGGCTAATGTGTCAATCACTGTCATGGTAGCAGGCATCGCCCGATGGGACTTGTAGTCCCATCGGACGATGCCTGCACAGACCCCCGAAGCCTGCACAGCCCCCCGGCAGGCCAGCACAGCCCCCCGGAGCCTGCACAGCCCCCCGGCAGGCCGGCACAGCCCCCCGGCAGGCCGGCACAGCCCACCGGAGCCTGCACAGCCCCCCTGGCAGGCCAGCACAGCCCCCCGGCAGGCCGGCACAGACCACCGGAGCCTGCACAGACCCCCTGGCAGGCCGGCACAGCCCCCCGAAAGGCCCGTACAGACCCCAGAGAGGCTGTACAAGGGAAAAACAGGATTTTTCTTATTCCGATACCGGAAGTCCCATAGACTTGAATGGGACTTCCGGTATCGGAATCGGCGATACCGATACTTTTTTTTTTTAAGATCGGCCGATCCATTCCGATCCGATACTTTGAAGTATCGGACGGTATCGCTCAACTCTAATCAGAATACATCATCTTTCAAGCATCTCACGCTGAGTAAACATGAGAGTTGTGTATGCATCATTCGGTACTTTAGTAAGAGGGATCTTTGCCCTAGAGAAAATGACTATCAAGACATTCACAACCTTTTTTTACACGTTTTGCAGCTGTGATCTTCATCTTCTTGGTGTGGATGTGGTAAATTTCAAATTTGTCATCAATACCATCATCGTCCATATCTTGTAAAGAGGAAATCTGGTGATTTCCAAGGGTCGTGGTTATGTACGTTTAGTGCCATTCTTTTCACAGTCTTTGTTACACAATGACAATTAATTTTAGACTGGGACATTTGGATATTATTGATAATATGTGTGGTTGAAGATGAAGAAGCTTCGGGTGTGTTTATAGTTACGGCCGGTGCACTCCTCTTTAAACTTAGTTTTTCACGAGCATCCATCAGTTTGGTTTTCCTCCGACACTGATCTGCTTGCTCTAATTCAGCATCTCACAAACACGTTGCACTTTGCCTTTTATACAGACACGTGCATGTTTGGCAAAATATTTTGGACAGGCATTTGTTAGGCCTAGTTTCACGCGCATCTGTGACACCGATCTTCTGCCGGGCAAGAAAACGATTCTGGTAATTGATGTTGGGTAAACGACGAATCATTGTAGGCTGGATCCTGGATCTCATACCTCCCATAGCCACTGCTGTTATTAATCATGTACTTTCCCATTCCTGTCATCACCATGCCCCTTTTCCTGATCACTTCATCCAACGATTCGTTCGCCATATTTGTACTAAAAACCTGCACCTTCCCAGCAGAAATTGTGCAGGAAACCACGTTAGAGTTTTGCAAGATGTTTATGATGCCCCTTAAAAAAAAAAAAATTACACACTATTTTGATATCTACCCCCAGGGGGAAATGTGGGCCAGCCCATACACTTAAGTGTATGGCCATTACAAGTCTGAGACCCGCTCCTTTAAATTGGGCATAGTTTTTTAATGAGGCCTTACTCCACGTCTTATCATCCACCGCCACTAGATCTCCAGGGTTAACGTGTTCCGTGCTGCTACAGCCCAGTGTCAAATTTCTAACAAGGGTGGGGGGTTATGCTGGGCAAAAAATACTTGTTATGAAAAAGGTTGAGGTGTCCCCACAGGGGAAAATGTTTGCCAGCCCATACACTTAGTGTATTGGCATTACAAGTCTAGGAGACCCGCTCCATTGTAATAGGACATTGTTTTTATGAGGCCCTCCTCCATGTTTCTTCCAAGGGGGGATTGGGGTGCGTGCTAAGTTGGGTCAAGGCGGACCTTGCATTCAATGCATAAGGAAACTGTTGTGAGCTCATTTTCGGGTTTGCCTCTGTCTTCTGGTGAGGGTTATGGAGCTGGCTGTGCTGAAAGTAGTGAGTTCTCTATCTGGACTCCCTCTGTTGGTGAAGGGAGGTAATGAAGCTGATCTAAATGGCAGAGACCGGCCACCTGAGGAAGAGGACTGCGATTGGACATCAGGAGTTTCTGATTGGATTTAAGGCAGCCGACTCCCTAGTTTCTTGCTGGTGATTTTTCCTGACTGTGGCTTCTGGTTTCCAGTTTGGTTCCTGCCTTCCTAAAGCTAAGTTTTCTCTGCTATTGTTCATATGAGTTTTTGTCTGGTTTACTTAGTTTTTGTGTTCAGCCAGCCCTGCCTGGGACTGGGCTGAATCCTCATTTTGTCTCTGATCAGTTGATCTCTTTTGCTCTGTCTTCAGAATATACCTGAGTGCTGATATAGTGATTGGCCTTTTTCTATCAGACGTGTTGGACATTTTTTTTTGGCAGGGTTTTTTGCGTGATTGCAGACAGCAGCTTTTCTTTCCTGTCCTTTCTAGTTAGTGAGGGCCCCATTGTTTGCTCAGCCTATCTTTCTATCTGTGTCTGTGTTTTCATCTTGTTTCACCGACAATACGTGTTGGGGGCTGTCTATTGCTTTGGGGTCTGCTCTGGGGCAGTTTAGATTTTCCCTTTTTCTTTAGGCTTATTTAGTTCTCTGGCCGTGACGAGGCGTCTAGGACCACCGTAGGCACGCTCCACGGCTACTGCTAGTTGTTGTGGATAGGACTAGGGGTCTGCAATCCGCTAGTTACCAACCTCTCCGGTTTTCTGGGCTTAGCTTGCTTTTTTTGCCTCCTCGGTGACTCATTCATAACAGGAAACCATATGGCAGGACCAACTGAAGAATGTGAAGTGAATTTTCCTGTGTCCATCCAGTACTTGTGCTCAAAGGCTTATTGGGGTGCATATGACTTGGTAGCAGGGCAGGCCTTGCTGTCAATGCATAAGAAAAGAGTGTGGGAGTACAAAATGAATAATGTGAAGTGGATTTTCCTGTGCCCTTCCAGTATGTATCTTCAAAAGCTTATTGGGGTGCATGTAACTTTGGGGCAGGCCAGGCCTTGCATTCAATGCAACATTTTTTCAGGAAGACCTCCTGTACCTCTCGTGAAAGGGGTATTGGGGTACGTCGTAATTTTTAGCATCCCATCCACTCACTGCATAGGCAAAAACAGTTTAGAAGACCCACTGTTTAACAAGGGCCCTTTAAGCAGATTAATGCTGCCTGATGCCCCAGTAAAAACAGGCTCTGACTTTAAGAGTCCCTCCTTCATAAGTGAAACAAGATGTGCCTGCTTATGTGTCACACACCACATGGCCAGCTAGGGTTGTTAAATGTTACAATGACATTTCCCAGTGAATGCATTTGTATTTGTTGAAAGCAATGCTAAAGTTGAAAAACGCCTCAAAAATGCTGTGTGTGAACATAGCCCAAGTGGTGGAGGAACATTTTTGTTTTGGGTTAAGTATTTCGGTTTAGATAAAAGTCCTTAACCTGGAAAGGGTGTTCCTTAACATATTTCCCAGCAAAATACATTTCGTTTTCGTTGCTTTTTTGATGCCTGTAAAAAGGGCATGAAACTCTGACATTGTTTAGAGCTGTGACCTAGGAGTGAGAAATGCTTCCAGGGGCAGTTGCCATGATGTTTGAGCAGTGTTTCCATCATTTTCAGACATCTTTAGACCTTAAAAGGACCCCCGGGGGATCGCGGTAAAAATGCTCGGGTCTCCCGTAGACTTACATTGGGCTCGTTGTTCTGTCCGAGTACCCCAATTTGCTCAACCCAAGCAACGAGCACTCGAGCATTTTAGTGCCTTCTCATCACTAGTCTCAAAAGATCTTACAGCAACATTCAAAGGACTGCAGGCCTCACCTGCCTCAGTTAAGGTCAGTGTTCATGACTCCACCGTAAGAAAGAGACTGGGCAAAAATGGCCTGTATGGCAGCGTTCCAAAACAAAAACCACTGCTGAGCAAATATAACAAAGGCTCATGTCAGTTTTGCCTTTAAACTTATTGATAATCCCAAAGACTTTTGGGAGTCTACTCTGTGGACTAAAGAGACAAACAATGAACTTTTTGAAGGGTATATATCCCATTATATCTGGCGTACAAGAAACACAACATGTTACGAAAAGGAACATCATACCAGCAGTAAAACATGGTGGTGATAGTGTGATGGTCTGGGGCCATTGTGCTACTTCAGCACCTGAAAGACTTGCTGTGGTAAATGGAACCATGAATTATGCTGTCTACCAAAAAATCCTGAAGGAGAATATGCGGCCATCCGTTTGTGACCTCAAGCTGAATTACACTTGGGTTATGCAACAGCACAATGATACAAAACACACCAGCAAGTCCAATTCTGAGTGGCTTAAGGAAAAACCAAATAAAGGCTGTGGAGAGGCCTAGTAAGAATCCTGACCTTAGTCCGATTGAGGTGCTGTGGCATGACCTTAAAAAGGCGGTTCATGTTCGAAAACCCTCGAATGTGGCTGAATTGCACAATTCTGCAAAGATGCGTGGTCAAAATGCCACCAGAGCGATGGAAAAGACTTATTGCCAGTTATTGCAAACGCTTGATTGCAGTTGTTGCTGCTAAAGGCGGCCCAACCAGTTATTAAGTTTAGGGGTAAATCACTTTCTCACACAGGGTCCTGTAGGTTTGGATTTCTTTTTCCCTTAATAGTAAAGACCTTCATTTATATACACACACATATACATACACACATATCATATGAATATATCGCAAATCGCAAGGCTCAAAATTAATGAAAAATGTATTCTTTATTGGATGACAAAATAACTAAAAGCTGTAGTGCCGCGGGGTCCACGTTGTGCAGTGATAAGGCAGTGACCCAGGAAAGTTTAAAGCAAACGTAGATTTAATGTCCAAAAAAACTTACAAACAAAAGAAATGGTATCCTCCGGATTGCAGCCAGGAAACAAAACAGTCCACAAATGTGTCCATTGCCGAGGGTGACCGCACCACCGTATTACGCTGCGGGATGCCAGGAGTTCACCCCACTGGGCTCTATGTTCCCTCACAAAAGGCAGTTTTAGCAGAGCTGTCTGCTCTACATCATCCATACTCCAGACGGACACACCCAAACCCTTCCTGCAGGGTATTTTTTTCTCTCCACTCAACTCTGTGCCCATGGGCCACTTATAAGATCCGGGCTGGAGGAAACGGACCAGTCCCACTACCTTCATGCAGTCTGTTTAAAAAATAAAAGCCCATACCGGGTTTTCCTGAACACTTCCTGGGTCAGATAACTTTACCAAGTTCAAGCTTACTTTTAATCAGCCTTGTGACTCACAGGCGTCCTGCTGTGACCACAAGACACTCCAGTGTATCTAATACGCTTCTGAGTGCATCCTGGGGGACACAGGGGACACAAATAACACCAGTTGCTGCCTCAAAATGCATAAAAATAGACATACAAAAGTGCGACATAAAAGAAAAAAAAATCCAGTCTGATGCCGGCGCTCGCGAAAAAAGTTAAATTTGACAGATCGGTTCACTTAAAAAAAATGTTTTAAAGATTTTTATTCTGAAGTAAAGCAGTAAAACAACAACGCATTTTAGAAAAAGCCTTCATCAGGTAAAATATACATCCATACCAAAACAATGACCATGTCTTTATAAACCCTTTTTACAACTGTTACTAGCACCAATCCTTCACTTAACTTGCACACTCCTCTTAATTGGTCTCTTTAGCAGGGGTAAGTAAAATATATAATTCACATTCCTTAAGAGGTTAAACTCTAGTGGAAAAAAATATATAAAAAAATGTTTGATTGCGATTAAGCACTCCGGAAGGGATCATTTCTACCGGTGTGACTGATATTTGGAATTTTTTGATGTGCTTTAACAACATGTGAGGCGATAAACTATGCTGAAAAAAAAACGATTTTAGTATTCTGACGGTGTCCATTCATTCTGGCTCTCACAGTTTGTGTTGTGCGGCCGACATATTGGAGGCCACGCCAACACGTAACCACGTGAATAGCAGTCACTGCTGCAGGATAGTTGCTGCTTAGAAACCTCACCCGTGCTATATGAAGTGAGCAAGCCCCATGTTGTAAGATGTTGCACGTACAGCAAGTCCTCAGTCCACATTTGTAGACGCCCGGAGATGAATTTCTAGAGACAGCTTTTAAAAACTCACAAGTGAGATCTGTGGGTTTTTTTAAGTTGCTGGGCGCTATTAGATTTCTTATGGTGCGACCTCTCCTAAAGGGAATACCGGGTTTTTTTGGTAACAAATTCTTTAAGATGGGGTCTTTGATTAAAAGGTACCAAAGTTTTTCAAGGATGTCTCTTATTTTATGATTGCAGTTATAGAACTGATCCACGAAATTAAAACGCCAGGGATTAGATTGGTTCTTTTTTGAAGGACCACAAGATTCAGCCTTTCCATTTTTCAAATTACTCCTAATCCCATTTTCTATGGAAAAAAAAAATTCTGGTTGATCTGTGGTAGGCAATCAGCCTGAGTTTCTATCAGATTCTTTGCATATGCATCTTGCACTAATTTTTTGGGATTTTTTTTTCAAGAAATCCAGAGAATCTTTCAGAATCTTTGAGTGTTGCACAGTCAGCTTCACTACTGCAATTCTTTTGAATGCGCAGAAATTGGCTCTGTGGAATATTGTTCTTCCATTTGCAATAGTGTGCACTACGGAAATCCAAAAAACCATTGCGGTCTACTTTTTTGAAAAAGGTTTTTGTCACTCTGTGGCTGTCTTTGTGGCTTAGGGTACCGTTACACCTAGCGATGCACCAGCGATCCCGACCAGTGATATGACGCGGTCAGGATCGCTGGTGCATTGCTAGGTGGTCGCTAGTGAGCTGTCACACAGGCAGATCTCACCAGCGACATTGCAGGGGATGGGGGTCGCTATTTACCTGTCAGACGAGGCGATCCTGCGTCCTCCCACCCGCGTCCACGCGTCGAATGGTCCAGGAGCTTCTCGCGCGATCAGCGATAATCAGCGGGGGAGCCGGTCGGAGGTAAGTATCACATGCAGCGATATCGCTAGTAATATCGCTGCAACGTCACAAAATCGGTGACTTTACAGCGATATTGTAATCCCCCATTCATTCATGTCTAGCTTATTAGTTGCCATGATTGTTCTATGGACCCCTTCCATAGAATCACCAGATCATCTATATAGCGTTTATAGCGTTTATAAAGCAGAATTTTTTCTTTAGAAAAAGGCTCAGATAGCGCAGATAGGGACTCGAATCGCCCCATAAAAAGATTAGCTAAACTAATTTACAGAGGCTCGGGACCGCGATGGGGACGAGGGTCGCCCCAAGTTTCGCTAATCTTCATATAGCACGGGTGAGGTTTTTGAGATTAAGCAGCATCTATCCTGCAGCAGTGACTGCTATTCACGTGGTTACGTGTTGGCGTGGCCTCCAATATGTCGGCCGCACAACACAAACTGTCAGAGCCAGAATGAATGGACACCGTCACAATACTAAAATCGGTTTCTTTCAGCATAGTTTATCGCGTCTGTGGTGGAACGCACACAGACCAGTTCCTCCCACGTCACCACCGTGTCGTAACTACACAGGCACAGCTCTCCGGCGCCCCCTTTGTCTCTCAGGTAAGTAAGGGAACTGCACCTAGAGCAAATGGTCGCCGGGGAGGAGGTCCTGTTACCCGCTGGAGGTTCTAAGATTCGTGATCAGAGAAAAAGCATCAGCCCAAGATTAAGTTTATAGTTTAATTGCCTTAAGGGCACACTAGATAATTACAGAAATATACAGTAAATTTGCAGTCAGAGAAAATATATAACAATAAGGGTACAAGACTTAAGATATTAAGCTGGAGGTCACTTTATCAGATTGTAGGGTCATGTGGGTGCTGGGGAGCTCTGCAGTCCACAGGTACAAGAATCTTAGTTGCCGGACAGACCCCCAAAGCATGGGCCGCTGCTCCCCTCGGCAGGTCTGTCTCCAGGTCCTTCTTAGATCGTCATTGTCCAGATCTTCTGTGTGAAGGAATGAATATCTGCCAGGGGATGCTAGTCCTTAAACACGCTATGTTCCTCCCCCTGTGTCAGAGGGTGGGCTAATAATCCATGCTCCTAGGATGGAGCCAAAGCGTCTGGGACACACAAAGGACGTATATTCCTGCGTCTGCTAGCAGGTACATTCTAATTGAAGCCCTAGGCTTTTTTCTGGCCCCCTGCTGGCACGGCTCCGTACCTGAGCTTTGAAGCTCTGTTTTGGGCCTATCCTCATTATCACACCAATGGCCCTGCCTATTAAGCATTGGAACACTAAATCCTGCTTGTATTTACTCAGTACATTATTATTATTATTATTATTATTATTATTATTATTATTAGTACACAGCACCTGGGGGTATAGAAGCCATTAACTGCCTGTAATTCCTGAACTTAGACCAAAATGGATGCCAAGCTCAGACATGTGGCCCCATATCTAAGATGGCGGCTGCTCCTTCATCACAGCGTCACATGTTGTTAAAACACAGCAAAAAATTCCAAATAACAGTTACACCAGTAGAAATGATCCCTTCCGGAGTGCTTAATCGCAATCAAACAATAAACAAAAAGGAATCTTTTTGGATATTTCGGTTACAAACCTTGTACCTGAATGGTTTGAACGATGTGATTGAGAAAGTTTAGAGATGCTATACCTATTGATATAGTGATTAGGTTTATTAAGTTTTTTTAATATTTTTTTCCACTAGAGCTTAAAAGGTACTGTCACTCTTAGCGATGCACCAGCGATCCCGACCAGCAATATGACGCGGTCAGGATCGCTGGTGCATCGCTAAGTGGTCGCTAGTGAGCTGCCACTCAGGCAGATCTCACCAGCGACATCGCAGGGGACGGGGATCGCTACTTACCTGTCACACCAGGCGATCCTGACGTCCTCCCGCCCGGCTCCACGCTCGTCACTCATCTCCACAGCAGGAAGCGCCGCAGGAAGCGGATGATGAGAAACGGTCCAGGACGTTCTCGCGTGATCAGCGATAACCAGCGGGGGAACGGTCGGAGGTAAGTATCAGACATAGCGATGTCGCTAGCAATATCGCTGCTACGTCGCAAAAACCAGTGCCATTACAGCGATATCGCTTAGTGTGACAGGCCCTTAACCTCTTAAGGAATGTGAATTATATCTTTTACTTACCCCTGCTAAATAGTTAAACCAATTAAGAGGAGTATGCAAATTAAGTGAAGGATTGGTGCTAGTAACAAACACCCCTCCCTTTCCAGTTGTAAAAAGGGTTTATAAAGACATGGTCATTGTTTTGGTATAGATGTATATTTTACCCTGTGAAGGCTTTTTTTTAAGCCGAAACGCGTTGTTTTTATTGCTTTACTTCAGAATAAAAATCTTTTTTTACATTTTTTTTTTTTTTAAGTGAACCGATCTCTCAAATTTCACTTTTTTCGGGAGCGCCGACATCAGACTGGATTTTTTTTTCTTTTATCTTGTACCTGCGGACAACTGAGGATCGCCCCGTTGACCAGGAGTCATGCAGCAAAAACCGAGAAATTAGGAGCTTGGTTTGGGACATTCCCCAGGGCCAATACGCTGTTCCTTCAACCTCAATTTGGTGAGTGCATCAGCTTTGTATTGTTATTTGGGACATTTTTAATATTGCACTTAGATCCTGCGCGGTGCTGTCCGTTTTATATTCCCTATCCTCCGGGTACTATATGAGAAGTGAGACATAGAAATATTGAAGTTTGGTAAATGATGACCCTTTATATTGTATGCAGTCACCATATTGAGATGGATACACAAAAGATACTGGCCAAAGTAACTCCTCTAGAATTATCCCACCCATAGCAGTGCCCATATCCACCTTGCTGGGGTCTGAGGGGAAGTGGAGGTCTGTACCTGGTACTGATCCAGCCCGGACCCTCCATCAGCTTCATCCAGAGTCACACATCAGTCCATAAAACCTGCATCAGATATTGCTTGGCCTAGTCCGGACATTTTTGTCTTATCAGTGGCGATTGAGCTCAGCCATGTCTCTGAGCACTGTTCCTTGCACTTCTTGGTCTTGCTCAGCCTCCTCTCCTCAGCCATGTCTCTGAGCACTGTTCCTTGTACTTCTGGGTCTTGCTCAGCCTCCTCTCCTCAGCCATGTCTCTGAGCACTGTTCCTTGTACTTCTGCATCTTGCTAAGTGGTGATCGGGCTCAGCCTCCTCACCTCCGCTGTGTCTCTGAGCACTGTTCCTTGTACTTCTGCGTCTTGCTAAGCATTGGTCGGGCTCAGCCTCCTCACCTCCGCTGTGTCTCTGAGCACTGTTCCTTGTACTTCTGCATCTTGCTAAGTGGTGATCGGGCTCAGCCTCCTCACCTCCGCTGTGTCTCTGAGCACTGTTCCTTGTACTTCTGCGTCTTGCTAAGCATTGGTCGGGCTCAGCCTCCTCACCTCCGCTGTGTCTCTGAGCACTGTTCCTTGTACTTCTGCATCTTGCTAAGTGGTGATCGGGCTCAGCCTCCTCACCTCCGCTGTGTCTCTGAGCACTGTTCCTTGTATTTCTGTGCCTTGCTCCGAGGTAGTCGTGCTCAGCCTCCTCACCTCAGCCATGTCTCTGAGCACTCTTCCTTGTACTTCTGCATCTTGCTAAGCTTTGGTCGGGCTCAGCCTCCTCACCTCCGCTGTGTCTCTGAGCACTGATCCTTGTACTTCTGTGTCTTGCTCAGTGGTGGTCGGGCTCAGCCTTCTCACCTCCACTGTGTCTCTGAGCACTGTTCCTTGTACTTCTGTATCTTGCTCAGAGGTGGTCGAGCTCAGCCTCCTCACCTCCGCTGTGTCTCTGAGCACTGAATACCTTGTACTTCTGGGTCTTGCTAAGTGGTGGTCGGGCTCAGCCTCCTCATCTCCAACGTGTCTCTGAGCACTGTTCCTTGTACTTCTGTATCTTGCTCAGTGGTGGTCGGGCTCAGCCTCCTCACCTCCGACGTGTCTCTGAGCACTGAACACCTTGTACTTCTGGGTCTTGCTAAGTGGTGGTCGGGATCAGCCTCCTCACCTCCAACGTGTCTCTGAACACTGTTCCTTATACTTCTGTGTCTTGCTCAGTGGTGGTCGGGCTCAGCCTCTGTGTCTCTGAATAGTTCTTTGTACTTCTGTGTCTTGCTCAGAGGTGGTCGGGTGTTATGAATGGGTCACTGAGGAGGATAGCAGGCCCAGGCTATGCCACAGAAAACCAGAGAGGTTGGTAACTAAGCAGATGCAGACCCCTGATCAGGTCCACACAACTAGCAGTAGCCGTGGAGCGTACCTACGATGATCCTAGAAGCCTCAGCACAGCCGGAGAGCTAACTAAGCCTAAAGCAAGAAAGGAGAAATCTAAACTGCCCCGGAGCAGATCCCCAAAGGAATAGACAGCCCCCAAACATATATTGTCGGTGAGACAAGATGAAAACACAACCGCAGGCAGAAAAATAGACTGAGAAAATTATGGGGCCCACACTGACTAGACAGGACAGGAAAGGAAAGACAGTGTCAGCAATCACGCAAAAAACCCTGCAAAAAAGTCCAACACGTCTGATGCACAAAAACACTGAAGTCGCACGACTTCGCCCCCACTATATCAGCACTCTGGTATAGTCTGAAAGCAAAGCAAAAAGTGACCAATATAAAAGGGGACAAAACAAACTGGCAAATGCAGTAACATATGGGCGGTGATTCAGCACAGCCCCAGCCGGAGCTAGTTGACCCACACAAAGCAGATATAAACAAAACCAGATCAAATGCAAACAGAATAGCAAACGAACCACTTAGCTGAACATGCAGTGCCAAAAGCAGGAGACATCAGACCTCAGGGGGCACAAGAAGAAAATCACCAGCAGGGATAGAGGGAGTCAGCTGTCTTAAATCCCAATCAGAAACCCCAGATCTCCAATAGTATTCCTAATTATCAGGTGGCAAGCCTCTGTCAATCAGATCAGCTCCACTACCTCCAGTAACCACCAGAGGGAGAGCAGAAAGAGAAGGAAGCCAAAGAGAGAATTCACAACAGAACCCCCCTTGAGGAGGGGTCACCGGACCCTCATCCATGCCACCAGGACGGTCAGGATGGGCCCGTTGAAAAGCACGAACCAATCTTTCGGCATGAATGTCAGAAGCAGAGACCCAAGAATTATCCTCCTGGCCATAACCCTTCCATTTGACCAGGTACTGGAGTCTCCATCTAGCCAAACGAGAATCCAATATTTTCTCGACCTCATACTCCAAATTACCTTTAACCAATACAGGGTCAGGAAGCGCAGCCATGGGAACTACTGGCTCTACAAACTTCTTCAACAAGGATTTATGGAACACTTTGTGAATTTTAAACATAACTGGAAGAGCCAAACGGAAAGAAAACGGGATTAAGGATTTCCAAAATCTTATAAGGTTGAATGAATCTTGGCTTGAATTTTGGAGATGCAACCTTCATAGGAATATTCTTTGAAGACAACCAAACCATATCACCCACTTTAAACCGGGGACCAATGGTCCTATGCCGGTTGGAAATCTGTTGGGCTTTTTCCTGAGAGTGGGACAACTTATCCACCACGTGGTCCCAAATCTGCTGCATTCTCTCTACCACAGAATCCACACTTGGGCAGGCCGAAGATTCCACCTGCCCCGAAGAAAATCGAGCATGAAACCCAAAGTTACAGAAAAAGGGCGACATCAAAGTGGCAGAACTAGCCCTATTGTTTAGGGCGAATTCGGTCAAGGGCAAAAATGAGACCCAGTCATCCTGATCAGCAGATATAAAACATCTCAAATAGGACTCCAAAATCTTGTTTGTTCTCTCAGTTTGCCCATTGGTCTGAGGATGAAATGCAGAGGAGAAAGATAACTGAATTCCCAGTTTGGAACAAAAGCTCTCCAAAATCTGGAAACAAACCTGACTCCTCTGTCCGACACAATGTTCTCAGGAATCCCGTGCAACCGAACTACCTGTTGAAAAGACAAGGGCACCAACTCAGAAGATGGCAACTTTGGGAGTGGTAGAAGATGGACCATCTTAGAAAATCTATCACAGATCACCCAGATAACAGTCATTCTCTGAGAGACAGGAAGATCTGAAATAAAATCCATTGAGATATGAGTCCATGGCCTCCTGGGCATCGGCAAGGGCATCACAACCCACTAGAACGAGAACAGGGCTTGGACCGAGAACAAGTCCCACAGGACTGCACAAAATTTCTGACATCACGAGATAAGGCAGGCCACCAAAAAGACCGACTCACCAAATCTCTGGTACCAAAAATACCTGGATGACCAACCAACGCGAAGCAATGAATTTCAGACATTATTCTTTTCCTCCACTGGTCAGGAACATACAACTTTCCCATAGGACAATATTCAGGTTTGTCCTCCTGAAATTCCTCCAGGGCACGTCTCAAATCGGGTGAGATGGCGGAAAGAACTACACCTTCATTTAGAATGGTAGTAGGCTCGGTCACATCAAGAGAATCCGCAAAGAAATTCCTAGAAAGAGCGTCCGCCTTAACATTCTTAGTGCCCGGAAGAAAAGAGACCACAAAATTAAAAAGCGTGAAAAACAAGGCCCATCTAGCATGTCTAGGATTCAAGCATTTGACTGATTCAAGATAAATCAAATTCTTGTGGTCGGTGAGGACCACAACTTGATGCCTAGCTCCCTCCAACCAATGTCTCCACTCTTCAAATGCCCATTTCATGGCCAACAATTCCCGATTCCCCACGTCATAGTTACATTCAGATGGGGAGAATTTTCGAGAAAAGAAGGCACAGGGATTCATCTTAGAAGTCACCGGATCTCTTTGGCACAAAACGGCTGATACACCAATCTCTGAAGCATCTACCTCCACCTGAAATGGGAGTGAGGCATCAGGTTGCCGTAGAACCGGAGCAGAAGTCAATCTCCGCTTAAGCTCCTGAACTGCTGAGACTGCCTCTGGAGACCAATTCACCACATCAGTGCCCTTCTTGGTCAAATCAGTCAGTGGTTTGACAATACCAGAAAAAATTACTTATAAATTTACGGTAGAAATTAGCAAAACCCAAATACTTCTGGAGAGCCTTCAAAGAAGTGGGCTGAACCCAATCATAATGGCCTGAATCTTGTCCGGCTCCATTTCAATAGCCGATGGGGACAAAATGAATCCCAAAAATGAAATCCTCTGTACACCAAAGAGGCACTTCGATCCCTTAACATACAGGGAATTCTCCGACAAAATCCGGAACACAGTCCGGACATGTTCCACATGAGAATCCCAATCACTGGAAAAGATCAAAATATCATCCAGATAGATGATCAAAAACATCCATAAAGTCCCGGAAAATATCGTTCATGAAAGACTGGAAGACAGAAGGGGCATTAGTGAGCCCAAAAGGCATCACCAGGTACTCAAAATGTCCCTCCGGAGTATTAAACGCCGTCTTCCATTCATCCCCGTGCTTGATGCGAATAAGATTATACGCCCCCTGAGGTCAAGCTTGGTAAACCAGCAAGCACCTTTAACTCTGGAGAATAGATCAGAAATCAGGGGTAACGGGTTCTGATATTTAACCGTCATCTTGTTAAGGGAACGATAATCAATACACGGTCTTAATGAACCGTCTTTCTTGGCCACAAAAAAAAAAAACAGCACCTAAAGGTGACGAGGATGGTCTAATATGACCCTTCTCCAACGACTCCTTAATATAGGATCGCATAGCATCATGTTCGGGTACAGATAAGTTGAAAAGTCGACCCTTGGGAAATTTACACCCAGGCATCAACTCAATTGCACAGTCATAACTCCTATGAGGAGGCAAAGACGCAGACTTAGGCTGGCTTCACACTTGCATTTTTTGCGCTGCGTTTTTGCGCATAAATGCGCATGTGTTTTTTTTCCTATACTTAACATGGGTGCATATAGTCATGCGTTTGTATGCGCATGCGTTTTCTTGTAGTGTGCGCCCGGGCGCACAAAATGCATCCTGTTGCATTTTTTGTGCGTCCGACCTGTCTCAAAAAACGCATGCGCACGCAATGAGCACAAAATTCACCCAAAAACACATTATAGTCTATGGGAGCGCTGACGTGCGCATGGCCATGCGCACGTCAGCGCAAAAAAAGCATGCTTTTTTGTAAAAAACATGCGCAAAAAACAAGAAAACGCATGATGCATTTTTTATGCGCGTTTGTACTGCGCACGCAGCGCAAAAAAACGCAAGTGTGAAAGTAGCCTTACTCTCTCTGAATACATCAGAAAAATCAGCCAAATAGTCAGGAATATCATGAGACTGAGGAGAGGTGGAGAAAACAGGAGTGTCCCTAAGAACACACTGACCACCCCAACTCACCACAGACACAGATTTCCAATCCAAAACTGGATTATGAGTTTGCAACCAGGGAAAACCCAGAACAATAGAATCATGCAAATTGTGCAGCACCAAAAATTTACAATTTTCTTGGTGGTCCGGGGCGACCCGCATTATCACCTGGGTCCTAAACTGAGGTTTATTTTCCGCCAAAGGAGTAGCATCAATACCCCTCAAAGGGATAGGAGTCCGCAGAGGCATCATGGGAAAACCACAACGTTTAGCAAAGTCCAAATCCATCAGATTCAAAGCTGCTCCTGAATCCACAAAAGCCTTAGCAGAAAATGTAGACAAGGAGAAGATCAGAGTAATTGCCAAAAGGAACTTAGGCTGTACACTGCCCATGGCAAAAGTGTGAGCAAAACACTTTTCTCGTTTAGGGCAGACAGAAATAGTATGAGAGGCATCTCCACAGAAAAAAACACAACTTATTATGCCTTCTAGACTCCTAAATAAGAATTAGAGGGCACCACACAAAAGGGATACACACAAAGTCTGTAAAACAGTAAACTGTGAAAAATAGAGAAAAGCTACAGACTTAAACCAGGATCAACTGAACAAACAAACAATTTTATTGGATACAAAAAGACATAACCAATTAAAAATTTTCTAATAGTCATAAACATGACAATAAACCCTATTTGATCCTATTCAGCTTTAACTTGGTGGGATAAGTATTTTCTTTGTCTGAGTGGTTCCTCGCCTCTGTGTCATTTGTGACACTTATATGATGTATTTCTTTGGAACTACTCTTTTCCCTCCTTGTGGACCGTATATAGTTTTACACATGGCGATCTGAATTACTGGGAACACTTATTTTTGTACTCTTTGTGGCCTACAGCAGTTAGAGGGCGACAAATGAATAAGTGGTGTTCCACTTTTTTACAGGTGTTGTTGGTTTATTATGTCCACATCTAACACCTGTTTTGGATTCTCTATTTTGATACTTGCATCTGTTTCTAATGTTGTATTGCTTTTTGTGATATAGGCTACCATAATATCGCTTATGTGCTTTGTTCATCTTTGTGGGGGAGCTTTTTAGCTCTATTGTGGGCTAATAGGGTTGGTTTATTGTCATGTTTATGACTTTTTAAAAGTTTTTAATTGGTTATGTCTTTTTGTATCCAATAAAATTATTTGTTTATTCAGGTGATCCTGGTTTAAGTCTGTAGTTTTTCTCTATTTCTCACAGTTTGCTGTTTTACAGACTTTGTGTGTATCCCTTTTGTGTGGTGCCCTCTAATTCTTCTTATTTAGCCATTGTACAGGGGGATTTTGTTCACCATTCTTTTTCTGAGTGTTGGCGCACACTTTCTTATTGTTCCTATTATGGATTTGGCAGCTAGGGAGGCGGCCTGGAATAATCAGGCTCCTGGTATTTGTGATGAAAGTTCTGGAGTGTCTACAGCTCATGTTGATGTAGAAAAACACACTGACTTTGAGACTTTCTCCAGGGATTTAGTGAATTTGCACAAACCCCTTACGAAAACATGGTGGAACATTAAGAGCCTTGAGAAATATATAAGATTTGGTTTGGTTCCTAAAGGGCTGAGGGTGCAGATATTCCCGGCTTGGGAGGCTGATTGTTCCTTTCAAAAAACATGGGTGAGTGGACTTTTTCAATGCTCTTCCATTATTATGAATTTGCTTATCGAGCATGATCGTTCCTTGCTATCTGGTATCAAAGAGAAAATTAAAATATGTGAGCAAAAATTGAATACCTTTGATGGCAAGTTGCTGGTTGAGCCTTTTCAGGCTAGATTAAAATCTACTATTGACCAATATGAGAAGGATATTATAGGCGGCAAAAAACGTAAATTTAAACCAACTGGATTTAAAAGATGGAAGAGTTTATAGGTGGGTCCATAAGGGTAATAAGAGATGCATTTACCCGGATAATAGTAGTGTGGAAGATACCCCCACAGTTGCCGAATCACAGTCTAGTGATTTTTGATCTTCGGAGCAAAGCGATGTAGAAGGCGCAGTAGGAGGGGTAAGCGAAGAAAGAGATCCCAGAAAAAAGACATGGGGATACCAACAGTGGTCCCCCAAATATCAGAGGAACACTCGGCAGAATCGGAGGCGGTGATGCTAACCCGGAACTCCCCTCCATTTATTGATCCATCTGGCGATACGGGTGAGCTTCAAATTATCAATTTATCTGATTATGAGTCGTCTGCCATTGAAATATCAGTACTTACTGTAAGCGTGGGCTGTCTTTCTGTCCCACGAATATGCTTGATACATTTACGTTTGTCAAAGATTTGTATTTATTTTGCAGACAACTGACATTTAAATTGCTTTATCATCAACCATCAGTTATTGACTATTTACCTATGGAAGATAGACAGACGTTTAGGGATCTGGTTTCACTGCTGGAAGAAAATGAAAATCCCTCCTCCAGGCAACGATTTATGGGGAGAACACCATCTCAAGCGACTCCATCTTTGTCCCTCTTTCCAGTGGTCCAGATATTTTTTGACTCTGTCGGGATGTCCAATCCCTAGATTTAAAAACCAATCATTTGAATAATGTGAGTAGTTCTGAAAAGAAGGCTATACGGGATTTGGGTAACAATAAGGATTTGGTAATTAGGGAAGCGGACAAAGGTGGCAATGTGGTCATCTGGCCTGTGAACCTCTACATGAAAGAAGCCAAAAGACAACTCAATAATTCTTTATGTTATCAGGCACTTCCATCAGATTCCATTCCTGTTTTAAAATGAAATTGGACAAACTTCTACAGACGGCCTTCACATTTGGGCTCATTGATAAGGAAAGAGACTTCCTGACAACCCACCACCCGAGGGTTCCCACATTTTATATGCTGCCTAAGGTGCATAAGTGCTTTCAGGAACCGCCAGGTAGGCCCATTATGTCCGGCATTGGGGGTATTTTTGAGCGGCCATGCATTTATGTTGATTTTTTTCTTGCAACCGATAGTGACATCCCCTGCTTCATACGTGAGGGATTCTTCTCACTTGTTGGTTTTGTTTAAGGATCTAATTGTTCCATCTAATACTTTTTTGGTTACCCTTGATGTCAAATCTCTTTATACTTGTATTAGGCATGATCTGGGAGCCCTGGCGGTGTCTTTCTTCTTGGAGCAACACTCCACTGTAAATTGTGGACATGATTCTTTCATGCTGGATCTATTGCACTTTATTTTGGACAAAAATTATTTTGTGTTCGACCGAGTGTGCTACAGGCAGGTATCTGGGACTGCGATGGGTGCACGATGTGCACCATCGTATACAAACCTTTTTCTCGGGTGGTGGGAGATCACTCAAGTCTTTTGTTCAAAATCATGTTTTCAAGTGGTGTCGGTACATCGACGACGTTCTTTTGCTGTGGACGGGATCATTGGATGAGTGTAAGCAGTTTATTGAAGGCCTAAATGATAACAATTTGAATATTAGTCTTACAGCTAATTTTTCTGGATTGGTGTCAGACTTATTGGATCTTAAGTTGGTCATCGAAGAATCTCATATTAGGACCACCCTCTACTGAAAACCCATCTCCACTAGCAGCATTTTGCATTATTCAAGCTTTCATCCGGACCATTTGAAAAATGGCATTCCTAAAGGACAATTCTATCGTCTCAAAAGGAATTGCTCAGATCAACGAGATTTTTTGACACAAGCACAGGATCTGACTGGACGTTTCAAAAATAGAGGATATCCCAAAAAGGTAATCTCCAAAGCATTTATGGTGGCAAGAGATAGTGATCGGGATAAACTCTTATGTCCACAACTACGACAGACTTCTAAACCTTTCGGAGTGGTGACAACATTTAATAATCAATGGCAGGACATCCGTAGCATCCTTACAAGATATTGGGGGATGTTCACTAATGAACCAAGACTTACACCACACATCTCGTTGAAACCTAGTCTTATTGCTAGAAAGGCTGTATCACTCAAGGATTCACTGTGTCATAGTCACTTTAAAAGGCCCACATGTGGTTTGAATAGGGGTACTCGTTTACGAGGTACCTTTGCATGTGGGGGCTGTAATATTTGTCATTTGACAATTGGTAGTGAAGGGATTTCTCTTCCCACCTTGACATCTTTGGTTCATTCTAAAACTTTTTTCAACTGTAGGTCAAGAAATTTGGTCTACGCATTGATCTGCAAGTGCCCTAAGATCTATATAGGCCAAACCACTAAGGAACTTAGAAAGAGGATTCAGCAGCATCTTTCGAACATCAATACTGCCAAATCAGACAAGGAGAAAGGTAAAACTTTGACATCAGTTGCCATGCATTTTTTGAATGAACATGGTGGCTGTAACAAGGGCATTAGGGTTATGGGTCTTGAATCCATACAGACCAATATCCGAGGGGGTAATATCTCCTTGGAACATCTTAAATGTGAGTCTAAGTGGATTTTTAATCTGCGGAGTCTCTCACCAATGGGACTCAATGAAGACCTTCTTTTTACTGGTTTCTATAAACAATTATGACTTGACCTATTTAGTCTAGAGACCGGGTTTTCTCTTCCCATTGGTTACCCAAGTTGAATGGTTATTTATGGTACCTACTTTTTTGTGCTTTTTTCTATAGGTCCCTTTTGGATAAATACTGGATTTCTACAATCTCACCATCAATACATTATCATTCTGACAATGTTTCAGTGTGGATTTTGATATACTCTTATCACCAGGACATTATCATTTGGATAATTTTTCAACACGGACTTTACTTATGGAGCATTTCAAGGCCTTTTGGCTGTTATCTCATGTGCCCACCTTATTTCATCTCTGGACTTGTCTTTATCATGTTGCTGTTTATATTAGCGGCGTTTGTGGGGCATTCTATTTATTTTAAATGCAACATATTCACTCTCATGGTTCATATCTATTGTGCGTGGAGCTTGTGGAGAATGTTTGGAGGACAGTTGTTCTTCTCCAATAGTATGTTTTGATTTTCATTTGTTGAATTTTTCTTAATCAATGTACCTTTACTCTTTTTGAGCTTGATAAACTTGGTATAAGTCGATTCAGACTTTTTGCTGTCCACTTCACCGCTTGTATTTGTATAATTCATTCGAGGCTATGGTGAGGTTTCTTCATCTTTTTTTTGTTTTAGGTATCTATTTAGCTTCAGTATTAAACAATTGACTATGTGTCATGGTTACAATACTCGTATTACCTGACATGATACATTTGGGAAAAGATGGTGACATGACCATAGTGCTATTGTGTTAGTGCTTTGTTGTGAGTTCATTTTCCCCTTCACCATTGAGGTCTGATGAACTCCCTCTTCTGGTGATGGAAGGTAGTGAGGCTGATTACAAAGCACCTGAGCAGAATGATGATGACTGGGTGACTAGAATTGCTGACTGGATATAAGGCAGCCGACGCCCTTCTGTCTTGCGGGTGATTTCTCTGAGGGATTCTTGGAGACCAGTCTGATTCCTGCTCCTCAAAAGCTAAGTTTTCTGCTCTACTTTTTGCATTTGTGTATTGGTTTAGTTTTGCCTTGTTTTTCTGGATTTCTGCCTTTCCCTGCTGGGTGAGCTGAATTCCTTTTTGCTTTATCTTCAGAAAATACCTGAGTATTGATATAGTCTTTTTGAAGCCTAGCGTCTTCAGGGCTTTTTTCCCTATCAGTCTGTTGGCTCTTGTTTTTGAGAGGGTTTTGGCGGATTGCAGACAGCAGCTTTTCTGTTCTGCCCTATTTGGTTGGCTTGGGCCCCATCATTTCCTCAGCCTATCTTTCTGTCTGTGTGTTTTTTCATCTTGCTTCACCGTCATTATATGTTGGGGGCTGCCTATTGCTTTGGGGTCTGCTCTGGGGCAGTTTAGATTTCCCTTTCTGTCTTTAGGCTATGTAGTTCTCCGGCTGTGATCGAGGGGTCTAGGGCACCGTAGGAACCCCCCACGACTACTGCTAGTTGTTGTTGTTAGGTTCAGGGGTCTGCAATCTGATAGCTGCCAACTTCTCTGGTTTTCTGGATTTAGCTAGTATTTCTGTTTTTGCCTCCTACGGTGACTTATTTCATAACAGTGCTTATTTGTTCTTGTTGATCATTTTACTATTGTCAGGTATTTTTGATTGACACCATGGTCTGTTAGGGGAAATACTGATATCGTAATCTTCCAGGGTAGTGATTAACCACATTAGTGAGCATCTATTGACCCTACGTCGATATGTTTCGTAATGTATTATGCAATTCTTACTGTTTCTGCTGTATGTATATTCTTATGCCTACCACATTACTGTGTTATTATTTATTATATCCGGATATGCGTTTCTATCTTCCATATCTTCTCTTACATCAATAAATACGTAGTCGCATGAATTCTTTTATATTATGTGGCCTTGCGTTTTTCTATTCCATCTGGTTTCATCGTTAGACAATTCTTGCACACTATGAGACACCTTATGTGTGCACTTGTCTTCATATTATTGCGCGTTGACTATTTTTGATACCTAAATGTACTATATTAATGTGAACTTACAAATTATTGTACACAGCCTCCATTCTATTGGGACATGTGCAGCTCCTCTCTTACCAGCTATTATTCATTATTGAATGAACCATCTATCTGTATGGTGATCGACCATCTACTTATTTGATCTTGCTATGTGACATGACTCAATTCTTGATGCGCTATCTTTTCTATTTCATGAGCACTCTTAGTCAATATATCTTCGCGCTCCTGTTTTTCTAGGCATGCGCAGTGGCTGTACTCTTCATCTTTAGTCGTCACACGAATATCATTATCAAATAAATCAGCGATTGATGGTTTGGATAATTATCTTTATTCCACTATTAGTGTATTAACATCCTTTTTGATTTATTTATGTCATGCGATTATCATTTTTGTATTTTACAATGCGCTGTGTATTTGTTTCTCTCGTCTCCATGGTTTTTCAAATTGATGACGTACTTCCGCCTCTGATGTTTGTAGGGCAAGGAGATGTTATGCGACTGCGCAGGCGCCGATTTCATGCGATCACGCTGGCGCCAATTCGGCTAAGACCTGCGCATTGAGTACTTTGATATGTGGGCTTTGATTGCGCAAGCACTGATCCCGCTGAGACTTGCGCGCTAGGTAACTTGTTACGTGTGTATTTCTTTTGTACTTCCGGGTTTTCCGGAATTACCTTCTTCTCACGTGTGCTGTGCACACATCACCAAGGACTCTCTAGAGGATTAGCCGCCGCCTCTAAGACACATGACCGATGAGGTAACACTGCAGCTGCACTTTGTTAATTTATGATGTGTATATATATATATATATAGGATATAATTTGGTATGACCACTTGCCCCTGACGAAGCCACCAAGCTGTGGCGACACGCGTCGGGCATCTCCACAAGCCCCCCAGCAATAGATATGTGTATTTGATCCTATTCAGCTTTAACTTGGTGGGATAAGTATTTTCTTTGAGTGGTTCCTCGCCTCTGTGTCATTTGTGACACTTATATGATGTATTTCTTTGGAACTACTCTTTTCCCTCCTTGTGGACCGTATATAGTTTTACACATGGCGATTTGAATTACTGGGAACACTTATTTTTGCCTTCTAAACTCCCGACATTGCGCCCTAGACAAAACCCTATCACATTGCGTGGGTTCAGAAGTTTGTTCGAAAGGCGGCAACGCCTCTCGTGTAGTTTTACGTCCACGTAAACGCCGATCAACTTGAATGGCCAAGACCAGAGTGAACAGGAAATCCGACCATAACATCTTTTACGGTTTCTGCCAAACCCTTCCGAAAGAGAGCTGCTAAGGCACCATCATTCCATGTAGTAAGGACCGCCCACTTTTGGAATTTTTGACAATATAACTCTGTTGAATCCTGACCCTGGTTCAATGCCAATAAGGTTTTCTCAGCTTGATCAACAGCATTAGGTTCATCATACAACAACCCCAAGGCTTGAAAAAATGTGTCCACATTAGCCAGAAGAAAAAGCCCAATCCTGGGGATCGCCGCGCAGCAAAGAGATGACAATTTTAACCTGCTGCACAGAGCTCCCCGATGAGTTAGGCTTCAAGGCAAGAAATAGTTTACAATTATTCTTAAAATTCAAAAATTTAGACCGATCCCCAGAAAACACATCAGGAGTAGGGATTTTTGGTTCAACAGCAGATGATTCTGCCTATCTCGCTCAATTCCCCGCACTTCAGCAGCGAGCTGCTCCACACGATCAGACAATTGCTTAGTCTCCATTTATACAAAAAATCCTCCTACAGCCCCAGAAAAAAAGAGGAAAAAAATATATGAAGAAAAAATTCTGACACTTTTTTTTTTTTTTTTACATTCTTTCCTTCTTTAGAGTACCCTAGAATCTGCGGTATGGCTGGTGATTCTGTTATGAATGGGTCACCAAGGAGGATAGCAGGCCCAGGCTAAGCCACAGAAAATCAGAGAGGTTGGTAACTAAGCGGAAGCAGACCCCTGATCCTATCCACACAACTAGCAGTAGCCGTGGAGCGTACCTACGATGATCCTAGATGCCTCGGCACAGCCGGAGAGCTAACTAAGCTTAAAGCAAGAAAGGAGAAATCTAAACTGCCCCGGAGCAGACCGCAAAGGAACAGATAGTCCCCAAACATATATTGTCGGTGAGACAAGATGAAAACACAAAACGCAGGCAAAAAAATAGACTGAGCAAACGATGGGGCCCACACTAACTAGACAGGACAGGACAGGAAAGACACTGTCTGCAATCACGCAAAAAACCCTGCAAAAAAGTCCAACACGTCTGATGCACAAAAATACTGAAGTCGCACGACTTCGCCCCCACTATATCAGCACTCTGGTATATTCTGAAAGCAAAGCAAAAAGAGACCAATATAAAAGGGGACAAAACAAACTGGCAAATGCAGTAATATGGCGCCTCCAGGAGTATGGTCGCCACAATGGCATTACCTTCCTCCTAGGGAGTGTGATGTCATGCTTGGAAGCAATAAAGGATCTCTCTGGCAGTTAACCACAACACAGCTCCCACTCCAGGTCAGCAGAGGGAGCTCTGAACCAAATCTGGGGGAAGAGCTGCTCTCTGGGGGCCAGGAAGGGGAAATTTGGTTAGTTTGTGTGAGGAGGGCAACGTGTGTGGACGTGAGAAGAGCTGGGAGATTGAGCAGAGATTTCAGGCTCATTCCCAGCGATAGCGCATGATCTGGAGCCTGGTCTCCAAGGCTGTTTGGACACTGATGGTCCTGCAACAGAAACCGGAGGAATAGGAAGCTGTAAATGCTCTATTCCCACATAAGACTCAGAGGCACAACAGCGACGTGTGAGCCAGAAGAGAAAGGCTACAGGTGTCTGCCATACGAGGGAGTTCTAAAGAGGATAAGCAAGTGGAACTTCAGTGTAACACAGTACTGCAAGTACATAAAACTAAGCGCTAGGAAGGAGACTACACAACCCATCTGCCTAGAGAGATTCCTAAGTTCCTTCCAGGCTAGCCAGCTCCTGTGCCATCTGTAATCTGGACCCTGGACTGCATTTGCCAAGCAAAGGTAAAGAAACTGCACCCTATTGTGTCCTTGCCCTGGGACTACAGCCCTGCCTGTGGAGGGCTACATCATTGCTGCACCACACCATCTGTCCCAGAGGATCTGTCTGCAGCGTCGGCTTAACACCTTCATTGCCGAACACCACAGGTGGCGTCACGAATCATTCACTCATAAACTTTATTCCATCACTTCATCCCTTTTACATGGGCGCCCAGGGCCATGGACTGGGTCACAGCTGCTGTGACATTTCCCTCTGAGAGACCGGCCCGGTACCGAGTACCCCACAGCCTTGGGAGGGCGACCCAGTAACATATGGGCGGTGATTCAGCACAGCCCCAGCCGGAGCTAGCTGACCCACACAAAGCAGAGATAAACAAAACCAGATCAAATGCAAACAGAATAGCAAATGAACACTTAGCTGAACATGCCGGGAAAGAGCAGGAGACATCAGACCTCAGGAGGCGCAAGAAGAAAATCACCAACAGGGATAGAGGGAGTAGGCTGTCTTAAATCCCAATCAGAAACCCCAGATCTCCAATCGTCTTCCTCATTATCAGGTGGCAAGCCTCTGTCAATCAGATCAGCTCCACTACCTCCAGTAACCACCAGAGAGAGCCCAGAAAGAGAACTCTCAACCTGACCAGCTCCACTATCTTCAGTAATCACCAGAGGGAAGCCAGAGAGAAAATTCGCAACAGTCGGGCTCAGCCTCCTCACCTCCACTGTGTCTCTGAGCACTGAACATCTTGTACTTCTGGGTCTTGCTAAGTGGTGGTCGGGCTCTGCCTCCTCACCTCCACTGTGTCTCTGAGCACTGTTCCTTCTACTTCTGCATCTTGCTCAGTGGTGGTTGGGTTCAGCCTCCTCACCTCTGACGTCTCTAAGCACTGTTCCTTGTACTTCTGTGTCTTGCTCATTGGTGGTCGGACTCAGCCTCACTTCCAACGTGTCTCTGAGCACTGAGCACCTTGAACTTCTGTATCTTGCTCAGAGGTGGTCACGCTAAGCCTCTTCACCTCCACTGTGTCTCTGAGCACTGAACACCTTGTAATTCTGTGTCTTGCTCAGTGGTGGTCGGGCTCAGCCTCCTCACCTCCGACGTGTCTCTGTGGTGCTGGTTCTGTGATCGCCCCAATATCTGACAATGTCAGGAGCTGCGTCCTCTGTTCAACAATCTGGGATATCAGTATCAGGAAATCTCTTTTTTTGGCCTTTTTTTTCCCCAAGAAGCTGCAAATAATTCTGTACACCTTTGCAAAGGGAGGGGCATACTGAAGCCACACCCCTCATTACACATCACATCACTTTCAACCAATCGGCATGCAGGGTTATACAGGTCATCTGGTGACAATACTCACTGCCTAAAGATTGGGCACAGAGGGGACAACACGCAGGCAAAAGAGGAGAAAGGTCAAAAAATTCCCAGATCACGGCAAGGTCACACAATTCAAGATTCGTTTTGCACTGAATGTCCAAAAAAATTTCCTGCAGCCTTGTTTACTAAGAGTTAATCATAAGCAGAAGGTTACCATGATGGCAGATGGTCCACAAGCTTCCCCACAATGCTTTGCAGCTATCACATGCTATAGTGGAGCAATCAGGAGGGACTTTCAGATCCTGTATAAAAGCCAATGCAGGGCACGCAGCAGCCATTTCAGGGTGATCGAGGGTAGTGACATGAGGCCGCAGTTCAGCAAGAGAAAGCCCAAAATACTGGACAACTTCCCTACACTGGAATGTCTTGTAGTTGCAGCAGTGAAGATGATGAGTGTAGGAGGCAAATATGGGGAGGGGCCTGAGGCAGATACAGGGCGGGGCCTGAGGTGGAGACGGGGCGGGGCCTGCATATGTGCAGCTACATATGAATGACAATCCCGCATTATTGCTTCATTCTTGGAGTAATGGACTCATGTTGTTTGTTCTTTTCCACACCACAGCAAATATACAGCGTTTAAAAAGTATTCATACCATAGGAATATTTTCTAGTGTGCCAAGAAGAATGGACAAAAATGTCACTTCTAGATGTGCAAAGCTGGACAGACCCCAAAAGACTGCAGAGAAAGCTGGAGAGAGACAGACCCCCAAAAGACTGCAGAGAAAGGTGGAGAGACAGACCCCAAAAGACTGCAGAGAAAGCTGGAGAGACAGACCCCAAAAGACTGCAGAGAAAGCTGGAGACAGCCCCCAAAAGACTGCAGAGAAAGCTAGAGAGACAGACCCCAAAAGACCGCAGGGAAAGCTGGAGACAGACCCCAAAAGACTGCAGAGAAAGCTGGAGAGACAGACCCCAAAAGACTGCAGAGAAAGGTGGAGAGACAGACCCCAAAGACTGCAGAGAAAGCTAGAGAGACAGATGCCAAAAGACTGCAGAGAACGCTGGAGACAGACCCCAAAAGACTGCAGAGAAAGGTGGAGAGACAGACTCCAAAAGACTGCAGAGAAAGCTGGAGAGAGACAGACCCCCAAAAGACTGCAGAGAAAGCTGGAGAGAGACAGACCCCCAAAAGACTGCAGAGAAAGGTGGAGAGACAGACTCCAAAAGACTGCAGAGAAAGCTAGAGAGACAGACCCCAAAAGACCGCAGGGAAAGCTGGAGACAGACCCCAAAAGACTGCAGAGAAAGCTAGAGAGACAGACCCCAAAAGACCGCAGGGAAAGCTGGAGACAGACCCCAAAAGACTGCAGAGAAAGGAGGGAGAGACAGATCCCAAAAGACTACAAAAAAAGCTGGAGAGACAGACTCTAAAAGACTGCAGAGAAAGCTGGAGAGACAGACCCTAAAAGACTGCATAGAAAGCTGGAGAGACAGACCCTAAAAGACTGCAGAGAAAGGAGAGACAGACCCCAAAAGACTACAGGGAAAGCTGGTAGAGACAGACCCCAAAAGACTGCAGAGAAAGCTGGAGACAGCCCCCAAAAGACATCAGATAAAGCTGGAGAGACAGATGCCAAGACTGCAGAGAAAGCTGGAGACAGACCCCAAAAGACTGCAGGGAAAGCTGGAGAGACAGACCCCAAAAGACTGCAGAGAAAGGTGGAGAGACAGACCCCAAAAGACTGCAGAAAAAGCTGGAGAGACAGACTCCAAAAGACAGCAGAGAAAGCTGGAGAGACAGACCCCAAAGACTGCAGAGAAAGCTAGAGAGACAGATGCCAAAAGACTGCAGAGAACGCTGGAGACAGACCCCAAAAGACTGCAGAGAAAGGAGAGACAGACCCCAAAAGACTGCAGGGAAAGCTGGAGAGACAGACTCCAAAAGACTGCAGAGAAAGCTGGAGAGACAGACCCCAAAGACTGCAGAGAAAGCTAGAGAGACAGATGCCAAAAGACTGCAGAGAACGCTGGAGACAGACCCCAAAAGACTGCAGAGAAAGGAGAGACAGACCCCAAAAGACTGCAGGGAAAGCTGGAGAGACAGACTCCAAAAGACTGCAGAGAAAGCTGGAGAGACAGACCCCAAAAGACTGCAGAGAAAGGTGGTAGAGATAGACCCCAAAAGACTGCAGAGAAAGCTGGAGAGACAGACCCCAAAAGACTGCAGAGAAAGCTAGAGAGACAGACCCCCAAAAGACCGCAGGGAAAGCTGGAGACAGACCCCAAAAGACTGCAGAGAAAGGTGGTAGAGATAGACCCCAAAAGACTGCAGAGAAAGCTAGAGAGACAGACCCCAAAAGACTGCAGAGAAAGCTGGAGAGACAGATCCCAAAAGACTGCAGAGAAAGGTGGTAGAGATAGACCCCAAAAGACTGCAGAGAAAGCTGGAGAGACAGACCCCAAAAGACTGCAGAGAAAGCTAGAGAGACAGACCCCAAAAGACCGCAGGGAAAGCTGGAGACAGACCCCAAAAGACTGCAGAGAAAGCTAGAGAGACAGACCCCAAAAGACTGCAGAGAAAGGAGGGAGAGACAGATCCCAAAAGACTACAAAAAAAGCTGGAGAGACAGACTCTAAAAGACTGCAGAGAAAGCTGGAGAGACAGACCCTAAAAGACTGCAGAGAAAGCTGGAGAGACAGACCCTAAAAGACTGCAGAGAAAGGAGAGACAGACCCCAAAAGACTACAGGGAAAGCTGGTAGAGACAGACCCCAAAAGACTGCAGAGAAAGCTGGAGACAGCCCCCAAAAGACATCAGATAAAGCTGGAGAGACAGATGCCAAGACTGCAGAGAAAGCTGGAGACAGACCCCAAAAGACTGCAGAGAAAGGAGAGACAGACCCCAAAAGACTGCAGGGAAAGCTGGAGAGACAGACCCCAAAAGACTGCAGAGAAAGGTGGAGAGACAGACCCCAAAAGACTGCAGAGAAAGGTGGAGAGACAGACCCCAAAAGACTGCAGAGAAAGGTGGAGAGACAGACCCCAAAAGACTGCAGAAAAAGCTGGAGAGACAGACTCCAAAAGACAGCAGAGAAAGCTGGAGACAGACCTCAAAGACTGCAGAGAAAGCTATAGAGACAGATGCCAAAAGACTGCAGAGAACGCTGGAGACAGACCCTAAAAGACTGCAGAGAAAGGAGAGACAGACCCCAAAAGACTGCAGGGAAAGCTGGCGAGACAGACTCCAAAAGAATGCAGAGAAAGCTGGAGAGACAGATCCCAAAAGACTGCAGAGAAAGGTGGTAGAGATAGACCCCAAAAGACTGCAGGGAAAGCTGGAGAGACAGACCTAAAAAGACTGCAGAGAAAGGTGGAGAGACAGACCCCAAAAGACTGCAGAAAAAGCTGGAGAGACAGACTCCAAAAGACAGCAGAGAAAGCTGGAGAGACAGACCCCAAAGACTGCAGAGAAAGCTGGAGACAGACCCCAAAAGACTGCAGAGAAAGGAGAGACAGACCCCAAAAGACTGCAGGGAAAGCTGGAGAGACAGACCCCAAAAGACTGCAGAGAAAGGTGGAGAGACAGACCCCAAAAGACTGCAGAAAAAGCTGGAGAGACAGACTCCAAAAGACAGCAGAGAAAGCTGGAGAGACAGACCCCAAAGACTGCAGAGAAAGCTAGAGAGACAGATGCCAAAAGACTGCAGAGAACGCTGGAGACAGACCCCAAAAGACTGCAGAGAAAGGAGAGACAGACCCCAAAAGACTGCAGGGAAAGCTGGAGAGACAGACTCCAAAAGACTGCAGAGAAAGCTGGAGAGACAGACCCCAAAAGACTGCAGAGAAAGGTGGTAGAGATAGACCCCAAAAGACTGCAGAGAAAGCTGGAGAGACAGACCCCAAAAGACTGCAGAGAAAGCTAGAGAGACAGACCCCCAAAAGACCGCAGGGAAAGCTGGAGACAGACCCCAAAAGACTGCAGAGAAAGGTGGTAGAGATAGACCCCAAAAGACTGCAGAGAAAGCTGGAGAGACAGACCCCAAAAGACTGCAGAGAAAGCTAGAGAGACAGACCCCAAAAGACTGCAGAGAAAGCTGGAGAGACAGATCCCAAAAGACTGCAGAGAAAGGTGGTAGAGATAGACCCCAAAAGACTGCAGAGAAAGCTGGAGAGACAGACCCCAAAAGACTGCAGAGAAAGCTAGAGAGACAGACCCCAAAAGACCGCAGGGAAAGCTGGAGACAGACCCCAAAAGACTGCAGAGAAAGCTAGAGAGACAGACCCCAAAAGACTGCAGAGAAAGGAGGGAGAGACAGATCCCAAAAGACTACAAAAAAAGCTGGAGAGACAGACTCTAAAAGACTGCAGAGAAAGCTGGAGAGACAGACCCTAAAAGACTGCAGAGAAAGCTGGAGAGACAGACCCTAAAAGACTGCAGAGAAAGGAGAGACAGACCCCAAAAGACTACAGGGAAAGCTGGTAGAGACAGACCCCAAAAGACTGCAGAGAAAGCTGGAGACAGCCCCCAAAAGACATCAGATAAAGCTGGAGAGACAGATGCCAAGACTGCAGAGAAAGCTGGAGACAGACCCCAAAAGACTGCAGAGAAAGGAGAGACAGACCCCAAAAGACTGCAGGGAAAGCTGGAGAGACAGACCCCAAAAGACTGCAGAGAAAGGTGGAGAGACAGACCCCAAAAGACTGCAGAGAAAGGTGGAGAGACAGACCCCAAAAGACTGCAGAGAAAGGTGGTAGAGATAGACCCCAAAAGACTGCAGAGAAAGGTGGAGAGACAGACCCCAAAAGACTGCAGAGAAAGGTGGAGAGACAGACCCCAAAAGACTGCAGAAAAAGCTGGAGAGACAGACTCCAAAAGACAGCAGAGAAAGCTGGAGACAGACCCCAAAGACTGCAGAGAAAGCTATAGAGACAGACCCCAAAAGACTGCAGAGAACGCTGGAGACAGACCCTAAAAGACTGCAGAGAAAGGAGAGACAGACCCCAAAAGACTGCAGAGAACGCTGGAGACAGACCCTAAAAGACTGCAGAGAAAGGAGAGACAGACTCCAAAAGAATGCAGAGAAAGCTGGAGAGACAGATCCCAAAAGACTGCAGAGAAAGGTGGTAGAGATAGACCCCAAAAGACTGCAGAGAAAGCTGGAGAGACAGACCCCAAAAGACTGCAGGGAAAGCTGGAGAGACAGACCTAAAAAGACTGCAGAGAAAGCTGGAGAGACAGATCCCAAAAGACTGCAGAGAAAGGTGGTAGAGATAGACCCCAAAAGATTGCAGAGAAAGCTGGAGAGACAGACCCCAAAAGACTGCAGGGAAAGCTGGAGAGACAGACCCCAAAAGACTGCAGAGAAAGCTGGAGAGACAGATCCCAAAAGACTGCAGGGAAAGCTGGAGAGACAGACCCCAAAAGACTGCAGAGAAAGCTGGAGAGACAGACCCAAAAAGACTGCAGAGAAAGGAGGGAGAGACAGACCCCAAAAGACTGCAGGGAAAGCTGGAGAGACAGACCCCAAAAGACTGCAGGGAAAGCTGGAGAGACATACCCCAAAAGACTGCAGAGAAAGCTGGAGAGACAGATCCCAAAAGACTGCAGGGAAAGCTGGAGAGACATACCCCAAAAGACTGCAGAGAAAGCTGGAGAGACAGACCCCAAAAGACTGCAGGGAAAGCTGGAGAGACAGACCCCAAAAGACTGCAGAGAAAGCTGGAGAGACAGATCCCAAAAGACTGCAGGGAAAGCTGGAGAGACAGACCCCAAAAGACTGCAGAGAAAGCTGGAGAGACAGACCCAAAAAGACTGCAGAGAAAGGAGGGAGAGACAGACCCCAAAAGACTGCAGGGAAAGCTGGAGAGACAGACCCCAAAAGACTGCAGGGAAAGCTGGAGAGACATACCCCAAAAGACTGCAGAGAAAGCTGGAGAGACAGACCCCAAAAGACTGCAGAGAAAGCTGGAGAGACAGATCCCAAAAGACTGCAGGGAAAGCTGGAGAGACAGACCCCAAAAGACTGCAGAGAAAGCTGGAGAGACAGACCCAAAAAGACTGCAGAGAAAGCTGGAGACAGACCCCAAAAGACTGCAGAGAAAGGTGGTAGAGATAGACCCCAAAAGACTGCAGGGAAAGCTGGAGAGAGACCCCAAAAGACTGCAGAGAAAGGTGGTAGAGATAGACCCCAAAAGACTGCAGGGAAAGCTGGAGAGAGAGACCCCAAAAGACTGCAGAGAAAGCTGGAGAGACAGACCCAAAAAGACTGCAGAGAAAGCTGGAGAGACAGATCCCAAAAGACTGCAGGGAAAGCTGGAGAGACAGACCCCAAAAGACTGCAGAGAAAGCTGGAGAGACAGACCCAAAAAGACTGCAGAGAAAGCTGGAGACAGACCCCAAAAGACTGCAGAGAAAGGTGGTAGAGATAGACCCCAAAAGACTGCAGGGAAAGCTGGAGAGAGACCCCAAAAGACTGCAGAGAAAGGTGGTAGAGATAGACCCCAAAAGACTGCAGGGAAAGCTGGAGAGACAGACCCCAAAAGACTGCAGAGAAAGCTGGAGAGACAGACCCAAAAAGACTGCAGAGAAAGCTGGAGACAGACCCCAAAAGACTGCAGAGAAAGGTGGTAGAGATAGACCCCAAAAGACTGCAGGGAAAGCTGGAGAGAGAAACACCAATGGTGAAATCGCTGTTACGTCACAAAAGTTGTGACTCAGCAGCGATCTCGCTACCGAGATTGCTTAGTGAGACGGGGCCTTTAGAGTGATCAATGAGTGGAACAGGCTGCCACGAGAAGTGGTGACTTCTCCTTCAATGGAAGTCTTCAAACAGAGGCTGGACAGACATCTGTCTGAGATGATTTAACGAATCCTGCTTTGAGCAGGGGGTTGGACCAGATGGCCCAGGAGGTCCCTTCCAACTCTACCATTCTATGATTCTATGATTCAAAAGACAGCAGAGAAAGCTGGAGAGACAGACCCCAAAGACTGCAGAGAACATTGGAGAGACAGACCCAAAAAGACTGCAGAGAAAGCTGGAAAGACAGACCCCAAAAGATTGCAGAGAAAGGTGGTAGAGACAGACCCCAAAAGACTGCAGAGAAAGCTGGAGAGACAGATCCCAAAAGACTGCAGAGAAAGCTGGAAAGACAGACCCCAAAAGACTGCAGAGAAAGCTGGAGAGACAGATCCCAAGACTGCAGAGAAAGGTGGTAGAGACAGACACCAAAAGACTGCAGAGAAAGGTGGTAGAGAGAGACCCCAAAAGACTGCAGAGAAAGGTGGTAGAGACCCCAAAAGACTGCAGAGAAAGGTGGAGAGACAGACCCCAAAAGACTGCAGAGAAAGCTGGAGAGACAGACCCCAAAAGACTGCAGAGAAAGCTGGAGAGAGACAGACCCCAAATGACTGCAGGGAAAGGTGGAGAGACAGACCCCAAAAGACTGCAGAGAAAGCTGGAGAGACAGACCCCAAAAGACTGCAGGGAAAGGTGGTAGAGACATACCCCAAAAGACTGCAGCAGGAATAGCAGAGAGAGGTTGCCCTACAAAGTACTGACTCAGGGGCTGAATACAAATGCACCTCACAATTATCAGATTTATCTTTATAGAATAATTAGTACACCCCTGAATCATTTCCTTGTTACTTAGTGTTTGTATCACAG
Organism: Dendrobates tinctorius; assembly: GCF_039654945.1. NCBI lineage: Eukaryota > Metazoa > Chordata > Amphibia > Anura > Dendrobatidae > Dendrobates > Dendrobates tinctorius. The sequence goes on along the minus strand of NW_027361980.1, from coordinate 282,785 downwards.
AAAATCCCAATAAAAAAACATTTAAGTTTGTAGGTGTAAGGTGAAAAAATGTTCACGGGGTACAAATACTTTTTCAAGATATTTGATCAATAATATGAAGACGAAGCCCAACAGAAAATGACTTTTTTTTATACCTTTGTGCTTTTTGTCATTTCTATTTGCCCTTTGCGCATCCAGCGACACACAGCAGAATGGGAGATCCAGCACCTGTGCAAAAATGACATTTCCCAGCAGCTCTTGCATCTAGTAAGTGCCGCATACCCCTCCCCCTCTATTGTACTCCTGATTAGCCCTACCTCGTTATGGGATCATCCAGCTAAACAAGTGTGGAATTCACCTTTGTCTTCTGTGCGCACTCGGATCCCTCAGTCAATGGCTGATATCATTTTCTGCAGTCAGTATAGGAGCCGATGTGGTTGTGCTTCATCAGCTTGTCCTAGTACTCCTCTCTCCTGCACTTCTCCACAATGGCACTGCAGATTTGTGTTTGTCGTCTGCTGCAGATAGATCAGTGATGTGAAACTTCAAATTCTGCGCTGTTGATGTATAGAGCAAATGATAATCCTTTGCCATACGCAATAAGAAAGCAGCATTTCAAGTTTCACATCACTGGTCTTTCTGCAGCTCAACTAACCTCAGCCCGTGAACGCAGAGTACCCTGTACCTATTTCAACAATACAATGCGATGCTGGACTGATTCCATGCCCACGCTAGGAAGCCTGGTCTATGGATGGAGGGATAGGGTAGAACCTGTGTGGATAGCTCCATGATACAATGCCATGCTGGACTGATTCCAAACCCACGCCAGGAAGCCTGGTCTATGGATGGAGGGATAGGGTAGAACCTGTGTGGATAACTCCATGATACAATGTCATGCTGGACTGATTCCAAACCCACGCCAGGAAGCCTGGTCTATGGATGGAGGGATAGGGTAGAAGCTGTGTGGATAGCTCCATGATACAATGCCATGCTGGACTGATTCCAAACCCACGCCAGGAAGCCTGGTCTATGGATGGAGGGATAGGGTAGAACCTGTGTGGATAACTCCATGATACAATGTCATGCTGGACTGATTCCAAACCCACGCCAGGAAGCCTGGTCTATGGATGGAGGGATAGGGTAGAAGCTGTGTGGATAGCTCCATGATACAATGCCATGCTGGACTGATTCCAAACCCACGCCAGGAAGCCTGGTCTATGGATGGAGGATAGGGTAGAACATGTGTGGATAGCTCCATGATACAATGCCATGCTGGACTGATTCCAAGCCCACGCCAGGAAGCCTGGTCTATGGATGGAGGGATAGGGTAGAAGCTGTGTGGATAGCTCCATGATACAATGCCATGCTGGACTGATTCCAAACCCACGCCAGGAAGCCTGGTCTATGGATGGAGGGATAGGGTAGAAGCTGTGTGGATAGCTCCATGATACAATGCCATGCTGGACTGATTCCAAACCCACGCCAGGAAGCCTGGTCTATGGATGGAGGATAGGGTAGAACATGTGTGGATAGCTCCATGATACAATGCCATGCTGGACTGATTCCAAGCCCACGCCAGGAAGCCTGGTCTATGGATGGAGGGATAGGGTAGAACCTGTGTGGATAGCTCCATGATACAATGTCATGCTGGACCGATTCCAAGCCCACGCCAGGAAGCCTGGTCTATGGATGGAGGATAGGGTAGAAGCTGTGTGGATAGCTCCATGATTCAATGCCATGCTGGACTGATTCCAAGCCCACGTCAGGAAGCCTGGTCTATGGATGGAGGGATAGGGAAGAAGCTGTGTGGATAGCTCCATGATACAATGCCATGATGGACTGATTCCATGCCCACGCCAGGAAGCCTGGTCTATGGATGGATAGGGTAGAAGCTGTGTGGATAGCTCCATGATACAATGCCATGCTGGACTGATTCCATGCCCACGCCAGGAAGCCTGGTCTATGGATGGAGGGATAGGGTAGAACCTGTGTGGATAGCTCCATGATACAATGCCATGATGGACTGATTCCAAGCCCACGCCAGGAAGCCTGGTCTATGGATGGATAGGGTAGAAGCTGTGTGGATAGCTCCATGATACAATGCCATGCTGGACTGATTCCATGCCCACGCCAGGAAGCCTGGTCTATGGATGGAGGGATAGGGTAGAACCTGTGTGGATAGCTCCATGATACAATGCCATGCTGGACTGATTCCATGCCCACGCCAAGAAGCCTGGTCTATGGATGGAGGGATAGGGTAGAACATGTGTGGATAGCTCCATGATACAATGCCATGCTGGACTGATTCCAAGCCCACGCCAGGAAGCCTGGTCTATGGATGGAGGGATAGGGTAGAACCTGTGTGGATAGCTCCATGATACAATGCCATGCTGGACTGATTCCAAGCCCACGCCAGGAAGCCTGGTCTATGGATGGAGGGATAGGGTAGAACCTGTGTGGATAGCTCCATGATACAATGCCATGCTGGACTGATTCCAAGCCCACGCCAGGAAGCCTGGTCTATGGATGGAGGATAGGGTAGAACATGTGTGGATAGCTCCATGATACAATGCCATAGAATCATAGAATCGTAGAGTTGGAAGGGACCTCCTGGGCCATCTGGTCCAACCCCCTGCTCAAAGCAGGATTCGTTAAATCATCTCAGTCAGATGTCTGTCCAGCCTCTCTTTGAAGACTTCCATTGAAGGAGAAGTCACCACTTCTCGTGGCAGCCTGTTCCACTCATTGATCACTCTAAAGGCCCTGTCTCACTAAGCAATCTCGGTAGCGAGATCGCTGCTGAGTCACAACTTTTGTGACGTAACAGCGATCTCACCATTGAGATCGCTGTGTGTGACAGCGATCAGCGAGCGGCCCCCCTGCCGGTATCGCTGATCGCTGCAAGAAACCTCTGGACATTTCTTTGGTCGCTGGTCTCCCGCTGGCCAGCACGCATCGCTGTGTGTGACAGGCGAGAGACCAGCGATCAGGTGTAAAAAAATAATAAAAAAAAATAAAAAATATAGTTATTCTCACCTTCCGATGTCCCGTTCAGCCATCCTGCCTCTCTCCACGCTCCGGTCCCAGTGATCCTTTGCATGAATGACCGCGAGACTTTGTTATCCCGCGAGACCGTGACATCTCGCGGTCATTCGTGCAAAGGATCACTGGGACCGGAGCGTGGAGAGAGGTGGGATGGCTAAACGGGACGTCGGAAGGTGAGAATAACTATATTTTTTATTTTGATACTATTTTCTACAGCGATAGCCAGCGATGCCGGGCGCTCGGCATCGCTGTGCTGATCGCTGGTGAAGCTGTCTGTGTGACAGCTCACCAGCGATCACATAGCGACTTACCAGCGATCCTGACACCTTCATATCGGTGTCGGGATCGCTGGTGAGTCGCTTAGTGTGACGGGGCCTTAACTGTCAAAAAGTTTTTTCTAATATCTAATCTGTGTCTCCTCCCATTCAGCTTCATCCCATTGCTTCTAGTCTTTCCTTGTGCAAATGAGAATAAAGTTGATCCTTCTACAATGTGACAGCCCTTTAGATATTTGTAGACAGCTATTAAGTCTCCTCTCAGTCTTCTCTTTTGCAAACTAAACATTCCCAAATCCTGCAACCTTTCCTCATAAGACAGGGTTTGCAGACCGGTCACCATTCTGGTCGCTCTTTTCTGAACTTGCTCCAGTTTGTTGATGTCTTTTTTAAAATGTGGTGCCCAAAACTGGACACAATATTCCAGATGAGGTCTGACCAAAGAGGAGTAGAGGGAAATAATGACTTCACGTGATCTAGACTGTATGCTTCTGTTAATACATCCTAGAATTGCATTTGCCTTTTTTGCTGCTGCATCACACTGTTGACTCATATTCAGTCTGTGATCTATTAGTATACCCAAGTCTTTTTCACATGTGCTGTCACTTAGCCCTATTCCTCCCATTCTGTATATGCTTTTTTCATTTTTATTGCCCAGATGTAGTACTTTGCATTTCTCCCTGTTAAAAACCATTCTGTTAGTTGCTGCCCACTTCTCCAGTTTATTTATATCTTTTTGAATCCTCTCTCTCTTCTCTAGTATCAGCTATCCCTCCTAGCTTTGTGTCATCAGCAAATTTAATCAGTTTACCCTCAATTCCTTCATCTAAATCGTTGATAAAGATGTTGAACAATACAGGGCCCAAGACAGAGCCCTGTGGTACCCCACTTGAGACATTCTTCCAACTGGATGTGCAGCCATTTACGACCACTCTTTGGGTCCGATCACTAAGCCAGTTATGAATCCACCTAACAGTTGCCTTGTCCATTCCATACTTAGTCATTTTTTCAATAAGGATTGTATGAGAGACTTTGTCAAATGCTTTGCTGAAGTCGAGATATACTATATCTACAGCATTTCCTTGATCCACCCAATCAGTGATTCCGTCATAGAAGGAAATTAAGTTAGTCTGACATGACTTATTAGTTACAAACCCATGCTGACTCTGTTTAATCACTTCATTCTTATCCAGGTACTGACATACATGTTGTTTAATAATTTGTTCAAAGATCTTTCCGGGTAGAGAAGTCAGACTCACCAGCCTATAGTTGCCTGGGTCCACCTTCTTCCCCTTTTTGAAGATAGGAACAACATTTGCTCTTCTCCAGTCTTCTGGCACTTCTCCTGTTCTCCAAGAATTTTCAAAGATTATGGAGAGGGGTTCAAAAATTTCTTCTGCTATCTCCTTCAGAACTCTGGGGTGTAATTCATCTGGACCTGGAGACTTGAATTCATTTAGGTTAGCTAAGTGTTTCCTCACTATCTTTCTGTTTATAGATATCCTGGATTCTTCTATTCCCTTAATAGGACAGTGAAGAACAGTTGATGTTACATTTCCTTTCTGAGAGAAAACCGATGCAAAATAGGAATTTAAAAGTTCAGCCTTCTCAACATCTTGTCTTACCATTTCATCATTTTCATCCTGTAAAAATCCTATAGCATCTTTGACTTTTCTTTTACTTTTGACATATCCCCAAAATCCTTTATTATTGCTTTTGACAACTCTTGCAAGCCTCAATTCATTTTCAGCTTTAGATAATCTGATTTGTGCCCTGCAGGTTCTGCAGACAGCATTATATTCTTCTTTAGATATGCCTCCCCCTTTCCATTTTATAAACATTTTTTTCTTCCTTTTTAGCATGTGCTTAAGTTCTGTGTTCATCCATCCTGGTTTCCTTAAATGCTTCCTATTCTTCCCTCTTTTCGGAATTGTTAACAACTGTGCTTTGAGAATTTCATTTTTCAAGATTTCCCATCCTTCCTGGACATTTTTGTCTTTAAGGATATCCAGCCATTGGATCCCTCCAATTCTCTTTCTGAATCCCTTAAAATCTGCCTTTCTGAAATCTAACCTTGACGTCTGAGTCTTCACAGGTCTTCCGCCTCTAGTTATCCAAATTTCTAAAAATAGCATGGTCGCTACCTCCTAGGGTCCCAGCCACTTTTACCTCCTCAACCATTTCCTCCTTGTTTATAAGGATTAGATCCAAGGTAGCAGTTCCCCTTGTTTTCTCCCCTACCTTTTGGAAGATAAAGTTGTCAGCAAGAGAGGATAAGAATTTCCTTGACCTGTTAGTTTTGCCTGAGAGAGATTCCCAACAAATGTCTGGATAGTTGAAATCTCCCATGACAACTATGTCATATTTTTTGGAGAACTTGGCCATTTGATGCATAAAGAATTCATCCATGTCTTCAGCTTGCACAGGCAGCCTGTAGTAAATGCCTACAATGGCTGATTCCAAGCCCACGCCAGGAAGCCTGATCTATGGATGGAGGATAGGGTAGAACCTGTGTGGATAGCTCCATGATACAATGTGATGCTGGACTGATTCCAAGCCCACGCCAGGAAGCCTGGTCTATGGATGAACGATAGGGTAGAACCTGTGTGGATAGCTCCATGATACAATGTGATGCTGGACTGATTCCAAGCCCACGCCAGGAAGCCTGGTCTATGGATGGAAGATAGGGTAGAACCTGGGTGGATAGCTCCATGATACAATGCCATGCTGGACTGATTCCATGCCCACGCCAGGAAGCCTGGTCTATGGATGGAGGGATAGGGTAGAACATGTGTGGATAGCTCCATGATACAATGCCATGCTAGACTGATTCCATGCCCACGCCAGGAAGCCTGGTCTATGGATGGAGGATAGGGTAGAACCTGTGTGGATAGCTCCATGATACAATGTCATGCTGGACTGATTCCATGCCCACGCCAGGAAGCCTGGTCTATGGATGGAGGATAGGGTGGAACCTGTGTGGATAGCTCCATGATACAATGCCATGCTTTGACTGATTCCATGCCCAAGTCAGGAAGCCTGGCCTATGGATGGAGGATAGGGTGGAGCCTGTGTGGATAGCTCCATGATACAATGCCATGCTGGACTGATTCCATGCCCACGCCAGGAAGCCTGGTCTATGGATGGAGGATAGGGTGGAACATGTGTGGATAGCTCCATGATACAATGCCATGCTTTGACTGATTCCATGCCCACGTCAGGAAGCCTGTTCTATGGATGGAGGATAGGGTTGCGCCTGTGTGGATAGCTCCATGATACAAGGCAATGCTGGACTGATTCCATGCCGTCAGGAAGCTTGGTCTATGGATGAAGGATAGGGTAGAACCTGTGTGGATAGCTCCATGATACAATGCCATGCTGGACTGATTCCATGCCCACGTCAGGAAGCCTGGTCTATGGATGGAGGATAGGGTAGAACCTGGGTGGATAGCTCCATGATACAATGCCATGCTGGACTGATTCCAACCCCACGCCAGGAAGCCTGGTCTATGGATGGAGGATAGGGTAGAACCTGTGTGGATAGCTCCATGATACAATGTGATGATGGACTGATTCAATGCCCATGGCAGGGAGCTAGGCTTCAGAAAGAGTGGCCAGGTGCATAGATCATTCTGACACTTGGGCTCTGGAGACAATTGTAATTTGTCCTTGTGCAACTGAAATGCTTAATGCACAACATTGGGCCAGTACCTGGACCCCAGATACAATGGAAGCTGAGTAACTGGAGGATAGATCACTACAAGTTGAGCGCCTTTAATTACACCAAAAAATTTCAATAAAACTTTTCATCATCTGGCCACCACTTTCACCATCTGTGGTCAGACCTTCCCAGCACTGAGGAGCCTCTTCTAATAGAAGTTACAATAAGATCCACTACAGTGTTTGCAATCATGTTATTGGGGCGGACATAGGTGCCCAGCCTAAGCCAAGACCTGGGTGAACACCAGTGGGAGGTCATTTAAAGAGACGACTTTTCATCAGGACTTCGGTGGCAGATCCAAATTGCTTCACATCTCTCCTGAAGTCCTGGAGTCTGCGCAGTTCCCGGCGCTGAGGGGCAGATGTTGGCTTCCTTATGTACTTCACTTCACTAAGAAGCTTATCACACAGATAGTGCAGCCACAGAACATTGGAGTGTGGCCTGTATGAGGACCAGGTGTTCCTGCAAAGAAGGAGGACATGAGCGTGAGTGCAGCCCAGTCTGGCCTATAATGAAAAAACATGCAAAACACAAGCCGCGGAGACACCATCACATGTTTCTCAACGCAAGCAATGACTAGCCAGGTCTTTCCCCGGGAAGGAACAACCACGGGAAGGGCAGTCTCCAATGAAGGAAACCACCTATGCCAAAACATGGTATCCATCCACAGACAGCTGTTTCGGGGTATTGCCCCTCATCAGTGTGGAGTAGGAAACTGGTAAGTAGTAGCAATGACTAGTAAAAGAGAAACATGTGATAGTGTCTCCGCAGTGTTGGATGTTGGCCTATAATGAACACGTGGATGTAATTACCCAACCATCAGAAGAAGCCATAATAACCGAGTCTACAGAGGAGACGCAAGAAGCTCTCAATGACTAAAAACATGCAGCTCTCCATCCTGAATGGTGCAGGACACAGATGTCAGGCGCACACTAAAGGGGGCTCACTATCAGGCCGCGGGGCACTATACGCAAAGGGAAGCCAATTACCAGGCCACGTGGCACTATACGCAAAAGGGGGCTCACTACCAGGCCACGTGGCACTATACGCAAAAGGGGGCTCACTACCAGGCCACGGGGCACTATACGCAAAACGGGTCTCACTACCAGGCCACGGGGCACTATACGCAAAGGGGGGCTCACTAACAGGCCACGTGGCACTATACGCAAAGGGAAGCCCATTACCAGGCAGCAGGGCATGTCCACGCAAAAAGAGGCCCACTACCAGGCCACGTGGCACTATAAGCAAAAGGGGTCTCACTACCAGTCCACGGGGCACTATACGCAAAAGGGGGCTCACTACCAGGCCACGGGACACGCACTTGGAAAGGGAAGCCCACTACCAGGCACAGGGCACTATATGCAAAAGGGGGCTCACTACCAGGCAGCGAGGCATGCAAAAGGGGGTCCACCTACCAGGCCGCGGGAGAAAACCCATGCAAAAGGGAACCCACTATCAGGGCACGAGGCTCGGCCACGCAAAAGGGGGCCCATTGTCAGGACAAGGGGCTCACCCAAGCAAAAGGAGCCCACTCAGGTTTTCCAACAAATACAACCATGGCTCCTGAGATGTTATACACATGCAATCGGGTGTTCTCAGGCATCGTCCTTTCTGCTGCAGGGGGCTCACCTTAATTATAAACTGCAATTAAAGCTAAATGAAATTAGGGAGACGCCCACAAAAAGAATAAATCTACGAAGGAGATGAGACATAAATCAGGCAACTCCATTGCAGGCCAGTAATTCAAGACAACTTAGGAGAAGACTGTACTGGGAGTGCCCCACAAGCCACCGGCAGGAAGGGAGTGCCCAATCAGCCATCAAGACATGGACCACCATAGATGTCTCTTAGTCACTTACTGGTTCTCGAGTCTCATCCCTCTATAAACATCAAACTGCAGATCTCCCTTTCCCTGGAAAAGCTCCTCATCTGTGGACAGGTCACAGAAGACGGTCAGGCCATCTGAAAGAAGCAGCAGGTTTGTACAAGCAATTGTCATTTGGACAGAGAAGGGAAAGTGACCTTATACCACCCGGCCCATCCACCTTTATCCAGCCGAGACAGAGTATAGTCGATGATCTTCACCTGTATCCCGCCACTGGGAATATCAAACCTCTGTCCACATAGAGACACCGACATGGTGCAGGAGGAGGACTTCTCAATTAGGAGATTGCCCCAGTGTAAATCCCTTAAAAACAAGAACAAATAAAAGAATGTGGTGGGCATGGAGAAGACCCTGAACATATGTCAAGGGTCATCAGAGGACATGAAAGATTTAATGGAGGACCAGTACCTGTGCTCAAATCTCAGCTCCTCCTCAGCCACAGCCAAGGCTGCAGTCACCTGGTGGAGGATACCACGGGAGGCCGCCACAGACGGCAGCTGTGAAGGGAAAAAACACATAAGTGGTCAATGCAATGAAGGAAATGTCACAGGACAGTCCTGTACATCAGATCCCACGTCCCAACTTACCTTGGAACTCATCCGCTCTAAATCGTCACCACCAAACTCAAACTCGAGAATCATGAAGAGTTGCTCCGCTCCAAACAAGTCTGCAGGCAGATACGAAATGTACTAGAAGGTGCTACAGGCTATCCAACCATTGCAAAACAACAAAGACCAAACCCTCAGGACACCCAGTCCTGCACCAGCTGGGGGCGCTGTTCCAAGGCATTGCCAATTACTCGTTGCAGGTTTCCTCATCCCCGGTCTGCCATAACAGCCATGGTGTGTCTGTAGCTCCCGTATGTGAGCCCAGCCTGCAGAATTACATATTCCTACACCCCCTGTACTGTGGACATCATGTACATCTCCTGCTGCAACAGATGAGTCCAGGAAACTAGAGCAGGAGCCGGATAAGAAGGAGTATAACACGGCAGGTCCATCACAGATCCACACACACTATGTCCAGCTGGAGGCCAAGCATCATTGGAGAGATGGACAAGCAAAGAGAAGACCAAGATGGACGAACGCTAAATAATGGAGCACGCTGCTGCACCCATCTACTCTGAGGGGTGTAGTCCTAAAAGCATAAGATGACGTTACTTTGTGCTTACCTGGCCGCTCGTTCTCTGTCCCCTTCTCTTCAGCAAACATGTCCCAAGCAGAGAGCAGCTCTGGGGGATAGGAGCCCCTCACACAATGAGCCCTATGAGACATAAAGAGCATGAATGCCGTCCACCAGTGACGGGCTGCAACACTTCTGGATCCTCCAGGGGATCTCACAGACAGGCATTTATGGGAAAAAAATGAGTACACCTGCCAAAATCTATAGTTTCCCCCACCAGGGTGTAAAAGACACCGTGTAAGAAAAATCCATAAAATTCCAGACTTATTGAAAACATTTTTGGGCCTAAAAAAAGATGGATCCAAGAAGTCACAGAAACAGCAACGCGTCCTCTGTGAAAGACACCACAAATCCACCTCATACAAATTATAGTCATTATGCACCAAAAGAGAACTGAGTACACCCTTAGGGCTTCTGTAGAAACCAGATTAAATGGCCATCAGTGTCAGCCCCTCCACAGCATAGCTTTCTGGTCTGGAGCATTTAGATGAGATACATAAACCCCTGGTTACACCACACATGGAGTACTGCGTACAGTTTTGGGCACCGGTGCTCAGGAAGGATATAATGGAACTAGAGCGGGTACAAAGGAGGGCAACAAAATTAATAAAGGGGATGGGGGAACTACAATACCCAGAGAGATTAGGAAAACTAGGATTATTTAGTCTAGAAAAAAGACAACTGAGGGGAGATCTAATAACCATGTATAAGTATATAAGGGGACAATACAAATATCTCTCCGAGGATCTGTTTATACCAAGGAAGGTGACAGTCACAAGGGGGCATTCTCTGCGTCTGGGGGAGAGAAGGGTTCTCCACCAACATAGAAGAGGATTCTTTACTGTTAGGGCAGTGAGAATCTGGAATTCCCTGCCTGAGGAGGTGGTGATGGTGAACACAGAAGAGGAGTTCAGGAGAGGCCTGGATGTCTTCCTGGAGCGTAACAATATTGTATCTTACAGTGATTAGCTTCTTTAGAAGGACGTAGACCTGGGGATTTATTCTGAGGGAATATAGGCTGAACTGGAGGGACACGGGGCTTTTATCGGCCTTGAAAACTAGGCTACTACGATGCAGAGCAGGAAAGCCAGCAGCAATGACTTTACAGAAGTGATTGTTGCTGCCCACTAATTGGGAAGCGGGTTATATGGACATTTATAAAAAAAAAAAAAAAAAAAAAAAAGGGAAGAGTTCATGGTTTTACGGTGAGAAAAATTATTCAGATGTGGCAAACATTTAACATACATAACTTTCTTCCCATGAGTGGACAACCAAAGGGTCACCCTGAGGTCAGAGGGTGCTTGGGGATTTCCAAGAGCTTCTGCTCAGACTCTCCTGGCACTTCAACATTAACCCTGCTGAGTTTAACCCTGAGTTTAACCCTGCCAAAAGTTTTGAAATTGACATTTTGGCTTTCAAATTTTCTGAGTACCGCGCTTTCGCTCTTTTAGTCGGCTGTTTCTATGGTTACAGATTTACAAAAGTTTAAGAACCTCTAGGTATCAGATGTTACCTAGAAGTAAAACCATTGAATCAGTGTATACATAACCTGTATCATACACATTACAGAGGATTAACAGGAGAAACAATGGAGTCCAAAAGCTATTTAAATAAAATCAATTTTTTATTATATCAAAAAGTAGGCACAGGAAAGAGAACATGACAAATTCAAAATGTATTTATGTGAGGCATCTAATAAATAGGTAACCCAGAACCAATAGGAAAGCAGGTCAGCACAAATAGGTGTATCAAAAAATCCAAATAGACAGTCCTGCTATGATGTGGGCAGGCCAGAAATTATAATACTGTTCCAATACATAAGAGCAAACAATGCATATGAGGTACCAAAATGCCCAAATATTATGGCCCGACCCTGTCACACTGCAACAAATAAAAATAATAAAATACAATGAGAGGGGGTTAAAACCCCCAGTAGGATGAGTATATAAGATCCAGCAAATTAGGAACGGCTGCAGAGAGACATTGCCATAAATCTGAGTGTCTACAAGGATAGCCAATTCAAGGATGTAAAAAAAAAGGAGCATTATATATATATCTCCATATAATGGAGCTTTTCATGCATCAAAGATGTGGCAAAATGTATCCTCAATTATTAGTATAGTTCTAGTGTAACGTACCCATCATGGCAATATATAAAGGATGTGCCGGCCTGCAACCCCAACGCACGTTTCGCGGCTAGGGTGCCGCTTCCTCGGGGGTACGTTACTTTAGATAATTTCAGCTGCTTCTCATGCATATCTAGCACTGGCTAATATGTGTCTTTCAGGCATCTTTACCATCCAAGTTCAGAATGCATGTTGTCCTCTGTTTACATGGTGTGATGTATGCATTGACCACGACTCTTTTTGTGTGGCTGCTCTTGACATGATGGGAAGGGTTTAGGAGTTTCAGCTCCTTAACATGTGCCACCCTGTTTTTAAAGGGACCAAAAGTAATTGGACAGATTAAATTAACACTAGAGACAGACCCCAAAAGACTGCAGACAAAGGTGGAGAGACAGACCCCAAAAGACTGCAGACAAAGGTGGAGACAGACCCCAAAAGACTGCAGACAAAGGTTGAGAGACAGACCCCAAAAGACTGCAGACAAAGGTTGAGAGACAGACCCCAAAAGACTGCAGACAAAGGTGGAGAGACAGACCCCAAAAGACTGCAGACAAAGGTGGAGACAGACCCCAAAAGACTGCAGACAAAGGTTGAGAGACAGACCCCAAAAGACTGCAGACAAAGGTTGAGAGACAGACCCCAAAAGACTGCAGACAAAGGTGGAGAGACAGACCCCAAAAGACTGCAGACAAAGGTTGAGAGACAAACCCCTGAAGACTGCACACAAAGGTTGAGAGACAGACCCCAAAAGACTGCAGACAAAGGTTGACAGACCCCAAAAGACTGCAGACAAAGGTTGAGAGACAGACCCCAAAAGACTGCAGACAAAGGTGGAGACAGACCCCAAAAGACTGCAGACAAAGGTTGAGAGACAGACCCCAAAAGACTGCAGACAAAGGTGGAGAGACAGACCCCAAAAGACTGCAGACAAAGGTTGAGAGACAAACCCCTGAAGACTGCACACAAAGGTTGAGAGACAGACCCCAAAAGACTGCAGACAAAGGTTGACAGACCCCAAAAGACTGCAGACAAAGGTTGACAGACCCCAAAAGACTGCAGACAAAGGTTGAGAGACAGACCCCAAAAGACTGCAGACAAAGGTTGAGAGACAGACCCCAAAAGACTGCAGACAAAGGTTGAGAGACAGACCCCAAAAGACTGCAGACAAAGGTTGAGAGACAAACCCCTAAAGACTGCACACAAAGGTTGAGAGACAGACCCCAAAAGACTGCAGACAAAGGTTGAGAGACAGACCCCAAAAGACTGCAGACAAAGGTGGAGAGACAGACCCCAAAAGACTGCAGACAAAGGTGGAGAGACAGACCCCAAAAGACTGCAGAGAAATGTGGAGAGACAGACCCCAAAAGACAGCAGAGAAAGGTGGAGAGACAGACCCCAAAAGACTGCAGAGAAAGCTGCAGAGACAGACCCCAAAGCACTGCAGCAGGAATTACAGGAAGGTAGGTCTACAAAGTATGGATTCAGGAGCCGAGTACTAATGGATCTCACTATGGTCAGATTTAAATTTTTAAAATATTTAGAAAACCTCGTATCATTTCCTTTACACTTCAATAATACAGAAAATCCAATAAAAGAAAAAAGAAAAAAATGTGGACAAGTTCACGGGAAAAGAGGTACATTACAGGGATTACTGTAGATACAGGCCACGGGCACAGAGGTACATTACAGGGATTACTGTAGAAACAGGCCCCGGGTACAGAGGTACTTTACAGGGATTACTGTAGATACGGGCCCCGGGTACAGAGGTACATTACAGGGATTACTCTAGATACAGGCCCCAGGTACAGAGGTACTTTACAGGGATTACTGTAGATACGAGCCCCAGTTACAGAGGAGCATTACAGGGATTACTGTAGATACGGGCCCCGGACACAGAGATACATTACAGGGATTACTCTAGATACAGGCCCCGGGTACAGAGGTACATTACAGGGATTACTGTAGATACGAGCCCCAGGTACAGAGGAGCATTACAGGGATTACTGTAGATACGGGCCCCGGACACAGAGATACATTACAGGGATTACTCTAGATACAGGCCCCGGGTACAGAGGTACATTACAGGGATTACTGTAGATACGGGCCCAGGGTACAGAGGAGCATTACAGGGATTACTGTAGATACGGGCCCCGGACACAGAGATACATTACAGGGATTACTCTAGATACAAGCCCCGGGTACAGAGGTAAATTACAGGGATTACTGTAGATAGAGGCCCCGGGTACAGAAGTACATTACAGGGATTACTCTAGATACAGGCCCCGGGGTACAGAGGTACATTACAGGGATTACTGTAGATACAGGCCCCGGGTACAGAGGTACATTACAGGGATTACTGTAGATACGGGACGCGGGTACAGAGGTACATTACAGGGATTACTCTAGATACAGGCCCCGGGTACAGAGGTACATTACAGGGATTACTGTAGAAACAGGCCCCGGGTACAGAGGTACATTACAGGGATTACTGTAGAAACGGGCCCCGGGTACAGAGGTACATTACAGGGATTACTGTAGATACGAGCCCTGGGTATAGAGGTACATTACAGGGATTACTGTAGTTACAGGCCCCGGGTACAGAGGTACATTACAGGGATTACTGTAGATACAGGCCCCGGGTACAGAGGTACATTACAGGGATTACTGTAGATACGGGCCCCGGGTACAGAGGAGCATTACAGGGATACTGTAGATACAGGCCCCGGGTACAGAGGAACATTACAGGGATTACTCTAGATACAGGCCCCGGGATACAGAGGTACATTACAGGGATTACTGTAGATACAGGCCCCGGGATACAGAGGTACATTACAGGGATTACTGTAGATACAGGCCCCGGGTACAGAGGTACATTACAGGGATTACTGTAAATACAGGCCCCGGGTACAGAGGTACATTACAGGGATTACTGTAGAAACAGGCCCCGGGTACAGAGGTACATTACAGGGATTACTGTAGAAACAGGCCCCGGGTACAGAGGTACATTACAGGGATTACTGTAGACACGAGCCCCGGGTATAGAGGTACATTACAGGGATTACTGTAGATACAGGCCCCGGGTACAGAGGTACATTACAGGGATTACTGTAGATACAGGCCCCGGGTACAGAGGTACATTACAGGGATTACTGTAGATACGGGCCCCGGGTACAGAGGTACATTACAGGGATTACTCTAGATACAGGCCACGGGTACAGAGGTACATTACAGGGATTACTGTAGATACGAGCCCTGGGTACAGAGGTACATTACAGGGATTACTGTAGATACTAGCCCTGGGTACAGAGGTACATTACAGGGATTACTGTAGATACAGGCCCCGGGTACAGAGGTACATTACAAGGATTACTCTAGATACAGGCCCCGGGTACAGAGGTACATTACAGGGATTACTCTAGATACAGGCCCCGGGTACAGAGGTACATTACAGGGATTACTGTAGATACGGGCCCAGGGTACAGAGGAGCATTACAGGGATTACTGTAGATACGGGCCCCGGACACAGAGATACATTACAGGGATTACTCTAGATACAAGCCCCGGGTACAGAGGTAAATTACAGGGATTACTGTAGATAGAGGCCCCAGGTACAGAGGTACATTACAGGGATTACTGTAGATACGGGACGCGGGTACAGAGGTACATTACAGGGATTACTTTAGATAAAGGCCCCGGGTACAGAGGTACATTACAGGGATTACTGTAGATACGGGACCCGGACACAGAGATACATTACAGGGATTACTCTAGATACAGGCCCCAGGTACAGAGGTACATTACAGGGATTACTGTAGATACGGGCCCAGGGTACAGAGGAGCATTACAGGGATTACTGTAGATACGGGCCCCGGACACAGAGATACATTACAGGGATTACTCTAGATACAGGCCCCGGGTACAGAGGTACATTACAGGGATTACTGTAGATACGGGCCCAGGGTACAGAGGAGCATTACAGGGATTACTGTAGATACGGGCCCCGGACACAGAGATACATTACAGGGATTACTCTAGATACAAGCCCCGGGTACAGAGGTAAATTACAGGGATTACTGTAGATAGAGGCCCCGGGTACAGAGGTACATTACAGGGATTACTGTAGATACAGGCCCCGGGGTACAGAGGTACATTACAGGGATTACTGTAGATACGGGACGCGGGTACAGAGGTACATTACAGGGATTACTCTAGATACAGGCCCCGGGTACAGAGGTACATTACAGGGATTACTGTAGAAACAGGCCCCGGGTACAGAGGAGCATTACAGGGATACTGTAGATACAGGCCCCGGGTACAGAGGAACATTACAGGGATTACTGTAGATAGAGGCCCCGGGTACAGAGGTACATTACAGGGATTACTCTAGATACAGGCCCCGGGATACAGCGGTACATTACAGGGATTACTGTAGATACAGGCCCCGGGATACAGAGGTACATTACAGGGATTACTGTAGATACAGGCCGCGGGTACAGAGACACATTACAGGGATTACTCTAGATACAGGCACCGGGTACAGAGGTACATTACAGGGATTACTGTAGATACAGGCCCCGGGTACAGAGGTATATTACAGGGATTACTCTAGATACAGGCCCCGGGTACAGAGGTACATTACAGGGATTACTGTAGATACAGGCCCCGGGTACAGAGGTACATTACAGGGATTACTGTAGATACGGGACGCGGGTACAGAGGTTCATTACAGGGATTACTGTAAATACGGGTCCCAGGTACAGAGGTACGTTACAGGGATTAATGCAGATACTGGCCCCGGGTACAGAGGTACATTACAGGGATTACTGTAGAAACAGGCCCCGGGTACAGAGGTACATTACAGGGATTACTGTAGAAACAGGCCCCGGGTACAGAGGTACATTACAGGGATTACTGTAGACACGAGCCCCGGGTATAGAGGTACATTACAGGGATTACTGTAGATACAGGCCCCGGGTACAGAGGTACATTACAGGGATTACTGTAGATACAGGCCCCGGGTACAGAGGTACATTACAGGGATTACTGTAGATACGGGCCCCGGGTACAGAGGTACATTACAGGGATTACTCTAGATACAGGCCACGGGTACAGAGGTACATTACAGGGATTACTGTAGATACGAGCCCTGGGTACAGAGGTACATTACAGGGATTACTGTAGAAACAGGCCCCGGGTACAGAGGTACATTACAGGGATTACTGTAGAAACAGGCCCCGGGTACAGAGGTACATTACAGGGATTACTGTAGACACGAGCCCCGGGTATAGAGGTACATTACAGGGATTACTGTAGATACAGGCCCCGGGTACAGAGGTACATTACAGGGATTACTGTAGATACAGGCCCCGGGTACAGAGGTACATTACAGGGATTACTGTAGATACGGGCCCCGGGTACAGAGGTACATTACAGGGATTACTCTAGATACAGACCACGGGTACAGAGGTACATTACAGGGATTACTGTAGATACGAGCCCTGGGTACAGAGGTACATTACAGGGATTACTGTAGATACTAGCCCTGGGTACAGAGGTACATTACAGGGATTACTGTAGATACAGGCCCCGGGTACAGAGGTACATTACAAGGATTACTCTAGATACAGGCCCCGGGTACAGAGGTACATTACAGGGATTACTCTAGATACAGGCCCCGGGTACAGAGGTACATTACAGGGATTACTGTAGATACGGGCCCAGGGTACAGAGGAGCATTACAGGGATTACTGTAGATACGGGCCCCGGACACAGAGATACATTACAGGGATTACTCTAGATACAAGCCCCGGGTACAGAGGTAAATTACAGGGATTACTGTAGATAGAGGCCCCGGGTACAGAGGTACATTACAGGGATTACTGTAGATACGGGACGCGGGTACAGAGGTACATTACAGGGATTACTCTAGATACAGGCCCCGGGTACAGAGGTACATTACAGGGATTACTGTAGATACGGGACCCGGACACAGAGATACATTACAGGGATTACTCTAGATACAGGCCCCGGGTACAGAGGTACTTTACAGGGATTACTGTAGATACGAGCCCCGGGTACAGAGGAGCATTACAGGGATTACTGTAGATACGGGCCCCGGACACAGAGATACATTACAGGGATTACTCTAGATACAGGCCCCGGGTACAGAGGTACATTACAGGGATTACTGTAGATACGGGCCCAGGGTACAGAGGAGCATTACAGGGATTACTGTAGATACGGGCCCCGGACACAGAGATACATTACAGGGATTACTCTAGAAACAAGCCCCGGGTACAGAGGTAAATTACAGGGATTACTGTAGATAGAGGCCCCGGGTACAGAGGTACATTACAGGGATTACTCTAGATACAGGCCCCGGGGTACAAAGGTACATTACAGGGATTACTGTAGATACAGGCCCCGGGTACAGAGGTACATTACAGGGATTACTGTAGATACGGGACGCGGGTACAGAGGTACATTACAGGGATTACTCTAGATACAGGCCCCGGGTACAGAGGTACATTACAGGGATTACTGTAGATACGGGCCCCGGACACAGAGATACATTACAGGGATTACTCTAGATACAGGCCCCGGGTACAGAGGTACTTTACAGGGATTACTGTAGATACGAGCCCCGGGTACAGAGGAGCATTACAGGGATTACTGTAGATACGGGCCCCGGACACAGAGATACATTACAGGGATTACTCTAGATACAGGCCCCGGGTACAGAGGTACATTACAGGGATTACTGTAGATACGGGCCCAGGGTACAGAGGAGCATTACAGGGATTACTGTAGATACGGGCCCCGGACACAGAGATACATTACAGGGATTACTCTAGATACAAGCCCCGGGTACAGAGGTAAATTACAGGGATTACTGTAGATAGAGGCCCCGGGTACAGAGGTACATTACAGGGATTACTGTAGATACAGGCCCCGGGGTACAGAGGTACATTACAGGGATTACTGTAGATACGGGACGCGGGTACAGAGGTACATTACAGGGATTACTCTAGATACAGGCCCCGGGTACAGAGGTACATTACAGGGATTACTGTAGAAACAGGCCCCGGGTACAGAGGAGCATTACAGGGATACTGTAGATACAGGCCCCGGGTACAGAGGAACATTACAGGGATTACTGTAGATAGAGGCCCCGGGTACAGAGGTACATTACAGGGATTACTCTAGATACAGGCCCCGGGATACAGCGGTACATTACAGGGATTACTGTAGATACAGGCCCCGGGATACAGAGGTACATTACAGGGATTACTGTAGATACAGGCCGCGGGTACAGAGACACATTACAGGGATTACTCTAGATACAGGCACCGGGTACAGAGGTACATTACAGGGATTACTGTAGATACAGGCCCCGGGTACAGAGGTATATTACAGGGATTACTCTAGATACAGGCCCCGGGTACAGAGGTACATTACAGGGATTACTGTAGATACAGGCCCCGGGTACAGAGGTACATTACAGGGATTACTGTAGATACGGGACGCGGGTACAGAGGTTCATTACAGGGATTACTGTAAATACGGGTCCCAGGTACAGAGGTACGTTACAGGGATTAATGCAGATACTGGCCCCGGGTACAGAGATACATTACAGGGATTACTGTAGATACGAGCCCGAGGTACATTACAGGGATTACTGTAGATACGGGCCCCGGATACAGAGGTTCATTACAGGGATTACTGTAAATACGGGCCCCAGGTAGAGAGGTACATTACAGGGATTAATGTAGATACTGGCCCCGAGTACAGAGGTACATTACAGGGATTAATGTAGATACTGGCCCCGGGTACAGAGGTACATTACAGGGATTACTGTAGATACGGGCCCCAGGTACAGAGGTACATTACAGGGATTACTGTAGATACGGGCCCCGGGTACAGAGGTACATTACAGGGATTACTGTTGATACGGGCCCTGGGTACAGAGGTTCATTATCGGGATTACTGTAAATACAGGCCCCGGGTACAGAGGTACATTACAGGGATTACTGTAGATACGAGCCCCCGGGTACAGAGGTACATTACAGGGATTACTGTAGATACAGGCCCCGGGTACAGAGATACATTACAGGGAATACTGTAGATACTGGCTCCGGGTACATTACAGGGATTACTGTAGATACAGGCCCCAGGTACATTACAGGGATTACTGTAGATACGGGCCCCGGGTATATTACAGGGATTACTGTAGATACGGGCCCCGGGTACAGAGGTACATTACAGGGATTAATGTAGATACTGGTCCCGGGTACATTACAGGGATTTCTGTAGATACAGGCCCCAGGTACATTACAGAGATTACTGTAGATACGGGCCCCGGGTACATTACAGGGATTACTGTAGATACGGGCCCCGGGTACAGACACACTTTATGGGGTGAATCCCAGTTGGTACACCTGATACTGGGGCCACTGATACCAGCGGCAGACTCGCCGAGGCATTGCGCACTAGAGGAGCGGCACTCCTTTACTTACGAATGCAGCTGGATGAAGCCGCTGGTCTGGTTCTCTTCTCCTCCGCTCAGTAAGCTCAGCTCCCTGTAACAGAAGATGGCCGGTGAGCTTGTGGATATGTACAAGTCCCTCACATCTAGCTGCTCCCAACACAGGAAGCCTCTGCAACCATGGCCGGCTGTGACCCCATCTGCGACTGTCCTGTGGTCTCCTGTGTAATACGGACATGTACTGGGGTTTTCCTGTGCGAGATGAGCAGTTTGGGTTCTGCTGAAGTTGGGTTCAGGTCGGGACTCTGGGACCTCCATTTTGGGTCCAGTAATATCCAGATGATGACAAAAAAGCTGCCCTGAAGTGTGACCGATGTCTCGTCCCAGGGCCCCGGTGTGTGACCGATGTCTCGTCCCAGGGCCCCGGTGTGTGACCGATGTCTCGTCCCAGGGCCCCGGTGTGTGACCGATGTCTCGTCCCAGGGCCCCGGTGTGTGACCGATGTCTCGTCCCAGGGCCCCGGTGTATCACAGATCTTCTCATGTGAAGTCGGGGCCTCAGCACGGGACAAGGAGGCTGCAGGTCTCTCCCTACACATGGTTCTGGAATCAGCGCTTAATGCGGACAGGGCGGATCTCCCTCGGGTTCCTGAATTTCCAGAACAGATAAATGGCCACAACCTCGGCAGGCCATCGTGTATGTAATAAGTAGCAGAAAACTTGTAGCCAGCGGTGGATGCCACGTTCAGGCTGTCACTACAAACCGCCTATCTCTTCCAGACACACTCGCAATCCGGCTGAATCTTAGTCATTTGAATCTTACACTGATGAAGATCTAAAACAGATACAAACATTCCTACATTTTTTTCTACTTGTAAATATTCAAAAATATATTCATTTCACATATAAAAAAAAAAAAACTAACTGCTACTAATATGCCAGTGTCCGCTCCCGCATTTATACTGCGCCCGCCGGGACCTACACATCCCAAACTGTATCCGCCAGCACCTCCACACTCATACTTCATCCCCTGGCACCTTCACACTCATACTGCGCCT
Organism: Dendrobates tinctorius; assembly: GCF_039654945.1. Taxonomy (NCBI): domain Eukaryota; kingdom Metazoa; phylum Chordata; class Amphibia; order Anura; family Dendrobatidae; genus Dendrobates; species Dendrobates tinctorius. Next base: position 261,030 of record NW_027361980.1, on the reverse strand, counting down.
GCCGGCACCTCGACATTCCAAACTCCTTCCACTGGCACCTCCACACCCATATTTCATCCCCCGGGACCTCCGCACCCATACTGCGCCTGCCGGCACCTGAACATTCCAAACTGCTCCCACCGGCATCTCCACGCCCATACTTCATCTGCCGGCACCTCCACATTCCAAATTGCTCCCACCGGCACCTCCACGCCCATACTTCATCTGCCGGCACCTCCACCCATCGGCACCTCCACATTCCAAACTGTTCCCACCGGCACTTCCACACCCATACTTCATCCATAGGCACCTCCACCTTTCCAAACTCCTCCCACCTGAACCTCCACACCCATACTGCGCCTGCCGACACCTGAACATTCCAAACTGCTCCCACCGGCACTTCCACACCCATACTTCATCCACCGACACCTCCACTTTCCAAACTCCTCCCACCTGAACCTCCACACCCATACTGCGCCTGCCGACACCTGAACATTCCAAACTGCTCCCACCGGCACCTCCACACCCATACTTCATCCGCCGACACCTCCGCATCCATACTGCTCCCACTGGCACCTCCACATTTCAAACTGCTCCCACCGGTAGCTCCATACCCATACTTTATCCGCAGACACCTCCGCACCCATACTGCACCTGCCGTCACCTCCACACCCATACTGCGCTTGCTGGCACCTCCACATTCCAAATTGCTCCCACCGGCAGCTCCACATCCATATTTCATTCGCTGGCATCTCCGCACTCATACTGCGCGCCCGCCGGCATCTTCACACCCATACTGTGTGCCCGCCGGCACCTCCACACCCATACTGTCCACGTTGTATCTGTCTGGTACAGTATAGATGCAGATGGGTGCAGTGTGCATGCAGGTTTTCTAGAAGTGTGATTTAGGGTGCCTAGTCTTCCTGATATAGTGTGATATTTTACAGAAGAATAATTCTCCACAGGCTGTGGACCCAGCCACTCTCTGCACGCCCGACTATAAGGGTACGTGCAGACGATCAGCTGCTAGTCTGACGCTGCGTGCTTGTGCAGCGTCCAAATGTTACAGCACAGTGGTGCACAGATGCGACGTTTCTCTCCAGATCGCAGCATGTCAATTTCTCTTGCCGACACAGAATTTCACTAATACAATGTATCGGAAGCGGGGAATCCGCACGGTTCAGTGATCACGGGCCCTATGCGCTATACCATATTTGGATGTCTTAGATATATATAGATATTGTCCTTTGATACTTAGCATAGTATGCCTTTTTCTCTATTTTATGCCACATATTGATAGTATACGGCTCTTTTGCTCGTTGCCACTTTATATGTAGGGATCTTGATACCTTGCGCTGCACTGGGATTATTCCTTTTGTATCTACCTCTATTATGTGTTTATATGTCTGCCATGTTTTTTATATTTGAATTAATAAAGATTTATATACTTTTTCTTATATTCTAATGTGGTTTATAGTTACTCTAATTTTTCTTCTGAATTATATGGTTCAGTGATCACACGCGGAATCACCTGCGTTCAAAAGCCGGCAGCGAACATGTGCTGCGTCCAAAGCGCTGCCAGCTCCCGATCCCCCTAGCAGCTATAAATATGATTGTAAATCTAGAAGCCATCTCAGACTCCTCACAGTGAAGCACCGGTAGCAATCTATGAAGCTTCACATGACTCTCCGCTGGGGCTGGGACCACCTGTCCTCGACAAACAGGTCATTCCAGAGGATTAGCTCATGGAAAGCAGCAATGCAGAGCTGACAGATTTATGGCCCTTGCTGCAGACAGGCTAATAAATATGATGGATGTGAAAGTCCTATTTTCACAGTCGTGATGGCGTGGCGAATGTAATGCATTGTCTTGCGTCACTGGGCGGTGACCTTAACCCCTTTACTCCCGAGGGTGGTTTGCATGTTAAGGGACCACCTCACATTTAAAGTCACTTTGAGGGGTCTATATGATGAAGACACCCAAAAGTGAAGCCTTTCTAAAAACTGCACCCCTCAAGGTACTCAAAACCACATTCAAGAAGTTCATTAACCCTTCAGGTGCTTCAATAATTTTTGGTATGTGGAAAAAAAAAAGATCATTTAACTTTTTTTCACAAAAAATTTACTTCAGATCCAATTAATTTTTTATTTTGACAAGGTTAACAGGAAAAAATGGACCCCAAAATTTGTTGAGTAATTTCTCTTGAGTACACCGATACCCCATATGTGGGGGAATACTATTTTTGAGGCACAGTGCAAAGCTCAGAAGGGAAAAGGCGCCAATATTGGAGTTCAGATTTTGCTGGACTGGTTTGAGGGTGCCAAGTCACATTGACCGAGCCCCTGAGGTGCCAGGACAGCTGAACCCGCATAAGTGACCCCATTTTACAAACGACACCTCTCAATGAATTCATGTAGGAGTGCAGTGATCATATTGACACCACGCGTGTGTCACTGACTTTTATGCCATTGGGCAGTAAAGAAAAAATCAGTTACACTTTGACCACCAAGATTGTGTGTTAGCCCCAAGCTTTTAATTTTTCTAAGGGCTAACAGGAATTTTTTCTTACAACAAACTGAGTGCGCCAATCCCCTCCATGTAATCGGGAAATATTTTTCAGGCACAGTGCAAAGCAGTGCAAATTTTAGCCATGTGCTTTATTTTCATCCTCCTGTGTTCCCTTGCCATCCACATTCACCGCCCCATCCCCCCTCCATCACCACTAAGACACATCAGCCCCTCTTCTCCTTCCCTCTCCCATGTACAGCAACCATGCACTTCTCACCTTCCTGAGGTTACCTCCGTCCATCTTGCCCAAACACATCGCACAAAAAAACTGCTAACATTTCAAATAACTACTTGCTCTTTATGTTCTTACTCCTACTGATTTCAGGGGACATCTCCCCAACCCTGGTCCACCATCCCCCTAACCCCTACCCTACCCCATATCAAAACCAAAATAATCTCAGTAATATTACTTGCACTCCTTCATCTCCATCTTTCAATTGTGCCCTCTGGAATCCACGATCTGTATGTAACAAGCTTCCTTTCCTGCATAACTACTTTCTGAACAACTCTCTGAATCTGTTGGCCCTCACTGAAACCTGGATTCAGGATTCTGACACTGTCTCTCCTGCTGCCATTTCCTATGGTGGCTTACAACTCTCCCATTCCCCGAGACCCACAAACAGACCTGGTGGTGGAGTCGGCATACTCCTGTCCCCACAATGCACTTTCCAGGTCATCCCCCCAGTTCCATTACTCTCATTCCCTTCTTTTGAGGTCCATACCATCAGGCTCTTCCGTCACCTCTCCCTCAGAATAGCGGTCATATACCGGTCCCCAGGCTCACCCACCCACTTCCTTGACCACTTTTCAGCCTGGCTGCTGCACTTCATGTCCTCAGAACTACCAACTCTTATCCTGGGAGACTTTAACATCCCCATTAACAGCCCTACTTCCACATATGCATCCCAGCTTCTATCACTAACCACCTCTCTCGGCCTCTCACAGCTCTCAACCTCTGTGACACACAAAGACGGTAACACCCTTGACCTGGTCTTTGTCCGGCTTTGCTCAACGTCCTACTTAAATAACTCACCGCTTCCCCTCTCTGACCACAACATTCTTTCCTTCACGCTCACAAATCCTCGCCCACACCAGCACACTCCTACCTATCACACAGTCAGAAATCTACAAGCCATTAACCCTCAAACACTTTCAGACTCCCTACAATCTTCCCTGGCCCCAATCTCCTTTTTTTCCTGTCCTGATCTGGCTTTTCATCACTACAACAACACTCTTACAACCACCCTTGAGCAGGTAGCGCCCCTCGACCTTTCTGCAGCTTTCGACACTGTTGACCACCGTCTCCTACTCCATAGGCTCCAGTCACTAGGCATTAAGGACACTGCTCTCTCCTGGTTCTCCTCCTATCTCTCTGACCGCTCCTTCAGTGTTTTGTTCGCTGGCTCCACGTCATCTCCTCTTCCTCTCGCTGTCGGGGTACCTCAGGGCTCAGTCCTTGGCCCCCTTTTCTTCTCTCTCTACACGGCCCCAATTTGACAGACCATCAGCAGATTTGGCTTTCAGTAACATCTTTATGCTGATGATACACATTTATATACGTCATTCCCCGACCTTACCCCCTCTGTACTACAGAACGCCAGTGACTGTCTGTCCGCAGTCTCCAACGTCATGTCCGCTCTCTATCTGAAACTTAACCTCTCAAAAACTGAACTTCTTCTGCTCCCGCCATCTACTAACCTCCCTAAATCTGACATTTCCCTCTCCATGGGTGGCACCATAACAACACCCCAGCAGCAGGCGCGCGCTTTCTGGGTGTTATGTTTGACACCAACCTCTCCTTCACATCCCATATACAATGTCTTGCCCGCTCTTTCCGCCTACACCTAAAGAACATCTCCAGAATTCGCCCTTTTCTCACCATGGAAACAACAAAAACCCTCACTGTAGCATTGATCCACTCCCGCCTGGATTACTGCAACGCTCTATTAATTGGCCTCCCCGCTACTCGACTTTCCCCTCTCCATTCCATACTTAATGCAGCAGCTAGGCTAGGGTCATCTACCTGGCTAATCGGTACTCGGACGCGTCCGCTCTTCGCCAGTCCTTACATTGGCTGCCCATTCATTATAGGGTCCAATTCAAAATACTTGTTCTCACCCACAAAGCTCTCCACAGTGTAGCACCCCCCCTACATCTCCTCCTTCATTTCTGTCTATCGGCCTAGCTGACTGCTGCGCTCTGCAAAAGACTTTCGACTAACCTCTGCACTAATCTGTACCTCCCACTCCCGACTCCAAGACTTCTCCCGCGCTGCGCCAATCCTCAGGAATGCTCTACCCCAAGAAATTAGGACTATCCACAATTTTCACAGTTTTAGGCACTCTCTCAAAACACATCTATTCAGAGCAGCCTATCACATTCACTAATCAGTCATTTTATGTGCAAGTGTGAGTATGTAGCCCATTCACTATCTCTGTCCCCCACCTTCTCAAGATGGCTGGACCATCATTGTAAATACATCATTGTAAATACACACCTGTACTTTGCATCTCCCCCACCTCATTGTAGAGTGTAAGCTCTCTTCCAAACCAGACAGGCCCAAATGCATCTGCACTAATCCAGGGTGCAGCGGACCCAAGTAAAATGGCAGCTGCACAGGTGCATAAATACCAAATGAAACAGCCAGCCTACAATCAGGGATTGTCCGTGTGGTACACCAGTGCAGAAAAAAAAATCCGCATGTGGCAATGTTCACACAGGGAATGCAGGGCTTCTGGCTCACAACCTCTTAATAAGACGGACAAATGATTCACGGACCAGAAGTGTGACTTGCGAGAAATACGCACCCGGTGTCCTTTAGAAAAGCCGGCAATTCAGTGCGCGATACAGTAAAATCACACTGACAGGTTTAATAAAGAAACAAAAGAATAGATATATACACATGATATTGAGACACATATCTATTTAAAATTCATAAGAGTTCTTCATAGCAGAATAGCCGCTAATTCAATTGCCGGCTTCTGTAAAATCATTCCCCAACCCGACATGAAATGACACATGGTTACATACAGTAAATCATTTCATGTTTCTTGGGCTTGTGCGTAAAATTTTGGAGGTGTAGGTGTTAATTTAAGGGGTTAATTCGTTGTCAAAAAATGCGTGGGGTCCCTCGGAAATTTGTCAACCAGAGAGGTAAAGCAGGTGAGTGAGGGCAGATTTTTATAACATTGAGAGGGACCATTGCTTTTGCCCCCCCCCCCCCCAATCCATTATTAACTCTATAGTGATAAAGGGTTAAAAAAAACACAGACATTAATTAAAAAGTATTTTAATGAAATTAAGACACCAAGATTTTGACAAATTTTTATTACTCTGGTAAAAAAAACATAAAAAATCACCAATATCCTTACCTCTCCACCGTTCAGTCATGTCCCACACTGTAATCCTTCACAAGGGGTTAAATAGTTTACAATGAGCACCGGTGCTAATGCAACCAGCCCCACTGTAAGCTACTTCAGAATGAATTAATTCAGCTCTGCGCAGCCTCAATGGCTGCCTGGTGATGAACTAATTACCGTGGGAAAATTTATGACATTTTTCCCACGCTCATTAGTTCACTTCAGGTCAGCCGGGGACTCCCCGCAGCCTCAGAGACGTCAGCGGGAGTCCCCGGCTGACCTGAAGTGAACTAATGAGCGTGGGAAAAGTCAGAAACTTTCCCACGGTAATTAGTTCATCTACAGGCAGCCATTGAGGCTGCGCAGAGCTGAACTAAGTCATTCTGGCACTGGTTTACAATGGGGCTGGTCACATTAGCACTGGTCCTCATTGTAAACTATTTAACCCCTTGCAAAGGATTACAGCGTGGGACATGACTGAACGGCGGAGAGGTAAGGTTATTGGTGATTTTTTATGTTATTTTTTTTTGCAGGTCATGGTTTTTTTGGGATTACCAGAGTAATAAAAATTTGTCAAAAACTTGGTGTCTTAATTTCATTAAAAGACTTTTTAGTTAATGTCTGTGTGGTTTTTAACCCATTCATAGTCTAGGGTTAATGGATCGGTGTCTTATTGACACCTCTCCGTTATTAATCGGCTCAATGTCACCTTACAATGGAATGGTGACATTAACCCTTTGTTATATTAATCCATTAGCCCCCCCACTACAGGGCAATGGGAATAGAGAGGATAAGTGCTAGAAATGGCACATCTTATACAGGGGTTGGACAAGATAATGGAAACACCTAACGTTTTGGCATCATAATCTTCGAACATGTTATAAACATGCAAACCGTGACATATGGTAATGTTTTGTAGTTGATTATTTGTGTTATGTCATATGTGTATGTAAATTAACTGTTTGTTTTGCAGAATTGTAAGAACATTGATAAGATCCTGATACCAATGGCAGACCTCTCGGATTTTCAAAGAGGCCAAATTGTTGGTGCTGGTATGGCAGGCGCTAGTGTAACAGAAAGTGCCCGTATGCTTGGCGTGCCAAGAGGTACTGTCTCCAAAGTAATGACTGAGTTTGAAAGAGAAGGAAAAACGTCCGCAGCAAAGCACAGGTCCGGCCGAAAGTCGAAGTTGACTGAGAGAGACCGTCGGACTCTAAAGCGAATTGTGAGAGAGGATCGCAAGACCACGGCTCCGAAAATCACTGCTGAGCTCAATGAACACCTACAGAACCCAGTTTCCACGAAAACTGTTCGTCGGAAGCTGCACAAATCTGGATTCCACGGAAGAGCTGCAATTCGAAAACCGCTGCTCTCAATGACAAATGTTTCCAAGTGTTTAGAGTGGTGTAGAAACCTCCTGAATTGGTCCCTCGAGCAGTGGAAACATGTGATATTCTCAGACGAATCATCATTTACCCTATTTCTGACCTCCGGCCGAGTGTACGTTTGGAGACAGCCGAAAGAAGCATTCCATCCAGACTGCCTTCTCCCAATGATAATCCACCAATTCATACAGCTAGAATCGTTAAAGCATGGCACGAGGAACATTGTAATGAAGCTGAGCATCTCATCTGGCCCCCACAGTCCCCAGACCTCAACATTATTGAGCATTTATGGACGATTTTAGAGATTCAAGACAGACGTCGATTTCCGCCGCCATCGTCGCTCAAAGAACTGGAGGGTGTTTTACCTGAAGAATGGGCTACAATTCCTTTGGAAACAATTCACACCTTGTATGAATTCATACCTCGGAGAACTGAGGCTGTAATCGCCGCAAAAGGTGGATCTACACCATATTAAACTAACTTTTGTGGATGTTTCCAGGTGTTTCCATTATTTTGTCCAACCTCTGTAGATGCGCCATTACTGGGGTGTCTGGGGGCAGATTTTTGTAGCCGGGGGGGGGGTCCAAAAACAATGGTCCCTCTCATGGCTAATAATATCTGCCCTCACTCACCTGCTTTACCTCTGTGGTTGACAAATTACCGCGGGAGCCCACGCATTTTTCGACAACGAATTTACCCATTTAATTAACACCTACACCACCCAAATTTTACACATCAAACATGACATGAAATGATTTACTGTATGTAACCATATGTCATTTCATGTCGGGTTGGGGAGTGATTTTACAGAAGCCGGCAAATGTTTCAGCAGCTATTCTGCTATGAAGAACGCTATGAAATTATATATATATATATATATATATATATATATATATATATATATATATATATATATATATATATATATATATATATATATAAAATGTGTCTCAATGACATGTGTATGTGTATTCTATGTGTCTATATCTATTCTTTCGTTTGTGTTTGAAAACCTGTCATAGGGCTCCATTATATGTCCATTTTAAAAGCCTGCCCGGATTACACACAGATGCTGACATGCGCAAAGTACGCGACCACACCTTGCTTACGGATGACGTACGAAGCACTATTTAGGGGACATTTCTCCGTATTACGCATGGAAGATACGGACCGTATTTTACATCCATTAGTGTGACCCCGGCCTAACGGCACCATCCTGACAGTGTCTGTAGTCACTGAGCACAATCTTGCTGACAGGGGCACTGTAGTCAGTATAACGGCACCATCCTTACAGTGTCTGTAGTCACTGAGCACAATCCTACTGACAGGTCACTGTAATCAGTATAACGACACCATCCTGACAGTGTCTGTAGTCACTGAGCACAATCCTACTGACAGGTCACTGTAGTCAGTATAACCGCACCATCCTGACAGTGTCTGTAGTCACCGAGCACAATCCTGTTGACAGGGGCACTGTAGTCAGCATAACCGCACCATCCTGACAGTGTCTGCAGTCACCGAGCACAATCCTGCTGACAGGGCCACTGTAGTCAGTATAACGGCACCATCCTGACAGTGTCTGTAGTCACTGAGCACAATCCTGTTGACAGGGGAACTGTAGTCAGTATAACGGCACCATCCTGACAGTGTCTGTAGTCACTGAGCACAATCCTGCTTACAGGGCACTTTAATGGGAATCTGTGCCCCGGGACGTGTATGACCTAGTAATATGGGCATACAGGTAGTAGAAATGTTACACCAGTCCTACCTGTATCCTCATATTAATGGTCTTGATACTGAGAAATGTTATATTCTTTCTTTATGATAATGATTTCTTCCAGGGTCCGGGGCGTGCAGTGCTGTTTGAAATCTCTATCTCCTGTCTTCATTACAATACTATCCCCTCCCATCAGCGTCAGTTCTGGCGCTGGAATCCCGCACCTGTGCACTGCACTCCATCCACAATCTGTACCTTTTCCACACTTCTGTGTGCATTGCATTCAGGGATCTTCTGTGCAGGAGACTTCAGCACCAGTGACCTCCAGTGTGCGTGCTGATAAGGTGCTCTCCCCACTTCACTACACTAGGTTCCTAGTGATGACTGTTCAGGGAGGAAGTGGGGAGAGCACCTTATCGGCGTGCACACTGGAGGTCTCTGGAGCAGAAGTCACCTGCGCAGAAAATCACTGAATGCAGTGCCCACAGCAGGTAGGATGAAGTATGTATTTCTGAGAGAGTGCAGGGCGCAAGCGTGGGATTCCAGCACCAGAACTGACACTGATGGGAGGAAGTAAGCATTACAATGAAGACAGGAAGCAGGAATTTCTTACAGCACCGCACGCCCCGGACCCTGGAAAAAATCATTAACATACAGACATAATATATTAAATATTAATAGGTCATACACATCCCGGGGAGGGGACAGAATGTAACAAGACCATTAATATGAGGCAGACAGGTAGGACTGGTGTAACATTTCTATCACCTGTATGCCCATATTAATAGGTCACACACATCCCAGGGGACAGAATGTAAGAAGACCATTAATATGAGGATACAGGTAGGACTGGTGTAACATTTCTACTACCTGTATGCCCATATTAATAGGTCATACACACCCCGGGGGACAGAATTTAAGAAGACCATTAATATGAGGATACAGGTAGGACTGGTGTAACATTTCTATCACCTGTATGCCCATATTAATAGGTCATACACATCCCAGGGGACAGAATGTAAGAAGACCATTAATATGAGGAAGACAGGTAGGACTGTTGTAACATTTCTATCACCTGTATGCCCATATTAATAGGTCACACACATCCCAGGGGACAGAATGTAAGAAGACCATTAGTAGGAGGATACAGGTAGGACGAGTGTAACATTTCTATCTCCTGTATACCCATATTAATAGGTCATACACGTCCTGGGGGACAGAATGTAACAAGACCATTAATATGAGGCAGACAGGTAGGACTGGTGTAACATTTCTATCACCTGTATGCCCATATTAATAGGTCACACACATCCCAGGGGACAGAATGTAAGAAGACCATTAATATGAGGAAGACAGGTAGGACTGGTGTAACATTTCTACTACCTGTATGCCCATTTTAATAGGTCATACACACCCCGGGGGGACAGAATGTAAGAAGACCATTAATATGAGGATACAGGTAGGACTGGTGTAACATTTCTATCACCTGTATACTCATATTAATAGGTCATACACATCCCAGGGGACAGAATGTAGCAAGACCATTAATATGAGGCAGACAGGTAGGACTGGTGTAACATTTCTATTACCTGTATGCCCATATTAATAGGTCACACACATCCCAGGGGACAGAATGTAAGAAGACCATTAATATGAGGATACAGGTAGGACTGGTGTAACATTTCTATCACCTGTATACCCATATTAATAGGTCATACACATCCTGGGGGACATAATGTAAAAAGACCATTAATATGAAGCAGACAGGTAGGACTGGTGTAACAATTCTACTACCTGTATACTCATATTAATAGGTCATACACATCCCAGGGGACAGAATGTAACAAGACCATTAATATGAGGCAGACAGGTAGGACTGGTGTAACATTTCTATCACCTGTATACCCATATTAATAGGTCATACACGTCCTGGGGGACATAATGTAAAAAGACCATTAATATGAGGCAGACAGGTAGGACTGGTGTAACAATTCTACTACCTGTATGCCCATATTAATAGGTCACACACATCCCAGGGGACAGAATGTAACAAGACCATTAATATGAGGATACAGGTAGGACTGGTGTAACATTTCTATCTCCTGTATACCCATATTAATAGGTCATACATGTCCTGGAGAGGGGACAGAATGTAACAAGACCATTAATATGAGGCAGACAGGTAGGACTGGTGTAACATTTCTATCACCTGTATACCCATATTAATAGGTCATACACACCCCGGGGGACAGAATGTAAGAAGACCATTAATATGAGGATACAGGTAGGACTGGTGTAACATGTCTATCACCTGTATACCCATATTAAAAAATAGTGGACAGGAACAGGAGCAAGCGACGCGTTTCGAACATGGTTGTTCATTAAAATTACCTGAAAGTGACCAAACACCAGTCTAAAATACAAAGGTGCAATTAAACAACACACATGAGAAATAATTGACTAATTAGAGCTAAAACAATGAGGAAGGAAAAAAAAAATTAAAAAAAATGTGAAATGGGTTAAGGAAAAGAAATACAATACAATTATCTCTCATGTGTGTTATTTAACCCCTTTCTGACATCTGACAATGATCTGTCCATGTGACCTGGGCCAATCTGACATGGACATTACGTCATCGCAATCGGCCGCGATCATTGGGAGTGCGCGGGCGATCGCCGCCGGGTGTCAGCTGATTCTGACAGCTGACATCTGGCACTAGGTGCCAGGAGAGGAGCGGTCACAGACCGCTCCCGGCACTTTAACCACTGAAATGCTGCGATTGAACACAATCGCATGATTCCGGAAGCCGGCATAGGGCTGACAGCCCCTCTGCCTTTGGACTGGAGACCCTGTGACGTGACGCGGGGTCCCAATAGTTGCCATGGTGACCCGATGTCGTCATGAAGACATCCGGGGCACCAGACCTAGCAAACTTGCTGATCACATGCAGTGCATTATCAGCAACTCTCTGTGTCAGTGCAGAGCTGACAGTTTCTGCAGCATGGTGGTGCTGCTTCATCTCCACGATATAGACGCGATCAGCCTGCAAATAAAATGATTACCCCATAGTGGGACTAAGTAAAAAAGTTAGGAAAAAGTATATAAAAAAAAAAAAATAAATAAAAAAAAAAATAATTGCAAAAACTTTTTTTTTTAAATAATTATAAAAAAAATTAATCTATGTTCTATCACTAAATAAATATTTGAATGAAAAAAAATCTAAACAATAAAAGTACACATATTTGAAATTGCTGTGTCCACAATGACCCGACCTATAAAACTGTCCCACTAGGTAACAAAAAAAAAAAATAAAACAAACAAGGCAAAAAACAACGCTTTACCATCATACCGCCGAACAAAAAGTGGAATAACATGTGATCAAAAACGTAGTGACCCGAAGAATTAAACTGCCTTACCAATTATACCACAGACAGAACTGTAGAACCCCCCCTCCCCAAAAATATAAAAAAAAAAGAAATTCATGAATTGCTGGTTTAATTCATTATGTCTCCCAAAAATTGGAATAGAAAGCGATCAAAAAATGTCATGTGTCGAAAATATCAACTTGTCCCGCAAAAAACAAGACCTCACATGACTCTGGGCCAAAATATGGAAAAATTATAGCTCTCAAAATGTGGTGATGCAAAAACTATTTTTGTAATAAAAAGCATCTTTCAGTGTGTGACAGCTGCCAAACATAAAAACCCGCTATAACGCCTCTTTCACACGTCCTGATATTTCCGGAACCGGAGAGGTCAGTGTCCATGTAACACTTGCAGCACACGTGTAGCGTGTGTGCCGCATCAGTACCGCACGGACGCCAGCGAAGAAGCGTTACAGTAAGCGCTGTTCCCCGGCGCCGGGTGCTGAACACGGCTCTCATCATACTCCTCCGCTCTGTCGGCGATCGGCCCGAGAAGGGGAGAATGATGAGAGCTACATTTAAGTAATTAGAGACAGCAGGCGGCGGCAGATGGGACTATTACTCCCATCAGTTTACCACTGTTGCTGCTAATAATAGTGACAGCAGGAGCGGCGGATGGGACTATTTCTCTCATCAGTATACCACTGTTGCTGCTAATAATAGTGACAGCAGGAGCGGCGGATGGGACTATTTCTCTCATCAGTATACCACTGTTGCTGCTAATAATAGTGACAGCAGGAGCGGCGGATGGGACTATTTCTCTCATCAGTATACCACTGTTGCTGCTAATAATAGTGACAGCAGGAGCGGCGGATGGGACTATTTCTCTCATCAGTATACCACTGTTGCTGCTAATAATAGTGACAGCAGGAGCGGCGGATGGGACTATTTCTCTCATCAGCCTAAACCCTGCTGCTGCTAATAATAGTGACAGCAGGAGTGGCGGATGGGACTATTACTCCCATCAGCCTAAACCCTGATGCTGCTAATAGCGACAGCAGGCGGCGGCTGATGGGACTATTACTCTCATGAACCTAAACCCTGCTGCTGCTAATAATAGCGACAGCAGGAGCGGCGGATGGGACTATTACTCCCATCAGCATACCCCTGCTGCTACTAATAATAGTGACAGCAGGCGGCGGCTGATGGGACTATTACTCTCATGAACCTAAACCCTGCTGCTGCTAATAATAGTGACAGCAGGAGCGGCGGATGGGACTATTACTCCCATCAGCATACCCCTGCTGCTACTAATAATAGTGACAGCAGGAGCGGCTGATGGGACTATTACTTTCATCAGCATACCCCTGCTGCTGTTAATAATAGTGACAGCAGGAGCGGCGGATGGGACTATTACTCTCATCAGCCTAAACCCTGATGCTGCTAATAATAGCGACAGCAGGAGCGGCGGATGGGATTATTGCTCCCATCAGCATACCCCTGCTGCTGCTAATAGTGACAGCAGGAGCGGCAGATGGGACTATTACTCCCATCAGCATACCACTGCTGCTAATAATAATAGTGACAGCAGGAGCGGCAGATGGGACTATTACTCTCATCAGCCTAAACCCTGCTGCTGTTAATAATAGTGACAGCAGGAGCAGCGGATGGGGGTATTACTCCCATCAGCATACCCCTGCTGCTGCTAATAACAGTGACAGTAAGTCTAACCTCTATTGTTGGTAAAATATTTGAAGGGTTTCTGAGGGATGTTATTCTGGATGATCTCACTGAGAATAACTGTTTAACGCCATATCAGCATGGGTTTATGAGGAATCGCTCCTGTCAAACCAATCTAATCAGTTTTTATGAAGAGGTAAGCTATAGACTGGACCAAGGTGAATCATTGGATGTGGTAGATCTTGATTTTTCCAAAGCGTTTGATACCGTGCCACACAAGAGGTTGGTACACATAATGAGAATGCCGGGTCTGGGGGAAAATGTGTGTAAATGGGTAAGTAACTGGCTTAGTGATAGAAAGCAGAGGGGGGTTATAAATGGTATATTCTCTAACTGGGCAGCTGTGACCAGTGGGGACCGCAGGGGTCGGTGTTGGGACCTATTCTCTTCAACATATTTATTAACGATCTGGTACAAGGTTTGCACAATAAAATATCGATATTTGCAGATGATACAAAACTATGTAAAGCCGTCACTACAAGAGAAGATAGTATTCTGCTACAGATGGATCTGGATAAGTTGGGAACTTGGGCCGAAAGGTGGTCGATGGGGTTTGACAATGATAAATGTAAGGTTATGGTATCCAAGAGAAAAAGATCGCACTCTGCGGGATAATGATGAATGTTTATTGACACTGAATTACATGTCACGTCAGGGATGTGAAGGAGAGTGTGTCAAATGGCTGACGACAGCCGTTTCACGCTACTCGAGCGCTTCCACGGGTTCTTTACAGTTAGGGCAGTGGGAATCTGGAATTCCCTGCCTGAGGAGGTGGTGATGGTGAACTCAGTTGAAGGGTTCAAGAGAGGCCTGGATGTCTTCCTGGAGCGTAACCATATTGTATCTTACAGTTATTGTTAGGTTCTTTAGAAGGACGTAAATCTGGGGATTTATTCTGACAGAATTTTATAGGCTGAACTGGATGGACTAATGTCTTTTTTCGGCTTTACTAACTATGTTAATATGACAGCAGGAGCGGCGGATGGGACTATTACTCTCATCAGCCTAAACCCTGCTGCTGCTAATAATAGCGACAGCAGGAGCGGCGGATGGGACTATTACTCCCATCAGCATACCCCTGCTGCTGCTAATAGTGACAGCAGGAGCGGCGTATGGGTGTTGTGAGTTCATTTTTCTCTGTTATGATGAGTCACCGAAGGAGGAAAAAACAAAATACCAGCTAAGTCCAGAAACATGGATTTTTGTGAGTACTCACCGTAAAATCCTTTTCTCCGAGACGCTCATTGGGGGACACAGAGACTGTGGGTGTGTGCTTCTGCCGTCTGGAGGCCGACACTAAGTGTACAAAAAAAGAGTTAGCTCCTCCTCCGCCGCATACACCCTCGCCCCTAGGCCGGGCGTAACTCAGTTTAGTGCATAAGCAGTAGGAGAACGCGCCTTAAACTCAGGCAAGAAACTATATGTCTGAAAAAGGGGCCACCCTAAACCTTGTACAAGGATTTGTAAAACTCAAAATAAGTAAAAGCCAACTGGCTGATAGGGTGGGTGCTGTGTCCCCCAATGAGCGTCTCGGAGAAAAGGATTTTACGGTGAGTACTCACAAAAATCCATGTTTCTCCTTCGTCTCATTGGGGGACACAGAGACTGTGGGACGTCCTAAAGCAGTCCTCTGGGCGGGATCTTAACTCACCCAATCCATGCTAATTTGCGCCCCTGATTAGAGGTGCGCAACTGCTGCCTGGAGAATCTTTCTTCCCAGGCTTGCATCCGAGGATGCCTGGGTATGTACGTTATAATGCTTGACAAACGTATGTAAACTGGACCAGGTAGCTGCTTTGCATACCTGCTCCGCTGAAGCCTGGTGTTGTAGTGCCCATGAGGCACCCACTGCCCGTGCCGAGTGAGCCTTGATCCCTGCCGGAACTGGCGTGCCACTGATTTGATAAGCTTCTTGGACCGTCAGGCGAACCCATCTGGCCAAAGTCGCTCTGGACGCAGCGAGCCCCTTCCGCCGTCCCTCTGGAACCACGAATAGAGAGTCTGTCTGGCGGAATGGCGCCGTCCTCGCCACATACCTCCTAAGAGCTCTTACCAGATCCAGAGTGTGCAAAGCCTTCTCTACCCTGTGCACCGGTGCCGGGCAAAACGAGGGTAAGACGATGTCTTCGTTGATATGAAATGCAGACACAACCTTCGGCAAGAAGGGGGGAGCTGGCCTTAAAACTACCTTATCCTTATAAAAGGTTAGGAACGGTGGTTTACAAGATAAGGCCGCCAATTCCGAAACCCGCCTAATAGACGTTATGGCTACTAGAAAAACGACCTTTCTGGACAGGTAAGGTAAGGAGACCTCTTGCAATGGTTCGAAAGGGGCCTCCTGAAGGGCTCTGAGCACCAAATTCAGGTCCCATGATTCCGTCGGCGCCTTATAGGGGGGTACTAAATGTGCGACCCCCTGCATAAACGTCCTAACCTGCCAGACGGAAGCGACTTTTCGTTGGAAAAGTACCGACAGGGCCGAGATTTGCGTTCTGAGGGAACTCGGGGCCAACCCTGCGTCCAGCCCTGCCTGTAGAAAAGCCAGTACGTTGGGGATCGAAAAA
This sequence comes from Dendrobates tinctorius, assembly GCF_039654945.1. Taxonomy (NCBI): domain Eukaryota; kingdom Metazoa; phylum Chordata; class Amphibia; order Anura; family Dendrobatidae; genus Dendrobates; species Dendrobates tinctorius. Next base: position 244,354 of record NW_027361980.1, on the reverse strand, counting down.
ACCAGAGGAGCCACTTCACGATCCCTACACCAACAGAAGAATACTTCCCAAGTCCGATGATACACCCTCGCCGAGGAAGGCTTTCGGGCACTCACCATCGTGGCCGCCACATCGCGTCTGAATCCTGCCTGTGTTAACAGCCAAGATTCAATGGCCACGCCGTCAAACACAGGGCCCCTAAGTTCGGATGGCAGATCGGCCCTTGGGACAGTAAGTCCGGCCGATCTGGAAGACGCCAGGGTACGTCCACCACTAGTTGGACCAGATCTGCGTACCAGGCCCGCCGGGGCCAGTCTGGGGCCAGCAGAATTGCTGGAACCTTCTCTCTCCTTATTTTCCTGATAACTCTTGGAAGCAGCGGCAGCGGGGGGAACAAGTACGGGAGACGAAACTGGCTCCACGGGAGCACCAGTGCGTCTGCTGCGATTGCCTGCGGATCGAGGGATCGAGCGACAAACCTTAGTACCTTGGCATTCTCTCTGGATGCCATAAGGTCCACGTCTGGTGTCCCCCACCGTTGGCAGATCTGCTGAAAGATCTCGGGGTGCAGGGACCATTCCCCTGCCGCAACCCCCTGTCGGCTGAGAAAATCTGCCGCCCAGTTTTCGACTCCTGGAATGTGCACCGCTGAAATTACCACGCGGTTCTTCTCCGCCCAACGTAGTACCAGTCCGACCTCGCGCATGGCTGCCTGGCTGCGCGTGCCCCCTTGATGGTTGACATATGCTACTGCTGTAGCATTGTCCGTCTGGATGCGCACCGGCCGGTGTCTCAGGAAACACTGGAAATGTCGTAGGGCCAATCGTATTGCCCGTATCTCCAGAATGTTGATCGGGAGAATTACCTCCTGAACCGACCATCGCCCCTGGGCTATGTGACTCTGGAAAACTGCTCCCCAACCCTGCAGGCTTGCATCGGTCGTCACCACCAACCATTGTTCCGGGGGAAAAGGGCTTCCCCTGGACCAGAGACGAGTCGCGAGTCCACCACCGGAGTGAACCCCGTACTAGCGGAGACAATTTGCACCGATGACTGAGAGACAGCAGCCTCCGGTCCCATGCTGTCAAGAGCGCATGCTGAAGCGGACGGAGATGGAACTGGGCAAACGGGATTGCTTCTATCGCCGCCACCATTCTGCCCAACACACTCATGCCATACCGGATGGATCTGGAGCCCGGCTGTAGAAGGTTCCGTATCCCTTGCTTGATTTTTTGCGCCTTGTCCTGAGGGAGGATCACCAGCCCCCGGGAGGTGTCGAAAATCATGCCCAGGAACACGATTTTTTGGGCTGGAATCAAGGACGACTTGCTCCAATTGATCAGCCAGCCCAGACGGGCCAGGGTATCCAGAGTAATATTGACATTGTCCTGGCACTCCTGAAACGACGGCCCCTTTACCAAAAGGTCGTCCAGGTAAGGTAACACCGTTATGCCCCGTGCATGCAGGATGGCCATAACCACCGCCATTATCTTTGTAAAGACTCTGGGGGCAGTGGCCAGACCAAAGGGCAGAGCCACGAATTGGAAGTGACGTCCTCCGATCGCAAATCGCAGGAACCTCTGGTGTGGGGGGAATATCGGAATATGCAGATATGCATCCTGCACATCGATTGAGGCCAGGAATTCCCCTGGATCCATGGCTGCAATGACCGAGCGGAGGGATTCCATCCGGAATCGCCTGACCCTGATGAATCTGTTTAGGATCTTTAGATCCAGAACCGGCCTCACAGTCCCGTCCTTTTTGGGGACCGAAAAAAGATTGGAGTAAAACCCCTGCGACTCTTCGCCCTGCGGCACTGGGGCGATAACCCCTTTGTGCTCTAGCGTCGTTACAGCCTGTAACAAACTCTCCGCCTGCGAATCTGTCTTGGAAAGTCGCGAACGGAAGAATCGCTGTGGTGGCCGTCCGACAAACTCTATCTTGTACCCGGACGATACAAGTTCTGCCACCCAAGTGTCGCGTGTCACTGCGACCCAAACGTGGCTGAACCTTAGTAGGCGTCCGCCCACCCTGTCGTCCGTAGGTACGGAGCGCCTCCAGTCATTTAGCTGGAGGCTTTTGGGGCTTGGCCCCCTTCGCTCTGGGTAAATGGCCTCGGCCTCTACCCAGCGGATTGGCCCTGTAAGAGACTTGTTTTTCCCTACTCTGGCCATCGTTTGCGGAGGAGTATGTCCTGGCCGGAGTCCCCCCCCAGGGGCTACGAAAGGGTCGAAAACGCCTTTGCGTTTGCCTGAATGCCGGGCAACTTCTCTGCTGCGGAAGGAAACTACTCTTCCCCCCTGTGGCTTCTGAGATAAGCCTATCCAGCTTCTCACCGAACAATCGATTGCCCTGAAAAGGCAATGAGGTCAAGGATTTTTTAGAGATAGAATCCGCTTTCCACAGCCTCAGCCATAATGCACGCCTAATGGCGATCGCATTCGCCGCTGCCACCGCCGAACACTCGGCCGCGTCCAGTGAGGCGCTGACAAGATAATCACTTGCCCCTGACATCTGATTTGCCACCTCTAAGACCTCCGCGGGCAGATCCCTGTCCTGGAGGGCCTTATACAGAGCTTCCCCCCACGAAACCATGGCTTTAGCCACCCAAGTCGCCGCAAAGGAGGGGGCCAGAGCCGACCCTGCTGCCTCATATACCGAGCGGGCAAGCCCGTCCATGAGGCGATCAGTTGGGTCCTTAATAGAGGAAACACTGGGTATTGACAATAGCGACCTAGATGCTAAACGTGACACGGGAGGGTCCACTACTGGCGACTCTACCCAAGCCTTATGGAGCTCAGGAGGAAACGGATACTTTGCCTGTAGCGCTTTTTGCATTGCAAAGCGCTTATCCGGGTGATCTCTATGTTTCTGGACTAGCTCCTCAAACTCCGGATGCGTGGCAAATCTTCTATGTGGTCGCCTGGATTTCTTAAAAGAGACCTTGTGACCTGAGGCTGTGGGCACATCGTCCTCGATCTCTAATGTCTGGTTGACTGCCTCAATGAGACTGTCCACCGAATCCTGGAACCCCAGACTTTCTAGATTCCAGGCTCCTTCCTCCTCTCCTTCATCCTGATCGCTCCCAGAGCTCAGTGACGGGGAACGGGATGCCCTAATACCCGCCGCCGAAGCCCCGGAGGGTCCGGCCGACGGAGAACGAACCCTCTTGATATGAGCTTGCCTGGTACTGGAGCGACCTCTAATGGTTGGAGGGTCCTGAGACGAGGACGAGCTCTCTTCCGCTGGCAGACCCCCCTCCCTGCTCCCGCCCGGGCCCTGAAGGGATTCAATTGCCCTTGTAAGGGACAGCATAGACTGCGATAAGGACACCGCCCATTCCGGGGGGTCCTGACCCCTTGGTTCAGAAACAGTGGGGGGCTCCTGGGCGCGCTCCGACTCACAGGCTTCACAATATTTACCCGCCTGTGCCTTTGGCAGCCTGACCCCACAGGACACGCAAACCGCGTAAAGGAAAGAGTGAGCTTTTCCTTTTGCAGACATACTTGCACAGGCTGAAGGCAGAGTAGAAGGAGGAGGAGGGTAACCTCTTCCCTGACAAGCAGCGTGGTTCTCCAAACGGAGTTACACTCACCCACTCCTTGCGTGGATGCGATGTGTTAGGGCGGAAGTCTCTCCGGGATCTGCGCCTCTGACCTCCTGCCCTATATCGCGCGTCTCCACCATCGCCGCTGTCACCGCCGCGTCAGCGGGCGGGACTTCCGGCTACCACCGGAAGTCAGCGGGCGGGACTTCCGGCTACCACCGGAAGTCGGCGCGCGGCCTCGCGCGATACTCGCGCCCTCCTACAGTGGGGCCGCGGCCGCCGGCGGGCTTCCGGCCGCGATACACGCGGCGTGCGGAGCCCGGGTGCAACGCCCTGGCTACCGCTACCCACCAGCGCCAACTTGCGGTGCGCTCCAGGAGCGGATCCCCCATATACTAAACAGGTGAGCAGGGCCATCCGCCGTGCAGGCGCGCGGGGGGGGGGGGGGGGGGGGGCTCTGTCGGTCTTACTCGCGGCCTCTTCCCCCTGTACGCTCTCACCTGCGCCTCCGATTCAACCCCCTGGACTCACTACCAAGGGGTGGACGGGTCCTCCATACACTGCTGTTGTAGGAGAGTAGCAACGCGGAGGCTGACCCCTGGTTCTGCTCACACGTGCTCCTGATGAAGTTGTGGGGAAACCGAGTCCTCTAATCAGGACGCGTTGCCCCTCTTTCGTTAAAAAAAAGATGTCTGGAAAAAAGTCCCAGATGTGTCCCTCGGTGCGGGAGAGGACACGTGGAGGGTTACTCACACGTGGTCGCCCGTTGGTGATTTGGGGAGATCGGATCCTCTCTATAGGATCCGTCGCCCCTATCTTATCTTCATAGAAAAAAGGGAGGAAAAAAAAAAAAAAATCTAGTCTGGAACTCCAGACTGCGTGTGCCTCCATCAGACACTAAGCAAAAACTGAGTTACGCCCGGCCTAGGGGCGAGGGTGTATGCGGCGGAGGAGGAGCTAACTCTTTTTTTGTACACTTAGTGTCGGCCTCCAGACGGCAGAAGCACACACCCACAGTCTCTGTGTCCCCCAATGAGACGAAGGAGAAAAACCAGAGAGGTTGGCAGCTATCGGATTGCAGACCCCTGAACCTATCCACAACAACTAGCAGTAGCCGTGGGGGGTTCCTACGGTGCCCTAGACCCCTCGATCACAGCCGGAGAACTACATAGCCTAAAGACAGAAAGGCGGAAAAACTAAACTGCCCCAGAGCAGACCCCAAAGCAATAGGCAGCCCCCAACATATAATGACGGTGAAGCAAGATGAAAACACTAACACAGATAGAAAGATAGGTTGAGCAAATGATGGGGCCCAAGCTAACTACATAGGACAGGATAGGAAGACTGCTGTCTGCCGTCCGCAAAAACCCTATCAAAATGAGCCAAACGACTGATAGGAAAAACAGGCCCAATAATAGTGACAGCAGGAGCGGCAGATGGGACTATTACTCTCATAAGCCTAAACCCTGCTGCTGCTAATAATAGTGACAGCAGGAGCGGCAGATGGGACTATTACTCCCATCAGCATACCCCTGCTGCTAATAATAGTGACAGCAGGAGTGGCGGATGGGACTATTACTCCCATCAGCAAACCACTGCTGCTGCTAATAATAGTGACAGCAGGAGCGGCGGATGGGACTATTACTCCCATCAGCATACCTCTGCTGCTGTTAATAATAGTGACAGCAGGAGCAACGGATGGGGGTATTACTCCCATCAGCATACCCCTGCTGCTGCTAATAGTGACAGCAGGAGCGGAGGATGGGACTATTACTCCCATCAGCATACCCCTGCTGCTAATAACAGTGACAGCAAGAGCGGCAGATGGGACTATTACTCCCATCAGCATACCCCTGCTGCTGCTAATAGCGACAGCAGGAGCGGCGGATGGGACTATTACTCCCATCAGCATACCCCTGCAGCTGCTAATAATAGTGACAGCAGGCGGCGGCTGATGGGACTATTACTCTCATCAGCATACCCCTGCTGCTGCTAATAATAGTGAGAGCAGGAGCGGCGGATGGGACCATTACTCTCATCAGCCTTAAATCTGCTGCTGCTAATAACAGTGACAGCAGGAACGGCGGATGAGACTATTACTCTCATCAGCCTAAACCCTGATGCTGCTAATAATAGCGACAGCAGGAGCGGTGGATGGGACTATTACTCTCATCAGCATACCCCTGCTGCTGCTAATAGTGACAGCAGGAGCGGCGGTTGGGACTATTACTCCCATCAGCATACCCCTGCTGCTGCTAATAACAGTGACAGCAATAGCGGCAGATGGGACTATTACTCCCATCAGCATACCCCTGCTGCTGCTAATAACAGTGACAGCAATAGCGGCAGATGGGACTATTACTCCCATCAGCATACCCCTGCTGCTAATAATAGTGACAGCAGGAGCGGCAGATGGGACTATTACTCTCATCAGCCTAAACCCTGCTGCTGCTAATAATAGTGACAGCAGGAGCGGCGGATAGGACTATTACTCTCATCAGCTTAAACCCTGATGCTGCTAATAATAGCGACAGCAGGAGTGGTGGATGGGACTATTACTTCCATCAGCATACCACTGCTGCTGCTAATAATAGTGGCAGCAGGAGCGGTGGATGGGACTATTACTCCCATCAGCATACCCCTGCTGCTGCTAATAACAGTGACAGCAATAGCGGCAGATGGGACTATTACTCCCATCAGCATACCCCTGCTGCTAATAATAGTGACAGCAGGAGCGGCGGATGGGACTATTACTCCCATCAGCCTAAACCCTGCTGCTGCTGCTAATAATAGTGACAGCAGGAGCGGCGGATGGGACTATTACTCCCATCAGCATACCCCTGCTGCTGCTAATAACAGTGACAGCAGGAGAGGCGGATGGGGGTATTCATCAGCGGCTGCCTGCGCTAAAAATACATGAAAAAAAACGGCGTGGGTTCCCCTGTGTTTTCTATAACAAGCAAGGCAAAACTCACCGCTGGGGGCTGCAACCCTCAGTTATCAGATTCAGAAGGGCTAGTTATCAAGAAAAGAGGGGTCCCCATGCTGTTTTTTTTCAATTATTTAAATAATTTTAAAAAATGACATGAGGTTCCCCCCATTTTTGACAACCAGCCTTGCTAAAGCTGGTACTCTCAGGTTGGTAAGCGGCCAAGGATATTGGCCCCCCCAGCCTAAAAATAGCAGCCCGCAGTTGTCCAGAAAAGGCATATCTATTAGATGCCCCAATTCTGGCGCTTTGCCCGGCTCTTCCCACTTCCCCTGTAGCGGTGGCAATTGGGGTTCATATTTGTGGGGCTTATGTCACCTTTGTATTGTCAGGTGACAACAAGCCCACGGCTTACTAATGGAGAGGCGTCTATAAGACACCTATCCATCATTTAATTGAAAAAAAAAAGACAGGCTGCTTTAATAATCTTTATTAAACCATACTTACAACCTCGCCTAATTCCACCAAAGCCCTCGTTCTCCTGTAATAAAAGTAAAATTTTAAAACAATAATGTACTCTACCTCTTCGTCGTTCTGCCCCACACCATAATCCATGTCTGGGGGATAGTTAGTTTTCAACCTGGATGGTGGAAAGGCTGATTTTTAAAGGAGTCTGTCATTTTTTCAATTAAAGAACTTTACTCTGGCTGTGTCACGATTCGACTGGCAAGTGACCTGGGACCAGGGGGCACCTTTCCTGGCCCTAACACTAGGGGGCGCCCTAGCTCACCCTGTTCTCCGGGACACTTCAGATGGCGAAGATGCCGGGGCCTCCTCCCTTACCCTATCTCCTACAACAGCCCTATGTCTGTCCCCTTCCCCCACCGGGGAAGAGAGACGCTAATGTGCACCGCAGTACATCAACCCGACATATAGGGGGACAAAGGATACAATGAAAAACTCCACACACAAAATATACACTCACATATACAGAGTTATTCACCAGGGTGTGTAGGGAAGGGGAAGAAAGTAGGACGCGAAAGGATGAGGAATTTCCAAACGTCCAAACCAAGCAACAGTCACAAAAACTCCTCCAGCTCTCCAAACTCCAGATCTATGTAGCAAATGCAAACTGGGACAAGGACCTGGTAAACAAGCCTAGCTTTTATATGGGGAGAGTGGCTAATCGAGCACAGCCGAAAGCAGGAATTTCCCACATGGCCAATTATCCCCTGTTGTGCTGAAAGAAACAAACACGTTTAATATACTGGAGAAGTGCTTCTTCTTAGCTGCGGAGCAGGAGCCAACAGACGCTCCGGTCTTCTGGCTCCGCTCTGTTGCGGTATCCCCGTGACACGCTGTGTGCTTATTTACAATACCACTATAGGATTAGTAATGGATAGGTGTCTTACACACGTTTCTCCATTACTATGCCTTGGGCTTGTTGTCAACTGACAACACAAACCAGTAGTTATTCTGTCATCACTGCCCAATAGTATAAAATTCTGTGACACACCCATGGTGTCAATATGAATTCATTGAGAGGTGTAGGTCGTAAAATGGGGTCACTTATGGGCGGTTCTGCTGTTCTGGCACCTTATGGGCTCTCCCAGTGGGTCATGGCACCTGCAAACCATAACAGTACAATCTGGCGCTCCATCCCTTCTGAGATCTGTCATGCAACCAAACAGTGGTTTGACCAGCAGAAAATTAGCATCTGTTCTAGGCTGCATCTCTTCACAAAAGGTCATGACATATGTGGTCACGAGAAAACACAGCTTTCCTGGTCTCAGGGTCTCTGGCTCCAGTGTGCCTTCCTGACACACACAGAATTGGAAATATTTCACACCTTCTGACTCCTTTGAACGGAGACGCCAAATTGCAACCTGACAATTTCTATTTACTATGAGAAAGCAAGGTTACACAAAGAGTGTTTAGAGAAAAAATAATGTATTCATTGGTAAAGTAGCCATGGTTCTGTCACAAACCAGGAATTAGAATATTAACATAAAAGGCTGGCCCAGAAATCTGATCTCCAGGTTAAATCTATAAATTAGGCTTATACCCATAGAAGGCCGTTCACAGACTGAGGGGGAGCCAAGCTGATGTGAGCCATTTCATATTCCCCTCCCCCTCTCAGGGAGCAGAATACCAGACTGCAAAGTTAGATATTTCTGTAAGTTTCTCCCTTTTATTTTATCGCTGTTTTGCATATTTATGTCACTATTTATTTCCATATTTTTATATTCTTTTATTGTAAGCAATGTACCTTTTCTATTAAAGCTTAAAACTTTAATAAGTTTGAACCTTGTATGCTCTAAAAGAATCCATAGCCTTAGAGTGTGTGCTCCTGGTGATTGGCAGACAGTAGTTGTAGTACTTCCGGGACTCATCGCCTGTGTGTTCGGTGAGTGGTGGCAGCAGGTATGAGCGGGGTGTGTGGTCTGTGTCAGGGTGTGATTTATGCTCCCACTACAGCATAGGACAGAGGTTAAATGCTGGACAGTGAGAGGAGATATATTAACCTTTTTAGGCGCATCCCCAAGTCATGTGCTGAGAAGCGGGTACGTGACATGGGGTATCACCGTACTTAGGACAAAACTTAGGACAAATTGCACAATGACTTTTGGGGTTCAATTTCTTCTATTACCCTTGGAAAATAAAAAATTGGGGGCAAAAAGATCATTTTTGTGGAAAAAATATGATTTTTTATTTTTACGGCTCTACGTTATAAACTTCTGTGAAGTACTTGGGGGTTCAAAGTTCTCAGCACACATCTAGATAAGTTCCTTAGGGGGTCTAGTTTCCAAAATGGGGTCACTTGTGGGGGGTTTCCACTGTTTAGGCACATCAGGTGCTCCCCAAACTTGACATGGCGTCCGATCTCAATTCCAGCCAATTCTATATTGAAAAAGTCAAACGGCGCTCCTCCCCTTCCAAGCCCTGCTGTGCGCCCAAACAGTGGTTTATCCCCCATATGGGGTATCAGTGTACTCAGGACAAATTGCACAACAACTTTTGGGGTCTAATTTCTCCTGTTACCCTTGGGAAAACCATCAAATTTGGATCTGAAGTAAATTTTTTGTGAAAAAAAGTTTATGTTCTTTTTTTTCCACATACCAAAAATTCCTGTGAAGCACCTGAAGGTTTAATAAAAATCTTGAATGTGGTGTTGAGCACCTTGAGGGGTGCAGTTTTTAGAATGGTGTCACTTTTGTGTATATTCTATCATATAGACCCCTCAAAGTGACTTCAAATGTGATGTGGTCCCTAAAAATAAAATGGTGTAAAAATGAGAAATCGCTGGTCAACTTTTAACTCTAATAACATCCAAAAAAAAAAAAAACACGGTTCCAAAATTGTGCTGATGTAAAGTAAACACATGGGGAATGTTACTTATTAAGCTTTTTGAGCGCCATATCTCTGTGATTTAAGGGCATGAAAATTCAAAGTCGGAAAATTGCAACATTTTCAACATTGTTGTGTCTTGTGTAAGTGTATGGAGGGTATTAAATCGGAGGATCGCACATGCTATGCATATCAGCAATCAATAACACCAGCAAGGAAATCTATATACCCCATCTAGTGAGTGAAAAGGATGTGCTGCATGTGAATGACGGCGACAAATGAATATTGAGGTCTGCAGATCAGTGTGTTTTGATCGCCACAGATAGTAATACCACCACTCAGCTCCCGAAGCGGTGTGCACAGTGGTGGTATGTCAGAATACCAACAGTGAAGACACCAGCCGAGCAAAGACTCACTTGGAGATGATGATTTCTGGTAGAATTTCTGCAAACCTCTTCTGGTGCTCACCATTAACCTTCTGGGACCCTTCTATGGGGATGACCTGTGAGATGAGAACAAAGGCTGAGGTCACAATCATGGCGAGTGGATAGATAAAAAATGGGAAGTAGAATTATTCTACTACAGTTACCACCAAATACAACTCACAAAGAATCCATCCACTGTCACCGCTCAGAAAACTAACTGCCACCCGCAGACCACCTTCGTCACCTTGCGGACGGCTAACCACCACCCACAGACTGTCATTGTCACCTCCTGGATGGCTATCCGCCACACGCAGACTGCCAACATGATATCCTGGATGGCTAACCACCGCCCACAGACTGCCATTGTCACCTCCTGGATGGCTATCCGCCACACGCAGACTGCCATCATAATCTCTTGGATGGCTAACTACCGCCCACAGACTGCCATCGTAATTCTCCTGGATGGGTAACCACCACCCACAGACTGCCATCGTCACCTATCGGATGGCTAACCGCCACCCACAGACTGCCATCGTCATCTCCCGGATGGCTAACCACCACCAACCATAGACTGCCATCGTCACCTCCCGGATGGCTAACCACCACCTGTCGCGGACTGCCATTATCACCTCCCGGATGGCTAACCACAACCAGTCGCAGACTGCCATCGTCACCTCCCGGATGGCTAACCACCACCCACAGACTGCCATCGTCACCTCCCAGATGGCTAACCACCAGCAGCCGCAGACTGCCATGATCACCTCCCGGATGGCTAACCACCACTAGCCGCAGACTGCCATCGTCACCTCCCGGTTGGCTAACCACCACCAGCCGCAGACTGCAATCGTCACCTCCCGGATGGCTAACCAGCACCCACAGACTGCCATAGTCACCTCCCGGATGGCTAACCACCACCAGTCGCAGACTGCCATCATCATCTCCTGGATGGCTAACCACTGCCCACAGTCTGCCATTGTAATCTCTTGAATGGGTAACCCCCTCCCACACACTGCCATCGTCACCTATGGGATGGCTAACCACCACCTGCAGACTGCCATCGTCACCCGTCGGATGGCTAACCGCCACCCGCAGACTGTCATCATCTCCTGGATGGCTAACCACCGCCCACAGACTGCCATAGAATGATAGAATCGTAGAGTTGGAAGGGACCTCCTGGGCCATCTGGTCCAACCCCCTGCCCAAAGCAGGACTCGCTAAATCATCCCAGTCAGATTTCTGTCCAGCCTATGTTTGAAGACTTCCACCAAAGGAGAACTCACCACTTATCGTGGCAGCTTGTTCCACTCATTGATCACTTTGTCAAAAAGGTTTTTCTAATATCTAATCTGTGTCTCCTCCCATTCAGCTTCATCCCATTGCTTCTAGTCTTTCCTTGTGCAAATGAGAATAAAGTTGATCCTTCTACAATGTGACAGCCCTTTAGATATTTGTAGACAGCTATTAAGTCTCCTCTCAGTCTTCTCTTTTGCAAACTAAACAATCCCAAATCCTGCAACCTTTCCTCATAAGACAGGGTTTGCAGACAGGTCACCATTCTGGTTGCTCTTTTCTGAACTTGCTCCAGTTTGTTGATGTCTTTTTTAAAATGTGGTGCCCAAAACTGGACACAATATTCCAGATGAGGTCTGACCAAAGAGGAGTAGAGAGAAATAATGACTTCACGTGATCTAGACTGTATGCTTCGGTTAATACATCCTAGAATTGCTGATGACACAAAGCTAGGAGGGATAGCTAATACTAGAGAAGAGAGAGAGAGGATTCAAAAAGATTTAAATAAACTGGAGAAGTGGGCAGCAACTAACAGAATGGTTTTTAACAGGGAGAAATGCAAAGTACTACATCTGGGCAATAAAAATGAAAAAAGCATATATAGAATGGGAGGAATAGGGCTAAGTGACAGCACATGTGAAAAAGACTTGGGTATACTAATAGATCACAGACTGAATATGAGTCAACAGTGTGATGCAGCAGCAAAAAAGGCAAATGCAATTCTAGGATGTATTAACAGAAGCATACAGTCTAGATCACGTGAAGTCATTATTTCCCTCTACTCCTCTTTGGTCAGACCTCATCTGGAATATTGTGTCCAGTTTTGGGCACCACATTTTAAAAAAGACATCAACAAACTGGAGCAAGTTCAGAAAAGAGCGACCAGAATGGTGACCGGTCTGCAAACCCTGTCTTATGAGGAAAGGTTGCAGGATTTGGGAATGTTTAGTTTGCAAAAGAGAAGACTGAGAGGAGACTTAATAGCTGTCTACAAATATCTAAAGGGAAGGGCTGTCACATTGTAGAAGGATCAACTTTATTCTCATTTGCACAAGGAAAGACTAGAAGCAATGGGATGAAACTGAATGGGAAGAGACACAGATTAGATATTAGAAAAAACTTTTTGACAGTTAGAGTGATCAATGAGTGGAACAGGCTGCCACGAGAAGTGGTGAGTTCTCCTTCAATGGAAGTCTTCAAACAGAGGCTGGACAGACATCTGACTGGGATGATTTAGCGAATCCTGCTTTGAGCAGGGGGTTGGACCAGATGGCCCAGGAGGTCCCTTCCAACTCTACGATTCTATGATTCTATGATTCTATGAATTGCATTTGCCTTTTTTGCTGCTGCATCACACTGTTGGCTCATATTCAGTCTGTGATCTATTAGTATACCCAAGTCTTTTTCACATGTGCTGTTGCTTAGGCCTATTCCTCCCATTCTGTATATGCTTTTTCCATTTTTATTGCCCAGATGTAGTACTTTGCATTTTTCCGGTTTTAAAAACCATTCTGTTAGTTGCTGCCCACTTCTCCAGTTTATTTATATCTTTTTGAATCCTCTCTCTTCTCTAGTATTAGCTATCCCTCCTAGCTTTGTGTCATCAGCAAATTTAATCAGTTTACCCTCAATTCCTTCATCTAAATCATTGATAAAGATGTTGAACAATACAGGGCCCAGGACAGGGCCCAGGACAGAGCCCTGTGGTACCCCACTTGAGACATTCTTCCAACTGGATGTGCAGCCATTTACGACCACTCTTTGGGTCCGATCACTAAGCCAGTTATGAATCCACCTAACAGTTGCCTTGTCCATTCCATACTTAGTCATTTTTTCAATAAGGATTGTATGAGATACTTTGTCAAATGCTTTGCTGAAGTCAAGATATACTATATCTACAGCATTTCCTTGATCCACCCAATCAGTGATTCCATCATAGAAGGAAATTAAGTTAGTCTGACATGACTTATTAGTTACAAACCCATGCTGACTCTGTTTAATCACTTCATTCTTATCCAGGTACTGACATACATGTTGTTTAATAATTTGTTCAAAGATCTTTCCTGGTATAGAAGTCAGACTCACCGGCCATCATCATCTCCTGGATGGGTAACCGCCAGCCGCAGACTGCCATCATCATCTCCTGGATGGCTAAACATCACTAGCCGCAGACTGCCATCGTCACCTCCCGGATGGCTAATCGCCACCCACAGACTGCCATCATCACCTCCCTGATGGCTAACCACCACCAGCCGCAGAATGCCATCATCATCAGCTCATGGATGGCTAACCACCACCCACAGACTGCCAACATCACCTCCCGGATGGCTAACCACCACCAGCCGCAGACTGCCATCATCATCTCCCGGATGGCTAGCCACCACCCACAGACTGCCATCGTCATCTCCCGGATGGCTAACCACCACCCACAGACTGCCATCGTCACCTCCCGGATGGCTAACCACCACCAGCCGCATACTGCCATTGTCACCCCCCGGTTGGCTAACCATCTCCAGCCGCAGACTGCCATCGTCACCTGCCGGATGGCTAACCACCACCAGCCGCAGACTGCCATCATCTCCTCCTGGATGGCTAACCACTGCCCACAGACTGCCATCGTAATCTCTTGAATAGTTAACCCCCACCCACAGACTGCCATCGTCACCTATCAGATGGCTAACCACCGCCCACAGACTGCAATCATCATCTCCTGGATGGGTAACTGCCAGTCGCAGACTGCCATCGTCACCTCCCGGATGGCTAACCACCACCAGCCGCAGACTGCCATCGTCACCTCCCGGATGGCTATCCACCACCAGCTGCAGACTGCCATCGTCACTTCCCGAATGGCTAACCACCACCAGCCGCAGACTGCCATCATCATCTCCTGGATGGCTAACCACCACCCACAGACTGCCATCGTCACCTCCCAGATGGCTAACCACCACCAGCCGCAGACTGCCATCGTCACCTCCTGGATGGCTAACCACCACCAGCCGCAGAATGCCATCATCACTTCCCGGATGGCTAACCACCACCAGCCGCAGACTGCCATCATCATCTCCTGGATGGCTAACCACCACCCACAGAGTGCCATCGTCACCTCCCAGATGGCTAACCACCACCAGCCGCAGACTGTCATCGTTACTTCCCGGATGGCTAACCACCACCAGCCGCAGAATGCCATCATCACTTCCCGGATGGCTAACCACCACCCACAGACTGCCATTGTCACCTCCCGGATGGCTAACCACCACCCACAGACTGCCACTGTCACCTCCCGGATGGCTAACCACCAGCCGCAGACTGCCATCATCATCTCCCAGATGGCTAACCACCACCAGTCGCAGAATGCCATCATCATCTCCTGGATGGCTAACCACCACCCACAGACTGCCATCATCACCTCCTGGATGGCTAACGACCACCAGCCGCAGACTGCCATCGTCACCTCCTGGATGGCTAACCACCACCCACAGACTGCCATCATCACTTCCCGGATGGCTAATCACCATCAGCCGCAGACTGCCATCATCATCTCCTGGATGGCTAACCACCACCCACAGACTGCCATCATCATCTCCCGGATGGCTAACCACCACCAGCCGCAGACTGCCATCATCATCTCCCGGATGGCTAACCACCACCAGCCGCAGACTGCCATCGTCACCTCCCGGATGGCTAACCACCACCAGCCGCAGACTGCCATCATCACCTCCCGGATGGCTAACCACCACCAGCCGCAGACTGCCATCGTCACCTCCCGGTTGGCTAACCACCACCAGCCGCAGACTGCCATCGTCACCTCCCGGATGGCTAACCACCACCCACAGACTGCCATCGTCACCTCCCGGATGGCTAACCACCACCAGCCGCAGACTGCCATCATCATCTCCTGGATGGCTAACCACTGCCCACAGACTGCCATCGTAATCTCTTGAATGGGTAACCCCCACCCACAGACTGCCATCGTCACCTATCGGATGGCTAACCACCGCCCACAGATTGCCATCATCACCTCCCGGATGGCTAACCACCACCAGCCGCAGAATGCCATCATCATCTCCCGGATGGCTAACCACCACCCACAGACTGCCATTGTCACCTCCCGGATGGCTAACCACCACCCACAGACTGCCATCATCACCTCCCGGATGGCTATCCACCACCAGCCGCAGACTGCCATCGTTACTTCCCGGATGGCTAACCACCACCAGCCGCAGACTGCCATCATCATCTCCTGGATGGCTAACCACCACCCACAGACTGCCATCATCACCTCCCAGATGGCTAACCACCACCAGCCGCAGAATGGCATCATCACCTCCCGGATGGCTAACCACCACCAGCCACAGACTGCCATCGTCACCTCCCGGATGGCTAACCACCACCCACAGACTGCCATCATCACCTCCCGGATGGCTATCCAGCACCAGCCGCAGACTGCCATCGTCACTTTCCGGATGGCTAACCACCGCCCACAGACTGCCATCATCATCTCCTGGATGGCTAACCACCGCCCGCAGACTGCCATCGTAATCTCCTGAATGGCTAACCACAGACTGCCAATGTCGTCTCCAGGATGGATAACTGCCAACACGGACTGTCATCACCACCTCCCGTGTGGGTCAACAACTAGTATCCTCACAGACCACTATTCCCCCCCCCCCCCCGCATGGCGAGCCAGCGTGTGGGAGCCTGGTGGATGGGAATCTTATATGGGCACACTAAGGGAGCAGATTAAGTGCAGAGTTGGTGAGTAAAGCGCGTTATAGTACACGACATTGTGGGATGCGACTACACATGTTGGAACACTGGACGATCGCCCTCCTAATGATAGATGAGCCCTAAAAAGGAGACACCCACGTTTATCTGCCCTGGAAGGGAATTCTGAGATTAGACTGAGGGTCCTAAACTCAGTGCAAGGCGATAACCAGATCACTTCTCACTCAGGTGAATTTGTTCTGGAGTACAGAGGCCACCCCACTAACATCCCTGCAGTGCACCCTCTGGAGAAATGAACACTCATTGCTAGATTTTTCCAGTTAACAGCTGTTTTCTGGGGGTCCCAATGATCAGGAATTGTGTACAAGACCCTCTATATTCAACATTCACAGCAGATGGACCGTGGGGGGGTGAACTTACCCCTCCCCCATCCCCAATACCATCCACCCTCATTGGGTAAGCGCACCCCTTTCCCAATACCATCCTCCCTTGTAGGGCCAACTCACCCCTCCACCCATCTCCTATACTATCCTCTCTCATAGGGTTGAACGCACCCCTCCTCCTCACCTTCCCCAGTACTATCCTACCTCGTAGCATCAGACACTCGCTCACCCATCACAATACCATCCTCCCTCGTAGGGTCAACGCACCCCTCCCCCCATCCCCAATACCATACTCTCTCATAGGGTCAACAAATCCCTCTTGCCCATCCCCAATACCACCCTAACTCGTAGGGTCAGTGCACCCCTTTCCCAATACCATCCTCTCTCGTAGTGTCAGCTCCCCACACCCCTCATCCCCAATACTATCCTCCTTCGTAGGGTCAGTGCACCCCTCCCCCACCTCAATACCATCCTCCCTCATAGGGTTAACACACCACTCCCTCAATTCCTAATACATCCTCCGTCAAAGGGTCAGCACACCCCTCCCCATCCCTAATACCATCCTCCGACATAGGGTCAGCACACCCCTCCCCATCCCTAATAACATCCTCCGTCATAGGGTCAGCACACCCCTCCCCCAATATAATCCTCCGTCATAGGGTCAGCACACCCCTCCCCATCCCTAATACCATCCTCCGACATAGGGTCAGCACACCCCTCCCCATCCCTAATAACATCCTCCGTCATAGGGTCAGCACACCCCTCCCCCAATATAATCCTCCGTCATAGGGTCAGCACACCCCTCCTCCCATCCCTAATACCATCTTCCGTCATAGGGTCAGCACACCCCTCCCCCAATATAATCCTCCGTCATAGGGTCAGCAAACCCATCCCCCCCTACCATCCTCTGTCGTAGGGTCAGCGGATCCCTTCCCCCATCCCCAACACCATCCTCCCCCATAGGGTCAGCGCGTACCTATCCCGCGTACCCAATACCATCCTCCAATCATGTCAGCACATCTTCATTCTAAACTCACCTTCAACGCCACATGCCGAGCCCCTCGCAGGGTCCGGAACACTTCTCCGTACACCCCTTCGCCCACTTTCTGACAGCAGCTGAGCTGCTCAGGGGTGAGACAGTCATAAAAGGGGACAGGCTCATCCTGCTGGCATTCAGCATACACCTTCTCCGCATCATTCAGCTCGTTTGCGCATAAAGATGATTGGAAGGGCGACAGCAAGAGCTGATAACAAAAAGCAGAAGCACATCACTCAAGACTTAATTCCTCCAACACCACAGAGATTCCACTTCCCAGTAGTAGTGTTTAGGTGCGAGATCAGGACCATCTCCAGTGTCACTTCTGACATCCAACATCCAATAACAGGTAGCATGACCAATAATGGCACTAACAGCACTTATGACAGAGCCACTGTTGAGGTGGGGGGCAGGCTCAGCCTGGGGCCATCCGATGACCATGTCATCCTGAGAGTGGGCACAGCCTGGGGCCATCCGATGACCATGTCATCTTGAGAGTGGGCACAGCCTGGGGCCATCCGATGACCACGCCATCCTGGAAGTGGGAGGTGAGCAAAGCCTGGGGCCATCCTATGATGGTGCCATCCTGGGAGTGGGCACAGCCTGGTGCCATCCGATGACAGTGCAATCTTTGGAGTGGTCACAGCCTGGGGCCACCTGATGACAGTGTCATCCTGGGAGTGGGCACAGCCCAGGGCCATCTGATAACACAGCCATCCTGGGAGTGGGCACAGCCTGGTGCCATCCGATGACAGTGCAATCTTTGGAGTGGTCACAGCCTGGGGCCACCTGATGACAGTGTCATCCTGGGAGTGGGCACAGCCCAGGGCCATCTGACAACACAGCCATCCTGGGAGTGGGCACAGCCTGGTGCCATCCGATGACAGTGCAATCTTTGGAGTGGTCATAGCCTGGGGCCACCTGATGACAGTGTCATCCTGGGAGTGGGCACAGCCCAGGGCCATCTGATAACACAGCCATCCTGGGAGTGGGCACAGCCTGGTGCCATCCGATGACAGTGCAATCTTTGGAGTGGTCACAGCCTGGGGCCACCTGATGACAGTGTCATCCTGGGAGTGGGCACAGCCTGGGGCCACCTGATGACAGTGTCATCCTGGGAGTGGGCACAGCCTGGGGCCACCTGATGACACAGCCATCCTGGGAGTGGGCACAGCCTGGTGCCATCCGATGACAGTGCAATCTTTGGAGTGGTCACAGCCTGGGGCCACCTGATGACAGTGTCATCCTGGGAGTGGTCACAGCCCAGGGCCATATGACAACACAGCCATCCTGGGAGTGGGCACAGCCTGGTGCCATCCGATGACAGTGCAATCTTTGGAGTGGTCACAGCCTGGGGCCACCTGATGACAGTGTCATCCTGGGAGTGGTCACAGCCCAGGGCCATCTGATAACACAGCCATCCTGGGAGTGGGCACAGCCTGGTGCCATCCGATGACAGTGCAATCTTTGGAGTGGTCACAGCCTGGGGCCACCTGATGACTGTGTCATCCTGGGAGTGGGCACAGCCTGGGGCCACCTGATGACAGTGTCATCCTGGGAGTGGGCACAGCCCAGGGCCATCTGATAACACAGCCATCCTGGGAGTGGGCACAGCCTGGTGCCATCCGATGACAGTGCAATCTTTGGAGTGGTCACAGCCTGGGGCCACCTGATGACAGTGTCATCCTGGGAGTGGGCACAGCCCAGGGCCATATGACAACACAGCCATCCTGGGAGTGGGCACAGCCTGGTGCCATCCGATGACAGTGCAATCTTTGGAGTGGTCACAGCCTGGGGCCACCTGATGACTGTGTCATCCTGGGAGTGGGCACAGCCTGGGGCCACCTGATGACAGTGTCATCCTGGGAGTGGGCACAGCCCAGGGCCATCTGATAACACAGCCATCCTGGGAGTGGGCACAGCCTGGTGCCATCCGATGACAGTGCAATCTTTGGAGTGGTCACAGCCTGGGGCCACCTGATGACAGTGTCATCCTGGGAGTGGGCACAGCCCAGGGCCATATGACAACACAGCCATCCTGGGAGTGGGCACAGCCTGGTGCCATCCGATGACAGTGCAATCTTTGGAGTGGTCACAGCCTGGGGCCACCTGATGACAGTGTCATCCTGGGAGTGGGCACAGCCTGGGGCCACCTGATGACAGTGTCATCCTGGGAGTGGGCACAGCCCAGGGCCATCTGATAACACAGCCATCCTGGGAGTGGGCACAGCCTGGTGCCATCCGATGACAGTGTAATCTTTGGAGTGGTTACAGCCTGGGGCCACCTGATGACAGTGTCATCCTGGGAGTGGGCACAGCCCAGGGCCATCTGATAACACAGCCAATCTCGGAGTGGGCACAGCCTGGTGCCATCCGATGACAGTGCAATCTTTGGAGTGGTCACAGCCTGGTGCCACCTGATGACAGTGTCATCCTGGGAGTGGGCACAGCCCAGGGCCATCTGATAACACAGCCATCCTGGGAGTGGGCACAGCCCAGGGCCATCTGATAACACAGCCATTCTGGGAGTGGGCACAGCCTGGTGCCATCCGATGACAGTGCAATCTTTGGAGTGGTCACAGCCTGGGGCCACCTGATGACAGTGTTGTCCTGGGAGTGGGCACAGCCCAGGGCCATCTGATAACACAGCCATCCTGGGAGAGGGCACAGCCTGGTGCCATCTGATGACAGTGCAATCTTTGGAGTGGTCACAGCCTGGGGCCACCTGATGACAGTGTCATCCTGGGAGTGGGCACAGCCCAGGGCCATCTGATAACACAGCCAATCTCGGAGTGGGCACAGCCTGGTGCCATCCGATGACAGTGCAATCTTTGGAGTGGTCACAGCCTGGTGCCACCTGATGACAGTGTTGTCCTGGGAGTGGGCACAGCCCAGGGCCATCTGATAACACAGCCATCCTGGGAGTGGGCACAGCCCAGGGCCATCTGATAACACAGCCATTCTGGGAGTGGGCACAGCCTGGTGCCATCCGATGACAGTGCAATCTTTGGAGTGGTCACAGCCTGGTGCCACCTGATGACAGTGTCATCCTGGGAGTGGGCACAGCCCAGGGCCATCTGATAACACAGCCATCCTGGGAGTGGGCACAGCCCAGGGCCATCTGATAACACAGCCATTCTGGGAGTGGGCACAGCCTGGTGCCATCCGATGACAGTGCAATCTTTGGAGTGGGCACAGCCTGGTGCCATCCGATGACAGTGCAATCTTTGGAGTGGTCACAGCCTGGGAGAATGGGGGAGGGTAGTATGGGAGGTCGTTGTCAGCTTGAGCATCTTAGAGATTCATGAAATGCTGCTGCTCTGCTTACAAGCCACCTTAACAACACCTTCTGTCTGCAAACTATATGGATCCCATTCAACCCACACAAAGGATGTGAACAGTGTCGGTGGTGGTCTGAAACTGCACAGCATCCTTGTAATGAAGGATCAGATTGCCAGAAAGAGTTGTCAGAGGGACACAGGACACTAATAGGTAGGAAACTTCTGGAAGCATTATAGAGGTGTGATGACACAGATATTTCTTCTTCATTATGCCAGACGTAAATGGAGTAGGCCCAGAATTATAAGCTGAGCAACTATTTACCTCTAATATTCGATCCTACAGTTTATCTTCTGACATCTTTGCAAAACAGTGATGTTTGGCCACGGAACAGTGATGTGTGCTGATATGTTGATTACATACATTGTCCATGTTAGACAGTTTTCTGGCATTCAAAACAGAGGAGACAAAACTATGCAAATAGATTAAAGGGAATCTGTCACCCCATTTTTGGCCTATGAGATGCAGCCACCGTCATCAGGGGCTCATCTACAACATTCTGTAATGCTGTAGAAAAGCCCCTGATGTAACCTGAAAGATAAGAAAAAGAGAGTTAGATTATACTCACCCGGGCGTTCGGTCGGGTCCGATGGATGTCGCCGTCCTGTCCGGCGCCTCCCATCTTCATACGATGCCGTCCTCCTCCTTGCTTCTCCCTCGGATCCTGCACAGGCGTACTTTATCTGCCCCGTTGAGGGCAGAGCAGAGTACTGCAGTGCGCAGGCGCCGGAACTCTCTGACCTTTCCCGGCACCTGCACACTGCAGTACTTTACTCTGCCCTCAACGCGCAGGAGCCGAGGGAGAAGCAAGGAGGAGGACGGCATCATATGAAGATGGGAGGCGCCGGAAGGGACGGCGACACCCATCGGACCGGACGGATCGCCAGGGTGAGTATAATCTAACTCTTTTTTCTTATCTTTCAGGTTACATCGGGGGCTTTTCTACAACATTACAAAATGCTGTTGATAAGCCCTTGATGGTGATGGTCGCAGCTTATAGGGCTAAAATGGGGTGACAGATTCTCTTTAAATAATCAAACACTACAGTTTGGCCTTATTCACAATCCTCTTTGACCTCTGAAATCTGATTGAAGGACAATAGTGAACCGTATAAAGACTTTTTCTTCTGGTCCAAGAGACTCTACAGAAAGTCAGCTTAGGGGACCACGGCCCCAGCTGAAAGAACACAGGTCTGCTTCATTGACTATCACTAAAACCCCAGAGACTTCTTAAAGAATCCAGGTTGGGACAATCGGGTCACCTGGCCACATACCTCACTGGTCTCGATTAGCTTCCTAAGCTTACCGTCACCTCCTCTCTGTGGGGGCCCGCCAAAAGCGGGGAGCCACTGTTGGGGGTATTCAACACTGGAAGTGGCTCTAATCCTGGCAAATCAGTAGAAGGGTGAGACTTTGTAATTTGCACAATCGCCGGTATTTGCTGGGCCTGTTCTGTATGCTATTGTGTGTCGGTGGTTCAATAAATTATTGCCACACTGTTTTACCCTCAACCTGTATTGTCTCTGTATTGTCCTGGCCACGGGGAAAGAGAGCGGGCGTTCAGTAGTATGAGCCCTGGTCCATGCAGTCTGTCTAAAGACAGCAGGACCAGCGTACAAGAGAACCTACTGACCCCGTGACTCTACAAGAGGTCTCTGCACATATCCCTGGTCAGACAGCCCGAGGTGTCTTCACATGTCATCATCATACTCCTATACCCCTCTCTGGCCTTTACCCCCGTCCTAATCTTTCAGCCATGCTTGTGACAGTCTCTGGATGCGTCTTCTAATTGTAATCACACGCTATTGAGGCACTCATGCACCATGTTCTTTTATATTCCAGTATTAATGAGAATGTGCTAGGATCTTACTCCACTTTATATCTTCTCCGTTTACACTCCTCTATTGCTTTCAAAAGTTTCTGTGAATAGAGGTGTTGCCACATGGGCTGATGAAAGTCCACTTTCTGTGTTGTATATTTTGCAGTGCTGCCTCCTTTTATTTTTTCTTCTATTACATTTGTATTTTTGGATTTACTCCCACTTTTTTTTTTTTTTTTTTAAATTGTGCTGTTCTATTATTTTTTCTGTTAAAAAAAAACTATATTTTTGTACTGAATGTATTGTTAGTTTATTTTGATCAATTTACAAAATGTAAAGTGATCGAGCAAAAGAGAAATGTAAATGAAATCAATATTGCTTGACCGCCCGTGACTTTCAACAATTTTTCTTGGTACACTTACACAAAGTCTGGGATTTTATAGGATTATAGTCAGGTGTATGAGTAACCAATTATAACAAAACAGGTAATAATCATCATTTTCATTCATAGGTTGAAATAAGTCATTAATGGAAAGAGAAAAAGCAGTGTATGAGGCTTTAACCTGGGTGAGGAGCAGTCAAACTCTGCAACACAGGTGAGGTTGTGGATAACAGTTTCACGTCACAGGAGATTCACCATGAGCAGACTGAGTGCAGCAACAAGACAAAAGGTAGTTACACTGCATCCGCAAGGCTTCTCCAAAGCAAATGTTTCACAGCAGACAGATTTAGGAATGTGATGTTCAAGCGCTTTAGAAGCAACAAGAAAAGGGCAAAGTTATGAACTGTAGATGAAGTGGTCGGCCAACATGAAAGACATCATGTGTCAGTAGACGTCCAGAAGTGCCATCAACTCAGAACTGGGATCAATCAGAAGGAAGCGGATCCAATTTACTTTTTAGTCCAGCCAGAATTTTAGTGGCTTGTGAAACTAGTCACCCCCCTGTGGGGGACTACGGAGATGTCCCTCCTGGAATGTGCCATCTTGACATTCCCCCAGGCCATAAAAAGCAATGCAATGTTTTTCTTTAATAAAAAGCTCTTTGAAGCTTGGTCCCCACCAATTTGCACCAAGGTATGAGCTCCTGCAGCTACAGGCAAACTTACTGAAGCACATGGAGACAGCGCATACAACAAGTCACAGCAGACTCTGATGTATTGAATCCAGAAAATGACCTATAATAACAGAATGCAATCTCTCTAAGACGAGACGAGCACATAATATGAATTCCTTTCCCCAAGTGCCCATATTATTTAGCCACCTCCAGAACCCTGCATTATGGAGTTATAAAGCATAGCTAACAGGAATTAGTAAGCATTTTTAGTCTCTATGCGCAGATAAAATCCAGCAGAATCCAGTGACATCGCTGCCATTTCATTCAGAGCTTCGGGCAGAAAGCTTTGAGCCTCCACAGTTCTGGACAGAAAATCATATTTTCAGATATGGGAGGAGAGAGGCTGCACAAGCCCAGGGGTGGGCACAAAGTGTGGGAGGGGACAGCCTAGGAGATAAGAGACAGCTGCTCATTTTGAGTTTTAGTTTTTCTGCTGGCCGGAGGATACGAAACCTGACGCAGCCAGGAAAGCCAGTAACTAAAACTTGGACCTGTGATCCATCTACGCCTCCCTGTGGTCACATGCTACATAACACGGTAATTGCAAGCTATCTATTCCCTATCCTTGTACTACACTTGTGACTGTATACCTGTATATTGTCCTTGTAATTATATACCAGTATATTTCTAGTGTGCCTTTTCGGCGATTAAATATAAAATTAGTCTTGGGCTGCTCTTTTATCTCGATTCACGAATCCTTATGTCCGCACGCTCGGTTGGTCAATTGTACACTACCCGGGTTGGTTTCTGACCCGATATAAGCCTTTTGTGGGACGGGGCTTATGTCGAACGAGGTACTGGTGGCAGAATACCGTACTGTTTTAGTGAAGAACTCTGGCAGTGACGGCCGGAAGGTTTATAAATATATCTCCAGCCTGGACTGGTGATACATATCCCCCCTCACATGGAGTGCTGGGTACAGTTTTGGGCACCGGTGTTCAGGAAGGATATAATATATGTGAATCTAATGAGAATGTAGAGTCCCTGTGGGTGGAGATAAGGGGAGGGGGGAAAAATAATAAATTACTGATAGGGGTTTGTTATAAGTCTCCAAAAATAATGGAAGCAACAGAGAATATCCTCATCAAGCAAATAGATGAAGCTGCGACTCAAGGAGAAGTCATTATTATGGGGGACTTCACCTACCCCGAAATACATTGGGGAACCGAAACCTGCAGTCCAGCAAAGGTGATTGGTGTCTGACAACTATGAGAGACAATCACCTTTCACCACTGGTTCAGGACCCAACAAGAGGGGGGGCACTGCTAGACCTAATATTAACCAACAGGCCGGACCGCAGATCAGATATAAGGGTTGGGGGTCACTGGGGGGATAGTGGTCACAGGATAATAAGTGTTCAGGTGTCCTGTAATAAGATGTGTAGTAGAGTGGTTACAAGGACACGAAACTTCAGGAAGGCAAATTTCCAACGGATGAGAGATGATCTTGGTGCAATAACTGGGACGATATCCTGAGACATAAAAATACACAAAGACAATGGGAGACGTTTATTATCCTCCTAAATAGGAGCTGTGCACAATATATACCGTATGGGAATAAACCTGCGAGAAATAGGAAGAAACCACTATGGCTAAATAGAGCTGTAAGGGGCGCAATAAGGGACAAAAAGAAAGCAGAGAATTACAGCAAGTAGGGAGTGATGAGGCATTAAATAAATACCAAAAAATTACATAAATTCTGTAAAAAGCAAATCAAGACAGCAAAGATTGAGACAGAGAGACTCGTTGCCAGAGAAAGTAAAAATAATCCCAAAATATTCTATACTACATAAATAGTAAGAAACTAAAAAATGATAGTGTTGGCCCCTTAATAATAGTCTGGGTGAAATGGTGGATGAGGATGAGGAAAAAGCCAATATGCTAAATGACTTTATCAACAGGATTTACACAGGAAAATCCCATGACGGATAACATGATCAGGGATAAAAATTCTCCAGTAAATGTCACCTGCTTAACCCAGCAGGAAGTACGGCGGCGTCTACAAATCACTAAAATTGACAAATCCCCGGGCCCGGATGGGATACACCCCCGAGTACTGCAGGAATTAAGCACAGTCATAGATAGACCATTATTTTTAATCTTTATCGATTCCATAATAACAGGGTCTGTACCACAGGACTGGCGTATAGCAAATGTGGTGCCAATATTCAAAAAGGGGACAAAAACTGAACTTGGAAATTATAGGCAGTGAGCTTAACCTCAACTGTGGGTAAAATCCTGGAGGGTTTTCTAAGAGATACTATACTGGAGTATCTGGAGAAGAATAACCTCATGACCCAATATCAACATGGGTTTACGAGGGACCGTTCCTGTCAGACTAATCTGATAAGCTTTTATGAAGAGGCAAGTTCTGGACTGGACCAAGGGAATGCAGTGGACGTGGTGTACATGGACTTTTCAAAAGCTTTTGATACGGTGCCACACAAAAGGTTGATACATAAAATGAGAACAATGGGGATAGGGGAAAATATGTGTAGGTGGGTTAAGAGCTGGCTCAGGGATAGGAAACAAAGGGTGGTTATTAATGGAGCACACTCGGACTGGGTCACGGTTAGCAGTGGGGTACCACAGGGGTCAGTTTTGGGCCCGCTTCTTTTTAACATATTTATTAATGACCTTGTAGGGGGCATAGAGAGTAGAATTTCAATATTTGCAGATGACACTAAACTCTGCAGGGTAATCAATACAGAGGAGGACAGTTTTATATTACAGGAGGATTTATGTAAACTAGAAGCTTGGGCTGATAAATAGCAAATGAGCTGTAATGGGGATAAATGTAAGGTCATGCACTTGGGTAGAACGAACAAGATGTATAATTATGTGCTTAATTGTAAAACACTGGGCAAAACAGTCACTGAAAAAGACCTGGGTGTATGGGTGGACGACAAACTCACATTTAGTGGCCAGTGTCAGGCAGCTGCTGCAAAGGCAAATAAAATAATGGGATGCATTAAAAGAGGCAGAGATGCTCATGAGGAGAACATAATTTTACCTCTATATAAGTCACTAGTGCGACCACACTTAGAATACGGTGTACAGTTCTGGTCTCCGGTGTATAAGAAAGACATAGCTGAACTGGAGCGGGTGCAGAGAAGAGCGACCAAGGTTATTAGGGAACTAGGGGGTCTGCAATACCAAGACAGGTTATTACACTTGGGGTTATTTAGTTTGGAGAATCGAAGGCTTAGGAGTGATCTTATTACAATGTGTACATATATGCGGGGACAGTACAAAGACCTTTCTAATGATCTTTTTACTCTTAGACCTGTGACGGGGACAAGGGGGCATCCTCTACATCTGGAGGAAAGAAGGTTTAAGCATACTCACAGCCGCGGATTCTTTACTGTAAGAGCAGTGAGACTATGGAACTCTCTGCCGTATGATGTTGTAATGAGTGATTCCCTACTAACATGTAAGAAGGGACTGGATGCCTTTCTTGGAAAGTATAATATTACAGGGTATATACACTAGTCTCCTTAATATTGGGTTGATCCAGGGAGCTAGTCTGATTGCCGTATGTGGAGTCCGGAAGGATTTTTTTTCCCCAATGTGAAGCTTACTGTTTGCCACATGGGGTTTTTTTTGCCTTCCTCTGGATCAACATGTTAGGGCAAGTTAGGATAGGATATGGGTTGAACTAGATGGACTTAAAGTCTTCCTTCAACCTTAATAACTATGCTACTATAATGGAACTAGAGCGGGTACAAAGGAGGGCAACAAAATTAATAAAGGGGATGGGGGAACTACAATACCCAGAGAGATTAGGAAAACTAGGATTATTTAGTCTAGAAAAAAGACGACTGAGGGGAGATCTAATAACCATGTATAAGTATATAAGGGGACAATACAAATATCTCTCCGAGGATCTGTTTATACCAAGGAAGGTGACGGTCACAAGGGGGCATTCTCTGCGTCTGGAGGAGAGAGGGTTTCTCCACCAACATAGAAGAGGATTCTTTACTGTTAGGGCAGTGAGAATCTGGAATTCCCTGCCTGAGGAGGTGGTGATGGTGAACTCAGTCGAGGGGATCAAGAGAGGCCTGGATGTCTTCCTGGAGCGTAACAATATTGTATCTTACAGTGATTAGGTTCTTTAGAAGGACGTAGACCTGGGGATTTGTTCTGAGGGAATATAGGCTGAACTGGATGGACACGGGGCTTTTTTTGGCCTTGCTAACTATGTTACTGGGTGTCCAACCAACTGCTCAATGCAGGAGTCACTAAACCATCTCAGACAGAAGTCTGTGTCACGGACGTGGTTTGTGGAACCACTCTGCCATGGACCGTGGAGAGCCTGGAGGGGTGTAACCAAGCGAACACTGGACTGTTCAGTAGAGCCTCTGATGGTGAGGTTAGGCTTGGCTCACGATGAACGCCAGGTGCCACTCCAGGACAGACCAACAGTTGCACTCTCAGCTGGACCAGAAGGACAAAGTGGATGGAGCAGCAGGCAGAGCTTGTATCAGAGTGCAGCAGGCAGGATTTGCACCAGAGTGCAGCAGGGAAGGGTATGCGACCTTACACAACATAGACTGTAGACAGGAAGGTTGCTCAGGCACCTCCCCAGTGGGGAGGAAGTAATATATACATAATGTCCCACAGCCATTGGTTTGGGGAGGAAATAGCAAGTGCACGCGCTGACCCTTTAAGAGGGTGGGAGTGCACGCGCGTGTGCCCTAAGGACATGGCTAGAGGACCGGTTGGAAGCATGAAGAGCATAGGGAAGGGAAGTACTGTCCGCAACACGGGTAAGTGAAGTGACACGCCGGAGACCCTGCCTGTCCAGCCTCTGTGTGAAGACTTCCACTGAAGGAGAACTCACCAACTCTCGTGGCAGCCTGCTCCACTCATTGATCACCCTCAATGTCAAAACGCTCTTCCTAATATCTAATCTGTGTCTCCTCCCATTCAGTTTCATCCCATTGCTTCTCATGTTTCCATGTGCAAAATGAGAATAAAGATGATCCTTCTACAATGTGACAGCCCTTCATATATTTGTAGACAGCTATTAAGTCTCCTTTTAGTCTTCATTTTTTGCAAGCTAAACCATTCCCAGATCCTTCAACCGTTCCTCGTAGGACATACATTACAGTCCACTCACCATCCTGGTCGCTCTTCTCTGAACTTGCTCCAGTTTTTCAATGTCTTTTCAAGAATGTGGTACCCAGAACTGGACCCAGTATTCCAGATGAAGCCTGACCAAGGAGAAGTAGAGGGGGATAATTACGCCACGTGATCTAGACTGTATGCTTCTGTTAATACATCCTAGAACGGTTTTTGCCTTTTTTGTTGCTGCATCACACTGTTGACTCATGTGCACCCTTGTAACCCAAGTCTCTTGCACACGTACTGTTTCTTTGTTCTATTCCTCCCATTCTATAGATGTAATTTTCGTTTTTCTTCCCCAGATGTAAAATCTTGCATTTCTCCCTGTTAAATTATCATTCTATTAGTCGCTGACGATTGTTCAAGTTCATCTAGATCCTTCTAGCTTTTCATCGTTTGCAAATTTGATTAGTTTACCTTCAGTTCCCTTCTCTAGTTCATTTATAAAAATGTTGGAACAACACTGGGGCCAGGACAGAGCCTTGTGGTACCACACTTGAAACACTTTTCCATCAAATGGAAAGAACATGGTACCACAACAAATCTGCCAAGAGAGGGTCGTCCCCCAAATCTTTCAGTCCAGGCAAGGAGGGCATTAATAACAAGCTGTAGAGTTTCCAAGCAGAGAGTGGAGTGTCTGACCATACGGCCACAATAAGCCATATACTCCATAGGAGGTGGCCTTTGTGGAAGAGTAGCCAGAAAGAAGCCTTTACTTACAATTTTTGTGCGTAAAGCTCATTATGAGTCTGTCAAAACACGTAGGAGACTACCCAAAATGTATGGAGGAAGGTGCTGTGGTCAGACGAGACCAAAACTGAACGTTTTCGCCACCAAGGTAAATACTATCTCTGATGTCAAACCAACACATCTCATCACCCCAAGAACACCATCTCCACAGTGAAACATGGTGTTAGCAGCATCATGCTGTGGGAATGTTTTTTGGCAGCAGGGACAGGAAAATGGTCTGAGTCAAGGGGAAGATGGATGGTGTGAAATACAGGGATACTCTTCAGCAAAACCTGTTTCAGTCTGTCAGTGATTGGAGACTGGGATGGAGGATCACCTTCGAACCAGACAATGACCCAGAGCACACTGCTAAAGCAACACTCCAGTGGTGTAAGGGGAAATGAGTAAATGTTCTGGAGTGGCCGAGTCACAGCCCAGACCTTAATACCATGGAGAATCTGTGGTCAGACATGAAGATTGCTGTTCACCAGAGGAAATCATCTAACTTGAAGGAGCCCAGTGGCCAGATGTGGAAAGCTCATAGAGACTTATCAAAAGCGACTTGCAGCTGTAATTGCTGGAAATGGAGGCTCTACAAAGTACTCACTTAAAGGGGGTGAACGGTTATGCACACTGAAGTTTAATTATTAGATTTCAGAAAACCAAAATGTTCACAGCTGCAGAAATGTCCTTTACTCGAACTGAAATAAATAATTAAATAAATTAATAACCCGGAAAATGCCAGGAGATGAATACTTTCACAAGCCACTGTAATCTTCCTTGAACTGTGGCCAAAAACCAAACCTTCTACATTTGCAACAGAAGGTAGTTTCTTTTGTTCCAGATGGGCTGGAGAGATATAATGTGCGTCTGCCGGCAACAGTGAAGTACGGTGAGGCCGATGCCTATCCATCATGTGACACCATAAGGAGGCATCTGATTGACTCCAAATTTATTTTGCAGCAGGACATTGAAACCCAAAAGCCAGTCAATGGCAGCAAGAGCGAGGAGTCCTGGGAGTGACGATTAGACCTCAGAGCCCTGATCTCACTTCATCCAATCCGTCTGGGATCACATGAAGACACAGAAGGATCCGCACGAGCCTCATACACAGAAGATCTGGAGGAAGTTCTCCAAGATGTTTGGCACAACCTCCTGCCGAGATCCTTCATCCTTCCTTCTGGTCGCTTGTACACAGATTATGAAGGATGGTCATAGCACATTGTGATGGGATTAGGATTCCTCTTGTGTACGCACTTATAGTTTATGTTAATTGATAAAAAGATACAAAAGACCCTTCCATGTAAGAAGCATCTTACGTTACAGAATGTTTTCCACAATTGCCTAAAATGTTTGCACAGTGCTGGACAAACAAACAGTGGCTTGCGAAAGTGTTCACCCCCTTGACATTTTTCACGTTTTGCTACGTCACAACCTGGAATTTCAGTGGGTTTCTGTAGGGGTTGCATCAGTTCATGTAAACAACATGCCTACAACTATAAACATTTGGTTTCTTTTTATTATGAAGCAAACAAATAGGACAAAATTACTGGAAACTTCAGCATGCATAACTATTCACCCCCTTAAAGTCAGTACTTTGTAAAGACGTTGCAGCTTTGAGCTTTCCACATCAGGCCACTGGGATTTGTGCCCATTCCTCAAGGCAAAACTGCTCCAGCTCCTTCAGGTTAGATGGTTTCCTCTGGTGAACAGCGATCTTCAACTCTTGCCACAGAGTGTCCATTGGATTAACCCCTTAACGACCAGGGGTATTTTTGGTTTTGCATTTTCATTTTTCCCTCCCCTTCTTCCCAGAGCCATGTACGGGCTTATTTTTTTGTGACGAGTTGTACTTTTGAACACCACCATTGGTTTTACCATGTCGTTTACCATGTGTGGTGAAACTGCAAAAAAAGTGCAACTCACACTTGTTTTGTGTTTGGCTTTTTTGCTGGCTCACTAAAAGCTAAATCTGCCCGGCCATTATGATTCTCCCGGTCATTACGAGTTCAGAGACACCAGACATGGCTAGCTTCGCTTTTATCTAAGTGGTGAAAAAAAAAATTACAAAGTTTGCTAAAAAAAACCTGCACCATCTTCCGAGACCCGTAGCGTCTCCACTTTTCGTGATCTTGGGTTGGGTGAGGGCTTACATTTTGCGTGCCGAGCTGACGTTTTTAATGATATCACATTTGTGCAGATACGATCTTTTGATCACCCGTTATTGCATTTTAACCCCTTTCTGTCATGTGACGTACTATCCCATCCTTGTGCCCTGGGACTTAATTCCCAGGGACGGTATAGTACGTCATAGCGATCAGCGGCGCCCACGTGGTGAGCACCGCTGATCGCGGCCGGGTGTCAGCTGATTATCACAGCTGACACCCGGCACTATGGGTCAGGGGCGGTCACGGACCGCCCCGACACGTTAACCCCTTCCACACCTCTATCAAACACGATCGCGGTGTACCGGGGGGTTAAAGGGAAGCATCGGCAGGGAGGGGGCTCCGTCCGTGCTTCCCTGAGAGCCTTGCAGTAGTGCATCCCTGCAGGCCCCCGAATCCAAGATGGCGGCGGGGACCTTCGGGGGCCTGCAGGGAGCTGACTTCCTCAGTGCCTGCAAAGCGCAGGCAAGGAGGAAACCTGCACACTGCCTGTGACAGATTGCTGATCTGTCACAGTGATCTGTGATGTGGCAGATGAGCGATCTGTCACATGACAGTTATGACCCCCCTAGGACCTTGTAATAAAGTAAAAAAAAGTGTAAAAATAATTTATAAAAAAAAAAAATCGCTAATTAAATAAAAAAAAGATATTGCCTAATAAATTCATTTTTTGAAAATAAAAAAAAACAGTAAAAGTACACATATTTGGTATCGCCGCGTCCGTAACGACCCACCCTATAAAACTGTCCCATTAGTTAACCCCCTTAGTGAACCCCTTAAAAAATAAAAAAACAAAGCAAAAAATAATGCCGAACAAAAAGTGCAATAACGCGCGATCAAAAAGACGCATATAAATATCCATTGCACCACTGAAAACGTCATCTTGTCCCGCAAAAAACGAGCTGCCACACAGCATCATCAGCGAAAAAATAAAAAAGTTATAGCTCGCAGAATAAAGCGATGCAAAAATAATTTTTGATATAAAATAGTTTTCATTGTATAAAACCAACAACATAAAAAATGCCATAAATGAGGTGTCGCTGTAACCGTACTGACCCGAAGAATAAAAGCGCTTTATCAATTTTACCGCACGCGGAACCGTGTAAACGCCCCCCCAAAAGAAATTCATGAAACACTGGCTTTTGTTCATTCTGCGTCCCAAAAATCGGAATAAAAAGCGATCAAAAAATGTCACGTGCCTGAAAATGGTACCAATGAAAACATCAACTAGTCCCGCAAAAAATAAGACCTCACATGAATCGGTGGGTCAAAATACGGAAAAATTATAGCTCTCAATATGTGGTGATGCAAAAACTATTTTTACAATAAAAAGCGTCTTTTAGTGTGTGACAGCCGCCAAACATAAAAACCGCCATAAATAGTAAATCAAACCCCCCGTTATCACCCCCTTAGTTAGGGAAAATAATAAAACTAAAAGAAAATGTATTTATTTCCATTTTCCCGCTAGGGTTAGGGCTAGGGTTAGGGCTGAGATTATAATAATAATAATAATAATAATCTTTATTTAATAATAATCTTTATTTTTATATAGCGCTAACATATTCCGCAGCGCTTTACAGTTTGCACACATTTTTCATCACTGTCCCCGATGGGGCTCACAATCTAAATTCCCTATCAGTATGTCTTTGGAGTGTGGGAGGAAACCGGAGTGCCCGGAGGAAACCCATGCAAACACGGGGAGAACATACAAACTCCTTGCAGATGTTGTCCTTGGTGGGATTCGAACCCAGGACCCCAGCGCTGCAAGGCTGCAGCGCTAACCACTGAGCCACCGTGCTGCCCTTATTATGGTTAGGGTTAGGACTAGGGCTGAGATTAGGGTTAGGGCTAGGGTTAGGGCTGAGATTAGGGTTAGGGGTGTGTTGGGGTTCGGGTTGGAGTTATAATTGGGGGGTTTCCACTGTTTGGGCACATCAGGGGCTCTCCAAATGCAACATGGCGTCTGATCTCAATTCCAGCCAATTCTGTATTGAAAAAGTCAAATGGTGCTCCTTCCCTTCCAAGCTCTGCCATGCGCCCAAACAGTGTTTTACCCCCACATATGGGGTATCAGCCTACTCAGGACAAATTGCAAAACAACTTTTGGGGTCCAATTTCTCCTGTTACCCTTAGGAAAATAAAAAATTGGGAACAAAAATATCATTTTTGTGGAAAAAAAATATGATTTTTTTTATTTTCACGCCCGGGCGTTATAAACTTCTGTGAAGCACTTGAGGGTTCAAAGTGCTCACCTCACATCTAGATAAGTTCCTTAGGGGGTCTAGTTTCCAAAATGGGGTCACTTGTGGGGAGTTTCAACAGTTTAGGCACATCAGGGGCTCTCCAAAAGCAACATGATACCCGCAAACCATTCCATCAAAGTCTGCATTCCAAAACGTCACTGCTTCCCTTCCGAGCCCTGACGTGTGCCGATACAGTAGTTTTCTCCCACATATGGGGTATCAGCGTACTCAGGCCAAATTGGACAACAACTTTTGGGGTCCAATTTCTCCTGGTACCCTTGGGAAAATAAAAAAATTGGGGTGAAAAGATTATGCTTGTGAAAAAATGATTTTTTTATTTTCACGCCCAGGCATTATAAACTTCTGTGAAGCCCTTGGGGTTCAAAGTGCTCACCACACATCTAGATAAGTTCCTTTGGGGGTCTAGTTTCCAAAATGGGGTCATTTGTGGGGGGTTTCCACTGTTTTGGTACATCAGGGGCTTTACAAACGCGGCATGGCGTCCAATCCCAATTCCAGCCAAAAAAGTCAAATGGCGCTGCTTCCCTTCCGAGCTCTGCCATGTGCCCAAATAGTGATTTACCCCCACATATGGGGTATCAGCGTACTCAGGACAAATTACACAATAACTTTTGGGGTCCTGTTGCCCTTGAGAAAAGAAAAATTGGGGGTGAAAAGATCATTTTTGTAGAAAAAAATATGATTTTTTTTAATTGTTCGGCTGTACATTATAAACTTCCGTGAAGCCCTTGTGGGTTCAAAATTCTCACCACATACCTAGATAAGTTCCTTGGGGGGTCTAGTTTCCAAAATGGGGTTACTTGTGGGGGGTTTCCACTGTTTAGGCACATCAGGGGCTCTCCAAACGTGACATGGTGTCCGATCTCAATTCCAGCCAATTTTGCATTGAAAAAGTCAAACGGCGCTCCTTCCCTTCCGAGCTTTGCCATGCTCCGAAACAGTGGTTCCCTCCCACATATCAGGTATCAGCGTACTCAGGAGAAATTGCACAATAACTTTTGCAGTCCAATTTCTCCTGTTACCCTTGGTAAAATAAAAATAATTGGACCTGAAGTATTTTTTTTATGAAAAAAAGTGAAATGGTAATTTTATTTAAACATTCAAAAAATTCCTGTGAAGCACCTGAAGGGTTAATAAACTTCTTGAATGTGGTTTTAAGCACCTTGAGGGGTGCAGTTTCTAGAATGGTGTCACGTTTGGGTATTTTCTATCATATAGACCCTTCAAAGTGGTTTCAAATGTGATGTGGTCCCTAAAAATAAAATGGTGTAAAAATGAGAAATCGCTTAACCCTTATAACTTCCTAACAAAAAAAAATTTTGGTTCCAAAATTGTGCTGATGTAAAGTAGACATGTGGGAAATGTACTTATTAAGTTTTTTGTGTGCCGTATCTCTGTGATTTAAGGGCATAAAAATTCAACGTTGGAAAAATGCGAAATTTTCCAAATTTTCGCCAAATTTCCGTTTTTTTCACAAATAAAAACACAAATTATATGAATGAAATTTTACCACTAACATGAAGGACAATATGTCACGAGAAAACAATGTCAGAATCACCGGGATCCATGGAAGCTCCAGAGTTATCACCTCATAAAGGGACAGTGGTCAGAATTGTAAAAATTGGCCCGATCATGAACGTGCAAACCACCGTTGGGGGTAAAGGGGTTAATACAATGTCGCAGCAACCAAAAAAAACCTAATTCCAGCATTTTGATTTTTTTTTCTCGCTGCGCCATTTAGCGATCGGGTTAATCCTTTTTTTTATTGATAAATCGGGCGATTCTGAACGCGGTGATACCAAATGTATGTAGGTTTAATTTTTTTATTGTTTTATTTTGAATGGGGCGAAAGGGGGGGTGATTTGAACTTTTATACTTTTTTTTACCTTTTTTCATATTTTTAAAAACATTTTTTTCTTTCCTTTTGGCATGCTTCAATATTCTTCATGGGAGGCTAGAGGCTGCCACAGCTCGATCGGCTCTGCTACATACAGGCGATGCTCAGATCGCCTATATGTAGCAGATTTACTGTATTGCTATGAGGGCCGACCAATGGGTGGCGCTCATAGCAATCAGACCTCTGGTTGTTATGTCAACGCATCGCTGACCCCCGATCACGTGACGGGGATCAGCGATGCGCGCATTTCCGGTCGCACGGCCGGAAGAACTGGCTAAATGCCGCTGTCAAGAGTTTGACAGTGGCGTTTAACTAGTTAATAGGCGCAGGTGGATCGCGATTCCACCTGCGCCTATTGCGGGCACATGTCAGCTGTTCATAACAGCTGACATGTCCCAGCTTAGATGCAGGCTCACCGCCGGAGCCCTCAAAGCAGGGGAGACGTCCAATGACGGACTGGGTCCGTCATTGGATGTTAAGGGGTTAAGGTCTGGGCTGTGACTCGGCCACTTCAGAACATTTACACATTTCCCCTTACACCATTCGAGTGTTGCTCTAGCAGTATGCTTTGGGTCATTGTCTTGTTCGAAGATGAACCTCCATCCCAGCCTCAAATCACTGTCAGACAGGTTTTGCTGAAGAATATCCCTGTATTTTGGACAATCCATTTTCCACTGGACCCAGACTATTTTTCCAGTCCCTGCTGCTGAAAAACATTCCCATGCTGCTACCACCATGTTTCACTTTTGGGATTGTGTTCTTGGGGTGATGAGATGTGTTGGTTTGACATCACACATAGTGTTTACCTTGGTAGCGAAAACGTTCAATTTTGGTCTCATCTGACCACAGCACCTTCCTAAATACATTTGGGGGAGTCTCCCACATGACTTTTGACAAACTCAAAATGAGCCTTACAATTTGTGTGTAAAGGGATTTTTTCTGCCCACTCTTCCATAAAGCCAACTCTATGGAGTGTACGGCATATTGTGGCAGTATGGACAGATAATCCAGTTTCTGCTTGGGAACCCTGCAGCTCCTTCGGGGTTACCTTCTAGTCTCTGTGCTGCCTCTAGTTTTTGCCATTCTTGCCCGGGTTTTGATGGGCAGCCTCCATCTTTGTAGATTTGTTTGTTGTGGTTCCATGTTCTTTCCATTTGATGATAATGGATTTGATGGTGTTTTGGGGGGGGAGATCATCAGAGATTGGCAATTTTTTTTAATAACCCCACCCTACAACTTTGCTAACTTGTTTGGAGCTCTCCTTGGTCTTCACGGTGTTGTTTGGAGATCTCCTTGGGCTTCACGGTGTTGTTTGGAGATCTCCTTGGGCTTCACGGTGTTGTTTGGAGATCTCCTTGGGCTTCACGGTGTTGTTTGGAGCTCTCCTTGGGCTTCACGGTGTTGTTTGGAGCTCTCCTTGGGCTTCACGGTGTTGTTTGGAGCTCTCCTTGGGCTTCACGGTGTTGTTTGGAGCTCTCCTTGGGCTTCACGGTGTTGTTTGGAGATCTCCTTGGGCTTCACGGTGTTGTTTGGAGATCTCCTTGGGCTTCACGGTGTTGTTTGGAGATCTCCTTGGTCTTCACGGTGTTGTTTGGAGATCTCCTTGGGCTTCACGGTGTTGTTTGGAGATCTCCTTGGGCTTCATGGTGTTGTTTGGAGATCTCCTTGGTCTTCATGGTGGTGTTTGTAGATCTCCTTGGTCTTCATGGTGATGTTTGGAGATCTCCTTGGTCTTCATGGTGATGTTTGGAGATCTCCTTGGTCTTCATGGTGATGTTTGGAGATCTCCTTGGTCTTCGTGGTGTTGTTTGGCTAGTGGTGCCTCTTCTTAATAGTTTTGCAGCCTCTGTGGCCTTTCAGAAAAGTTAACGTGTATATACTGACAGACATGTCACACTTAGATTGCACACGGGGGATGTCCTGTCACTAAGCATGGGACTTATGCAAGGAATTGCTTGCACAAAAATTTTTTAGAGGCTTCATTGCAAAGGGAGTAAATACATATGCACATGCCAGTTTTTAGTAAATTTAATTTTTGCCTAGATTTTTCTCACTTCACCAACTATTTAGTGCTGATGTATCACACACAAATCTGATTACAAAAATATTAACACAGGTTGTAATGTAACAAAATTGGTAAAAATCTAAGGGGGGTGACTACTTTCTCATGCCACTGTACACACACACACACACACACACACACACACACACACAAACTATTCTGCCCCAGCAGGGAGTTCAGCCATCCACAGAGCTCTGGCCATAGATCAGAATGTGGCCATATATGATGACGAGGCCCAGAATGGGGGCCACAACTCAGGATGGG
The DNA here is from genome assembly GCF_039654945.1 of Dendrobates tinctorius. Classification (NCBI taxonomy): domain Eukaryota; kingdom Metazoa; phylum Chordata; class Amphibia; order Anura; family Dendrobatidae; genus Dendrobates; species Dendrobates tinctorius. The sequence continues at coordinate 205,913 of NW_027361980.1, read as the reverse complement.
GGCCAGAACTCAGGATGAGGCCCAGGATGGGGGCCACCACTCAGGATAAGGCCCAGGATGGGGGCCACCACTCAGGATAAGGCCCAGGATGGGGGCCACCGCTCAGGATGGGGGGCCACCACTCAGGATGAGGCCCAGGATGGGGGCCACCACTCAGGATGAGGCCCAGGATGGGGCCACCACTCAGGATGAGGCCCAGGATGGGGCCACCACTCAGGATGAGGCCCAGGATGGGGGCCACCACTCAGGATGAGGCCCAGGATGGGGGCCACCACTCAGGATGAGGCCCAGGATGGGGGCCACCACTCAGGATGAGGCCCAGGATGGGGGCCACCACTCAGGATGAGGCCCAGGATGGGGGCCACCACTCAGGATGAGGCCCAGGATGGGGGCCACCACTCAGGATGAGGCCCAGGATGGGGGCCACCACTCAGGATGAGGCCCAGGATGGGGGCCACCACTCAGGATGAGGCCCAGGATGGGGGCCACCACTCAGGATGAGGCCCAGGATGGGGGCCACCACTCAAGATGGGGGCCAGAACTCAGGATGAGGCCCAAGATGGGGGCCACCACTCAGGATGAGGCTCAGGATGGGGGGCCACCACTCAGGATGAGGCCCAGGATGGGGGCCACCACTCAGGATGAGGCCCAGGATGGGGGCCACCACTCAGGATGAGGCCCAGGATGGGGGCCACCACTCAGGATGAGGCCCAGGATGGGGGCCACCACTCAGGATGAGGCCCAGGATGGGGGCCACCACTCAGGATGAGGCCCAGGATGGGGGCCACCACTCAGGATGAGGCCCAGGATGGGGGCCACCACTCAGGATGAGGCCCAGGATGGGGGCCACCACTCAGGATGAGGCCCAGGATGGGGGCCACCACTCAGGATGAGGCCCAGGATGGGGGCCACCACTCAAGATGGGGGCCAGAACTCAGGATGAGGCCCAAGATGGGGGCCACCACTCAGGATGAGGCTCAGGATGGGGGGCCACAACTCAGGATGAGGCCCAGGATGGGGGCCACCACTCAGGATGAGGCCCAGGATGGGGGCCACCACTCAGGATGAGGCCCAGGATGGGGGCCACCACTCAGGATGAGGCCCAGGATGGGGGCCACCACTCAGGATGAGGCCCAGGATGGGGGCCACCACTCAGGATGAGGCCCAGGATGGGGGCCACCACTCAAGATGGGGGCCAGAACTCAGGATGAGGCCCAAGATGGGGGCCACCACTCAGGATGAGGCTCAGGATGGGGGGCCACAACTCAGGATGAGGCCCAGGATGGGGGGCCACCACTCAGGATGAGGCCCAGGATGGGGGCCACCACTCAGGATGAGGCCCAGGATGGGGGCCACCACTCAGGATGAGGCCCAGGATGGGGGCCACCACTCAGGATGAGGCCCAGGATGGGGGCCACCACTCAGGATGAGGCCCAGGATGGGGGCCACCACTCAAGATGGGGGCCAGAACTCAGGATGAGGCCCAAGATGGGGGCCAGAACTCAGGATGAGGCTCAGGATGGGGGGCCACCACTCAGGATGAGGCCCAGGATGGGGGCCACCACTCAGGATGAGGCCCAGGATGGGGGCCACCACTCAGGATGAGGCCCAGGATGGGGGCCACCACTCAGGATGAGGCCCAGGATGGGGGCCACCACTCAGGATGAGGCCCAGGATGGGGGGCCACCACTCAGGATGAGGCCCAGGATGGGGGCCACCACTCAGGATGAGGCCCAGGATGGGGGCCACCACTCAAGATGGGGGCCAGAACTCAGGATGAGGCCCAAGATGGGGGCCACCACTCAGGATGAGGCTCAGGATGGGGGGCCACAACTCAGGATGAGGCCCAGGATGGGGGCCACCACTCAGGATGAGGCCCAGGATGGGGGCCACCACTCAGGATGAGGCCCAGGATGGGGGCCACCACTCAGGATGAGGCCCAGGATGGGGGCCACCACTCAGGATGAGGCCCAGGATGGGGGCCACCACTCAAGATGGGGGCCAGAACTCAGGATGAGGCCCAAGATGGGGGCCAGAACTCAGGATGAGGCTCAGGATGGGGGGCCACCACTCAGGATGAGGCCCAGGATGGGGGCCACCACTCAGGATGAGGCCCAGGATGGGGGCCACCACTCAGGATGAGGCCCAGGATGGGGGCCACCACTCAGGATGAGGCCCAGGATGGGGGCCACCACTCAGGATGAGGCCCAGGATGGGGGGCCACCACTCAGGATGAGGCCCAGGATGGGGGGCCACCACTCAGGATGAGGCCCAGGATGGGGGGCCACCACTCAGGATGAGGCCCAGGATGGGGGGCCACCACTCAGGATGAGGCCCAGGATGGGGGGCCACCACTCAGGATGAGGCCCAGGATGGGGGGCCACCACTCAGGATGAGGCCCAGGATGGGGGGCCACCACTCAGGATGAGGCCCAGGATGGGGGGCCACCACTCAGGATGAGGCCCAGGATGGGGGGCCACCACTCAGGATGAGGCCCAGGATGGGGGGCCACCACTCAGGATGAGGCCCAGGATGGGGGGCCACCACTCAGGATGAGGCCCAGGATGGGGGGCCACCACTCTGGATGAGGCCCAGGATGGGGGGCCACCACTCTGGATGAGGCCCAGGATGGGGGGCCACCACTCTGGATGAGGCCCAGGATGGGGGGCCACCACTCTGGATGAGGCCCAGGATGGGGGGCCACCACTCTGGATGAGGCCCAGGATGGGGGGCCACCACTCTGGATGAGGCCCAGGATGGGGGGCCACCACTCAGGATGAGGCCCAGGATGGGGGGCCACCACTCAGGATGAGGCCCAGGATGGGGGGCCACCACTCAGGATGAGGCCCAGGATGGGGGGCCACCACTCAGGATGAGGCCCAGGATGGGGGGCCACCACTCAGGATGAGGCCCAGGATGGGGGGCCACCACTCAGGATGAGGCCCAGGATGGGGGGCCACCACTCAGGATGAGGCCCAGGATGGGGGGCCACCACTCAGGATGAGGCCCAGGATGGGGGGCCACCACTCAGGATGAGGCCCAGGATGGGGGGCCACCACTCAGGATGAGGCCCAGGATGGGGGGCCACCACTCAGGATGAGGCCCAGGATGGGGGGCCACCACTCAGGATGAGGCCCAGGATGGGGGGCCACCACTCAGGATGAGGCCCAGGATGGGGGGCCACCACTCAGGATGAGGCCCAGGATGGGGGGCCACCACTCAGGATGAGGCCCAGGATGGGGGGCCACCACTCAGGATGAGGCCCAGGATGGGGGGCCACCACTCAGGATGAGGCCCAGGATGGGGGGCCACCACTCAGGATGAGGCCCAGGATGGGGGGCCACCACTCAGGATGAGGCCCAGGATGGGGGGCCACCACTCAGGATGAGGCCCAGGATGGGGGGCCACCACTCAGGATGAGGCCCAGGATGGGGGGCCACCACTCAGGATGAGGCCCAGGATGGGGGGCCACCACTCAGGATGAGGCCCAGGATGGGGGGCCACCACTCAGGATGAGGCCCAGGATGGGGGGCCACCACTCAGGATGAGGCCCAGGATGGGGGGCCACCACTCAGGATGAGGCCCAGGATGGGGGGCCACCACTCAGGATGAGGCCCAGGATGGGGGGCCACCACTCAGGATGAGGCCCAGGATGGGGGGGCCACCACTCAGGATGAGGCCCAGGATGGGGGGCCACCACTCAGGATGAGGCCCAGGATGGGGGGGCCACCACTCAGGATGAGGCCCAGGATGGGGGGGCCACCACTCAGGATGAGGCCCAGGATGGGGGGCCACCACTCAGGATGAGGCCCAGGATGGGGGGCCACCACTCAGGATGAGGCCCAGGATGGGGGCCACCACTCAGGATGAGGCCCAGGATGGGGGGCCACCACTCAGGATGAGGCCCAGGATGGGGGGCCACCACTCAGGATGAGGCCCAGGATGGGGGCCACCACTCAGGATGAGGCCCAGGATGGGGGCCACCACTCAGGATGAGGCCCAGGATGGGGGCCACTACTCAGGATGAGGCCCCTCGTTTAACGACATTGCTTTCCATCCATGCTTCCACAGAATTTATAAAGAATGAGACAACGGCTCGTCTGTTATCAGACCAGGATTACACGGAGCAGACATTACCAGAGAGGAGTTCTGGGAGCTCAGCAACAGCTTTCCTCCACTTCTTCTCCCTCCCGGGTAACTGGAAGGTGATTCTGCTTCAACTGAGGGAGAGACATAAGAAAAGTGAGGCAGCGGCAGACGGGAAAGATGGCGGCGGCAATAGAAAGGTTACGGGTCAGCAGTACTCCCCAATCACAGCTCAAGCTCATACCCAATAAATGAAGGGTTAAAAATCGAGAGCACCCAGAGCCTCCGGCTAGTCGCTGTCTACACTGCAGCAGAGTGATGGGCTCACACTCGCTGGGATCAGACGCCCAGTTACAGAAACTTCTACACTGAAAAGAATAGTTCTCTAGATGTAAAATTCTGAAACTTTCCCAATTTCCGTCAGTAAGTTTCCATCGTTAAGTCCTGTACAACGCAGGCTGTGCAGCTTCTGACTCCGAGCACAGGGTGCACCTGGACATATAGGCTACCTCCTCAGTGTTAAGCTGCAGGCAGGGAAAGAGGATGAGACTGGATAGAGGGGGCAAAGCAGCCTAGAGATCTGGGAGGGCAGATCTCACAGTGCAGTCTGTGGAGGATCACACCAATTACATGGGCTGTGTGATCTGCCCTCCCTGCAGACTGTATGTGTATAGAAAAGAGAGCAGCCTCTGTAGGGAGGGAAGATCACAAAGCCCATGTATGTGCATGGAGAGGAGAGCAGAGCAGCCTGTGCAGGGAGGGCAGATCACACAGTCCATGTATATGTATGGAAAGGAGAGCTGTTTCTGCAGAGAGGGCAGATCACACAGCCCATGCATGTGTATGGAGAGCAGATCACACAGTCCATGTATATGTATGGAAAGGAGAGCTGTTTCTGCAGGGAGGGCAGATCACACAGCTCATGCATGTATATGGTGAGGACAGCAGAGCAGCCTCTGTAGGGAGGGAAGATCACAAAGCCCATGTATGTGCATGGAGAGGAGAGCAGAGCAGCCTGTGCTGGGAGGGTAGATCACACAGTCCATGTATATGTATGGAAAGGAGAGCTGTTTCTGCAGAGAGGGCAGATCACACAGCCCATGCATGTGTATGGAGGGCAGAGCAGCCTGTGCAGGGAGGGCAGATTACACAGTCCATGTATATGTATGGAAAGGAGAGCTGTTTCTGCAGGGAGGGCAGATCACACAGCTCATGCATGTGTATGGAGAGCAGATCACACAGTCCATGTATATGTATGGAAAGGAGAGCTGTTTCTGCAGGGAGGGCAGATCACACAGCCCATGCATGTGTATGGAGAGCAGAGCAGCCTATGCAGGGAGGTCAGATCACACAGTCCATGTATATGTATGGAAAGGAGAGCTGCTTCTGCAGGGAGGGCAGATCACACAGTCCATGCATGTGTATGGAGGGCAGATCAAACAGTCCATGTATATGTATGGAAAGGAGAGCTGTTTCTGCAGGTAGGGCAGATCACACAGCCCATGCATGTGTATGGAGGGCAGATCAAACAGTCCATGTATATGTATGGAAAGGAGAGCTGTTTCTGCGGGGAGGGCAGATCACACAGTCCATGCATGTGTATGGAGGGCAGATCAAACAGTCCATGTATATGTATGGAAAGGAGAGCTGTTTCTGCAGGTAGGGCAGATCACACAGCCCATGCATGTGTATGGAGGGCAGATCAAACAGTCCATGTATATGTATGGAAAGGAGAGCTATTTCTGCAGGGAGGGCAGATCACACAGCTCATGTATGTGTATGTACACACATTAGTAGAACCAGGCAAACGTAAACTGCACATCGGGGGTCTAAGAATAATTGAAGTTTGCAGTCTGAAGGAGCCTGAAATGTGGACCATAATTGGGCGTCAGGTTTTCTAGGTCAGCAGAGCACAGGGCCTCTAGCAGAAGGTTCAGGACAACATGCAGGAGAAGCAGAGCTCAGGAGGAGCAGACAGCTCCGCTCTGATCACATGGACCCCTGTGGACATCCGAGACAGCCCACCACTGAGTTAGATTCCAGGAGTTCCTGACCTTTCTTCCTTCTGTGGAGGGACAGAGCTGCCCGTAGTCGTGCCCACCGCTGATGGTCCTTTTGAGGGTCTTGACCAGTCAGGGAGTCTGTAGATAAATTGAGGTTTACGACAGCTGTAGAGTTCATGAATGATGATGTCAACAAAGTGGTGGAGAGCAGAAGAGAAGAGGAGTGCGTGTCCCCAAAATCGAGATCCTGAAGAACACAAAGTTGTGGACAATGGTAAGGATGGTGGAACCACAAGACTGACATTGCCTATTCTACGCACATCAGATCAATCACCCACCTCTTTTGATCGGTCCTGAAAGGATAGCTGCTGTTTGGTTTTTTTCTTGAATGTGCCCCATCTCTTGGCACTAAATCCACTGATGCAAACCTTCCTGCCCGTGCCCACGGTCTGAGGGACCACCATATTGTGCCCCTTGTTCCTCAGCACAGAGGCAGTGATCTGGGGAGTGTTCTTCTGGACACTGGGCGAGCGGCTGTGGGCGAGCACTGCAGACTTATCGCTCCTAGAATCAGGGCTCTGGAGATCTTGGAATGCCTTGTCCTTCAGTTTATACTTGGAGACGGCAACAGAATCCAGAATCACCACGGGCTGCATCTGGCACCCGCACCGGTCCGTTCCCGGAAAAGGCCCGCTGCTCTTGTCAGCCACAACATGGGGCCGAAGGTCACCGCTTGTACTCAGAAAGTCTCCTCTCTTCTCACGGAAATATTCCGTCACAATCTGGGAATTTAATCTGACAAATGGCTGAAATTTTTTGCTACAGAAATCTTCTGATTTCTTAGGAGAAAATCCCTGCAAGTGTCCGTCAGGTGGGCTGCTTTCCAGAATGTGAACCGTCGCGCTTCTGCTGCCACGTGGCCGCTGTGTTGGCTCCCGATTCCCCTGGAGGGTCGGAGGAGTCTCCTGATCTATGGAGAAGTCACTCGAGAACAGTTCGGCACTGGGGCTGAACACACCATCAACATATTCCTGGGGCGCAGACTTCTCCTCACTGATGAAGACGACTGACGGCGACTCCGGAGAGCACATGTACAGCGGCTTCCGGTCGGTGCTCGTTCTAACAATCAGTCGTTTCACACCAGACCCGGCTCCATCAACGCTCCTTTTCTTATCCATTGACTTGGTTCTGGGCATTTTAGTCCCGCACCCTTCACTAGATGCCAGAGCCGTGCGGCTCCTCACTTCATGGGAAAGAACGTCATCTTTCTGTGGAAGGGTCATCTTGCCCAGAGGGTGACCACATGGTGAAGGGTGCAGTCCCCCAGAGGAGGAATCGGAGTCCACCCCACAAATGACAATGCTATCCTCCAGCGGTTCACACAAAGCCAGCTGCCGAACAAAGGCATTTCTCTTCCTGGGCACAGCAGTCAGTGTCATGGACGGCGTGCTGGAGAGGAGCGGAGGCTTCTGGAGAGGACTGTGCAGCGTCTCAGACGAGGAGTTCAGGAGATTGGTCACGTCTGTGCACATCCTCCGCTTCTTTCTCCTCAGACTATTGGCTGTAGAGTCTCGTATGGAGTCAGGAGACCGGAAGGAGCGCTGCAGCAACAGGAAAAGAGCCGCCAACGTGTGATTAGCATGCCTGCACATTGTCCCTCAGGGTCATACATGTCCACTGTGCCCCGGATCCATCCTCCTCTTCCTCTGCCATACACTTCCCCTGTGCCCCTGATCCATCCTCCTCCTCAGCCATACGCATCCTCTGTGCGCCGGATCTATCCTCATACTCAGCCATACACTTCCCCTCTGCCCCGGATCCATTCTCCTCCTCAGCCATACGGATCCTCTGTATACCGGATCCATCCTCCTCTGCCATACGCATCCCCTGTGCCCCGGATCCATCCTCCTACTCAGCCATACACTTACCCTGTGCCCAAGATCCATCCTACTCCTCAGCCATACGCTTTCTCTGTGCACCGGATCAATCCTCCTCCTCAGCCATACACATCCTCTGTTCGCCGGATCCATCCTCATCCTCAGCCATACGCATCCTCTGTGCGCCGGATCCATCCACCTACTCAGCCATACACTTACCCTGTGCCCCAGATCCATCCTCCTCCTCAGCCAAATGACTCCCCTGTGCCCCAGATCCATCCTCCTCAGCCAAACACTTCCCCTGTGGCCCAGATGAATCCTCCTCCTCAGCCATACGCATCCTCTGTGCACTGGATCCATCCTCCTACTCAGCCATACACTTCCCCTGTGCCTCGGAACAATCCTCCTCCTCAGCCATACGTATCCTCTGTGCACCGGATCCATCCTCCTCTGCCATACACTTCCCCTGTGCCCCTGATCCATCCTCCTCCTCAACCATATGCATCCTCTGTGCACCGGATCCATCCTCCTACTCCTCTGCCATACACTTCCCCTGTGCCCCGGATCCATCCTCCTCCTCAGCCATACGCATCCTCTGTGCACCGGATCCATCCTCCTACTCAGCCATATGCATCCCCTGTGCCCCGGATCCATCCTCCTCTTCCTCTGCCATATGCTTCCCCTGTGCCCCGGATCCATCCTCCTCCTCAGCCATACGCATCCTCTGTGCCCCGGATCCATCCTCCTCTTCCTCTGCCATACGATTCCCCTGTGCCCCGGATCCATCCTCCTCCGCCCACACATTTCCCCTTTGCCCCAGATCCATCCTCCTCAGCCATATGCTTCCCCTGTGCCCCGGATCCATCCTCCGCTTCCTCTGCCATACGCTTCCCCTGTTCCCCGGATCTATCCTCCTCTGCCATACGCATCCCCTGTGCCCCGGATCCATCCTCCTACTCAGCCATACACTTACCCTGTGCCCCAGATCCATCCTACTCCTCAGCCATACGCATCCTCTGTGCACTGGATCCATCCTCCTACTCAGCCATACGCTCCCCCTGTGCCCCTGATCCATCCTCCTCCTCAGCCATACGCATCCTCTGTGCACTGGATCCATCCTCCTACTCAGCCATACAATTCCCCTCCTCAGCCATACGCATCCTCTGTGCACCGGATCCATCCTCCTACTCAGCCATACACTTCCCCTATGTCCCTGATCAATCCTTATCCTCAGCCATAAACTTCCCCTGTGCCCCGGATCCATCCTCCTACTCAGCCATACACTTCCCCTGTGCCCCGGATCCATCCTCCTACTCAGCCATACACTTCCCCTGTGCCCCGAATCCATCCTACTCCTCTGCCATACGCATCCTCTGTGCACCGGATCCATCCTCCTACTCAGCCATACACTTCCCCTGTGCCCCGGATCCATCCTCCTCTTCCTCTGCCATACGCTTCCCCTGTGCCCCGGATCCATCCTCCTCCTCAGCCATACGCATCCTCTGTGCACCGGATCCATCCTCCTCCTCAGCCATACGCTTCCCCTGTGCCCCGGATCCATCCTCCTCCTCAGTCATACGCATCCTCTGTGCACCGCATCCATCCTACTCTGCCATACACTTCCCCTTTGCCCCAAGATCCATCCTCCTCAGCCATACGCTTCCCCTGTGCCCGGGATCCATCCTCCTCCTCAGCCATACGCGTCCCCTGTGCCCCAGATCCAACCTCCTCAGCCATACACTTCCCCTGTGCCCCTGATCCATCCTCCTCCTCAGCCATACGCATCCTCTGTGCACCGGATCCATCCTCCTACTCAGCCATACACTTCCCCTGTGCCCCTGATCCATCCTCCTCCTCAGTCATACGTATTCTCTGTGCACCGGATGCATCCTCCTCTGCCATACACTTCCCCTGTGCCCCTTATCCATCCTCCTCCTCAACCATACGCATCCTCTGTGCACCGGATCCATCCTCCGACTCAGCCATATGCATCCCCTGTGCCCCGGATCCATCCTCCTCTTCCTCTGCCATACGCTTCCTCTGTGCCCCGGATCCAACCTCCTCCTCAGCGCACCGGATCCATCCTCCTACTCAGCCATATGCATCCCCTGTGCCCCGGATCCATCCTCCTCTTCCTCTGCCATACGCTTCCCCTGTGCCCCGGATCCATCCTCCTCTGCCCACACATTTCCTCTTTGCCCCAGATCCATCCTCCTCAGCCATACGCTTCCCCTGTGCCCCGGATCCATCCTCCTCTTCCTCTGCCATACGCTTCCCCTGTGCCCCGGATCCATCCTCCTCCTCAGCCATATGAATCCTCTGTGCACCGGATCCATCCTCCTACTCAGCCATACACTTACCCTGTGTCCTGGATCCATCCTCCACCTCAGCCATACGCATCCTCTGTGCACCGGATCCATCCTCCTACTCAGCCATACACATCCTCTGTGCACCGGATCCATCCTCCTCCTCAGCCATACGCATCCTCTGTGCCCCGGATCCATCCTCCTCCTCAGCCATATGAATCCTCTGTGCACCGGATCCATCCTCCGACTCAGTCATACACTTCCCCTGTGCCCCGGATCCAACCTCCTACTCAGCCATACGCTTCCCCTGTGCACCGGATCCATCCTCCTATGCATCCCCTGTGCCCCGGATCCATCCTCCTCTTCCTCTGCCATACGCTTCCCCTGTGCCCCGGATCCATCCTACTCCTCTGCCATACGCATCCTCTGTGCACCGGATCCATCCTCCTACTCAGCCATACACTTCCCCTGTGCCCCGGATCCATCCTCCTCTTCCTCTGCCATACGCTTCCCCTGTGCCCCGGATCCATCCTCCTCTTCAGCCATACGCATCCTCTGTGCACCGGATCCATCCTCCTCCTCAGCCATACGCTTCCCCTGTGCCCCGGATCCATCCTCCTCCTCAGCCATACGCATCCTCTGTGCACCGGATCATCCTACTCTGCCATACACTTCCCCTTTGCCCCAAGATCCATCCTCCTCAGCCATACGCTTCCCCTGTGCCCGGGATCCATCCTCCTCCTCAGCCATACGCGTCCCCTGTGCCCCAGATCCAACCTCCTCAGCCATACACTTCCCCTGTGCCCCTGATCCATCCTCCTACTCAGCCATACACTTCCCCTGTGACCCTGATCCAACCTACTCCTCAGCCATACGTATTCTCTGTGCACCGGATGCATCCTCCTCTGCCATACACTTCCCCTGTGCCCCTTATCCATCCTCCTCCTCAACCATACGCATCCTCTGTGCACCGGATCCATCCTCCGACTCAGCCATATGCATCCCCTGTGCCCCGGATCCATCCTCCTCTTCCTCTGCCATACGCTTCCCCTGTGCCCCGGATCCAACCTCCTCCTCAGCGCACCGGATCCATCCTCCTACTCAGCCATATGCATCCCCTGTGCCCCGGATCCATCCTCCTCTTCCTCTGCCATACGCTTCCCCTGTGCCCCGGATCCATCCTCCTCTGCCCACACATTTCCCCTTTGCCCCAGATCCATCCTCCTCAGCCATACGCTTCCCCTGTGCCCCGGATCCATCCTCCTCCTCAGCCATATGAATCCTCTGTGCACCGGATCCATCCTACGACTCAGCCATACACTTCCCCTGTGCACCGGATCCATCCTCCTCCTCAGCCATATGCATCCTCTGTGCACCGGATCCATCCTACTCTGCCATACACTTCCCCTTTGCCCCAGATCCATCCTGCTCAGCCATACGCTTCCCCTGTGCCCCGGATCCATCCTCCTCCTCAGCCATACGCGTCCCCTGTGCCCCAGATCCAACCTCCTCAGCCATACACTTCCCCTGTGCCCCTGATCCATCCTCCTCCTCAGCCATACACATCCTCTGTGCACCGGATCCATCCTCCTACTCAGCCATACGCTCCCCCTGTGCCCCTGATCCATCCTCCTCCTCAGCCATACGCATCCTCTGTGCACTGGATCCATCCTACTCAGCCATACAATTCCCCTCCTCAGCCATACGCATCCTCTGTGCACCGGATCCATCCTCCTACTCAGCCATACACTTCCCCTATGTCCCTGATCAATCCTCCTCCTCAGCCAAAAACTTCCCCTGTGCCCCGGATCCATCCTCCTACTCAGCCATACACTTCCCCTGTGCCCCGGATCCATCCTCCTACTCAGCCATACGCATCCCCCGTGCCCCGGATCCATCCTCCTCTTCCTCTGCCATACGCTTCCCCTGTGCCCCGGATCCATACTCCTCCTCAGCCATACGCGTCCCCTGTTCCCCGGATCCATCCTTCTCTTCCTCTGCCATACGCTTCCCCTGTTCCCCGGATCCATCCTTCTCTTCCTCTGCCATATGCTTCCCCTGTGCCCCGGATCCATCGTCCTCTGCCCACACATTTCCCCTTTGCCCCAGATCCTTCCTCCTCAGCCGTTCGCTTCCTCTGTGCCCCTGATCCATCCTCCTCCTCAGCCATATGCATCCCCGTGCCCCGGATCCATCCTCCTCTTCCTCTGCCATACGCTTCCCCTGTGCCCCGGATCCATACTCCTCCTCAGCCATACGCGTCCCCTGTTCCCCGGATCCATCCTTCTCTTCCTCTGCCATACGCTTCCCCTGTTCCCCGGATCCATCCTTCTCTTCCTCTGCCATACGCTTCCCCTGTGCCCCGGATCCATCGTCCTCTGCCCACACATTTCCCCTTTGCCCCAGATCCTTCCTCCTCAGCCGTTCGCTTCCTCTGTGCCCCTGATCCATCCTCCTCCTCAGCCATATGCATCCTCTGTGCACCGGATCCATTCTCCTCCTCAGCCATACGCTTCCCCTGTGCCCCAGATCCATCCTCCTCAACCATACACTTCCCCTGTGCCCCAGATCCATCCTCCTCCTTAGCCATATGATTCCCCTGTGCCCCTGCTCCATCCTCCTCCTCAGCCATACGCATCCTCTGTGCACCGGATCCATTCTCTTCCCCTGTGCCCCAGATCCATCCTCCTCCTCAGCCATACGGATCCTCTGTGCCCTGGATCCATCCTCCTCCTCAGCCATACACATACCCTGTGCCCCAGATCCATCCTCCTACTCAGCCATACACTTACCCTGTGCCCCGGATCCATCCTCCTCCTCAGCCATACGCATCCTCTGTGCACCGGATCCATCCTCCTATTCAGCCATACACTTACCCTGTGTCCTGGATCCATCCTCCACCTCAGCCATACGCATCCTCTGTGCACCGGATCCATCCTCCTACTCAGCCATACACATCCTCTGTGCACCGGATCCATCCTCCTACTCAGCCATACACTTCCCCTGTGCCCCTGATCCATCCTCCTCTTCAGCCATACGCATCCTCTGTGCACCGGATCCATCCTCCTACTCAGCCATACACTTACTCTGTGCCCGGGATCCATCCTCCTCCTCAGCCATACGCATCCTCTGTGCCCCGGATCCATCCTCCTCCTCAGCCATACGCATTCTCTGTGCACCGGATCCATCCTCCTCTGCCATACACTTACCCTGTGCCCGGGATCCATCCTCAGCTATACGCATCCTCTGTGCACCGGATCCATCCTCCTCCGCAGCCATACACTTTCTCTGTGCAACGGATCCATCCTCCTCCTCAGCCATACACTTTCTCTTTACCCCGGATCCATCCTCCTCCTCAGTCATACACTTACCCTGTGCCCGGGATCCATCCTCCTCCTCAGCCATACGATTCCTCTGTGCCACGGATCCATCCTCCTCCTCAGCCATACACTTTCTCTTTACCCCGGATCCATCCTCCTCCTCAGTCATACGCTTCCCCTGTGCCCCAGATTACTGGATCCATCCTCCTCCTCAGCCATACACTTTCTCTTTACCCCAGATCCATCCTCCTCCTCAGCCATACGCTTCCCCTGTGCCCCAGATTACTGGATCCATCCTCCTCCTCAGCCATATGATTCCTCTGTGCCACGGATCCATCCTCCTCCTCAGCCATACACTTACCCTGTGCCCGGGATCCATCCTCCTCCTCAGCCATATGATTCCCCTGTGCCACGGATCCATCCTCCTCCTCAGCCATACACTTTCTCTTTGCCCCGGATCCATCCTCCTCAGCCATACGCTTCCCCTGTGCCCCAGATTACTGGATCCATCCTCCTCCTCAGCCATACACTTCCCCTTTGATCCAAATCCATCCTCCTCCTCCTCAGCCATATATTTCCTCATACGTGGACACAGTCACATCTTACCGATCCCCTTCCGGGTTTGCAGCTCAGAGGCTTCATGACCACCACAGGTCCTGGACGTTTAGGGCGAAAGGTTACAAACTTCCTCAATGGAGTTGCCAAGATGTCAGGGCAGGATGGGTGCCGCCTAAAACATTTAATGTGAAAACATGTCAATCGGGAGTCGACAACCGACCACTGTGGACCATAACCCAGCAAACATCTGACCTGGGGAGGTCGGTCCACAAGGGGCGTCGCCTAAGTATTGGGCACCTATATACAACTGTGCCCTCAGTGAGCAGATCATCAGACGCTTCCTCATGTAGTTAATGCAGATGCCAGAAAATGAACTGTACGCACTGCAGCGTGCCGCCATCTTCAGTCTCTGGGTGGTACAGTAGCTGGGCGATTGGCACTGGGTAGAGCACTGTCATCCGTGGTGCAGCGGGTGATACGACACGTCTGCCACAACCTACACAGTGGGGACTGTCCACACAGGGCGGTCTCTGATGACTGTGTACAGGCCACCGGCCGCCCATTTACTGCACAAGTCCTCACCTGTCATCGTTCTCCTTCTCATGAACATTAGCCTGGGTGCTGGAGCTAGACGTCCTCTGATGCGGCAGAGATCTCTTCTTTCTGCGGGTTCGTCTCTGCGGTTTCAAATTTACTCTAGTACTGGCGACACTCGATTTCCTACAAGACAGAGGACCAAGCATGAGCTCGGGCCATGAGATATTACCCTCTGTAGGCTTGTGCATTTCGAGAGATGGCGTCATCCGCCCTCTAAGGGTGTGCGTGAAAGTGGGCGCCATCCCTCCCTTACCCCCGAAGGTGTGCGCGATACAGCAGACCATGTGAAATCCACCCAGTTGGTGACGTGCATATTCAATGCTCACGTGCGCCCTCTCCAGATGGAAACATGTGGACTGAGTGCAGACGTGCCCCCCCCGATGGTGATGTGCGTAACATGTGCCGACATGCGCCCTGCCGGATAGTGACATGTGTAATATAAGTGCCAACATTCACCCCCCGCCGGATAGTAACATGTGTAATATAAGTGCCGACATGCACCCCTCCGCCAGATAGTGACATGTGTAATATAAGTGCCGACATGCACCCCCCGGATAGTGACATGCGTAATATGAGTGCCGACATGCACCCCCCGGATAGTGACATGTGTAATATGAGTGCCGACATGCACCCCCCGGATAGTGACATGCGTAATATGAGTGCCTACATGCACCTCCCTGGATAGTGACATGTGTAATATAAGTGCCGACATGCACCCCCCGGATAGTGACATGTGTAATATAAGTGCCTACATGCGCCCCCCCCGCCGGATAGTGACATGTGTAATATAAGTGCCTACATGCGCCCCCCCGCCGGATAGTGACATGTGTAATATAAGTGCCGACATGCATCCCCCCCGTCGGATAGTGACATGTGTAATATAAGTGCCGACATGCACCCCCCCGCCGAATAGTGACATGTGTAATATAAGTGCCGACATGCACCCCCCCCGTCGGATAGTGACATGTGTAATATAAGTGCCGACATGGACCCCCCCGCCGAATAGTGACATGTGTAATATAAGTGCCGACATGCACCCCCCCGCCGATTAGTGACATGTGTAATATAAGTGCCTACATGCACCTCCCCGGATAGTGACATGTGTAATATAAGTGCCGACATGCACCCCCCCGCCGGATAGTGGCATGTGTAATATAAGTGCCGACATGCACCTCCCCGGATAGTGACATGTGTAATATAAGTGCCGACATGCACCCCCCCCCCGCCGGATAGTGACATGTGTAATATAAGTGCCGACATGCACCTCCCCGGATAGTGACATGTGTAATATAAGAGCCGACATGCGCCCCCCGGATAGTGACATGTGTAATATAAGAGCCGACATGCACCTCCCCGGATAGTGACATGTGTAATATAAGTGCCGACATGCACCTCCCCGGATAGTGACATGTGTAATATAAGTGCCGACATGCACCCCCCCCCGTCGGATAGTGACATGTGTAATATAAGTGCCGACATGGACCCCCCCCGCCGAATAGTGACATGTGTAATATAAGTGCCGACATGCACCCCCCCGCCGATTAGTGACATGTGTAATATAAGTGCCTACATGCACCTCCCCGGATAGTGACATGTGTAATATAAGTGCCGACATGCACCTCCCCGGATAGTGACATGTGTAATATAAGTGCCAACATGCGCCCCCCGGATAGTGACATGTGTAATATAAGAGCTGACATGCACCTCCCCGGATAGTGACATGTGTAATATAAGTGCCTACATGCACCTCCCCGGATAGTGACATGTGTAATATAAGTGCCGACATGCA
The DNA here is from genome assembly GCF_039654945.1 of Dendrobates tinctorius. Classification (NCBI taxonomy): domain Eukaryota; kingdom Metazoa; phylum Chordata; class Amphibia; order Anura; family Dendrobatidae; genus Dendrobates; species Dendrobates tinctorius. The sequence continues at coordinate 189,377 of NW_027361980.1, read as the reverse complement.
CCTCCCCGGATAGTGACATGTGTAATATAAGTGCCAACATGCGCCCCCCGGATAGTGACATGTGTAATATAAGAGCCGACATGCACCTCCCCGGATAGTGACATGTGTAATATAAGAGCCGACATGCACCCCCCCGCCGGATAGTGGCATGTGTAATATAAGTGCCGACATGCACCTCCCCGGATAGTGACATGTGTAATATAAGTGCCGACATGCACCTCCCCCGGATAGTGACATGTGTAATATAAGAGCCGACATGCGCCCCCCGGATAGTGACATGTGTAATATAAGAGCCGACATGCACCTCCCCGGATAGTGACATGTGTAATATAAGTGCCGACATGCACCTCCCCGGATAGTGACATGTGTAATATAAGTGCCTACATGCACCTCCCCGGATAGTGACATGTGTAAAATAAGTGCCTACATGCACCTCCCCGGATAGTGGCATGTGTAATATAAGTGCCTACATGCACCTCCCCGGATAGTGACATGTGTAATATAAGAGCCGACATGCACCTCCCCGGATAGTGGCATGTGTAATATAAGTGCCTACATGCACCTCCCCGGATAGTGACATGTGTAATATAAGTGCCGACATGCACCTCCCCGGATAGTGACATGTGTAATATAAGAGCCAACATGCACCTCCCCGGATAGTGACATGTGTAAAATAAGTGCCTACATGCGCCCCCCCGCCAGATAGTGACATGTGTAATATAAGTGCCTACATGCACCTCCCCGGATAGTGGCATGTGTAATATAAGTGCCTACATGCACCTCCCCGGATAGTGACATGTGTAATATAAGTGCCGACATGCACCTCCCCGGATAGTGACATGTGTAATATAAGTGCCGACATGCACCTCCCCGGATAGTGACATGTGTAATATAAGTGCCGACATGCACCTCCCCGGATAGTGACATGTGTAATATAAGTGCCTACATGCACCTCCCCGGATAGTGACATGTGTAATATAAGTGCCGACATGCACCTCCCCGGATAGTGACATGTGTAATATAAGTGCCGACATGCACCTCCCCGGATAGTGACATGTGTAATATAAGTGCCTACATGCACCTCCCCGGATAGTGACATGTGTAATATAAGTGCCTACATGCACCTCCTCGGATAGTGACATGTGTAATATAAGTGCCGACATGCGCCCCCCGCCGGATAGTGACATGTGTAATATAAGTGCCGACATGCACACCCCCGCCAGATAGTGACATGTGTAATATAAGTGCCGACATGCACCTCCCCGGATAGTGACATGTGTAATATAAGTGCCTACATGCACCTCCCCGGATAGTGACATGTGTAATATAAGTGCCTACATGCACCTCCTCGGATAGTGACATGTGTAATATAAGAGCCGACATGCGCCCCCCGCCGGATAGTGACATGTGTAATATAAGTGCCTACATGCACCCCCCCGCCGGATAGTGACATGTGTAATATAAGTGCCTACATGCACCTCCCCGGATAGTGACATGTGTAATATAAGTGCCGACATGCGCCCCCCGCCGGATAGTGACATGTGTAATATAAGTGCCTACATGCACCCCCCCGCCAGATAGTGACATGTGTAATATAAGTGCCGACATGCACCCCCCCAGATAGTGATATGTGTAATATAAGTGCCGACATGCACCCCCCCCCCCCCGTCGGATAGTGACATGCGTAAAATAAGTGCCGACATGCACCCCCCCGTCAGATAGTGACATGTGTAATATAAGTGCCTACATGCACCCCCCCGCCAGATAGTGACATGTGTAATATAAGTGCCTACATGCACCCCCCGGATAGTGACATGTGTAATATAAGTGCCGACATGCACCCCCCCCCCCCCGCCGGATAGTGACATGTGTAATATAAGTGCCTACATGCACCCCCCGGATAGTGACATGCGTAATATAAGTGCCGACATGCACCCCCCCGCCGATTAGTGACATGTGTAATATAAGTGCCGACATGCACCCCCCCCCCCGCCGGATAGTGACATGTGTAATATAAGTGCCTACATGCACCCCCCCGCCAGATAGTGACATGTGTAATATAAGTGCCGACATGCACCCCCCCGCCGGATAGTGACATGTGTAATATAAGTGCCAACATGCACCCCCCCGCCAGATAGTGACATGTGTAATATAAGTGCCAACATGCACCCCCCCGCCAGATAGTGACATGTGTAATATAAGTGCCGACATGCACCCCCCCCCCCCGCCGGATAGTGACATGTGTAATATAAGTGCCTACATGCACCCCCCCGCCAGATAGTGACATGTGTAATATAAGTGCCTACATGCACCCCCCCACCAGATAGTGACATGTGTAATATAAGTGCCAACATGCACCCCCCCGCCAGATAGTGACATGTGTAATAGAAGTGCCAACATGCACCCCCCCGCCAGATAGTAACATGTGTAATATAAGTGCCGACATGCACCCCCCCCCCCCGCCGAATAGTGACATGTGTAATATAAGTGCCTACATGCACCCCCCCGCCAGATAGTGACATGTGTAATATAAGTGCCGACATGCACCTCCCCGCCGGATAGTGACATGTGTAATATAAGTGCCAACATGCACCCCCCCGCCAGATAGTGACGTGTAATATAAGTGCCTACATGCACCCCCCCCGCCAGATAGTGACATGTGTAATATAAGTGCCGACATGCACCTCCCCGCCAGATAGTGACATGTGTAATATAAGTGCCAACATGCACCCCCCCGCCAGATAGTGACATGTGTAATATAAGTGCCTACATGCACCCCCCCGCCAGATAGTGACATGTGTAATATAAGAGCCGACATGCACCTCCCCGCCGGATAGTGACATGTGTAATATAAGTGCCTACATGCACCCCCCCGCCAGATAGTGACATGTGTAATATAAGTGCCTACATGCACCCCCCCGCCAGATAGTGACATGTGTAATATAAGTGCCTACATGCACCCCCCCGCCAGATAGTGACATGTGTAATATAAGTGCCTACATGCACCCCCCCCGCCAGATATTGACATGTGTAATATAAGTGCCTACATGCACCTCCCCGGATAGTGACATGTGTAATATAAGTGCCTACATGCACCCCCCCGCCAGATAGTGACATGTGTAATATAAGTGCCAACATGCACCCCCGGATAGTGACATGTGTAACATAAGTGCCGACGTGCACCTCCCCGGATAGTGACATGTGTAATATACAGTGGGGAAAAAAAGTATTTAGTCAGTCAGCAATAGTGCAAGTTCCACCACTTAAAAAGATGAGAGGCGTCTGTAATTTACATCATAGGTAGACCTCAACTATGGGAGACAAACTGAGAAAGAAAAATCCAGAAAATCACATTGTCTGTTTTTTTTTTCATTTTATTTGCATATTATGGTGAAAAATAAGTATTTGGTCAGAAACAAAATTTCATCTCAATACTTTGTGATATATCCTTTGTTGGCAATGACAGAGGTCAAACGTTTTCTGTAAGTCTTCACAAGGTTGCCACACACTGTTGTTGGTATGTTGGCCCATTCCTCCATGCAGATCTCCTCTAGAGCAGTGATGTTTTTGGCTTTTCGCTTGGCAACACGGACTTTCAACTCCCTCCAAAGGTTTTCTATAGGGTTGAGATCTGGAGACTGGCTAGGCCACTTCAGGACCTTGAAATGCTTCTTACGAAGCCACTCCTTCGTTGCCCTGGCGGTGTGCTTTGGATCATTGTCATGTTGAAAGACCCAGCCACGTTTCATCTTCAATGCCCTTGCTGATGGAAGGAGGTTTGCATTCAAAATCTCACGATACATGGCCCCATTCATTCTTTCATGTACCCGGATCAGTCGTCCTGGCCCCTTTGCAGAGAAACAGCCCCAAAGCATGATGTTTCCACCACCATGCTTTACAGTAGGTATGGTGTTTGATGGATGCAACTCAGTATTCTTTTTCCTCCAAACACGACAAGTTGTGTTTCTACCAAACAGTTCCAGTTTGGTTTCATCAGACCATAGGACATTCTCCCAAAACTCCTCTGGATCATCCAAATGCTCTCTACAAACTTCAGACAGGCCCGGACATGTACAGGCTTAAGCAGTGGGACACGTCTGGCACTGCAGGATCTGAGTCCATGGTGGCGTAGTGTGTTACTTATGGTAGGCCTTGTTACATTGGTCCCAGCTCTCTGCAGTTCATTCACTAGGTCCCCCCGCGTGGTTCTGGGATTTTTGCTCACCGTTCTTGTGATCATTCTGACCCCACGGGGTGGGATTTTGCGTGGAGCACCAGATCGAGGGAGATTATCAGTGGTCTTGTATGTCTTCCATTTTCTAATTATTGCTCCCACAGTTGATTTCTTCACTCCAAGCTGGTTGGCTATTGCAGATTCAGTCTTCCCAGCCTGGTGCAGGGCTACAATTTTGTTTCTGGTGTCCTTTGACAGCTCTTTGGTCTTCACCATAGTGGAGTTTGGAGTCAGACTGTTTGAGGGTGTGCACAGGTGTCTTTTTATACTGATAACAAGTTTAAACAGGTGCCATTACTACAGGTAATGAGTGGAGGAAAGAGGAGACTCTTAAAGAAGAAGTTACAGGTCTGTGAGAGCCAGAAATCTTGATTGCTTGTTTCTGACCAAATACTTATTTTCCACCATAATATGCAAATAAAATGGAAAAAAAAACAGACAATGTGATTTTCTGGATTTTTTTTCTCAGTTGGTCTCCCATAGTTGAGGTCTACCTATGATGTAAATTACAGACGCCTCTCATCTTTTTAAGTGGTGGAACTTGCACTATTGCTGACTGACTAAATACTTTTTTTCCCCACTGTAAGTGCCGACATGCACCCCCCCCCGCCGGATAGTGACATGTGTAATATAAGTGACGATATGCACCCCCCCGCCGGATAGTGACGTGTGTAATGTAAGTGCCGACATGCACCCCTCCGCCGGATAGTGACATGTGTAATATAAGCCGACATGCACCCCCCGCCTGATAGTGACATGCGTAATATAAGTGCCGACATGCACCCCCCGGATAGTGACATGTGTAATATAAGAGCCGACATGCACCACCCCGCCGGATAGTGACATGTGTAATATAAGCCGACATGCACCCCCCGCCGGATAGTGACATGCGTAATATAAGTGCCGACATGCGCCCCCCGGATAGTGACATGTGTAATATAAGTGCCGACATGCACACCCCCCCATCGGATAGAGACATGTGTAATATAAGATCCGACATGCACCACCCCGCCGGATAGTGACATGTGTAATATAAGCCGACATGCACCCCCCCGCCGGATAGTGACATGCGTAATATAAGTGCCGACATGCACCCCCCGGATAGTGACATGTGTAATATAAGTGCCGACATGCTCCCCGCCGGATAGTGACATGTGTAATATAAGTGCCGACATGCACCCCCACGCCGGATAGTGACATGCGTAATATGAGTGCCGACATGCACCCCCGGATAGTGACATGTGTAATATAAGTGCCGACATGCACCCCCCGGATAGTGACATGTGTAATATAAGTGCCGACATGCTCCCCGCCGCATAGTGACATGTGTAATATAAGTGCCGACATGCACCCCCACCGCCGGATAGTGACGTGTAATATAAGTGCCGACATGCACCCCCACGCCGGATAGTGACATGCGTAATATGAGTGCCGACATGCACCCCCGGATAGTGACATGCGTAATATGAGTCCCGACATGCACCCCCGGATAGTGACATGCGTAATATGAGTGCCGACATGGACCCCCCCCAGATAGTGACATGCGTAATATGAGTGCCGACATGCACCCCCCGGATAGTGACATGCGTAATATGAGTGCCGACATGCACCCCCGGATAGTGACATGCGTAATATGAGTGCCGACATGGACCCCCCCCAGATAGTGACATGCGTAATATAAGTGCCGACATGCACCCCCGGATAGTGACATGCGTAATATGAGTGCCGACATGCACCCCCGGATAGTGACATGCGTAATATGAGTGCCGACATGGACCCCCCCCCCCAGATAGTGACATGCGTAATATGAGTGCCGACATGCACCCCCCGGATAGTGACATGCGTAATATGAGTGCCGACATGTACCCCCCGGGTGCCGACATGTACCCTCCGGATAGTGACATGCGTAATATGAGTGCATGGCCTGTTCGCTGGCTTGCTCTTGCTCACCTCTTAGGTATAAAGTCGGGGTCATCAGAAGAGGAGGCCTCATGTGAAGATTCGAGGTGAGAGGAGGAGCTGGAGAAGAGATGATTATGATCTGCAGGAGAAAACCACTTCTGCGGCTCTACCCTCCTCACAGGCTGCAGGCGGGCGTAGGTCCGTATAACGCCTCTACGAGCACCACCACCTCTTCCAGCCATATCTAATAAATAAGAGCACAGGGGAAAACGGATTCAGCACAAATGGGCAAGAGAAGGCACAGTCCCCGGCCTCCCAATGTGATGTGTGCCCCTCTCCAGTCCATACCAAATACACAACGCTCAGTATAAATGAGTACACCCCCTGTGAAGTCAGATGGCAGTCTCTCACTGAACACAAGAACAGTCTCCACTTTGTCAATTTTGAGTTTCATACATTTTCCCTCACGTAAGTGAGGTTAGAATATAAAGCATCACAAAAGCTTCAGTTTTATTTAAATTAATTGATGCAGAAATGAGTACACCCCCATCAGTAACTCCTCCTAGTATTGTGACCTCCATGAAGTGCAAGGACGGCCCCGAGTTTTCTAAGCCTGGAAGCAACAAGGTGGTGACATGACATCTGCCACCTTTCTCCAGAATGAGGTCTAGAGGCTGGATGATGGAGAGTGGCGACAACTTGTCTCCAGAACTCCCCACGGGGTGCGGTTGTCAGAAGGTGCGGAGTCACAACACTGGCACCTGTTATCCACCTATGCAGATGTGAGCTTTGTATCATTGTCATGAAGAAGTGCCGGCCTTCGATCCATGGATTCTCTACCGGATTTTCCCTGTATATTGGAGTTGTTGGCATCAAATCTGGTCTATTTCCAACAAGCTGCACACTGAAGACTAACGGTCGGACACAGTTGGTCCCATTCAATGTTAGTGGTATAAAACTTGCCTGACTTCGTCATTCCCCCTGCCTTCTGGTATTATTATCCTACTTTGGATGTGGTAAGGTCTTCTGCGTCCTTTGGTTTATTTCTGTTTATTGAAGGTCTTGCTTGTACTTTGGAGAAATAGCTGTCCAAGCTCTCGGCAGCTTTCTTATTCAGTGTGTGCATGGTTGGCTTTGCCTCTCATCAATGTTATCGTATGCTTTTGATAAATTGCCTGTATCGTTCTTATTTATTGCCTTATCCCTAACATCTCTCTCCCCCCATTTTGTTGGCATCCTTCTGATCTTTGAGTATTTGGGTCTGATCGGATGTACTTTGTGTCGGATTGGTGGCCTGCTCTCTTTATCACCACTCGATCTGGAATTATACTTGGCTAGTTGTTGTTCTCACACTGTTTGGTTGGGCTATAAACTTTCCATTTGGTACCAATGTAAGAAAGTGTCTAGCCATGATCTATATTTCTGTATGGGCTGAAAGGCAAACGTAGCTCATGTACAACCTTCCGACGAGTACGCAGTGCCATCCATCTACTATCGATTTGCCTTTCAGGTTGATGGGCTTCTTACATTTAGTCTACATGCAACTCATCGGTAGGAATGGGAAGTCTCTTCTTCCCCTCTGGGAACAAGCGACATTTGTACTGATGGATTACTACTAGTGATCTTTATGCCACACCCTTTAGCGGAGATGTGCTACTGGGACTCTTTATGGGACCCATAGATTGATATTCTTATATTTTCTTGGATGTGGTGAATATATGCCTCGAATGAATGGAAACAATATTCGGTGGATTCACCCCATGTGGCATGTACTTGCTTTAGATTCATTCCAGTGTATTTTTTGCATTGTAAGTGATTTCCCTAAACAATGCTGCTTTATTCTATAAGTGTTGGGTCTTTCCATGGAACTCATAGACTAACATGATAACTGTATGGACTAGTTGAAGACATGTTCTTAAGTAAATTAAAGGCGCATTCCAATTATTATTTTGGTGATTTGCCTTCTTTGGTATTCTAATCTGACATGCACATACTACAATATCTCTTTTTACGGATCAGCGGAAGCCTGCTCTACACTTTGATTAAATGCCTTGAATTCGGCTGACACTGTATAAGTATTATGACTGTTTGGGGAACTAATAGAGCGACATGTCCACTTTTAGGACTTGGTGAAGGTCTGCCTTTGGTTAATAATAAGTTTACTTCCCTTTCGATGTGCCCTTTGCAACCTCTTCATGGGGCATTTCTCTGCTTTGATCTTAACCATGTGCACCAATTTATTCAGGGATGAGGTCATCAAACTATGGTTATTTGAACTTACCTATTTGACCGTTTCTTATATGGTCATAATAGATGGACTAATGTGCCCAAGTTCACGCGCCTTCAGTGAACTCAATGGGAATGACAATCACACTACTCTGGCGTTCTGCCTTTTCTACCAGGGTTTGGAGCTGAGGTTTATCTGGGTGCCTACAGGACCATGCGTTGCACCGTGAACAAATGCCTTAACGTTTGCGGACACTGTATAAGTGGTGTTATTTTCGAGGGAACTTACGACATGCTCATCTGATGTCTTTTTGCTACAATACTCACTCGTGTGCGCTTACAGTACTATGCTTTATATCATGTACCTTATATTAGACACTGCATAAGTGCTGGCAGGCGCAGAACTGTATAAGGATTGCGCCTCTGACTGTGGAGCCCATCTAACAACAATACAAGACGGCCAGTGCCCAGTCCCCCCCTCACACAGGCCCCTTGGTGATGCACTAATTGGGATGACCCGGCCGGCCAATGGTTCTTAAAGGGGAAAGGTCCTACGGCCACATGTACAGGGGTTAAAGCCAGGTGTCCGTGCCATTAACTCCTTCTTTCCCTCCTGGCGGACACTGGAAGCGACCGTGCTATTGTATATATAGTTAATACAAATCGCACGGCGGTTCAGCCTGGCGTCGGTACGACGAGGAGTTCCGCAGGCGGCTGGCCCTACAGCCCGATCTAGGCTGGGGAGTTAAAGCGACAGACGTGTGGCTGCGTCTCATGCGGTCACAGAAGCAGCCCCACTTTTCAGCTACGACCACTAATTACTCCGCAGCCGCAGGTCAAAACTCAGTGGCCGTACGAAAACCCGGGGCCTGCTGGCTGTTTGACGAGGGAAACTGCCGCTTCCACGCGCTATGCAAATTCAGACACGATTGCTCAGCTTGCGGGGGGAGGGGGACATCCACCATCAAGGTGCACTCGACAGCCATACAAAGCGCCTGCAAGGTAGAACCCCAGTGAGCGTAAACGCAATGGCCAAAAAAGCGGCACAGCAACTATGATCAGGTTTTACGGACGGCTTTTTTGTCCCTTTCAAGTTTACAAGAACGCCAACCGTATCCGAGAACTTAAAATCTGCTCGTGAATTCCCTGAAATCCTGAGACAAAAAATAGAAAAGGAGGTGGAATCAGGTAGAATAGCAGGTCCCTTTCAGTCACTGCCCTCCAAAAATAACAGAATATCGCCACTAGGTATTATCCCAAAAAAGGAGCCCGGTAAATACCGCCTGATCCATCATTTGTCTCATCCAAAGGGCGAATCTGTTAACGACGCCATCTCCCCAGAAGAAGCGTCTGTCACATACGCGTCCTTCGATAAGGCGGTAGAACTAGTCCGGGCAGCCGGGCCCGGCGCCCTGCTGGCTAAATCCGACATAGAATCGGCATTCCGGTTACTACCGGCTCACCCCGAATGTTACCACCTACTGGGATGCAAGGTGGACCAGCTCTATTATTTTGATATGTGCTTACCAATGGGATGTTCCATCTCATGTCACTATTTCCAGTTATTTAGCACCTTTTTGGATTGGGTAGTTCGGTATGAAACAGGCAGCAAATCCCTAATTCACTACCTTGACGATTTTTTGGTCGTCGGCCCCAGTAATTCTAAACTCTGCTCCTACCTACTAGAGAAATTCAAAACTATCTCACGGCAATTCAGGGTACCATTGTCGCCCAAAAAAACAGAAGGGCCATGCAATATTTTGCCCTTTTTAGGCATCGAGATAGCAGAAAACCATCAAATTGGTGGCTTACAGGTAGATAAAATACAAAAAACACAGCAGATGCTTGAAGGCTTCTGCAAAGTTAACAAGGTAACACTCCAGCAAATGCAGGCATTATTGGGTCTACTGACGTTCGCCTGCCGCGTAATGCCGGTCGGCAGGGCTTTCTCGCGCAGGTTGTCATTGGCAACTAAGGGCGCTTCTCAGCCCGGCCATAGAATTAGGCTCACTCGTGCGTTACAAGCAGATTTACTAGTATGGCTGACGTTCCTGCAATCGTACAACGGTCACACATGTGTCATGGCTAAAGAGACTGCAAGCAAGGACTTGGGGCTGGCAATAGGGTGGAGCAAAAAAGAGGCAATCTACAAAAACCAATGGTGTAAAGGCGAATGGCCGGAGATATGGGCCGCATCAAGCTGGGGTCGTGACCCAGCCCTAGGGGAGATATTTGCAATAGTGGCGGCCGTTGAGATATGGGCTAATCTGTTAAAAAATAGCAACATTCGTTTCCAAACAAAAAATATGAAGACAGCAAGGTGTCTAAACCACATGTCATCTTCATCCCTGCCCATACTTGCTCTATTACGTCGCCTAGCGCTGCTATGCCTGCAAAACAATATTTGGTGTAGAGCCACCGTTGTGGCGGAAGTAGACGACAATATGATTAGTGCATTGTTATTTTCCAATTGGCAGGCTTTCAGAATCCAGCATGCCAGCACGCAAACACTGGGGATTCAGGGTCCACTATCCCTGTGGGACACAGTGGCCAATCACTGCTGCCCCTAATCCGTGCCTCAGGCTACCTGGCAGGTCTATGGTAAGGCTTGGGAGGAGTGGTGCTCATTAATTCGGGGTAGGCCAGTCGATAGATGCGACCGTACACGAGGCTCAGTGACGGCGGAGTTTCTAGAACGGCTGAAGGAAAGCGGGGCGTCGGCGCAACGGAAATTGTCGGGGTTAGCTTTTTTCTTTCAATTAATGGGATGGGCGGATGTAAAAGTATTTTTTCATTAAGCAAGCCATTAAAGGATGGAAAAGGCTTCAACCGAGCCAAGAATGCCGCCGCCCCATATCACTGAGACTATTGCATGACATTATTTCCGTATCCCCATCAGTCTGCACATCACAATACGAGGCGGTCCTCATATCTGCAGCCTTTGCACTCGCCTTTTTCAGAGCGCTGCGCATCAGCGAATTACTACCACGGTCAAAAAACGCGTTGGAAGGTGGCCTAATTAATGAGGACAAATTCTATGCAGCGACGTTATGCACATTCGGGTTAGGAAATTCAAGTGCGATCCCACTGGGAGGGGCTCATGGGTTCTGGTTAACGCATCAAACGGCCCCGTTTGCCCGCTAAAGAGCGTCGAAAAATACACCGTAATAAAGCACGCATGTAGATTTTTCGTCACTGATACAGACGGGTCCCCTCTGACAAAGTACCAATTCCAGGCAATTTTTAAGCTGTGCTTGGAGAAAACTGGTGCAAATCCAAAAGAGTACGGGACACATTCATTCCGTAACGGGGCAGACACAGAAGCAGCTAGGGCAGGAGTGTCAGAGGCCGAGGTGCAGAGAATGGGGCGTTGGAAATCTGCATGCTTCGCCAGATACATAAGACCTGATTTGCTGAATTAACATATGTTGTCTCTTGCAGGAGTTGAAGTTTGGGTTGTAAGACATTCCTATGCCTATTGGGCTGAAAAAAGGGCCAAACTGCGAATGGGAGGAAGGAACCTTTACCTCCCGGGCCTAGAGGTTAAATGGAGGGGTATCAAAGGCCTCCAATGGAAACAGGGGTTCAAAAGAGATGGTTGACATTTCAAAGAGGGCAAAGCGCCCAGTGATAATGGTGGTACACGCGGGTGGCAATGATCTTGGCAAGCAAAAGGTGGCGGATCTGTATAAGTGGATGACAACGGATATAGACCGGCTCCCCTGTTTATTCACAAATATGATACTGGTGTGGTCAGAGATGATACCACGGGCTGTCTGGCGAGGCGCAAGAGATAAAAAAAAGCCATAGAGCGCACGAGGAAATTCAACGCCAGGATGGGAAAATTTGTGAGAGGAAAAGGCGGTATCGTAATTCGTCACTACCAGCTGCAAGGGGATAACACAAGACTATTAAGACCGGACGGAGTTCACCTGACGGACATTGGCCTCGATATTTTTCTGACTGGTAAACTGTAAAGGAGGGGGTTGAACAGGCCCTAACGCTGATGGGTGGGGGTCGGAGTCCCGTGTAGGTTATACACAGGATCCTCCGTTGTGGTAGAAGCGGAGGAGGGCAAATTTTCATAACCGCTCGTTGGGCCAACTTGCCTGTCGAATGCGGACAGGATCTCGGCGCGAGCCACCCGTGTTCAACCCACCTAAGATTGTCTGTGTTTCTTTACGGGATTGGAGGGAAGGCACTGGTTATGACACACAGGTCTCCACAGTCTGGCAGGCGCAGAACTGTACAGTCATGGCCAAAAGTTTTGAGAATGACACAAATATTAATTTTTACAAAGTCTATTGCTTCATTTTTCCTAATGGCAATTTGCATATACTCCAGAATGTTATAAAGAGTGATCAGCTTAACAGCAATTACTTGCAAAGTCAATATTTGCCTAGAAAATTAACTTTATCCCCCAAAACACATTTCAACATCATTGCAGCCCTGCCTTAAAAGGACCAGCTAACATCGTTTCAGTGATTGCTCCATTAACACAGGTGTGGGTGTTGATGAGGCCAGGGCTGGAGATCAATCTGTCATGATTAAGTAAGAATGACACCACTGGACACTTTAAAAGGAGGCTGGTGCTTGGCATCATTGTTTCTCTTCTGTTAACCATGGTTATCTCTAAAGAACACGTGCAGTCATCATTGCACTGCACAAAAATGGCCTAACAGGGAAGAGTATCGCAGCTAGAAAGATTGCACCTCAGTCAACAATCTATCGCATCATCAAGAACTTCAAGGAGAGAGGTTCCCTTGTTGCCAAAAAGGCTCAAGGGCACCCAAGAAAGACCAGCAAGCGCCAGGACCGTCTCTTACAAGTGTTTCAGCTGCGGGATCGGGCTACCAGCAGTGCAGAGCTTGCTCAGGAATGGCAGCAGGCAGGTGTGAGTGCATCTGCACGCACTGTGAGGCGGAGACTCTTGGAGCAAGGCCTGGTCTCAAGGAGGGCAGCAAAGAAGCCACTTCTCTCCAGAAAAAGCATCATGGACAGACTGATATTCTGCAAGAGGTACAGGGAGTGGACTGCTGAGGACTGGGGTAAAGTTATTTTCTCTGATGAATCCCCTTTTCAATTGTTTGGGACATCTGGAAAACGGCTTATTCGGAGAAGACCAGGTGAGCGCTACCACCAGTCTTGTCTCATGCCAACTGTCAAGCATCCTGAAACCATTCATGTGTGGGGTGGCTTCTCAGCCAAGGGAATGGGCTCTCTCTCAGTCTTGCCTAAAAACACAGCCATGAATAAAGAATGGTACCAGAATGTCCTCCAAGAGCAACTTCTCCCAACCGTCCAAGAGCAGTTTGGCGATCAACAATGCCTTTTTCAACATGATGGAGCACCTTGCCATAAAGCAAAGGTGATAACTAAATGGCTCAGGGAACAAAACATAGAGATTTTGGGACCATGGCCTGGAAACTCCCCAGATCTTAATCCCATTGAGAACTTGTGGTCAATCATCAAGAGACGGGTGGACAAGCAAAAACCTTCAAATTCAGACAAAATAAAAGCATTGATTTTTCAAGAATGGACTGCTATCAGTCAGGATTTGATCCAGAAGTTGATTGAGAGCATGCCAGGGAGAATTGCTGAGGTCCTGAAGAAGGGTCAACACTGCAAATATTGACTTGCTGCATTAACTCATTCTAACTGTCAATATAACCTTTTGTTACTCATAATATGATTGCAATTATATTTCTGTATGTGATAAAAACATCTAACAAACACATAAAAAAAACCAGAGGGCAGCAGATCATGTGAAAATATAATATTTGGGTCATTCTCAAAACTTTTGGCCATGACTGTATAAGGAGCGCACCTCTGACTGTGGAGCCCATCTAACAACAATACAAGACTGCCAGTGCCCAGTCCCCCCCCTCACACCAAGCCCCTTGGTGATGCACTAATTGGGATGACCCTGCCGGCCAATGGTTCTTAAAGGGGAAGGGTCCTACGGCCACACCTACAGGGGTTAAAGCCAGGTGTCTGTGCCATTAACTCCCTCTTTCCCTCCTGGCGGACACCTAGAAGCGATCGTGCTATTGTCCCACCCTCCCTCCCTTATAGGTGTTAATGGATGTGTATGGCCATACTAACCGGCAGATAGAAATTAAATTTGCAGTTTATATAAAGATATGTAAATGTAAGACTCACCATTTTACCTTTACTAAGTCACAGCGGGAGAAGCAGAGGAGGGCAAAGGTTCCTAACCACTCGTTGGGCCAACTTGCCTGTCGAATGCGGACAGGATCTCGGCGCGAGCCGCCCGTTACGAAGTGGAATTGCCGTTCTCTGATTATCTAATTAATAAACTGTGACCGACCTGTTCAGCCCACCTAGGATTGTCTGTGTTTCACTGCGGGATTGGAGGGAGGGGGGAAGGCACTGGTTACGCCACACAGGTCTCCACAGTCTGTTTTTCTGGTGAACCTACACCTTTGGTAGACAAAACATACATGGTTTCTCGTTGGCACCCCTATGGATATCTTATTGCGGTATCTATGTGTTGTAAATGTAATTATGTGCGTCAGCGTCCTCAGATGAAGGTTCTAGGTCGCCGCTCTCTGAGCTTATTTACCTTGTGTCTCATATGGTTATAATAGGCAATTTTACTTGTCAAAGTAGCGCTAAACCATCATATATTTAATGTCGCACTTCAATGATATGTATCGGATTGCCGCTATTTGATCCATTTACTTTATTTCATGGTTATAATAGAGGAACAGAATAGTCTAAGTAGCGCTACATTCTTGCATTAGGACCCGCCAGAATAGGTCACGATTACATTCCAAGGGATAGAAACAGGACCTTCCAGCGCTACTGCGTTATTCAGACTCACTACTCTTGTCTCAGTCAGGTGCCGGACTACTATCATACAGCGTCTATGGTCGCCATGGTATTGGTCCAGCTCCTGCGCCCTTAGTGACTCCATGCTACCACTGGGAGCGTCCTCCAGGCGCTGAGTCTCCGCAGCTGTTACAACTAATTGGTATTGCTGTGCATATTTAAACTCAGTGGATCTACCATCTCAATGTGCCCCGATGAAGTCACAGCTGTGACGACGCGCGTCGGGGGTTATGGGAACAATGCCTGGTCCTCGCACACCTATCTGTGTATAATGGTCATTTGCATTCAGTGAGCATGTCCGTCACTCTTCCATCAGCCTGCTGCTGCCTTGGGGGGTAAAGTATATGGGAAGGGAGGATTATTTCTTATCCATTTGTTACACGCTTTGGCTTGGGTTAACCCCATAGTTCTCTGTGATCTTTTGAACCCGGGTTAATAGAGTGGGCTTTATTATAGTTCACTATACTAGACCCATATTTGATGCCACAATATTCTATCTTGACACGTTCATTAGTATCCCATTGTGTGTATTTTTTAAACTCTTATACCCCCCACTCTTAAATCCTTGCACTCAGGACAAGACTCTTCTGGATATACCCTAATTGCGGCATCTAGTAACATCTGATCTCTAGCCTGTCTTGTGTAGGGTGGAGTATATTATACACATTGTGTGTGCTTTTTATTTCTTTGCTCCCCTCTCATATATTCACAAATATCTGCACTCAGGACATTGTCCTTGGCATACTTAAATTGAGGCATCAAGCTACAATATATATGTAGACCTCTTTGTATTATACACATTATATCCATTATATGGACCTGCTACACGCTTCACGTGTACACAATTGGGTGATGGGATGTAGGGCTCGTCACTGCTCCCAGGTTTACAGGTTAAGTGGAATAACCGCTGTCCATATTAAATGTTTTTAAAAAAAAAATTTTTGGTGTCTTGTATATCCCATGTAATAAAATTGATAATCTTTCTATGGTGATCCCTGCTTTTGGTGTATGTCTTCTTGGTTTCTTTTTTTGCGATTTACATGTAATTTGACATACTGTGGTTGGATCCCTTCTAATCAGTCTTACTACCTGATGGTGCCCTCCGCATCCTTACAGAAAGTGCCAGAGTTATGGCGCATCTGTCAGTATAGAGCAGGACAGCTGTGACTTCATGATCCCATTGTGGACATGTGATCCCACATAAGGACACGGCCACCACCAGGTCTCACTGTAGGCAGCATGCAATTCTCTTTGTCCTACTCAACTTTATGACACCATTTCTCTTGGTCTCATCACTCCAGAGTACGAAGCCCCAGTATCTTCACATTTTTTAGACAGGGTCCTGACACATTGTGGGCGGCTTTTTCGGGCCTGGACTTTAGAAGCAGCTTCCTCTGTGAACTCGCCCTCCCCTCCCATGCTGCCATTCCTCTGCCAGTTTGGCTTTCTCTTACATGTGGATTTTATTGCACCATCTCACCACAAGACACTCCTGTTAGTGACTTCTGTGGTCGCCTGGACGATTCAGAGATGATGCAGTTCCATCTTTCTCACATTTTCTATGGCCTTACTCCCGTGACTGGTAACTAAAGCTTCACCGATGGTCTTGTGCCATCACCTTCCCTTCTTGTAAAACAGAATCTCAGACACAGAAACCATATTATCAAAGGCCAGTCCAAAAGCCTATCTATTAAGACTGTTACAGGTTGGAACCATTGGAGCTCCTAAATAACACTGAAACAGGAAACAAGGAGCATAGAATCCACAAAAAATACCAGAAACCAGTTTAGTATACAATGCAATACACATAAGACAAGACTTATTGACAGAGCTATTCAAAGCAGGTCTTAGGTGCGCCAAAAATGTGGTGTAACCCCACAGACACTGGGAAAGGAGCCTCACATTGGGCTAAACGCATGCATAAACTAGTTATAAAAAGACCAGGTATAATGGCAGGCTCCTAGCACCACATGTGGGCGCTAATTCATAATGTGTATTATAGTCATGGACTATCAAAAATACTATCCCAAATAGTGGTGGGACGAGTCATACCATTACCAGATCTAACTCATATCCATGTCTGTGGATGCCACACGCACCCCAACGCGCGTTTCGCATCAGCTTCCTCAGGGGGCCAAGATGAAAAAAAAAATGTCCCCAATGCTCCTCTTATGTATCCCACTGCCCGGTATCAGGTGTTGGCACTCTCATTAGAAGGTGGCACATGTGGCCGAGGTGGGGGAGTTCTTTATTCAGCATCGCCCTATTATAGTCACCTGTCTGCTGGACACCGGTGTAATAAAAAATTAGACATGCCTATGGTGAGAATTCTTTGTAATTAGTATATTTTAGTCTAAACAATACTTTCATTGGAGTGTACTGATTTATTCCAAACAGAGCAAGTGTGTCTGTACACTATAATATATATATATATATATATATATATATATATACACACACACACACATACATACACACACACACACACACACACACACAGGCGAAGACTGTAGATGATCTAGGGAAGAATACACCGTGAGGAGCAAAAGGGAAACAAGATTGTGGCCTTCTGACTCTCAGGCTCCATGTCACACATCCACTTCTACCGTGAGACCACCATCGTCTTATAATCATCGAGCTCGCACATAAATGGGATTGGCAGCTATTTAGCATATGATTAGCTATGCAGATTTCTGTCACTGCATTGTTACCTTTTTTTGCTCCTAGAAATCTAAATTTGTAAATCCACCTCTGGCTTCCACCAGTGCCTGAATCCTGCCGGGCTGCTCAGTATGAGGATGTGGCCACTTACTGAAGACTATGGGACAAGTGGATGCAGGCAGAGACATTAGCAGCACGAAGCTCTGGTTTTGATGTGTTTTACTGGAGATTTTCTTGCGGTGTTTGATTAGCGATTTGCTTGCTCATCAGGTCATCCTCAGGAATCAATGTTACAATCACGGACAGTAAGGGCTACGTTACACATGGCGACCTCGCCTGCGATCTCGCTACGGGGGACACATAGCGGCCCCCCGCTGGATATCGCTGATCGTGCTCCAATGTCCGAAAAGTCAAGACAAATATTCGGAAAACGGATCGGCTTGGGGAATTGCTAAGGTCTGAATCGAGGTGGATTTACAAGCGTAATACAGTCAGAGCGTACGGCGTGAATGGGGAGCTGGGCCGCACTGGGATCCTTACGGGAGAGAGAGCGGTCAGTCACAACGTTTGGGGCTTACACTACACCTGTGGGGTACAATTACAGGTAAGGAGGAGCGGTATCGTTTGGACGCCAGGGCAAGGAGTGGTTACCGGTGTGGTTGGCACATACAGATCAGAGCAGGGGCCATATTCACGCGATTAGGGTTGATGGAGGACTCGCCACGCTGTGCTTGGGAACATAGGATTTCAGGTCCTTACCACTAGCGGACAGCATTGCTGTGTTTCTATAAGGTGGTCAATTTAATGGAGGGACTTTACCCGCTACTAGTCTGGAGGAATATAGAGGTGGAAAATGTTCCTGACGTGTGGGTCCTGAACATTCCATGAGGTGCGCTACCTGCCATTCTTCATATATGTACACTGAAATACCAGTCAATGCATTATCCTCAATTGTGGAGACACATTTATATCCTCTCTCATTTTTGGAGATTACGACGCCATGTTGCCACTGTGTAGGGGGATATATTAATATGGAGCGGGTTATGACGCTTCTAAGATAAATAATATAGGAAAATGCTATTATATCTAAAAAAAAAAAATGCCCAAACTGTGGGAATTTATTGTGGTGGGCATATTTATCCATCTCCGGTACGTATATCCACCAAGTGTGAGGAAAATAACTATGGCTATACATCTCCCGCTAGGGGCGGTGACATTGCCGTCCTGATGAGATTCCTGGTGCATGCGCTATATTATCATTACTTGTGTAATACACATAGCTGGTCAGCGCTTTCTACAGAATGCATATAGAGGTAGGGGCGGGCGTATATAGAATATTCCTTCATGCTGGAACGGTTGGGCGAGGCACCCGTGGAATATCTAGATTGGGCTGCTGTGAGTAGGATTAGTACTAGACAGCCTTACTGACAGCTTATGGGGAGAGGACTGTCTGCCATTACTGTTTAACAGCGACTTGTCTCACATCAGTAATTTGACTATTTTCTAAGGAGTCTATATAGCTATTGGCAGAAATGGAGAATACCTCAAAAGATATTATGACAATCTTCCCGCAGAGAAATGCACTACTGCTCCTATCAGACATGGGGTATTGCACTCAGCGCATGCGCAGTTCAGAGCCCATGATAGGAGAATTACATCCTTTCAGTGGGACACATCATCGCCATTGCCAGATCTGGTGAACCACACTCAGCGCATGCGCAGTTCAGAGCCCATGATAGGAGAATTACATCCTTTCAGTGGGACGCATCATCGCCATTGCTAGATCTGGTGAACCACACTCAGCGCATGCGCAGTTCAGAGCCCATGATAGGAGAATTACATCCTTTCAGTGGGACGCATCATCGCCATTGCCAGATCTGATGAACCACATTCAGCGCATGCGCAGTTCAGAGCCCATGATAGGAGAATTACAACCTTTCAGTGAAACACATCATCGCCATTGCTAGATCTGGTGAACCACACTCAGCGCATGCGCAGTTCAGAGCCTATGATAGGAGAATTACATCCTTTCAGTGGGACGTATCATCGCCATTGCTAGATCTGGTGAACCACACTCAGTGCATGCGCAGTTCAGAGCCTATGATAGGAGAATTACATCCTTTCAGTGGGACGCATCATCGCCATTGCAAGATCTGGTGAACCACACTCAGCGCATGCGCAGTTCAGAGCCCATGATAGGAGAATTACATCCTTTCAGTGGAACGCATCATCGCCATTGCCAGATCTGGTGAACCACACTCAGCGCATGCGCAGTTCAGAGCCCATGATAGGAGAATTACATCCTTTCAGTGGGACGCATCATCGCCATTGCTAGATCTGGTGAACCACACTCAGCGCATGCGCAGTTCAGAGCCCATGATAGGAGAATTACATCCTTTCAGTGGGACGCATCATCGCCATTGCCAGATCTGGTGAACCACATTCAGCGCATGCGCAGTTCAGAGCCCATGATAGGAGAATTACAACCTTTCAGTGAAACACATCATCGCCATTGCTAGATCTGGTGAACCACACTCAGCGCATGCGCAGTTCAGAGCCTATGATAGGAGAATTACATCCTTTCAGTGGGACGTATCATCGCCATTGCTAGATCTGGTGAACCACACTCAGCGCATGCGCAGTTCAGAGCCCATGATCGGAGAATTACATCCTTTCAGTGGGACGCATCATCGCCATTGCTACATCTGGTGAACCACACTCAGCGCATGCGCAGTTCAGAGCCCATGATAGGAGAATGACATCCTTTCAGTGGGATGCATCATCGCCATTGCTAGATCTGGTGAACCACACTCAGCGCATGCGCAGTTCAGAGCCCATGATAGGAGAATGACATCCTTTCAGTGGGATGCATCATCGCCATTGCCAGATCTGGGGAACCACACTCAGTGCATGCCCAGTTCAGAGCCTATGATAGGAGAATTACATCCTTTCAGTGGAACGCATCATTGCCATTGCTAGATCTGGTGAACCACACTAAGCGCATGCGCAGTTCAGAGCCCATGATAGGAGAATTACAACCTTTCAGTGAAACGCATCATCGCCATTGCTAGATCTGGTGAACCACACTCAGCGCATGCGCAGTTCAGAGCCCATGATAGGAGAATGACATCCTTTCAGTGGGATGCATCATCGCCATTACCAGATCTGGTGAACCACACTCAGCGCATGCGCAGTTCAGAACCCATGATAGGAGAATTACATCCTTTCAGTGGAACGCATCATTGCCATTGCTAGATCTGGTGAACCGCACTTAGCGCATGCGCAGCCAAAATCAAGGAGTTTCGCCTTCAAACCGGAAATGCCTGGGAGGTGCCGCACACAGGTGCCGGCGCGTCCGAGAGCAATTGTAAGTGCACCTGCAATATATAAAAAGGGACTGGACACACTTAGAGACTACTTCCCTGACGAAGCTGTCGTGGTGAGAATGGACCGGACAGACCAGACAATCATGTTATTGTGGAGTGCGGTTCTCTGGAGCTCTTCATATATGTGAATTAACCCCTGGTCGTCCGCTGAGGGCGCTTATGGGTACAGCACAATTTTGATCTAAAATTCCTATGATGTGATATTAAATTCTATAAAGATTTAACGCTGTTCTCAGCTTCTTTGTGCTGTAGCTTACATTTATATGATGTTGGCATTGTGCATAATGATTTCTATCTATACTGCTTTGATCTACGTGTGAATCACTCCCCAACTTCATCTACTGCTGCTCCTGCATTATATGTATTTATATGGTCTACCTTGTCAGGTTTGAATTGTCCATGCTTTTTGGTGATTTGATGGCGTTTTTATATGTACTTTGTCAGGCATTGGTGTTTAATAAAGCCTTTTTATAGACATCTGAACAATGTGTGCACCGTTTCCTGCGCTTCGGTTTCTACTTTCCTTTTCATAGTGTGCCCACCTTTTTCTTTATTACGCTCGAATGTCCTGGGCCATTTTTTTGATCGTTGGTGTCCCGCTGGCCAGCGTGCATCGCTGTGTTTGACGCCATAACAACGAGCGACCTCGTTGGCGACTCAGAACTCAGGGACGCAGGCGTGATTTTGCTTTGTCTTTTCAACGCCCCCTCAGCTCTGATTGGTGATCTCAAATTTGGATCTTTGTAGCGTTTCCTTTTATAGGTCCGTTATCGACTATATGCAATCATAACATTTAACACGTACAGTTATAATAATCGCGTGTCCCCGACTGTGGATACACGAATAAATAGCGCACTAACGACTCAGACAGGGACGCTGAAGCAAACCGCGTAGTGATAGCGCAGTAGTGGCCACCAATCGGAGCAGAGGGGCGTGGAAAAGACAACGCTGAAGCACACCTAGCGAGGTCTGAGCCGTCAGAACCGCTGCTGTGCGACAAGGTCCCAACGACCGCCGAGGTCGTTATATGGATCGCCGGATCGCTGCTGCGTCGTTGAGTAGATCTGCCTGTCTGACAGCTTACTAGCGATCATGTAGCGATGCACCAGCGATCCTTAAAAGGTCGTATCGCTGTCGGGATCGCTGGAGCGTCGCTGTGTAATGGTACCCTAAGCAAAGGAAGATGAGCAGGCTGGATTTAAGTACACCTAAAGCCGCCGTCACACACAGCGAGATCGCTGCCGAGTCACAAGTTTTGTGACGCACCAGCGATCTCGCTGTGTGTGTCACACGTATCAGCGGCTGCCCCCCCCCCCCGCCGCCGGTTATCGCTGATCGCTTAGTAATGTCCTGGGCCATTTTTTGATTGTTGGTCATACACTGGCCAGCATGCATCGCTGCGTGTGGCAGCGGGAGACCATCGATCAGCGAGCTCCCAGCACTGTAAGCAGACGCTGGGAGCTGGTATCCAAGGTAAACAGCGGGTTTCTAAGCGCCGCGCGGCACTTAGAAACCCGCTGTGTACCTTGGATACCAGCGTGCTCGCTCTGGGAGCTGGTATCCAAGGTAAACAGCAGGTAACTAAGCGACGCACGCGCTTGTTACCCGTGTCGTCGCTGGTCCTGATCGCTGGTGAGATCTGCCTGTTTGACAGCTCACCAGCAAACATGTAGCGATGCCCCAGCGATCCTGACCAGGTCATGTGTGTGACGGGAGCTTAGGGCAGTCACGCCGCTTAAAAACCCGATGTGTACCTTGGCTACCAGCTCCCTGCACCAGCGCGTTGGTAACTAAGGTTCACATCAGGTTTCAAAGCGCTGCGCGCCGCTTAGAAACCACACGCAGCGATGCGTGCTGGCCAGCGGGAGACCAGCGAACAAAAAAAATGTCCTGGCCATTTTAGGACGATCAGCAATACCCGGTAGGGGGGCCGGTCGCTGGTCAGTGTCACACACAGCAATCTCGCTGGTGACATCGCTGTTCCATCACAAAACTTGTGACTCAGCAGCGATCTCGTTAGCGAGATTGCTGTGTGTGACGGGGGGCTTTAAAGGCCAGACAGTAGATTGCCAAGATGATTTCTTTACATTTGCCCTCATCAATCCATTGTTCTACCAGCCTAGGCCTGTTGTGTGGATGGAGATAGTAGAGCCATCACCACCGGGGGTCTCACATCGGCCTCACGTGACGGAATACGCTTTGTTCTGTGAACTAAAGAAAATTGTTTAAGGGGAAGGGAGAAAAAAAGGACACATGGGTTGAATCAGGCAGTGGTTGGAGTGACAGGGAAGAGAGAGGATCCGAGCTGGGATGGAGTATCACGTTCTGGAGAGGTATCCATGAGCTACGGTCGTGATATCTATCGTCTGGAGGAACATAGGCTGTGACTGCACACTATAACAGCTGGAAATACCAAAAGCTGTGGGCCAACCAGAAGTTAGGAGGCAGTGGGCATTGATTGGCGCGGGGCCAGTGAAACTACCGATCCCAGATTGGGAATTTGTGGACTGAGGACATTGTATGTTGTCCATCTACATGGATTTGTTGTGCAACCATGGATGTATGGAATAAAAATAGTTGCATCATTAACCTGCCTAGGTGATCATTACAGCCCACGACCTCAGATCCTCACAATCAGATTCAAGCATGTCTCGACCGGAATCCGGTTACAGGTCTCTTCTACTTGTTCCCAAAGTTGGTGCATGCTGGTCGACTCACTTGGGTACATATACAGCTTTTTCTTCAATTCAACCCACAAGTGTTTGACTGGGTTGGGGTCTGGGGACCGTGGGGACAATCCAGCAAATTTACTTTATTGTCATTGAACCATTTCTTTGCCAATCTTGACGTCTGCTTCGGGTCATTGTGTTGGAACACCATTTCGTCCTTTTCATACCCACAGTATTCGAGTATACAAAGTTAATTGTCTTGTAGGATATGCACATACAGCTCAGCATTGAGACCATGATGGATCCTGGTGAAGCATCCAACGCCTTTGGCTGTGAAAAAATCCCATATCAGGTGTAGTGCTGCAGTAAGCACACTTATGCAGTGAGGAGGCAGTGACCCACAAAGTTCCAACACAAAGTCTCTTTAATGTTTTACTTCACAGCATAAAAGTCCAATTCACACAAGTACATATAATAATAGTGCACAGTATTAGTGTCCATGTCACAGCACTACACGGCATCTTTTCGTTTGCAGTCACTAAATGTGCCGGACCTCCCTTTGCCCAGTTACTGCAGTGCCGTGTATGTCTTAACCCACAGCATCACATAGCACACGATCCTTTAGATTGTACAGTCACTAAACACGCTGGACCTCATTTTGTCCAGTTTTTGTGGGCGACTGCAGCGCCGTGTCAAGGTCTCTACTCCCAGCCGTACACAGTCCATGATATCCTCCGGATTGCAGCCGGGTACCACATACACCTGTTTGCATCCTTTTAAACACGCTATTCCGCCTTCAGGCACAGGACATCCGCCTCTGGTTCACCTCCGAGACCAGTCACCATGGATGGCAGCACCGCTGTGTACGCTGCGGGTGCCAGGCTATTCAGCTGCCCTGGCTGCTGGCTCCGCTGGCCTGTGTTGCCTCACACAGTGATAGCTCTGCAAAGCTGACTGCTCTGCACCATAGCACACACCAGACTGACACTGACATTACATCTGACCCACCTAACCCCTTTCCTGCAGGACTTAAAGGAACCTGTGGCCTTCAGCCACATGGAAAACCCGGGCCTGGAATGAAACGGACTACCATCCTGCAGTCAGTTTCACACCACAACATCCCAGAGCAGCTTTTCACTACATCGCCGTGGACACTAACATGTCCAAGGCTAAGGCCGGTTTCACATTTGTGGTCGTGTCCGCAGCGTTTCATCCACATACATCCGCATGCGTTCTGATTTCATATCTTTCATAACATGGTGGACGCAGGGACATGCGTTTGCCTGCGGATGCTTACGCATGCGTCATTTCACGGTGTGCAGCGGGGCGCAGCTAACGCACCATGTTGCATTTTTTGAGACATCAAATTTCCGCTGCCATACGCATGAAAACAACGCATTACAGTCAATGAGAATGCATAGGTACGCAAGGAGAGGCATACGACTGCATTTGCTTACGCACGCGTTTTCTGAGTAAACAAGTCCAGGAACTGGTTTAAGCCGCCCGCCACACAAAGATGTATAAAAATAGAGGGTGTGGGCACCGGAAGTCCAGGACTCTCCAGCCTCTGGAAGCGATTGGACTCTGCAATACAAAATGTGGGTACAAAAGCTAATGTCTGTCCGTTTTTCTCCCTGCAGTCTGCAATCATCAAGTGCTGAACACACCGGACAGGAGACCGGAGAACATTTGCAACGGATTGGTAAGTATTCACTCTCACCATTTACACATGTGGCAAAATCATGGTTTTTTCTTAACAGACCACTTCAAGTGCAGAAGAGCGGGAGCAGCAGACTCAGGCCCAAGTTCCGGTGGCAAGATGGCGTGTAAGTATTCTTGACTGTATTTGGTTAATCTTGACTGTTTTGGGTTTAAAAGTGTTTTATCTTTCCAACATTAATGCCTTTCATTTCTAGGTTCCACAACGGGAGGAGGAAGAAGTTGATAATGGCCATCAGCTTAGTGCAGGAGCGAGTGCCGTTGTTGGACACCCGGGAGCAGCAGCACTCGGACAACGTGGCGATTCGGTGGCTGTGGAATGAGGCGGCCCGATCGCTGATTGGGACAACGCCACAAGTCCGAAAGGAATTTCATAAGTATTGCAATGTGGTCTGATGTGACAGTGAACCTGTAAGGCCGGGGTCACACAACCGTGGGTGATGCGATAAACTCCTGCGAGTCTCTCGCATCACATACAGTTGTGTGATCCCGGCCTAAAGTGCATTGTTTAACCATTTCTTTTTTTTTCCCCCTTCACAGAGAACAAAGTCAGATCCCGTTGGCTTTCGATGAAGGATCGCTTCAACAAGGACCTGAGACAGGAGATCCAAGTTCGCAGTGGTGGTGCTGCAGCAAGGCTCAGGAAATACCACTGTCACCGGATGCTGGCTTTCCTGAGGCCGGTCCTTGCTCAGAGAACGTAAGTATTTTTGTGTTGTATTCCCTAATCTAAATTTTTCTATTCCACAGTAGTTGGCGCTTTTACAATTGTTATTTTTGTGTAGTAATGTTTTTCTTTTCTACACAGAACCTGGATCGTCCTCTGGAGCGGCCACTCATCGAACAGCCACGGAACAGTCCCAGTTATCCACCAGCGATGCAGCAAGTGGGCCGGCTTCACAGGCTGGGGATCAGGCAGCTGGTCCATCAGGTGTTCCCCTGTCCCAGACCTCTGCCACTGGTTTTTATGGGTCCTCCTTTTCTTACTTTGCTTTACACTGCAGCTTTGCTTCTTGTGTCTGTCATGGAGCGATGAGGTGGCAAAAAAGAAAAACACAAAGAGGACTGAAAATACTCCAAAAAGACAATTAATACAGCACAAAGGGTCAGCGATACTCACCTGCCCAGGTGCCAGTACTATTGCACCCAGATTGCTGGGTTTTCTGCATCCTGAGTGCAGTAGTTCTGACACTCGGGCAGGCGAGTAAAGATATGAGGTACATTTCCTCCATCATCTCTTCAGTGTGCATTAATCTATTGGACTATCCATTAATGCAGACCGAAGAGACGATGGAGCTAATCCGACGTCACCTACCATAGCAGAGAGAAGAGGTGTAGTGTAAAGCATGGGTCACATAACCCAATCTGGGTATAAACCACTCCCTGTCTCATGCAATCTGCACCAGACAGTGAGTGGTTTTTATAAAGATTGTAGTTGTGAACCGGTGATCATCTTATTAAACTTTTGTAATGTAGAGGGCACTTGGAGCAGGTGCTTTCACTAGCGGTGTTTTATTGTCAGCAAACATTAAAGGTACATTTTAACATTCCAGGTACACAACATAACAGGAACATTTTACTAAACCATTGCATCTTGCCATGCCACACGTCCAATTTCAGAAACAAAGTAGTCCGCGAATGTATCCCTCATTTGGGCAACTTCCCTTGTTGTCCTCAGAGGGTGATGATGGCAATCTGGCAACGGGTTACCAACAAGTTCATCAAGTTCAACGTTGGGTCGTTCTTTAGCCATTATGTAGTTGTGGAGAACCACACACGCCTTGACCTCATCCACTGTCAATTTTGAGATTAATGGCAGTTCCCGAACTGCGCCATTCCAAGACAAGCGTACACTCAACGGTTCTTCGCGCCCTGGTCAATCGGTAATTAAAAATCCTTTTTGTATGGTCCAAGTCCCGACTGGAGTATGGCTCACTAGGTTTCCACACATCTGAAAGGCTTCATCACCAACCACAACAAATGGCACTGCCGGGCCTTGACTGTTGGGAAGAGGTCGTGGCAGGGGGAAATTATAATTATTTCCATACAACCGTCGGCCCATGTCCGAGTCTTTAAATGTCTGGGAGTCATTACCAGGGCCAAAAGATCCAATGTCCACGGCGAGAAATCTACAGTCTGCAGCTGCAATCGCCATGAGCACTATAGAGAAGTATTTTTTATGATTAAAGTACTCGGATCCAGTTCCAACTGGTTTGGTAAACCAAATATGTTTTCCATCCACTGCTCCTAAACAGTTGGGGAAATTACAAAGTGCCAAGAATTTTTCGGCATTTTCCTGCCAGATTTCCGTGGTGGGTAGGGGGATAAATTCCTCACGAAGAACATCCCACAAAACCCTGCAGGTGTCCGCAACAATCCCAGAAAGTACTGAAATTCCAATCCGGAACTGGAGCGATGATAGGCTCTCTCCAGTAGCCGGGAATCTGCCAAACAGAGAAAGAAAAAAAGATTAAGAACAATAATATTTATGACAGGGGTATTGCAAAGCAGAGAAAGAAAAAAAAAAATTTAAAGGACAAGGCTTTTAGAACAATCCTACTTAGGACAGGGGTTTTGCAAAACAGAAAAAGGAAAAAAAAAATTAAGTACATTGCAGAACAATAATTATGACAGGCGTTTATTTTTAAATATTACGCACCTTAGTGTCACCAGCAGACGTTCCTCAGCAGGAATCGCTCTACGGAGCTGGGTGTCCTGCCTGCTGATGGCTCCTTGTACACGACCCAGCAAATCCCGGAAGCTCTCGAGACATCCTCGTGTACTCAAAATATTTATCCAGGTTGTCACGGAGCTGACTGAATAAGGAGTGGTAGGCTCCACGGCTCTCCCGGCCTTCAAGAATGGGGTGTTGCCAAAAGCCCTGATGCCGTCTTCTCAGTCTCTTTTCCGTTCTTGCTCACAAGCAAAAGGCAAGAAACAAATTGATATCCAAATTCCAATAGAAACTCTCCATGCGAAGATCCATCTTGATGCAGGAGCAAAATCTGAGGATTTCATCTGTAGAAGGGTCTATACAGAAATCCCACGAGACACGCAAATTGGTGTCCCATTGGCGGTGTCTGATGTCAAGGAATTTCTCCTGGAAAATCTTTTCCTATCGAACGCATGCGCATAAAAAGCACAAACGCAGCGGGGTTTTTCACACAGGCTACCTCCAAACTTGACAGTTTCTTCAGTTTCTAGTTCCGTTTTTCCTCTTTTTTCTTCCAGGTCATTTGCACCCATCAGAGCCTAGTCTATTGACTTTCGTCTCATCGGGCCAAATCACCTGTTTCCAATCTCCTACTGTGCACTTTCCATATTTTTTTTTTGCAAACAAACCGACTCTTCTTATGACAATATTGAAGTCGAGGCTTCTCACCTTTTCTTGGGCCAAGGCTCGTGTAACGCACGCTGCTTGCATCAACGTCTGTGATCTCACTATTATGGAGCTTAGGAGCCGCCTCCACTGCAGTGTTTGGCATACTAGAATTCAGAGACCTTGTGATGAGCCGACTTGTTGACTCGGATATTTTGCCTGGATGTTCACCTCTTCGCTTCTGACTGGATGGACAATTTGTATTCTTCCAACTATCATGGCTTTTACATGATGAGGCTTGGCATTTTTCTTGGCCGAGAGACCACTATCGAGGAGCTAGATGATGCGGTGTCTCTTTTCTTGGGAATCTTCATGGCGGCTCCTTGATTCAAACCAGTGATCTTTCGCTTAAGCATCAACCTAATAACACAGAGCTATTTGCGAATGTGAGAACAGGTCGTATTTAAAAAATAAATAAATAAAAAGCTGAGCTTTAGCGCCAATATACAGGGTGGGCCATTTACCATATATACTCGTGTATAAGACGAGATTTTCAGCCCATTTTTTTGGGCTGAAAGTCCCCTTTTCGTCTTATTCACGAGTCACATACCTGGGGGTCGGCAGGGGTGTCACAGATCATACTCACCCCTCCTGGCGCGGTCTCTGCAGCCCCCCGATTCTCCACAGTCTCCCTTCCTGCCTTCAGCGGTCACGTGGTACCGCTCATTAAACTCATGAATATGCGCATATTCATGTATAATGAGCGGTATCACGTGACCGCTGAAGGCAGAAAGGGAGACCGTGGAGAAGCGGGGCTGCAGAGACCACGCCAGGAGGGGGCAAGTATAGCTATATTCACCTGTCCCCGTTCCCACACCGCTCACTGATGTATCATGTGTCAGTGACGTTTAGGCAGCAAAAGCCGCAGTGACGTGGTCAGTGCGTGCTGCGCCCTCTGCTGGCTGAACAGTCACTGACACAGGAAGCGGTGAGCAGCGATGGACCCCGGACAGGTGAATATCTCAGGTGCGAGGTCCTGAGCAGGAGAGGAGAGTATGGCATTTTTTTTTTTGCAGCAGCATCATATGGGGGCACAATATATGGAGCATCTTATGGGGGCATAATATATGGAGCATCTTATGGGGGCATATTCTATGGAGCAGCATATGGGGCCATATTCTATGGAGCAGCATATGGGGGCATAACCTTTATGGAGCATTATATGGGGGCATATTATTCTATGGAGCATCTTATGGGGCCATCATGAACTGTATGGAGCATCTTATTGGGCCCATCATGAACTGTATGGAGCATTATATGGGGCTCCTGATTCAATATGGATATTGGAAAACATTTTACGTATATACTCGTGTATAAGCCGACCCCTAATTTTGCCACAAAAAACTGGGAAAACTTATTGACTCGCGTATAAGCCTAGGGTTAATGGTGGTCCAAGAAGATGCTCCATAGATAAAACCTCCGAATATGCTGCTGCACAAGGGTTAATGCTGCCCCATAAGATGCGCATATGCTGCTGCACAAGGGTTAATGCTTTCCCATAAGATGCTCCATAAATACCCCCCATATGCTGTTGCACAAGGGTTAATGCTGTCCCATAAGATGCTCCATAAATACCCCCCATATGCTGCTGCACAAGGGTTAATGCTGCCCCATAAGATGCTCCATAAATACCCCCATATGCTGCTGCACAAGGATTAATGCTGCCCCATAAGATGCTCCATAAATACCCCCATATGCTGCTGCTGCAATAAAAAAAAAAAAAAAAAAATGACACTCACCTCTCCATCGCTGGGGGCCAGGTGCCGAAGTCCTAAGCCCCCGTCACCGGCGATATTTACCGGTCCCATCGCTATGTCTCCCGGGTCTCTGCAGTGACATCCAGCAAAGGGCGCGCACTGACTACGTCACCGCACCCTCTGTCGTCACAGCATGAGGACCATGAGACAGAGTGGTGCCCGCCGATGGAACGGGGACAGGTGGATATTGCCCTTTCCCCATCATACTCACCCCTCCTGGCACACAGTCTTCTCTGCAGCGGCAGCCCCGGCTTCTCCCTCTGTCGTCTGCTTCCTGCATTCAGCTGGTCACATGGTACCGCTCATTAAACTCATAAATATGCGCATATTCATGAGTTTAATGAGCGGTACCACGTGACCGCTGAACGTAGGAAGCAGATGACCGAGGGAGGAGGGGCTGCAGAGACGTGCCAGGAGGGGTGAGTATGGTCTCTGATCCACCGCCCAACCCCCCTGGTATATGACTCGTGTATAAGCCGAGAGGGGTACTTTCAGCCCAAAAGAAGTGGGCTGAAAATCTCGGCTCATACACGAGTATATACAGTAACCTATGAACGTCTCAATTTTACTGGTATCTATTTTTATTTTTGAAATTTACCAGTAGCTGCTGCATTTTCCACCCTAGGCTTATACGCGAGTCAATAAGCTTTCCCAGTTTTTTGTGGCGGTGGGGGGGGGGGGGGGGTAGTCTGCTTATACGCTAGTATATACGGTATATAGATACACCTAAATAAAATGGGAATGGTTGGTGATATCAGTTTCCTGTTTGTGGCACATTAGTATATGGGAGGGGGAAACTTTTCAAGATGGGTGGTGACCATGGTGGCCATTTTGGAGTCGGCCATTTTGGATCCAACTTTATTTTTTCTAATGGGAAGAGGGTCATGTGACAAACTTCTTGAGAATTTCACAAGAAATACAATGGTGTGCTTGGTTTTAATGTAACTTTATTCTTTCATGAGTTATTTACAAGTTTCTCTTTGTTTACAGCCATTGACAGGTCGCAGAGATTAATACATGAGGAGCGGATAGAAATTGTGTTGATGCCTGGTGAACGCAGTACCCGGGTCATTACAGCAGATTTCAATGCAAGACACCCTACGTAAGAAAACTGTCACCATTCCCATTTTATTTTAGGTGTATCAATACAAATGGCTCACCCAAAAAAGTCTGCCTCATCACTGAACAATGTTGTGTAAACTGAGGGTCCTGTTCCAATTTTTGTTTTGCCCATTCTGCAAATTCAGCGCGCCGATCTGGGTCACCAACCATCCCCATTTTATTTAGGTGTATCCATATCGATGGCCCACCCTGTGTACCTGCTTTGTTTATAGCTGCATACTCAGAAGCACCCTTTGCCCTGGTGCACACGGGACAATGTCCAATGAAAATAAAACAAAATCTGAGATATGATCAATAGAAAATGTTCAAGCATGTAGAAAAGGATAGCCCAAGTGGCTTCCTAACCTGTTTGCGCTAAGCTGCGGTGATGATCCGTTCTAGAGGCTGTTATGTCCAGTTAGCTGTGGGGGATCCTGCAGCGCTCTGATGGTAAGAAGGTCTCCTGATTGGGAGAACCCACACTGGGTTTGTGGAAAGATTCCAAGTAGTTTGAATGATGTTGCCATTAATGAACTGTGCTGGTGTAGTGCCGGCCGGTCACTGTTCTAACAACAAACTGCAGACTTGTAGGCGTGTGACATCACTGTGCAGTACAGACTATCCGGGAAGCAGAATGTTCATCCAACACGTTTGTGGTTGTGACCACCTTCATCAGGGATTACACCTGCAATCCATGGCAGTGCTTATATAGGGAATTGTCTCAGCTCAGAAACGGATTTAAACTTTTTTTTTTATTCGGTCGTCCATGACAGCACCACCTGAGAGAGGGGATCCGCCCTTCAGGAACAGGAAACCTACAGCTACAAAAGGGCGGCACCTCTCCCGCGCATCAGTTGGTTTCCTGTTCCTAGAGGACGGGACTTCCTTCAGATCATAGAATCGTAGAGTTGGAAGGGACCTCCTGGGCCATCTGGTCCAACCCCCTGCTCAAAGCAGGATTCGCTAAATCATCCCAGTCGGATGTCTGTCCAGCCTCTGTTTGAAGACTTCCATTGAAGGAGAACTCACCACTTCTTGTGGCAGCCTGTTCCACTCATTGATCACTCTGTCAAAAAGTTTTTTCTAATATCTAATCTGTGTCTCCTCCCATTCAGTTTCATCCCATTGCTTCTAGTCTTTCCTTGTGCAAATGAGAATAAAGTTGATCCTTCTACAATGTGACAGCCCTTTAGATATTTGTAGACAGCTATTAAGTCTCCTCTCAGTCTTCTCTTTTGCAAACTAAACATTCCCAAATCCTGCAACCTTTCCTCATAAGACAGGGTTTGCAGACCGGTCACCATTCTGGTCGCTCTTTTCTGCACTTGCTCCAGTTTGTTGATGTCTTTTTTAAAATGTGGTGCCCAAAACTGGACACAATATTCCAGATGAGGTCTGACCAAAGAGGAGTAGAGGGAAATAATTACTTCACGTGATCTAGACTGTATGCTTCTGTTAATACATCCTAGAATTGCATTTGCCTTTTTTGCTGCTGCATCACACTGTTGACTCATATTCAGTCTGTGATCTATTAGTATACCCAAGTCTTTTCCAAATGTGCTGTCACTTAGCCCTATTCCTCCCATTCTATATATGCTTTTTTCATTTTTATTGCCCAGATGTAGTACTTTGCATTTCTCCCTGTTAAAAACCATTGTGTTAGTTGCTGCCCACTGCTCCAGTGTATTTATATCTTTTTGAATCCCCTCTCTCTCTTCTCTAGTATTAGCTATCCCTCCTAGCTTTGTGTCATCAGCAAATTTAATCAGTTTGCCCTCAATTCCTTCATCTAAATCGATGATAAAGATGTTGAACAATACAGGGCCCAGGACAGAGCCCTGTGGTACCCCACTTGAGACATTCTTCCAACTGGAGGTGCAGCCATTTACGACCACTCTTTGGGTCCGATCACTAAGCCAGTTATGAATCCACCTAACAGTTGCCTTGTCCATTCCATACTTAGTCATTTTTTCAATAAGGATTGTATGAGAGACTTTGTCAAATGCTTTGCTGAAGTCAAGATATACTATATCTACAGCATTTCCTTGATCCACCCAATCAGTGATACCGTCATAGAAGGAAATTAAGTTAGTCTGACATGACTTATTAGTTACAAACCCATGCTGACTCTGTTTAATCACTTCATTCTTATCCAGGTATTGACATACAGTGCCTACAAGTAGTATTCAACCCCCTGCAGATTTAGCAGGTTTACACATTCGGAATTAACTTGGCATTGTGACATTTGGACTGTAGATCAGCCTGGAAGTGTGAAATGCACTGCAGCAAAAAAGAATGTTATTTCTTTGTTTTAATTTTTTTTTAAATTGTGAAAAGTTTATTCAGAGGGTCATTTATTATTCAACCCCTCAAACCACCAGAATTCTGTTTGGTTCCCCTAAAGTATTAAGAAGTATTTCAGGCAAAAAGAACAATGAGCTTCACATGTTTGGATTAATTATCTCTTTTTCCAGCCTTTTCTGACTATTTAAGACCCTCCCCAAACTTGTGAACAGCACTCATACATGGTCAACATGGGAAAGACAAAGGAGCATTCCAAGGCCATCAGAGACAAGATCGTGGAGGGTCACAAGGCTGGCAAAGGGTACAAAACCCTTTCCAAGGAGTTGGGCCTACCTGTCTCCACTGTTGGGAGCATCATCCGGAAGTGGAAGGCTTATGGAACTACTGTTAGCCTTCCACGGCCTGGACAGCCTTTGAAAGTTTCCTCCCGTGCCGAGGCCAGGCATGTCCGAAGAGTCAAGGCTAACCCAAGGACAACAAGGAAGGAGCTCCGGGAAGATCTCATGGCAGTGGGGACATTGGTTTCAGTCAATACCATAAGTAACGTACTCCACCGCAATGGTCTCCGTTGCAGACGAGCCCGTAAGGTACCTTTTACTTTCAAAGCGTCATGTCAAGGCTCGCCTACAGTTTGCTCATGATCACTTGGAAGACTCAGACAGACTGGTTCAAGGTTCTCTGGTCTGATGAGACCAAGATCGAGATCTTTGATGCCAACCACACACGTGACGTTTGGAGACTGGATGGCACTGCATACGACCCCAAGAATACCATCCCTACAGTCAAGCATGGTTGTGGCAGCATCATGCTGTGGGGCTGTTTCTCAGCCAAGGGGCCTCGCCATCTGGTCCGCATCCATGGGAAGATGGATAGCACGGCCTACCTGGAGATTTTGGCCAAGAACCTCCGCTCCTCCATCAAGGATCTTAAGATGGGTCGTCATTTCATCTTCCAACAAGACAACGACCCAAAGCACACAGCCAAGAAAACCAAGGCCTGGTTCAAGAGGGAAAAAATCAAGGTGTTGGAGTGGCCTAGTCAGTCTCCTGACCTTAACCCAATTGAAAACTTGTGGAAGGAGCTCAAGATTAAAGTCCACATGAGACACCCAAAGAACCTAGATAACTTGGAGAAGATCTGCATGGAGGAGTGGGCCAAGATAACTCCAGAGACCTGTGCCGGCCTGATCAGGTCTTATAAAAGACGATTATTAGCTGTAATTGCAAACAAGGGTTATTCCACAAAATATTAAACCTAGGGGTTGAATAATAATTGACCCACACTTTTATGTTTAAAATTGATTAAAATTTAACTGAGCAACATAACTTTTTGGTTTGTAAGATTTATGCATCTGTTAATAAATCCTGCTCTTGTGTGAAGTTTGAA
The DNA here is from genome assembly GCF_039654945.1 of Dendrobates tinctorius. Lineage (NCBI taxonomy): Eukaryota > Metazoa > Chordata > Amphibia > Anura > Dendrobatidae > Dendrobates > Dendrobates tinctorius. Next base: position 153,798 of record NW_027361980.1, on the reverse strand, counting down.
GGCTCTAACTTATTTGCATCTTATCAAACCTGCTAAATCTGCAGGGGGTTGAATACTACTTGTAGGCACTGTACATGTTGTTTAATAATTTGTTCAAAGATCTTTCCTGGTATAGAAGTCAGACTCACCGGCCTATAGTTGCCTGGGTCCACCTTCTTCCCCTTTTTGAAGATAGGAACAACATTTGCTCTTCTCCAGTCTTCTGGGACTTCTCCTGTTCTCCAAGAATTTTCAAAGATTATGGAGAGGGGTTCAAAAATTTCTTCTGCTATCTCCTTCAGTACTCTGGGGTGTAATTCATCTGGACCTGGAGACTTGAATTCATTTAGGTTAGCTAAGTGTTTCCTCACTATCTTTCTGTTTATAGATAGAAGAATCCAGGCTATTCCCTTAATAGGACAGTGAAGAACAGTTGATGTTACATTTCCTTTCTGAGAGAAAACAGATGCAAAATAGGAATTTAAAAGTTCAGCCTTCTCAACATCCTGTCTTACCATTTCATCATTTTCATCCTGTAAAAATCCTATAGCATCTTTGACTTTTCTTTTACTTTTGACATATCCCTAAAATCCTTTATTATTGCTTTTGACATCTCTTGCAAGCCTCAATTCATTTTCAGCTTTAGCTAATCTGATTTGTGCCCTGCAGGTTCTGCAGACAGCATTATATTCTTCTTTAGATATGCCTCCCTCTTTCCATTTTATAAACATTTTTTTCTTCCTTTTTAGCATGTGCTTAAGTTCTGTGTTCATCCATCCTGGTTTCCTTAAATGCTTCCTATTCCCTCTTTTCGGAATTGTTAACAACTGTGCTTTGAGAATTTCATTTTTCAAGATTTCCCATCCTTCCTGGACATTTTTGTCTTTAAGGATATCCAGCCATTGGATCCCTCCAATTCTCTTTCTGAATCCCTTAAAATCTGCCTTTCTGAAATCTAACCTTGATGTCTAAGTCTTCACAGGTCTTCCGCCTCTAGTTATCCAAAATTCTAAAATAGCATGGTCGCTACCTCCTAGGGTCCCAGCCACTTTTACCTCCTCAACCATTTCCTCCCTGTTTATAAGGATTAGATCCAAGGTAGCAGTTCCCCTTGTTTTCTCCCTTACCTTTTGGAAGATAAAGTTGTCAGCAAGAGAGGATAAGAATTTCCTTGACCTGTTAGTTTTGCCTGAGAGAGATTCCCAACAAATTTCTGGATAGTTGAAATCTCCCATGACAACTGTGTCATATTTTTTGGAGAACTTGGCCATTTGATGCATAAAGAGTTCATCCATATCTTCAGCTTGCACAGGCGGCCTGTAGTAAATGCCTACAATGGTGTCCTTTCCATTGTTCTGTCCTTGTATTCTTACCCAAACAGTTTCCACAGAACTCCCAGTCTCTGAAGCTTCAATCTCTGTGCAGATATACGCGTTTCTAACATACAATGCGACACCTCCTCCTCGTTTATCAAGTCTGTTTCTTGCAGATAAGTTGTATCCTTCTAGTCTTGTATTCCAATCATGTGTATTGTCCCACCAAGTTTCAGTGATTCCAATGACATCATATTTCTTTTCCTGTGTTAGTAGTTCCAATTCTCCTTGTTTGTTGCCCATGCTTTGTGCATTAGTATAGAAACATTTTAGTTTCTGATTGGTTTCTCTTTCTCCAATATTTTTATTGATTAGATTCTTTCGTCTTTGTTCTTCCTTTCCACTTCTAATAGCAGAGTTCTCAATAGCATTTGTCAGGTGTTTGGCTTTTTCTGGTCTTTTGCTTCCCTTCCCATGTTGTTCTAGTTTAAAGCTCTCCTTACAAGTGTAGCAAGGCGACTTCCAAATACATGCTTTCCAGTCTTCGTAAGGTGCACCCCATCTCTAGCAAGTAGTCCATCATATAAGTAGTTCACTCCGTGATCCAGAAATCCAATGATCGTCAGTCATGGAGTCGCCGAGGGATTCCCAGGCCGGCTGACCGACACAGGTAGCGGGGGGGGGGGGGGGGAGAGAGAGAATCTCCTACCTCGGTGTCCCTGGAGGCGCCACGGTGGGGCTGGGAAGGTCGCCATGGCAGTGGTTGGAGCAGAGGGTCCAGTGGACAGCCGCCTCCAGAGTGCCGGCACCAGGAGGTATGTATGCCCCGGGCCCCTCTTGGTGCACTCCCCCCGGGGTCCGGTCTCCTTTTCCGTCCGGGCCGGCGGTTGTGCCCGGTCGGCGGGCGCACGTGGGGGCTGCGGACATGTCTGAGCCAGGGGCGCCGTGCCAGCTCGCTCCCACGGTATCAGATGAGCGGCGGAAGGGGCGAGGCCGGGAACGCCGAAACCGGAAGTCGGGTGCTGGCCGGCTGTCCGGGGTGGCGCGCGGCTGTCCAGGGAGGGGGGGGGGCCGGAGCATAGGCGGGGAGGGGCGCATCCCGGGTGGGAGGTGCCACGGCCAGAACCCTGCTGACCTGGACATCGGGAGGCCTTATAAGGCAGGAGGTGACTCTGCTGGGGTGCTTCTGAAGGCCCAGCAATGGATACGACAGAAGCCCCCACAGAGCAGCAGGACGAGGTGCAGGAGCGCCCACAGAAGCCGGCCACGGCGAAGCCTCAAGCGAGTGGCCAGCAGAAGAAACAGATGAACGAGCGGACAGAGCCGCAGTTCCTCCAGGCTAAAGGACCCTCCTGCCTCCCTCCGTGATCCAGTACCTGCCTCATCTGCATGGGTAAGAGATCTCCGTGAATGTACCCTGATGCAGTGTTCCCTTATGTTTTTTCGCAGGGGAGGAAAGCTACAGGAAAACAGAAGCACAGGGAATGTGCCCTCTGTAGTTGCCCCTTACCAGATGGCCACCCTAAAAAGTTGTGTCAGCCATGCGTGCGACAAACGGTAGGGGTTGAAAGGGGACGTTGCCCCAGGGGTAGATTGACAGGCCCTTACACTCTCACCCATCCATACAGGTAGCGGAAGAAACGACGGACTTCACCACAAGCCTGAGGGAGATAATCAGGACAGAGATGAAGGCCCTATCTAAAGGGGATTCTTCTAGGAGGAGAGAAATTAGTTTCTCGGGTTCGGAGTCCTCGGCGCCCCTAGGAAAGTTGACTCCTCAGATTCCCCGGCCTCCACTTCATCTTCTTCGGAGGAAGACTCTAGCCGATTCTGCTTCCCCTTAGACCAAATGGATAGGCTAGTTAAAGCTATAAGGTCCACCATGGGGGTAGCAGACGCAAAGCCAGAACTTTCGGCACAGTACATGATGTTCGGGGGTCTAGATCCCAGAAAGCGCAGGGCCTTTCCATTAAATGACAAAGTCCAGAGCCTGATAGGGAATGGAAAAGACCAGAAAAAAGGGGCTCCTTGCCACCTGCCTTCAAGCGGAGGTACCCTTTTGATGACCCAGTGGTAAGCAGATGGGATAAGGCCCCTAAGCTGGACACGGCAGTAGCCAAAGCCTCCAAAAAATCCTCCATACCTTTCGACGACATGGCCTTCTTAAAAGACCCGCTGGATAAAGAGGCGGATTCTTTTCTAAAGGGAACATGGAAGATGTCAGCAGGCGCTCTAAGACCAGCGATAGCTGCCACATGTACGGCCAGATCCATGGATGGTCTGGCTGGATCAACTGGATTCCCAGCTGAAGGACGGAGCCTCAAGAGCATCCATTCGAAAAACTCCACCGATCATCCAAAGTGCTGCTGCTTTTTTGGCTGATGAGTCGGCAGACTCTGTGAGGATGGCGGCTAGGACCGCGGGTTTATCCAACGCAGCTCGAAGGGCTCTCTGGTTAAAATGCTGGCCAGGAGATAACCAGGCCAGGTCACGACTCTGCTCCATTCCGTGTGAGGGGGAATATCTGTTTGGCCCCGTTTTGGATGAACTTTTAGAGAAATCCGGGGATGATAAAAAGAAGTTCCCCAGTCTGCCGAACCCTTCTTATAGACGTCCCTTTACCAGGAAAGGATATTTCCATAGAAGGCCGTCCAGGGATCAGGGCAGATAGGATGACAAAAGGAGGAAAGGTACAGGATTCATGTTCGGAGGAGGGGGGGGCGCCAGGAAGGTCCAGCGCGTGACACTAAAAAGCCGCCCCAATGACTAGTTGCTCCGGTAGGGGGGAGACTAGCTGCCTTCTACCCAGCCTGGTCCATGATTTCTAGTAGTAACTGGATACTGGGGGTGATAGCTGCAGGTCTACGACTAGAATTCGCCCGGGTTCCCCAAGATCGATTTAAGGTCACCCCACTCAGGTCTTCCACATCAAAACAAGCTGCCCTGGAGGCCGAGGTGCATGATCTTTGCCGCAAGAAGGTCCTAACTATGGTTCCAGAGGGAGAAAGGGGGAAAGGTTTCTACTCCCCTCTGTTCCTGGTCCGCAAGCCAGACAGCTCCTTTAGGACTATAATAAATCTTAAGTCCCTCAACGAATTCCTGGTCATACACCCGTTTAAGATGGAGACAATTAATTCAACAATAAAATTGCTGTTTCAAAATTGCTTTATGGTGGTGTTAGATTTAAAAGATGCCTACTACCATATACCCATTCATGCAGCTCATCAGCGTTTCCTCAGAGTGGCGGTTCATTTAGATGGGTCAGTTCAACATTTCCAATATGCGGCCCTCCCCTTTGGGGTGGCAGTCGCTCCCCATGTGTTTACTGTAGTGGAAGTTATGGCCCATCTACATGAATCAGACATTCTAGTAGTCCCCTACTTAGAGGACTTCCTGAATGTAGGGAAAATGGCGAAACATTGTTTGGAACAGCTACAAAGGGCAATGTCTGCCCTAGAGCGGTTAGGATGGCTGCTTAACATCAAAAAATCTCAGTTACAGCCGATGAGAGTCCAACAATTCTTGGGCCTGATCCTGGATTCTGAGAAACAGGAATGACGTCTGCCTCCGGAGAAGCTTGTTCGGCTACATTATTAGGTCCTGAACGCTTCCAATAACTCTACCATGTCCCTCAGGAAAGCCATGTCCCTTCTGGGTTCTCTTTTGTCCTGTATCCCGGTGGTCCAGTGGGCCCAGTTTCATGCAAGGACACTACAGGGCGAGGTTTTAGTGCATCAAAGAATCCTTGGGGGTTACTTAGAGGGCCAGCTAACCTTGTCCCGAAACAAAAAGGGAGTCCCTAGAGTGGTGGCTAGACAAGGATAATTTATCCAGAGGGGTTCCCTGGGAGTATGACATATCCCGCACAGCCCTTCCGGTTGGGGGGGGGGGGCTCATATGGGTGAGATCCTGGTCCAGGGCCTATGGGAGCATCATCAGATAGAAATGTCATCTAACCTGAAAGAGTTGACAGCAGTAGAGCAGGCAGCTAAGAAGCTACTTGTGTATCTACAGGGCCATCATGTGCGAGTGTTCTCCGACAAATCAGGTCACCGTGGCTTATATCAACCACCAAGGCGGGACTCATTCCAAACCCCTGATGAATGTGGCAGAACGGTTGTTCCGGCTAGCAGAGCAACATTTTCTATCTTTAACAGCTCTACATATAAAAAGGGAAAGAAAACATCACGGCAGACTTAAGCCGCAATCTGCTAAAGCAAGGAGAATGGTCCCTAAAAAAAAAAAAACTCCATCTTCGACCTGATTGTACAAGAGTGGGGACAACCAGAGATAGATCTCTTCGCCACCATGGAAAACAGAAAATTAAGACCATTCTGCTCCCTAAATCCCAGAGAGAACCCCCTGGCGGTAGATGCCTTTCTGATAAAGTGGGACTTCAGGCTAGCCTACGCCTTCCCTCCCCTATCGCTACTACCCCTGGTGATGAGGAAAATCAGGAGAAACAGAGCAAGGGTTATAGTTATCGCTCCATTTTGGCCCAGGAGGGCATGGTTCTCATGCCTCAGGACCATGTCGATGTCCGATCCTTGGGTTCTTCCGGACATCCCGGATCTCCTATCCCAGGTCCCAGTCTTCCATCCTCAGGTGGCTGGCCTACATTTGACGGCGTGGAGGAGTTTGAACGGACACTGCTAAAAGATAAAGGCTTCTCCCCAGACCTGATTAGCACCCCACTTGAAAGTAGGAAAACCATTACTACCAAAATTTATGTCAGAATTTGGAAGAAATTCCTTCAGAACTCTGGGATAATCGCTGGGGATTCAGCGCCTATAAATCAAACCTTAGAGTTTCTACAGAAAGGTCTGGACATGGGGCTTTCCACTAGTACCCTCAAAGTACAAGTATCAGCCTTGGGGGCCCTCTTTAGCTGCAACATCGCGGGTAATTACTGGGTCAATAGATTCATTAAGGCAGCAGGTAGATCCAGGCCAATAGTGAAGGATAGGTTCATGTCGTGGGACTTGAACCTAGTCCTCACAGCTATGACACAAGCTCCATTTGAACCCATCTCATCAGCTTCCATAAAAAACATGTCCCTCAAAGTAGCCTTCCTGGTAGCTCTAACCTCAGCTCGTAGAGTAAAGGGGGTTTTACACATAGCGATATCGCTAGCAATATCGCTAAAACGTCACTGATTTTGTGACGTTATAGCGATATTGCTAGCGATATCGCTATGTGTGATACTTACCTCCGACCGGCTCCCCCGCTGTCCATCACTGATGGAGCCGCCCGATCTCGCGCAATTTCTTGTCGTCTGCTTCCTGCTGTGACGACGAGCGACTCTGGACGCGGGCGGACATCTTCATCGCTGTGTGTGAAAGGTGAGTATCATGCGCTGCGTCGCTGCTGCATCGCTGTGAGATCTGTCTGTGTGAAAGCTCACTAGCGATCATTTAGCGATGCACCAGCGATCCTGACCGGGTCGGATCGCTGGTGCATCGCTAAATGTAAAAGGGCCTTAAGCGACATCCAGGCATTATCTAGGCGTCCTCCTTAAATACAGTTCAAGGACGATAGGGTAATACTCAGACCTGATCCAGCGTACTTACCTAAGCTTTCACAGGACACAGGAAATAGTTGGATTAGGGAGGAAGGACTAACAAGAAGGAGGAGAAACTACATACCCTAGATGTTAAGAGATGTCTCATAGAATATCTCGCAGTTACAGATCCCTGGAAGAAAGATAATGCCCCGTTTGTCTCCCCATCAAGGCCCTAGGAAAGGGCTTAGAGTGTCAAAAAATACACTAGCCAGGTGGATTAGAGAAGCGATTTCAATAGCATACACCTCAAAAGGCAGACCGGCACCTGGGAAGCTGAGGGCGCATTCCACCAGAGCCATGGCGACCTCGTGGGCCGAGAGATCAGAAGTCTCCATTGACCAGATATGTAAGGCGGCTACTTGGTCCTCTCCGAGCACCTTTTATAGTCATTACAGGCTAGACTTGGGTGCTTCCACAGACCTCTCCTTTGGTGTAAGGGTGCTGCAGGCTGTAGTCCCTCCCTAAATAGTTATTACTCTCTGTAATTCTCTCAGGTGGTGCTGTCATGGACGACCGAATAAAGTCTTAGTTACTCACCGGTTAAAGGTATTTTTCGGAGTCCATGACAGCACCCGTATATTCCCTCCCTTTAGTTTAATTTGGGTGTGCACGTCTTCCTCTTGTATATACACACTGGTGATAATTAAGTAGTGATAGTATTGTACATAAATCATGCATTAACCTTGAGGTCCTCTTGTGCTCTGTAATCCAACTGATGCGCGGGAGAGGTGCCGCCCTTTTGTAGCTGTAGGTTTCCTGTTCCTGAAGGGCGGATCCCCTCTCTCAGGTGGTGCTGTCATGGACTCCGAAAAATACCGTTAACCGGTGAGTAACTAAGACTTTTGTTATCTTTATCAAAAAGCAAACAGTTCTATCCCAGTATTAAGACCTATTGGTCTTAATGTATTTAATGTTAAGATCCACCTGCTTTCAGCTCTCAACACATGTTTTATAGAATCTACCCCTCTCCAAAGTTTTTCCACGCCACAAAAAGAGCTTCCCACTAGGTCTCCATTGGGTTGGATTTTGTAGTATACAAGAAAAAGATTTTTCCACCAGCAGGAGCAAAAGAGTAAAAATGCAGAGACACAACGAGAGTCTGCATAACTCAGCGTGTAGTTATATAGGAGTGAACACACCTAGGTCCAGAAATCTTTGGCCAGTGACAAGTCTCCAAGATTTCAGCTCTGTAGGCCGCTATTTTGGATGTAAAACTGAACAACTAAGATGCAAATGAAGTGGAGACTTTCAGGTTTAAATTAAAAGGGACTCAGAAATATCCTAAGAAAGATTTAGGAATTGCAGGTATTTTTCTAGAAATCCTTCTCATTTCAGGGCTCAGGAGTAATTTGACAAATTAATAAAATGTTCATTTTTAATTCTTTGTAGAGAATCCTTTACAGCAATGATGGCCTGAAGTCTGGAGGCCATGGATGTCCCCATCGCTGGTGTCCTCCTGTGTGAGGTTTGACAGCAAGGGCAGCCTGAAGCCCATGGATGTCACCATCGCTGGTGTCCTCCTGTGTGAGGTTTTACAGCAATGGCAGCCTGAAGCCTGGAGGCTATGGATGTCACCATCGCTGGTGTCCTCCTGTGTGAGGTTTTACAGCAATGGCAGCCTGAAGCCTGGAGGCTATGGATGTCACCATCGCTGGTGTCCTCCTGTGTGAGGTTTTACAGCAATGGCGGCCTGAAGCCTGGAGGGCATGGATGTCACCATCGCTGGTGTCCTCCTGTGTGAGGTTTTATAGCAATGGCAGCCTGAAGTCTGGAGACCATGGATGTCACCATCGCTGGTGTCCTCCTGTGTGAGGTTTTATAGCAATGGCAGCTTGAAGTCTGGAGACCATGGATGTCACCATCGCTGGTGTCCTCCTGTGTGAGGTTTTATAGCAATGGCAGCCTGAAGCCTGGAGGCTATGGATGTCCCCATCGCTGGTGTCCTCCTGTGTGAGGTTTTATAGCAATGGCAGCCTGAAGTCTGGAGGCCATGGATGTCCCCATCGCTGGTGTCCTCCTGTGTGAGGTTTGACAGCAATGGCAGCCTGAAGCCCATGGATGTCACCATCGCTGGTGTCCTCCTGTGTGAGGTTTTACAGCAATGGCAGCCTGAAGCCTGGAGGCTATGGATGTCACCATCGCTGGTGTCCTCCTGTGTGAGGTTTTACAGCAATGGCAGCCTGAAGCCTGGAGGCTATGGATGTCACCATCGCTGGTGTCCTCCTGTGTGAGGTTTTACAGCAATGGCGGCCTGAAGCCTGGAGGGCATGGATGTCACCATCGCTCGTGTCCTCCTGTGTGAGGTTTTATAGCAATGGCAGCCTGAAGTCTGGAGACCATGGATGTCACCATCGCTGGTGTCCTCCTGTGTGAGGTTTTATAGCAATGGCAGCTTGAAGTCTGGAGACCATGGATGTCACCATCGCTGGTGTCCTCCTGTGTGAGGTTTTATAGCAATGGCAGCCTGAAGTCTGGAGACCATGGATGTCACCATCGCTGGTGTCCTCCTGTGTGAGGTTTTACAGCAATGGGAGCCTGAAGCCTGGAGGCTATGGATGTCACCATCGCTGGTGTCCTCCTGTGTGAGGTTTTACAGCAATGGCGGCCTGAAGCCTGGAGGCCATGGATTTCACCATCGCTGGTGTCCTCCTGTGTGAGGTTTTACAGCAATGGCAGCCTGAAGCCTGGAGGGCATGGATGTCACCATCGCTGGTGTCCTCCTGTGTGAGGTTTTATAGCAATGGCAGCCTGAAGTCTGGAGACCATGGATGTCACCATCGCTGGTGTCCTCCTGTGTGAGGTTTTACAGCAATGACAGCCTGAAGACTGGAGGCCATGGACCTGTCTTATGAGGAAAGGTTGCAGGATTTGGGAATGTTTAGTTTGCAAAAGAGAAGACTGAGAGGAGACTTAATAGCTGTCTACAAATATCTAAAGGGCTGTCACATTGTAGAAGGATCAACTTTATTCTCATTTGCACAAGGAAAGACTAGAAGCAATGGGATGAAGCTGAATGGGAGGAGACACAGATTAGATATTAGAAAAAACTTTTTGACAGTTAGAGTGATCAATGAGTGGAACAGGCTGCCACGAGAAGTGGTGAGTTCTCCTTCAATGGAAGTCTTCAAACAGAGGCTGGACAGACATCTAACTGGGATGATTTAGCGAATCCTGCTTTGAGCAGGGGGTTGGACCAGATGGCCCAGGAGGTCCCTTCCAACTCTACGATTCTATGATTCATCATTGCTGGTCTCCTCCTGTGAAAGGCTTTCCTGCCTTTACTGGAGAGACTTCAGTTGCTTGTAGCTCTGCCTTCAGTTTTGTCTTCAGCCTGCGAAACGTTGCTCAAAGGGCTGAGATCTGGTGATGACTCGGCCATTGCAGATTATACTTCTTTGTTTTCACAGGATGTTTTGGGTCATTGTCCATCGATCCTGTGAAGCGCCGTCCAATCAAACTTGCTATGCTTGGGTGAATTTGAGTAGAAAGTATGGCCCTTCTGTCTTCAGTCACATCATTATTAACCATTAGTGACTTGGTTCCAGTTGAAGCCATGCATGCCCGCACCATGACACCGACTCCACCCTGTGTTACGCAGGATGTGCCAAGGATCAGGAGCTGCTCCAAGACTTCTCCAGACTTTCTTCTTCCCATCATTCTGGTACAGGTTGATCCTAGTTTTGCTATTCCAGAACTGGGCGGCTTCTTTAGATGTTTTTTTTAGTAAAGTCTAATACGGCCTATTTTTAAGGTTCATTAATGGTTGTAGCTTGTGGTGAACCTACGGTATTTGCTCTCATGACATCTTCTCTTTCTGGTAGACTTACATACTTAGTCACCAACTTCCTGGAGAGTACTTCACTTGGAGGAGGGGGATGTTGTGAAGGGGGTTTTCTTCACCATAGGAAAGATTCTGCGATCCTCCACCACTTGTCTTCCGCGGACATCCAAGCCAGAGTACCCAGCTCACCAGGGCGCTATTTTTTTGCAGAATGTACCAAACTGTTGATTTAACAGCTTCTAACATTTCTCTTCTGAAATTTTTTTTTCAGCTCAAAGTTTCTCTTCTATTAAGAGTTCCTTTGTCCACATATTGTGGGTTCACAACAACAGCTTTTAAATGCAAATATCACACCTGGCATCAGCTCCAGACCTTTTATCTGCTTAATTGATGGATTAACATGGGAAAAGCCCATGCAGCTCATTAAAGAACTTTTGAGATAATTGTTCAATTACAAATCCCTTGAAAAGAGGCAGCTATGTGTTAAAGGGCTGTAATTCCTAAAACTTTCCAATTAGGAGGCAAATCCTCTAGAATTAAAGCAGAGTCGGCACTTTAAGCCAAGATTGATTATAGAACAGGATCCGGAATATGCTTTGGTAAAAAGCTAAAGTGGTAAAACTTCTGGACCTAAAGGTACTGTCACACCTAGCGATGCACCAGCGATCCCGACCAGCGATATGACACAGTCAGGATCGCTGGTGCATCACTAAGTGGTCGCTAGTGAGCTGCCACACAGACAGATCTCACCAGCGACATCGCAGGGGTCGGGGGTCGCTACTTACCTGTCAGACGCGGCGATCCTGACGTCCTCCCGCCCGCGTCCACCCGTCGCTCGTCTCCACAGCAGGAAGCCCAGCAGAAAGCTGACGACGAGAAACGGCCCAGGCCGTTCTCGCGCGATCAGCGATAACCAGCGGGGGAGCCGGTCGGAGGTATCAGACATAGCGATATCGCTATAACGTCACAAAATCAGTGACGTTACAGCGATATCGCTTAGTGTGACAGGCGCTTAACTATTATATACAGGGGCTGAGAGTAGATAGAGAGCATATGGTATACACAGGGAGTGTACACACACTCTGTACCGGGGTATATGATATACACAGCAAGTGCGCGCTCACGCAGTACCGGGGTATATGGTTGCGGGGGACAAAAACCTATTAGACCAATGCCCGGAGAGTGGAGTCTATGGCTCTACAGGATGCAGACTTTTTCCAGCACAAAGCACTGGTTGCGTAGATATTGTTGTGTTTTATTACTGATTTTCTGGCTTGTCAGTTCATCCTCAAGAATTAAGGTTTCCATTCAGTGACAGCAAGCAAAGAAAGGTGTGCAGGCTGGATTTTATGTAAGCTTAAGGCCAGACAGGAGATTGCTTAAGGTAAATGTAAAGCAATCATCCGATCAATCCATTGTTCTCCCAGCCCTAGGTCCATTGTGTGGATGGAGATCGTAGACCCAGGAGAGCCATCACTACAAGGGTCTCACATGCATTCCCAGGTGATGAGTGAGACACTCCCACCAATGCACAGTTAGCATTGGGAGGGGAATGTTTACCAATGGCTGGGCTCAATTCTGGGGCAGCTTGGGGTATTGAGGACTGACGAGAAAATGCTTGTTGGCTGGAGGGGTACCCATGAGCTACGGTTGTGATATCCATCATCTGGATGAACTTAGGCTGTGAACGCAGACTATACTGGCTGGAAATACCAAAAGCCGTGGGCCAAGCAAAAGTTGAGAGACTGTGGGTATCACGTGGTACAAAGGCAGTAGAAATTGTATTTTGGCCATCCACCTGGATTTGTTGCATAACTGTGGACGGAAGAAATAAAGCGAGCTGCATCGTTAACCTGCCTAGGTAATTATAACAACCCACGTCAGATCTTCACAAAGGGTGTACAGTATGAACAGGCAATGGGGCCACTTACAAAAGACTATTGAACCAATTGATCGAAGAGCGGAGTCCACGGCTTTACAGGATGCAGACTTTCCAGCATGGAGCACCGGTTACGTCGATATTGTTGTGTTTTATTAGTGACTTGCTTGCTCGTCGGTTCATCCTCAGGAATCAATGTTTCCATTCAGTGACAGCAAGCAGACAAAGGCGTGCTGGTTGGATCATATGTATACCTAAGGCCAGACAGCAGATTACTAAATGTAAATGTAAGAGGAAGGATGGGAAATCGTGAAAAATTAGGTTCTCAAAGCACAACCGTTAATTCCAAAAAGAGTGAAGAATTTAAGGAAACCAGGATGGATAACACAGAACTTAATCATTTTCTTCCTTTTTAGCACTTGTTTATCAAATGGAAAGAGGGAGGCATATCTAAAGAAGAATATAATGCAGTCTGCAGAACCTTCAACATACAAATCAGATTAGCTAAAGCTGAAAATGAATTGAGGCTTGCAAGAGACATCAAAAGCAATAAAAAAAAAAAAAAGATTTTGGGGATATGTCAAAAGTAAAAGAAAAGTCAAAGATGCTATAGGATTTTTACAGGATGAAAATTACGAAATGGTAAGACAGGATGTTGAGAAGGCCGAACTTTTAAATTCCTAAAGTCTCCAGGTCCAGATGAATTACACCCCAGAGTACTGAAGGACATAGCAGAAGAAATTTTTCTGAAACACTCCATAATCTTTGAAAATTCTTGGAAAACAAGAGAAGTCCCAGAAGACTGGAGAAGAGCAAATGTTGTTCCTATGTTCAAAAAGGGGAAGAAGGTGGACCCAGGCAACTATAGGCCAGTGAGTCTGACTTCTATACCAGGAAAGATCTTTGAACAAATTATTAAACAACATGTATGTCAATACCTGGATAAGAATGAAGTGATTAAACAGAGTCAGCATGGGTTTGTAACTAATAAGTCATGACAGACTAACTTAATTTCCTTCTATGACAGAATCACTGACTGGGTGGATCAGGGAAATGCTGCAGATATAGTATATCTTGACTTCAGCAAAGCATTTAACAAAGTCTCTCATACAATCCTTAATGAAAAAATGACTAAGTATGGAATGGACAAGGCAACTGTTAGGTGGATTCATAACTGGCTTAGTGATCGGACCCAAAGAGTGGTCGTAAATGGCTGCACATCCAGTTGGAAGAATGTCTCAAGTGGGGTACCACAGGGCTCTGTCCTGGGCCCTGTATTGTTCAACATCTTTATCAACGATTTAGAAGAAGGAATTGAGGGTAAACTGATTAAATTTGCTGATGACACAAAGCTAGGAGGGATAGCTAATACTAGAGAAGAGAGAGAGAGAGAGAGAGAGAGAGAGAGAGAGAGAGAGAGGATTCAAAAAGATATAAATAAACTGGAGCAGTGGGCAGCAACTAACAGAATGGTTTTTAACAGGAAAAAATGCAAAGTACAACATCTGGGCAATAAAAATGAAAAAAGCATATACCGAATGGGAGGAATAGGGCTTGTGATAAAACACTCCGGGATCGCCTTTGCTGGGGTCAAAGGTCACGGGCGTTCAGCATGAAACTCAGGCGCTCAGCCGGGGTCCGGGTATAACTGACACTGGGTCAGGTTTATTAACGATGAAAGCAATGCATAAAGAAAAAAAAAAAAAAACAAAACAAATCCTTGCCTGTCCGGCACTAACTAAACAAGGTACAACCTAACTACCAACTGGCGGCTTCTCCCGTCCAGCCAAACCACAGTTGCAGTGGGCACTGCTTCCACTCACGTGTGTCTCTCACACAGACAGGCTCTCTGTGTTCCCAGGCTGAGACACTCACACAACCACCTGGCCTCCTTTTATATCCACCTCCCATTATTCATTAGTAACCAGGTGAGATACTGACCAGACTAGGCCACATAGGAAAGGAATCTGGGCGAGATATACCTGCCCTCATCCACTATTCCCACATGATTCTGACCAGCTAAGCAACAGCACATGTGAAAAAGACTTGGGTATACTAATAGATCACAGACTGCATGAGTCAGTGTGATGCAGCAGCAAAAAAGGCAAATTCAATTCTGGGATGTATTAGCATAAGCATACAGTCTAGACCACGTGAAGTCATTATTTCCCTCTACTCCTCTTTGGTCAGACCTCATCTGGAATATTGTGTCCAGTTTTGGGCACCACATTTAAAAAAAAAAAAAAAAACTTAATAGCTGTCTACAAATATCTCAAGGGCTGTCACATTGTAGAAGGATCATCTTTATTCTCATTTGCACAAGGAAAGACGATAGAAGCAATGGGATGAAACTGAATGGGAGGAGACAGATTAGATATTAGAAAAAAACTTTTTGACAGCTAGAGTGATCAATGAGTGGAACAGGTGGCGAGTTCATCTTCCATGGAAGTCTTCAAACAGAGGCTGGACAGACATCTGTCTGGGATGATTTAGCGAATCCTGCTTTGAGCAGGGGGTTGGACCAGATGGCCCAGGAGGTCCCTTCCAACTCTACGATTCTATGAATGTAAAGCCATCCTTCTATTAATCTCCATCAGCATCTCAGGGTCAAAAGCCATTGTTCTCCCATCAACTAGGCCTATTGTGTAGGTGGGGATTGTAGAGGCAGAGGCGCCATCACCACAGGGGGTCTCTCATGCAATCCAAGGTGATGGGGCTCAACCTAAGAAACACCCACCCACCAATGCACAGTTAGCTTTGGAAGGGGAGTGTTTCCAGTATCCGTTGTTTCAGATGCTGCACATCTCGTATTTTCATAGCATAGACAATTGCCTTCAGATGACCCCAAAGATAAAAGTCTAAGGGGGTCAGATCGGGAGACCTTGGTGGCCATTCAACTGGCCCACAACGAATAATAATCTTTATTTACAGTATATAGCGCCAACATATTCCACAGCGCTTCACAGTTTAACAGTTTCAAAACACAAGACATAAGTAACAACGTTATCAATACAATAATTAAAGCACAATAAGCCACCCCTGCTGGTGAGAGCTTACACTCTACAATGAGGTGAGGGAGATACAGAGTACAGGTGTGTATATACAATGGTGTATTTACAATGATGGTCCAGCCATCTTGAGGGAGTGAGGGATGGATGGAGATAGTGAATGGGCTACACACGCACACTTACACATAGAATGAATGTGATTAGTGAACGTGATAGGCTGCTCTGAACAAATGTGTTTTGAGGGAGTGCCTGAAACTATGCAAATTGTGGATAGTCCTAATTTCTTGGGGTAGAGCATTCCAGAGGATTGGCGCAGCGTGGGAGAAGTCTTGGAGTCGGGAGTGGGAGGTACGTCTTAGTGCAGAGGTTAGTCAAAAGTCGTTTGCAGAGTGCAGCGGTCGGTTAGGCCGATAGAAAGAAATGAGGGAGGAGATGTAGGGGGATGATGCACTGTGGAGAGCTTTATGGGTGAGAATAAGTACTTTGAATTGGATCCTATAATGAATGGGCAGTCAATGTAAGGACCGAAGAGCGGACGCGTCCGAGTACCGATTAGCCAGATAGATGACCCTGGCTGCTGCATAAGGATGGACTGTAGAGGGGATATGGTCGAGAAACGGGAAGGCCAATTAATAGAGCGTTGCAGTAATCCAGGCGAGAGTGGATCAATGCTACAGTAAGGGTTTGTTGTTTCCATGGTGAAAAAAGGGCAGATTCTAGAGATGTTCATTAGGTGTAAGCGGCAAGAGATTGTATATGGGATGTGAAGGAGAGCTTGGTGTCAAACATAACACCCAGACAGCGTGCCTGCTGCCGGGGTGTTATTATGGTGCCACCCACGGAGAGGGAAGTGTCAGATTTAGTGAGGTTAGTAGATGGCGGGAGCAGAAGTTGTTCAGTTTTTGAGAGGTTAAGTTTCAGATAGAGAGCGGACATGACGTTGGAGACTGCGGACAGTCACTGGCGTTCTGTAGTACAGCGGGGGTAAGGTCGGGGAATTACGTATATAAATTTGTATCATCAGCATAAAGATGGTACTGAAAGCCAAATGTGCTGATGGTCTGTCCAATTGGGGCCGTGTAGAGAGAGAAGAAAAGGGGGCCAAGGACTGAGCCCTGAGGTACCCCGACAGCGAGAGGAAGAGGAGATGACGTGGAGCCAGCGAACAAAACACTGAAGGAGCGGTCAGAAAGATAGGAAGAGAACCAGGAAAGCAGTGCCCTTAATGCCTAGTGACTGGAGCCTAGAGATTAGGAGATGGTGGTCAACAGTGTCGAAAGCTGCAGATAGGTCAAGAAGAATGAGCAGAGAATGGTCACCATTACGTTTTGCTGTCAGAAGGTCATTGGTCACTTTGATGAGTGCAGTTTCAGTCGAATGTAGGAGGCGGAAGCCGGACTGTGAAGGGTCTAGAAGGGAGTGACTGGAGAGGTAACGGGTAAGGCTAGAGTAAACTAGGCGCTCCAAAAGTTTAAAGATGAAGGGGAGATTGGAGACTGGTTTGTAGTTGTTTGTGCAGGATGGGTCGAGGGTGGGTTTCTTTAGTAATGAAGTAACGATGGCGTGTTTGAAGGAGGATGGGAAAATGCCTGAGGAGAGGGAGAGATTAATGATTGCAGTTAGGCGAGTTGTGACGACTGGAGAAGATGTGAGGGAATGGGGTCGGTAGTGCATGTGGTCGGATGAGAAGAGTCTGGAGACCTCTTCTGTGATGGGAACAAATGTGTAAAGTGAGCCAGGGGAGATGTAGGAAGGGATGGGAGTCACAGCGCTTGGTGGTTGGGAGCAGATTTCCTGATGGATATTATCTATTTTTTCTGTAAAGTGGGAGGCCAGGTCATCAGCACAAATGTCTGATAGGGGCTTGTGCTTTTGGCCTGAGGAGGGAGTGAAGAGTGTCGAAAAGTTTCTTGGGGTTGTTGGCTAGTGAGATCAGGGTGGTGAAGTAGGTCTGTTTGGCGAGGTGAAGGGCAGAGTTATAGGTTCTTAACATAAATTTGAAGTGGATGAAGTCTTCTGGTGTGCGGATTTTTCTCCATAGGCGTTCAGCACTCCTAGGGCATCGCTGGAGAAGTCGAGTTTGCGATGTGAGCCAGGGCTGTTTCACTCTGTGTTTGGAGGTTCTGTTGGTGAGGGGTGCTACTTGGTCAAGGATGCTTCTGAGAGTGTCGTAGTGATGAACAGCCAGATCAGGACAGCAAAAAGGAGGAGATTGGGGACAGTGATGAGTGTAGGGAGTCTGAGGGTTAATGGCTTGTAGATTTCCGAATGTGTGGTAGGTAGGAGCGAGCTGGGGTGGGCGAGGATTTGTGAGCGTGAAGGAGAGAATGTTGTGGTCAGAGAGGGGAAGCGGTGAGTTATTTAGGTGGGAGACTGAATAGAGACGGACAAAGACCAGATCAAGGGTGTTACCGTCCTTGTGGGTCTAAGAGGTTGAGCGCTGCAAGAGGCCTAGAGAGGTGGTTAGTGATAATAACTGGGATGCAGATGTGGAAGTAGGGCTGTTAATGGGGATGCTGAAGTCTCCCAGGATAAGAGGACATGAAGTGAGGCAGCCAGGAATGCTCGGACCTGACACCCATAATGTGGTGGTGCACCCTGTTGCCGAGCATTCCTACAAGGAATATGACCCCCTTAGACTAGCATTTCTTCTGCGGTGTTGCCATCAGTGAGTCAAGAGAGGGAGAAAAGGGTTGCATTGACAATCCAACACAATGGGCAGCACTTTGAACACATTTTATAGGTGGTCATAAACTTGTAAATAACTCGAACTAATAAAGTTACATTAAGACCAAGCACTCCAATGTTATTCTTGTGAAATTCTCAATAAGTTTGATGTGTCACATGACCCTCTTCCCATTGGAAAAAATAAAGTTGGATCCAAAATGGCCGCCATGGTCACGACCCATCTTGAAAAGTTTTCCCGCCTCCCATATACTATTGTGCCACAAACAGGAAATTGATATCACCAACCATTCCCATTTATTTAGGTGTATCCATAGAAATGGCCCACCCTGTATTGATCCTCGAACCAGTTCATAAAAATAATTGCCAATACACTCCCTGACAGAAGTTCTGTTGCTTATCCATGTTATGTAATAAAAGCTGATAACCTGACGTTAAATTCAGCCATTGGTTGTATAAATTATTCTTTTGAAAGCTGAAACCCTCCGAAATGTGGTTTAGGTTAAGAAAATAAATTGGCATCAATGCAGAAATATTGATCATTTAGTGGACACAGAATGGTCAGATTTTGGTAAGACAAAAGGTTTGTCGCCTGGTCATAAAATGCCCCCAATCCTAGTTTACATCCTCACCTGCGCTCAGTAAATGATCGGTTAATTAGTGGGTGTGTATAAAAAGAAACCCAGCACCCCAGACCTTCACTTGAGCTGCAACTTGAGCTCTGACAACATGCCAAAAATCCACCCTGCGACCAAAGCCTGGATTATCAAGAGGCTGAAGACCAGATCCACTGCAGAGGTGGCTGGCACCTTTAATTTGTCTCAGCGTCAAGAACAAAGAATTAAAAAAGATTCGAAGACACTGGAGATGTGTTTGACAAGCCCAGGTCCGTCAGACACCACAAGACAACTGCTCAGGAGGAACACTTGTTGGTTAGAAAATCCAAAGCAAGCCCCTCTTCCACTGCAGCAGAGCTCCAACAGGCCTGGTCACTTCAAGTCCCTGTGTCAACTAGAACAGTTTGTAGGATTCTGTCTCGAAATGGCCTCCATGGTCGAATCAGTGCCCAGAAGCCAGCACTAAACAAAAGGCAAATAAAAAAAAAGTGTGGTATTTGCAAAGTCCCACAACCTGCTAAACAGATGGACACTGGAAAAAATGTCAGTAGGCGGATTTCTCTGATGAATCTTCAGTAGAATTACACCACAGCCGCTGCAAATACTGCAGGAGACCTACTGGAGCCCGTATGGATCCAAAATACACCCAGAAAACAGTTACATTTGGTGGTGGAAAGATCATGGTCTGGGGTGACATTCAGTATGGGGGGTGTGCAAAACATTTGCAAGGTGGAAGGCAATATCAATAGCCTAAAATATCAAGAAGTATTAGCTACCTCTTATATTCCACATCATAAAAGGGGTCACATTCTGCAGCAGGATGGTGCTCCATCTCATACATCCATCTCTACAACAATGTTCCTCCAGGCAAAAAAGATCAAGGTGCTCCAGGACTGGCCAGCCCAGTCACCAGACAGGAGCATCATTGAGCATGTCTGGGGTAGGATGAAAGAGGAAGCTTGGAAGACAAAACCAAGAATCTAGATGAACTCTGGGAGGCATGTAAGACTGCATTCTGTGCTATTCCTGATGACGTCATTAATAAATTGTATGAATCATTGCTGAATGGCATGGATGCAGTCCTTCAAGCTCATGGAAGTCACACAAAATATTAAATATGACTGTAACAGCACCACAACTTCATTCACCAATGTTATGCACAGGGCTGTGGAGTCGGTAAGCCAAACCTGCGACTCAGACTCCTCAATTTCCCTTCTACCGACTCCCACATATATTGCTTAGGCCTCTTTCACACTTCCGTTTTTTACAGTCACAATCCGCCAGGTTTTGAAAAAAAACGGATCCTCAATTTTTTTTTTGAGGATCCGTTTTTTTCCCATTGACTTGCATTAATGGCGGATTGTGACGGATTCATGTCCGTTGCATCCGTTTTTTTGTGAGGATCCGCCAAAAGTTGCTGTCCGTCACCATCCTCAAAAATTTCAAAACGGAGCTTGTAACGTTTTTTTCTCTGGCGGATCCTGCAAACACTGATTTAACCCGAATTTCTTTCTGGGTGCCGGACAAAACAAAAAAAAAAAAATTTTTCTCTCTCTCTCGCCAGAGACTCCTTTAAATTTCTTCATTTTCAGGATCCGTCTGAAAACGGATCCTGTGCCATCCGTTCACATCAGTTGAGAACGGATCCGCTTGTCCGCCTTTTTGGCGGATTATAACTGATGCAAAAAACTGAAGTGTGAAAGAGGCCTTATACTTAAGTGAAAAATGTATTGTAGTACAATGTGAACATCAGACATTTAACATTTAGATAGAACATAATATATATTTATTGGAATACAACTTTAGAACACAAAAAACTAATAAATTGTACATATGTAATACACTGTATAATATCGATTACATACACACACACACACTATGTAATAAACTATGTAAGTGGCAAAAAACAGTTTTCAACACAATCATACTAAATAACATTTGTGCTGTCTATGAATTTGTTCTAAGAAATAGAATTGCCTCCATCAGATCCTCCTTCATAGATGACCTCACATCTGACCTAATAATGTTAAGGCCAGAGAACAACCTCTCTACAGTAACTTGTGCTGGAGGCAAAGCTGTAACCACATGGGAACATCTCTAAATTTCCGGGTATAAAGGATTTGCCTCCTGCACAGTCAGTTTTGATGAATGGTTGAATTTTTCTATTTCTTTGAGAACAAGTGAAACATTTTGCTGAAATATGGTCAATCTGCTGCTATAGGAGACAGAGTGGAATCTTTTTCCTTGCGGCAACGCTTTGCCTGCTCCATGTCATCCAAATACTTGTCAAAAAGTCAAACTCCTCATCTGATGAGGATGAAGATATGGCAGCAGTAGCGCTGTCAGGACCTGAGTCCTCTTGTGCCTGGCAGTCCTCCTGTAGGCCACTCATCCTAACCGCTACCTCAGTCAGAGCTTCTTTTCCTTTAGTAAGCTGTTGATCATCCAGCAGTATACGATGACTTGGGTCCACATAAACAGCTGCCAGAAGAATTTTATTTTCCAATAGCTGTGTCTCTCTCCGTTTCATTGAAGCAGAAATGCCATCTGCGATTAAACCTCCTCTTTGGGACAGGCAAAATAGCAAGTTCTTCCACTCCCTTATGAAAATGCCAGGAGTTAAATCCTCAGCTTGTAATTTTTTAGTCACGGTAAAAGGGTGATGAAGCAATTCCTTCAATTCAGCCACCTGTGTCCATTGACCTTCATTTAGGGTTACCTGAGGGTTCGCCATATCTATAAGAAACGGTTTTAGTTCAAGCAATCGCTCAATCATTAAATAAGTACTGCCCCGCCGAGTGGCTTGATCGACAATTGCCCTTTTCCAGCACGCCTCTTCAAGATGGAATCAATTTTAGGGGTTCTGGCGGCAATAACCAATTTCCTCACTTTTCCAATCAGATTTCCAGCATGTCCCTCTTGCAGAATGTGTCTTATTGCCAGCTGCAGCGTGTGCACAACACAGCACATGTGATGAATAGGAGAGTGTTTTGAAGCAGCTTCAACAAGATCATCTATTTCTACAGTATATTGTTGCTGTTCTTCTGTTGTAATGTTTGTTCCTCAGTTACATGAACAGCACTGTGGCCTTCCATCTCACACACACTGAATCCTACATTTTCTTCTAGCTGTTCATTACTCTCATTCATCAGTGTAATTGCACTTATGTCTGAAGCCTTGTCCGTTACAATAGCAAGAACCTGTTCTTTTTTGAGTTCATAATCTTACAGAACTTTTTCCACTAAGGCCTGGAGAAACTGGCTGCTGTGAGGAGCTTTACTATCTTTTACTGCCAGCGTCTCAGTAACAATTTCTTTGTTGTCACAAACATCGAACATTGTTGGCAAAATAGTTCACTCTATGACATGTGCAGGCTTCCAGTGTAAGAAACATGAAGCGTCTTTTGAGAGTCTTTTTAAGATCTTCCTTTTACAGAGAGCACATATAATCACCTACAATATGAGCATTAGCGGCCTTCCTGTGACAGAGAGGAGCAGTAGTACTTTCACGTTCTCACTTTCTCCAGCTCGGGGCCCAGGAATCGGATCCTGTGCAGGCAGGCACCCCTCCCCCTCCTCTCTCTGGGGAAGACTGCAGAAGACAGGACAGAGGAGGGGACATTGCCCCCTGCAGTCTGGAGCCGGTGCAGCATACAAGTGAGTTTTGATAGGTGCGTGCCCGTGCTTCTAGGGGGGGGCAGCCGCCCTCCTGCCCCTCGCTGGCTACGGCCATGATTCACACACAGCGTTTTTTGCAGTAAAATGCAGTGACTCTGGGCTTCCCAGCAAAGTCAATGGGTCTCAAGATATGACATTCAGACACATCGTTTTGTGAGGATCCGTTTTTGGGCTGAATGAGCATGTCCGTTTGTGCGGCGTTTTTCTAATCTGCTTTTGAAAACATTATCTATGAGCTCAAAAACCTTTCAGGTGATGCGGTTTTTTAAAAAGCTGATCGACTTTTGCAGCTGAAAAACGTATCCTCAAAAAACGCTGTGTGTGAATGTAGCCTTAGATCAGGAATAGAACAGCCATTTACAGGACATTTCATAACTTTCCCAAACTCCTATGAAAAAATATTCAGCACATTCTGCTGTGACCTACTGCACCCAATTTATTATATACTAGCTGAAGAGCCTGACGCTGCCCGGGCATAGTAACTCTCTGTGGTTAGCTATAGCAAATTATAATTATCCACCATCCCATAGTCCCGTACCCATATACCCATCACACATCCTCCATCCCATAGTCCCGTACCCATATACCCATCACACATCCTCCATCCCATAGTCCCGTACCCATATACCCATCACACATCCTCCATCCCATAGTCCCGTACCCATATACCCATCACACATCCTCCATCCCATAGTCCCGTACCCATATACCCATCATACATATCCTCCATCCCATAGTCCCATGCCCATCATACATATCCTCCATCCCATAGTCCCGTGCCCATATACCCATCATACATATCCTCCATCCCATAGTCCCGTGCCCATATACCCATCACGCATCCTCCATCCCATAGTCCCATGCCCATCATACATATCCTCCATCCCATATACCCATCATACATATCCTCCATCCCATAGTCCCGTACCCATATACCCATCACACATCCTCCATCCCATAGTCCCGTACCCATATACCCATCACACATCCTCCATCCCATAGTCCCGTACCCATATACCCATCACACATCCTCCATCCCATAGTCCCATGCCCATCATACATATCCTCCATCCCATAGTCCCGTGCCCATATACCCATCATACATATCCTCCATCCCATAGTCCCGTGCCCATATACCCATCACGCATCCTCCATCCCATAGTCCCATGCCCATCATACATATCCTCCATCCCATAGTCCCGTACCCATATACCCATCACACATCCTCCATCCCATAGTCCCGTACCCATATACCCATCACACATCCTCCATCCCATAGTCCCATGCCCATATACCCATCACGCATCCTCCATCCCATAGTCCCGTGCCCATATACCCATCACGCATCCTCCATCCCATAGTCCCATGCCCATCATACATATCCTCCATCCCATAGTCCCGTACCCATATACCCATCACACATCCTCCATCCCATAGTCCCGTACCCATATACCCATCACACATCCTCCATCCCATAGTCCCGTACCCATATACCCATCACACATCCTCCATCCCATAGTCCCATGCCCATCATACATATCCTCCATCCCATAGTCCCGTGCCCATATACCCATCATACATATCCTCCATCCCATAGTCCCATGCCCATATACCCATCACGCATCCTCCATCCCATAGTCCCATGCCCATCATACATATCCTCCATCCCATATACCCATCATACATATCCTCCATCCCATAGTCCCATGCCCATATACCCATCATACACATCCTCCATCCCATAGTCCAGTGCCCATATACCCATCATACACATCCTCCATCCCATAGTCCAGTGCCCATATACCCATCATACACATCCTCCATCCCATAGTCCCATGCCCATATACCCATCATACATATCCTCCATCCCATAGTCCCATGCCCATATACCCATCATACACATCCTCCATCCCATAGGCCCGTGCCCATATACCCATCATACATATCCTCCATCCCATAGTCCCGTGCCCATATACCCATCATACACATCCTCCATCCCATAGGCCCGTGCCCATATACCCATCATACACATCCTCCATCCCATAGTCCAGTGCCCATATACCCATCATACACATCCTCCATCCTATAGTCCCATGCCCATATACCCATTACACATCCTCCATCCCATAGTCAATCATTATGACATCATAATGAGCGGCAGGGCTTGCAACCTATGACGACATCAGCGTCGCCATGGCAACCATTGTGACATCATAATGAGGGGTGGGGCTCGATACACACTTTTTCCCCATTATGTAGATAGGGGCAAAATTGTTTGGTGAATTGGAACGCGCAGGGTTAAAATTTCGCCTCACAACATACCCTAGGACACTCTCAGGGTCCAGACGTGTGACTGTGCCAAATTTTGTGGCTGTAGCTGCGACGGTGCGGATGCCTATCCCGGACATACATTCATACACACACTGAGCTTTATATATTAGATTTTGGCAGGCACAGAACTGTATAAGGATTGCGCCTCTGACTGTGGAGCCCATCTAACAACAATACAAGACGGCCAGTGCCAAGTCCCCCCCTCACACCAGGCCCCTTGGTGATGCACTAATTGGGATGACCCGGCCGGCCAATGGTTCTTAAAGGGGAAGGGTCCTACGGCCACATGTACAGAACCTGTCAGGCAGAACCCCAGTGAGCGTAAACGCGATGGCCCCCTGGGGCTAGAGCTCTACCCCAATAAGAAAGCGGCACAGCAACTACGATCAGGTTTTACAGACGGCTTTTTTTATCCCTTTCAAGTTTACAAGAACGCCAACCGTATCCGAGAACTTAAAATCTGCTCGTGAATTCCCTGAAATCCTGAGACAAAAAATAGAAAAGCAGGTGGAATCAGGTAGAATAGCAGGCCCCTTTCAGTCACTGCCCTCCAAAAATAACAGAATATCGCCACTAGGTATTGTCCCAAAAAAGGAGCCCGGTAAATACCGCCTGATCCATCATTTGTCTCATCCAAAGGGAGAATCTGTTAACGACGCCATCTCCCCAGAAGAAGCGTCTGTCACATACGCGTCCTTCGATAAGGCGGTAGAACTAGTCCGGGCAGCCGGGCCCGGCGCCCTGCTGGCTAAATCCGACATAGAATCGGCATTCCGGTTACTACTGGCTCACCCCGAATGTTACCACCTACTGGGATGCAAGGTGGACCAGCTCTATTATTTTGATATGTGCTTACCAATGGGATGTTCCATCTCATGTCACTATTTCGAGTTATTTAGCACCTTTTTGGATTGGGTAGTTCGGTATGAAACAGGCAGCAAATCCCTAATTCACTACCTCGACGATTTTTTGGTCGTCGGCCCCAGTAATTCTAAACTCTGCTCTTACCTACTAGAGAAATTCAAAACTATCTCACGGCAATTCAGGGTACCATTGTCGCCCAAAAAAACAGAAGGGCCATGCAATATTTTGCCCTTTTTAGGCATCGAGATAGCAGAAAACCATCAAATTGGTGGCTTACAGGTAGATAAAATACAAAAAACACAGCAGATGCTTGAAGGCTTCTGCAAAGTTAACAAGGTAACACTCCAGCAAATGCAGGCATTATTGGGTCTACTGACGTTCGCCTGCCGCGTAATGCCGGTCGGCAGGGCTTTCTCGCGCAGGTTGTCATTGGCAACTAAGGGCGCTTCTCAGCCCGGCCATAGAATTAGGCTCACTCGTGCGTTACAAGCAGATTTACTAGTATGGCTGACGTTCCTGCAATCGTACAACGGTCACACATGTGTCATGGCTAAAGAGACTGCAAGCAAGGACTTGGGGCTGGCAATAGGGTGGAGCAAAAAAGAGGCAATCTACAAAAACCAATGGTGTAAAGGCGAATGGCCGGAGATATGGGCCGCATCAAGCTGGGGTCGTGACCCAGCCCTAGGGGAGATATTTGCAATAGTGGCGGCCGTTGAGATATGGGCTAATCTGTTAAAAAATAGCAACATTCGTTTCCAAACAAAAAATATGAAGACAGCAAGGTGTCTAAACCACATGTCATCTTCATCCCTGCCCATACTTGCTCTATTACGTCGCCTAGCGCTGCTATGCCTGCAAAACAATATTTGGTGTAGAGCCACCGTTGTGGCGGAAGTAGACGACAATATGATTAGTGCATTGTTATTTTCCAATTGGCAGGCTTTCAGAATCCAGCATGCCAGCACGCAAACACTGGGGATTCAGGGTCCACTATCCCTGTGGGACGCAGTGGCCAATCACTGCTGCCCCTAATCCGTGCCTCAGGCTACCTGGCAGGTCTATGGTAAGGCTTGGGAGGAGTGGTGCTCATTAATTCAGGGCAGGCCAGTCGATAGATGCGACCGTACACGAGGCTCAGTGACGGCGGAGTTTCTAGAACGGCTGAAGGAAAGCGGGGCGTCGGCGCAACGGAAATTGTCGGGGTTAGCTTTTTTCTTTCAATTAATGGGATGGGCGGATGTAAAAGTATTTTTTCATTAAGCAAGCCATTAAAGGATGGAAAAGGCTTCAACCGAGCAAAGAATGCCGCCGCCCCATATCACTGAGACTATTGCATGACATTATTTCCGTATCCCCATCAGTCTGCACATCACAATACGAGGCGGTCCTCATATCTGCAGCCTTTGCACTCGCCTTTTTCAGAGCGCTGCGCATCAGCGAATTACTACCACGGTCAAAAAACGCGTTGGAAGGTGGCCTAATTAATGAGGACAAATTCTATGCAGCGACGTTATGCACATTCGGGTTAGGAAATTCAAGTGCGATCCCACTGGGAGGGGCTCATGGGTTCTGGTTAACGCATCAAACGGCCCCGTTTGCCCGCTAAAGAGCGTCGAAAAATACACCGTAATAAAGCACGCATGTAGATTTTTCGTCACTGATACAGACGGGTCCCCTCTGACAAAGTACCAATTCCAGGCAATTTTTAAGCTGTGCTTGGAGAAAACTGGTGCAAATCCAAAAGAGTACGGGACACATTCATTCCGTAACGGGGCAGACACAGAAGCAGCTAGGGCAGGAGTGTCAGAGGCCGAGGTGCAGAGAATGGGGCGTTGGAAATCTGCATGCTTCGCCAGATACATAAGACCTGATTTGCTGAATTAACATATGTTGTCTCTTGCAGGAGTTGAAGTTTGGGTTGTAAGACATTCCTATGCCTATTGGGCGGAAAAAAGGGCCAAACTGCGAATGGGAGGAAGGAACCTTTACCTCCCGGGCCTAGAGGTTAAATGGAGGGGTATCAAAGGCCTCCAATGGAAACAGGGGTTCAAAAGAGATGGTTGACATTTCAAAGAGGGCAAAGCGCCCAGTGATAATGGTGGTACACGCGGGTGGCAATGATCTTGGCAAGCAAAAGGTGGCGGATCTGTATAAGTGGATGACAACGGATATAGACCGGCTCCCCTGTTTATTCACAAATATGATACTGGTGTGGTCAGAGATGATACCACGGGCTGTCTGGCGAGGCGCAAGAGATAAAAAAAAGCCATAGAGCGCACGAGGAAATTCAACGCCAGGATGGGAAAATTTGTGAGAGGAAAAGGCGGTATCGTAATTCGTCACTACCAGCTGCAAGGGGATAACACAAGACTATTAAGACCGGACGGAGTTCACCTGACGGACATTGGCCTCGATATTTTTCTGACTGGTTTACAGGAGGGGGTTGAACAGGCCCTAACGCTGATGGGTGGGGGTCGGAGTCCCGTGTAGGTTATACACAGGATCCTCCGTTGTGGTAGAAGCGGAGGAGGGCAAATTTTCATAACCGCTCGTTGGGCCAACTTGCCTGTCGAATGCGGACAGGATCTCGGCGCGAGCCACCCGTGTTCAACCCACCTAAGATTGTCTGTGTTTCTTTACGGGATTGGAGGGAAGGCACTGGTTATGACACACAGGTCTCCACAGTCTGGCAGGCGCAGAACTGTACAGTCATGGCCAAAAGTTTTGAGAATGACACAAATATTAATTTTTACAAAGTCTATTGCTTCATTTTTCCTAATGGCAATTTGCATATACTCCAGAATGTTATAAAGAGTGATCAGCTTAACAGCAATTACTTGCAAAGTCAATATGGGCTAATCTGTTAAAAAATAGCAACATTCGTTTCCAAACAAAAAATACGAAGACAGCAAGGTGTCTAAACCACATGTCATCTTCATCCCTGCCCATACTTGCTCTATTACGTCGCCTAGCGCTGCTATGCCTGCAAAACAATATTTGGTGTAGAGCCACCGTTGTGGCGGAAGTAGACGACAATATGATTAGTGCATTGTTATTTTCCAATTGGCAGGCTTTCAGAATCCAGCATGCCAACACGCAAACACTGGGGATTCAGGGTCCACTATCCCTGTGGGACACAGTGGCCAATCACTGCTGCCCCTAATCCGTGCCTCAGGCTACCTGGCAGGTCTATGGTAAGGCTTGGGAGGAGTGGTGCTCATTAATTCAGGGCAGGCCAGTCGATAGATGCGACCGTACACGAGGCTCAGTGACGGCGGAGTTTCTAGAACGGCTGAAGGAAAGCGGGGCGTCGGCGCAACGGAAATTGTCGGGGTTAGCTTTTTTCTTTCAATTAATGGGATGGGCGGATGTAAAAGTATTTTTTCATTAAGCAAGCCATTAAAGGATGGAAAAGGCTTCAACCGAGCCAAGAATGCCGCCGCCCCATATCACTGAGACTATTGCATGACATTATTTCCGTATCCCCATCAGTCTGCACATCGCAATACGAGGCGGTCCTCATATCTGCAGCCTTTGCACTCGCCTTTTTCAGAGCGCTGCGCATCAGCAAATTACTACCACGGTCAAAAAACGCGTTGGAAGGTGGCCTAATTAATGAGGACAAATTCTATGCAGCGACGTTATGCACATTCGGGTTAGGAAATCCAAGTGCGATCCCACTGGGAGGGGCTCATGGGTTCTGGTTAACGCATCAAACGGCCCCGTTTGCCCGCTAAAGAGCGTCGAAAGATTTTGTTTCCAAAATTGTGCGGATGTAAAGTAGACGTGTGGGAAATGTTATTAAAGAAATCTGTGTGACACATCTCTGATTTAAGGGCATGAAAATTTCCGTTTTTTTCCATAAATAAACACAAGTTATATGAATGAAATGTTCCCACTAACATGAAGGACAATATGTCACGAGAAAACAATGTCAGGATCACCGGGATCCGTGGAAGCTCCGGAGTTATAACCTCATAAAGGGACAGTGGTCAGAATTGTAAAAATTGGCCCGGTCATTAAGCTGCAAATTGCTCTGTCACTAAGGGGTTAAGCCCCGCACCTGGGTCAGAACGCCAGAAGCTTTCTGCTCATGTGGGACTGGCGATCCTTCCCGTCCTGATCTCCAATCATGTTTTTAAGAGGAATCACACACTGTACCGGGGGTACATGGTACACACAGGCGGTGTATACACACTGTACCGGGGGTACATGGTACACACAGGCGGTGCATACACACTGTACCGGGGGTACATGGTACACACAGGCGGTGCATACACACTGTACCGGGGGTACATGGTACACACAGGCGGTGTATACACACACTGTACCGGGGGTACATGGTACACACAGGCGGTGTATACACACACTGTACCGGGGGTACATGGTACACACAGGCGGTGTATACACACACTGTACCGGGGGTACATGGTACACACAGGCGGTGTATACACACACTGTACCGGGGGTACATGGTACACACAGGCGGTGTATACACACACTGTACCGGGGGTACATGGTACACACAGGCGGTGTATACACACACTGTACCGGGGGTACATGGTACACACAGGCGGTGTATACACACACTGTACCGGGGTATATGGTACACAGGCGGTGTATACACACACACACACACTGTACCGGGGTATATGGTACACAGGCGGTGTATACACACTGTACCAGGGTATATGGTACACAGGCGGTGTATACACACACTGTACCGGGGTATATGGTACACACAGGCGGTGTATACACACTGTACCGGGGTATATGGTACACACAGGCGGTGTATACACACACACACACACACACACTGTACCGGGGGTACATGGTACACACAGGCGGTGTATACACACTGTACCGGGGTATATGGTACACACAGGCGGTGTATACACACACTGTACCGGGGTATATGGTACACAGGCGGTGTATACACACACACACTGTACCGGGGTATATGGTACACAGGCGTGTATACACACTGTACCAGGGTATATGGTACACAGGCGGTGTATACACACACACACTGTACCGGGGTATATGGTACACAGGCGTGTATACACACTGTACCAGGGTATATGGTACACAGGCGGTGTATACACACTGTACCGGGGTATATTTTACACACAGGCGGTGTTTACACACACACACACACACTGTACCAGGGTATATGGTACACACAGGCGGTGTATACACACACACTGTACCGGGGTATATGGTACACACAGGCGGTGTATACACACACACTGTACCGGGGTATATGGTACACACAGGCGGTGTATACACACACTGTACCGGGGTATATGGTACACACAGGCGGTGTATACACACACTGTACCGGGGTATATGGTACACACAGGCGGTGTATACACACACTGTACCGGGGTATATGGTACACACAGGCGGTGTATACACACACTGTACCGGGGTATATGGTACACACAGGCGGTATACACACACACTGTACCGGGGTATATGGTACACAGGCGGTGTATACACACACACTGTACCGGGGTATATGGTACACAGGCGTGTATACACACACTGTACCGGGGTATATGGTACACACAGGCGGTGTATACACACACTGTACCGGGGTATATGGTACACAGGCGGTGTATACACACACACTGTACCGGGGTATATGGTACACACAGGCGGTGTGTATACACACACTGTACCGGGGTATATGGTACACACAGGCGGTGTGTATACACACACTGTACCGGGGTATATGGTACACACAGGCGGTGTGTATACACACACTGTACCGGGGTATATGGTACACACAGGCGGTGTGTATACACACACTGTACCGGGGTATATGGTACACACAGGCGGTGTGTATACACACACTGTACCGGGGTATATGGTACACACAGGCGGTGTGTATACACACACTGTACCGGGGTATATGGTACACACAGGCGGTGTATACACACACACACACACACACTGTACCGGGGTATATGGTACACACAGGCGGTGTATACACACACACACTGTACCGGGGTATATGGTACACACAGGCGGTGTATACACACACACACTGTACCGGGGTATATGGTACACACAGGCGGTGTGTATACACACACTGTACCGGGGTATATGGTACACACAGGCGGTGTATACACACACTGTACCGGGGTATATGGTACACACAGGCGGTGTATACACACACTGTACCGGGGTATATGGTACACACAGGCGGTGTGTATACACACACACACACACACTGTACCGGGGTATATGGTACACACAGGCGGTGTGTATACACACACTGTACCGGGGTATATGGTACACACAGGCGGTGTGTATACACACACTGTACCGGGGTATATGGTACACACAGGCGGTGTGTATACACACACTGTACCGGGGTATATGGTACACACAGGCGGTGTGTATACACACACTGTACCGGGGTATATGGTACACACAGGCGGTGTGTATACACACACTGTACCGGGGTATATGGTACACACAGGCGGTGTGTATACACACACTGTACCGGGGTATATGGTACACACAGGCGGTGTACACACACACTGTACCGGGGTATATGGTACACACAGGCGGTGTACACACACACTGTACCGGGGTATATGGTACACACAGGCGGTGTATACACACACACTGTACCGGGGTATATGGTACACACAGGCGGTGTATACACACACTGTACCGGGTATATGGTACACACAGGCGGTGTATACACACACTGTACCGGGGTATTTGGTACACACAGGCGGTGTATACACACACTGTACCGGGGTATTTGGTACACACAGGCGGTGTATACACACACTGTACCGGGGTATTTGGTACACACAGGCGGTGTATACACACACTGTACCGGGGTATTTGGTACACAGGCGTGTATACACACACTGTACCGGGGTATATGGTACACAGGCGTGTATACACACACTGTACCGGGGTATATGGTACACAGGCGTGTATACACACACTGTACCAGGGTATATGGTACACACAGGCGGTGTACACACACACTGTACCGGGGTATATGGTACACACAGGCGGTGTATACACACACTGTACCGGGTATATGGTACACACAGGCGGTGTATACACACACTGTACCGGGGTATTTGGTACACACAGGCGGTGTATACACACACTGTACCGGGGTATTTGGTACACACAGGCGGTGTATACACACACTGTACCGGGGTATATGGTACACAGGCGTGTATACACACACTGTACCGGGGTATATGGTACACAGGCGTGTATACACACACTGTACCGGGGTATATGGTACACAGGCGTGTATACACACACTGTACCGGGGTATATGGTACACAGGCGTGTATACACACACTGTACCAGGGTATATGGTACACACAGGCGGTGTATACACACTGTACCGGGGTATATGGTACACACAGGCGGTGTATACACACACTGTACCGGGGTATATGGTACACACAGGCGGTGTATACACTGTACCGGGGTATATGGTACACACACACTGTACCGGGGTATATGGTACACAGGCGGTGTATACACTGTACCGGGGTATATGGTACACACAGGCAGTGTATACACACACACTGTACCGGGGTATATGGTACACACAGGCGGTGTATACACACACACACTGTACCGGGGTATATGGTACACACAGGCGGTGTATACACACACACACACACTATACCGGGGTATATGGTTGTGAAGATCTGAGACTGTGGATTGTACGTCACCACCACGAGAAATCTGATATTTTATAGTAAACTATTTTTACAATAAAAAGCGTCTTTTAGCGTGTGACAGCCGCCAAACATAAAAACCGCCATAAATAGTAAGTCAAACCCCCCGATATCACCCCCTTAGTTAGGGAAAAATAATAAAATAAAATGTATTTATTTCCATTTTTCCATTAGGGTTAGGGGTGTGTTGGGGTTCGGGTTGGAGTTAGAATTGGGGGTTTCCACTGTTTGGGCACATCAGGGGCTCTCCAAATGCAACATGGCGCCTGATCTCAATTCCAGCCAATTCTGCGTTGAAAAGGTCAAACGGCGCTCCTTCCCTTCCAAGCTCTGCCATGCGCCCAAACAGTGTTTTACCCCCACATATCCCCATATACAGGCAGTGTACACACGCTATACAGGGGTATACAGTATATACAGGCAGTGTACACACTATACAGGGGTATACAGTATATACAGGCAGTGTACACACTATACAGAGGTATACAGTATATACAGGCGGTGTACACACTATACAAGGGTATATACAGGCAGTGTACACACGCTATATAGGGGTATACAGTATATACAGGCGGTGTACACGCTATACAGGGGTATACAGTATATACAGGCGGTGTACACACACTATACAGGGGTATACAGTATATACAGGCGGTGTACACGCTATACAGGGGTATATACAGGCAGTGTACACACGCTATACAGGCAGCGTGCACACTATACAGGCAGTGTACACACTATACAGGGGTATACAGTATATACAGGCGGTGTAGACACGCTATACAGTATATACAGGCAGTGTACACGCTATACAGGGGTATACAGTATATACAGGCAGTGTACACGCTATACAGTATATACAGGCGGCGTACACACTATACAGGGGTATACAGTATATACAGACGGTGTACACGCTATACAGTATATACAGGGGTATACTGTATATACGGCCGGAGTACATGCTTTACACCCCGCTGGGCCCCGCACACGCTATACAGTATATACAGGCGGGGTACACACATGCTGTACAGGGGTATACAGTATATACAGGAGGAGTACACGGTGTACAGGGGTATACAGTATGTACAGGCGGAGTACACGCTGTAGACCCCGCACACGCTGTACAGGGGTATACAGTATATACAGGCGGAGTACACGCTGTACATCCCACACACGCTGTACACCCAGCTCGGCCCCGCACACACGCTGTACACCCAGCTCGGCCCCGCACACACGCTGTACACCCAGCTCGGCCCCGCACACACGCTGTACACCCAGCTCGGCCCCGCACACACGCTGTACACCCAGCTCGGCCCCGCACACACGCTGTACACCCAGCTCGGCCCCGCACACACGCTGTACACCCAGCTCGGCCCCGCACACACGCTGTACACCCAGCTCGGCCCCGCACACACGCTGTACACCCAGCTCGGCCCCGCACACACGCTGTACAGGGGTATACAGTATGTACAGGCGGGGTATACAGTATATACAGGCAGAGCATACACTGTACACCCCGCTCGGCCCCGTACATACAGTGTAGACCCCGTATACCCCGCTCGGCCCCGTACATACACTAGACCCCGTACACACCGCAGACCCTGCACACACGCTGTACACCCCGTTCGGCCCGTACACACGCTGTACACCACGCTCGGCCCTGTACAGACACACTGTAGACCACGTACACACGCTGTAAACCCTGCTCGGCCCCGAACACACTGTAGACCCCATACACACGCTATACATGGGTATACAGTATGTACAGGCGGAGTATACATTGTACACCCCGCTCGGCCCCGTACACACACTGTAGACCCCGCTTGGCCCCGTACACACACACACACACACACTGTAGACCCCGTACACACACGCTGTACAGCCCGCTCAGCCCCGTACACACACTGTAGACCCCGTACACACACTGTAGACCCCGTACACACACTGTAGACCCCGCTCGGCCCCGTACACACACTGTAGTGTTATGATTGAGTCACCGAGGAGGAAAAAACAAAATAAGCTCAGGCCAGAAAATCAGAGAGGTTGGAAACTAGCGAATTGCAGACCCCTAATCCTATCACACAACTAGCAGTAGCCGTGGAGTGTTCCTACGGTGCCCTAGACCCCTCGTCACAGCCGGAGATCTACATAAGCCTAAAGAGAGAAAAGGGAAAAACTGACTGCCCCAGAGAAGACCCCAAAGCAATAGGCAGCCCCCAACATATAATGACGGTGAAGCAAGATGAAAACACTAAAGGCCCTTTTACATTTAGCGATGCACCAGCGATCCAACCCGGTCAGGATCGCTGGTGCATCGCTAAATGATCGCTAGTGAGCTTTCATACAGAAAGATCTCACAGCGATGCAGCAGCGACGCAGCGCACGATACTCACCTTTCACACACAGCGATCCTGCGTCCTCCCGCCCGCCTCCACGCGTCGCTGGACGTCACAGCAGGAAGTCTCAGCAGGAAGCGCCCGACGAGAAATGGAGCCGGACATTCTCGCGCGATCAGCGATAACCAGCGGGGGAGCCGGTCGCTGGTAAGTATCACACATAGCGATATCACTAGCAATATCGCTATAACGTCACAAAACCAGTGACGTTTTAGCGATATTGCTAGCGATATTGCTTAGTGTAAAACCCCCTTAACACAGACAGAAAGATAGGATGAGCAAACGATGGGGCCCAAGCTAACTAAAAAGGACAGAAAAGCTGCTGAAAAGTTGTTAATGGCTAATAAATTGCTCAGTAGCACAGATGAACCATCAGAGCACGCTAGGGTTGTAAATCCAAAAGTTAAGAAAGAAAAATTAAAAGAGGTAGGAAGTAACCGACTCTAACGACCTTCTGACAAAAGATGAAGAACAAAAGCAATATGTCCTGCAAGTTGTAAGCAAATGCCGAGCATTATATTCTGACGTTTCAAAAACTACTGTAACAAAAGCTCTAGAATAGATTAGATAACTATGTAAAATTATCAGCTCATGTAGGTTAGCGTGCTCTGATGGTTCATCTGTGCTACTGAGCAATTTATTAGCCATTAACAACTCTTCATTGTCTGTAATGGTGGGATCAAAAAGCGATAATCCCACCAACTCTGCATTCAAATACCACAAATGGTTCGAAAATGTGGTCAGGGCTATTTCTGCAATGTTGTTGTCACATTCTTTATAGTCTAACAGACTATGCAAAATACCTAAATCTTAAAATACCTCAATTTGGATTTTTTCAAACTTTGAGCGACGAGCGGCACGGGTTAACGTCGTTTGATCGAGCTCAAATTTTGGCTCTCTCAATATCTGGAAAGGGGAATCGTTTTGTGGGGTCCAGACGGACAAGATTCTGACATTTTTTCCCCCCCATATGAGATCCGGTCACCCTGCTGTAGACCCAGCACGGCCCCGTGCGCACACCCTGTACACACCCAGCACGGCCCCGTGCGCACACCCTGTACACACCCAGCACGGCCCCGTGCGCACACACTGTACACACCCAGCACGGCCCCGTGCGCACACACTGTACACACCCAGCACGGCCCCGTGCGCACACACTGTACACACCCAGCACGGCCCCGTGCGCACACACTGTACACACCCTGTACACCCCGCACGGCCCCGTGCACACACTGTACACACCCTGTACACCACGCACGGCCCCGTGCACACACTGTACACACCCTGTACACCCAGCACGGCCCCGTGCACACACTGTACACACCCTGTACACCCAGCACGGCCCCGTGCACACACTGTACACACCCTGTACACCCAGCACGGCCCCGTGCACACACTGTACACACCCTGTACACCCAACACGGCCCCGTGCACACACTGTACACACCCTGTACACCCAGCACGGCCCCGTGCACACACTGTACACACCCTGTACACCCAGCACGGCCCCGTGCACACACTGTACACACCCTGTACACCCAGCACGGCCCCGTGCACACACTGTACACACCCTGTACACCCAGCACGGCCCCGTGCACACACTGTACACACCCTGTACACACAGCACGGCCCCGTGCACACACTGTACACCCAGCACGGCCCCGTGCACACACTGTACACACCCTGTACACCCAGCACGGCCCCGTGCACACACTGTACACACCCTGTACACCCAGCACGGCCCCGTGCACACACTGTACACACCCTGTACACCCAGCTCGGCCCCGTACACACACTGTACACACCCTGTACACCCAGCTCGGCCCAGTGCACACACTGTACACACCCTGTACACCCAGCTCGGCCCCGTACACACACTGTACACACCCTGTACACCCAGCACGGCCCCATGCACACACTGTACACACCCTGTACACCCAGCTCGGCCCCGTGCACACACTGTACACACCCTGTACACCCAGCACGGCCCCGTGCACACACTGTACACACCCTGTACACCCAGCTCGGCCCCGTGCACACACTGTACACACCCTGTACACCCAGCTCGGCCCCGTGCACACACTGTACACACCCTGTACACCCAGCTCGGCCCAGTACACACACTGTACACACCCTGTACACCCAGCACGGCCCCGTGCACACACTGTACACACCCTGTACACCCCGCACGGCCCCGTGCACACACTGTACACACCCTGTACACCCAGCTCGGCCCAGTACACACACTGTACACACCCTGTACACCCAGCACGGCCCCGTGCACACACTGTACACACCCTGTACACCCCGCACGGCCCCGTGCACACACTGTACACACCCTGTACACCCAGCTCGGCCCCGTGCACACACTGTACACACCCTGTACACCCAGCTCGGCCCCGTGCACACACTGTACACACCCTGTACACCCAGCTCGGCCCCGTGCACACACTGTACACACCCTGTACACCCAGCTCGGCCCCGTACACACTCACCAGTACTTGAAGCGGTGAACTTTCAAACTTCACTTCCGGTTTTCCGCAACGTTCAAACTTGCTGCCTAGATCACGTGACGCGCAGCGCACCGCCATACTTGTTTCTGGCAGATGGGATCCCGGCGGAGGAGGCACAGCCCTCTACGTACAAGATGCCGCGTCGACTCTGTCTCTGAGGAGATCCGCCGCCATCTTATGGGCTACACGTTGAATACCGATAGGTGTGGCCGCTGAACATGACGTAATGAGGTGGAGCCTCGCCGCCAACGTCACAGTAGAGTGAAGTGGTGGCCAGCCAATCATGCGCTGGAATCTAATGGACGATTGGCCAATGGCTTTCAGAGGGCGGAACGCGGAGATAGTGGACCCGCCGCAGCAACAGGAGGAGGAGGCAGGAACTGATACCACCTAGTGGTCAGAGCGTGAACAACACCGGAATGTAACCGCCACAGACTGTTATACGAAGGGTCCCACACAATGTCTGTCCTCTGTGGTGATAGAAGGAGCTGGTCCTGTTATATGGATGGTCCCACACAATGTCTGTCCTCTGTGGTGATAGAAGGAGCTGGTCCTGTTATATGGAGGGCC
Organism: Dendrobates tinctorius; assembly: GCF_039654945.1. Lineage (NCBI taxonomy): Eukaryota > Metazoa > Chordata > Amphibia > Anura > Dendrobatidae > Dendrobates > Dendrobates tinctorius. The sequence continues at coordinate 114,883 of NW_027361980.1, read as the reverse complement.
CCACACAATGTCTGTCCTCTGTGGTGATAGAAGGAGCGGGTCCTGTTATATGGAGGGTCCCACACAATGTCTGTCCTCTGTGGTGATAGAAGGAGCTGGTCCTGTTATATGGAGGGCCCCACACAATGTCTGTCCTCTGTGGTGATAGAAGGAGCGGGTCCTGTTATATGGAGGGTCCCACACAATGTCTGTCCTCTGTGGTGATAGAAGGAGCTGGTCCTGTTATATGGAGGGTCCCACACAATGTCTGTCCTCTGTGGTGATAGAAGGAGCTGGTCCTGTTATATGGAGGGCCCCACACAATGTCTGTCCTCTGTGGTGATAGAAGGAGCGGGTCCTGTTATACGGAGGGTCCCACACAATGTCTGTCCTCTGTGGTGATAGAAGGAGCTGGTCCTGTTATATGGAGGGTCCCACACAATGTCTGTCCTCTGTGGTGATAGAAGGAGCGGGTCCTGTTATACGGAGGGTCCCACACAATGTCTGTCCTCTGTGGTGATAGAAGGAGCTGGTCCTGTTATATGGAGGGCCCCACACAATGTCTGTCCTCTGTGGTGATAGAAGGAGCGGGTCCTGTTATACGGAGGGTCCCACACAATGTCTGTCCTCTGTGGTGATAGAAGGAGCTGGTCCTGTTATATGGATGGTCCCACACAATGTCTGTCCTCTGTGGTGATAGAAGGAGCTGGTCCTGTTATATGGAGGGCCCCACACAATGTCTGTCCTCTGTGGTGATAGAAGGAGCTGGTCCTGTTATATGGATGGTCCCACACAATGTCTGTCCTCTGTGGTGATAGAAGGAGCTGGTCCTGTTATATGGAGGGTCCCACACAATGTCTGTCCTCTGTGGTGATAGAAGGAGCGGGTCCTGTTATACGGAGGGTCCCACACAATGTCTGTCCTCTGTGGTGATAGAAGGAGCTGGTCCTGTTATACGGAGGGTCCCACACAATGTCTGTCCTCTGTGGTGATAGAAGGAGCTGGTCCTGTTATATGGAGGGTCCCACACAATGTCTGTCCTCTGTGGTGATAGAAGGAGCGGGTCCTGTTATTTGGAGGGTCCCACACAATGTCTGTCCTCTGTGGTGAGAGAAGGAGCGGGTCCTGTTATACGGAGGGTCCCACACAATGTCTGTCCTCTGTGGTGATAGAAGGAGCTGGTCCTGTTATATGGAGGGTCCCACACAATGTCTGTCCTCTGTGGTGATAGAAGGAGCTGGTCCTGTTATATGGAGGGTCCCACACAATGTCTGTCCTCTGTGGTGAGAGAAGGAGCTGGTCCTGTTATATGGAGGGTCCCACACAATGTCTGTCCTCTGTGGTGATAGAAGGAGCTGGTCCTGTTATATGGAGGGTCCCACACAATGTCTGTCCTCTGTGGTGAGAGAAGGAGCGGGTCCTGTTATACGGAGGGTCCCACACAATGTCTGTCCTCTGTGGTGATAGAAGGAGCTGGTCCTGTTATATGGAGGGTCCCACACAATGTCTGTCCTCTGTGGTGATAGAAGGAGCTGGTCCTGTTATATGGAGGGTCCCACACAATGTCTGTCCTCTGTGGTGAGAGAAGGAGCTGGTCCTGTTATATGGAGGGTCCCACACAATGTCTGTCCTCTGTGGTGATAGAAGGAGCGGGTCCTGTTATATGGAGGGTCCCACACAATGTCTGTCCTCTGTGGTGAGAGAAGGAGCTGGTCCTGTTATATGGAGGGTCCCACACAATGTCTGTCCTCTGTGGTGATAGAAGGAGCTGGTCCTGTTATATGGAGGGTCCCACACAATGTCTGTCCTCTGTGGTGATAGAAGGAGCGGGTCCTGTTATATGGAGGGTCCCACACAATGTCTGTCCTCTGTGGTGAGAGAAGGAGCTGGTCCTGTTATACGGAGGGTCCCACACAATGTCTGTCCTCTGTGGTGATAGAAGGAGCTGGTCCTGTTATATGGAGGGTCCCACACAATGTCTGTCCTCTGTGGTGATAGAAGGAGCTGGTCCTGTTATATGGAGGGTCCCACACAATGTCTGTCCTCTGTGGTGAGAGAAGGAGCTGGTCCTGTTATATGGAGGGTCCCACACAATGTCTGTCCTCTGTGGTGAGAGAAGGAGCTGGTCCTGTTATATGGAGGGTCCCACACAATGTCTGTCCTCTGTGGTGATAGAAGGAGCTGGTCCTGTTATATGGAGGGTCCCACACAATGTCTGTCCTCTGTGGTGATAGAAGGAGCTGGTCCTGTTATATGGAGGGTCCCACACAATGTCTGTCCTCTGTGGTGAGAGAAGGAGCTGGTCCTGTTATATGGAGGGTCCCACACAATGTCTGTCCTCTGTGGTGAGAGAAGGAGCTGGTCCTGTTATATGGAGGGTCCCACACAATGTCTGTCCTCTGTGGTGATAGAAGGAGCTGGTCCTGTTATATGGAGGGTCCCACACAATGTCTGTCCTCTGTGGTGATAGAAGGAGCGGGTCCTGTTATATGGAGGGTCCCACACAATGTCTGTCCTCTGTGGTGATAGAAGGAGCTGGTCCTGTTATATGGAGGGTCCCACACAATGTCTGTCCTCTGTGGTGATAGAAGGAGCTGGTCCTGTTATATGGAGGGTCCCACACAATGTCTGTCCTCTGTGGTGATAGAAGGAGCTGGTCCTGTTATATGGAGGGTCCCACACAATGTCTGTCCTCTGTGGTGATAGAAGGAGCGGGTCCTGTTATATGGAGGGTCCCACACAATGTCTGTCCTCTGTGGTGAGAGAAGGAGCGGGTCCTGTTATACGGAGGGTCCCACACAATGTCTGTCCTCTGTGGTGATAGAAGGAGCGGGTCCTGTTATATGGAGGGTCCCACACAATGTCTGTCCTCTGTGGTGAGAGAAGGAGCGGGTCCTGTTATACGGAGGGTCCCACACAATGTCTGTCCTCTGTGGTGATAGAAGGAGCTGGTCCTGTTATATGGAGGGTCCCACACAATGTCTGTCCTCTGTGGTGATAGAAGGAGCTGGTCCTGTTATATGGAGGGTCCCACACAATGTCTGTCCTCTGTGGTGAGAGAAGGAGCTGGTCCTGTTATATGGAGGGTCCCACACAATGTCTGTCCTCTGTGGTGATAGAAGGAGCTGGTCCTGTTATATGGAGGGTCCCACACAATGTCTGTCCTCTGTGGTGATAGAAGGAGCTGGTCCTGTTATATGGAGGGTCCCACACAATGTCTGTCCTCTGTGGTGATAGAAGGAGCTGGTCCTGTTATATGGAGGGTCCCACACAATGTCTGTCCTCTGTGGTGATAGAAGGAGCTGGTCCTGTTATATGGAGGGTCCCACACAATGTCTGTCCTCTGTGGTGATAGAAGGAGCTGGTCCTGTTATATGGAGGGTCCCACACAATGTCTGTCCTCTGTGGTGAGAGAAGGAGCTGGTCCTGTTATATGGAGGGTCCCACACAATGTCTGTCCTCTGTGGTGAGAGAAGGAGCGGGTCCTGTTATACGGAGGGTCCCACACAATGTCTGTCCTCTGTGGTGATAGAAGGAGCTGGTCCTGTTATATGGAGGGTCCCACACAATGTCTGTCCTCTGTGGTGATAGAAGGAGCTGGTCCTGTTATATGGAGGGTCCCACACAATGTCTGTCCTCTGTGGTGAGAGAAGGAGCTGGTCCTGTTATATGGAGGGTCCCACACAATGTCTGTCCTCTGTGGTGATAGAAGGAGCTGGTCCTGTTATATGGAGGGTCCCACACAATGTCTGTCCTCTGTGGTGATAGAAGGAGCTGGTCCTGTTATATGGAGGGTCCCACACAATGTCTGTCCTCTGTGGTGATAGAAGGAGCTGGTCCTGTTATATGGAGGGTCCCACACAATGTCTGTCCTCTGTGGTGATAGAAGGAGCTGGTCCTGTTATATGGAGGGTCCCACACAATGTCTGTCCTCTGTGGTGAGAGAAGGAGCGGGTCCTGTTATATGGAGGGTCCCACACAATGTCTGTCCTCTGTGGTGATAGAAGGAGCTGGTCCTGTTATATGGAGGGTCCCACACAATGTCTGTCCTCTGTGGTGATAGAAGGAGCGGGTCCTGTTATATGGAGGGTCCCACACAATGTCTGTCCTCTGTGGTGATAGAAGGAGCTGGTCCTGTTATATGGAGGGTCCCACACAATGTCTGTCCTCTGTGGTGATAGAAGGAGCTGGTCCTGTTATATGGAGGGTCCCACACAATGTCTGTCCTCTGTGGTGATAGAAGGAGCTGGTCCTGTTATATGGAGGGTCCCACACAATGTCTGTCCTCTGTGGTGATAGAAGGAGCGGGTCCTGTTATATGGAGGGTCCCACACAATGTCTGTCCTCTGTGGTGAGAGAAGGAGCGGGTCCTGTTATACGGAGGGTCCCACACAATGTCTGTCCTCTGTGGTGATAGAAGGAGCGGGTCCTGTTATTTGGAGGGTCCCACACAATGTCTGTCCTCTGTGGTGATAGAAGGAGCTGGTCCTGTTATATGGAGGGTCCCACACAATGTCTGTCCTCTGTGGTGATAGAAGGAGCTGGTCCTGTTATATGGAGGGTCCCACACAATGTCTGTCCTCTGTGGTGATAGAAGGAGCGGGTCCTGATATTTGGAGGGTCCCACACAATGTCTGTCCTCTGTGGTGATAGAAGGAGCTGGTCCTATTATATGGAGGGTCCCACACAATGTCTGTCCTCTGTGGTGATAGAAGGAGCTGGTCCTGTTATATGGAGGATCCCACACAATGTCTGTCCTCTGTGGTGATAGAAGGAGCGGGTCCTGTTATATGGAGGATCCCACACAATGTCTGTCCTCTGTGGTGATAGAAGGAGCTGGTCCTGTTATATGGAGGGTCCCACACAATGTCTGTCCTCTGTGGTGATAGAAGGAGCTGGTCCTGTTATATGGAGGGTCCCACACAATGTCTGTCCTCTGTGGTGATAGAAGGAGCTGGTCCTGTTATATGGAGGATCCCACACAATGTCTGTCCTCTGTGGTGATAGAAGGAGCGGGTCCTGTTATATGGAGGATCCCACACAATGTCTGTCCTCTGTGGTGATAGAAGGAGCGGGTCCTGTTATATGGAGGGTCCCACACAATGTCTGTCCTCTGTGGTGAGAGAAGGAGCTGGTCCTGTTATATGGAGGGTCCCACACAATGTCTGTCCTCTGTGGTGATAGAAGGAGCTGGTCCTGTTATATGGAGGGTCCCACACAATGTCTGTCCTCTGTGGTGAGAGAAGGAGCTGGTCTTGTTATATGGAGGGTCCCACACAATGTCTGTCCTCTGTGGTGAGAGAAGGAGCTGGTCCTGTTATATGGAGGGTCCCACACAATGTCTGTCCTCTGTGGTGATAGAAGGAGCTGGTCCTGTTATATGGAGGGTCCCACACAATGTCTGTCCTCTGTGGTGATAGAAGGAGCTGGTCCTGTTATATGGAGGGTCCCACACAATGTCTGTCCTCTGTGGTGAGAGAAGGAGCTGGTCCTGTTATATGGAGGGTCCCACACAATGTCTGTCCTCTGTGGTGATAGAAGGAGCTGGTCCTGTTATATGGAGGATCCCACACAATGTCTGTCCTCTGTGGTGATAGAAGGAGCGGGTCCTGTTATATGGAGGGTCCCACACAATGTCTGTCCTCTGTGGTGAGAGAAGGAGCTGGTCCTGTTATATGGAGGGTCCCACACAATGTCTGTCCTCTGTGGTGATAGAAGGAGCTGGTCCTGTTATATGGATGGTCCCACACAATGTCTGTCCTCTGTGGTGATAGAAGGAGCGGGTCCTGTTATATGGAGGGTCCCACACAATGTCTGTCCTCTGTGGTGATAGAAGGAGCTGGTCCTGTTATATGGAGGATCCCACACAATGTCTGTCCTCTGTGGTGATAGAAGGAGCTGGTCCTGTTATATGGAGGGTCCCACACAATGTCTGTCCTCTGTGGTGATAGAAGGAGCTGGTCCTGTTATATGGAGGATCCCACACAATGTCTGTCCTCTGTGGTGATAGAAGGAGCGGGTCCTGTTATATGGAGGATCCCACACAATGTCTGTCCTCTGTGGTGATAGAAGGAGCTGGTCCTGTTATATGGAGGGCCCCACACAATGTCTGTCCTCTGTGGTGATAGAAGGAGCTGGTCCTGTTATATGGAGGGTCCCACACAATGTCTGTCCTCTGTGGTGATAGAAGGAGCTGGTCCTGTTATATGGAGGGTCCCACACAATGTCTGTCCTCTGTGGTGAGAGAAGGAGCTGGTCCTGTTATATGGAGGGTCCCACACAATGTCTGTCCTCTGTGGTGAGAGAAGGAGCTGGTCCTGTTATATGGAGGGTCCCACACAATGTCTGTCCTCTGTGGTGATAGAAGGAGCTGGTCCTGTTATATGGAGGGTCCCACACAATGTCTGTCCTCTGTGGTGATAGAAGGAGCTGGTCCTGTTATATGGAGGGTCCCACACAATGTCTGTCCTCTGTGGTGAGAGAAGGAGCTGGTCCTGTTATATGGAGGGTCCCACACAATGTCTGTCCTCTGTGGTGATAGAAGGAGCTGGTCCTGTTATATGGAGGATCCCACACAATGTCTGTCCTCTGTGGTGATAGAAGGAGCTGGTCCTGTTATATGGAGGATCCCACACAATGTCTGTCCTCTGTGGTGATAGAAGGAGCTGGTCCTGTTATATGGAGGGTCCCACACAATGTCTGTCCTCTGTGGTGATAGAAGGAGCTGGTCCTGTTATATGGAGGATCCCACACAATGTCTGTCCTCTGTGGTGATAGAAGGAGCGGGTCCTGTTATATGGAGGATCCCACACAATGTCTGTCCTCTGTGGTGATAGAAGGAGCTGGTCCTGTTATATGGAGGGTCCCACACAATGTCTGTCCTCTGTGGTGATAGAAGGAGCTGGTCCTGTTATATGGAGGGTCCCACACAATGTCTGTCCTCTGTGGTGATAGAAGGAGCTGGTCCTGTTATATGGAGGGTCCCACACAATGTCTGTCCTCTGTGGTGATAGAAGGAGATGGTCCTGTTATATGGAGGGTCCCACACAATGTCTGTCCTCTGTGGTGATAGAAGGAGATGGTCCTGTTATATGGAGGGTCCCACACAATGTCTGTCCTCTGTGGTGATAGAAGGAGATGGTCCTGTTATATGGAGGGTCCCACACAATGTCTGTCCTCTCTGGTGATAGAAGGAGCTGGTCCTGTTATATGGAGGGTCCCACACAATGTCTGTCCTCTGTGGTGATAGAAGGAGATGGTCCTGTTATATGGAGGGTCCCACACAATGTCTGTCCTCTGAGGTGATAGAAGGAGCTGGTCCTGTTATATGGAGGGTCCCACACAATGTCTGTCCTCTGTGGTGATAGAAGGAGATGGTCCTGTTATATGGAGGGTCCCACACAATGTCTGTCCTCTGTGGTGATAGAAGGAGATGGTCCTGTTATATGGAGGGTCCCACACAATGTCTGTCCTCTGTGGTGATAGAAGGAGATGGTCCTGTTATATGGAGGGTCCCACACAATGTCTGTCCTCTGTGGTGATAGAAGGAGATGGTCCTGTTATATGGAGGGTCCCACACAATGTCTGTCCTCTGTGGTGATAGAAGGAGATGGTCCTGTTATATGGAGGGTCCCACACAATGTCTGTCCTCTGTGGTGATAGAAGGAGCTGGTCCTGTTATATGGAGGGTCCCACACAATGTCTGTCCTCTGTGGTGATAGAAGGAGCTGGTCCTGTTATATGGAGGGTCCCACACAATGTCTGTCCTCTGTGGTGATAGAAGGAGATGGTCCTGTTATATGGAGGGTCCCACACAATGTCTGTCCTCTGTGGTGATAGGAGGAGCTGGTCCTGTTATATGGAGGGTCCCACACAATGTCTGTCCTCTGTGGTGATAGAAGGAGATGGTCCTGTTATATGGAGGGTCCCACACAATGTCTGTCCTCTGTGGTGATAGAAGGAGATGGTCCTGTTATATGGAGGTCCCACACAATGTCTGTCCTCTGTGGTGATAGAAGGAGATGGTCCTGTTATATGGAGGGTCCCACACAATGTCTGTCCTCTGTGGTGATAGAAGGAGATGGTCCTGTTATATGGAGGGTCCCACACAATGTCTGTCCTCTGTGGTGATAGAAGGAGCTGGTCCTGTTATATGGAGGGTCCCACACAATGTCTGTCCTCTGTGGTGATAGAAGGAGCTGGTCCTGTTATATGGAGGGTCCCACACAATGTCTGTCCTCTGTGGTGATAGAAGGAGATGGTCCTGTTATATGGAGGGCCCCACACAATGTCTGTCCTCTGAGGTGATAGAAGGAGCTGGTCCTGTTATATGGAGGGTCCCACACAATGTCTGTCCTCTGTGGTGATAGAAGGAGCTGGTCCTGTTATACGGAGGGTCCCACACAATGTCTGTCCTCTGTGGTGATAGAAGGAGCTGGTCCTGTTATACGGAGGGTCCCACACAATGTCTGTCCTCTGTGGTGATAGAAGGAGCTGGTCCTGTTATATGGAGGGTCCCACACAATGTCTGTCCTCTGTGGTGATAGAAGGAGCTGGTCCTGTTATACGGAGGGTCCCACACAATGTCTGTCCTCTGTGGTGATAGAAGGAGCTGGTCCTGTTATATGGAGGGTCCCACACAATGTCTGTCCTCTGTGGTGATAGAAGGAGCTGGTTCTGTTATATGGAGGGTCCCACACAATGTCTGTCCTCTGTGGTGATAGAAGGAGCGGGTCCTGTTATATGGAGGGTCCCACACAATGTCTGTCCTCTGTGGTGATAGAAGGAGCGGGTCCTGTTATATGGAGGGTCCCACACAATGTCTGTCCTCTGTGGTGATAGAAGGAGCTGGTCCTGATATATGGATGGTCCCACACAATGTCTGTCCTCTGTGGTGATAGAAGGAGCGGGTCCTGTTATATGGAGGGTCCCACACAATGTCTGTTCTCTGTGGTGATAGAAGGAGCGGGTCCTGATATATGGATGGTCCCACACAATGTCTGTCCTCTGTGGTGATAGAAGGAGCGGGTTCTGTTATATGGAGGGTCCCACACAATGTCTGTCCTCTGTGGTGATAGAAGGAGCTGGTCCTGATATATGGATGGTCCCACACAATGTCTGTCCTCTGTGGTGATAGAAGGAGCGGGTTCTGTTATATGGAGGGTCCCACACTATGTCTGTCCTCTGTGGTGATAGAAGGAGCTGGTCCTGTTATATGGAGGGCCCCACACAATGTCTGTTCTCTGTGGTGATAGAAGGAGCTGGTTCTGTTATATGGAGGGTCCCACACAATGTCTGTCCTCTGTGGTGATAGAAGGAGCGGGTTCTGTTATATGGAGGGTCCCACACAATGTCTGTCCTCTGTGGTGATAGAAGGAGCTGGTCCTGATATACGGAGGGTCCCACACAATGTCTGTCCTCTGTGGTGATAGAAGGAGCGGGTCCTGTTATACGGAGGGTCCCACACAATGTCTGTCCACTGTGGTGATAGAAGGAGCTGGTCCTGTTATACGAAGGGTCCCACACAATGTCTGTCCTCTGTGGTGATAGAAAAAGCGGGTCCTGTTATAAGGAGGGTCCCACACAATGTCTGTCCTCTGTGGTGATAGAAGGAGCGGGTCCTGTTATATGGAGGGCCCCACACAATGTCTGTCCTCTGTGGTGATAGAAGGAGCGGGTCCTGTTATATGGAGGGCCCCACACAATGTCTGTCCTCTGTGGTGATAGAAGGAGCGGGTCCTGTTATATGGAGGGCCCCACACAATGTCTGTCCTCTGTGGTGATAGAAGGAGCTGGTCCTGTTATATGGAGGATCCCACACAATGTCTGTCCTCTGTGGTGATAGAAGGAGCTGGTCCTGTTATATGGAGGGTCCCACACAATGTCTGTCCTCTGTGGTGATAGAAGGAGCTGGTCCTGTTATATGGAGGGTCCCACACAATGTCTGTCCTCTGTGGTGATAGAAGGAGCGGGTCCTGTTATATGGAGGGTCCCACACAATGTCTGTCCTCTGTGGTGATAGAAGGAGCTGGTCCTGTTATATGGAGGGTCCCACACAATGTCTGTCCTCTGTGGTGATAGAAGGAGCTGGTCCTGTTATACGGAGGGTCCCACACAATGTCTGTCCTCTGTGGTGATAGAAGGAGCGGGTCCTGTTATACGGAGGGCCCCACACAATGTCTGTCCTCTGTGGTGATAGAAGGAGCTGGTCCTGTTATACGGAGGGCCCCACACAATGTCTGTCCTCTGTGGTGATAGAAGGAGCTGGTCCTGTTATACGGAGGGTCCCACACAATGTCTGTTCTCTGTGGTGATAGAAGGAGCTGGTCCTGTTATACGGAGGGCCCCACACAATGTCTGTCCTCTGTGGTGATAGAAGGAGCTGGTCCTGTTATATGGAGGGTCCCACACAATGTCTGTCCTCTGTGGTGAGAGAAGGAGCGGGTCCTGTTATACGGAGGGTCCCACACAATGTCTGTCCTCTGTGGTGATAGAAGGAGCTGGTCCTGTTATATGGAGGGTCCCACACAATGTCTGTCCTCTGTGGTGATAGAAGGAGCGGGTCCTGTTATATGGAGGGCCCCACACAATGTCTGTCCTCTGTGGTGATAGAAGGAGCTGGTCCTGTTATATGGAGGGTCCCACACAATGTCTGTTCTCTGTGGTGATAGAAGGAGCTGGTCCTGTTATATGGAGGGTCCCACACAATGTCTGTCCTCTGTGGTGATAGAAGGAGCTGGTCCTGTTATATGGAGGGTCCCACACAATGTCTGTCCTCTGTGGTGATAGAAGGAGCTGGTCCTGTTATATGGAGGGTCCCACACAATGTCTGTCCTCTGTGGTGATAGAAGGAGCTGGTCCTGTTATATGGAGGGCCCCACACAATGTCTGTCCTCTGTGGTGATAGAAGGAGCTGGTCCTGTTATATGGAGGGTCCCACACAATGTCTGTCCTCTGTGGTGATGGAAGGAGCTGGTCCTGTTATATGGAGGGTCCCACACAATGTCTGTCCTCTGTGGTGATGGAAGGAGCTGGTCCTGTTATATGGATGGTCCCACACAATGTCTGTCCTCTGTGGTGATGGAAGGAGCGGGTCCTGTTATATGGAGGGTCCCACACAATGTCTGTCCTCTGTGGTGATAGAAGGAGCTGGTCCTATTATATGGAGGGCCCCACACAATGTCTGTCCTCTGTGGTGATAGAAGGAGCTGGTCCTGTTATATGGAGGGTCCCACACAATGTCTGTCCTCTGTGGTGATAGAAGGAGCTGGTCCTGTTATACGGAGGGTCCCACACAATGTCTGTCCTCTGTGGTGATAGAAGGAGCGGGTCCTGTTATATGGATGGTCCCACACAATGTCTGTCCTCTGTGGTGATGGAAGGAGCTGGTCCTGTTATACGGATGGTCCCACACAATGTCTGTCCTCTGTGGTGATGGAAGGAGCGGGTCCTGTTATATGGATGGTCCCACACAATGTCTGTCCTCTGTGGTGATAGAAGGAGCGGGTCCTGTTATATGGAGGGTCCCACACAATGTCTGTCCTCTGTGGTGATGGAAGGAGCGGGTCCTGTTATATGGAGGGTCCCACACAATGTCTGTCCTCTGTGGTGATGGAAGGAGCGGGTCCTGTTATATGGAGGGTCCCACACAATGTCTGTCCTCTGTGGTGATAGAAGGAGCGGGTCCTGTTATATGGAGGGCCCCACACAATGTCTGTCCTCTGTGGTGATAGAAGGAGCTGGTCCTGTTATATGGAGGGCCCCACACAATGTCTGTCCTCTGTGGTGATAGAAGGAGCGGGTCCTGTTATATGGAGGGCCCCACACAATGTCTGTCCTCTGTGGTGATAGAAGGAGCTGGTCCTGTTATATGGAGGGCCCCACACAATGTCTGTCCTCTGTGGTGATAGAAGGAGCTGGTCCTGTTATATGGAGGGCCCCACACAATGTCTGTCCTCTGTGGTGATAGAAGGAGCTGGTCCTGTTATATGGAGGGCCCCACACAATGTCTGTCCTCTGAGGTGATAGAAGGAGCTGGTCCTGTTATATGGAGGGTCCCACACAATGTCTGTCCTCTGTGGTGATAGAAGGAGCTGGTCCTGTTATATGGAGGGTCCCACACAATGTCTGTCCTCTGTGGTGATAGAAGGAGCTGGTCCTGTTATATGGAGGGTCCCACACAATGTCTGTCCTCTGTGGTGATAGAAGGAGCTGGTCCTGTTATATGGAGGGCCCCACACAATGTCTGTCCTCTGTGGTGATGGAAGGAGCTGGTCCTGTTATATGGAGGGTCCCACACAATGTCTGTCCTCTGTGGTGATGGAAGGAGCTGGTCCTGTTATATGGATGGTCCCACACAATGTCTGTCCTCTGTGGTGATGGAAGGAGCGGGTCCTGTTATATAGAGGGTCCCACACAATGTCTGTCCTCTGTGGTGATAGAAGGAGCGGGTCCTGTTATATGGAGGGTCCCACACAATGTCTGTCCTCTGTGGTGATAGAAGGAGCTGGTCCTGTTATATGGAGGGTCCCACACAATGTCTGTCCTCTGTGGTGATGGAAGGAGCTGGTCCTGTTATATGGATGGTCCCACACAATGTCTGTCCTCTGAGGTGATGGAAGGAGCGGGTCCTGTTATATGGAGGGTCCCACACAATGTCTGTCCTCTGTGGTGATAGAAGGAGCGGGTCCTGTTATATGGAGGGTCCCACACAATGTCTGTCCTCTGTGGTGATAGAAGGAGCGGGTCCTGTTATATGGAGGGTCCCACACAATGTCTGTCCTCTGTGGTGATGGAAGGAGCGGGTCCTGTTATATGGAGGGCCCCACACAATGTCTGTCCTCTGTGGTGATAGAAGGAGCTGGTCCTGTTATATGGAGGGCCCCACACAATGTCTGTCCTCTGTGGTGATGGAAGGAGCGGGTCCTGTTATATGGAGGGCCCCACACAATGTCTGTCCTCTGTGGTGATGGAAGGAGCGGGTCCTGTTATATGGAGGGCCCCACACAATGTCTGTCCTCTGTGGTGATGGAAGGAGCGGGTCCTGTTATATGGAGGGTCCCACACAATGTCTGTCCTCTGTGGTGATGGAAGGAGCGGGTCCTGTTATACGGAGGGTCCCACACAATGTCTGTCCTCTGTGGTGATAGAAGGAGCGGGTCCTGTTATATGGAGGGTCCCACACAATGTCTGTCCTCTGTGGTGATAGAAGGAGCGGGTCCTGTTATACGGAGGGTCCCACACAATGTCTGTCCTCTGTGGTGATGGAAGGAGCGGGTCCTGTTATACGGAGGGTCCCACACAATGTCTGTCCTCTGTGGTGATAGAAGGAGCGGGTCCTGTTATACGGAGGGTCCCACACAATGTCTGTCCTCTGTGGTGATAGAAGGAGCGGGTCCTGTTATACGGAGGGTCCCACACAATGTCTGTCCTCTGTGGTGATGGAAGGAGCGGGTCCTGTTATACGGAGGGTCCCACACAATGTCTGTCCTCTGTGGTGATAGAAGGAGCGGGTCCTGTTATACGGAGGGTCCCACACAATGTCTGTCCTCTGTGGTGATAGAAGGAGCGGGTCCTGTTATATGGAGGGTCCCACACAATGTCTGTCCTCTGTGGTGATAGAAGGAGCTGGTCCTGTTATATGGAGGGCCCCACACAATGTCTGTCCTCTGTGGTGATAGAAGGAGCGGGTCCTGTTATATGGAGGGCCCCACACAATGTCTGTCCTCTGTGGTGATAGAAGGAGCGGGTCCTGTTATATGGAGGGCCCCACACAATGTCTGTCCTCTGTGGTGATAGAAGGAGCGGGACCTGTTATATGGAGGGTCCCACACAATGTCTGTCCTCTGTGGTGATAGAAGGAGCTGGTCCTGTTATACGGAGGGCCCCACACAATGTCTGTCCTCTGTGGTGATAGAAGGAGCGGGTCCTGTTATATGGAGGGCCCCACACAATGTCTGTCCTCTGTGGTGATAGAAGGAGCGGGTCCTGTTATATGGAGGGCCCCACACAATGTCTGTCCTCTGTGGTGATAGAAGGAGCGGGTCCTGTTATATGGAGGGTCCCACACAATGTCTGTCCTCTGTGGTGATAGAAGGAGCGGGTCCTGTTATATGGAGGGTCCCACACAATGTCTGTCCTCTGTGGTGATGGAAGGAGCGGGTCCTGTTATATGGAGCGTCCCACACAATGTCTGTCCTCTGTGGTGATGGAAGGAGCTGGTCCTGTTATATGGAGGGTCCCACACAATGTCTGTCCTCTGTGGTGATAGAAGGAGCGGGTCCTGTTATATGGAGGGTCCCACACAATGTCTGTCCTCTGTGGTGATAGAAGGAGCTGGTCCTGTTATATGGAGGATCCCACACAATGTCTGTCCTCTGTGGTGATAGAAGGAGCTGGTCCTGTTATATGGAGGATCCCACACAATGTCTGTCCTCTGTGGTGATAGAAGGAGCTGGTCCTGTTATATGGAGGGTCCCACACAATGTCTGTCCTCTGTGGTGATAGAAGGAGCTGGTCCTGTTATATGGAGGATCCCACACAATGTCTGTCCTCTGTGGTGATAGAAGGAGCTGGTCCTGTTATATGGAGGGTCCCACACAATGTCTGTCCTCTGTGGTGATAGAAGGAGCTGGTCCTGTTATATGGAGGGTCCCACACAATGTCTGTCCTCTGTGGTGATAGAAGGAGCTGGTCCTGTTATATGGAGGGTCCCACACAATGTCTGTCCTCTGTGGTGATAGAAGGAGCGGGTCCTGTTATATGGAGGGTCCCACACAATGTCTGTCCTCTGTGGTGATAGAAGGAGCGGGTCCTGTTATATGGAGGGTCCCACACAATGTCTGTCCTCTGTGGTGATAGAAGGAGCTGGTCCTGTTATATGGAGGATCCCACACAATGTCTGTCCTCTGTGGTGATAGAAGGAGCTGGTCCTGTCATATGGAGGGTCCCACACAATGTCTGTCCTCTGTGGTGATAGAAGGAGCTGGTCCTGTTATATGGATGGTCCCACACAATGTCTGTCCTCTGTGGAGATAGAAGGAGCTGGTCCTGTTATATGGAGGGTCCCACACAATGTCTGTCCTCTGTGGTGATAGAAGGAGCGGGTCCTGTTATATGGAGGGTCCCACACAATGTCTGTCCTCTGTGGTGATAGAAGGAGCGGGTCCTGTTATATGGAGGGTCCCACACAATGTCTGTCCTCTGTGGACATAGAAGGAGCTGGTCCTGTTATATGGAGGATCCCACACAATGTCTGTCCTCTGTGGTGATAGAAGGAGCGGGTCCTGTTATATGGAGGGTCCCACACAATGTCTGTCCTCTGTGGTGATAGAAGGAGCGGGTCCTGTTATATGGAGGGTCCCACACAATGTCTGTCCTCTGTGGTGATGGAAGGAGCTGGTCCTGTTATATGGAGGGTCCCACACAATGTCTGTCCTTTGTGGTGATAGAAGGAGCGGGTCCTGTTATATGGAGGGTCCCACACAATGTCTGTCCTCAGTGGTGATAGAAGGAGCTGGTCCTGTTATATGGAGGGTCCCACACAATGTCTGTCCTCTGTGGTGATAGAAGGAGCTGGTCCTGTTATATGGAGGGTCCCACACAATGTCTGTCCTCTGTGGTGATAGAAGGAGCGGGTCCTGTTATATGGAGGGTCCCACACAATGTCTGTCCTCAGTGGTGATAGAAGGAGCGGGTCCTGTTATATGGAGGGTCCCACACAATGTCTGTCCTCTGTGGTGATAGAAGGAGCGGGTCCTGTTATATGGAGGGTCCCACACAATGTCTGTCCTCAGTGGTGATAGAAGGAGCTGGTCCTGTTATATGGAGGATCCCACACAATGTCTGTCCTCTGTGGTGATAGAAGGAGCTGGTCCTGTTATATGGAGGATCCCACACAATGTCTGTCCTCTGTGGTGATAGAAGGAGCTGGTCCTGTTATATGGATGGTCCCACACAATGTCTGTCCTCTGTGGAGATAGAAGGAGCTGGTCCTGTTATATGGAGGATCCCACACAATGTCTGTCCTCTGTGGTGATAGAAGGAGCGGGTCCTGTTATATGGAGGGTCCCACACAATGTCTGTCCTCTGTGGTGATAGAAGGAGCGGGTCCTGTTATATGGAGGGTCCCACACAATGTCTGTCCTCTGTGGTGATGGAAGGAGCGGGTCCTGTTATATGGAGGGTCCCACACAATGTCTGTCCTCTGTGGTGATGGAAGGAGCTGGTCCTGTTATATGGAGGGTCCCACACAATGTCTGTCCTCTGTGGTGATAGAAGGAGCGGGTCCTGTTATATGGAGGGTCCCACACAATGTCTGTCCTCTGTGGTGATAGAAGGAGCTGGTCCTGTTATATGGAGGGTCCCACACAATGTCTGTCCTCTGTGGTGATAGAAGGAGCTGGTCCTGTTATATGGAGGGTCCCACACAATGTCTGTCCTCTGTGGTGATAGAAGGAGCGGGTCCTGTTATATGGAGGGCCCCACACAATGTCTGTCCTCTGTGGTGATAGAAGGAGCTGGTCCTGTTATATGGAAGGTCCCACACAATGTCTGTCCTCTGTGGTGATAGAAGGAGCTGGTCCTGTTATATGGAGGGCCCCACACAATGTCTGTCCTCTGTGGTGATAGAAGGAGCGGGTCCTGTTATACGGAGGGTCCCACACAATGTCTGTCCTCTGTGGTGATAGAAGGAGCGGGTCCTGTTATACGGAGGGTCCCACACAATGTCTGTCCTCTGTGGTGATAGAAGGAGCGGGTCCTGTTATATGGAGGGTCCCACACAATGTCTGTCCTCTGTGGTGATAGAAGGAGCTGGTCCTGTTATATGGAGGATCCCACACAATGTCTGTCCTCTGTGGTGATAGAAGGAGCTGGTCCTGTTATATGGAGGATCCCACACAATGTCTGTCGTCTGTGGTGATAGAAGGAGCTGGTCCTGTTATATGGAGGGTCCCACACAATGTCTGTCCTCTGTGGTGATAGAAGGAGCGGGTCCTGTTATATGGAGGGTCCCACACAATGTCTGTCCTCTGTGGTGATAGAAGGAGCTGGTCCTGTTATATGGAGGATCCCACACAATGTCTGTCGTCTGTGGTGATAGAAGGAGCTGGTCCTGTTATATGGAGGGTCCCACACAATGTCTGTCCTCTGTGGTGATAGAAGGAGCGGGTCCTGTTATATGGAGGGTCCCACACAATGTCTGTCCTCTGTGGTGATAGAAGGAGCTGGTCCTGTTATATGGAGGATCCCACACAATGTCTGTCCTCTGTGGTGATAGAAGGAGCTGGTCCTGTTATATGGAGGGTCCCACACAATGTCTGTCCTCTGTGGTGATAGAAGGAGCGGGTCCTGTTATATGGAGGGTCCCACACAATGTCTGTCCTCTGTGGTGATAGAAGGAGCGGGTCCTGTTATATGGAGGGTCCCACACAATGTCTGTCCTCTGTGGTGATAGAAGGAGCTGGTCCTGTTATATGGAGGATCCCACACAATGTCTGTCGTCTGTGGTGATAGAAGGAGCTGGTCCTGTTATATGGAGGATCCCACACAATGTCTGTCCTCTGTGGTGATAGAAGGAGCTGGTCCTGTTATATGGAGGATCCCACACAATGTCTGTC
Source organism: Dendrobates tinctorius (assembly GCF_039654945.1). NCBI lineage: Eukaryota > Metazoa > Chordata > Amphibia > Anura > Dendrobatidae > Dendrobates > Dendrobates tinctorius. Next base: position 97,286 of record NW_027361980.1, on the reverse strand, counting down.
CTCTGTGGTGATAGAAGGAGCGGGTCCTGTTATATGGAGGGTCCCACACAATGTCTGTCCTCTGTGGTGATAGAAGGAGCTGGTCCTGTTATATGGAGGGCCCCACACAATGTCTGTCCTCTGTGGTGATAGAAGGAGCTGGTCCTGTTATATGGAGGGTCCCACACAATGTCTGTCCTCTGTGGTGATAGAAGGAGCTGGTCCTGATATATGGAGGGTCCCACACAATGTCTGTCCTCTGTGGTGATAGAAGGAGCTGGTCCTGTTATATGGAGGGTCCCACACAATGTCTGTCCTCTGTGGTGATAGAAGGAGCGGGTCCTGTTATATGGAGGGTCCCACCCAATGTCTGTCCTCTGTGGTGATAGAAGGAGCGGGTCCTGTTATATGGAGGGCCCCACACAATGTCTGTCCTCTGTGGTGATAGAAGGAGCTGCTCCTGTTATATGGAGGGCCCCACACAATGTCTGTTCTCTGTGGTGATAGAAGGAGCTGGTCCTGTTATATGGAGGGTCCCACACAATGTCTGTCCTCTGTGGTGAAACCATCTGCAGAGACTTTGAAGACTTAGGCAAGAAAGTGAAAGAACTGGGAGCGCAGGTGGTCTTCTCTTCCATCCTCCCAGTGGATGGCCATGGAACAATGAGGTGGAATAAGATTCTGCAGGTGAACAACTGGCTACGTCGATGGTGCCGTCAGCAACGATTTGGATTTCTGGATCACGGAGTGAACTACTTATACGATGGACTACTTGCTAGAGATGGGGTGCACCTTACGAAGACTGGTAAGCATGTATTTGGAAGTCGCCTTGCTACACTTGTAAGGAGAGCTTTAAACTAGAACAACATGGGAAGGGAAGCAAAAGACCAGAAAAAGCCATACACCTGACAAATGCTATTGAGAACTCTGCTATTAGAAGTGGAAAGGAAGAACAAAGACGAAAGAATCTAATTAATAAAAATATTGGAGAAATAGAAACCAATCACAAACTAAAATGTTTCTATACTAATGCACAAAGCATGGGCAACAAACAAGGAGAATTGGAACTACTAACACAGGAAAAGAAATATGATGTCATTGGAATCACTGAAACTTGGTGGGACAATACACATGATTGGAATACAAGACTAGAAGGATACAACTTATTTGCAAGAAACAGACTTGATAAACGAGGAGGGGGTGTCGCATTGTATGTTAGAAACGCGTATATCTGCACAGAGATTGAAGCTTCAGAGACTGGGAGTTCTGTGGAAACTGTTTGGGTAAGAATACAAGGACAGAACAATGGAAAGGACACCATTGTAGGCATTTACTACAGGCCGCCTGTGCAAGCTGAAGCTATGGATGAACTATTTATGCATCAAATGGCCAAGTTCTCCAAAAAATATGACATAGTTGTCATGGGAGATTTCAACTATCCAGACATTTGTTGGGAATCTCTCTCAGGCAAAACTAACAGGTCAAGGAAATTCTTATCCTCTCTTGCTGACAACTTTATCTTCCAAAAGGTAAGGGAGAAAACAAGGGGAACTGCTACCTTGGATCTAATCCTTATAAACAGGGAGGAAATGGTTGAGGAGGTAAAAGTGGCTGGGACCCTAGGAGGTAGCGACCATGCTATTTTAGAATTTTGGATAACTAGAGGCGGAAGACCTGTGAAGACTCAGACGTCAAGGTTAGATTTCAGAAAGGCAGATTTTAAGGGATTCAGAAAGAGAATTGGAGGAATCCAATGGCTGGATATCCTTAAAGACAAAAATGTCCAGGAAGGATGGGAAATCTTGAAAAATGAAATTCTCAAAGCACAGTTGTTAACAATTCCGAAAAGAGGGAAGAATAGGAAGCAGTTAAGGAAACCAGGATGGATGAACACAGAACTTAAGCACATGCTAAAAAGGAAGAAAAAAATGTTTATAAAATGGAAAGAGGGAGGCATATCTAAAGAAGAATATAATGCTGTCTGCAGAACTTGCAGGGCACAAATCAGATTAGCTAAAGCTGAAAATGAATTGAGGCTTGCAAGAGATGTCAAAAGCAATAATAAAGGATTTTGGGGATATGTCAAAAGTAAAAGAAAAGTCAAAGATGCTATAGGATTTTTACAGGATGAAAATGATGAAATGGTAAGACAGGATGTTGAGAAGGCTGAACTTTTAAATTCCTATTTTGCATCTGTTTTCTCTCAGAAAGGAAATGTAACATCAACTGTTATTCACTGTCCTATTAAGGGAATAGAAGAATCCAGGATATCTATAAACAGAAAGATAGTGAGGAAACACTTAGCTAGCCTAAATGAATTCAAGTCTCCAGGTCCAGATGAATTACACCCCAGAGTACTGAAGGAGATAGCAGAAGAAATTTTTGAACCCCTCTCTATAATCTTTGAAAATTCTTGGAGAACAGGAGAAGTGCCAGAAGACTGGAGAAGAGCAAATGTTGTTCCTATCTTCAAAAAGGGGAAGAAGGTGGACCCAGGTAACTATAGGCCGGTGAGTCTGACTTCTATACCAGGAAAGATCTTTGAACAAATTATTAAACAACATGTATGTCAATACCTGGATAAGAATGAAGTGATTAAACAGAGTCAGCATGGGTTTGTAACTAATAAGTCATGTCAGACTAACTTAATTTCCTTCTATGACGGTATCACTGATTGGGTGGATCAAGGAAATGCTGTAGATATAGTATATCTTGACTTCAGCAAAGCATTTGACAAAGTCTCTCATACAATCCTTATTGAAAAAATGATTAAGTATGGAATGGACAAGGCAACTGTTAGGTGGATTCATAACTGGCTTAGTGATCGGACCCAAAGAGTGGTCGTAAATGGCTGCACATCCAGTTGGAAGAATGTCTCAAGTGGGGTACCACAGGGCTCTGTCCTGGGCCCTGTATTGTTCAACATCTTTATCAACGATTTAGATGAAGGAATTGAGGGTAAACTGATTAAATTTGCTGATGACACAAAGCTAGGAGGGATAGCTAATACTAGAGAAGAGAGAGAGAGGATTCAAAAAGATTTAAATAAACTGGAGAAGTGGGCAGCAACAAACAGAATGGTTTTTAACAGGGAGAAATGCAAAGTACTACATCTGGGCAATAAAAATGGAAAAAGCATATATAGAATGGGAGGAATAGGGCTAAGTGACAGCACATGTGAAAAAGACTTGGGTATACTAATAGATCACAGACTGAATATGAGTCAACAGTGTGATGCAGCAGCAAAAAAGGCAAATGCAATTCTAGGATGTATTAACAGAAGCATACAGTCTAGATCACGTGAAGTCATTATTTCCCTCTACTCCTCTTTGGTCAGACCTCATCTGGAATATTGTGTCCAGTTTTGGGCACCACATTTTAAAAAAGACATCAACAACCTGGAGCAAGTTCAGAAAAGAGCGACCAGAATGGTGACCGGTCTGCAAACCCTGTCTTATGAGGAAAGGTTGCAGGATTTGGGAATGTTTAGTTTGCAAAAGAGAAGACTGAGAGGAGACTTAATAGCTGTCTACAAATATCTAAAGGGCTGTCACATTGTAGAAGGATCAACTTTATTCTCATTTGCACAAGGAAAGACTAGAAGCAATGGGATGAAACTGAATGGGAGGAGACACAGATTAGATATAAGAAAAAACTTTTTGACAGTTAGAGTGATCAATGAGTGGAACAGGCTGCCACGAGAAGTGGTGAGTTCTCCTTCAATGGAAGTCTTCAAACAGAGGCTGGACAGACATCTGACTGGGATGATTTAGCGAATCCTGCTTTGAGCAGGGGGTTGGACCAGATGGCCCAGGAGGTCCCTTCCAACTCTACGATTCTATGATTCTATGATTCTATGATTCTAAGGAGCGGGTCCTGTTATATGGAGGGTCCCACACAATGTCTGTCCTCTGTGGTGATAGAAGGAGCGGGTCCTGTTATATGGAGGGTCCCACACAATGTCTCTCCTCTGTGGTGATAGAAGGAGCGGGTCCTGTTATATGGAGGGTCCCACACAATGTCTGTCCTCTGTGGTGATAGAAGGAGCGGGTCCTGTTATATGGAGGATCCCACACAATGTCTGTCCTCTGTGGTGATAGAAGGAGCGGGTCCTGTTATATGGAGGGTCCCACACAATGTCTGTCCTCTGTGGTGATAGAAGGAGCGGGTCCTGTTATATGGAGGGTCCCACACAATGTCTGTCCTCTGTGGTGATAGAAGGAGCGGGTCCTGTTATATGGAGGGTCCCACACAATGTCTGTCCTCTGTGGTGACAGAAGGAGCTGGTCCTGTTATATGGAGGGCCCCACACAATGTCTGTCCTCTGTGGTGATGGAAGGAGCGGGTCCTGTTATATGGAGGGTCCCACACAATGTCTGTCCTCTGTGGTGATAGAAGGAGCGGGTCCTGTTATATGGATGGTCCCACACAATGTCTGTCCTCTGTGGTGATAGAAGGAGCTGGTCCTGTTATATGGAGGGTCCCACACAATGTCTGTCCTCTGTGGTGATGGAAGGAGCGGGTCCTGTTATATGGAGGGTCCCACACAATGTCTGTCCTCTGTGGTGATAGAAGGAGCGGGTCCTGTTATACGGAGGGCCCCACACAATGTCTGTCCTCTGTGGTGATAGAAGGAGCTGGTCCTGTTATATGGAGGGTCCCACACAATGTCTGTCCTCTGTGGTGATAGAAGGAGCTGGTCCTGTTATATGGAGGGTCCCACACAATGTCTGTCCTCTGTGGTGATAGAAGGAGCTGGTCCTGTTATATGGAGGGTCCCACACAATGTCTGTCCTCTGTGGTGATAGAAGGAGCTGGTCCTGTTATATGGAGGGCCCCACACAATGTCTGTCCTCTGTGGTGATAGAAGGAGCACGTCCTGTTATACGGAGGGCCCCACACAATGTCTGTCCTCTGTGGTGATAGAAGGAGCGGATCCTGTTATATGGATGGTCCCACACAATGTCTGTCCTCTGTGGTGATAGAAGGAGCTGGTCCTGTTATATGGAGGGTCCCACACAATGTCTGTCCTCTGTGGTGATAGAAGGAGCGGGTCCTGTTATATGGAGGGCCCCACACAATGTCTGTCCTCTGTGGTGATAGAAGGAGCGGGTCCTGTTATATGGAGGGCCCCACACAATGTCTGTCCTCTGTGGTGATAGAAGGAGCGGGTCCTGTTATATGGAGGGTCCCACACAATGTCTGTCCTCTGTGGTGATAGAAGGAGCTGGTCCTGTTATATGAAGGGTCCCACACAATGTCTGTCCTCTGTGGTGATAGAAGGAGCTGGTCCTGTTATATGGAGGGTCCCACACAATGTCTGTCCTCTGTGGTGATAGAAGGAGCGGGTCCTGTTATATGGAGGGTCCCACACAATGTCTGTCCTCTGTGGTGAGAGAAGGAGCTGGTCCTGTTATAAGGAGGGCCCCACACAATGTCTGTCCTCTGTGGTGATAGAAGGAGCGGGTCCTGTTATATGGAGGGCCCCACACAATGTCTGTCCTCTGTGGTGATAGAAGGAGCGGGTCCTGTTATATGGAGGGTCCCAAACAATGTCTGTCCTCTGTGGTGATAGAAGGAGCGGGTCCTGTTATATGGAGGGCCCCACACAATATCTGTCCTCTGTGGTGATAGAAGGAGCGGGTTCTGTTATATGGAGGGTCCCACACAATGTCTGTCCTCTGTGGTGATAGAAGGAGCTGGTCCTGTTATATGGAGGGCCCCACACAATGTCTGTCCTCTGTGGTGATAGAAGGAGCTGGTCCTGTTATATGGAGGGTCCCACACAATGTCTGTCCTCTGTGGTGATAGAAGGAGCTGGTCCTGTTATATGGAGGGTCCCACACAATGTCTGTCCTCTGTGGTGATGGAAGGAGCTGGTCCTGTTATATGGATGGTCCCACACAATGTCTGTCCTCTGTGGTGATGGAAGGAGCGGGTCCTGTTATATGGAGGGTCCCACACAATGTCTGTCCTCTGTGGTGATAGAAGGAGCGGGTCCTGTTATATGGAGGGTCCCACACAATGTCTGTCCTCTGTGGTGATAGAAGGAGCTGGTCCTGTTATATGGAGGGTCCCACACAATGTCTGTCCTCTGTGGTGATAGAAGGAGCGGGTCCTGTTATATGGAGGGTCCCACACAATGTCTGTCCTCTGTGGTGATAGAAGGAGCTGGTCCTGTTATATGGAGGGCCCCACACAATGTCTGTCCTCTGTGGTGATAGAAGGAGCGGGTCCTGTTATGTGGAGGGCCCCACACAATGTCTGTCCTCTGTGGTGATAGAAGGAGCAGGTCCTGTTATATGGAGGGTCCCACACAATGTCTGTCCTCTGTGGTGATAGAAGGAGCTGGTCCTGTTATACGGAGGGCCCCACACAATGTCTGTCCTCTGTGGTGATAGAAGGAGCTGGTCCTGTTATACGGAGGGTCCCACACAATGTCTGTCCTCTGTGGTGATAGAAGGAGCGGGTCCTGTTATATGGAGGGTCCCACACAATGTCTGTCCTCTGTGGTGATAGAAGGAGCTGGTCCTGTTATATGGAGGGCCCCACACAATGTCTGTCCTCTGTGGTGATAGAAGGAGCTGGTCCTGTTATATGGAGGGTCCCACACAATGTCTGTCCTCTGTGGTGATAGAAGGAGCGGGTCCTGTTATATGGAGGGCCCCACACAATGTCTGTCCTCTGTGGTGATAGAAGGAGCTGGTCCTGTTATATGGAGGGTCCCACACAATGTCTGTCCTCTGTGGTGATAGAAGGAGCGGGTCCTGTTATATGGAGGGTCCCACACAATGTCTGTCCTCTGTGGTGATAGAAGGAGCTGGTCCTGTTATATGGAGGGCCCCACACAATGTCTGTCCTCTGTGGTGATAGAAGGAGCTGGTCCTGTTATATGGAGGGCCCCACACAATGTCTGTCCTCTGTGGTGATAGAAGGAGCGGGTCCTGTTATATGGAGGGCCCCACACAATGTCTGTCCTCTGTGGTGATAGAAGGAGCTGGTCCTGTTATATGGAGGGCCCCACACAATGTCTGTCCTCTGTGGTGATAGAAGGAGCTGGTCCTGTTATATGGAGGGTCCCACACAATGTCTGTCCTCTGTGGTGATAGAAGGAGCGGGTCCTGTTATATGGAGGGTCCCACACAATGTCTGTCCTCTGTGGTGATAGAAGGAGCGGGTCCTGTTATATGGAGGGCCCCACACAATGTCTGTCCTCTGTGGTGATAGAAGGAGCTGGTCCTGTTATATGGAGGGTCCCACACAATGTCTGTCCTCTGTGGTGATAGAAGGAGCGGATCCTGTTATATGGAGGGTCCCACACAATGTCTGTCCTCTGTGGTGATAGAAGGAGCTGGTCCTGTTATATGGAGGGCCCCACACAATGTCTGTCCTCTGTGGTGATAGAAGGAGCGGGTCCTGTTATATGGAGGGTCCCACACAATGTCTGTCCTCTGTGGTGATAGAAGGAGCGGGTCCTGTTATATGGAAGGTCCCACACAATGTCTGTCCTCTGTGGTGATAGAAGGAGCGGGTCCTGTTATATGGAGGGTCCCACACAATGTCTGTCCTCTGTGGTGATAGAAGGAGCGGGTCCTGTTATATGGAGGGTCCCACACAATGTCTGTCCTCTGTGGTGATAGAAGGAGCGGGTCCTGATATATGGAGGGTCCCACACAATGTCTGTCCTCTGTGGTGATAGAAGGAGCTGGTCCTGTTATATGGAGGGTCCCACACAATGTCTGTCCTCTGTGGTGATAGAAGGAGCGGGTCCTGTTATATGGAGGGTCCCACACAATGTCTGTCCTCTGTGGTGATAGAAGGAACTGGTCCTGTTATATGGAGGATCCCACACAATGTCTGTCCTCTGTGTTGATAGAAGGAGCGGGTACTGTCATATGGAGGGTCCCACACAATGTCTGTCCTCTGTGGTGATAGAAGGAGCGGGTCCTGTTATATGGAGGGTCCCACACAATGTCTGTCCTCTGTGGTGATAGAAGGAGCTGGTCCTGTTATATGGAGGATCCCACACAATGTCTGTCCTCTGTGGTGATAGAAGGAGCGGGTCCTGTTATATGGAGGGTCCCACACAATGTCTGTCCTCTGTGGTGATAGAAGGAGCTGGTCCTGTTATATGGATGGTCCCACACAATGTCTGTCCTCTGTGGTGATAGAAGGAGTGGGTCCTGTTATATGGAGGATCCCACACAATGTCTGTCCTCTGTGGTGATAGAAGGAGCGGGTCCTGTTATATGGAGGGTCCCACACAATGTCTGTCCTCTGTGGTGATAGAAGGAGCGGGTCCTGTTATATGGAGGGTCCCACACAATGTCTGTCCTCTGTGGTGATGGAAGGAGCGGGTCCTGTTATATGGAGGGTCCCACACAATGTCTGTCCTCTGTGGTGATGGAAGGAGCTGGTCCTGTTATATGGAGGGTCCCACACAATGTCTGTCCTCTGTGGTGATAGAAGGAGCGGGTCCTGTTATATGGAGGATCCCACACAATGTCTGTCCTCTGTGGTGATAGAAGGAGCGGGTCCTGTTATATGGAGGATCCCACACAATGTCTGTCCTCTGTGGTGATAGAAGGAGCGGGTCCTGTTATATGGAGGGTCCCACACAATGTCTGTCCTCTGTGGTGATGGAAGGAGCTGGTCCTGTTATATGGAGGGTCCCACACAATGTCTGTCCTCTGTGGTGATAGAAGGAGCTGGTCCTGTTATATGGAGGATCCCACACAATGTCTGTCCTCTGTGGTGATAGAAGGAGCGGGTCCTGTTATATGGAGGGTCCCACACAATGTCTGTCCTCTGTGGTGATAGAAGGAGCTGGTCCTGTTATATGGAGGGCCCCACACAATGTCTGTCCTCTGTGGTGATAGAAGGAGCGGGTACTGTCATATGGAGGGTCCCACACAATGTCTGTCCTCTGTGGTGATAGAAGGAGCGGGTCCTGTTATATGGAGGGTCCCACACAATGTCTGTCCTCTGTGGTGATAGAAGGAGCGGGTCCTGTTATATGGAGGGCCCCACACAATGTCTGTCCTCTGTGGTGATAGAAGGAGCGGGTCCTGTTATACGGAGGGTCCCACACAATGTCTGTCCTCTGTGGTGATAGAAGGAGCGGGTCCTGTTATACGGAGGGTCCCACACAATGTCTGTCCTCTGTGGTGATAGAAGGAGCTGGTCCTGTTATATGGAGGGCCCCACACAATGTCTGTCCTCTGTGGTGATAGAAGGAGCGGGTCCTGTTATATGGAGGGTCCCACACAATGTCTGTCCTCTGTGGTGATAGAAGGAGCGGGTCCTGTTATATGGAGGGTCCCACACAATGTCTGTCCTCTGTGGTGATAGAAGGAGCGGGTCCTGTCATATGGAGGGTCCCACACAATGTCTGTCCTCTGTGGTGATAGAAGGAGCTGGTCCTGTTATATGGAGGGCCCCACACAATGTCTGTCCTCTGTGGTGATAGAAGGAGCGGGTACTGTCATATGGAGGGTCCCACACAATGTCTGTCCTCTGTGGTGATAGAAGGAGCGGGTCCTGTTATATGGAGGGTCCCACACAATGTCTGTCCTCTGTGGTGATAGAAGGAGCGGGTCCTGTTATATGGAGGGCCCCACACAATGTCTGTCCTCTGTGGTGATAGAAGGAGCGGGTCCTGTTATACGGAGGGTCCCACACAATGTCTGTCCTCTGTGGTGATAGAAGGAGCGGGTCCTGTTATACGGAGGGTCCCACACAATGTCTGTCCTCTGTGGTGATAGAAGGAGCTGGTCCTGTTATATGGAGGGCCCCACACAATGTCTGTCCTCTGTGGTGATAGAAGGAGCGGGTCCTGTTATATGGAGGGTCCCACACAATGTCTGTCCTCTGTGGTGATAGAAGGAGCGGGTCCTGTTATATGGAGGGCCCCACACAATGTCTGTCCTCTGTGGTGATAGAAGGAGCGGGTCCTGTCATATGGAGGGTCCCACACAATGTCTGTCCTCTGTGGTGATAGAAGGAGCGGGTCCTGTTATATGGAGGGTCCCACACAATGTCTGTCCTCTGTGGTGATAGAAGGAGCGGGTCCTGTTATATGGAGGGTCCCACACAATGTCTGTCCTCTGTGGTGATGGAAGGAGCGGGTCCTGTTATATGGAGGGTCCCACACAATGTCTGTCCTCTGTGGTGATGGAAGGAGCTGGTCCTATTATATGGAGGGTCCCACACAATGTCTGTCCTCTGTGGTGATAGAAGGAGCGGGTCCTGTTATATGGAGGATCCCACACAATGTCTGTCCTCTGTGGTGATGGAAGGAGCTGGTCCTGTTATATGGAGGATCCCACACAATGTCTGTCCTCTGTGGTGATAGAAGGAGCGGGTCCTGTTATATGGAGGGTCCCACACAATGTCTGTCCTCTGTGGTGATGGAAGGAGCTGGTCCTGTTATATGGAGGGTCCCACACAATGTCTGTCCTCTGTGGTGATAGAAGGAGCTGGTCCTGTTATATGGAGGATCCCACACAATGTCTGTCCTCTGTGGTGATAGAAGGAGCGGGTACTGTCATATGGAGGGTCCCACACAATGTCTGTCCTCTGTGGTGATAGAAGGAGCTGGTCCTGTTATATGGATGGTCCCACACAATGTCTGTCCTCTGTGGAGATAGAAGGAGCTGGTCCTGTTATATGGAGGATCGCACACAATGTCTGTCCTCTGTGGTGATAGAAGGAGCGGGTCCTGTTATATGGAGGGTCCCACACAATGTCTGTCCTCTGTGGTGATAGAAGGAGTGGGTCCTGTTATATGGAGGGTCCCACACAATGTCTGTCCTCTGTGGTGATGGAAGGAGCGGGTCCTGTTATATGGAGGGTCCCACACAATGTCTGTCCTCTGTGGTGATGGAAGGAGCTGGTCCTGTTATATGGAGGGTCCCACACAATGTCTGTCCTCTGTGGTGATAGAAGGAGCGGGTCCTGTTATATGGAGGGTCCCACACAAGGTCTGTCCTCTGTGTTGATAGAAGGAGCTGGTCCTGTTATATGGAGGGTCCCACACAATGTCTGTCCTCTGTGGTGATAGAAGGAGCTGGTCCTGTTATATGGAGGGTCCCACACAAGGTCTGTCCTCTGTGGTGATAGAAGGAGCTGGTCCTGTTATATGGAGGGTCCCACACAATGTCTGTCCTCTGTGGTGATAGAAGGAGCTGGTCCTGTTATATGGAGGGCCCCACACAATGTCTGTCCTCTGTGGTGATAGAAGGAGCGGGTCCTGTTATATGGAGGGTCCCACACAATGTCTGTCCTCTGTGGTGATAGAAGGAGCGGGTCCTGTTATATGGAGGGTCCCACACAATGTCTGTCCTCTGTGGTGATAGAAGGAGCGGGTCCTGATATATGGAGGGTCCCACACAATGTCTGTCCTCTGTGGTGATAGAAGGAGCTGGTCCTGTTATATGGAGGGTCCCACACAATGTCTGTCCTCTGTGGTGATAGAAGGAGCTGGTCCTGTTATATGGAGGATCCCACACAATGTCTGTCCTCTGTGGTGATAGAAGGAGCTGGTCCTGTTATATGGAGGGTCCCACACAATGTCTGTCCTCTGTGGTGATAGAAGGAGCTGGTCCTGTTATATGGAGGGTCCCACACAATGTCTGTCCTCTGTGGTGATAGAAGGAGCGGGTCCTGTTATATGGAGGGTCCCACACAATGTCTGTCCTCTGTGGTGATAGAAGGAGCGGGTCCTGTTATATGGAGGGTCCCACACAATGTCTGTCCTCTGTGGTGATAGAAGGAGCGGGTCCTGTTATATGGAGGGCCCCACACAATGTCTGTCCTCTGTGGTGATAGAAGGAGCTGGTCCTGTTATATGGAGGGTCCCACACAATGTCTGTCCTCTGTGGTGATAGAAGGAGCTGGTCCTGTTATATGGAGGGTCCCACACAATGTCTGTCCTCTGTGGTGATAGAAGGAGCTGGTCCTGTTATATGGATGGTCCCACACAATGTCTGTCCTCTGTGGTGATAGAAGGAGCTGGTCCTGTTATATGGAGGATCCCACACAATGTCTGTCCTCTGTGGTGATAGAAGGAGCGGGTCCTGTTATATGGAGGGTCCCACACAATGTCTGTCCTCTGTGGTGATAGAAGGAGCGGGTCCTGTTATATGGAGGGTCCCACACAATGTCTGTCCTCTGTGGTGATGGAAGGAGCGGGTCCTGTTATATGGAGGGTCCCACACAATGTCTGTCCTCTGTGGTGATGGAAGGAGCTGGTCCTGTTATATGGAGGGTCCCACACAATGTCTGTCCTCTGTGGTGATAGAAGGAGCGGGTCCTGTTATATGGAGGGTCCCACACAATGTCTGTCCTCTGTGGTGATAGAAGGAGCGGGTCCTGTTATATGGAGGATCCCACACAATGTCTGTCCTCTGTGGTGATAGAAGGAGCTGGTCCTGTTATATGGAGGGTCCCACACAATGTCTGTCCTCTGTGGTGATAGAAGGAGCTGGTCCTGATATATGGAGGGTCCCACACAATGTCTGTCCTCTGTGGTGATAGAAGGAGCAGGTCCTGTTATACGGAGGATCCCACACAATGTCTGTCCTCTGTGGTGATAGAAGGAGCTGGTCCTGTTATATGGAGGGTCCCACACAATGTCTGTCCTCTGTGGTGATAGAAGGAGCTGGTCCTGTTATATGAAGGGTCCCACACAATGTCTGTCCTCTGTGGTGATAGAAGGAGCGGGTCCTGTTATACGGAGGGTCCCACACAATGTCTGCCTCTGTGGTGATAGAAGGAGCGGGTCCTGTTAAACGGAGGGTCCCACACAATGTCTGTCCTCTGTGGTGATAGAAGGAGCGGGTCCTGTTATACGGAGGGTCCCACACAATGTCTGTCCTCTGTGGTGATAGAAGGAGCTGGTCCTGTTATATGGAGGATCCCACACAATGTCTGTCCTCTGTGGTGATAGAAGGAGCTGGTCCTGTTATATGGAGGGTCCCACACAATGTCTGTCCTCTGTGGTGATAGAAGGAGCTGGTCCTGTTATATGGAGGGTCCCACACAATGTCTGTCATCTGTGGTGATAGAAGGAGCTGGTCCTGTTATATGGAGGGTCCCACACAATGTCTGTCCTCTGTGGTGATAGAAGGAGCGGGTTCTGTTATATGGAGGGTCCCACACAATGTCTGTCCTCTGTGGTGATAGAAGGAGCTGGTCCTGTTATATGGAGGGTCCCACACAATGTCTGTCATCTGTGGTGATAGAAGGAGCTGGTCCTGTTATATGGAGGGTCCCACACAATGTCTGTCCTCTGTGGTGATTGAAGGAGCGAGTTCTGTTATATGGAGGGTCCCACACAATGTCTGTCCTCTGTGGTGATAGAAGGAGCTGGTCCTGTTATACGGAGGGTCCCACACAATGTCTGTCCTCTGTGGTGATAGAAGGAGCTGGTCCTGTTATACGGAGGGTCCCACACAATGTCTGTCCTCTGTGGTGATAGAAGGAGCGGGTCCTGTTATATGGAGGGTCCCACACAATGTCTGTCCTCTGTGGTGATAGAAGGAGCTGGTCCTGTTATACGGAGGGTCCCACACAATGTCTGTCCTCTGTGGTGATAGAAGGAGCGGGTCCTGTTATACGGAGGGTCCCACACAATGTCTGTCCTCTGTGGTGATAGAAGGAGCGGGTCCTGTTATACGGAGGGTCCCACACAATGTCTGTCCTCTGTGGTGATAGAAGGAGCTGGTCCTGTTATACGGAGAGTCCCACACAATGTCTGTCCTCTGTGGTGATAGAAGGAGCTGGTCCTGTTATATGGAGGGTCCCACACAATGTCTGTCCTCTGTGGTGATAGAAGGAGCGGGTCCTGTTTAATGGAGGGTCCCACACAATGTCTGTCCTCTGTGGTGATAGAAGGAGCTGGTCCTGTTATATGGAGGGTCCCACACAATGTCTGTCCTCTGTGGTGATAGAAGGAGCGGGTCCTGTTATATGGAGGGTCCCACACAATGTCTGTCCTCTGTGGTGATAGAAGGAGCGGGTTCTGTTATATGGAGGGTCCCACACAATGTCTGTCCTCTGTGGTGATAGAAGGAGCTGGTCCTGTTATACGGAGGGTCCCACACAATGTCTGTCCTCTGTGGTGATAGAAGGAGCTGGTCCTGTTATATGGAGGGTCCCACACAATGTCTGTCCTCTGTGGTGATAGAAGGAGCTGGTCCTGTTATACGGAGGGTCCCACACAATGTCTGTCCTCTGTGGTGATAGAAGGAGCTGGTCCTGTTATACGGAGGGTCCCACACAATGTCTGTCCTCTGTGGTGATAGAAGGAGCTGGTCCTGTTATATGGAGGGTCCCACACAATGTCTGTCCTCTGTGGTGATAGAAGGAGCTGGTCCTGTTATATGGAGGGCCCCACACAATGTCTGTCCTCTGTGGTGATAGAAGGAGCGGGTCCTGTTATATGGAGGGTCCCACACAATGTCTGTCCTCTGTGGTGATAGAAGGAGCGGGTCCTGTTATATGGAGGGTCCCACACAATGTCTGTCCTCTGTGGTGATAGAAGGAGCTGGTCCTGTTATATGGAGGGCCCCACACAATGTCTGTCCTCTGTGGTGATAGAAGGATCTGGTCCTGTTATATGGAGGGTCCCACACCATGTCTGTCCTCTGTGGTGATAGAAGGAGCTGGTCCTGTTATATGGAGGGTCCCACACAATGTCTGTCCTCTGTGGTGATAGAAGGAGCTGGTCCTGTTATATGGAGGGTCCCACACAATGTCTGTCCTCTGTGGTGATAGAAGGAGCTGGTCCTATTATATGGAGGGTCCCACACAATGTCTGTCCTCTGTGGTGATAGAAGGAGCTGGTCCTGTTATATGGAGGGCCCCACACAATGTCTGTCCTCTGTGGTGATAGAAGGAGCTGGTCCTATTATATGGAGGGTCCCATATAATGTCTGTCCTCTGTGGTGATAGAAGGAGCGGGTACTGTTATATGGAGGGTCCCACACAATGTCTGTCCTCTGTGGTGATAGAAGGAGCTGGTCCTATTATATGGAGGGTCCCACACAATGTCTGTCCTCTGTGGTGATAGAAGGAGCTGGTCCTATTATATGGAGGGCCCCACACAATGTCTGTCCTCTGTGGTGATAGAAGGAGCTGGTCCTGTTATATGGAGGGTCCCATACAATGTCTGTCCTCTGTGGTGATAGAAGGAGCGGGTACTGTTATATGGAGGGCCCCACACAATGTCTGTCCTCTGTGGTGATAGAAGGAGCGGGTCCTGTTATATGGATGGTCCCACACAATGTCTGTCCTCTGTGGTGATAGAAGGAACGGGTCCTGTTATATGGAGGGCCCCACACAATGTCTGTCCTCTGTGGTGATAGAAGGAGCGGGTCCTGTTATATGGATGGTCCCACACAATGTCTGTCCTCTGTGGTGATAGAAGGAACGGGTCCTGTTATATGGAGGGCCCCACACAATGTCTGTCCTCTGTGGTGATAGAAGGAGCTGGTCCTGTTATATGGAGGGTCCCACACAATGTCTGTCCTCTGTGGTGAGAGAAGGAGCTGGTCCTGTTATATGGAGGGTCCCACACAATGTCTGTCCTCTGTGGTGATAGAAGGAGCGGGTCCTGTTATATGGAGGGTCCCACACAATGTCTGTCCTCTGTGGTGATAGAAGGAGCTGGTCCTGTTATATGGAGGGTCCCACACAATGTCTGTCCTCTGTGGTGATAGAAGGAGCTGGTCCTGTTATATGGAGGGCCCCACACAATGTCTGTCCTCTGTGGTGATAGAAGGAGCGGGTCCTGTTATATGGAGTCCCACACAATGTCTGTCCTCTGTGGTGATAGAAGGAGCGGGTCCTGTTATTTGGAGGGTCCCACACAATGTCTGTCCTCTGTGGTGATAGAAGGAGCGGGTCCTGTTATACGGAGGGTCCCACACAATGTCTGTCCTCTGGGGTGATAGAAGGAGCTGGTCCTGTTATACGGAGGATCCCACACAATGTCTGTCCTCTGTGGTGATAGAAGGAGCTGGTCCTGTTATACGGAGGGTCCCACACAATGTCTGTCCTCTGTGGTGATAGAAGGAGCTGGTCCTGTTATACGGAGGGTCCCACACAATGTCTGTCCTCTGTGGTGATAGAAGGAGCTGGTCCTGTTATATGGAGGGTCCCACACAATGTCTGTCCTCTGTGGTGATAGAAGGAGCTGGTCCTGTTATATGGAGGGCCCCACACAATGTCTGTCCTCTGTGGTGATAGAAGGAGCGGGTCCTGTTATATGGAGGGTCCCACACAATGTCTGTCCTCTGTGGTGATAGAAGGAGCGGGTCCTGTTATATGGAGGGTCCCACACAATGTCTGTCCTCTGTGGTGATAGAAGGAGCTGGTCCTGTTATATGGAGGGCCCCACACAATGTCTGTCCTCTGTGGTGATAGAAGGAGCTGGTCCTGTTATATGGAGGGTCCCACACCATGTCTGTCCTCTGTGGTGATAGAAGGAGCTGGTCCTGTTATATGGAGGGTCCCACACAATGTCTGTCCTCTGTGGTGATAGAAGGAGCTGGTCCTGTTATATGGAGGGTCCCACACAATGTCTGTCCTCTGTGGTGATAGAAGGAGCTGGTCCTATTATATGGAGGGTCCCACACAATGTCTGTCCTCTGTGGTGATAGAAGGAGCTGGTCCTGTTATATGGAGGGCCCCACACAATGTCTGTCCTCTGTGGTGATAGAAGGAGCTGGTCCTGTTATATGGAGGGTCCCACACCATGTCTGTCCTCTGTGGTGATAGAAGGAGCTGGTCCTGTTATATGGAGGGTCCCACACAATGTCTGTCCTCTGTGGTGATAGAAGGAGCTGGTCCTGTTATATGGAGGGCCCCACACAATGTCTGTCCTCTGTGGTGATAGAAGGAGCTGGTCCTATTATATGGAGGGTCCCACACAATGTCTGTCCTCTGTGGTGATAGAAGGAGCTGGTCCTGTTATATGGAGGGCCCCACACAATGTCTGTCCTCTGTGGTGATAGAAGGAGCGGGTCCTGTTATATGGAGGGTCCCACACTATGTCTGTCCTCTGTGGTGATAGAAGGAGCGGGTCCTGTTATATGGAGGGTCCCACACAATGTCTGTCCTCTGTGGTGATAGAAGGAGCTGGTCCTGTTATATGGAGGGCCCCACACAATGTCTGTCCTCTGTGGTGATAGAAGGAGCTGGTCCTGTTATATGGAGGGTCCCACACCATGTCTGTCCTCTGTGGTGATAGAAGGAGCTGGTCCTGTTATATGGAGGGTCCCACACAATGTCTGTCCTCTGTGGTGATAGAAGGAGCGGGTCCTGTTATATGGAGGGTCCCACACAATGTCTGTCCTCTGTGGTGATGGAAGGAGCTGGTCCTGTTATATGGAGGGTCCCACACAATGTCTGTCCTCTGTGGTGATAGAAGGAGCTGGTCCTGTTATACGGAGGGTCGCACACAATGTCTGTCCTCTGTGGTGATAGAAGGAGCGGGTCCTGTTATATGGAGGGCCCCACACAATGTCTGTCCTCTGTGGTGATAGAAGGAGCTGGTCCTGTTATATGGAGGGTCCCACACAATGTCTGTCCTCTGTGGTGATAGAAGGAGCGGGTCCTGTTATATGGAGGGTCCCACACAATGTCTGTCCTCTGTGGTGATAGAAGGAGCGGGTCCTGTTATATGGAGGGTCCCACACAATGTCTGTCCTCTGTGGTGATAGAAGGAGCGGGTCCTGTTATATGGAGGGTCCCACACAATGTCTGTCCTCTGTGGTGATAGAAGGAGCTGGTCCTGTTATATGGAGGGTCCCACACAATGTCTGTCCTCTGTGGTGATAGAAGGAGCTGGTACTGTTATATGGAGGGCCCCACACAATGTCTGTCCTCTGTGGTGATAGAAGGAGCGGGTCCTGTTATTTGGAGGGTCCCACACAATGTCTGTCCTCTGTGGTGATAGAAGGAGCTGGTCCTGTTATATGGAGGGTCCCACACAATGTCTGTCCTCTGTGGTGATAGAAGGAGCTGGTCCTGTTATATGGAGGATCCCACACAATGTCTGTCCTCTGTGGTGATAGAAGGAGCTGGTCCTGTTATATGGAGGGTCCCACACAATGTCTGTCCTCTGTGGTGATAGAAGGAGCTGGTCCTGTTATATGGAGGGTCCCACACAATGTCTGTCCTCTGTGGTGATAGAAGGAGCTGGTCCTGTTATATGGAGGGTCGCACACAATGTCTGTTCTCTGTGGTGATAGAAGGAGCTGGTCCTGTTATATGGAGGGTCGCACACAATGTCTGTTCTCTGTGGTGATAGAAGGAGCTGGTCCTGTTATATGGAGGGTCCCACACAATGTCTGTCCTCTGTGGTGATAGAAGGAGCGGGTCCTGTTATACGGAGGGTCGCACACAATGTCTGTCCTCTGTGGTGATAGAAGGAGCGGGTCCTGTTATATGGAGGGTCCCACACAATGTCTGTCCTCTGTGGTGATAGAAGGAGCGGGTCCTGTTATATGGAGGGTCCCACACAATGTCTGTCCTCTGTGGTGATAGAAGGAGCTGGTCCTGTTATATGGAGGGCCCCACACAATGTCTGTCCTCTGTGGTGATAGAAGGAGCTGGTCCTGTTATATGGAGGGTCCCACACCATGTCTGTCCTCTGTGGTGATAGAAGGAGCTGGTCCTGTTATATGGAGGGTCCCACACAATGTCTGTCCTCTGTGGTGATAGAAGGAGCTGGTCCTGTTATATGGAGGGTCCCACACAATGTCTGTCCTCTGTGGTGATAGAAGGAGCTGGTCCTATTATATGGAGGGTCCCACACAATGTCTGTCCTCTGTGGTGATAGAAGGAGCTGGTCCTGTTATATGGAGGGCCCCACACAATGTCTGTCCTCTGTGGTGATAGAAGGAGCTGGTCCTATTATATGGAGGGTCCCATATAATGTCTGTCCTCTGTGGTGATAGAAGGAGCGGGTACTGTTATATGGAGGGTCCCACACAATGTCTGTCCTCTGTGGTGATAGAAGGAGCTGGTCCTATTATATGGAGGGTCCCACACAATGTCTGTCCTCTGTGGTGATAGAAGGAGCTGGTCCTGTTATATGGAGGGTCCCACACAATGTCTGTCCTCTGTGGTGATAGAAGGAGCTGGTCCTATTATATGGAGGGCCCCACACAATGTCTGTCCTCTGTGGTGATAGAAGGAGCTGGTCCTGTTATATGGAGGGTCCCATACAATGTCTGTCCTCTGTGGTGATAGAAGGAGCGGGTACTGTTATATGGAGGGCCCCACACAATGTCTGTCCTCTGTGGTGATAGAAGGAGCGGGTCCTGTTATATGGATGGTCCCACACAATGTCTGTCCTCTGTGGTGATAGAAGGAACGGGTCCTGTTATATGGAGGGCCCCACACAATGTCTGTCCTCTGTGGTGATAGAAGGAGCGGGTCCTGTTATATGGATGGTCCCACACAATGTCTGTCCTCTGTGGTGATAGAAGGAACGGGTCCTGTTATATGGAGGGCCCCACACAATGTCTGTCCTCTGTGGTGATAGAAGGAGCTGGTCCTGTTATATGGAGGGTCCCACACAATGTCTGTCCTCTGTGGTGAGAGAAGGAGCTGGTCCTGTTATATGGAGGGTCCCACACAATGTCTGTCCTCTATGGTGATAGAAGGAGCGGGTCCTGTTATATGGAGGGTCCCACACAATGTCTGTCCTCTGTGGTGATAGAAGGAGCTGGTCCTGTTATATGGAGGGTCCCACACAATGTCTGTCCTCTGTGGTGATAGAAGGAGCTGGTCCTGTTATATGGAGGGCCCCACACAATGTCTGTCCTCTGTGGTGATAGAAGGAGCGGGTCCTGTTATATGGAGGGTCCCACACAATGTCTGTCCTCTGTGGTGATAGAAGGAGCGGGTCCTGTTATTTGGAGGGTCCCACACAATGTCTGTCCTCTGTGGTGATAGAAGGAGCGGGTCCTGTTATACGGAGGGTCCCACACAATGTCTGTCCTCTGGGGTGATAGAAGGAGCTGGTCCTGTTATACGGAGGATCCCACACAATGTCTGTCCTCTGTGGTGATAGAAGGAGCTGGTCCTGTTATACGGAGGGTCCCACACAATGTCTGTCCTCTGTGGTGATAGAAGGAGCTGGTCCTGTTATACGGAGGGTCCCACACAATGTCTGTCCTCTGTGGTGATAGAAGGAGCTGGTCCTGTTATATGGAGGGTCCCACACAATGTCTGTCCTCTGTGGTGATAGAAGGAGCTGGTCCTGTTATATGGAGGGCCCCACACAATGTCTGTCCTCTGTGGTGATAGAAGGAGCGGGTCCTGTTATATGGAGGGTCCCACACAATGTCTGTCCTCTGTGGTGATAGAAGGAGCGGGTCCTGTTATATGGAGGGTCCCACACAATGTCTGTCCTCTGTGGTGATAGAAGGAGCTGGTCCTGTTATATGGAGGGCCCCACACAATGTCTGTCCTCTGTGGTGATAGAAGGAGCTGGTCCTGTTATATGGAGGGTCCCACACCATGTCTGTCCTCTGTGGTGATAGAAGGAGCTGGTCCTGTTATATGGAGGGTCCCACACAATGTCTGTCCTCTGTGGTGATAGAAGGAGCTGGTCCTGTTATATGGAGGGTCCCACACAATGTCTGTCCTCTGTGGTGATAGAAGGAGCTGGTCCTATTATATGGAGGGTCCCACACAATGTCTGTCCTCTGTGGTGATAGAAGGAGCTGGTCCTGTTATATGGAGGGCCCCACACAATGTCTGTCCTCTGTGGTGATAGAAGGAGCTGGTCCTGTTATATGGAAGGTCCCACACCATGTCTGTCCTCTGTGGTGATAGAAGGAGCTGGTCCTGTTATATGGAGGGTCCCACACAATGTCTGTCCTCTGTGGTGATAGAAGGAGCTGGTCCTGTTATATGGAGGGCCCCACACAATGTCTGTCCTCTGTGGTGATAGAAGGAGCTGGTCCTATTATATGGAGGGTCCCACACAATGTCTGTCCTCTGTGGTGATAGAAGGAGCTGGTCCTGTTATATGGAGGGCCCCACACAATGTCTGTCCTCTGTGGTGATAGAAGGAGCGGGTCCTGTTATATGGAGGGTCCCACACTATGTCTGTCCTCTGTGGTGATAGAAGGAGCGGGTCCTGTTATATGGAGGGTCCCACACAATGTCTGTCCTCTGTGGTGATAGAAGGAGCTGGTCCTGTTATATGGAGGGCCCCACACAATGTCTGTCCTCTGTGGTGATAGAAGGAGCTGGTCCTGTTATATGGAGGGTCCCACACCATGTCTGTCCTCTGTGGTGATAGAAGGAGCTGGTCCTGTTATATGGAGGGTCCCACACAATGTCTGTCCTCTGTGGTGATAGAAGGAGCGGGTCCTGTTATATGGAGGGTCCCACACAATGTCTGTCCTCTGTGGTGATGGAAGGAGCTGGTCCTGTTATATGGAGGGTCCCACACAATGTCTGTCCTCTGTGGTGATAGAAGGAGCGGGTCCTGTTATTTGGAGGGTCCCACACAATGTCTGTCCTCTGTGGTGATAGAAGGAGCTGGTCCTGTTATACGGAGGGTCGCACACAATGTCTGTCCTCTGTGGTGATAGAAGGAGCTGGTCCTGTTATATGGAGGGCCCCACACAATGTCTGTCCTCTGTGGTGATAGAAGGAGCGGGTCCTGTTATATGGAGGATCCCACACAATTTCTTTCCTCTGTGGTGATAGAAGGAGCTGGTCCTGTTATATGGAGGGTCCCACACAATGTCTGTCCTCTGTGGTGATAGAAGGAGCGGGTCCTGTTATATGGAGGGTCCCACACAATGTCTGTCCTCTGTGGTGATAGAAGGAGCGGGTCCTGTTATATGGAGGGCCCCACACAATGTCTGTCCTCTGTGGTGATAGAAGGAGCTGGTCCTGTTATATGGAGGGTCCCACACAATGTCTGTCCTCTGTGGTGATAGAAGGAGCGGGTCCTGTTATATGGAGGGTCCCACACAATGTCTGTCCTCTGTGGTGATAGAAGGAGCGGGTCCTGTTATATGGAGGGTCCCACACAATGTCTGTCCTCTGTGGTGATAGAAGGAGCGGGTCCTGTTATATGGAGGGTCCCACACAATGTCTGTCCTCTGTGGTGATAGAAGGAGCTGGTCCTGTTATATGGAGGGTCCCACACAATGTCTGTCCTCTGTGGTGATAGAAGGAGCTGGTACTGTTATATGGAGGGCCCCATACAATGTCTGTCCTCTGTGGTGATAGAAGGAGCGGGTCCTGTTATTTGGAGGGTCCCACACAATGTCTGTCCTCTGTGGTGATAGAAGGAGCTGGTCCTGTTATATGGAGGGTCCCACACAATGTCTGTCCTCTGTGGTGATAGAAGGAGCTGGTCCTGTTATATGGAGGATCCCACACAATGTCTGTCCTCTGTGGTGATAGAAGGAGCTGGTCCTGTTATATGGAGGGTCCCACACAATGTCTGTCCTCTGTGGTGATAGAAGGAGCTGGTCCTGTTATATGGAGGGTCCCACACAATGTCTTTCCTCTGTGGTGATAGAAGGAGCTGGTCCTGTTATATGGAGGGTCGCACACAATGTCTGTTCTCTGTGGTGATAGAAGGAGCTGGTCCTGTTATATGGAGGGTCGCACACAATGTCTGTTCTCTGTGGTGATAGAAGGAGCTGGTCCTGTTATATGGAGGGTCCCACACAATGTCTGTCCTCTGTGGTGATAGAAGGAGCTGGTCCTGTTATACGGAGGGTCGCACACAATGTCTGTCCTCTGTGGTGATAGAAGGAGCTGGTTCTGTTATATGGAGGGTCCCACACAATGTCTGTCCTCTGTGGTGATAGAAGGAGCTGGTCCTGTTATATGGAGGGTCGCACACAATGTCTGTCCTCTGTGGTGATAGAAGGAGCGGGTCCTGTTATATGGAGGGCCCCACACAATGTCTGTCCTCTGTGGTGATAGAAGGAGCTGGTCCTGTTATATGGAGGGTCCCACACAATGTCTGTCCTCTGTGGTGATAGAAGGAGCTGGTCCTGTTATATGGAGGGTCCCACACAATGTCTGTCCTCTGTGGTGATAGAAGGAGCTGGTCCTGTTATATGGAGGGCCCCACACAATGTCTGTCCTCTGTGGTGATAGAAGGAGCTGGTCCTGTTATATGGAGGGTCCCACACAATGTCTGTCCTCTGTGGTGATAGAAGGAGCGGGTCCTGTTATATGGAGGGTCCCACACAATGTCTGTCCTCTGTGGTGATAGAAGGAGCTGGTCCTGTTATACGGAGGGTCGCACACAATGTCTGTCCTCTGTGGTGATAGAAGGAGCTGGTCCTGTTATATGGAGGGTCCCACACAATGTCTGTCCTCTGTGGTCAGAGAAGGAGCTGGTCCTGTTATATGGAGGGTCGCACACAATGTCTGTCCTCTGTGGTGATAGAAGGAGCTGGTCCTGTTATATGGAGGGTCCCACACAATGTCTGTCCTCTGTGGTGATAGAAGGAGCGGGTCCTGTTATATGGAGGGTCCCACACAATGTCTGTCCTCTGTGGTGATAGAAGGAGCTGGTCCTGTTATATGGAGGGTCCCACACAATGTCTGTCCTCTGTGGTGATAGAAGGAGCGGGTCCTGTTATATGGAGGGCCCCACACAATGTCTGTCCTCTGTGGTGATAGAAGGAGCGAGTCCTGTTATATGGAGGGTCCCACACAATGTCTGTCCTCTGTGGTGATAGAAGGAGCTGGTCCTGTTATATGGAGGGTCCCACACAATGTCTGTCCTCTGTGGTGATAGAAGGAGCTGGTCCTGTTATATGGAGGGCCCCACACAATGTCTGTCCTCTGTGGTGATAGAAGGAGCGGGTCCTGTTATTTGGAGGGTCCCACACAATGTCTGTCCTCTGTGGTGATAGAAGGAGCTGGTCCTGTTATATGGAGGGTCCCACACAATGTCTGTCCTCTGTGGTGATAGAAGGAGCTGGTTCTGTTATATGGAGGGTCCCACACAATGTCTGTCCTCTGTGGTGATAGAAGGAGCTGGTCCTGTTATATGGAGGATCCCACACAATGTCTGTCCTCTGTGGTGATAGAAGGAGCTGGTCCTGTTATATGGAGGGTCCCACACAATGTCTGTCCTCTGTGGTGATAGAAGGAGCTGGTCCTGTTATATGGAGGGTCGCACACAATGTCTGTCCTCTGTGGTGATAGAAGGAGCTGGTCCTGTTATATGGAGGGTCGCACACAATGTCTGTTCTCTGTGGTGATAGAAGGAGCTGGTCCTGTTATATGGAGGGTCCCACACAATGTCTGTCCTCTGTGGTGATAGAAGGAGCTGGTCCTGTTATACGGAGGGTCGCACACAATGTCTGTCCTCTGTGGTGATAGAAGGAGCTGGTTCTGTTATATGGAGGGTCCCACACAATGTCTGTCCTCTGTGGTGATAGAAGGAGTTGGTCCTGTTATATGGAGGGTCGCACACAATGTCTGTCCTCTGTGGTGATAGAAGGAGCGGGTCCTGTTATATGGAGGGCCCCACACAATGTCTGTCCTCTGTGGTGATAGAAGGAGCTGGTCCTGTTATATGGAGGGTCCCACACAATGTCTGTCCTCTGTGGTGATAGAAGGAGCTGGTCCGGTTATATGGAGGGTCCCACACAATGTCTGTCCTCTGTGGTGATAGAAGGAGCTGGTCCTGTTATATGGAGGGCCCCACACAATGTCTGTCCTCTGTGGTGATAGAAGGAGCTGGTCCTGTTATATGGAGGGTCCCACACAATGTCTGTCCTCTGTGGTGATAGAAGGAGCGGGTCCTGTTATATGGAGGGTCCCACACAATGTCTGTCCTCTGTGGTGATAGAAGGAGCTGGTCCTGTTATACGGAGGGTCGCACACAATGTCTGTCCTCTGTGGTGATAGAAGGAGCTGGTCCTGTTATATGGAGGGTCCCACACAATGTCTGTCCTCTGTGGTCAGAGAAGGAGCTGGTCCTGTTATACGGAGGGTCGCACACAATGTCTGTCCTCTGTGGTGATAGAAGGAGCTGGTCCTGTTATATGGAGGGTCCCACACAATGTCTGTCCTCTGTGGTGAGAGAAGGAGCTGGTCCTGTTATACGGAGGGTCGCACACAATGTCTGTCCTCTGTGGTGATAGAAGGAGCTGGTCCTGTTATATGGAGGGTCCCACACAATGTCTGTCCTCTGTGGTGATAGAAGGAGCGGTTCCTGTTATATGGAGGGCCCCACACAATGTCTGTCCTCTGTGGTGATAGAAGGAGCTGGACTTGTTATATGGAGGGTCCCAAACAATGTCTGTCCTCTGTGGTGATAGAAGGAGCGGGTCCTGTTATATGGAGGGTCCCACACAATGTCTGTCCTCTGGGTTGATAGAAAGAGCTGGTCCTGTTATATGAAGGGTCCCACACAAGGTCTGTCCTCTGTGGTGATAGAAGGAGCGGGTCCTGATATATGGAGGGTCCCACACTATGTCTGTCCTCTGTGGTGATAGAAGGAGCTGGTCCTGTTATATGGAGGGTCCCACACAATGTCTGTCCTCTGTGGTGATAGAAGGAGCTGGTCCTGTTATATGGAGGGTCCCACACAATGTCTGTCCTCTGTGGTGATAGAAGGAGCTGGTCCTGTTATATGGAGGGTCCCACACAATGTCTGTCCTCTGTGGTGATAGAAGGAGCTGGTCCTGTTATATGGAGGGCCCCACACAATGTCTGTCCTCTGTGGTGAGAGAAGGAGCGGGTCCTGTTATATGGAGGGTCCCACACAATGTCTGTCCTCTGTGGTGATAGAAGGAGCTGGTCCTGTTATATGGAGGGTCCCACACAATGTCTGTCCTCTGTGGTGATAGAAGGAGCTGGTCCTGTTATATGGAGGGTCCCACACAATGTCTGTCCTCTGTGGTGATAGAAGGAGCTGGTCCTGTTATATGGAGGGCCCCACACAATGTCTGTCCTCTGTGGTGAGAGAAGGAGCGGGTCCTGTTATATGGAGGGTCCCACACAATGTCTGTCCTCTGTGGTGAGAGAAGGAGCTGGTCCTGTTATATGGAGGGTCCCACACAATGTCTGTCCTCTGTGGTGATAGAAGGAGCGGGTCCTGTTATATGGAGGGTCCCACACAATGTCTGTCCTCTGTGGTGATAGAAGGAGCGGGTCCTGTTATATGGAGGGTCCCACACAATGTCTGTCCTCTGTGGTGAGAGAAGGAGCTGGTCCTGTTATATGGAGGGTCCCACACAATGTCTGTCCTCTGTGGTGATAGAAGGAGCTGGTCCTGATATATGGAGGGTCCCACACAATGTCTGTCCTCTGTGGTGATAGAAGGAGCGGGTCCTGTTATATGGAGGGTCCCACACAATGTCTGTCCTCTGTGGTGATAGAAGGAGCTGGTCCTGTTATATGGAGGGTCCCACACAATGTCTGTCCTCTGTGGTGAGAGAAGGAGCTGGTCCTGTTATATGGAGGGTCCCACACAATGTCTGTCCTCTGTGGTGATAGAAGGATCTGGTCCTGTTATATGGAGGGCCCCACACAATGTCTGTCCTCTGTGGTGATAGAAGGAGCTGGACTTGTTATATGGAGGGTCCCACACAATGTCTGTCCTCTGTGGTGATAGAAGGAGCTGGTCCTGTTATACGGAGGGTCCCACACAATGTCTGTCCTCTGTGGTGATAGAAGGAGCTGGACTTGTTATATGGAGGGTCCCACACAATGTCTGTCCTCTGTGGTGAGAGAAGGAGCTGGTCCTGTTATATGGAGGGACCCACACAATGTCTGTCCTCTGTGGTGATAGAAGGAGCGGGTCCTGTTATATGGAGGGTCCTACACAATGTCTGTCCTCTGTGGTGATAGAAGGAGCTGGTCCTGTTATATGGAGGGTCCCACACAATGTCTGTCCTCTGTGGTGAGAGAAGGAGCTGGTCCTGTTATATGGAGGGACCCACACAATGTCTGTCCTCTGTGGTGATAGAAGGAGCGGGTACTGTTATATGGAGGGTCCTACACAATGTCTGTCCTCTGTGGTGAGAGAAGGAGCTGGTCCTGTTATATGGAGGGTCCCACACAAGGTCTGTCCTCTGTGGTGAGAGAAGGAGCTGGTCCTGTTATATGGAGGGCCCTGTTATATGGAGGGTCCCACACAATGTCTGTCCTCTGTGGTGATAGAAGGAGCGGGTCCTGATATATGGAGGGTCCCACACAATGTCTGTCCTCTGTGGTGATAGAAGGAGCG
Source organism: Dendrobates tinctorius (assembly GCF_039654945.1). Taxonomy (NCBI): domain Eukaryota; kingdom Metazoa; phylum Chordata; class Amphibia; order Anura; family Dendrobatidae; genus Dendrobates; species Dendrobates tinctorius. The sequence continues at coordinate 70,057 of NW_027361980.1, read as the reverse complement.
GGTCCTGTTATATGGAGGGTCCCACACAATGTCTGTCCTCTGTGGTGATAGAAGGAGCGGGTCCTGTTATATGGAGGGTCCTACACAATGTCTGTCCTCTGTGGTGATAGAAGGAGCGGGTCCTGTTATATGGAGGGTCCCACACAATGTCTGTCCTCTGTGGTGATAGAAGGAGCTGGTCCTGTTATATGGAGGGCCCCACACAATGTCTGTCCTCTGTGGTGATAGAAGGAGCGGGTCCTGTTATATGGAGGGTCCCACACAATGTCTGTCCTCTGTGGTGATAGAACGAGCGGGTCCTGTTATATGGAGGGTCCCACACAATGTCTGTCCTCTGTGGTGATAGAAGGAGCGGGTCCTGTTATATGGAGGGTCCCACACAATGTCTGTCCTCTGTGGTGATAGAAGGAGCGGGTCCTGTTATATGGAGGGTCCCACACAATGTCTGTCCTCTGTGGTGAGAGAAGGAGCTGGTCCTGTTATATGGAGGGCCCTGTTATATGGAGGGTCCCACACAATGTCTGTCCTCTGTGGTGATAGAAGGAGCGGGTCCTGATATATGGAGGGTCCCACACAATGTCTGTCCTCTGTGGTGATAGAAGGAGCGGGTCCTGTTATATGGAGGGTCCCACACAATGTCTGTCCTCTGTGGTGATAGAAGGAGCGGGTCCTGTTATATGGAGGGTCCCACACAATGTCTGTCCTCTGTGGTGATAGAAGGAGCGGGTCCTGATATATGGAGGGTCCCACACAATGTCTGTCCTCTGTGGTGATAGAAGGAGCTGGTCCTGTTATATGGAGGGTCCCACACAATGTCTGTCCTCTGTGGTGAGAGAAGGATCTGGTCCTGTTATATGGATGGTCCCACACAATGTCTGTCCTCTGTGGTGATAGAAGGAGTGGGTCCTGTTATATGGAGGGCCCCACACAATGTCTGTCCTCTGTGGTGATAGAAGGAGCGGGTCCTGTTATATGGAGGATCCCACACAATGTCTGTCCTCTGTGGTGATAGAAGGAGCGGGTCCTGTTATATGGATGGTCCCACACAATGTCCGTCCTCTGTGGTGATAGAAGGAGCGGGTCCTGTTATATGGATGGTCCCACACAATGTCTGTCCTCTGTGGTGATAGAAGGAGTGGGTCCTGTTATATGGAGGGCCCCACACAATGTCTGTCCTCTGTGGTGATAGAAGGAGCTGGTCCTGTTATATGGAGGGTCCCACACCATGTCTGTCCTCTGTGGTGATAGAAGGAGCTGGTCCTGTTATATGGAGGGTCCCACACAATGTCTGTCCTCTGTGGTGATAGAAGGAGCGGGTCCTGTTATATGGAGGGTCCCACACAATGTCTGTCCTCTGTGGTGATGGAAGGAGCTGGTCCTGTTATATGGAGGGTCCCACACAATGTCTGTCCTCTGTGGTGATAGAAGGAGCGGGTCCTGTTATTTGGAGGGTCCCACACAATGTCTGTCCTCTGTGGTGATAGAAGGAGCTGGTCCTGTTATACGGAGGGTCGCACACAATGTCTGTCCTCTGTGGTGATAGAAGGAGCTGGTCCTGTTATATGGAGGGCCCCACACAATGTCTGTCCTCTGTGGTGATAGAAGGAGCGGGTCCTGTTATATGGAGGATCCCACACAATGTCTGTCCTCTGTGGTGATAGAAGGAGCTGGTCCTGTTATATGGAGGGTCCCACACAATGTCTGTCCTCTGTGGTGATAGAAGGAGCGGGTCCTGTTATATGGAGGGTCCCACACAATGTCTGTCCTCTGTGGTGATAGAAGGAGCGGGTCCTGTTATATGGAGGGCCCCACACAATGTCTGTCCTCTGTGGTGATAGAAGGAGCTGGTCCTGTTATATGGAGGGTCCCACACAATGTCTGTCCTCTGTGGTGATAGAAGGAGCGGGTCCTGTTATATGGAGGGTCCCACACAATGTCTGTCCTCTGTGGTGATAGAAGGAGCGGGTCCTGTTATATGGAGGGTCCCACACAATGTCTGTCCTCTGTGGTGATAGAAGGAGCTGGTCCTGTTATATGGAGGATCCCACACAATGTCTGTCCTCTGTGGTGATAGAAGGAGCGGGTCCTGTTATATGGAGGGTCCCACACAATGTCTGTCCTCTGTGGTGATAGAAGGAGCTGGTCCTGTTATATGGAGGATCCCACACAATGTCTGTCCTCTGTGGTGATAGAAGGAGCTGGTCCTGTTATATGGAGGGTCCCACACAATGTCTGTCCTCTGTGGTGATAGAAGGAGCTGGTCCTGTTATATGGAGGATCCCACACAATGTCTGTCCTCTGTGGTGATAGAAGGAGCTGGTCCTGTTATATGGAGGGTCCCACACAATGTCTGTCCTCTGTGGTGATAGAAGGAGCTGGTCCTGTTATATGGAGGATCCCACACAATGTCTGTCCTCTGTGGTGATAGAAGGAGCTGGTCCTGTTATATGGAGGGTCCCACACAATGTCTGTCCTCTGTGGTGATAGAAGGAGCGGGTCCTGTTATATGGAGGGTCCCACACAATGTCTGTCCTCTGTGGTGATAGAAGGAGCGGGTCCTGTTATATGGAGGGTCCCACACAATGTCTGTCCTCTGTGGTGATAGAAGGAGCTGGTCCTGTTATATGGAGGGTCCCACACAATGTCTGTCCTCTGTGGTGATAGAAGGAGCTGGTACTGTTATATGGAGGGCCCCACACAATGTCTGTCCTCTGTGGTGATAGAAGGAGCGGGTCCTGTTATATGGAGGGTCCCACACAATGTCTGTCCTCTGTGGTGATAGAAGGAGCTGGTACTGTTATATGGAGGGTCCCACACAATGTCTGTCCTCTGTGGTGATAGAAGGAGCTGGTCCTGTTATATGGAGGGTCCCACACAATGTCTGTCCTCTGTGGTGATAGAAGGAGCGGGTTCTGTTATATGGAGGGTCCCACACAATGTCTGTCCTCTGTGGTGATAGAAGGAGCTGGTCCTGTTATATGGAGGATCCCACACAATGTCTGTCCTCTGTGGTGATAGAAGGAGCTGGTCCTGTTATATGGAGGGTCCCACACAATGTCTGTCCTCTGTGGTGATAGAAGGAGCGGGTCCTGTTATATGGAGGGTCCCACACAATGTCTGTCCTCTGTGGTGATAGAAGGAGCGGGTCCTGTTATATGGAGGGTCCCACACAATGTCTGTCCTCTGTGGTGATAGAAGGAGCTGGTCCTGTTATATGGAGGGTCCCACACAATGTCTGTCCTCTGTGGTGATAGAAGGAGCTGGTACTGTTATATGGAGGGCCCCACACAATGTCTGTCCTCTGTGGTGATAGAAGGAGCGGGTCCTGTTATTTGGAGGGTCCCACACAATGTCTGTCCTCTGTGGTGATAGAAGGAGCTGGTCCTGTTATATGGAGGGTCCCACACAATGTCTGTCCTCTGTGGTGATAGAAGGAGCTGGTTCTGTTATATGGAGGGTCCCACACAATGTCTGTCCTCTGTGGTGATAGAAGGAGCTGGTCCTGTTATATGGAGGGTCCCACACAATGTCTGTCCTCTGTGGTGATAGAAGGAGCTGGTCCTGTTATATGGAGGATCCCACACAATGTCTGTCCACTGTGGTGATAGAAGGAGCTGGTCCTGTTATACGGAGGGTCGCACACAATGTCTGTTCTCTGTGGTGATAGAAGGAGCTGGTCCTGTTATATGGAGGGTCCCACACAATGTCTGTCCTCTGTGGTGATAGAAGGAGCTGGTCCTGTTATACGGAGGGTCGCACACAATGTCTGTCCTCTGTGGTGATAGAAGGAGCTGGTCCTGTTATACGGAGGGTCGCACACAATGTCTGTTCTCTGTGGTGATAGAAGGAGCTGGTCCTGTTATATGGAGGGTCCCACACAATGTCTGTCCTCTGTGGTGATAGAAGGAGCTGGTCCTGTTATATGGAGGGTCGCACACAATGTCTGTCCTCTGTGGTGATAGAAGGAGCGGGTCCTGTTATATGGAGGGCCCCACACAATGTCTGTCCTCTGTGGTGATAGAAGGAGCTGGTCCTGTTATATGGAGGGTCCCACACAATGTCTGTCCTCTGTGGTGATAGAAGGAGCTGGTCCTGTTATATGGAGGGTCCCACACAATGTCTGTCCTCTGTGGTGATAGAAGGAGCTGGTCCTGTTATATGGAGGGCCCCACACAATGTCTGTCCTCTGTGGTGATAGAAGGAGCTGGTCCTGTTATATGGAGGGTCCCACACAATGTCTGTCCTCTGTGGTGATAGAAGGAGCAGGTCCTGTTATATGGAGGGTCCCACACAATGTCTGTCCTCTGTGGTGATAGAAGGAGCTGGTCCTGTTATACGGAGGGTCGCACACAATGTCTGTCCTCTGTGGTGATAGAAGGAGCTGGTCCTGTTATATGGAGGGTCCCACACAATGTCTGTCCTCTGTGGTCAGAGAAGGAGCTGGTCCTGTTATACGGAGGGTCGCACACAATGTCTGTCCTCTGTGGTGATAGAAGGAGCTGGTCCTGTTATATGGAGGGTCCCACACAATGTCTGTCCTCTGTGGTGAGAGAAGGAGCTGGTCCTGTTATACGGAGGGTCGCACACAATGTCTGTCCTCTGTGGTGATAGAAGGAGCTGGTCCTGTTATATGGAGGGTCCCACACAATGTCTGTCCTCTGTGGTGATAGAAGGAGCGGTTCCTGTTATATGGAGGGCCCCACACAATGTCTGTCCTCTGTGGTGATAGAAGGAGCTGGACTTGTTATATGGAGGGTCCCAAACAATGTCTGTCCTCTGTGGTGATAGAAGGAGCGGGTCCTGTTATATGGAGGGTCCCACACAATGTCTGTCCTCTGGGTTGATAGAAAGAGCTGGTCCTGTTATATGAAGGGTCCCACACAAGGTCTGTCCTCTGTGGTGATAGAAGGAGCGGGTCCTGATATATGGAGGGTCCCACACTATGTCTGTCCTCTGTGGTGATAGAAGGAGCTGGTCCTGTTATATGGAGGGTCCCACACAATGTCTGTCCTCTGTGGTGATAGAAGGAGCTGGTCCTGTTATATGGAGGGTCCCACACAATGTCTGTCCTCTGTGGTGATAGAAGGAGCTGGTCCTGTTATATGGAGGGTCCCACACAATGTCTGTCCTCTGTGGTGATAGAAGGAGCTGGTCCTGTTATATGGAGGGCCCCACACAATGTCTGTCCTCTGTGGTGAGAGAAGGAGCGGGTCCTGTTATATGGAGGGTCCCACACAATGTCTGTCCTCTGTGGTGATAGAAGGAGCTGGTCCTGTTATATGGAGGGTCCCACACATTGTCTGTCCTCTGTGGTGAGAGAAGGAGCTGGTCCTGTTATATGGAGGGTCCCACACAATGTCTGTCCTCTGTGGTGATAGAAGGAGCGGGTCCTGTTATATGGAGGGTCCCACACAATGTCTGTCCTCTGTGGTGAGAGAAGGAGCTGGTCCTGTTATATGGAGGGTCCCACACAATGTCTGTCCTCTGTGGTGATAGAAGGAGCTGGTCCTGATATATGGAGGGTCCCACACAATGTCTGTCCTCTGTGGTGATAGAAGGAGCGGGTCCTGTTATATGGAGGGTCCCACACAATGTCTGTCCTCTGTGGTGATAGAAGGAGCTGGTCCTGTTATATGGAGGGTCCCACACAATGTCTGTCCTCTGTGGTGAGAGAAGGAGCTGGTCCTGTTATATGGAGGGTCCCACACAATGTCTGTCCTCTGTGGTGATAGAAGGAGCGGGTCCTGTTATATGGAGGGTCCCACACAATGTCTGTCCTCTGTGGTGATAGAAGGATCTGGTCCTGTTATATGGAGGGCCCCACACAATGTCTGTCCTCTGTGGTGATAGAAGGAGCTGGACTTGTTATATGGAGGGTCCCACACAATGTCTGTCCTCTGTGGTGATAGAAGGAGCTGGTCCTGTTATACGGAGGGTCCCACACAATGTCTGTCCTCTGTGGTGATAGAAGGAGCTGGTCCTGTTATATGGATGGTCCCACACAATGTCTGTCCTCTGTGGTGATAGAAGGAGCTGGTCCTGTTATATGGAGGGTCCCACACAATGTCTGTCCTCTGTGGTGATAGAAGGAGCGGGTCCTGTTATATGGAGGGTCCCACACAATGTCTGTCCTCTGTGGTGATAGAAGGAGCTGGTCCTGTTATACGGAGGGTCCCACACAATGTCTGTCCTCTGTGGTGATAGAAGGAGCTGGTCCTGTTATATGGAGGGTCCCACACAATGTCTGTCCTCTGTGGTGATAGAAGGAGCGGGTCCTGTTATATGGAGGGTCCCACACAATGTCTGTCCTCTGTGGTGATAGAAGGAGCTGGTCCTGTTATATGGATGGTCCCACACAATGTCTGTCCTCTGTGGTGATAGAAGGAGCTGGACTTGTTATATGGAGGGTCCCACACAATGTCTGTCCTCTGTGGTGATAGAAGGAGCGGGTCCTGTTATATGGAGGGCCCCACACAATGTCTGTCCTCTGTGGTGAGAGAAGGAGCGGGTCCTGTTATAGTGAGGGTCCCACACAATGTCTGTCCTCTGTGGTGATAGAAGGAGCTGGTCCTGTTATATGGAGGGTCCCACACAATGTCTGTCCTCTGTGGTGAGAGAAGGAGCTGGTCCTGTTATATGGAGGGTCCCACACAATGTCTGTCCTCTGTGGTGAGAGAAGGAGCGGGTCCTGTTATATGGAGGGTCCCACACAATGTCTGTCCTCTGTGGTGATAGAAGGAGCTGGTCCTGATATATGGAGGGTCCCCCACAATGTCTGTCCTCTGGGGTGATAGAAGGAGCTGGTCCTGTTATATGGAGGGTCCCACACAATGTCTGTCCTCTGTGGTGAGAGAAGGAGCGGGTCCTGTTATATGGAGGGTCCCACACAATGTCTGTCCTCTGTGGTGAGAGAAGGAGCTGGTCCTGTTATATGGAGGGTCCCACACAATGTCTGTCCTCTGTGGTGAGAGAAGGAGCGGGTCCTGTTATATGGAGGGTCCCACACAATGTCTGTCCTCTGTGGTGATAGAAGGAGCGGGTCCTGATATATGGAGGGTCCCCCACAATGTCTGTCCTCTGTGGTGATAGAAGGAGCTGGTCCTGTTATATGGAGGATCCCACACAATGTCTGTCCTCTGTGGTGATAGAAGGAGCTGGTCCTGTTATATGGAAGGTCCCACACAATGTCTGTCCTCTGTGGTGATAGAAGGAGCGGGTCCTGATATATGGAGGGTCCCACACAATGTCTGTCCTCTGTGGTGATAGAAGGAGCTGGTCCTGTTATATGGAGGGTCCCACACAATGTCTGTCCTCTGTGGTGATAGAAGGAGCTGGTCCTGTTATATGAAGGGTCCCACACAATGTCTGTCCTCTGTGGTGATAGAAGGAGCTGGTCCTGTTATATGGAGGGTCCCACACAATGTCTGTCCTCTGTGGTGATAGAAGGAGCTGGTCCTGATATATGGAGGGTCCCACACAATGTCTGTCCTCTGTGGTGATAGAAGGAGCTGGTCCTGTTATATGGAGGGTCCCACACAATGTCTGTCCTCTGTGGTGATAGAAGGAGCGGGTCCTGTTATATGGAGGGTCCCACACAATGTCTGTCCTCTGTGGTGATAGAAGGAGCTGGTCCTGTTATATGGATGGTCCCACACAATGTCTGTCCTCTGTGGTGATAGAAGGAGCGGGTCCTGTTATATGGAGGGTCCCACACAATGTCTGTCCTCTGTGGTGATAGAAGGAGCGGGTCCTGTTATATGGAGGGTCCCACACAATGTCTGTCCTCTGTGGTGATAGAAGGAGCTGGTCCTGTTATATGGAGGGTCCCACACAATGTCTGTCCTCTGTGGTGATAGAAGGAGCTGGTCCTGTTATATGGATGGTCCCACACAATGTCTGTCCTCTGTGGTGATAGAAGGAGCGGGTCCTGTTATATGGAGGGTCCCACACAATGTCTGTCCTCTGTGGTGATAGAAGGAGCTGGTCCTGTTATATGGAGGGTCCCACACAATGTCTGTCCTCTGTGGTGATAGAAGGAGCTGGTCCTGTTATATGGAGGGTCCCACACAATGTCCGTCCTCTGTGGTGATAGAAGGAGCGTGTCCTGTTATATGGAGGGCCCCACACAATGTCTGTCCTCTGTGGTGATAGAAGGAGCGGGTCCTGTTATATGGAGGGTCCCACACAATGTCTGTCCTCTGTGGTGAGAGAAGGATCTGGTCCTGTTATATGGATGGTCCCACACAATGTCTGTCCTCTGTGGTGATAGAAGGAGTGGGTCCTGTTATATGGAGGGCCCCACACAATGTCTGTCCTCTGTGGTGATAGAAGGAGCGGGTCCTGTTATATGGAGGATCCCACACAATGTCTGTCCTCTGTGGTGATAGAAGGAGCGGGTCCTGTTATATGGATGGTCCCACACAATGTCCGTCCTCTGTGGTGATAGAAGGAGCGGGTCCTGTTATATGGATGGTCCCACACAATGTCTGTCCTCTGTGGTGATAGAAGGAGTGGGTCCTGTTATATGGAGGGCCCCACACAATGTCTGTCCTCTGTGGTGATAGAAGGAGCTGGTCCTGTTATATGGAGGGTCCCACACCATGTCTGTCCTCTGTGGTGATAGAAGGAGCTGGTCCTGTTATATGGAGGGTCCCACACAATGTCTGTCCTCTGTGGTGATAGAAGGAGCGGGTCCTGTTATATGGAGGGTCCCACACAATGTCTGTCCTCTGTGGTGATGGAAGGAGCTGGTCCTGTTATATGGAGGGTCCCACACAATGTCTGTCCTCTGTGGTGATAGAAGGAGCGGGTCCTGTTATTTGGAGGGTCCCACACAATGTCTGTCCTCTGTGGTGATAGAAGGAGCTGGTCCTGTTATACGGAGGGTCGCACACAATGTCTGTCCTCTGTGGTGATAGAAGGAGCTGGTCCTGTTATATGGAGGGCCCCACACAATGTCTGTCCTCTGTGGTGATAGAAGGAGCGGGTCCTGTTATATGGAGGATCCCACACAATGTCTGTCCTCTGTGGTGATAGAAGGAGCTGGTCCTGTTATATGGAGGGTCCCACACAATGTCTGTCCTCTGTGGTGATAGAAGGAGCGGGTCCTGTTATATGGAGGGTCCCACACAATGTCTGTCCTCTGTGGTGATAGAAGGAGCGGGTCCTGTTATATGGAGGGCCCCACACAATGTCTGTCCTCTGTGGTGATAGAAGGAGCTGGTCCTGTTATATGGAGGGTCCCACACCATGTCTGTCCTCTGTGGTGATAGAAGGAGCTGGTCCTGTTATATGGAGGGTCCCACACAATGTCTGTCCTCTGTGGTGATAGAAGGAGCGGGTCCTGTTATATGGAGGGTCCCACACAATGTCTGTCCTCTGTGGTGATGGAAGGAGCTGGTCCTGTTATATGGAGGGTCCCACACAATGTCTGTCCTCTGTGGTGATAGAAGGAGCGGGTCCTGTTATTTGGAGGGTCCCACACAATGTCTGTCCTCTGTGGTGATAGAAGGAGCTGGTCCTGTTATACGGAGGGTCGCACACAATGTCTGTCCTCTGTGGTGATAGAAGGAGCTGGTCCTGTTATATGGAGGGCCCCACACAATGTCTGTCCTCTGTGGTGATAGAAGGAGCGGGTCCTGTTATATGGAGGATCCCACACAATGTCTGTCCTCTGTGGTGATAGAAGGAGCTGGTCCTGTTATATGGAGGGCCCCACACAATGTCTGTCCTCTGTGGTGATAGAAGGAGCTGGTCCTGTTATATGGAGGGTCCCACACAATGTCTGTCCTCTGTGGTGATAGAAGGAGCGGGTCCTGTTATATGGAGGGTCCCACACAATGTCTGTCCTCTGTGGTGATAGAAGGAGCGGGTCCTGTTATATGGAGGGTCCCACACAATGTCTGTCCTCTGTGGTGATAGAAGGAGCGGGTCCTGTTATATGGAGGGCCCCACACAATGTCTGTCCTCTGTGGTGATAGAAGGAGCTGGTTCTGTTATATGGAGGGTCCCACGCAATGTCTGTCCTCTGTGGTGATAGAAGGAGCGGGTCCTGTTATATGGAGGGTCCCACACAATGTCTGTCCTCTGTGGTGATAGAAGGAGCGGGTCCTGTTATATGGAGGGCCCCACACAATGTCTGTCCTCTGTGGTGATAGAAGGAGCTGGTCCTGTTATATGGAGGGTCCCACACAATGTCTGTCCTCTGTGGTGATAGAAGGAGCGGGTCCTGTTATATGGAGGGTCCCACACAATGTCTGTCCTCTGTGGTGATAGAAGGAGCGGGTCCTGTTATATGGAGGGTCCCACACAATGTCTGTCCTCTGTGGTGATAGAAGGAGCGGGTCCTGTTATATGGAGGGTCCCACACAATGTCTGTCCTCTGTGGTGATAGAAGGAGCGGGTCCTGTTATATGGAGGGTCCCACACAATGTCTGTCCTCTGTGGTGATAGAAGGAGCTGGTCCTGTTATATGGAGGGTCCCACACAATGTCTGTCCTCTGTGGTGATAGAAGGAGCTGGTACTGTTATATGGAGGGCCCCACACAATGTCTGTCCTCTGTGGTGATAGAAGGAGCGGGTCCTGTTATTTGGAGGGTCCCACACAATGTCTGTCCTCTGTGGTGATAGAAGGAGCTGGTCCTGTTATATGGAGGGTCCCACACAATGTCTGTCCTCTGTGGTGATAGAAGGAGCTGGTTCTGTTATATGGAGGGTCCCACACAATGTCTGTCCTCTGTGGTGATAGAAGGAGCTGGTCCTGTTATATGGAGGGTCCCACACAATGTCTGTCCTCTGTGGTGATAGAAGGAGCTGGTCCTGTTATATGGAGGGTCCCACACAATGTCTGTCCTCTGTGGTGAGAGAAGGAGCTGGTCCTGTTATATGGAGGGTCCCACACAATGTCTGTCCTCTGTGGTGAGAGAAGGAGCGGGTCCTGTTATATGGAGGGTCCCACACAATGTCTGTCCTCTGTGGTGATAGAAGGAGCGGGTCCTGATATATGGAGGGTCCCCCACAATGTCTGTCCTCTGGGGTGATAGAAGGAGCTGGTCCTGTTATATGGAGGGTCCCACACAATGTCTGTCCTCTGTGGTGAGAGAAGGAGCGGGTCCTGTTATATGGAGGGTCCCACACAATGTCTGTCCTCTGTGGTGAGAGAAGGAGCTGGTCCTGTTATATGGAGGGTCCCACACAATGTCTGTCCTCTGTGGTGAGAGAAGGAGCGGGTCCTGTTATATGGAGGGTCCCACACAATGTCTGTCCTCTGTGGTGATAGAAGGAGCGGGTCCTGATATATGGAGGGTCCCCCACAATGTCTGTCCTCTGTGGTGATAGAAGGAGCTGGTCCTGTTATATGGAGGATCCCACACAATGTCTGTCCTCTGTGGTGATAGAAGGAGCTGGTCCTGTTATATGGAAGGTCCCACACAATGTCTGTCCTCTGTGGTGATAGAAGGAGCGGGTCCTGATATATGGAGGGTCCCACACAATGTCTGTCCTCTGTGGTGATAGAAGGAGCTGGTCCTGTTATATGGAGGGTCCCACACAATGTCTGTCCTCTGTGGTGATAGAAGGAGCTGGTCCTGTTATATGAAGGGTCCCACACAATGTCTGTCCTCTGTGGTGATAGAAGGAGCTGGTCCTGTTATATGGAGGGTCCCACACAATGTCTGTCCTCTGTGGTGATAGAAGGAGCTGGTCCTGATATATGGAGGGTCCCACACAATGTCTGTCCTCTGTGGTGATAGAAGGAGCTGGTCCTGTTATATGGAGGGTCCCACACAATGTCTGTCCTCTGTGGTGATAGAAGGAGCGGGTCCTGTTATATGGAGGGTCCCACACAATGTCTGTCCTCTGTGGTGATAGAAGGAGCTGGTCCTGTTATATGGATGGTCCCACACAATGTCTGTCCTCTGTGGTGATAGAAGGAGCGGGTCCTGTTATATGGAGGGTCCCACACAATGTCTGTCCTCTGTGGTGATAGAAGGAGCGGGTCCTGTTATATGGAGGGTCCCACACAATGTCTGTCCTCTGTGGTGATAGAAGGAGCTGGTCCTGTTATATGGAGGGTCCCACACAATGTCTGTCCTCTGTGGTGATAGAAGGAGCTGGTCCTGTTATATGGATGGTCCCACACAATGTCTGTCCTCTGTGGTGATAGAAGGAGCGGGTCCTGTTATATGGAGGGTCCCACACAATGTCTGTCCTCTGTGGTGATAGAAGGAGCTGGTCCTGTTATATGGAGGGTCCCACACAATGTCTGTCCTCTGTGGTGATAGAAGGAGCTGGTCCTGTTATATGGAGGGTCCCACACAATGTCTGTCCTCTGTGGTGATAGAAGGAGCGGGTCCTGTTATATGGAGGGCCCCACACAATGTCTGTCCTCTGTGGTGATAGAAGGAGCGGGTCCTGTTATATGGAGGGTCCCACACAATGTCCGTCCTCTGTGGTGATAGAAGGAGCGGGTCCTGTTATATGGAGGGCCCCACACAATGTCTGTCCTCTGTGGTGATAGAAGGAGCGGGTCCTGTTATATGGAGGGTCCCACACAATGTCTGTCCTCTGTGGTGATAGAAGGAGCGGGTCCTGTTATATGGATGGTCCCACACAATGTCTGTCCTCTGTGGTGATAGAAGGAGTGGGTCCTGTTATATGGATGGTCCCACACAATGTCTGTCCTCTGTGGTGATAGAAGGAGCTGGTCCTGTTATATGGATGGTCCCACACAATGTCCGTCCTCTGTGGTAATAGAAGGAGCGGGTCCTGTTATATGGAGGGTCCCACACAATGTCTGTCCTCTGTGGTGATAGAAGGAGTGGGTCCTGTTATATGGATGGTCCCACACAATGTCCGTCCTCTGTGGTGATAGAAGGAGCGGGTCCTGTTATATGGATGGTCCCACACAATGTCCGTCCTCTGTGGTGATAGAAGGAGCGGGTCCTGTTATATGGATGGTCCCACACAATGTCTGTCCTCTGTGGTGATAGAAGGAGCGGGTCCTGTTATATGGAGGGTCCCACACAATGTCTGTCCTCTGTGGTGATAGAAGGAGCTGGTCCTGTTATATGGATGGTCCCACACAATGTCTGTCCTCTGTGGTGATAGAAGGAGCGGGTCCTGTTATATGGAGGGTCCCACACAATGTCTGTCCTCTGTGGTGATAGAAGGAGCGGGTCCTGTTATATGGAGGGTCCCACACAATGTCTGTCCTCTGTGGTGATAGAAGGAGCTGGTCCTGTTATATGGAGGGTCCCACACAATGTCTGTCCTCTGTGGTGATAGAAGGAGCTGGTCCTGTTATATGGATGGTCCCACACAATGTCTGTCCTCTGTGGTGATAGAAGGAGCGGGTCCTGTTATATGGAGGGTCCCACACAATGTCTGTCCTCTGTGGTGATAGAAGGAGCTGGTCCTGTTATATGGAGGGTCCCACACAATGTCTGTCCTCTGTGGTGATAGAAGGAGCTGGTCCTGTTATATGGATGGTCCCACACAATGTCCGTCCTCTGTGGTGATAGAAGGAGCGGGTCCTGTTATATGGAGGGCCCCACACAATGTCTGTCCTCTGTGGTGATAGAAGGAGCGGGTCCTGTTATATGGAGGGTCCCACACAATGTCTGTCCTCTGTGGTGATAGAAGGAGCGGGTCCTGTTATATGGATGGTCCCACACAATGTCTGTCCTCTGTGGTGATAGAAGGAGTGGGTCCTGTTATATGGATGGTCCCACACAATGTCTGTCCTCTGTGGTGATAGAAGGAGCTGGTCCTGTTATATGGATGGTCCCACACAATGTCCGTCCTCTGTGGTAATAGAAGGAGCGGGTCCTGTGATATGGAGGGTCCCACACAATGTCTGTCCTCTGTGGTGATAGAAGGAGTGGGTCCTGTTATATGGATGGTCCCACACAATGTCCGTCCTCTGTGGTGATAGAAGGAGCGGGTCCTGTTATATGGATGGTCCCACACAATGTCCGTCCTCTGTGGTGATAGAAGGAGCGGGTCCTGTTATATGGATGGTCCCACACAATGTCCGTCCTCTGTGGTGATAGAAGGAGCGGGTCCTGTTATATGGATGGTCCCACACAATGTCTGTCCTCTGTGGTGATAGAAGGAGCTGGTCCTGTTATATGGAGGGTCCCACACAATGTCTGTCCCCTGTGGTGATAGAAGGAGCTGGTCCTGTTATATGGAGGGTCCCACACAATGTCTGTCCTCTGTGGTGATAGAAGGAGCTGGTCCTGTTATATGGAGGGCCCCACACAATGTCTGTCCTCTGTGGTGATAGAAGGAGCTGGTCCTGTTATATGGAGGGCCCCACACAATGTCTGTCCTCTGTGGTGATAGAAGGAGCTGGTCCTGTTATATGGAGGGTCCCACACAATGTCTGTCCTCTGTGGTGATAGAAGGAGCGGGTCCTGTTATATGGAGGGTCCTACACAATGTCTGTCCTCTGTGGTGATAGAAGGAGCGGGTCCTGTTATATGGAGGGCCCCACACAATGTCTGTCCTCTGTGGTGATAGAAGGAGCTGGTCCTGTTATATGGAGGGTCCCACACAATGTCTGTCCTCTGTGGTGAGAGAAGGAGCTGGTCCTGTTATATGGAGGGTCCCACACAATGTCTGTCCTCTGTGGTGAGAGAAGGAGCGGGTCCTGTTATATGGAGGGTCCCACACAATGTCTGTCCTCTGTGGTGATAGAAGGAGCGGGTCCTGATATATGGAGGGTCCCCCACAATGTCTGTCCTCTGGGGTGATAGAAGGAGCTGGTCCTGTTATATGAAGGGTCCCACACAATGTCTGTCCTCTGTGGTGATAGAAGGAGCGGGTCCTGATATATGGAGGGTCCCACACAATGTCTGTCCTCTGTGGTGATAGAAGGAGCTGGTCCTGTTATATGGAGGGTCCCACACAATGTCTGTCCTCTGTGGTGAGAGAAGGAGCTGGTCCTGTTATATGGAGGGACCTGTTATATGGAGGGTCCCACACAATGTCTGTCCTCTGTGGTGATAGAAGGAGCGGGTCCTGTTATATGGAGGGTCCTACACAATGTCTGTCCTCTGTGGTGAGAGAAGGAGCTGGTCCTGTTATATGGAGGGACCTGTTATATGGAGGGTCCCACACAATGTCTGTCCTCTGTGGTGATAGAAGGAGCGGGTCCTGTTATATGGAGGGTCCCACACAATGTCTGTCCTCTGTGGTGATTGAAGGAGCTGGTCCTGTTATATGGAGGGTCCCACACAATGTCTGTCCTCTGTGGTGAGAGAAGGAGCTGGTCCTGTTATATGGAGGGCCCTGTTATATGGAGGGTCCCACACAATGTCTGTCCTCTGTGGTGATAGAAGGAGCGGGTCCTGATATATGGAGGGTCCCACACAATGTCTGTCCTCTGTGGTGATAGAAGGAGCGGGTCCTGTTATATGGAGGGTCCCACACAATGTCTGTCCTCTGTGGTGATAGAAGGAGCGGGTTCTGTTATATGGAGGGTCCCACACAATGTCTGTCCTCTGTGGTGATAGAAGGAGCGGGTCCTGTTATATGGAGGGTCCCACACAATGTCTGTCCTCTGTGGTGATAGAAGGAGCGGGTCCTGTTATATGGAGGGTCCCACACAATGTCTGTCCTCTCTGGTGATAGAAGGAGCGGGTCCTGATATATGGAGGGTCCCACACAATGTCTGTCCTCTGTGGTGATAGAAGGAGCTGGTCCTGTTATATGGAGGGTCCCACACAATGTCTGTCCTCTGTGGTGATAGAAGGAGCGGGTCCTGTTATATGGAGGGTCCCACACAATGTCTGTCCTCTGTGGTGATAGAAGGAGCGGGTCCTGTTATATGGAGGGTCCCACACAATGTCTGTCCTCTGTGGTGATAGAAGGAGCGGGTCCTGTTATATGGATGGTCCCACACAATGTCCGTCCTCTGTGGTGATAGAAGGAGCGGGTCCTGTTATATGGAGGGTCCCACACAATGTCTGTCCCCTGTGGTGATAGAAGGAGCTGGTCCTGTTATTAGGAGGGTCCCACACAATGTCTGTCCTCTGTGGTGAAAGAAGGAGCTGGTCCTGTTATATGGAGGGCCCCACACAATGTCTGTCCTCTGTGGTGATAGAAGGAGCTGGTCCTGTTATATGGAGGGCCCCACACAATGTCTGTCCTCTGTGGTGATAGAAGGAGCTGGTCCTGTTATATGGAGGGTCCCACACAATGTCTGTCCTCTGTGGTGATAGAAGGAGCTGGTCCTGTTATATGGAGGGCCCCACACAATGTCTGTCCTCTGTGGTG
The DNA here is from genome assembly GCF_039654945.1 of Dendrobates tinctorius. NCBI lineage: Eukaryota > Metazoa > Chordata > Amphibia > Anura > Dendrobatidae > Dendrobates > Dendrobates tinctorius. Next base: position 53,776 of record NW_027361980.1, on the reverse strand, counting down.
ATAGAAGGAGCTGGTCCTGTTATATGGAGGGTCCCACACAATGTCTGTCCTCTGTGGTGATAGAAGGAGCTGGTCCTGTTATATGGAGGGCCCCACACAATGTCTGTCCTCTGTGGTGATGGAAGGAGCTGGTCCTGTTATATGGAGGGTCCCACACAATGTCTGTCCTCTGTGGTGATAGAAGGAGCTGGTCCTGTTATATGGAGGGCCCCACACAATGTCTGTCCTCTGTGGTGAGAGAAGGAGCTGGTCCTGTTATATGGAGGGTCCCACACAATGTCTGTCCTCTGTGGTGATGGAAGGAGCTGGTCCTGTTATATGGAGGGTCCCACACAATGTCTGTCCTCTGTGGTGATAGAAGGAGCTGGTCCTGTTATATGGAGGATCCCACACAATGTCTGTCCTCTGTGGTGATGGAAGGAGCTGGTCCTGTTATATGGAGGGTCCCACACAATGTCTGTCCTCTGTGGTGATAGAAGGAGCGGGTCCTGTTATATGGAGGATCCCACACAATGTCTGTCCTCTGTGGTGATGGAAGGAGCTGGTCCTGTTATATGGAGGGTCCCACACAATGTCTGTCCTCTGTGGTGATAGAAGGAGCTGGTCCTGTTATATGGAGGGTCCCACACAATGTCTGTTCTCTGTGGTGATAGAAGGAGCTGGTCCTGTTATATGGAGGGCCCCACACAATGTCTGTCCTCTGTGGTGATAGAAGGAGCTGGTCCTGTTATATGGAGGGTCCCACACAAGGTCTGTTCTCTGTGGTGATAGAAGGAGCGGGTCCTGTCATATGGAGGGTCCCACACAATGTCTGTTCTCTGTGGTGATAGAAGGAGCTGGTCCTGTTATATGGAGGGTCCCACACAATGTCTGTCCTCTGTGGTGATAGAAGGAGCGGGTCCTGTCATATGGAGGGTCCTACACAATGTCTGTCCTCTGTGGTGATAGAAGGAGCTGGTCCTGTAATATGGAGGGTCCCACACAATGTCTGTCCTCTGTGGTGATAGAAGGAGCTGGTCCTGTTATATGGAGGGTCCCACACAATGTCTGTCCTCTGTGGTGATAGAAGGAGCTGGTCCTGTTATATGGAGGGTCCCACACAATGTCTGTCCTCTGTGGTGATAGAAGGAGCTGGTCCTGTTATATGGAGGGTCCCACACAATGTCTGTCCTCTGTGGTGATAGAAGGAGCTGGTCCTGTTATATGGAGGGTCCCACACAATGTCTGTCCTCTGTGGTGATAGAAGGAGCTGGTCCTGTTATATGGAGGGTCCCACACAATGTCTGTCCTCTGTGGTGATAGAAGGAGCGGGTCCTGTTATATGGATGGTCCCACACAATGTCTGTCCTCTGTGGTGATAGAAGGAGCTGGTCCTGTTATATGGAGGGTCCCACACAATGTCTGTCCTCTGTGGTGATAGAAGGAGCTGGTCCTGTTATATGGAGGGCCCCACACAATGTCTGTCCTCTGTGGTGATAGAAGGAGCTGGTCCTGTTATATGGAGGGCCCCACACAATGTCTGTCCTCTGTGGTGATAGAAGGAGCGAGTACTGTTATATGGAGGGTCCCACACAATGTCTGTCCTCTGTGGTGATAGAAGGAGCGAGTCCTGTTATATGGAGGGTCCCACACAATGTCTGTCCTCTGTGGTGATAGAAGGAGCTGGTCCTGTTATATGGAGGGTCCCACACAATGTCTGTCCTCTGTGGTGATAGAAGGAGCTGGTCCTGTTATATGGAGGGCCCCACACAATGTCTGTCCTCTGTGGTGATAGAAGGAGCTGGTCCTGTTATATGGAGGGTGCCACACAATGTCTGTCCTCTGTGGTGATAGAAGGAGCCGGTCCTGTTATATGGAGGGCCTCACACAATGTCTGTCCTCTGTGGTGATAGAAGGAGCCGGTCCTGTTATATGGAGGGTCCCAGACAATGTCTGTCCTCTGTGGTGATAGAAGGAGCGGGTCCTGTTATATGGAGGGCCCCACACAATGTCTGTCCTCTGTGGTGATAGAAGGAGCTGGTCCTGTTATATGGAGGGTCCCACACAATGTCTGTCCTCTGTGGTGATAGAAGGAGCGGGTCCTGTTATATGGAGGGCCCCACACAATGTCTGTCCTCTGTGGTGATAGAAGGAGCTGGTCCTGTTATATGGAGGGTCCCACACAATGTCTGTCCTCTGTGTTGATAGAAGGAGCTGGTCCTGTTATATGGAGGGTCCCACACAATGTCTGTCCTCTGTGGTGATAGAAGGAGCGGGTCCTGTTATATGGAGGGTCCCACACAATGTCTGTCCTCTGTGGTGATAGAAGGAGCTGGTCCTGTTATATGGAGGGTCCCACACAATATCTGTCCTCTGTGGTGATAGAAGGAGATGGTCCTGTTATATGGAGGGTCCCACACAATGTCTGTCCTCTGTGGTGATAGAAGGAACGGGTCCTGTTATATGGAGGGCCCCACACAATGTCTGTCCTCTGTGGTGATAGAAGGAGCGGGTCCTGTTATATGGAGTGTCCCACACAATGTCTGTCCTCTGTGGTGATGGAAGGAACGGGTCCTGATATATGGAGGGTCCCACACAATGTCTGTCCTCTGTGGTGATAGAAGGAGCTGGTCCTGTTATATGGAGGGTCCCACACAATGTCTGTCGTCTGTGGTGATAGAAGGAGCGTGTCCTGTTATATGGAGGATCCCACACAATGTCTGTCCTCTGTGGTGATAGAAGGAGCTGGTCCTGTTATATGGAGGGTCCCACACAATGTCTGTCGTCTGTGGTGATAGAAGGAGCGTGTCCTGTTATATGGAGGGTCCCACACAATGTCTGTCCTCTGTGGTGATAGAAGGAGCTGGTCCTGTTATATGGAGGGTCCCACACAATGTCTGTCCTCTGTGGTGATGGAAGGAACGGGTCCTGATATATGGAGGGTCCCACACAATGTCTGTCCTCTGTGGTGATAGAAGGAGCTGGTCCTGTTATATGGAGGGTCCCACACAATGTCTGTCGTCTGTGGTGATAGAAGGAGCTGGTCCTGTTATATGGAGGATCCCACACAATGTCTGTCCTCTGTGGTGATAGAAGGAGCTGGTCCTGTTATATGGAGGGTCCCACACAATGTCTGTCCTCTGTGGTGATAGAAGGAGCTGGTCCTGTTATATGGAGGGTCCCACACAATGTCTGTCCTCTGTGGTGATAGAAGGAGCTGGTCCTGTTATATGGAGGGTCCCACACAATGTCTGTCCTCTGTGGTGATAGAAGGAGCTGGTCCTATTATATGGAGGGTCCCACACAATGTCTGTCCTCTGTGGTGATAGAAGGAGATGGTCCTGTTATATGGAGGGTCCCACACAATGTCTGTCCTCTGTGGTGATAGAAGGAGCGAGTCCTGTTATATGGAGGGTCCCACACAATGTCTGTCCTCTGTGGTGATAGAAGGAGCGAGTCCTGTTATATGGAGGGTCCCACACAATGTCTGTCCTCTGTGGTGATAGAAGGAGCGAGTCCTGTTATATGGAGGGCCCCACACAATGTCTGTCCTCTGTGGTGATAGAAGGAGCGGGTCCTGTTATATGGAGGGTCCCACACAATGTCTGTCCTCTGTGGTGATAGAAGGAGCTGGTCCTATTATATGGAGGGTCCAACACAATGTCTGTCCTCTGTGGTGATAGAAGGAGCTGGTCCTATTATATGGAGGGTCCCACACAATGTCTGTCCTCTGTGGTGATAGAAGGAGCGGGTCCTGTTATATGGAGGGTCCCACACAATGTCTGTCCTCTGTGGTGATAGAAGGAGCTGGTCCTATTATATGGAGGGTCCCACACAATGTCTGTCCTCTGTGGTGATAGAAGGAGCGGGTCCTGTTATATGGAGGGTCCCACACAATGTCTGTCCTCTGTGGTGATAGAAGGAGCGGGTCCTGTTATATGGAGGGTCCCACACAATGTCTGTCCTCTGTGGTGATAGAAGGAGCTGGTCCTGTTATATGGAGGGCCCGTCACAATGTCTGTCCTCTGTGGTGATAGAAGGAGCTGGTCCTGTTATATGGAGGGTCCCACACAATGTCTGTCCTCTGTGGTGATAGAAGGAGCTGGTCCTATTATATGGAGGGTCCCACACAATGTCTGTCCTCTGTGGTGATAGAAGGAGATGGTCCTGTTATATGGAGGGTCCCACACAATGTCTGTCCTCTGTGGTGATAGAAGGAGCGAGTCCTGTTATATGGAGGGTCCCACACAATGTCTGTCCTCTGTGGTGATAGAAGGAGCGAGTCCTGTTATATGGAGGGTCCCACACAATGTCTGTCCTCTGTGGTGATAGAAGGAGCGGGTCCTGTTATATGGAGGGTCCCACACAATGTCTGTCCTCTGTGGTGATAGAAGGAGCTGGTCCTATTATATGGAGGGTCCCACACAATGTCTGTCCTCTGTGGTGATAGAAGGACATGGTCCTGTTATATGGAGGGTCCCACACAATGTCTGTCCTCTGTGGTGATAGAAGGAGCGGGTCCTGTTATATGGAGGGTCCCACACAATGTCTGTCCTCTGTGGTGATAGAAGGAGCGGGTCCTGTTATATGGAGGGTCCCACACAATGTCTGTCCTCTGTGGTGATAGAAGGAGCGAGTCCTGTTATATGGAGGGTCCCACACAATGTCTGTCCTCTGTGGTGATAGAAGGAGCGAGTCCTGTTATATGGAGGGTCCCACACAATGTCTGTCCTCTGTGGTGATAGAAGGAGCGGGTCCTGTTATATGGAGGGTCCCACACAATGTCTGTCCTCTGTGGTGATAGAAGGAGCGGGTCCTGTTATATGGAGGGTCCCACACAATGTCTGTCCTCTGTGGTGATAGAAGGAGCTGGTCCTATTATATGGAGGGTCCCACACAATGTCTGTCCTCTGTGGTGATAGAAGGAGATGGTCCTGTTATATGGAGGGTCCCACACAATGTCTGTCCTCTGTGGTGATAGAAGGAGCGAGTCCTGTTATATGGAGGGTCCCACACAATGTCTGTCCTCTGTGGTGATAGAAGGAGCGGGTCCTGTTATATGGAGGGTCCCACACAATGTCTGTCCTCTGTGGTGATAGAAGGAGCTGGTCCTATTATATGGAGGGTCCCACACAATGTCTGTCCTCTGTGGTGATAGAAGGAGCTGGTCCTATTATATGGAGGGTCCCACACAATGTCTGTCCTCTGTGGTGATAGAAGGAGCGGGTCCTGTTATATGGAGGGTCCCACACAATGTCTGTCCTCTGTGGTGATAGAAGGAGGTGGTCCTATTATATGGAGGGTCCCACACAATGTCTGTCCTCTGTGGTGATAGAAGGAGCGGGTCCTGTTATATGGAGGGTCCCACACAATGTCTGTCCTCTGTGGTGATAGAAGGAGCGGGTCCTGTTATATGGAGGGCCCCACACAATGTCTGTCCTCTGTGGTGAGAGAAGGAGCGGGTCCTGTTATATGGAGGGCCCCACACAATGTCTGTCCTCTGTGGTGATAGAAGGAGCTGGTCCTGTTATATGGAGGGTCCCACACAATGTCTGTCCTCTGTGGTGATAGAAGGAGCGGGTCCTGTTATATGGAGGGCCCCACACAATGTCTGTCCTCTGTGGTGATAGAAGGAGCGGGTCCTGTTATATGGAGGGTCCCACACAATGTCTGTCCTCTGTGGTGATAGAAGGAGCTGGTCCTGTTATATGGAGAGTCCCACACAATGTCTGTCCTCTGTGGTGATAGAAGGAGCTGGTCCTGTTATATGGAGGGTCCCACACAATGTCTGTCCTCTGTGGTGATAGAAGGAGCGGGTCCTGTTATATGGAGGGTCCCACACAATGTCTGTCCTCTGTGGTGATAGAAGGAGCTGGTCCTGTTATATGGAGGGTCCCACACAATGTCTGTCCTCTGTGGTGATAGAAGGAGCTGGTCCTGTTATATGGAGAGTCCCACACAATGTCTGTCCTCTGTGGTGATAGAAGGAGCTGGTCCTGTTATATGGAGGATCCCACACAATGTCTGTCCTCTGTGGTGATAGAAGGAGCTGGTCCTGTTATATGGAGGGTCCCACACAATGTCTGTCCTCTGTGGTGATAGAAGGAGCTGGTCCTGTTATATGGAGGGTCCCACACAATGTCTGTCCTCTGTGGTGATAGAAGGAGCTGGTCCTGTTATATGGAGGGTCCCACACAATGTCTGTCCTCTGTGGTGATAGAAGGAGCTGGTCCTGTTATATGGAGGGTCGCACACAATGTCTGTCCTCTGTGGTGATAGAAGGAGCGGGTCCTGTTATATGGAGGGTCGCACACAATGTCTGTCCTCTGTGGTGATAGAAGGAGCTGGTCCTGTTATATGGAGAGTCCCACACAATGTCTGTCCTCTGTGGTGATAGAAGGAGCGGGTCCTGTTATATGGAGGGTCCCACACAATGTCTGTCCTCTGTGGTGATAGAAGGAGCTGGTCCTGTTATATGGAGAGTCCCACACAATGTCTGTCCTCTGTGGTGATAGAAGGAGCTGGTCCTGTTATATGGAGGGTCCCACACAATGTCTGTCCTCTGTGGTGATAGAAGGAGCGGGTCCTGTTATATGGAGAGTCCCACACAATGTCTGTCCTCTGTGGTGATAGAAGGAGCGGGTCCTGTTATATGGAGAGTCCCACACAATGTCTGTCCTCTGTGGTGATAGAAGGAGCGGGTCCTGTTATATGGAGAGTCCCACACAATGTCTGTCCTCTGTGGTGATAGAAGGAGCTGGTCCTGTTATATGGAGGGTCCCACACAATGTCTGTCCTCTGTGGTGATAGAAGGAGCGGGTCCTGTTATATGGAGAGTCCCACACAATGTCTGTCCTCTGTGGTGATAGAAGGAGCGGGTCCTGTTATATGGAGGGTCCCACACAATGTCTGTCCTCTGTGGTGATAGAAGGAGCGGGTCCTGTTATATGGAGAGTCCCACACAATGTCTGTCCTCTGTGGTGATAGAAGGAGCTGGTCCTGTTATATGGAGGGTCCCACACAATGTCTGTCCTCTGTGGTGATAGAAGGAGCTGGTCCTGTTATATGGAGGGTCCCACACAATGTCTGTCCTCTGTGGTGATAGAAGGAGCTGGTCCTGTTATATGGAGGGTCCCACACAATGTCTGTCCTCTGTGGTGATAGAAGGAGCTGGTCCTGTTATATGGAGGGTCCCACACAATGTCTGTCCTCTGTGGTGATAGAAGGAGCTGGTCCTGTTATATGGAGGGTCGCACACAATGTCTGTCCTCTGTGGTGATAGAAGGAGCTGGTCCTGTTATATGGAGGGTCGCACACAATGTCTGTCCTCTGTGGTGATAGAAGGAGCTGGTCCTGTTATATGGAGAGTCCCACACAATGTCTGTCCTCTGTGGTGATAGAAGGAGCGGGTCCTGTTATATGGAGGGTCCCACACAATGTCTGTCCTCTGTGGTGATAGAAGGAGCTGGTCCTGTTATATGGAGAGTCCCACACAATGTCTGTCCTCTGTGGTGATAGAAGGAGCTGGTCCTGTTATATGGAGGGTCCCACACAATGTCTGTCCTCTGTGGTGATAGAAGGAGCGGGTCCTGTTATATGGAGGGTCCCACACAATGTCTGTCCTCTGTGGTGATAGAAGGAGCGGGTCCTGTTATATGGAGAGTCCCACACAATGTCTGTCCTCTGTGGTGATAGAAGGAGCTGGTCCTGTTATATGGAGGGTCCCACACAATGTCTGTCCTCTGTGGTGATAGAAGGAGCTGGTCCTGTTATATGGAGGGTCCCACACAATGTCTGTCCTCTGTGGTGATAGAAGGAGCTGGTCCTGTTATATGGAGGGTCGCACACAATGTCTGTCCTCTGTGGTGATAGAAGGAGCTGGTCCTGTTATATGGAGGGTCGCACACAATGTCTGTCCTCTGTGGTGATAGAAGGAGCTGGTCCTGTTATATGGAGGGTCGCACACAATGTCTGTCCTCTGTGGTGATAGAAGGAGCTGGTCCTGTTATATGGAGAGTCCCACACAATGTCTGTCCTCTGTGGTGATAGAAGGAGCGGGTCCTGTTATATGGAGAGTCCCACACAATGTCTGTCCTCTGTGGTGATAGAAGGAGCTGGTCCTGTTATATGGAGAGTCCCACACAATGTCTGTCCTCTGTGGTGATAGAAGGAGCGGGTCCTGTTATATGGAGGGTCCCACACAATGTCTGTCCTCTGTGGTGATAGAAGGAGATGGTCCTGTTATATGGAGGGTCCCACACAATGTCTGTCCTCTGAGGTGATAGAAGGAGCTGGTCCTGTTATATGGAGGGCCCCACACAATGTCTGTCCTCTGTGGTGATAGAAGGAGCGGGTCCTGTTATATGGAGGGTCCCACACAATGTCTGTCCTCTGTGGTGATAGAAGGAGCTGGTCCTGTTATATGGAGGGTCGCACACAATGTCTGTCCTCTGTGGTGATAGAAGGAGCTGGTCCTATTATACGGAGGGTCCCACACAATGTCTGTCCTCTGTGGTGATAGAAGGAGCGGGTCCTGTTATATGGAGAGTCCCACACAATGTCTGTCCTCTGTGGTGATAGAAGGAGCGGGTCCTGTTATATGGAGGGTCCCACACAATGTCTGTCCTCTGTGGTGATAGAAGGAGCTGGTCCTGTTATATGGAGGGTCCCACACAATGTCTGTCCTCTGTGGTGATAGAAGGAGCGGGTCCTGTTATATGGAGGGCCCCACACAATGTCTGTCCTCTGTGGTGATAGAAGGAGCTGGTCCTGTTATATGGAGGGTCCCACACAATGTCTGTCCTCTGTGGTGATAGAAGGAGCTGGTCCTGTTATATGGAGAGTCCCACACAATGTCTGTCCTCTGTGGTGATAGAAGGAGCTGGTCCCACTTATATGGAGGGTCCCACACAATGTCTGTCCTCTGTGGTGATAGAAGGAGCTGGTCCTGTTATATGGAGGGTCCCACACAATGTCTGTCCTCTGTGGTGATAGAAGGAGCTGGTCCTGTTATATGGAGAGTCCCACACAATGTCTGTCCTCTGTGGTGATAGAAGGAGCTGGTCCCACTTATATGGAGGGTCCCACACAATGTCTGTCCTCTGTGGTGATAGAGGGAGCTGGTCCTGTTATACGGAGGGTCCCACACAATGTCTGTCCTCTGTGGTGATAGAAGGAGCTGGTCCCACTTATATGGAGGGTCCCACACAATGTCTGTCCTCTGTGGTGATAGAAGGAGCTGGTCCTGTTATATGGAGGGCCCCACACAATGTCTGTCCTCTGTGGTGATAGAAGGAGCTGGTCCTGTTATATGGAGGGTCCCACACAATGTCTGTCCTCTGTGGTGATAGAAGGAGCGGGTCCTGTTATATGGAGGGCCCCACACAATGTCTGTCCTCTGTGGTGATAGAAGGAGCTGGTCCTGTTATATGGAGGGTCCCACACAATGTCTGTCCTCTGTGGTGATAGAAGGAGCTGGTCCTGTTATATGGAGAGTCCCACACAATGTCTGTCCTCTGTGGTGATAGAAGGAGCTGGTCCTGTTATATGGAGGGTCCCACACAATGTCTGTCCTCTGTGGTGATAGAAGGAGCTGGTCCCACTTATATGGAGGGTCCCACACAATGTCTGTCCTCTGTGGTGATAGAAGGAGCTGGTCCTGTTATATGGAGGGTCCTACACAATGTCTCTCCTCTGTGGTGATAGAAGGAGCTGGTCCTGTTATATGGAGGGTCCCACACAATGTCTGTCCTCTGTGGTGATAGAAGGAGCGGGTCCTGTTATATGGAGGGTCCCACACAATGTCTGTCCTCTGTGGTGATAGAAGGAGCGAGTCCTGTTATATGGAGGGTCCCACACAATGTCTGTCCTCTGTGGTGATAGAAGGAGCGAGTCCTGTTATATGGAGGGTCCCACACAATGTCTGTCCTCTGTGGTGATAGAAGGAGCTGGTCCTGTTATATGGAGGGTCCCACACAATGTCTGTCCTCTGTGGTGATAGAAGGAGCGAGTCCTGTTATATGGAGGGCCCCACACAATGTCTGTCCTCTGTGGTGATAGAAGGAGCGGGTCCTGTTATATGGAGGGTCCCACACAATGTCTGTCCTCTGTGGTGATAGAAGGAGCTGGTCCTGTTATATGGAGGGTCCCACACAATGTCTGTCCTCTGTGGTGATAGAAGGAGCTGGTCCTGTTATATGGAGGGCCCCACACAATGTCTGTCCTCTGTGGTGATAGAAGGAGCTGGTCCTGTTATATGGAGGGTCCCACACAATGTCTGTCCTCTGTGGTGATAGAAGGAGCTGGTCCTGTTATATGGATGGTCCCACACAATGTCTGTCCTCTGTGGTGATGGAAGGAGCTGGTCCTGTTATATGGAGAGTCCCACACAATGTCTGTCCTCTGTGGTGATAGAAGGAACGGGTTCTGTTATATGGAGGGTCCCACACAATGTCTGTCCTCTGTGGTGATAGAAGGAGCTGGTCCTGTTATATGGAGAGTCCCACACAATGTCTGTCCTCTGTGGTGATAGAAGGAACGGGTTCTGTTATATGGAGGGTCCCACACAATGTCTGTCCTCTGTGGTGATAGAAGGAGCTGGTCCTGTTATATGGAGGGTCCCACACAATGTCTGTCCTTTGTGGTGATAGAAGGCGCTGGTCCTGTTATATGGAGGGTCCTACACAATGTCTGTCCTCTGTGGTGATAGAAGGAGCTGGTCCTGTTATATGGAGGGTCCCACACAATGTCTGTCCTATGTGGTGATAGAAGGAGCGGGTCCTGTTATATGGAGGATCCCACACAATGTCTGTCCTCTGTTTTGATAGAAGGAGCGAGTCCTGTTATATGGAGGGTCCCACACAATGTCTGTCCTCTGTGGTGATAGAAGGAGCGAGTCCTGTTATATGGAGGGTCCCACACAATGTCTGTCCTCTGTGGTGATAGAAGGAGCTGGTCCTGTTATATGGAGGGTCCCACACAATGTCTGTCCTCTGTGGTGATAGAAGGAGCGAGTCCTGTTATATGGAGGGTCCCACACAATGTCTGTCCTCTGTGGTGATAGAAGGAGCGGGTCCTGTTATATGGAGGGTCCCACACAATGTCTGTCCTCTGTGGTGATAGAAGTAGCGAGTCCTGTTATATGGAGGGTCCCACACAATGTCTGTCCTCTGTGGTGATAGAAGGAGCGGGTCCTGTTATATGGAGGGTCCCACACAATGTCTGTCCTCAGTGGTGATAGAAGGAGCGATTCCTATTATATGGAGGGTCCCACACAATGTCTGTCCTCTGTGGTGATAGAAGGAGCTGGTACTGTTATATGGAGGGTCCCACACAATGTCTGTCCTCTGTGGTGATAGAAGGAGCGGGTCCTGTTATATGGAGGGCCCCACACAATGTCTGTCCTCTGTGGTGATAGAAGGAGCTGGTCCTGTTATATGTAGGGTTCCAAACAATGTCTGTCCTCTGTGGTGATAGAAGGAGCTGGTCCTGTTATATGGAGGGTCCCACACAATGTCTGTCCTCTGTGGTGATAGAAGGAGCTGGTCCTGTTATATGGAGGGCGCCACACAATGTCTGTCCTCTGTGGTGATAGAAGGAGCGGGTCCTGTTATATGGAGGGCCCCACACAATGTCTGTCCTCTGTGGTGATAGAAGGAGCTGGTCCTGTTATATGGAGGGTCCCACACAATGTCTGTCCTCTGTGGTGATAGAAGGAGCTGGTCCTGTTATATGGATGGTCCCACACAATGTCTGTCCTCTGTGGTGATAGAAGGAGCTGGTCCTGTTATATGGAGAGTCCCACACAATGTCTGTCCTCTGTGGTGATAGAAGGAACGGGTTCTGTTATATGGAGGGTCCCACACAATGTCTGTCCTCTGTGGTGATAGAAGGAGCTGGTCCTGTTATATGGAGGGTCCCACACAATGTCTGTCCTTTGTGGTGATAGAAGGCGCTGGTCCTGTTATATGGAGGGTCCTACACAATGTCTGTCCTCTGTGGTGATAGAAGGAGCTGGTCCTGTTATATGGAGGGTCCCACACAATGTCTGTCCTATGTGGTGATAGAAGGAGCGGGTCCTGTTATATGGAGGATCCCACACAATGTCTGTCCTCTGTTTTGATAGAAGGAGCGAGTCCTGTTATATGGAGGGTCCCACACAATGTCTGTCCTCTGTGGTGATAGAAGGAGCGAGTCCTGTTATATGGAGGGTCCCACACAATGTCTGTCCTCTGTGGTGATAGAAGGAGCTGGTCCTGTTATATGGAGGGTCCCACACAATGTCTGTCCTCTGTGGTGATAGAAGGAGCGAGTCCTGTTATATGGAGGGTCCCACACAATGTCTGTCCTCTGTGGTGATAGAAGGAGCGGGTCCTGTTATATGGAGGGTCCCACACAATGTCTGTCCTCTGTGGTGATAGAAGGAGCGAGTCCTGTTATATGGAGGGTCCCACACAATGTCTGTCCTCTGTGGTGATAGAAGGAGCGGGTCCTGTTATATGGAGGGTCCCACACAATGTCTGTCCTCAGTGGTGATAGAAGGAGCGATTCCTATTATATGGAGGGTCCCACACAATGTCTGTCCTCTGTGGTGATAGAAGGAGCTGGTACTGTTATATGGAGGGTCCCACACAATGTCTGTCCTCTGTGGTGATAGAAGGAGCGGGTCCTGTTATATGGAGGGCCCCACACAATGTCTGTCCTCTGTGGTGATAGAAGGAGCTGGTCCTGTTATATGTAGGGTTCCAAACAATGTCTGTCCTCTGTGGTGACCAAATGGTAACGGAACTGGTTCAACTTGAAGCAGATCAAGATCGTTCCCAGAGCCCAGCGAAAGCAGAAGCCCGCCCAAGCGCAGGTGGCACTGCTGTGGAGGTCCAGCCAGTGAATGCTACTCGCAACCACGGTAGTGTGGACCCCCACCTTCCTATGGCCTTGGAACAACTCCACGCAGATGATCTTGAGGAATGTCTGAAGCTGATCCTGCAGTTCCAAGCGTGAGAGGCCCAGAGATTTGAACGGGAGGAGCAAGCTCGGAGAGACCATGAACTGCAGATGGCCTGACTCGGGGCAGTACCATCTACCACACGGAGCTGTGAGTCCAATAATGCAACAACTCTTAAACCCTGGCCAGAGCACTTTCCTGTGATGGGAAAGGACGGGGCATTGGACATTTTTCTGCGGGGATTTGAAAAAAACTGCAGACAGTTCCAGTTGCCTGAGAGCTAATGGGCCCGATATCTAACCCAAGTTCCCAAAGGAAAAACTATGGACGCGTTTCCTTCTCTCCCTCAAGACCAAGATGGAAACTATGCGGCCATCAAGCAGGCCCTGATAAAAAAAGTACCAACTGAATCTTGAGGTAAAAAGTTTCGTAACCTCCACGACAGATAAAACGATGTGGTGCATGGACTCTGAACCCACTTTGATCAGTGGATCCAAGGACTGTCAGTGATCACCTTTGAGCAGCTGCGGGACCTGATGATAAAAACCAGTTCCTACATCTTTGTCCAGCTGAGGTGTGACAGTTCATGGTGGACTGGGAGCCAAAAGACGTGGACAAAGCAAGGCAATCGCCGACACCTACGAGTCCACCGTAAACCCGAGGTGCGGAAGCCGCTCACCACCAACTGCAAAGTGGGTAAGCCATCAACCAACCCCAGTACCGCTGCCAGCCGATTCACCAGAGACATCGTCCCCTTTGCCAATGCCAGGCATACATCCGATGCCCTCAAGTGTTATTCCTGCAATCGGACTGGACATCTCAGCGTCACTTGTTCGGAGAAGCAAAAGAAGAGCCCTCCAGCCAAGGCATCAGGGCCTAATGCTACAGTTCTTTTGGTGGGTGGGGTGGTTGGGAGGGCCTGCGAAAATTGGCAAAAAGTCACCGTGCTGAACCATGTCGCGATAGGCCTCAATGACACCGGGGCCGAACGAACACTTATCCGACCCGATCTGGTGGCCCCTTATTCCTGGGAAAACCATGACTGTCACCGGGATTGGGGGCATCCCCTGGACCATGCCGTGGCCCGGGTTTTTATAGATTGGGGTGCAGGGAGCTGGGTGAAGGAGCGAAGTTTTTGCCCAGCGAGGTTTTATTGGGGACTGATTTGGGGAGGATGTTGGTGTATTATGTCCCGGACACCCCTCTCCAATCTGATGCTGAGGATAATGATAATCATGTGAATATGTGTGCTTTACCTGATAAGGCCTTACCTGATAAGGCCTTACCTGATATTGATTATGTATCTGAAGATACAGGAATACTCAGCCACGTCACACTCCGGGGTAAAATGGCTGAGGAACCCCTAACACGAGCAATCAACAGTGCTAAGGGAATTGGGGAGAGGCAAGGAAAACCATGAGGAAGGTGATGCTGTGCAACTGACCAGTGCCACAGAGGAAGGTGACTGCCCCATATATAGCACTGCTCCTGAGGTAATGGGGGTGGATTGGGAGGTAGTACCCATAGCAGCGCTGGCTGATGGGTCTGTGGAAATCCCCAGGGAGATAGCCTACGTAGCCACTGTCACCCGCAGGCAGAGTGCTCGGAATGCTGATAGCGCTCTGCCTTCTGGACCCTCCTCAGTCAGAGGGATTACTGAACCAGAGATGGACCCAGAGCAGGTCCCAGAGAGTCCCTGTGAGGAAGGGATCTTGACGTCACTCCTGGCTGCCACGAGCCAGGAGTTCCAGGCTGCTCTGCATTCAGATGCTAGCCTGGAGACCTTGAGAAACCTCTCCGAGACGCCCACCTCCGAGACTGATAAGGAGAGGGTATTCTGGGAATAAGGGAGGTTGTACCAGGAGACATTTCCCGGTAAATCCCAAAAGGAGTGGTTGAGGGAAAGACAGCTGGTCGTCCCTTACCAATTCAGGGGTGAGTTTTTACGGATTGCCCATGAGATTCCACTTGCTGGACACTTGGGGATCAGCAAAACTAAGGCCCGGCTGTCTCAACACTGCTATTTGCCCAAATTGGGGACAGATGTAACAAACTACTTCTGCTCCTGTATCACCTGTCAAAGAGTGGGAAAGTCAGGGCCTGCTCCCAAGGCTCCCCTGATCTCTTTGCCAGTGATAGAGGAGCTTTTCCAGAGGATCGCTGTGAGACCACTGCCCATACCTAGCAGCTCTGGAAAGCAGTACATCCTTACTGTGGTAAACTATGCTACCCGGTCCCCGGAGCTGCTCTGTCCTCAACTAAGATGGATAAGGGGGCGGTTGCTCTCCTGGCCATCTTTTCATGAGTAGGATTTCCCAGCAAGATGCTTACCGACCAGGGGACTCAATTTATGTCTCGCCTAATGGAGGCTCTCTGTAAGAAAATGCTGATGAAGCATCTGATATCGAGCACGCATCACCCCCCAAAAAATGGTTTGTGTGAGCACTTCAACAGTACACTCAAACAGATGCTAAAAATGCTGGTTGAGACCCAAGGATGCAACTGGGAGCGGTACCTCCCACACTTGCTATTCGCTTACCGAGCGGTTCCGAAGGCCTCGATGGGGTTTTCCCCTTCGAACTCCTGTACGGCAGGCGAGTGCGGGGACCCGTTGGGCTCGTAAGGGAATCCTGGGAGCCAAGCCCTTCAGAAGTGTCCATAGTGGAGTATGTCATGCGCTTCCGTGACAAAATGCAGACCTTGACGCAGTTGGTACATGACAACATGGCGCAGTCCCAGGCTGACCAGAAGCACTGGTATGACCAGAACGCCCGGGAGCAGACCTTAAAGGTGGGTCAGAAGGTGTGGGTGCTGGTCCCCGTACCAAAAGATAAGCTTCAGGCTGCTTGGGAAGGCCCGTACACCAACAGCTCAACCCAGTCACCTACGTTGTCACTCTCAGCCACGCTCGGGGTAGGCAGAAGGCTATCCAAGATTCAAGATTCAAAGAAGCTTTATTGGCAGGACTAAATACACATTAGTTTTGCCAAAGTAGGTGTACAGAAGGGAATAGGGATAGGGACTGTAGGGATGTTGGGAAGGGGCTGTAGGAAAGGTGGATGGGGCAGATCCAGGTTGGGGCTATAGAAGTCCATGGCATAGGGAAGGTGGATGGCGGCATGGGGCAGATCCAGGATGAGGCTATAGAAGTCCATGGCATAGGGAAGGTGGATGGGGGATTGGGGCATATCCAGGGTGGGTGCCATAGAAGTCCATGGCATATCAGAGTTCTCTTTCTCGCAGTCTATGGCATTCGTTCACATATTGCGCTGCTATCTCCACTGCTCTCTCTTCTTCCCCCAGCAGGATGTATGCTTTCTCTTCCTCCTTCATGGTGGTGAAATCCGGGAAGAGATGTGAGAGTCTCCTGAAGTGAGTGTCCCTCACTGCTGAGTACTTGGAGCAGTGTAGCAGGAAGTGGGTCTCATCCTCCAGGGCCTCCTGGTCACAGTGTTGGCACAGTCTTTCCTCCCTGGGCTTGTAGCTCTGCCTGTGTCGGCCGGATTCGATGGCCAGACTGTGGGCACTGAGTCTATACCGGCTCAGGATCTTGCGGTCTTTGGGGTCCTGGAGTTTCTCCAGGTATGGAGCCAGTCTGTAGTCTCTCTGTAGACTCTGGTACATGGTCAGTTTCTGTGAGCTGATGATGTCGTTCTTCCAGTCACTTACGTACCTCTCCTGGCCTTCGTCTACCATCTTCCTGATTCCGGCTTTTGTCAGGTTGTTGTGATTGGTTTTCTGGTCAGGTTGGGTTTGGGTGAGCTGTTCCAAGGGTCCTGGTTTTTCTGTTTCCCCTACATGTGTCAGGGATTTATGGTGATGGGAGCTTGGATTGCTCCTACGTAGGTGAGCCCGGAATGACAGTGCCCTCTTTAGAACCGTTAGGTGTAGAGGGAATCTGCCCAGCTCGGCCCGGCAAGCACTATTGGAGGTGCTCCGATGGACTTGGAGAAGGTGCTTGCAGAATTCCAGGTGGAATATTTCTGTTGGGCTTGAATCCCACCTTGACCAGTCTGGGTAGGTGTGAGGACCCCAGACTTCGCTGCCATACAGGAGGATTGGGGCAATGATAGAATCGAAGATTTTTAACCAGACCCTCACTGGTGGCTTTAGATGGTAGAGTTTCCTTCGGATGGCATAGAAGGTTTTGCATGCCTTGTCTTTCAGGGTCTCTATGGCTTGTTTGAAGCTCCCTGATCGGTGAATCTCTAGGCCCAGATAGGTATATTTGTCCATTCCTGTAAGGGCGCAGTTGTTGAGGATATCCACGTCTATATGATGAAAGTTCCTCAAGAACGAGGAGCCTGCGTCCTACCGGTCTGCAACCTGCCTGAGGACAGGGAGGAGGACCCCCTCCTGGACATGTTGGCCCAAGCAAAGGCCGGCGGGTCCATAAAGGATGTATTGTGAGACGCTCCCTTATCTCTCGGTGTCACACAGGGGATATTGGGAGACGCTCCCTTATATCTCGGTGTCACACAGGGGATATTGTGAGACGCTCCCTTATCTCTCGGTGTCACACAGGGGATATTGTGTGACGCTCCCTTATATCTCGGTGTCACACAGGGGATATTGGGAGACGCTTCCTTATATCTCGAGTAATACAGGCGATATTGTGAGACGCTCCCTTATATCTCGGTGTAATACAGGGGATATTGTGAGATGCTACTTTATATCTCAGTGTAATACAGGGGATATTGTGAGCCTCTCCTGTTATGAATGAGTCACCGTAGGAGGCAAAAACAGAAATACTAGCTAAGTCCAGAAAACCAGAGAAGTTGGCAGCTATCGGATTGCAGACCCCTGAACCTATCAACAACAAATAGCAGTAGCCGTGGGGGGGTTCCTACGGTGCCCTAGACCCCTCGATCACAGCCAGAGAACTAAATAGCCTAAAGACAGAAAGGGAAATCTAAACTGCCCCAGAGCAGACCCCAAAGCAATAGGCAGCCCCCAACATATAATGATGGTGAAGCAAGATGAAAAAACACTCACACAGATAGAAAGATAGGCTGAGCAAAAGATGGGGCCCAAGCTAACTAAATAGGACAGGATGGAAAAGCTGCTGTCTGCAATCCACCAAAACCCTATCAAAACAAGAGCCAACAGACTGATAGGGAAAAAAGCCCTGAAGACGCTAGGCTTCAAAAAGACTATATCAGTACTCAGGTATTTTCTGAAGACAGAGCAAAAAGGAATTCAGCTCACCCCAGCAGGGAATGGCAGAAATCCAGAAAAAACAAGACAAAACAAAGCCAAAACACAAATGCAAAAGCAAAGCAGAAAACTTAGCTTTTGAGGAGCAGGAATCAGACTGGTCTCCTAGAATCCCTCCGAGAAGTCACCAGCAAGGCAGAAGGGCGTCGGCTGCCTTATATCCAGTCAGCAATTCCAGTCACCCAGTCATCATCATCCTGCTCAGGTGCTTGGTAATCAGCCTCACTACCTTCCTTCACCAGAAGAGGGAGTTCATCAGACCTCAATGGTGAAGGGGAAAATGAACTCACAACACTCTCCTGTTGTGAGTTCATTTTCCCCTTCATTACTGAGGCCCGAGGAACTCCCTCTTCTGGTAATGAAAGGTAGTGAGCCTGATTGTCAAACACCTGAGGCTGATGCTTGTGACTGGCTGAGTGGATTTACGGACTGGATATAATGCTTTAGGCCTATGTATTTCTCCGGCTGTGATCGAGGGGTCTAGGGCATCGTAGGAACCCCCCACGGCTACTGCTAGTTGTGTTGATAGGTTCAGGGGTCTGCAATCTGATAGTTGCCAACTTCTCTGGTTTTCTGGACTTAGCTTGTATTTCTGCTTTTGCCTCCTACGGTGACTCATTCATAACACTCTCCCTTATATCTCTGTGTAATACAGAGTGATATTGAGTGACGCTCCCTTATATCTCGGTGTAATGCAGGGGATATTGTGAGACGCTCCCTTATATCTCGGTGTAATACAGGGGATATTGTGAGACGCTCCCTTATATCTCGATGTAATACAGGGGATATTGTGTGACGCTCCCTTATATCTCGGTGTAATACGGGGGGATATTGGGAGACGCTCCCTTATATCTCGGTGTAATACAGGGGATATTGGGAGACGCCCCCTTATATCTCGGTGTAATACAGGGGATATTGTGAGACTCTCCCTTATATCTCGGTGTAATACAGGGGATATTGGGAGACGCTCCCTTATATCTCGGTGTAATACAGGGGATATTGTGAGACGCTCCCTTATATCTCGGTGTAATACAGGGGATATTGTCAGACGCTCCCTTATATCTCGGTGTAATACAGGGGATATTGTGAGACTCTCGCTTATATCTCGGTGTAATACAGGGTGATATTGTGAGACTCTCCCCTAAATCTCGGTGTAATACAGGGGATATTGTGAGACTCTCGCTTATATCTCGGTGTAATACAGGGGATATTGTGAGACTCTCCCTTATATCTCGGTGTAATACAGGGGATATTGTGAGACGCTCCCTTATATCTCGGTTTAATACAGGGGATATTGTGAGACTCTCCCTTTTATGTCGGTGTAATACAGGGGATATTGTGAGACGCTCCCTGATATCTCGGTGTAATACAGGGGATATTGTGAGACGCTCCCTTATATCTCGGTGTAATACAGGGGATATTGTGAGACTCTCCCTTATATCTCGGTGTAATACAGGGTGATATTGTGAGACTCTCCCTTATATCTCGGTGTAATACAGGGGATATTGTGAGACGCTCCCTTATATCTCGGTATAATACAGGGGATCTTGTCAGACACTCCCTTATATCTCGGTGTAATACAGGGTGATATTGTGAGACTCTCCCTTATATCTCGGTGTAATACAGGGGATATTGTGAGACGCTCCCTTATATCTCGGTGTAATACAGGGGATATTGGGAGACGCTCCCTTATATCTCGGTGTAATACAGGGGATATTGTGAGACGCTCCCTTATATCTCGGTGTAATACAGGGGATATTGTGAGACGCTCCCTTATATCTCGGTGTAATACAGGGGATATTGTGAGACGCTCCCTTATATCTCGGTGTAATACAGGGGATATTGGGAGACGCTCCCTTATATCTCGGTGTAATACAGGGGATATTGGGAGACGCTCCCTTATATCTCGGTGTAATACAGGGGATATTGGGAGACGCTCCCTTATATCTCGGTGTAATACAGGGGATATTGTGAGACGCTCCCTTATATCTCGGTGTAATACAGGGGATATTGTGAGACGCTCCCTTATATCTCGGTGTAATACAGGGGATATTGGGAGACGCTCCCTTATATCTCGGTGTAATACAGGGGATATTGTGAGACGCTCCCTTATATCTCGGTGTAATACAGGGGATATTGTGAGACGCTCCCTTATATCTCGGTGTAATACAGGGGATATTGGGAGACGCTCCCTTATATCTCGGTGTAATACAGGGGATATTGGGAGACTCTCCCTTATATCTCGGTGTAATACAGGGGATATTGGGAGACGCTCCCTTATATCTCGGTGTAATACAGGGGATATTGGGAGACGCTCCCTTATATCTCGGTGTAATACAGGGGATATTGGGAGACGCTCCCTTATATCTCGGTGTAATACAGGGGATATTGTGAGACGCTCCCTTATATCTCGGTGTCACACAGGGGATATTGGGAGACGCTCCCTTATATCTCGGTGTCACACAGGGGATATTGGGAGACGCTCCCTTATATCTCGGTGTAATACAGGGGATATTGGGAGACGCTCCCTTATATCTCGGTGTAATACAGGGGATATTGGGAGACTCTCCCTTATCTCTCGGTGTCACACAGGGGATATTGGGAGACGCTCCCTGATATCTCGGTGTAATACAGGGGATATTGGGAGACGCTCCCTTATATCTCGGGGTCACACAGGGGATATTGGGAGACGCTCCCTTATATCTCGGTGTAATACAGGGGATATTGTGAGACGCTCCCTTATATCTCGGTGTAATACAGGGGATATTGTGAGACGCTCCCTTATATCTCGGTGTAATACAGGGGATATTGTGAGACGCTCCCTTATATCTCGGGGTCACACAGGGGATATTGGGAGACTCTCCCTTATCTCTCGGTGTCACACAGGGGATATTGGGAGACGCTCCCTGATATCTCGGTGTAATACAGGGGATATTGGGAGACGCTCCCTTATATCTCGGTGTAATACAGGGGATATTGTGAGACGCTCCCTTATATCTCGGTGTAATACAGGGGATATTGTGAGACGCTCCCTTATATCTCGGTGTAATACAGGGGATATTGGGAGACGCTCCCTTATATCTCGGTGTCACACAGGGGATATTGGGAGACGCTCCCTTATATCTCGGTGTAATACAGGGGATATTGGGAGACGCTCCCTGATATCTCGGTGTAATACAGGGGATATTGGGAGACGCTCCCTTATATCTCGGTGTAATACAGGGGATATTGTGAGACGCTCCCTTATATCTCGGTGTAATACAGGGGATATTGGGAGACGCTCCCTTATATCTCGGTGTAATACAGGGGATATTGGGAGACGCTCCCTTATATCTCGGTGTAATACAGGGGATATTGTGAGACGCTCCCTTATATCTCGGTGTAATACAGGGGATATTGTGAGACGCTCCCTTATATCTCGGTGTAATACAGGGGATATTGTGAGACGCTCCCTTATATCTCGGTGTAATACAGGGGATATTGTGAGACGCTCCCTTATATCTCGGTGTAATACAGGGGATATTGTGAGACGCTCCCTTATATCTCGGTGTAATACAGGGGATATTGGGAGACGCTCCCTTATATCTCGGTGTAATACAGGGGATATTGGGAGACGCTCCCTTATATCTCGGTGTAATACAGGGGATATTGGGAGACGCTCCCTTATATCTCGGTGTAATACAGGGGATATTGGGAGACTCTCCCTTATCTCTCGGTGTCACACAGGGGATATTGGGAGACGCTCCCTGATATCTCGGTGTAATACAGGGGATATTGGGAGACTCTCCCTTATATCTCGGTGTAATACAGGGGATATTGGGAGACGCTCCCTTATATCTCGGGGTCACACAGGGGATATTGGGAGACGCTCCCTTATATCTCGGTGTAATACAGGGGATATTGTGAGACGCTCCCTTATATCTCGGTGTAATACAGGGGATATTGGGAGACG
Source organism: Dendrobates tinctorius (assembly GCF_039654945.1). Taxonomy (NCBI): domain Eukaryota; kingdom Metazoa; phylum Chordata; class Amphibia; order Anura; family Dendrobatidae; genus Dendrobates; species Dendrobates tinctorius. The sequence goes on along the minus strand of NW_027361980.1, from coordinate 31,685 downwards.
CTCCCTTATATCTCGGTGTAATACAGGGGATATTGGGAGACGCTCCCTTATATCTCGGTGTAATACAGGGGATATTGGGAGACTCTCCCTTATCTCTCGGTGTCACACAGGGGATATTGGGAGACGCTCCCTGATATCTCGGTGTAATACAGGGGATATTGGGAGACGCTCCCTTATATCTCGGGGTCACACAGGGGATATTGGGAGACGCTCCCTTATATCTCGGTGTAATACAGGGGATATTGTGAGACGCTCCCTTATATCTCGGTGTAATACAGGGGATATTGTGAGACGCTCCCTTATATCTCGGTGTAATACAGGGGATATTGTGAGACGCTCCCTTATATCTCGGGGTCACACAGGGGATATTGGGAGACTCTCCCTTATCTCTCGGTGTCACACAGGGGATATTGGGAGACGCTCCCTTATATCTCGGTGTCACACAGGGGATATTGGGAGACGCTCCCTTATATCTCGGTGTCACACAGGGGATATTGGGAGACGCTCCCTTATATCTCGGTGTAATACAGGGGATATTGGGAGACGCTCCCTTATATCTCGGTGTAATACAGGGGATATTGGGAGACGCTCCCTTATATCTCGGTGTCACACAGGGGATATTGGGAGACGATCCCTTATATCTCGGTGTAATACAGGGGATATTGGGAGACGATCCCTTATATCTCGGTGTAATACAGGGGATATTGGGAGACTCTCCCTTATATCTCGGTGTAATACAGGGGATATTGGGAGACGATCCCTTATATCTCGGTGTAATACAGGGGATATTGGGAGACGCTCCCTTATATCTCGGTGTCACACAGGGGATATTGGGAGACGCTCCCTTATATCTCGGTGTAATACAGGGGATATTGTGAGACGCTCCCTTATATCTCGGTGTAATACAGGGGATATTGGGAGACGATCCCTTATATCTCGGTGTAATACAGGGGATATTGGGAGACGCTCCCTTATATCTCGGTGTAATACAGGGGATATTGGGAGACGCTCCCTTATATCTCGGTGTAATACAGGGGATATTGGGAGACGATCCCTTATATCTCGGTGTAATACAGGGGATATTGGGAGACGCTCCCTTATATCTCGGTGTCACACAGGGGATATTGGGAGACGCTCCCTTATATCTCGGTGTAATACAGGGGATATTGGGAGACGATCCCTTATATCTCGGTGTCACACAGGGGATATTGGGAGACGCTCCCTTATATCTCGGTGTAATACAGGGGATATTGGGAGACGATCCCTTATATCTCGGTGTAATACAGGGGATATTGGGAGACGCTCCCTTATATCTCGGTGTCACACAGGGGATATTGGGAGACGCTCCCTTATATCTCGGTGTAATACAGGGGATATTGGGAGACGCTCCCTTATATCTCGGTGTCACACAGGGGATATTGGGAGACGCTCCCTTATCTCTCGGTGTCACACAGGGGATATTGGGAGACGCTCCCTTATATCTCGGTGTCACACAGGGGATATTGGGAGACGCTCCCTTATATCTCGGTGTAATACAGGGGATATTGGGAGACGCTCCCTTATATCTCGGTGTAATACAGGGGATATTGGGAGACGCTCCCTTATATCTCGGAGTAATACAGGGGATATTGGGAGACGCTCCCTTATATCTCGGAGTAATACAGGGGATATTGGGAGACGCTCCCTTATATCTCGGTGTCACACAGGGGATATTGGGAGACGCTCCCTGCCGTCTGGGGAAGGAGCCGCTATTGTCAGACATTGCCTTGCGCATGTCTAATATGTCCTAACCCAAGAGAACCAACAGAACCAGAACCCAGAGGCACATGGAGAGAAAGGTGAGTGAGACATTTACCCCCAGACCCTCCCTGCAAGACGGACCGAGACCCCCACTGTCCATTAAAGATACATTTACCTTAAGACCCCCAATGTCTGCAGGAGACATTCTGCCTATAGTACATCAATGAGACACTTTACATGACTGGCACTGCTGACCACCAGGGACCGTACATCAGTGACTCTGCTGACCACCAGGGACCGTACATCAGTGACTCTGCTGACCACCAGGGACCGTACATCAGTGACTCTGCTGACCACCAGGGACCGTACATCAGTGACTCTGCTGACCACCAGGGACCGTACATCAGTGACTCTGCTGACCACCAGGGACCATACATCAGTGACTCTGCTGACCACCAGGGACCGTACATCAGTGACTCTGCTGACCACCAGGGACCGTACATCAGTGGCACTGCTGACCACCAGGGACCGTACATCAGTGACTCTGCTGACCACCAGGGACCGTACATCAGTGACTCTGCTGACCACCAGGGACCGTACATCAGTGACTCTGCTGACCACCAGGGACCGTACATCAGTGGCACTGCTGACCACCAGGGACCGTACATCAGTGACTCTGCTGACCACCAGGGACCGTACATCAGTGGCACTGCTGACCACCAGGGACCGTACATCAGTGACTCTGCTGACCACCAGGGACCGTACATCAGTGACTCTGCTGACCACCAGGGACCGTACATCAGTGACTCTGCTGACCACCAGGGACCGTACATCAGTGACTCTGCTGACCACCAGGGACCGTACATCAGTGACTCTGCTGACCACCAGGGACCGTACATCAGTGACTCTGCTGACCACCAGGGACCGTACATCAGTGGCACTGCTGACCACCAGGGACCGTACATCAGTGGCACTGCTGACCACCAGGGACCGTACATCAGTGACTGCTGACCACCAGGGACCGTACATCAGTGACTCTGCTGACCACCAGGGACCGTACATCAGTGACTCTGCTGACCACCAGGGACCGTACATCAGTGACTCTGCTGACCACCAGGGACCGTACATCAGTGACTCTGCTGACCACCAGGGACCGTACATCAGTGACTCTGCTGACCACCAGGGACCGTACATCAGTGACTCTGCTGACCACCAGGGACCGTACATCAGTGACTCTGCTGACCACCAGGGACCGTACATCAGTGACTCTGCTGACCACCAGGGACCGTACATCAGTGGCACTGCTGACCACCAGGGACCGTACATCAGTGACTCTGCTGACCACCAGGGACCGTACATCAGTGACTCTGCTGACCACCAGGGACCGTACATCAGTGACTCTGCTGACCACCAGGGACCGTACATCAGTGACTCTGCTGACCACCAGGGACCGTACATCAGTGACTCTGCTGACCACCAGGGACCGTACATCAGTGACTCTGCTGACCACCAGGGACCGTACATCAGTGACTCTGCTGACCACCAGGGACCGTACATCAGTGACTCTGCTGACCACCAGGGACCGTACATCAGTGACTCTGCTGACCACCAGGGACCGTACATCAGTGACTCTGCTGACCACCAGGGACCGTACATCAGTGACTCTGCTGACCACCAGGGACCGTACATCAGTGACTCTGCTGACCACCAGGGACCGTACATCAGTGACTCTGCTGACCACCAGGGACCGTACATCAGTGACTCTGCTGACCACCAGGGACCGTACATCAGTGACTCTGCTGACCACCAGGGACCGTACATCAGTGACTCTGCTGACCACCAGGGACCGTACATCAGTGACTCTGCTGACCACCAGGGACCGTACATCAGTGACTCTGCTGACCACCAGGGACCGTACATCAGTGACTCTGCTGACCACCAGGGACCGTGCATCAGAGGCACTGCTGACCAACAGTGTCCGTACATCAGAGGCACTGCTGACCAACAGTGTCCGTACATCAGTGACTCTGCTGACCACCCATCAGGGACCGTACATTAGAGGCACTGCTGACCACCCATCAGGGACCGTACATCAGAGTCACTGCTGACCACCCACCAGGGACCGTACATCAGAGTCACTGCTGACCACCCACCAGGGACCGTACATCAGAGTCACTGCTGACCACCCACCAGGGACCGTACATCAGAGTCACTGCTGACCACCCACCAGGGACCGTACATCAGTGACTCTGCTGACCACCAGGGACCGTACATCAGTGACTCTGCTGACCACCAGGGACCGTACATCAGTGACTCTGCTGACCACCAGGGACCGTACATCAGTGACTCTGCTGACCACCAGGGACCGTACATCAGTGACTCTGCTGACCACCAGGGACCGTACATCAGTGACTCTGCTGACCACCAGGGACCGTACATCAGTGACTCTGCTGACCACCAGGGACCGTGCATCAGAGGCACTGCTGACCACCAGGGACCGTGCATCAGAGGCACTGCTGACCAACAGTGTCCGTACATCAGTGACTCTGCTGACCACCCATCAGGGACCGTACATTAGAGGCACTGCTGACCACCCATCAGGGACCGTACATCAGAGTCACTGCTGACCACCCACCAGGGACCGTACATCAGAGTCACTGCTGACCACCCACCAGGGACCGTACATCAGAGTCACTGCTGACCACCCACCAGGGACCGTACATCAGAGTCACTGCTGACCACCCACCAGGGACCGTACATCAGTGGCACTGCTGACCACCTAACAGGGACCGTACGTCAGTGGCATTGCTGACCACCAGGGACTGTGTATTGATGGCGCTGCTGACCACCTGGGACTGTGTATTGATGGCGCTGCAGACCACCAGGGACTGTGTATTGATGGCGCTGCAGACCACCAGGGACTGTGTATTGATGGCGCTGCTGACCACCAGGGACTGTGTATTGATGGCGCTGCTGACCACCAGGGACTGTGTATTTATGGCGCTGCTGACCACCAGGGACTGTGTATTTATGGCGCTGCTGACCACCAGGGACTGTGTATTTATGGCGCTGCTGACCACCAGGGACTGTGTATTTATGGCGCTGCTGACCACCAGGGACTGTGTATTTATGGCGCTGCTGACCACCAGGGACTGTGTATTTATGCCTCTGTTTACATTTGCTCAGTCTTGATCTCCTGCAGTGGAGGCTGATATCAGACTTGTTTACAGGGAAGATACAGATTTGCAAATTTCTTTCCGGTGTCTACAATCAGAGGTGCTGCCACCTGCTGGCCTGGAATGGGGACATGTAAATGGGGTGCAGAAAGGATTCATGTGAGAAAGTTAAATCCTAATTCCTGAACATCTTCCCATTATTTTCCAACTTCACCACAGCTCTGTAGGTGACTGGAGGATAAGACATGATGTAACTGCAGAATAGTGACTGCAGCTCTGGAGGTGACTGGAGGATAGGACATGATGTAACTGCAGAATAGTGACTGCAGCTCTGGATGAGACTGGAGGATAAGACATGATGTAACTGCAGATTAGTGACTGGAGGATAAGACATGATGTAACTGCAGAATAGTGACTGCTGCTCTGTAGGTGACTGGAGGATAAGACATGATGCAACTGCAGAATAGTGACTGCAGCTCTGGAGGATGACACGATGTAACAGCAGAATAGTGACTGCAGCTCTGGAGGAGACTGGAGGATAAGACAAGATGCAACTGCAGAATAGTGACTGCAGCTCTGGAGGTGACTGGAGGATAGGACATGATGTAACTGCAGAATAGTGACTGCAGCTCTGGAGGTGACTGGAGGATAGGACATGATGTAACTGCAGAATAGTGACTGCAGCTCTGGATGAGACTGGAGGATAAGACATGGTGTAACTGCAGATTAGTGACTGCAGCTCTGGTGGTGACTGGAGGATAAGACATGATGTAACTGCAGAATAGTGACTGCAGCTCTGTAGGTGACTGGAGGATAAGACATGATGTAACTGCAGATTAGTGACTGCAGCTCTGGTGGTGACTGGAGGATAAGACATGATGTAACTGCAGAATAGTGACTGCAACTCTGGAGGAGACTGGAGGATAAGACACGATGTAACAAATGAATAGTGACCGCAGCTCTGGAGGTGGCTGGAGGATAAGACCTGATGTAACAGCAGAATAGTAACCGCAGCTCTGGAGGTGGCTGGAGGAGAAGACCTGATGTAACAGCAGAATAGTAACCGCAGCTCTGGAGGTGGCTGGAGGATAAGACACGATGTAACAGTAGAATAGAAACTGCAGCTCTGGAGGTGAAGGGGGTCAGCGTCCATACTGCTCAGGAACCAGTACCAGGCTCTCACGCAGGAAAACGATGAAGAAATACATCAGGATAAGACTTTGCCAACAAACAGCAACCTTGTACGCCCTCAGAGTCCTCCTGGATGGAGAAAGAAAAATGTTGTGAAGAAGAAACGGAGAGTGGTGGTCATGGGGGATTCCCTGCTGAGAGGAACAGAGGCCGCTATCTGCAGACCGGATATAACTTCAAGAGAAATGTGCTGTCTTCCAGGTGCAAAAATTAAAGATGTGTCTGACAGGATATCAGGACTCTTCAGACCTACAGATGACTACCCATTCCTGCTACTACATGTGGGGACAAATGACACCGCAAGAAACGACCTGGAAACCATCTGCAGAGACTTTGAAGACTTAGGCAAGAAAGTGAAAGAACTGGGAGCGCAGGTGGTCTTCTCTTCCATCCTCCCAGTGGATGGCCATGGAACAAGGAGGTGGAATAAGATTCTGCAGGTGAACAACTGGCTACGTCGATGGTGCCGTCAGCAACGATTTGGATTCCTGGATCACGGAGTGAACTACTTATACGATGGACTACTTGCTAGAGATGGGGTGCACCTTACGAAGACTGGAAAACATGTATTTGGAAGTCGCCTTGCTACACTTGTAAGGAGAGCTTTAAACTAGAACAACATGGGAAGGGAAGCAAAAGACCAGAAAAAGCCATACACCTGACAAATGCTATTGAGAACTCTGCTATTAGAAGTGGAAAGGAAGAACAAAGACGAAAGAATCTAATTAATAAAAATATTGGAGAAAGAGAAACCAATCACAAACTAAAATGTTTCTATACTAATGCACAAAGCATGGGCAACAAACAAGGAGAATTGGAACTACTAACACAGGAAAAGATAAAAACAACGAAAACACCGAAAAAATGTCAAATTTATATGCGTGTGTATATATATATATATATATATATATATATATATATATATATATATATATATATATATATATATATATATATATATATATATATATGGGAAAGGGCCAATTCAATGGATAAGGCACTACCGGGGACCAAAAATTTACAATAAAATGCAAATATACGTGCAAGGGTACATTATATGAATAAATAAATACATATGTAAAGTGACCATGCAATAATGTACTTCCAAATTAGTACTTTAACCCCTTCCTGACATCCGACGTACTATCCCGTCCACGGTACCCGGGCCCGTATGACCGTGGACGGGATAGTACGTCTACCGCGATCAGCGAGCGCCGCTGATCGCGGCCGGGTGTCAGCTGATTATCACAGCTGACACCCGGCACTATGTGTCAGGGGCAGTCACGGACCGCCCCCGACACGTTAACCCCTTGCACACCGCGATCAAACATGATCGCGGTGTACCGGGAGTTAAAGGGAAGCATCGGCAGGGAGGGGGCTCCCTCCGTGCTTCCCTGAGCCCCCCACAGCAGGGCAATGTGCAGCGCCGCTGCGGGGGGGCTCTTTCCCTACAGGCCCCCGGATCCAAGATGGCGACGGGGGCCTTCGGGGGCCTGTAGGGAGCTGACTTCCTCAGTGCCTGCAAAGTGCAGGCAAGGAGGAAGCCTTCTGCACTGCCTGTGACAGATTGCTGATCTGTCACAGGACAGTGATGTCCCACCTGGGACAAGGTAATAAAGTAAAAAAAAAAAAATAAAAAAAAGTGTAAAAATAATTTAAAAAAAAAAAAAAAAAAAAAGTCGCCAAATAAATTAGTAAAAAAAAAAAAATATTCCCCAATAAATTCATTTTTTGAAAATAAAAAACAATAAAAGTACACATATTAGGTATCGCCGCGTCCGTAACGACCCGCCCTATAAAACTGTCCCATTAGTTAACCCCTTTAGCGAACCCCTTAAAAAATAAAAATAAAAAATGAAGCAAAAAATAATGATTTATTATCATACCGCCAAACAAAAAGTGTAATAACGCGCGATCAAAAAGACGCATATAAATATCCATGGTACCGCTGAAAACGTCATCTTGTCCCGCAAAAAATGAGCCGCCACACAGCATCATCAGCGAAAAAATAAAAGAGTTATAGCTCGCAGAATAAAGCGATGCAAAAATAATTCTTTTTTATATAAAATAGTTTTCATTGCATAAAACCGACAAAACATAAAAAAACGACCTAAATGAGGTATCGCTGTAACCGTACTGACCCGAAGAATAAAACCGCTTTATCAATTTTGCCGCACGCAGAACGGTGTAAACGCACCCCCCAAAAGAAATTCATGAAACCCTGGTTTTTGTTCATTCTGCGTCCCAAAAATCGGAATAAAAAGCGATCAAAAAATGTCACGTGCCCGAAAATGGTACCGATAAAAACGTCAACTCGTCCCGCAAAAAATAAGACCTCACATGACTCGGTGGGTCAAAATACGGAAAAATTATAGCTCTCAATATGTGGTGATGCAAAAACTATTTTTACAATAAAAAGCGTCTTTTAGCGTGTGACAGCTGCCAAAAATAAAAACCGCCATAAATAGTAAATCAAACCCCCCGTTATCACCCCCTTAGTTAGGGAAAAATAATAAAATAAAATGTATTTATTTCCATTTTTCCATTAGGGTTAGGGGTGTGTTGGGGTTCGGGTTGGAGTTAGAATTGGGGGTTTCCACTGTTTGGGCACATCAGGGGCTCTCCAAATGCAACATTGCGTCTGATCTCAATTCCAGCCAATTCTGCGTTGAAAAAGTCAAATGGTGCTCCTTCCCTTCCAAGGTCTGCCATGCGCCCAAACAGTGTTTTACCCCCACATGTAGGGTATCAGCCTACACAGGACAAATTGCAAAACAATTTTTGGGGTCCAATTTCTCCTGTTACACTTAGGAAAATAAAAAATTGGGGGCAAAAATATCATTTTTGTGGAAAAAAATGATTTTTTTATTTTCACGTCCGAGTGTTATAAACTTCTGTGAAGCACTTGGGGGTTCAAAGTGCTCACCACACATCTAGATAAGTTCCGTGGGGGGGTCTAGTGTCCAAAATGGGGTCACTTGTGGGGAGTTTCAATAGTTTAGGTACATCAGGGGCTCTCCAAACGCACATGACACCCGCAGACCATTCCATCAAAGTCTGCATTCCAAAACGTCACTGCTTCCCTTCCGAGCCCCGACGTGTGTCCATACAGTAGTTTTCTCCCACATATCAGGTATCAGCGTACTCAGGACAAATTGGACAACAACTTTTGGGGTCCAATTTCTCCTGTTACCCTTGGGAAAATAAAAAAAATTGGGGACTAATTGATCATGTTTGTGGAAAAAATACGAATTTTTTATTCAAAGATCTCACCACACATCTAGATAAGTTCCTTAGGGGGTCTAGTTTACAAAATGGTGTCATTTGTGGGGGGGTTTCCACTGTTTTGGTACATCAGGGGTTTTCCAATCGCGACATGGTGTCCGATCTCAATTCCAGCCAAAAACGTCAAATGGCGTTGCTTCCCTTCCGAGCTCTGCCATGCGCCCAAATAGTGGTTTACCCCCACAAGTGGGGTATCAGCTGTGACGGGAGTATTCTCCAGAGCAAGGAGGGACAACAGGCCTGCGATCCAACAGATTTATTGACCAGAAAACAGGAACAACACGAAGGTAATTTGCAGAGTCCCAAAATAAGTCCACAGGAAACTGATTCGGGGGCACCTCCCGACAATCCTTGTGCCAGATCACAAAACCATAGTCCTTTAAGAGTCCCAGAAATCCACCACGATCACACAGAGGCTGAGGCTTCCTCAGACAGCCTCATCCTTCTCTTTTAGCATCCAACTCACATCTGCTGGGTCACACATAAGTCCATTGTCTTGGGCTCCTGGGATCAGCCCAAGTGCAGGGGAGTAGAAGTTCCTACCTCCTAGTCAATGGTTTGGTCCATCGCATGGCTCCGAGGTGTCTACAAGGATGTGTATTGTGAGTCCTCCCCCTGCTGAGGAGAACAATGGTGATTCCCCTAGCTGTGTTGACCCAAGCCTGAATTCAATTATGGTCTAGATACACAAGTCTTGTGGAAAGGAGACAGGTTACTTACATAATTACATTATAGTCCCAGAGACACAGGCAATGGGGGAAGGAAACATATTGTTACAGGTACACACAAGACATTGCAAAGTATTGGGGAAAAATACATATCATGACAATCCCTTCCCCTCCTAATTTGTGTACGTACTAGGGACCTCTACAGGTCGCTGGTTAAGTACACACAGGCATGGCGTAACTTACATGTGGCTTCATGCAGCCACGAATTGGCATCGTAGCTTTCCCACATCATTGCCCAGGAGAACAGCTGCAGGCAGACCACCCATCACCCCAACCAAACATCGCCTGACCCCAAAACCAAAGTTCAGATCCACAGTGGCTGTGGGAATAGTCCTCCATTGTCCACCAGCCAGTACAATGACAATCCCAGGTCCTCTATGGATTGCCTCAGGCCGAACCACTCGGGGGATCAGCCAGCGTGAGGAAAGCCCCTGAGTCACAAAATCCAACAAGTCTTTGTCCATCCAGCACGACCTCCTGCAAGTGCTTACCTCGATGAGCTGAAGTCGTCATAGCTGCAGGTCGCACACCATAAACTCCTAGTGGTGCAACATGGGTGGGTGAGGCACTAGGCCAGTCCTCACGTAGTGGTGACACGTCTTCCTCCATGGCACTTGGCTGTACATAATTAATAATATGTTTGGGTACAGGATCAATCCTCATTTGAACAGCTGGGCAGGAGGCTTGCAGATGCCCCGGCTGCCCACATCGATAGCATCTGTGCTGTGTCTCACTCCATCCAATGCGTCCTCTTGGGCGAGGAGTAAGGGAACCTGCCGGTCGGCTCCCACCTGAAGGTGCTGTAGGGGTTTGAGGACAATTCCTCCATGAGCTGGCTGGACATGAGGCCTGCAGATGCCCCGGATGCCCACAACCATAACACCTGCGCTCTGCTACTTCCTCTCCTCGTCGTATTCCAGAAAACGCAGTGGAAGCAACAGGAGGCACATTAACACAGGTATCAACACGAGGTGGTGGCTCAGAGGAACGGGGAACAATGGGGACAGAAGAACTGGGGGCCACCGGTGTTGTGGAGCTGGTAGGCCTCTCTCCATCCTCCAACAGAACTCTCCACCGAGGCTTGATGGTGAGAGCCTCATCAGCGAGAGATGCAGCTTCTTCCACTGTAGCAGGTTTCCTCTCACGCACCCATTCCCTGATCTCAGCGGGGCACTGGGCAAAAAATTGTTCTTTTAGGATAACCTGGAGACAGGTGTTCCAGGTTAAGGCCTCCTCTGCCTCCAGCCAGCGATTACATATTTGTTTGAGTCTGTGGGCATACATCTTGAAGGACACTTCCTCATCACAGGCTAAAGTACGAAACTGGGTCCTGTAAGTGTCTGGGGTCGCAGCATAATGTTCTAGAACAGTCCGTTTAATCTCTGCATACTCACAGTTCCACCGAGGGTCCATAGCTCTATAGGCTGCAGCAGCTCCACCCTCTAAGAGCCCCACAAGATTAGAATCATAGATGTCGGACGCGCTCCCTTTGCGGGACTTCCATTAATCGACACTGATGCTCAAAGTCCAGGAAGAAGCCCTCAATGTCACCGGACGCCTCATTAAACGGCTTGAAGTCTTTGCGGGACACTCTGGGGAGTTCCCTCATGGGGGATGCTGTGGGTACAGTCTGTCTGGAGCTTCTCGCTGCCTCCAAAGCGATCTCCCTCTCCAGCATTGCCCTCTCCTCCATCCTGCGCTGCCTCTCCTTGGCTGTGCGCATGACCTCCCTCTTATCTTCTATGGTAGCCTCTTCTCCCAGCAAGGCCATCTCCTCCTCGTACCACACAACCCACTGACTTTTTTGGGTATTTACCTCCGGCTGCCGTCTTTCCTCTCTTTGCTGTGACGATCCTTCCTCAGCATCATCTTGCAGGTGAACTGCTTCCAAAGCTTCAATCAGCTGCTCCTTGGAGAGTCCCTTGTAGCTGACTCCCAGTTCACGGGCCTTTGTTTGTAGGTTCTTCGCAGTCCAGTTCTTGTACTCTGATGCTCTGGTTCCAGAAGTTGATGGGCCGTTGTCCTCCATTTCTTCTGCTCTGATCCCACCGCTGCCAACCAGTTTGTGATGGGAGTATTCTCCAGAGCAAGGAGGGACAACAGGCCTGGGAACGATCCAACAGATTTATTGACCTGAAAACAGGAACAACACGAAGGTAATTTGCAGAGTCCCAAAATAAGTCCACAGGAAACTGATTCGGGGGCACCTCCCGACAATCCTTGTGCCAGATCACATAACCATAGTCCTTTAAGAGTCCCAGAAATCCACCACGATCACACAGAGGCTGAGGCTTCCTCAGACAGCCTCATCCTTCTCTTTTAGCATCCAACTCACATCTGCTGGGTCACACATAAGTCCATTGTCTTGGGCTCCTGGGATCAGCCCAAGTGTAGGGGAGTAGAAGTTCCTACCTCCTAGTCAATGGTTTGGTCCATCGCACGGCTCCGAGGTGTCTACAAGGATGTGTATTGTGAGTCCTCCCCCTGCTGAGGAGAACAATGGTGATTCCCCTAGCTGTGTTGACCCAAGCCTGAATTCAATTATGGTCTAGATACACAAGTCTTGTGGAAAGGAGACAGGTTACTTACATAATTACATTATAGTCCCAGAGACACAGGCAATGGGGGAAGGAAACATATTGTTACAGGTACACACAAGACATTGCAAAGTATTGGGGAAAAATACATATCATGACATCAGCGTACTCAGGACAAATTGCACAATAACTTTTAGGGTCCTGTTACCCTTGGAAAAATAAGAATTGAGGGTGAAAAGATCATTTTTGTGGAAAAAATATGATTTTTTAATTGTACGGCTTTATGTTATAAACTTCTGTGAAGCCCTTGGGGGTTCAAAGTTCTCACCACATATCTAGATAAGTTCCTTGGGGGCTCTAGTTTCCAAAATGGGGTCACTTGTAGGGGGTTTCCACTGTTTAGGTACGTCAGGGACTCTCCAAACGTGACATGGCGTCCGATCTGAATTCCAGCCAATTTTGCATTGAAAAAGTCAAACGGCGCTCCTTCCATTCTGAGCTCTGCCATGCGCCGAAACAGTCGTTCCCCCCAAAAAATCAGGTATCAGCGTACTCAGGACAAATTGCACAATAACTTTTGCAGTCCAATTTCTCCTGTTACCCTTGGTAAAATAAAAAAATTGAACCTGAAGTATTTTTTTTGTGAAAAAAAGTTAGATGTTCATTTCTTTTTAAATATTCAAAAAAATTCCTGTGACGCACCTAATGGGTTAATAAACTTCTTGAATGTGGTTTTGAGCACCTTAAGGGGTGCAGTTTTTAGAATGGTGTCACTTTTGGGTATTTTCTATCATATAGACCCCTCAAAGTGGCTTCAAATGTGATGTGGTCCTAAAAATAAAATGGTGTTGTAAAAATGAGAAATCGCTGGTCAACTTTTAACCCTTATAACTTCCTAACAAAAGAAAATTTTGGTTCCAAAATTGTGCTGATGTAAAGTAGACATGTGGGAAATGTTAGTTATCAAGTTTTTTGTGTGCCATATTGTGACGGGAGTATTCTCCAGAGCAAGGAGGGACAACAGGCCTGGGAACGATCCAACAGATTTATTGACCAGAACACAGGAACAACACGAAGGTAATTTGCAGAGTCCCAAAATAAGTCCACAGGAAACTGATTCGGGGGCACCTCCCGACAATCCTTGTGCCAGATCACAAAACCATAGTCCTTTAAGAGTCCCAGAAATCCGCCACGATCACACTAAGGCCGAGGCTTCCTCAGACAGCCTCGCCCTTCTCTTTCAGCATCCAACTCACATCTGACTGAGTTGCACAGGGATCTAGTGTCTCTGCTCCTGGATCAGCCCATGTGTGTAGTGGAGGAGGGTTCCACTCCTCCTATGCAATGGTTTGGCCCACAGCAAGGCACCGCTGTGTCTAGGAGGATGTGCATTGTGAGTCCTCCCCCTGCTGAGGAGAACAATGGTGATTCCCCTAGCTGTGTTGACCCAAGCCTGAATTCAATTATGGTCTAGATACACAAGTCTTGTGGAAAGGAGACAGGTTACTTACATAATTACATTATAGTCCCAGAGACACAGGCAATGGGGGAAGGAAACATATTGTTACAGGTACACACAAGACATTGCAAAGTATTGGGGAAAAATACATATCATGACACATATCTCTGTGATTTAAGGGCATTAAAATTCAAATTGCGAAATTTTCAAAATTTTTGCCAAATTTCCGTTTTTTTCACAAATAAACGCAAGTTATTTGAATGAAATTTTACAACTAACATGAAGGACAATATGTCACGAGAAAACAATGTCAGAATCACCGGGATCCATGGAAGCGTTCCAGAGTTATTACCTCATAAAGGTACAGTGGTCAGAATTGTAAAAATTGGCCCGGTCATGAACGTGCAAACCACCCTCGGGGGTGAAGGGGTTAAAGTGCTTGATGCAAAAATAGTGCAGCAAGAAAATTGTGCAGCAAAAAAAAAATTATATATGTGGTAAATAAGAGCAACCTGAAGCTCAACTAAACACAATAGAGGTGACACAAAGTGTAAAAAAGTGCCTGAAATAAGCTGTGAAAAAATAATCAATAAATGCTAAGTGCTGTACCTCTATGCTGCAGGGGTCCCCGGGATGTGCCAGCCCCGACGCGCGTTTCGGCGTACCTTCGTCAGGGGGTGATGAACCCTAACACAGGAGAAGAAATATGATGTCATTGGAATCACTGAAACTTGGTGGGACGATACATATGATTGGAATACAAGACTAGAAGGATACAACTTATTTGCAAGAAACAGACTTGATAAACGAGGAGGGGGTGTCGCATTGTATGTTAGAAACGCGTATATCTGCACAGAGATTGAAGCTTCAGAGACTGGGAGTTCTGTGGAAACTGTTTGGGTAAGAATACAAGGACAGAACAATGGAAAGGACACCATTGTAGGCATTTACTACAGGCCGCCTGTGCAAGCTGAAGATATGGATGAACTCTTTATGCATCAAATGGCCAAGTTCTCCAAAAAATATGACATAGTTGTCATGGGAGATTTCAACTATCCAGACATTTGTTGGGAATCTCTCTCAGGCAAAACTAACAGGTCAAGGAAATTCTTATCCTCTCTTGCTGACAACTTTATCTTCCAAAAGGTAAGGGAGAAAACAAGGGGAACTGCTACCTTGGATCTAATCCTTATAAACAGGGAGGAAATGGTTGAGGAGGTAAAAGTGGCTGGGACCCTAGGAGGTAGCGACCATGCTATTTTAGAATTTTGGATAACTAGAGGCGGAAGACCTGTGAAGACTCAGACGTCAAGGTTAGATTTCAGAAAGGCAGATTTTAAGGGATTCAGAAAGAGAATTGGAGGGATCCAATGGCTGGATATCCTTAAAGACAAAAATGTCCAGGAAGGATGGGAAATCTTGAAAAATGAAATTCTCAAAGCACAGTTGTTAACAATTCCGAAAAGAGGGAAGAATAGGAAGCATTTAAGGAAACCAGGATGGATGAACACAGAACTTAAGCACATGCTAAAAAGGAAGAAAAAAATGTTTATTGGTGGCTCAGTGGTTAGCACAGCAGCCACAGCGCTGGAGTCCTGGGTTCGAATCCCACCAAGGACAACATCTGCAAGGAGTTTGTATGTTTTCCCCGGGTTTCCTCAGTTTTCCTCCCACATTCCAAAGACTAATAGGGAATTTAGATTGTGAGCCCCATTGGGGACAGTGATGATGTGTGCAGACTGTAAAGCGCTGCGGAATATGTTAGCGCTGTATAAAAATAAAGATTATTATTATGTTTATCAAATGGAAAGAAGGAGACAGCAAAAGAAGATTAACGCCTTAGTGACAGAGACAAGTTGGTACTTAATGCCCGGGTACATTTTTGCAATTCTGACCACTGTCCCTTTATGAGGTTACGGCTCTGGAACGCTTGAACGGATCCCGCTGATTCTGACGTTCTTCTTTTGTGACATATTGGACTTCATGTTAGTGGTAACATTTCTTCGATTTAACTTGTTTATTTATGAAAACAACAGAAATTTGGCGAAAATGTTGCAATTTTTAATTTTTCTACCCTTAAATCAGAGAGTGGTGTCACACAAAATGTCTACTTTGCATCAGCACAATTTTGGAAACAAATTTTTTTTTGTTAGGCCGTTATAAGGGTTAAAGTTGAAAAGCGATTTCTCATTTTTCCAACAAAATTTACAAAACCATTGTTTTTAGGGTTCACCTCACATTTCAAGTGAGTTTGGGGGGTCAATATAACAGAAAATATCCAAAAGTGACACCATTCTAAAAACTGCACCCCTCAAGGTGCTCGAAACCACAATCAAGAAGTTTATTAACCCTTCAGGTGCTTCACGAGAACTAAAGCAATGTGGAAGGAAAAAAAATAACATTTTACTTTTTTCACAAAAAAAAATTACTTTTGGAACCATTTTATTTTTTCAAGGGTATCAGGAGAACGTGGACCACAAATTTGTTGTGCAATTTCTACGGCGTACGCAGATACCTCATATGTGGGTGAAAGCCACTGTTTGGGCGCATGGTAGCGCTCAGAAGGGAGGGAGCACCATTTGACTTTTTGAACATAAAATTGGCTGGAATCTGTGGTGGCACCATGTCTCGTTTGTAGACCCCTGATGTACCTAAACAGTGGAACCCCCCAATTCTAACTCCAACCCTAACCCCAACACACACCTAACCCTAACAGCCCAACTCTAACTTTAGCTCAACCCTAACCCTAATTATTATTATAGCGCCATTTATTCCATGGTGCTTTACATGTGAGGAGGGGTGTACATAATACATACAAGTACAGTAATCTTAAACAATACAAGTCACGACTGGTCCAGGAGGAGAGAGGACCCTGCCCGCGAGGGCTCACAATCTACAGGGGATGGGTGAGGATACAGTAGGCAAGAGTAGAGCTGGTCATGCAGCGGTTTGGTGGAGCGGTGGTTACTGCAGAATGTAGGCTTGTCGGAAGAGGTAGGACTTTAGGTTCCTTTTGAAGGTTTCCATGGTAGGCGAGAGTCTGATATGTTGTGGTAGAGAGTTCCAGAGTAGGGGTGATGCGCGGGAGAAATCTTGTATGCGATTGTGGGATGAGGAGATAAGAGGTGAGTACAGAAGGAGATCTTGGGAGGATCGGAGGTTGCGTGCAGGTAAGTACCGGGAGACAAGGTCACAGATGTATGGAGGAGACAGGTTGTGGATGGCTTTGTATGTCATGGTTAGGGTTTTGAACTGGTGTCTATGGGTGATAGGGAGCCAGTGCAGGGATTGACAGAGGGGTGAGGCCGGGGAATAGCGGGGGACAGGTGGATTAGTCGGGCAGCAGACTTTAGAAAAGATTGGAGGGGTGCGAGAGTGTTAGAGGAGAGGCCACAGAGCAGGAGGTTGCAGTAGTCAAGGCGGGAGATGATGAGGGCATGGACTAGGGGTTTTGCAGATTCTTGGTTGAGGAATGGAAAGGGCTTGGATATGTGGTTTGAAGAATAGATCAATGTCAAGGATTACCCCGAGGCAGCGAGCTTGTGGGATTGCAGGGACACCAGAGGTACAGGGGGAGGGGATTGGGGGACCTTATTTCTCCTCTGATGTGTGATCACATCAGAGGAGCGAGAAAATGAATGGAAAATCTGACTTTTTTTTGCAGTCGCCGTTATACCGTTAATAACGAAAATCAAAACACCTGGGTTGGTAAAAATCAACCCGAATCTTGTTCTCTGGGGTCTCAGCTACCCCCCCGGTAGCCGAGACCCAGGAGAAATTCTGGCTATACACTTATGCCTCAGCACTGCTTTTTAACGGTGCTGAGAAATAAGTACCTGCCGGCATTAAAAAGGTGTATCGGCGGTCGTTAAGAGGTTATAATGCTGTCTGCAGAACGCGAATCATGAATTAAGGCTTGCATGGGATTTCAAAAGCAATAAAAAAGGATTTTGGGATATGTCAAAAGTAAAAGAAAAGTCAAAGATGGATTTTCGCAGGGTGAAAATGATGAAATGGTAAGAAAGGATGTTGAGAAGGCCGAACTTTTACATTCCTATTTTGCATCTGTTTTCTCTCAGAAGGGAAATGTAACATCAACTGATCTTCACTGTCCTATTAAAGGAATAGAAGAATCCAGGATATCTATAAACAGAAAGATAGTGAGGAAACACTTAGCTAACCTAAATGAATTTAAGTCTCCAGGTCCAGATGAATTACACCCCAGAGTACTAAAGGAGATGGCAAAAGAAATTTTTGAACCCCTCTCCATAATCTTAGAAAATTTTTGGAGAACATAAGTCCCAGAAGACTGGAGAAGAGCAAATGTTCCTATTTTTGAAAAGGGGAAGAAGTTGGACCCAGGAAACTATAGGCCGGTGAGTCTGACTTTTATACCAGGAAAAATTATTAAACAACATGTATGTAAGTACCTGGATAAGAATGAAGTGATTAACCAGCGGCAGCATGGGTTTGTAACTAATAAGTCATGTCAGACTAATTTTATTTCCTTCTGTGACAGAATCACTGACTGGGTGGATCAAGGAAATGCTGTAGATATAGTATATCTTGACTTCAGCAAAGCATCTCACACAATCCTTATTGAAAAAATGACTAAGTATGGAATGGACAAGGCAACTGTTAGGTGGATTCATAACTGGCTTAGTGATCGGACCCAAAGAGTGGTCGTAAATGGCTGCACATCCAGTTGGAAGAATGTCTCAAGTGGGGTACCACAGGGCTCTGTCCTGGGCCCTGTATTGTTCAACATCTTTATCAACGATTTAGATGAAGGAATTGAGGGTAAACTGATTAAATTTGCTGATGACACAAAGCTAGGAGGGATAGCTAATACTAGAGAAGAGAGAGAGAGGATTCAAAAAGATTTAAATAAACTGGAGAAGTGGGCAGCAACTAACAGAATGGTTTTTAACAGGGAGAAATGCAAAGTACTACATCTGGGCAATAAAAATGAAAAAAGCATATACCGAATGGGAGGAATAGGGCTAAGTGACAGCACATGTGAAAAAGACTTGGGTATACTAATAGATCACAGACTGAATATGAGTCAACAGTGTGATGCAGCAGCAAAAAAGGCAAATGCAATTCTAGGATGTATTAACAGAAGCATACAGTCTAGATCACGTGAAGTCATTATTGCCCTCTACTCCTCTTTGGTCAGACCTCATCTGGAATATTGTGTCCAGTTTTGGGCACCACATTTTAAAAAAGACATCAACAAACTGGAGCAAGTTCAGAAAAGAGCAACCAGAATGGTGACCGGTCTGCAAACCCTGTCTTATGAGGAAAGGTTGCAGGATTTGGGAATGTTTAGTTTGCAGAAGAGAAGACTGAGAGGAGACTTAATAGCTGTCTACAAATATCTAAAGGGCTGTCACATTGTAGAAGGATCAACTTTATTCTCATTTGCACAAGGAAAGACTAGAAGCAATGGAATGAAACTGAATGGGAGGAGACACAGATTAGATATTAGAAAAAACTTTTTGACAGTTAGAGTGATCAATGAGTGGAACAGGCTGCCACGAGAAGTGGTGAGTTCTCCTTCAATAGAAGTCTTCAAACAGAAGGTGGACTGACAACTGTCTGGAATGATTTAGTGAATCCTAATGTCAGCAGGGGGTTGGACCAGATGGCCCAGGAGGTCCCTTCCAAATCCACAATTCTGTGACTCTGTGTGACTGGATAATAAGACATGATGTAACAGCAGAATAGCGACGGCAGCTCTGAAGGTGACTGGAGGATGAGATATGATTTAACTGGTTCTATACATTACATACAGCACCACACAGTGACCAGATAACTGGTTATATACAGTATATAGTATACACAGCACCACACAGTGACCAGATAACTGATTATATACAGTATATAGTATATACAGCACCACACAGTGTCCAGATAACTGGTTATATACAGTATATAGTATACACAGCACCACACAGTGACCAGATAACTGGTTATATACAGTATATAGTATACACAGCACCACACAGTGTCCAGATAACTGGTTATATACAGTATATAGTATACACAGCACCACACAGTGACCAGATAACTGGTTATATACAGTATATAGTATATACAGCACCACACAGTGACCAGATAACTGGTTATATACAGTATATAGTATACACAGCACCACACAGTGACCAGATAACTGATTATATACAGTATATAGTATATACAGCACCACACAGTGACCAGATAACTGGTTATATACAGTATATAGTATACACAGCACCACACAGTGTCCAGATAACTGGTTATATACAGTATATAGTATACACAGCACCACACAGTGACCAGATAACTGGTTATATACAGTATATAGTATACACAGCGCCACACAGTGACCAGATAACTGGTTATATACAGTATATAGTATACACAGCACCACACAGTGACCAGATAACTGGTTATATACAGTATATAGTATACACAGCACCACACAGTGACCAGATAACTGGTTATATACAGTATATAGTATACACAGCACCACACAGTGTCCAGATAACTGGTTATATACAGTATATAGTATACACAGCACCACACAGTGACCAGATAACTGATTATATACAGTATATAGTATACACAGCACCACACAGTGACCAGATAACTGGTTATATACAGTATATAGTATACACAGCACCACACAGTGTCCAGATAACTGGTTATATACAGTATATAGTATACACAGCACCACACAGTGTCCAGATAACTGGTTATATACAGTATATAGTATACACAGCACCACACAGTGTCCAGATAACTGGTTATATACAGTATATAGTATACACAGCACCACACAGTGACCAGATAACTGGTTATATACAGTATATAGTATACACAGCACCACACAGTGACCAGATAACTGGTTATATACAGTATATAGTATACACAGCGCCACACAGTGACCAGATAACTGGTTATATACAGTATATAGTATACACAGCACCACACAGTGTCCAGATAACTGGTTATATACAGTATGTAGTATACACAGCGCCACACAGTGTCCAGATAACTGGTTATATACAGTATATAGTATACACAGCACCACACAGTGACCAGATAACTGGTTATATACAGTATATAGTATACACAGCACCACACAGTGTCCAGATAACTGGTTATACACAGTATATAGTATACACAGCACCACACAGTGACCAGATAACTGGTTATATACAGTATATAGTATACACAGCACCACACAGTGTCCAGATAACTGGTTATACACAGTATATAGTATACACAGCACCACACAGTGACCAGATAACTGGTTATATACAGTATATAGTATACACAGCACCACACAGTGTCCAGATAACTGGTTATACACAGTATATAGTATACACAGCACCACACAGTGTCCAGATAACTGGTTATATACAGTATGTAGTATACACAGCGCCACACAGTGTCCAGATAACTGGTTATATACAGTATATAGTATACACAGCACCACACAGTGACCAGATAACTGGTTATATACAGTATATAGTATACACAGCACCACACAGTGACCAGATAACTGGTTATATACAGTATATAGTATACACAGCACCACACAGTGACCAGATAACTGGTTATATACAGTATATAGTATACACAGCACCACACAGTGACCAGATAACTGGTTATATACAGTATATAGTATACACAGCACCACACAGTGTCCAGATAACTGGTTATACACAGTATATAGTATACACAGCACCACACAGTGACCAGATAACTGATTATATACAGTATATAGTATATACAGCACCACACAGTGACCAGATAACTGGTTATATACAGTATATAGTATACACAGCACCACACAGTGTCCAGATAACTGATTATATACAGTATATAGTATATACAGCACCACACAGTGACCAGATAACTGGTTATATACAGTATATAGTATACACAGCACCACACAGTGTCCAGATAACTGGTTATATACAGTATATAGTATACACAGCACCACACAGTGACCAGATAACTGGTTATATACAGTATATAGTATACACAGCACCACACAGTGACCAGATAACTGGTTATATACAGTATATAGTATACACAGCACCACACAGTGACCAGATAACTGGTTATATACAGTATATAGTATACACAGCACCACACAGTGACCAGATAACTGATTATATACAGTATATAGTATACACAGCACCACACAGTGACCAGATAACTGGTTATATACAGTATATAGTATACACAGCACCACACAGTGTCCAGATAACTGGTTATATACAGTATATAGTATACACAGCACCACACAGTGACCAGATAACTGGTTATATACAGTATATAGTATACACAGCACCACACAGTGACCAGATAACTGATTATATACAGTATATAGTATACACAGCACCACACAGTGTCCAGATAACTGATTATACACAGTATATAGTATACACAGCACCACACAGTGTCCAGATAACTGGTTATATACAGTATATAGTATACACAGCACCACACAGTGACCAGATAACTGGTTATATACAGTATATAGTATACACAGCACCACACAGTGTCCAGATAACTGATTATACACAGTATATAGTATACACAGCACCACACAGTGTCCAGATAACTGGTTATATACAGTATATAGTATACACAGCACCACACAGTGACCAGATAACTGATTATATACAGTATATAGTATACACAGCACCACACAGTGACCAGATAACTGGTTATATACAGTATATAGTATACACAGCACCACACAGTGTCCAGATAACTGATTATACACAGTATATAGTATACACAGCACCACACAGTGTCCAGATAACTGGTTATATACAGTATATAGTATACATAGCACCACACAGTGACCAGATAACTGGTTATATACAGTATATAGTATACACAGCACCACACAGTGACCAGATAACTGGTTATATACAGTATATAGTATACACAGCACCACACAGTGTCCAGATAACTGGTTATACACAGTATATAGTATACACAGCACCACACAGTGACCAGATAACTGGTTATATACAGTATATAGTATACACAGCACCACACAGTGACCAGATAACTGGTTATATACAGTATATAGTATACACAGCACCACACAGTGTCCAGATAACTGATTATATACAGTATATAGTATACACAGCACCACACAGTGTCCAGATAACTGATTATATACAGTATGTAGTATACACAGCACCACACAGTGACCAGATAACTGGTTATATACAGTATATAGTATACACAGCACCACACAGTGACCAGATAACTGGTTATATACAGTATATAGTATACACAGCACCACACAGTGACCAGATAACTGGTTATATACAGTATATAGTATACACAGCACCACACAGTGTCCAGATAACTGGTTATACACAGTATATAGTATACACAGCACCACACAGTGACCAGATAACTGATTATATACAGTATATAGTATACACAGCACCACACAGTGACCAGATAACTGATTATATACAGTATATAGTATACACAGCACCACACAGTGTCCAGATAACTGATTATATACAGTATATAGTATACACAGCACCACACAGTGACCAGATAACTGGTTATATACAGTATATAGTATACACAGCACCACACAGTGTCCAGATAACTGATTATATACAGTATATAGTATACACAGCACCACACAGTGACCAGATAACTGGTTATATACAGTATATAGTATACACAGCACCACACAGTGACCAGATAACTGATTATATACAGTATATAGTATACACAGCACCACACAGTGTCCAGATAACTGATTATATACAGTATATAGTATACACAGCACCACACAGTGACCAGATAACTGGTTATATACAGTATATAGTATACACAGCACCACACAGTGACCAGATAACTGGTTATACACAGTATATAGTATACACAGCGCCACACAGTGTCCAGATAACTGGTTATATACAGTATATAGTATACACAGCACCACACAGTGACCAGATAACTGGTTATATACAGTATATAGTATACACAGCACCACACAGTGACCAGATAACTGGTTATATACAGTATATAGTATACACAGCACCACACAGTGACCAGATAACTGGTTATATACAGTATATAGTATACACAGCACCACACAGTGACCAGATAACTGGTTATATACAGTATATAGTATACACAGCACCACACAGTGACCAGATAACTGATTATATACAGTATATAGTATACACAGCACCACACAGTGACCAGATAACTGGTTATACACAGTATATAGTATACACAGCGCCACACAGTGTCCAGATAACTGGTTATATACAGTATATAGTATACACAGCGCCACACAGTGTCCAGATAACTGATTATATACAGTATATAGTATACACAGCACCACACAGTGACCAGATAACTGGTTATATACAGTATATAGTATACACAGCACCACACAGTGACCAGATAACTGATTATATACAGTATATAGTATACACAGCACCACACAGTGTCCAGATAACTGGTTATATACAGTATATAGTATACACAGCACCACACAGTGACCAGATAACTGGTTATATACAGTATATAGTATACACAGCCCCACACAGTGACCAGATAACTGGTTATATACAGTATATAGTATACACAGCACCACACAGTGACCAGATAACTGGTTATATACAGTATATAATATACACAGCACCACACAGTGTCCAGATAACTGATTATATACAGTATATAGTATACACAGCACCACACAGTGACCAGATAACTGGTTATATACAGTATATAGTATACACAGCACCACACAGTGACCAGATAACTGGTTATATACAGTATATAGTATACACAGCACCACACAGTGACCAGATAACTGGTTATATACAGTATATAGTATACACAGCACCACACAGTGTCCAGATAACTGGTTATATACAGTATATAGTATACACAGCACCACACAGTGACCAGATAACTGATTATATACAGTATATAGTATACACAGCACCACACAGTGACCAGATAACTGGTTATATACAGTATATAGTATACACAGCACCACACAGTGACCAGATAACTGGTTATATACAGTATATAGTATACACAGCACCACACAGTGACCAGATAACTGGTTATATACAGTATATAGTATACACAGCACCACACAGTGACCAGATAACTGGTTATATACAGTATATAGTATACACAGCACCACACAGTGTCCAGATAACTGGTTATATACAGTATATAGTATACACAGCACCACACAGTGACCAGATAACTGGTTATATACAGTATATAGTATACACAGCACCACACAGTGACCAGATAACTGGTTATATACAGTATATAGTATACACAGCACCACACAGTGACCAGATAACTGGTTATATACAGTATATAGTATACACAGCACCACACAGTGTCCAGATAACTGGTTATATACAGTATATAGTATACACAGCACCACACAGTGACCAGATAACTGGTTATATACAGTATATAGTATACACAGCACCACACAGTGTCCAGATAACTGGTTATATACAGTATATAGTATACACAGCACCACACAGTGACCAGATAACTGGTTATATACAGTATATAGTATACACAGCACCACACAGTGACCAGATAACTGGTTATATACAGTATATAGTATACACAGCACCACACAGTGACCAGATAACTGGTTATATACAGTATATAGTATACACAGCACCACACAGTGTCCAGATAACTGGTTATATACAGTATATAGTATACACAGCACCACACAGTGTCCAGATAACTGGTTATATACAGTATATAGTATACACAGCACCACACAGTGACCAGATAACTGGTTATATACAGTATATAGTATACACAGCACCACACAGTGACCAGATAACTGGTTATATACAGTATATAGTATACACAGCACCACACAGTGTCCAGATAACTGGTTATATACAGTATATAGTATACACAGCACCACACAGTGACCAGATAACTGGTTATATACAGTATATAGTATACACAGCACCACACAGTGACCAGATAACTGATTATATACAGTATATAGTATACACAGCACCACACAGTGACCAGATAACTGGTTATATACAGTATATAGTATACACAGCACCACACAGTGACCAGATAACTGATTATATACAGTATATAGTATACACAGCACCACACAGTGTCCAGATAACTGATTATATACAGTATATAGTATACACAGCACCACACAGTGTCCAGATAACTGGTTATATACAGTATATAGTATACACAGCACCACACAGTGACCAGATAACTGGTTATATACAGTATATAGTATACACAGCACCACACAGTGTCCAGATAACTGGTTATATACAGTATATAGTATACACAGCACCACACAGTGACCAGATAACTGGTTATATACAGTATATAGTATACACAGCACCACACAGTGACCAGATAACTGGTTATATACAGTATATAGTATACACAGCACCACACAGTGACCAGATAACTGATTATATACAGTATATAGTATACACAGCACCACACAGTGACCAGATAACTGGTTATATACAGTATATAGTATACACAGCACCACACAGTGACCAGATAACTGGTTATATACAGTATATAATATACACAGCACCACACAGTGACCAGATAACTGATTATATACAGTATATAGTATACACAGCACCACACAGTGACCAGATAACTGGTTATATACAGTATATAGTATACACAGCACCACACAGTGACCAGATAACTGGTTATATACAGTATATAATATACACAGCACCACACAGTGACCAGATAACTGATTATATACAGTATATAGTATACACAGCACCACACAGTGACCAGATAACTGGTTATATACAGTATATAGTATACACAGCACCACACAGTGACCAGATAACTGGTTATATACAGTATATAATATACACAGCACCACACAGTGACCAGATAACTGATTATATACAGTATATAGTATACACAGCACCACACAGTGACCAGATAACTGATTATATACAGTATATAGTATACACAGCACCACACAGTGACCAGATAACTGGTTATATACAGTATATAGTATACACAGCACCACACAGTGACCAGATAACTGGTTATATACAGTATATAGTATACACAGCACCACACAGTGACCAGATAACTGGTTATATACAGTATATAGTATACACAGCACCACACAGTGACCAGATAACTGGTTATATACAGTATATAATATACACAGCACCACACAGTGACCAGATAACTGGTTATATACAGTATATAGTATACACAGCACCACACAGTGTCCAGATAACTGGTTATATACAGTATATAGTATACACAGCACCACACAGTGACCAGATAACTGGTTATATACAGTATATAGTATACACAGCACCACACAGTGACCAGATAACTGGTTATATACAGTATATAGTATACACAGCACCACACAGTGACCAGATAACTGGTTATATACAGTATATAGTATACACAGCACCACACAGTGACCAGATAACTGGTTATATACAGTATATAGTATACACAGCACCACACAGTGACCAGATAACTGGTTATATACAGTATATAGTATACACAGCACCACACAGTGACCAGATAACTGGTTATATACAGTATATAGTATACACAGCACCACACAGTGTCCAGATAACTGGTTATATACAGTATATAGTATACACAGCACCACACAGTGACCAGATAACTGGTTATATACAGTATATAGTATACACAGCACCACACAGTGACCAGATAACTGGTTATATACAGTATATAGTATACACAGCACCACACAGTGACCAGATAACTGGTTATATACAGTATATAGTATACACAGCACCACACAGTGTCCAGATAACTGGTTATATACAGTATATAGTATACACAGCACCACACAGTGTCCAGATAACTGGTTATATACAGTATATAGTATACACAGCACCACACAGTGACCAGATAACTGGTTATATACAGTATATAGTATACACAGCACCACACAGTGACCAGATAACTGGTTATATACAGTATATAGTATACACAGCACCACACAGTGTCCAGATAACTGGTTATATACAGTATATAGTATACACAGCACCACACAGTGTCCAGATAACTGATTATATACAGTATATAGTATACACAGCACCACACAGTGACCAGATAACTGGTTATATACAGTATATAGTATACACAGCACCACACAGTGACCAGATAACTGGTTATATACAGTATATAGTATACACAGCACCACACAGTGTCCAGATAACTGGTTATATACAGTATATAGTATACACAGCACCACACAGTGACCAGATAACTGGTTATATACAGTATATAGTATACACAGCACCACACAGTGACCAGATAACTGGTTATATACAGTATATAGTATACACAGCACCACACAGTGACCAGATAACTGGTTATATACAGTATATAGTATACACAGCACCACACAGTGACCAGATAACTGGTTATATACAGTATATAGTATACACAGCACCACACAGTGACCAGATAACTGGTTATATACAGTATATAGTATACACAGCACCACACAGTGACCAGATAACTGGTTATATACAGTATATAGTATACACAGCACCACACAGTGTCCAGATAACTGGTTATATACAGTATATAGTATACACAGCACCACACAGTGACCAGATAACTGGTTATATACAGTATATAGTATACACAGCACCACACAGTGTCCAGATAACTGGTTATATACAGTATATAGTATACACAGCACCACACAGTGTCCAGATAACTGGTTATATACAGTATATAGTATACACAGCACCACACAGTGACCAGATAACTGGTTATATACAGTATATAGTATACACAGCACCACACAGTGTCCAGATAACTGGTTATATACAGTATATAGTATACACAGCACCACACAGTGTCCAGATAACTGGTTATACACAGTATATAGTATACACAGCACCACACAGTGACCAGATAACTGGTTATATACAGTATATAGTATACACAGCACCACACAGTGACCAGATAACTGGTTATATACAGTATATAGTATACACAGCACCACACAGTGTCCAGATAACTGGTTATATACAGTATATAGTATACACAGCACCACACAGTGTCCAGATAACTGGTTATATACAGTATATAGTATACACAGCACCACACAGTGTCCAGATAACTGGTTATATACAGTATATAGTATACACAGCACCACACAGTGACCAGATAACTGGTTATATACAGTATATAGTATACACAGCACCACACAGTGACCAGATAACTGGTTATATACAGTATATAGTATACACAGCACCACACAGTGTCCAGATAACTGGTTATATACAGTATATAGTATACACAGCACCACACAGTGTCCAGATAACTGGTTATATACAGTATATAGTATACACAGCACCACACAGTGACCAGATAACTGGTTATATACAGTATATAGTATACACAGCACCACACAGTGTCCAGATAACTGGTTATATACAGTATATAGTATACACAGCACCACACAGTGACCAGATAACTGGTTATATACAGTATATAGTATACACAGCACCACACAGTGACCAGATAACTGGTTATATACAGTATATAGTATACACAGCACCACACAGTGACCAGATAACTGGTTATATACAGTATATAGTATACACAGCACCACACAGTGACCAGATAACTGGTTATATACAGTATATAGTATACACAGCACCACACAGTGACCAGATAACTGGTTATATACAGTATATAGTATACACAGCACCACACAGTGACCAGATAACTGGTTATATACAGTATATAGTATACACAGCACCACACAGTGACCAGATAACTGGTTATATACAGTATATAGTATACACAGCACCACACAGTGACCAGATAACTGGTTATATACAGTATATAGTATACACAGCACCACACAGTGACCAGATAACTGGTTATATACAGTATATAGTATACACAGCACCACACAGTGTCCAGATAACTGGTTATATACAGTATATAGTATACACAGCACCACACAGTGACCAGATAACTGGTTATATACAGTATATAGTATACACAGCACCACACAGTGACCAGATAACTGGTTATATACAGTATATAGTATACACAGCACCACACAGTGACCAGATAACTGGTTATATACAGTATATAGTATACACAGCACCACACAGTGTCCAGATAACTGGTTATATACAGTATATAGTATACACAGCACCACACAGTGACCAGATAACTGGTTATATACAGTATATAGTATACACAGCACCACACAGTGTCCAGATAACTGGTTATATACAGTATATAGTATACACAGCACCACACAGTGACCAGATAACTGGTTATATACAGTATATAGTATACACAGCACCACACAGTGACCAGATAACTGGTTATATACAGTATATAGTATACACAGCACCACACAGTGACCAGATAACTGGTTATATACAGTATATAGTATACACAGCACCACACAGTGACCAGATAACTGGTTATATACAGTATATAGTATACACAGCACCACACAGTGACCAGATAACTGGTTATATACAGTATATAGTATACACAGCACCACACAGTGACCAGATAACTGGTTATATACAGTATATAGTATACACAGCACCACACAGTGACCAGATAACTGGTTATATACAGTAATATAGTATACACAGCACCACACAGTGACCAGATAACTGGTTATATACAGTATATAGTATACACAGCACCACACAGTGACCAGATAACTGGTTATATACAGTATATAGTATACACAGCACCACACAGTGTCCAGATAACTGGTTATATACAGTATATAGTATACACAGCACCACACAGTGACCAGATAACTGGTTATATACAGTATATAGTATACACAGCACCACACAGTGACCAGATAACTGGTTATATACAGTATATAGTATACACAGCACCACACAGTGACCAGATAACTGATTATATACAGTATATAGTATACACAGCACCACACAGTGACCAGATAACTGGTTATATACAGTATATAGTATACACAGCACCACACAGTGTCCAGATAACTGGTTATATACAGTATATAGTATACACAGCACCACACAGTGACCAGATAACTGGTTATATACAGTATATAGTATACACAGCACCACACAGTGACCAGATAACTGGTTATATACAGTATATAGTATAACACAGCACCACACAGTGACCAGATAACTGATTATATACAGTATATAGTATACACAGCACCACACAGTGACCAGATAACTGGTTATATACAGTATATAGTATACACAGCACCACACAGTGACCAGATAACTGGTTATATACAGTATATAGTATACACAGCACCACACAGTGACCAGATAACTGGTTATATACAGTATATAGTATACACAGCGCCACACAGTGACCAGATAACTGGTTATATACAGTATATAGTATACACAGCACCACACAGTGACCAGATAACTGGTTATATACAGTATATAGTATACACAGCACCACACAGTGACCAGATAACTGATTATATACAGTATAT